>NC_081291.1:34785000-36105000 GCF_030435805.1 Mustela lutreola
GCCTTCATTCAATATCAGCTATGGTGTGAGGTGACACAGGAGGTTGAAGAAGTGGTTGTCTTGAAGGAGCTCCCAATCTTGTGAGTGACAGGGATTGTAAACATGTGGTTAGAACACAGTTTTATTAAGTCCCCATAGAAAAATATGTCCAAATAACTATCAATACTGACAAGAGAAGAATAATTCTGTTAAACCTCCCTGGTGAGTTGATAAGATGAGGGTTTCTGGTTCACTGGGGCCATTTGGTTTGTAGCAAGCATGGATTCTAGGAGAAGAATCAGGTGTGAGAGTAGAAGCCATTGGGCTATAAACTCTTTAAACAGCTATCAATTATATGATAGGTCTTAGGGAAATAGCTTGTTTGCATTGAGCTTTCCCTCATGAAACTGGGTGGGTGGGTTGCCGGATTTTAATGGCATTCTTCTAGCACCACCATAGTCTTAATTTACTCCAGGTACGAGGCCTTTGCACACATGGTTCCAATCCCGAAATTTCTTTCTGTATGATAACCATGTGCCTGAACTTCCTATTCCTTGCGTAGTTTGGCAGAAAGTGCATCTAAGCTTAGTATTCCATTTCCATACATTCTGGGCAGCCATTGGTTTGTTCTAACCATTTGAAGGTGCTCCAGGCTTTGTCAAAGATCTATATTCATCAAGAACCTGGTGGTCAGGGCAGAGGACACTCAAGACAGTTGGCAGGAAGAATGTATTGTCTTTACCTCCAAACACAAACTCACAAGGGGAGAGAGGAGATAGAAAGTGATCCATAGCCAGAAGAGGTCTGGAGCCTTGTCTAACCTTGGGGTGGTCTCCAACTACTATGGGTTTATAAAATTACAGATTCCCCTGGCCCCCGAGAGGTTCTGATTTGTGTCCTTAAGAGTCTTTACATGGAAGCATCTCTCAGGACAAATAAATCCTTGAGCAGTAAGGATCATCTTTCACAGAAATATACTGATGTATTATGAAGGTCCCATGTCTTTGTTTTGTGTCTCTGTCTTATCAAAAGTCCTTTCTCTTTACCAGGGCTGTAGAGAGGTGGGTAGAAGGGAGAGGGACAGCTGGAAAGAAAAGGAAAGGCAAAATGAGTGGGGAGGCAGAGGAAGCAAGAGTGCGCGAGGGAGCAAGAATGAGATTGGAAGTAATGAACAAGGAGAAAAGTACCAAATTGCACAGATGTGTTCCAGGAGAAACTTAAAAGTAGATAGATCTCAGGGACGGGGGGGAGACTGTTCACTCTTTAAGAATAAACCTAAAAATGAAGACAATGATTATATTATTCTGACAATTAAAGATACAATTCATAGATAAAATGAAACTTTCTAATCATAGCAGAGTAGCCACTTTTTTTCCTGTAAGGGGCAGATAGCAAATATTTGAGGGTCTGTGGTCCCCTGATCTTTGCCGCAACTACTCAACTGTGAGGTCACATCTCAAAAGCAGCCACAAACAATGCATAAATAAATGAGTATGGTTGGATTGAGGCATCCAGTAGTAGTAACTGCTTTCAATACATCTTTTGAAGATTTTGTTTGCTTATTTGAGAGAATGAGAGGCAGACTGAGACAGACAAAGAGAAAGCACATGAGTACGGGAAGGGGCTGAAAGAGGGGAGAGAGAATCTCAAGCAACTATTCCCAACATAGGACTCGATCTCATAACCTTGAACTCACCACCTGAGCTGAAATCAAGAGTTGGACACTTAACCAACTAAGCCACCCAGTTGCCCCCTCAATACATCTTTTGATTCAAAAGAAGAAATGTTGTCTTAAGACACATTCCCATCATTTGCCCAATGTTAATAGGCCATCATTTTGTGTTAAGTCAGGAAACTTCATGTTTTGTCTTTGAGATGGGACACTCTGGGACATGATTCTTTCCCCCAACTTCTCATTTGTTCCACTAATTTGGATCTTGTGTGTTTTTAGAGGTAGGTAGCGTTGTGCCACAAGAGAACAAGAGATCTGTAGATTTTGGTGCCATCTTCTTGGAGGCTCAGAACAAGGATCCTGGGACCATGTGGTCCTTCTCCAGAAAGACAGCTAAGAACCTGAGGAAAATCAGATACAATTTGCTCAGAAGATGCATGATCAAGTTTTTGTACCTGTAGGAATAGCTCATACTTTTGACAATCTTGCTAGAAATATTAACCTTCCAAGAATACTTGCTTTGTACTTCTGTGCCTGTGTATGTCCTTGAGCTCAGTGAAATTGTGGGTCAGGCAACAACAACCCACTTTGCCAAGGGAGAAAATAAAGAGTGGGAAAGTTGAGAGAATTTCTCCTTAGGGAATTATAGAAAAATAGTGTCCTGAGCATATTTCAAACCATCCAAGCATCAACTCTCCAGTCTTTACTTTTCCCCTTAGTACAGATTTTAAAATAGAATGACTTGGACGTCAGATAGGTTATGTTAAAATCACCACGTGGCAAAGATAATCCCTAAAGAGTAAAAATGTTTCCAAGCTCTAGCCACTGGTCTATTGATTTAAAACAGTAATAGATAAAGCAAAATTCCTACATAAGAAAAGGATCTGACAAGGCCCTCAGAGGTCATTTCAATAGGACTGCTGGGCCCTGGCAAGTGTAAAGGTTCCCAGAGAGTATCAACAGAGACATTTCAAAGAAGAATTTTATTTTAGTTACAGCCATGACTCACTGTGAGAACAAGAAGGACAATAGCAGCCCAAGAACCTGACAATTATCAGAGCAAGGAAGGGACATTTGACAAACGGAACCCTTTCTTGATAATCTCAACAATGTAATCTGTAAGTGGGTGTGCAACTCCACCTCAGAGGCTGCGGGCCAAGGACTGCCCAGAGGACATGCTGGCCTCACAATATCTGGAGGTCAAATACTTGTTTTTCCACCACTTTTCTGCCTCTAAAGATGAGCTGGGAAATGGCTTTCTTTCCAAATTACCATTTTGAAAACCTTACTTAAACATCAGCAATAGTAACGCATGTTGGAAATAAACCTGTATTGTTGGCAAACGTTGACCTCTGTATGGCTTCTTCCAGCGGCCCAAACCCTTTGCCCTCTCAGTTGTTGAAAATTTGTTTCTCTCTTCTTATAGCCTTGTTGATGTTTTTCCAAGTAAAGTGTATACAGACAGAAGGGAGCACAAAACATATGTGTTGGGCTCGATGAATTTTTAGCAATGCCAGAACACAAAATTAGCCAGAACCAAGATGAAAAAATATTACTAGTGCCCATGAAAACACCTGTTGGACCCCCTCCCGGGCACTGACCACTCTACTGACCACAGGTTGCTTTGTAGCAGAGGCTCTGTGGGGGGTGGTCCTCATCTATTAGGGCATTTGGTGGTGCCTGGAGACATCGCTGGTTGTCACAGTGGGGGAGTGGGTACCACTGGCATCTAGTGAGCCTGATGAAGCCTAGGTGAAGCCCTACAATGTCCAGCACGGCCCTTAACATAGAGTTATCTGGTCTCAAAAGTCACTAATAATGCCAAGACCAAGAAACTCCGCTTCACAAATAGCATCATTTGGTATGTTTTCCTTTGTGTCTGGCTTCTCTCATTCATTGCGATTTCTGTGAAACTCATCCCCATAGTTTCTTGGATCAGTTCTGCACTCATTCTCATTGCTGCAAGGCATTCCTTCCCTCACTTTTTAGAAAGTAGGTTTTTTTTTTTTTTTTTTTAAACTTCAGATTTTGACTTGAAGATATTTTTCAAAATACACAGGTCTTTTTCAAAATTTTAAATCTTAGTTCTACGACTTTGCTTTCGACACCTTAACAAACTGCACTCACTGCTGGTTTATTGTGACAGGAATTAATATGTTGCTCACTCATGTTTTCGGACAAATGGCTGGTTCATTCATTCTTTTGCCTTTTCCTTTATTCAATAACCAAAAAGCAGCCATTTCCTGCCAGGCTCTTGTAGGTGCTGGAGGATGGGGAGATAGAGATAGAGAAGGAACTTACATTCTGGTATTTTGCTTGGGGACCAGCAAAAACATACTCAAGGTTTAGAGTCGGGGGTTGAGGTGGGGTCCCTTTTAGAGGGAAGCTGGGTGGGGGGCAGCAAATATGCCAAAAGTATGCCAGCCAGCCTTTGTTACCTTCTCTGTCTGTCGTCTGGATTTGTGTTCATACTGTTTCTTCCGACATCTGTTCATCATGATCACAGAAACCACCTGAAAAGTGCTGAAAAGCCAACACTTGGGAATATGGGCTTCGGGGGAAGCAACCACTTCCCACAATATGACTTCTACCCCCTGCCATCTGTTTCCGCACCCCTGCAGTGGATGCCACTTCACCGGCGATGTAATAGAGATCAGTCACTAAAAGCTAGAGTAGATTCCAAGTTAGCCTTTTCCACATAAATCCACACAAATCTACATAAATCTTATGTGAGTTCCTAGAGCAAGTTGCAATGCAGTGATGTCCTAGACCAGCACTTTTCAATCTCAGCCTTATAGACATTTTGGGCCATTAAATCCTCGGTTGTGGGATGCTCTCATAGACACTGTTGGATGTTTCCCAGCCGCTCTGGCCTCTAGCCTCTAGATGTCAATAATATGACCCTCCCTCCCCAGGTGTGACAACCATAATTGTCTCTAGACAGGGCCACAAGTCTCCTGGGGTGGGGCAAAATCATGCCCAGGTGAGAACTCTTGTCCTACAGTATAGGAGGCATTTCTTTACCAAGCAAAAATTTCCAGTGCTTTATTAATAAACAGCCTAGCTTAATAAAATTATTGGGATTTGAATGGAAACAGAGGGAATATCTTCAGTATTCACTGGGTTTCAGACACAAAGCAGATTTAGGAATTGGAAGAAACAAAACAATCCATAAAATTATCATTTGGAGATCAGACTCCAACAGCTATGGCTGGGTTCTGTGGTTCTGTTTTCTTACATAGGGCTTTGGAATGTTTAAAGGTCAGCTTCTGAAGATAAACCTTCCGATTCATAGCCTCTGTTTTGGCTTGGACATGGGTTTAGTTTGGGAGGACTGCGAGACTGGTATCTGAGGACATTTCCCTTTTGCTTAACTTTTTGGTAGATAGTGTTTCTATTATGCTTCAGTATTCCATTCCAGGATCATGGTTTTCAACACTGAGGTTCCTGAACATCCTAACATTGGAGGAAAATCAACCTTTGGTAGAAAGGGAAAGAAAGAGCTAAAATTTGTTAAACATTTACTATCTTCCTGACACTGTTAATCATTCTATATGCTTTCTTTCTTGAATCCTCATAGCAATCTTTTGGGTAAATATTATTATGTGCATTTGTCCTTATGAGGGTATGGAGGTTAAACAATTTGTTTAAGGCAAAATAGCTGGCAGGTGGTCATCCAAAATGTGATAGATTCGAGAAAGTGGCAGATTCTTTGCCACTCTATTCCTTGGTTGATTTCTCTTGACTTTCAATGTTGACTTGCTCTATGGCTAGTTTTGAACAAGACTGGGCAGTTCTTAAGAGATCTGTGGTCTCGGGTGTCTGGGTGGCACATTCGTTAAGCATCTGACTTCAGCTCAGGTCCAGATCCCGGGGTCCTGGAATGAAGCCCCATGTTGGGCTCCCGGCTTGGTGGAGAGCCTGCTTCTCCCTCTCCCACTCCCCCTGCTTGTGTTCCCTCTCTCTCTGTGTCACATAAATAAATAAATAAATAAATAAATAAATAAATAAAATCTTTAAAAAAAAATTAAAAGAGAGATCTGTGGTCTCCCCTTGTGTTTGTCTTGGACTCTTCCCTCACACTTACACAGCAAGGTTCCATGTAAGCAGTTTGATTATTCTAAGGCTTCCATACTGTGAGGAAGCCCAAGCTCACCAATATAAGGCAAAGCCATGAGGAGAAGCAGAACATACCAGATGTGAATGAAGACTTTTTGGACCTTCCAGCCTGACCTGGTTTAGAGTTCAGTGAATGACCTCACCTGATGCCGTGCAGAGCAATAGCTTCATCCTGCCAAATGCTGCCCACATTCCTCACACACAAAATTGTGAGGAAATAAATTGGCTGCTGTTTTAAGCTGCTAAATTCTGGGGCTGTTGGTTATGCAACCAACTATGGACAAGTAAAACACGGGGTTGGCTGACCTACAGCACCAGGTAGTTTATGGGAAGAGTAGAGGGTAGAGGTCAGGAGAACTGACTGGATTCTATTGCCTTTGCCCAGGAGGGGAACAGCTGGTGCTCCCTCTCCAGGCCCTTGGGTTCCATGGCTGAGGTCAGATTAAGTTCTGCTCCCAGTTCTAAGACTCCATGACTCCAAATGTTCAAGGAGTCTTGCAAAGCCTGTACTTTTGAGTTTTCTTTAAAGTTTTTCTTGCAGATCTCTCCAGAATCCCCAGATCCCACTCATAATCTAACACAGTAGATTCTCTAACTGGACAATTCAAGCAATATTTCCCAAACTAGTGAAAAGATGTTTTATGAGTAGACTTAAATGATTAAGAGTTATGTATTTATTTTATGGTTACCTTCCATGTATAGCAAGTGATGCTGCCTTCCATTTATGCCAATGATAGAAGTGCTAAGACAACTTTAAGTTAAAAAGTAAGTTAAAAAAAAAAAGTGAAGTTGACTAAAAAACATGAAGGAAATAATACTACCATTGGTAAGAAAACAAAGCTAAAATATAGTGACGGTGGTAGATGAGTAGCTCAAGCTTGGGAAATACCCAGCAACACAAAGAAAGAAAAATGCCCTCATAACAGGCATCTTTTTGTGTCTTTCTTTTTAACCCGGTTATTCCCACCTGGGGCTGACTCTTTCAGCTGCTCACACAAGGGGATCACTCTCAGTATACCAATCATTACTCACCATGGCGGGAGTACTGGCACTACTGAATTTGACTCAAGACACATTCCAGAGGAAGTAGTAGCATACAAGGACAAGGGGTGGGGGAGAGAGAGAGAGACTGTGGAACATTTGAAGTTGGAAAGTGTTAGACTTAGGTAGGAGTGTTATGTTTCATTTAGAAAGCCTGAACAGTAATTAACATGACAGGTCTTGGCTACAAGGGTAGGGGACAACATGGAAACGCACTGAGCCAGAAGCCAACTAGCAGGCTCTAGGCATATGGGCATGGCCACTGCTGCTGACTAGGGCTGGTCTGTAGACACCATTGCACGACCTTGTCTTTGCCACTGCTCTTGGGCAATCTGACCCTGGATCCTACAATTGTTAACCCGCAACTGGATGGTGATTCATGCTCTTTGTATTTATGGTAATACAAGCATACAAATAAATCTGCACATGTACGCAGATTCCCAGGAGTGAACTCTTATGGGTAGGAATTAGTGAGACATTCAGTTTTTAATGTTTGAATTTTTACAATGATATGAATGACATGTCTAAACAGAAAAATTTTTAAAGTTGAATAATAAAGAAAAATTAGAGTAAGTATGTATGTGTATAAATACTAGACACACACACATCTTTTTGCTTCCATTTCTCTGGAGAATCCTGAATAACACAACAATTAGTTAATCTGTGTAAAACAAACAAACAAACAAACGAATGCTAAGTTCCTTACTGCATTTGCCCCCAAAATGGCACTCCAAGTTAGGCAGGGTAAGGAACATTATTCTTTTTCCCGAGCGAGGAAGCTGTGACATACAAAAGCCCAATGGCCCCCTGCCCTGACAAAGAGGTTATTCATAACACAGAGGGGCAACACTCCTTCTGCAGCCTTTTCTTTTTCCTGCAGAGCTTTGTAACGATGATGTGCTGTCACGGACACCTCACCCTTCTGCTCATTGATAGCTAGCTCTGGAATCACTGGATGTATCATGAAATGGACCTGACACAAAAGGCTCCTGCACACACACTACTGAGATCTTTTTACCCAGGATATCCAGGTGGGACGCCCCTCCCTTTGCCCTACCTTTGCTCCATCTGCATAGAACCTGACTCCTGGTGGTTCTTCCCTCAATATCTACCACATTGTACTGGACTCTCCAACATGCTGACCTATCATGCCCTTAGGTGTCTAGAAAAGCTAGCAGCTTAGGGAAGAGAGTGAGAATACAGACAAATTTTGGTTTTGTGCATGTACGTACACATATATCATTTTCAACTGATTTGCTTACGTAATAAGGAGAATGGGGAATCATAGTCTTTCAGTATAAAGGCATCTAAGGTCTTCCTTCTTAACTGCTCCTGAATCTTCTGTCTTAGGAACATACTAACTTCCTTTAGTACCTGGATTGTTATAGAACAATTTATGTTGTGTAAAGAAACTACAAGTAGGCCCTGTCCCACTTCCTTAGCCTGACACCTCCCTCTGGTTTTCTGGAGCAGTTTGATTCAGCTCTGTTTCCTTCCTCTGTCCTTGCCTCACTCAAGGCCAGAGCCTGGCTTAGAACTCTTGGGGATAGGATATGCAGGGACCATTATTTTAGGTCAATCTGGGTTTTACTCTGGAGTTGAGTGTCTACTTTCAGACATTTGTCCTCCATTATCTTTCAGATCTAAAGGTCATTTTGCAGGTTACAGGCATCTTGCACAAATGTCTATTTGAAATTCACAAGAGTGGAGTCAAGGTGAAGACTATTTCCTGCAATACATATTATGCCCGGAAGACTGAAAGAGATAAAGTGATTTAGATAAAAGGCATAGCTAGGGAGTAGCCAATTGATGTCGGAATAGCCTATATGCAAGGCTTTCCCTTTAACACCAATTGCGTCCTTCATTCAGTCTGCACAATTTTTTTAGAACACCTGTTATGTGTATAATACGGTGATAAAAAAAAACCCACACAGTTCTTGGTCTTATGAAACTTAAATTCTATAGGGTATCTCTCTTTCTTATTTTTTTTTAAATTAAAGACTTTATTTATTTGAGAGAGAGAGAGAGAGGGCAAGTTGGGGAGATGAGCAGAAGGAGAGGGATAAGAAGATTCCCTGCTGAGTATGGAGCCCCCAGGACCCCTGGATCATGACTGGAGCTGAAGGTAGATGCTTAACCGACTGAGCCACCCAAGCGCCCCCTGGGGTATCTTTCCAATTTTAGTATATGTGCTGCCGAAGCGAGCACTGGGGTATCTTTCTGAAACAAGTTGCATAAGCGGTTTCCAAACAGGGTTAATTGAGGTCCCCCAGGGATGTGTGGAGATATTTTGGTTGTAATAACCAAAAAGGGGAAATGTTACTGGCACCTAGTAGGTAGAGGCCAGGGATGTTATTAAATCTCCTGCAATCCATGCGACAGCCCCTTCAACAAAGAATTACCCAACCCCAAATGTCAATAGTGCTGTCATTGAGAAACCTTGGCATAGATCAATTATTATCTTCAAGATAGATGTAAAGAATAGAACTTAAAATTTATCTTAAGTAAGTGCCAGATACACGTGATGGAGATTCTATCAGGCAGAAAATTTGGTGAATTGGAACAGAAACTTGAAGGGATTTCTGCCAAAGAAAAATGTCAAAAAATAAAATACTAATTCAATAAAAGGGAGGGAGGACTCGTCCAGCTATGCCCAATATTGATAAACTCTAACCACAGCCACATGCTACATGTGAAGACTGCTTCCATGCTATTGCATCTCTGAATTTCCCAATAATCCAATCATAAGGAAAATGAGAACCACACCTTCAGATAACTAAGGGCCCACTCTCCCCATGAAATTGGAACACTGTTAATGCATAGCCCAGGAACCAAATTTTTATTTTAAAAGTCTGATTTCTACATAAGTGAGGATTCTTAGGTAGGTAAAAACGATGGAAGGAATCACTGTAGGTAAAAATGATGTCTTAGTAAGATGGCGGGATCACTGATTCTAGAGTTTTCTTTTTCCAGCAAAGAGGGAAGGGTGAAAGTGAAGTTACCATCTTGGGCCTTCAACCGTCACCCCCTCTTCCTCCTCACAGACCAACCTAGTTACCCAAGGGTGGCCTTGTTTGCCAGGGCTGGGGGAAATAGCTTTTTCAGGCCAGGACAGATATGTGGCTGGTTCAACTACCTTTCCCTTCTTTTTGACGGTGACATGCCCAGCTTTTTCTTTAATACAAATATTGGGATGCTTTTAACTCTTCTAGAAGGAATGAAGAGGATGTTAAATAACAATAAGCAAATCAGTAGCTGGGCATAGATTTTGACATTATGTTTACATTCATAAACATGTGAACTTGGACAAGTTATTTCCCCTCTTTGGCTCTTAATCTTGTATGTAAAATAAGAAGGGTGGATTAGACGATTTATGAAATCCTATGACTCATATGTTGACAGAATAAGTTATGCTTATTGTGAGTAAGAAGTGTTCAGGATGATCGCTTCTCTTTCTTCTCTTGCTCTTTCTCTGTCTCTTCGGCTTGGTTTTAAGGACAATGTTTTTGATAAAATGAACAGGATTCCACTTGTCTCTATAAAAAAACAGACTGACACTAGGTTGCATGGACTTTTATGTTTAGGTCAAGTGCTCGGATTTCAAACCAACCAAAATATATGAAGACAAAAGCTGAGAGTTCATACAATAATACCAGAGGTGTTATTTGCTCTGCTCATGGTCAAGGTTGCTCTGTTACAAGTGAGACCTATTAAAATTGCATTGAGGGTACCATGCAATGCCGTTGTTATAACTAGAAAGATAGGTGAAGCCCCTCTGAATGGAACCTTGCTCTTCCCAACAGCAGTAGAGATTTCAGTTATGCATGGAGATATATTCAGGTTCTGTCTAGAACCTTTATTTTCTCTTGTGTGTTTGTATTAGGCACTTTTGGCCGGGTTGATTCCATTGGTTTGTGAGAGTGTGTGTGCTGGGCACAGGCCTCAAATCAAAACCAGCAACTTCTGTTCATAGGCTTTTTCCATCTGCAAGATTTTTTCCAGAAAGACTCAGTTCTCCAACTCAACTGAAGTTATAGGGAGAGTCCAACAAATGACTACCCAATCCAAGAAGAGAGATGCCGTCACTATTTCTCTGCTGAAGATGATTGCAGGGCTCTTCTTCAGTGCAGGGCAATGACTTTGCCAGTAATGACTTCCCTTGGCCCTGACACTCTCCCACCAACTTGAGTGAAGGAAGTAACGTGTAGGAGATGCTTGATTTTCAGGACCCTGAATGTGTTACTGTTTAGCTGATGTCCAGATCCCTGGTTCTCACATCCTCACTGTGGTCTGGGGAGTTCCCTAAAACAGTCTTGCCCGCAGAACAAAGCTTATCGTCTGCCTAGATCGTGCTTCTTTCTATCCGTCTCTAGACTAAATCACTAAGGAGGCAATTCTCATTGCAAGAATTAACAAGCAAAATGGAGCTTTTCTAACCCAGGGCAGGAATAAAGTAGGCAATTTATAACCTAGCAATAAGGCCCAGGTTAGTAAATTCTGGTTCTGATTTTATGGCCCTTAAAGAACCAGGTCAAGCAAACTCTATGACCCCAAGTAACCCTGAAACCAGGTGGTTCCAGCTCTTTAGGCCCCTTTCCCAAAAATTTGTACAGCAGCTTCCTGGAGCTGGAAGGAGTTGAGGCTGTTGGAATTTGGCCCGGCTTTGTAAATCTTTAGCTAACAGGGGCCCAATTCAATGCTTCTTTTAAAAATTGGAAAGATAATGAGTGTTACTTTAAATTACCCTGGGGTTTGCAACCTTCTTGATTTCCTGCTCTTCTGGGAGAAGATGTTCATTTTTCTCACCATCTGTGGCACCTTCTGTAGGTGAACTGTATTATGAACCATGCCTTCAAAAAAAAAAAAAAAAGTCTCATTGTTTGAGTCTCTCATAGTTGTCTTTCAACATGCTGATTTTCTCTGGCTACACTTTTGGAAACTGGCAGCCTTAGGGAGGATTTTGTGACCAGTATTATGATTTTGCTGTGAGCTTGCCAGTCCTCTTCTGATTCCGGTCGAGTCAGTCCTGTTGGGTCTTGATGCTTATTCTCTTTTCTGTTTACTCCACAGGGGATTTCATCACTGTGCCTCAGGGAATGGACTGAATACAATTTTCTGTATATAGGATGGGACTCAGTCTCAAAGTGTAATCCAAGTATTGGGCAATCTCTCTTCAACCTCCTTCCAAAATGGTACTTCCAGGCCATTTTTTTTCTTTTTAATTACTTTCAATGGCAGGTTTTGCTTCACCTGGATATAAAAGAAGTTGGTGTTGGAAATGTATTTTTTTTAAGCTCTAAGTTGAGAATGGTCTAGTTGGAGGGCTGGAGAGTGACTTTCTGGGGTGGTTTATGTTTTTCTTCAGGACATCCTTTGGTTTGGTTCCATCATTTAGAATGTAGAGTTGTGTCCAGTTGGAGAAGGATCCACTGTAATTTTTTTAAAAGATTTTATTTATTTATTTGATAGAGAGTGAGAGAGAGAATGACAGGGGAGAAGGTCAGAGGGAGAAGCAGACTCCTCATGGAGCTGGGAGCCTGATGCGGGACTCGATCCCGGGACTCTGGGATCATGAGCTGAGCCAAAGGCAGTCGCTTAACCAACTGAGCCACCCAGGTGCCCGGATCCACTGTAATTTAATGACTAGACTTAGAACAGATTTGGTGGCATGAGTATCCCAGGCTGGCTCCTGGATTATACCCATCTAACCCAGGTACTCACAAGAGCTTGGATCTCTTCCCCCTTGAGCTTTTTCAGTTTGATAAAGGACAATTCTTCCAACCGGGAGATCAGAGCACCTAGAGATGGTGGTTTTCCTATTGCTCAAAGGAACAGAACGGGGAATAAAGTCCAGATAAGTTTAAACACAATGGATGGTGGAGGTAATTATTAAATTGTGTTACTTCAAGTAATTTTTTGCTGATAGACCATGTAGTAATGTGGGGTCAAGCACAGTGTTGCAAGTTACTGAAATTCAATATAATTGTTTTTTCTTTGAATTTTATGTATTTTATTCTATATGGTTGAAAATACTCTTTTGAGATGAGATCCATAGACTTTTTGAAATTCCCATGGGGTCCCTGGCACAAGAAGAGGTTAAAATCGTACAGTAGAATGTAAACTGCAAGAAGGTATAGGCTTTCTCTATTTTGTACATTGTAACTGTTCATTTGTTTTGCTCAGATGTCTACCCCTTGGTCAGACTTGATTAATTTCAAGAATAACCAAAGGCCAGATAGAACACTTTTCTTAATATTCTCTCCACACCTTGATGTCTACCCCCTTGCTTTTCCTGGGGATTGCGCTTCCCTTTATTCTCTATTGGTGGCATGTTAACAAAAGGAATTGCATGCTTTGGAAGTCGCTAGTAATAACATTCCTAAAGATCCTGCCAACAGGTAAGGGCTTTTCAGGACACAATGCCAGACCTTCAGGATAACCCTGGTGTGTGTGTGGGGGGGACCAACCTTAACAAAATACCATAACAACAAGAAAGAAACCAAGTAATAACCCATACTTTGGGGATTTCCATGTTGCTCTTTTACCCCCATGAAAGAGACACACCACTATACTCTAAATTGGCATTTTCACTGTTTTAAGAACATTGAATCAAACTACCTTCTGTCATACAGGTCTCAAAAATTTCTAGATGACAGTTTTTTCTCTGCTGAAGACCTGTGGCACCAGAAGGGGGGCTCTCAGGGCCCCTCATGCCATAGCATTTGGATAAGAAACTTGTGAACACTTCTCATATAAAGAGAAAAAACCCTGGGTGGGGGGTAATGCAGTTTTTAGCACTGTGGTTCATTTTAATGAATGCAAATCAAATACCACAACTACACCATGGCATAAATGGTAACTCCATCACCACTCTGTTTGTGTGCAGACTTTCTAAGGCACTTCCAAACCTGTTCCATTTGAGTTCCCCAAATCCAAAAGATATAGACTGGGCAGTTCCAAACAGATCAGAAGAACACGGATATGGACCACTTTCTTATACTATATACAAGAATAAACTCAAAATGGATGAGGAACCTAAATGTGAGAACTGAAACCCTAAAAAGTCCAAGAAAAGAGCAAAGGCAGTAGTTTCTCTGACATTAGCCATAGCAACATTTTTCTAAATATGTCTCCTGAGACAAGGGAAACAAAAAGCAAAACTAACCATTGGGACTATGTCAAAATAAAAAGCTCCTGTACTGCAAAGAAAACAATCAACAAAACTAAAAGACAATATCTTGAATGGGAAAGATATTAGCAAATGACATATCTGATAAAGGGTTAGTATCCAAAATATATAAAGAACTTATATCACTGAACACCAAAAAAGCAAATCATCTGATTAACAATGGGCAAAAGAAATGAACAACATTTCTTCAAAGAAGACATGTGGATGGCCAACAGATACATGCAAAGATGCTCAGCATCACTCGTCATCCCTGAAATGCAAATTAAAACCAAAATGAGGTGGGGGAGTCAAGATGGCAGAGGAATAGCCGACTGAGATGACATTAGGTCGCAGGAGTTTAGCTAGATAGTTATCAAACCATTCTGAACACCTATAAACCCAACAGGAGATGGAAGAGAAGGAGAGCAGCAATTCTAGAAAGAGGAAATTGGCCACTTTATGAAAGGTAGGATGTGCGGAGAAATGAATCTGAAGCAACGGGAAGATAGACTGTGGGGGGAGGAGCTGGCTCCCAGCAAGTGGTGGAGCAATGGAGCACAAAACTTGAACTTTTAAAAGTCTGCTCCACTGAGGGACATTGCTCCAGAGGCTAAGCGAGGGTGGAACCCTTGCGGGGACAGTGTGGTCTCAGGTCCCACAGGGTCACAGAAGGATCAGGGGTTTCTGAATGTAGCAGCGCTTGCAGGTGTCAGAGCAAGGAAGCCAACTACAGAGATGGAGCAAGGAGTGAGCTCTCAGCTCAGGGTTACCTTAAACTGTGATCTGTGGCATAGTCAGGCCACTCTCTTTGAGCAGGAACCCCAGAAGTGGCAGATCTGGGGAGACCTACCTTCATCGACCAGAAGAGCAAAGCAGCAGGAATCTGCTGGGTTTGGAGACTCCAAACAGGGCTGTGCACCAGAGACAGAAACAGTTGGTCACAAGCCATGTGTGCTCAGAGCACAGTCAAAAGTCAGGGACACGGGAGTGATTGAGTGCTTTTTTCCGAGGGCACACTGAGGAGTGGGGCCCCAAGCTCTTGGCTCCTCTGGGTCAGATATTGGGAGGCTGCCATTTTCATTCCTGTCCTCAGGAACTCTATGGAAAGGGTTCAGGGAACAAAAACTTCTGAGAGAGAACCGAGGAAATTACTTATTCTGGCCCCCGGCAAGGGCAGTGCAGTTCCACCTCAGGCAAAGACATTTGAGAATCACTATAACAGGCCCCTCCCCCAGAAGATCAGCAAGAACATTCAGCCAAGACCAAGCTCAATGATTAAGGAGAACAGCGGAATTACAGAGGAGGGGAAAGCAAAGCATGGAATTCATGGCTTTCTCCCCATGATTCTGTAGTCTTGCGAACTTAATTACATTTTTTAAATTTTATATTTTTCTTATTCTATATTTTTTAACTTTTCCTCTCTCCTCTTTTAACATTTTTTGACTAGTTTATCTTAACAATAACTTTCTAAAAGGAAATCTTTTTAAACCTTCATTATTATAGTAATATTTTATCCTTCATTGTATCTAACTTTATTTTTTTGTATACATATAAGGTTTTTTCTTCCAAACAATTCTGGGATATAATTTCTTCTAATAGATCAAAATATACCCTAAATCTAGCATAGGGCTTTGTTCTATTCTCCAGTCTAAGAAAATTCTCTCCACTTTCTTTTTCTTTCTTTTTCCAACCAGCTTACCAATTACTTTCTTAGATTTTATAAAATTTTCATCTTTACAGTAATATTCCATCCCTTCATCGTGTTTAGCCTTATTTTTGTATATATATAAGTTTTTCTTTCTTTAAAATTTTGGGAGGTAGTTTCTTCTAAAAGACCAAAATACACCCAAAATCAAGGGGTTGGCTCTGTTCTATTCGCCAGTCTAATATACACACATACATATATATATATATATATATATATATATATATATATATGTATATATAATTTTTTTAAACTTCTTTTTAGTCTCTTTCTTCTCCCCCCTGATTTGGGGTCTCTCTGACTTAGTTAGCATACATTTTTATAGGGTCTTTGCCACCCTTTTAGTATTTTATTCTCTCATTCATATATTCTTATCTTGATAAAATGACAAGGCAGAAAAACTCACCACACACACACAAAAAAAAGAACAAGAGGGAGTAGCAAAGGCTAGGGACTTAATCAATATGGACATTGGTAATATGTCAGATCTAGAGTTCAGAATGATGATTCTCAAGGTGTTAGCTAGGCTCAAAAAGGCATGGAATATATTAGAGAAACCCTGTCTGGAGAAATAACTGCCCTTTCTGGAGAAATAAAAGAACTAAAATCTGACCAAGCTGAAATTAAAAAAGCTATTAATGAGGTAAAATTAAAAAATGGAGGCTCTTATTGCTAGGATAAATGAGGCAGAAGAGAGAATTAGTGATATAGAAGACCAAATGATGGAGAATAAAGAAGCTGAGCAAAAGAGAGACAATTACTGGACCACGAGGGGAGAATTTGAGAGATAAGTGATACCATAAGACGAAACCATATTAGAATAATTGGGATTCCAGAAGAAGAAAAGAGAAAGATGGGAAAGGAAGATATATTGGAGTGAATTATTGCAGATTTCCCTAATATGGCAAAGGGAACAAGCATCAAAATCCAGGAAGCACAGAGAACCCCCTCAAAAATCAATAAAAATAGGTCCACACCCCATCATCTAATAGTAAAACATACAAGTCCTACTGACAAAGAGAAAATCCTGAAAGCAGCCTGGGACAAGAAGTCTGTAACATACAATGGTAAAAATATTAGATTGGCAGCAGACTTATCCACAGGGACCTGGCAGGCCAGAAAGAACTGGCATGATACATTCAGAACACTAAATAAGAAAAACATGCAGCCAAAAATACTATATCCAGCTAGGCTATCATTGAAGATAGAAGGAGAGATAAAAAGCTTCCAGGACAAACAAAAACTAAAAGAATTTGTAAACACCAAACCAGCCCTACAGGAAATATTGGAAGGGGTCCTCTAAACAAAGAGAGAGACTAAAACAAGTATACCAGAAAGGAACAGACACGATATACAGTTACAGTCACTTTACAGGCAATATAATGGCACTAAACTCATATCTTTCAATAGTTACCCTGAATGTAAAGGGTCTAAATGCCCAAATTAAAAGACACAAGGTATCAGAATGGATTAAAAAAAAAAAAAAAGACCCATCCATATGCTGTCTACAAGAAACTCATTTTAGACCCAAAGACACCTCCAGATTTAAACTGAGGGGGTGGAAAACAATTTACCATAATAATGGACATTTTTATGTCCATTAAAAAAGCTGGGGTGGCAATCCTTATATCAGATAAATCATATTTTAAGCTAAAGTCTATAATAAGAGACGAGGAAGGACACTATATCTTACTGAAAGGGTCTGTCCAACAAGAAGATCTAATAATTTTAAATATCTGTGCCTCTAACATGGGAGGAGCTAACCATATAAACCAATTAATAACAAAATCAAAGAAACACATTGACATTAATACAATAATAGTAGGGGACTTTAACACCCCCCTCACTGAAATGGACAGATCATCCAAGCAAATGATCAACAAGGAAATAAAGGCATTAAATGACACACTGGACCAGATGGACATCACATATATATACAGAACATTCTATCCCAAAGCAACAGAATAAACATTCTTCTCTGGTGCACATAAAGCATTCTCCAGAATAGATCACATCCTGGCTTACAAATCAGGTCTCAACCAGTACCAAAAGATTGGGATCATTCCCTGCATATTTTCAGACCCCAAATCTCTGAAGCTAGAACTCAATCAGAAGAGAAAAGTTGGAAAGAACTCAAATACATGGAGGCTAAAGAGCATCCTACTGAAGAATGAATGGGCCAACCAGGAAATTAAAGAAGAATTGAAATAATTCATGGAAACAAATGATAATGAAAACACAACTGTTCAAAATCTGTGGGACACAGCAAAGACAGTCCTAAGAGGAAAATATATAGCAATACAAGAGTTTCTCAAGAAACAAGAAAGTCCTCAAATATACAACCTACCCCTACACCTAAAGGAGCTGGATAAAGAACATCAAATAGGGTGCCTGGGTGGCTCAGTGGGTTAAGCCGCTGCCTTCGGCTCAGGTCATGATCTCAGGGTCCTGGGATCGAGTCCCACATCGGGCTCTCTGCTCAGCAGGGAGCCTGCTTCCCTCTCTCTCTCTGCCTGCCTCTCCGTCTACTTGTGATTTCTCTCTGTCAAATAAATAAATAAATAAATAAATACATCAAATAAAGCCTAAATCCAGAAGGAGAAGGGAAATAATAAAGATCAGAGCAGAAATCAATGAAATAGAAACTAA
Organism: Mustela lutreola; assembly: GCF_030435805.1. Lineage (NCBI taxonomy): Eukaryota > Metazoa > Chordata > Mammalia > Carnivora > Mustelidae > Mustela > Mustela lutreola. The sequence goes on from NC_081291.1 coordinate 34,803,334, forward strand.
AAACAAACAAACAAAAACAAAAACAAAAACAAACCAGTAGAACAAATCAACAAAACTAGGAGCTGGTTCTTTGAAATAATTAATAAGATTGATAAACCCCTGGCCAGACTTATCAAAAAGAAAAGAGAAAGGATGCAAATTAATATAATCATTAATGAAACAGGAGAGATCACAACCAACACCAAAGAAATACAAACAATTATAAGAACATATTATGAGCAACTATATGCCAGCAAATTTGACAATCTGGAAGAAATGGATGCATTCCTAGAGATGTATAAACTACCAAAACTGAAACAGGTTAAGAAACAGAAAACCTGAACAGACCCATAACCAGTAAGGAGATTGAAGCAGTCATCAAAAAACTCCCAACCATCAAGAGCCCAGGGCCAGACGGCTTCCAAGGGGAATTCTACCAAACATTTAAAGAAGAATTAATACCTGTTCTCTTGAAAGTGTTCCAAAAAATAAAAATGGAAGGAAAACTTCCAAACTCATTTTATGAGGCCAGCACTATCTTGATCCCAAAACCAAAGACCATATCAAAAAAGAGAATTACAGACCAATATCCTTGAAGAACACAGATGCAAAAATTCTCACCAAAATACTAGCCAATAGGATGCAACAGTACATTAAAAGGATTATTTACCACAACCAAGTGGGATTTATTCCAGGGCTGCAGGGTTGGTTCAACATCTGCAAATCAATCAATGTGATACAATACATTAATAAAAGAAAGAACAAAAACCATATGAAACTCTCAATAGATGCTGAAAAAGCATTTGACAAAGTACAGCACCCTTTCTCTTCAAAGTGTAGGGCTAGAGGGTACATACCTCAATATTATCAAAGCCATCTATGAAAAACCCAATAGCGAATACCATTCTCAATGAAGAAAAACTGAGAGCTTTTCTGCTAAGGTCAGGACCACAGTAGGGATGTCCATTATCACTACTGCTATTCAACATAGTACTAGAAGTCCTAGCCTCAGCAATCAGACAACAAAAAGAAGTTAAAAGCATCCAAATTGGCAAAAAAGAAGTCAAACTATCACTGTTTGCAGATGATATGATACATTATGTGGAAAACCCAAAGACTCCACTCCAAGTCTGCTAGAACTTGTACAGGAATTCAGTAAAGTGTCAGGATGTAAAATTGATGCACAGAAACCAGTTGCATTTCTATACACCAACAAGAAGAAAGAAGAAAGAGAAATTAAGGAGTCAATCCCATTTATAATTGCACCGAAACCCAGAAGATACCTAGGAATAATCCTAACCAAAGAGGCAAAGAATCTATACTCAGAAAAACTATAAAGTATTCATGAAAGAAATTGAGGAAGACACAAAGAAATGGAAAAATGCTCCATGCTCATGGATTGAAAGAATAAATATTGTGAAAATGTCTATGCTACCTCAAGCAATCTACACATTTAATGCAATTGCTATCAAAATGCCATCAATTTTTTTCAAAGAAATGGAACAAATAATCCTAAAATTTATATGGAACCAGAAAAGACCTTGAATAGCCAGAGGAATGTTGAAAAAGAAAGCCAAAGTTGCTGGCATCACAATTCCAGATTTCAAGCTCTATTACAAAGCTGTCATCATCAAGACAGTATGCTACTGGCACAAAAACAGACACATAGATCAATGGAACAGAATAGAGAGCCCAGAAATAGACACTCAATTCTATGGTCAACTAACCTTTGACAAAGAAGTAAAGAATGTCCAATGGAAAAAAACCAGTCTCTTCAACAAATGGTGTTGGGAAAATTGGACAGCCACATGCAGTAGAATGAAACTGGACCATTTCCTTACACCACACACAAAAATAGACTCAAAACAGATGAAAGACCTCAATGTGAGAAAGGAATCCATCAAAATCCTTGAGGAGAACACAGGCAACAACCTCTTCGACTTCAGCCTCAGCAACTTCTTCCTAGAAACATCGCCAAAGGCAAGGAAGGAAAGCAAGAGCAAAAATGAACTATTGGGACTTCATCAAGATCAAAAGCTTTTGCACAGCAAAGGAAACAGTCAACAAAACAAAAAGACTGCTGACAGAATGAAAGAAAATATTTGCAAACGACATATCAGATAAAGGGCTAGTATCCAAAATCTATAAAGAACTTATCCAACTCAACACCCAAAGAACAAATAATCCAATCAAGAAATGGGAAGAGGAAATGAACAGACATTTCTGCAAAGAAGACATCCAGATGGCCAACAGACACATGAAAAAGTGCCCCACATCACTCGGCATCAGGGAAATACAAATCAAACCACAATGAGATACCACCTCACACCAGTCAGAATGGCTAAAATTAACCAGTTAGGTGTTGGTGAGGATTCAGAGAAAGGGGAACTCTCCTACACTGTTGGTGGGAATGCAAGCTGGTGCAGCCACTCTGGAAAACAGCATGGATGTTCCTTAAAACTTGAAAATAGAGCTACCCTACAACCCAGCAATTGCACTACTGGGTGTTTACCCTAAAGAAACAAATGTAGTGATCCAAAGGGGTATGTTCACCTGAATGTTTATAGCAGCAATGTCCACAATAGCCAAACTATGGAAAGAACCTAGATGTCCATCAACAGATGAATGGATAATGAAGATGTGGTATATATATATACAATGGAATGCTATGCAGCCATCAAAAGAAATGAAATCTTGCCATTTGCAATGATGTGGATGGAACCAGAGGGAACACATGAGTGAAATAAGTCAATCAGAGAAAGACAACTATCATGTGATCTCCCTGATATGAGGAATTTGAGAGGCAAAGTCGGGAGTTTGGGGGGTAGGGAAGGAAAAAATAAAACAAGATGGGATCAGTCTCACAAGGATGTGAGACTCTTAATCTCACAAAACAAACTGAGGATTGCCAGGGGAGGGGAGTAGAGAGAGGATGATTGGGTTATGGACACTGGGGAGGGTATGAGCTAACGGTGAGTGCTGTGAAGTGTGTAAGCCTGACTATTCACTGACCTGTACCACTGGGGCTAATGATACATTATATATTAATTAAAAAAAAAACCACAATGGGGTATCACCTCACACCTGTCAGAATGGCTAAAATCAAAAACACAAGAAGCAAAAAGTGTTGGCCAGGATGTGGAGAAAAGAACAACCATATAATCCAGTAACTCTACTATTGGGTTATCTCCCTAAAGAACAGTAATTCAAAAAGATACATGCACTCTTATGTTTATTGCAGCATTATTTACAATAATCGAACTATGGAAGCAGCCCAACTGTCCAATGATAGATGAATGGATAAAGAAGATATGGATGCACACTCACACAGACACACACAATGGACTATTACTTAGCAATAAAAAAGAATGAAATCTTGCCATTTGCAATAACATGGCAGAATCTAGAGGGTACAATGCTAAGTGAAATAAGTCAGAGAAAGAAAAATACATTATGATCTCACTCATATGTGGAATTTAAGGAACAAAACTAAGTAAGAAAAAAGAGACTAATGACAAAACAGACTCTTAAATAGAAGAGAACAAACTGGTGGCTGCCAGAGGGGAGGTGGGTAGGATGATGGGTGAAATAGATGAAGGGCATAAAGAATACACTTATCAGGATGAGCACCAGGTGTTGTATGGAAGTGCTGAATCACTCTATTGTACAACGTGAAACTAATATAACACTGTATGTTAATTATACTGGAGTTAAAATAGAAAGTATTAAAAAGTACTAAAAAATAATTTTTAAGGGCGCCTGGGTGGCTCAGTGGGTTAAGCCGCTGCCTTCGGCTCAGGTCATGATCTCAGGGTCCTGGGATCGAGTCCCGCATCGGGCTCTCTGCTCCGCAGGGAGCCTGCTTCCCTCTCTCTCTCTGCCTGCCTCTCCATCTACTTGTGATTTCTCTCTGTCATATAAATAAATAAAATCTTTAAAAAAAATAAATAATAATTTTAAAAAAGTATTTAATGCCACTTTTAAAAGTAAAACTAAACTTTATTTCTTTATTGATTTTATGTAGAGAAGGAGAATGAAAATTAATGCTTTCCTATGTCTTTCTAGAATAAGAAAGGGTAAGTTAAATTGGAAATTAACCCAGTTATTGTGGAACCTCAGTTTCTTATGATGGGACAAAATGTTGAGAAAGGGACTTTTCTAAGAGAATTACATTAAATGATAATATCTGATTAGTAGTGTTCTGATACCTAATTAATAGGTTTCCTAAGGTCCATTAAAAGATGTGTATTTTCTCATAAATATTTCAAGGAGAGAGAACAACATTTACTGTTTTTGTTTTTGTTTTTGTTTTTTACTTCAAGGCAGAGTGCTTGTTACTAGACAAACATCCCATCTGAATTTCCCAACCTACCCTAAGAAGTCAGTATTAGGGGTACTGAAGCTCAAGGGGGTTGGGTATTTGACAAGGTCACACTCTTTCCATCATAATGTGCTCATCTAGGGCTCACAGAAGTTCCCAGATTTCCCATTTCACACCATCTTCATTGGATTATATTATTTGTTTAGGGTTGTTATTTAAATTGGCTGGCTTAAAATATTATATACATATATTTAAAAGAGAAACTTTGCATTGTTGCTGGAAGTCAATAAATAGTACCACCCATGAAGGTTGAGGGTAACTGCAAAAATAAATACAACGAAAAGAGGACAGTGTTAGCACATTTTAGCCAGTGATAGTTGTCAGTAGAAGTTCTTTTTTTTTAAAGTTTAAATTTTAAAAAAGTTTTTATTTAAGTAATTTTATTTAAATTTTAAATTTATTAAATTTATAAATAAAATTTTATAAATGTATTAAAAATTTATTTATTTAAATAAAATTTATTAAAGTTTTCTTTAAATAATCTCTACACCCTATGTGGGGCTCGACCTCATGACGCCGAGATCAAGAGTCCCATGCTCCTCCAACTAAGCCAGCCAGGGGCCCTGAGTTGTCACTAAAAAGTTCTAAGCCTGAAGCTGACTCTGCTAATCAGGGAGCCAACTAGTGCTGGAGATAAGCCATAATAAGACATAATTAACATATTAGTTTGTTGAGGCTGCCATATACAGTATCAAAGCCTGGGTGGCTGAAATAACAGAAATTAATTTCTCACAATTCTGGACGCAAGAAGTCCAAAAGGAAGATGTTGGTGGGGATGATTCCTTCTGAGGCTTATCTCGACTTCTTGATGGCCATCTTCTCCCTGTGTTCTTACAAGATCTTCCCTCTGTACTAGGTGTATCCAAACCTCATCTTGTGATAAGGACCTCAGTCATACTGGATTAGGGCCCACTCTAACGACTTCATTTTAACTTAATTTCCTCTTTAAAGACCCTATTCCCATATTCAGTAACATATTGAGGAACTGGTGGGGGTAGGGGCTGAAATGGTGAGTTTTTGAGGGACACTATACAGCTCATAACAATTAGGACCAAAATGAGATATTTTCCTTGGATCATGAGAAGGACTGAAACAATAGGGAAAACAACTTTCTCAGTACATGATTCAGCATTAATATCATGACCCAGAATCATCTAAAATCATCTCCTGGACCACAGGTGGTACTTATCCCATGTGTTGGAAAACATGATACAGAGTGTTCTATTGTAGGGATCTTTGTTAGATGCTGTGGGCAGATCCCCCTGGCTCAAGCTGGATGACACCTGAAATGGTTGTGGAGTTCTGTTGTGCACAGCTGGCTTCTGAACCTGGGCTGAGGGCTTCAAGTGGCCCAAGGAGATCAGAGACTAGCTTGTAGGAGGTACGGGCCTGAGTGCAAATAGTTCGTTTCCCTAGGAATGAGGAGGTGGTAGATACTCTTGCTTTTTTATGATTTGTAAGGCTGATTTCAAGGGTTTTACACAGTGCCTGAAACAGTCTCCAGGAAAACTGAGCCCTAGTTACCCAGGACAGCAACCTTTTTATTCACGTGCCCTAATACCATTCCTCTCTTCTCGGTCTCATTCCTCTGCTGCCTCACTGTGCTGCCCGGGACTTCCTTCCCAAATTAACTTTCACCTAAATCCTCTTCTTAAGGTCTGCTTTTAGAGAATTCAACCAAACAGTTTATATATGGTTTGCCATCTAAAAAATGAGTAAGTTAAGAAATAACACAAAACAAACTATCTACTTGCCATTTCTGGATAACCAACCCAAATCCTACATTACTTTTTCTTAGAAGAGTGGAGTAAATGCAGACGTAGACATAGGCATGGAGATGGAATGATCTCCTAGAAACTTCAAGAGCAAAGAGTTTCTAACTCAAACCCTGATCATCTTCTTTGATGAATCTCTCTCCGTTCTCATTCCGGAAAATTGAAATGTGATGTTTAGCACAGCCTCAGAAATGGCAGTGGGTGTGCTGAGTTTTTCTTTTCTTTCTGGTCTTTAGATAACTTGGGAGATACTTTGATTACACCTTAACTTTCTTTGGTAGATTAGACTCATTGGAAATGGATTTTCTCATGATAAACGTGAAGAAGACGCTTTGCCAGGAAAGGCGGAAGTACCTGATTGATCAGTTTACTTAAAACTGAATAGGTTTGCTGAGTATGTATAGACTTGACTTCAGAGCACAATATAAACAGAATTTGTTTGCTGTCCGAACATTCTCTGTAGAAACTGTGTACCAAATGTCTCAAGAGATCCGCAAATAAAGTAACAAACCATATGAACTCACTGAGTCTTATGATTCCCATAGAGCTTTCAACCAAAAAAAAAGTCTATCAACAGGAAAGGATAGAGAATGATCCATTAAATGCCACTTACAGCATAACTTTATGAAATCTTAATAATTTGCCACAATGCCCTTTTCCTTTCGAAGAAATAATGCAACACAAATGTGTCTGAAACTCTCCAGTATCTCTATTCCTATTACCCTCCATCACAGATGGATTTTGTTTTTTTTTCTTGGATTTTGTTGTTTTCATCCCCAAGGATGTTTTAATATTTTTACCACACGTGCAGTATCATAAACGATAGAGTATTGTTCCGCATGTTTTTAAAACTTTCTGTAAGTGGATCATTCTGTTTGCATCATTTTACAACCTGATTTTTAAAAAATTCAGTGTTGTATTTTAGGGATTTATCCATGTTTATATATATAATTTAGTTCACTCCTTTTAACTGCTTTAAAACATTCCATTGTATAAATAAAGCAAAATTTGATTTTCCATTTTCTAGCCGATAAACATTTAGGTTGTCTCCAGTGTTTTTATATAACACATAATGGCTTTACAAATATTCCTGGACATGGTGCTTTGTGCATGTGGGCAGAAGTCTCCTGTAAGATATATACCTAGAGGCGGAAATGCTGGGTTATATATGACGTGTGGCCTCAACTTTATAAAAGACTGCCATATCACTCTGTAAAGACTAATTTATAATCCCATCAGCATGTGTGAAATTTTTTCTTTCCCCCACATTCCCAACCCCCATTTAATATTGACAGACTAAAATTTTTTTGCCAACCTGAGATCTGTGAAAAGTATTTCATTCTGGGTTTAATTTGCATCTTCTAAATTACTAATGATGGGAAAGGGTTATTTATGTATCTTGGATGCTAATCTTTTGTGGTTCGATATGCATCACAAGTACTTTCTCCCAAGTGACTGAATTTCCTTGCATTTTGTTTTTGAATAGAAGGTCCGGATTTTAATGTAGTCAATTTTATCAATCTTTTTCTTTACACTTGGTGCTTTTTATATATTATCTAAGGTGCTATTTATATATTATCTATATTACTTTCCCTGCTCTGAGGTCATTCAGACATCGTCCTATATTTATTCTGAAAGTTTTATAGTTTTACCTACACAATTAAGTCTAGAATCCACTTGGAATTAGAATAGAGAGGAGCTCTGATTTGATGTTTTTCCTTACGGATACTCACATATCCCAGCTCCAGTTGTTGAAGAGTTGGCTTTCCGGTTGCTCTGTATAACCACTATTATCGTGAGTCAAGTATTCATAAGTGCATGAAGAGAGCTCTTGATTCTCGAGGTCATTTTGCTGGTCTACCCATCTGTGTACCAGTTCCTTAACATTTTCTTTCCTTGCTATAGATTTATAATGTTGACATGCTCCCGTGCAGATATTTTCCTCTGCATTCTACTTTACTCTTAATCATGATTGCCTTGGCTTTTTTTTTTTTTTTTAATTTAAGGATTTTATTTATTTACTTGAGAGAGAGAACATGAGAGGGGAGAAGGTCAGAAGGAGAAGCAGACTCCCCGTGGAGCTGGAGCCTGATGTGGGACTCGATCCCAGCACTCCGGGATCATGATCTGAGCTGAAGGGAGTGGCTTAACCAACTGAGCCACCCAGGTGCTCCTGCCTTGGTTTTTTATAGCTGTTTCCTCTTCCAAATGAATCTCAGGACCAGCTTGGCCAGTTCCATGAACAATCCTGCCTATTAAAATGGGAATTAGATTTTTCACATTTGTGGATTAATTTATGATTAATATTTTTGTGACATCAAGTCTTCCTATCCATAACATATCCCCATTTAATTTTTTTAAAGGCATCTCAATGACATTTTGTAATTACTTTTATATGAATGTTACATTTCTCAGGTTACTCCCAAAGGAAGATAAATAGATCCCACCTCTTGATAGGCAGTAGCAAGGCTATGGAAGAATATGTGAGACCAGAAACATTGTTGTGGCCATTTTGGAAAAATTCACTTTGCCACAACCTGCCCTCTGGCTACCGTAATTTATATGCCTCTCATATTTGAAGCTGCTTACCTTCTCCCCAAAGGACTACTTGCATTATGACTTCCATTTCGGGCTCACAGTCCCAGACTTTGCCATCTAGATCATTCTCATATGCAACTGGGACTCTTTGGGTTTGGTTCTTCATGTAGTGCTTCTAGGGATAATTCTCATTGATCTTGAGACTTGAGAACTCGAGAAAGAATTGGGCTGTGACATATATAGGAACACATACTGATGGGACAGTATACAGTTAACCGCTATAGACCCTTCTCTTCCAAAAGGGGGAAGATGAGAAGCATGAAGGAATCCATACCAGTTTTGAAATCCAGTAGGGTACATGTAGCCATTTATTTGAGTAGACTGCAGTATTACCACTTGGCAAGGGTGCACCATGACTCTTGGTTGTGCCCTCCAAGTCTTCTTTCCTTTTTTTTTTTTTTTTTTTTTACAAAAAATGGTCCATGTGACAGCTGAATGGTTTTCTCAGTCAGCTTTCTGCATGTAAAATGTTGGCTAAACCTTCCTTTCCATCTAAGCTGATATAGTTATTTTAAAAACCTCATGGGTTTCTTATGAATTAATGCATTTTGAATATATTCCATTAGACAAAACTATACCCACCAATCTTGCCAAATAAGCCCTTCTGCACCTTGGGCTTGCGGTAAAACTTCTAATGAACAGTATTTGTCAGGTCCTTTGTTCTGTTAGTTAACAGGATGTAGGGAGCATTCTTGTAAGATCGCCAGAGGGCCGCCTTTCTGAGCAAAGCAGTTCTTGAGGCACTGGCTTGGGTATTTCTAAGGTTCTAACAAAAGCTTTTAGGATCTCATCCTGGGCTTAATATTTGCTCTGAGGCTATCTCAAAATTTGAGACTACTGAGGAGTCTGGGAATTAGGAATCTTTTTTTTTTTTTTTTAACACATCAAGTCCTGGCTCCTTTATATTTCTTCCAAATATTGCTTGAAATGTGAATGTGAATAATTCCTTTTTTTTTCTCAAGGTCATCTTTTCATTTTCCCATTTTACCACAGACGATGGGATGAAGCCAGAAGACACTTTAGTTAAGTACATCGCCAGTTCTCCACATTACTTCAGGAATGGGATTCCTAAACTTTGTCTCTTGACATAACAAGGATTTTCCCCCAGCTTCCGAAAACATTTTTCTCACCTTCCTTTACACCCTCACGGAGAGCTTCATCAAGGATGATTAGGCATTCTTTTATGGTCTCTTCAAGATCCTTTAGGGTTTCACTAATACACTCCTTGAGGTTTTTACAGTTTCTGCCTCCTACCTTGTCCCAAAGCCATTCCCATTATTTTAGATTTTTTGTTGCATTGCATCTCATTTCTGGCACCAAAAAGGTGAAGGCGATAGAACAAATTACTTCAAAAAATAGTGGCATACATAACCATCCGTTTTGCTAATGAATCTGTGATGCAGGTAGGTCTTGGCAAAAATTGCTCTTGTCTACTCTACGTGATATCAGCTGGAGCATCTTGAAGGCTGTGGGCTGAAACCACCTCATAGCTCACTCACTCTCAGATCTGGTGACTGATGCTGGCTGTTGGCTGAGACCTCAGCTTGAGCTGTTGAATGAAATACCTATATGTCGTCTATTTGAGTGGCCTTTGCTTTCTTACAAAATGGTAGCTGAGTTCCAAGGGCAAATATCCTAAGAAAGGGAGAGCATCAGAAGAAAGCTGTACGACCTTTGAAGATCTAGTTCTGATAATCCCCAGCATTATTTCTCCTGCATTCTACTTGCTGAGGCAGTCACAAGTTCCATCCCAGGAGAGAAAAAAACAGACTCCCTGTTGATGAGCAGTGGCAAATTTCTGGGAGATCATATGGGAAATACCCGTGTGGCCTTTTTGGGAAAACACCTTTTGCTTTAGTTACTATTTTATATAGAATTGTCAGGCAGGCTTCTCTCAAGGTGACATTTGAACACATGTCCATGAAAGTCAGGGAGTCATGTTTATGCTTGGGAAAGAGCTGTGAAAACAAGTGCAAAAGCCCTGGGGGCAGATTGTGATTGATGTATTTGAACCAGTTTGGCTGAGATCAGGTGCGCCAAAAAAAGAATAGTGTTAACTTAAGTTCAGAGAAGTAACCAGGGGCTTATTATTTAGGGTCTTGCAAAGACTTTAGCTTTTACTCCAAGCCATGAGGAAAGGGTAGGTTAACAGAGGGTAGACATTGGCCTTAGGCTTCAAAAGGATCACTTATTGAGATGCAGTGCTCATGAGCTTATGGTGTATTTGTTATCACTGTGAAGATGAGCTACAACGAGATAAGTAGGAATGAGGTTTATTGCTACAACCCAGAGAACTCAATTATATTTGAGCTAAGAAGGTAAGTGATAAATCTTGGTCTCTTGTAAATGTCTTTCTAAAATCTGTATTTGGTTTAAAGTTGAATTTGTACTTTTTAGGCATTACCAATAAAATTTAGCACCCCCTACAAGCAAACATTTTCTGATTTTGAAAACTTCTATGGGTGTGGGGTGGCAAGTGTGCTGGTTATCTCTTATTTGTCCTCTAGATCCATTACCCTCTCTACTCTGTTGTCTGGCTCAGGAGCTGACCTCCGTATCTCTTTGGACCTCTGGCTTCAGGGTGGGTATAGCCAATGGAAAGTTCTAGCAGGAAAAAGGGAGGAAGGAGAGTGAGATCAGGATATTAATCGTTGCAGTCCATTTTGAGAGCTACCTCAGCTATATGTTGACAGAAGGTCATAGCTTCACTTAAAGTAGCTGTTCTATGAGACTCTTTCTTTACTCCTGGTAAATTTACTTTCTCCCTTTAAGGCCAAGGTGGTGGACTTCACTCCTACTAGTCCTCCATTTATGCATTCTCCCTTTGGTTCTCTATAACCACACCACTGTAAGTAGACCCTTTGCAAATAAGATCTTCTCCAATAATCTTATTTTGCATGTGCCTTCTGTTCTTTTGGGGACCCTGAGATGGTATAGCAATTCTTAAGTTCTAAAAATTCAAATTAGGGCACTTATAAATTTAATTTTGATTTATCGCCCTCCTCTCTTTTTGTCATTTCCTTTTTTTAAAATTTTCCCTTCCCAGCCCTATAACTAAGGGGGTGGAGGGATAAGTATACAGACATACTCAGAATTTGAAGAAGCAATTTATCGAGGAGTACAACTCTTCAAACATGGATGTAATATAAGCAAATATATATACACTTACAGGTGTTTGGACATCAAAATCCATGTGAAACTGGCACATGTATTTTCCTTATGTAATGGAGGCTGGTGACTTCTTACCTGCTACCTCCTCTATTCTTCACTCCCCCCAACTAAACATTTTATATTGTCACATACGGACCTTTTACCAGGATATTCAGTAGAGGGCTAAAAGAAGTGAGCCATGCTTCCATCTGAGGAAAAAGCTCTAAAAACATGTATGAAAGCTCTTGCAGGTATGGACTTTGGACGCCAGAGCTTCATAAACCCTAAACATCCTGACTCTTACAAGCAAACTTAACATTAGTACATTATCTGACTTAGTCCTGAGGCCTTCACATTTCTCTCTTATTGTTTGTTTGATGATCTTCCTCTCCTCTTTCTTTCACTTTTTCCAGAGAAGAGCATTACACAGAGAATCAAATAGTGAATGTTTCAAACACATGGTACATTTCTTTCTTTCTTTCTTTCTTTCTTTCTTTTTTAAAGATTTTATTTATTTATTTGACAGAGAGAGATCACAAGTAGGCAGAGAGGCAGGCAGAGAGAGAGGAAGGGAAGCAGGCTCCCTGCTGAGCAGAGAGCCCGATGCGGGGCTCCATCCCAGGACGCTGAGATCATGACCTGAGCCGAAGACAGTGGCTTAACCCACTGAGCCACCCAGGCGTCCACACATGGTGCATTTCTACTTTTTCTTTCCTTCTTTCTTTTCTATTTCTTTTTTTTTTTTTTTTTTTTGGAAATTACTGTACATTATCTCTTGACTGAATGACCTTGCTTGGACAAAGCCCAGGACTGGTCTGAGTAACTCTTTAATCAACAATTGTTGAAGGACTGGCTACATCTTTCCTAAAAGAGGCCAACTCTACATCTGGCTTAAAATGATATTTGGCTTTCAGGCTCTTATTCCCCAACGAAAGAACTATGAAAACTGAGAAAAACACAAAAACTTAAACAATAATAGAAAGCCTAATGGAAATAATTGTCCCAATGGAGTTGGACCAGAAAAATCCAGGCAAGATTTCCTTCATGGCAAGCTCAAGCTGCTGGTGTACCAGAGTGGGCCAGGACAAAGGAGGGAGGGAGAGTTGCTGAGAGCTTATCTTTGCCCTACTATAACAGTTACTCTATCACAAATTACTGCTCAAGTTCGTGGTTTCAAACAATGGAAATCACTTTTTTTTTTTTTTTTTTTTGGTCTCTCACAATTTTTGTAGGTTAGGAATTCAGACAAGTCACCATGAGCGCAACTTGGCTCTACTCCATGAGTTTTTAGAACCTCGGCGGGAAGACTGGAAGCCTGGGGCTGGAATCTTCTAAGGGCCTATTCACTCACTTTTCTGGCGGATGGTGCTGCCTCTTGGACTGGGTCCTCACTGGAATTGTCAGGCAGAGCATCACACTGGGCCTTCCCACGTGCCATGGGCTTCCCTACCACATGGTGGCTGAATTCCTAAGGGGAAATGTTCCATGAGCGAAAGAGCTATGCAAACGTTGTATTGCCTTTTATAGTCTGGCTTTGAAAATCACAAAGGGCCACTTCCAGCACATTGCATTGGTCAAGACAGTTACAAGGATTCACTCAGGTTCAAAGAGCGCAACATAGATCCCCACAGTTTGATGGAGGAGAATTACCATATGCTATAAGATGCCATGTGAGATGAGATATCTCTTGGTGCTGCCATCTTTGGAAAATGTAACCTGCCGTGATGGGGACTGTCAGGTGAGATGGCCTGGGTCAGAATTCATGCTGTGCTACTTCCTAATTGTATGATCTGGGGCTTGTATATCAGTTGACTTCTCTGTATCGTAGTTCCGTCAAAGGGTGGATGTGAAGATTCAATGAGTTATATGATAAGCAATGAGAATAGTACTTGGCACACATTAAGTGCTAAAAAATATGTTAGGTCTTATCAAATAATGTGCTCTATCCTTGTCATTTATTTCCATCTTCCTATTCTCTAGGTGGAAGGGCAGGTCTTTCAGCACAAAACAAGTTAAATTACACCATGAGGGATGGCTGATAGTGGCACAGAGAGGAGGGGGCTGTTAGTCCACTACATTTTCTTTTCTTAAAGAATCTGAAACCCTTAGCTTAGTTCTTGGAGGCCTACAGGAAACTGCTCGCTGCAGGAAAAATGCAATCTACTGCAGACAAAGGTTCCCAAGTTAGATGGCCATGCTCTGCCAGTTACTACGGGTATGATGGTAGAAGCTTGCAGGATAAAAGAGGCAACTGAGTTCCCATGAGTAGGAAGACGAAAGGAGGGGAAAAAAGAAAGAAGGAGGAATTCTTCCGTTTCTGAACCTGATTTTATATGTCTCAAAAGGGAACACAGTAGGACTCTATGTTCATAATACCCTAGTAATGAGATTGGGTTTTATTTAAAAAAAAAAAAAAAAAAAAGAAATCTTTTCCAAATCTTCTACTATTTCATAAGTCAAATAAATATTAGGGGGAAAATGTCCTCCTGATACATAGCAGCTGTGCTTGCATATCACTAGTGCCTCTGAGTACCAATTACTAAGATACTGACACCAGCATTTAAGGGGAAGAAATGGGTCACCCATTCTCTGAAGCTTCCTTTTCTTTCCTTTTTTTTTTTTTTTTTTCTTTTGAGCTTCCTTTTCTTAAGAGAGAGAGAAGAATTTGACAAGTTTCTTTTGAACCCGGTTCTGCAGAATCACCAAGATGCAGTGATTTACAGAACGGTAAAGAGATCACTCTCATCGTCCGGGTGGGGTGACCCTAAGACCCTAGTGCCTGACCCCTTCAGAGACCCCAAGCCCCTCCCTTTTTCCCTGTTGACATTTGCTGAAGAACGCAGTGAATTTCCCAAGTGATCCAGCTCCCTGGGACTTGAGCATGGCTTCTGTGATTTCAATAGAAACAACTGTAGACCATAAAAAAATACAGAGGTGGGGGTGGGACGTATGAAAGATTGCAGAACACAGCCAAGCTGCACCCCGCCCCTCCCCTCTATAGCTAACAGCACACCCAGAAGTCCTTGGGGAGGGCTGAGTACAATAAGAAAACACCTGTGAATTCCTTGCAGAACTCCCCCGATGGCCACATTCCACCCTTTCCTCTTTTATAAAAGATTCCATTTGCTCCATCTCTGACCCCAGGGCATGGACAAATGGATGGAGGCCTGGTGTGGCTTCTCTGCTTTTGGCTGTGTTCCCTGTACCGATTAATCACCGGACCTCAGCCTGACAGGCTCCGCTCTCTGCTGCGGCTCATCCTCGGGCTGTTCTGGTGATTACTCCAAAGCCTTCCCCAGATGCAAACATTTCTCAATGTTTTTTCTTCCCCACTGCTCTAACTCATGGGCTGGCTACTGCGGCCATGGCCTCCTCCTCTTTCACTGACTATGTTCAGTAAGGAAGCTTGACCATCCCGTTTGAGTTCAGGCTGTGTTACCTGTTAGCTTTGGCACCTCGGACTTTCCCCTGGACTTCCCTGAGCTTCCTCATCCTTGGAAAGAGGATAATAGTAACTACTTTGATATCTTCAAGGAGTCATTGTGATAATCTGATTGGGGTGATTCTTTACCCTTTTTCTTGTTTTATCAAAGATCTTTCTGGCAGTCTGGGAAGCAAAAGATCCCTTTTTAGAACTGTGTTTTAAAATGCCTAACATGGGGCACCTTGGTGGCTCAGTGGGTTAAAGCCTCTGCCTTCAGCTCAGGTCACGATCCCAGGCTCCTGGGATTGAGCCCTGCATCGGGTTCTCTGCTTGACGGGAGGCCTGCTTCCCCCACCATCTCTCTACTTGCCTCTCTGCTTACTTGTGATCTCTGTCTGTCAAATAAATAAATAAAATCTTAAAAAAAAAATGCCTAACATACATAGGGTTGCAAACAAAACAGAGCATATGAAAATATAATTATTGAATTATTAAGATCAACTGATATAAAAATAAATGTCTCTAGTAATGCCTTAAATAACAAGATTTAGCAGTTGGTCTATAATAGGGAGCCTAAATGATATATGTTCAGGTATCTACCACAGCAGTGATATGATATGAAAATATCTGTGACTTCATTTCATGGTAAAGTCACAGGTACCTTTGGGGCTGTGGTTTGTTGCCTGCACTCATAACTGATGGAAATGCTAAGTTCTAGTTAGAGTTTAATAAAAAAAGTTTTTTTCTCATTCAAGTTCACAGAGCTCTGAAATATATCCACATATTCTTGAGGGGACATGGACTTGAAGTCAAGACATTCTGATAAAAATAACTGTGATAATGTATGTCAGCTGTGGGACTTGATGCATGTGAAAGATGGAGAAAGACACTCCCTGTGCCTCCCCTTCTCCCCAAATCGCATCAGGTCCAAGTTTCCCTGAGTCTTTGTATTTCTTCTGTGTTGGTTTCCTTCAAGAATTTTTTAGCGGTTGGTTGGGAGAATGATCTTTACAGCATGGGTCACTAATACCCACCTGTAGACTGAGGCATCATGTATGAGAATCAGTACTTATCCTCAGGTTAAGCAAGTGTGTGTCTAGCTAGCTGTGGTCGCTAACCCCTCTACATTAGAATGACCTAGGTTGGAGAGAGGAAAGGCAGTGTACATTACATTTTATAGACAGAGCTTTTCAGGTTCTGTGCCAGCCCTAGTGAATCAGAAGTAGGGCCAGGAGACCTTCCTTTTCTTTTTTCTTTCCCTTTCATTCTTTTTTTCCTTTCCCTCCCTCCCTTTCTTTCTTTCTTTCTTTCTTCCTTCCTTCCTTTCTTTCTTTCTTCCTTTCTTCCTTTCTTCCTCTCTCTCTCTTTCTTCTTCTTCTCCTCCTCCTCCTCCTGCTCCTCCTCCTCCTCCTCCTCCTCCTTCTTCCTCCTTCATGCATTCTGGATGACTCAATGCACCCCCAAGTTTGAGAACCTCTTGATTAAGGGAAATTACATCTATTATTATCATTCTTGCTTGGAGAACCAAAGCTATTTTCTGGATAGAGGATGGGCAGATGATGGTCTAGAAAATTTTCAGCTTGATTACTACTTGAGCCAACCTCAAATAAACTAGAATCCATGCTCCAGTGGTATCCCAGAATTTTTTCCTCAAATAGCCCAATTCTGATGGTTGGAAAATAAACATCTTCGCTCAAGGTGAACCCCAGTTCCACTGTCAGCTGGGCACTGCAGGGACCCTTATAAAGAGTCAAAGGGTGAAGTAAAAAGCCCTCCTACATAGGTAAGCAAATCACCAACAGCCTGTGCCCAGTGTTATAGCATGGAGATATATTTTGGAGCATGAGGAGATGCCCCAAGCCTGAGATATGCCAGATGTTGGTCACCTGGGGGAAAGTAAAGAAGACCAAGGGTGGAGGGAGGGAGACCCTACCATGAGAAGCCTTATTTCATTTTGGTTACGCTTTTCTAGACAAAAAGAGCCCAATCCAGGGACTCTTACTCACTGGGTACCCAGGGCTTCTTGATGCTTTCCTGATCTCTGAGGCAGGGCAGATGGAGCAGAAAAAAACACTGAAGGTAGTGAGATCCCTAGAGAAGAACTGCCTGGCTTGTTCTGTTTCTTTCTCTAGTCAAGAGCTTGATGGGGGATGAAGAAGAGATTTTGTCCTCCCCCAAAGATATAAAGATAGAGAAAACCATCAGTAACACTCTCCATCAGGAGGAACTGACGATTCGAGAAGCCACTTTCATTAGATAGGAGATGTGGGAGAAATCAAATGTTGTGGTTGGTGCTGAGCAACACACAAAAATGCTGGAAGGTATTTTTCTCAAATGTCCCTTGCTTGAGGATTTCAGCAAACTTCTGGGAATATCTGGTACCCTTTCCATATGGCACAAGCAAGAGTACTTTGAAGGGATGGTTGTGGAAGCATTTCAGGGCTATTGCTGGCATACACATTTGCAGGCTTCTCCTCCAACTCTCAGGGATTTTGAGCACTGGGAAACATAGCAACATACAGCAGGAGCCTGGAGCCATGTGAGCACAACACTCTCCTTGGCTCCACCAAATACTGGATCTATTCCCCTCTCGCTATCCCACCAGCACTCTTCCCTTCTCCTGTGAGACTGTCCTGTTCTGCAGAGTCTAGGTGACTTTTTAGTGGGAGGGAGGCTCCATTTCTCTCATTTCCCTTCTACCCACATAAGCCAAGCTCCTTTCCCCTTATTCCTTCTGAAAAACATGTGCTAAACACCTGGGTCTCCCAAGGGGACTCTTGCCTGCTGTTTGCACATTTTGGGGAGAAATAGAGCCTTAATCAGGGGGCAGGAAGCTGTGACCTGGGGACCAAATCCCATTTTTGCCTATTTTTGTAAGCAAAGTTTTGTTGGCGCACAGCCACACCCATTGACTTACATACGGTCCATGGCTGTTTGTTGAAATTGCTTCCCTCTGCCTCACTAGGGAGAAGCTCAGTATTATCGGTTGCATGGCTATTTGCTGTTTTGAAAATTTGTTAGGGGATGAGGTTGAAACATGGAAAATTTAAGTCCAAATCTTCCTAATAAAGGACATTTTTAAAAAAGGTTTCTGTGTGAGACTTTCATCTAAAATCTCTGACAACTTCACGAGTAGTTACTATTTACTCTTCTATGGCTCCCTTGGGGACCGTAATGGAGTGTGGCTGCTTCAAGACTTGAAGAGTCCCTTTAAGTTGTGTAATATTTTTGCCGGTCCTTTCTGGCTAACACAAGCACTTCACCAATATTTAGGGGGAAAATGTTGTGTACCAATTTCTCACTTCTTTTAGATTGGCATTGACCTAAATTAGCACTTCAGGCATAGCCTGCCTTCCAAAGACGGTGGTTTATGCTATTGGGCATAGTTCAAAGAAAGAAGAAATAACCCTCAAGGACAAAGTCAAAGCAAAATGACATGTAATTCATAATCTCCTTGTAAGGATTGAGGAGCTCAGGTACATAAGACACGGAGCCCAGTGTCAGCTCCAGGTTTGATGGTTCCATGCTCGACTTTGCTTTAACAAGCAAGCTGGACGTCTTCACAATCCCATCAACCACCCATTCCATGTGAGAACAACCACGAGTAACCTTCCAGAGGAGAAGCTACACCCTGGCCTCCACAGAGCGTAGGATGAAGAGGGAAACTTTACATTTATATTTCTTTTAAATCTCATCCTGTTACACTATTCTCTGTATACACTTTATAATGTACATTTTTTATGTCATTCAGCTTTGCGTGAAAGGATGATGAATGTGCTCAACAATTTTTTAACCAACAGGTGTGTGGACAAAATTCACCATCTTGAATTTCTTACCTCAGCCTTTGATTAGCACTGGACTCTCAGGGGTCACAGACTGGAACGCCCCGGATCCCAGTGACTGACTGGAGACACACGCCCCACCTAGACAGAGCAGCTGCTGCTCCCATCACCCATTTCCTGGCCCACCATCATGGTGTGGAAACGAAGACTCTTTTTCAAGAGAAGCTGAAAATTTCAAATGCTCGTTTTTATGTAAAAATTCATGATGTATGTGTGAAATCTCACCAGACTTAAATTTTGGAGACTCTAAGCAGCCCTGTGCTGGCCAAAGAACTACATCTGTTGGCCAGATCTGGCCCTTTAGGTTGCAACCTCTACCCTGAACGTTATACCTCCAAATGTCCGTGGTTAAATAAACTTGCAAAATGCAAGAGAATGGGGTCCTTCTTAGATATTCTTAATGCAGTTCAGTATATTAAATGTTCTCAGAAGTCATGCAAACGTGAAACCTGCTTAGCTTTTTTTTTTTTTTAAGATTTTATTTATTTATCGGGGTGGGGGGCAGAGAGCGAGCACAGGCAGACAGAATGGCAGGCAGAGGCAGAGGGAGAAGCAGGCTCCCTGCCAAGCAAGGAGCCTGATGTGGGACTCAATCCCAGGACTCTGGGATCATGACCTGAGCCGAAGGCAGATGCTTAACCAACTGAGCCACCCAGGTGTCCCCTGCTTAGCTTTTTTTTAAAGCCATAGTTCCCCCAAATCATCAGCCTGTAAACCACGGTTCCCCCAAAACATCAGCTTGTGGACCCTTCTTGTTCCCACATTACAATAACTTGCAGAGGTGGAGTTGCTAAGAACATACCCTAGGCCATAACTGAGCTAGGCAGGTCTTGCTACTCTTAACTCTCATTTTACACACAAAAACAATGGAGTTTTGAAAGGCTAAGAAAATTGTTCAGGGTCATATTGCTAGTGAAGGACAGACTCCAGGTCAGACTTTAAAGCTAAAATGGTTTCCACTATATTTCATAGCTCGAATTCCTCTCTACCCTGAAAAAGCCTTGTTTTCTCTACAATTGGCACAGTAACTATTTCAAGATTCAGGATCTGTTCTTTGGTAGAATCTTTTGAGAAGAAAACCCACATCCTCAAACAATATATCAATGACCCTGGTTCTATAAGCAGCACGAGGGCAGGGGTCTCGGTGTCTAACATCACCTCCCCTGTGGAGGTTTTGTGGCTCCTCTCCTCTTCCACCTAGACCTGCCCTGCCCTGGGCATTCTAGAACGGCTCCTCTGGCCCTCCTCATTTCCACCCTCCCCTAACCTCATCACCTTCTTCTCCACCCAAGAAAGGGCCTGATTCAGCAGGCCTTTCCTGGTTCCCTCTGCGGACACCCAAGTGGGAGCCAGAGGGAGCGGTAGGTCAGGGCCTGGGATGAACAGGGAGGTCTGGGAGGTCCTGCTCCATAGGGCGGAGGTTTGGAAGCAGGCTGGGCTGGCTGGGGTGCAGTCAGGGCCGAGGAGGGGTGAGGGAGGCCTGAATTATAGCCTGGCCCCTGTGAACACCATTTGGACACCAGATGCAGAATGAGGACTGCCATTTGGATAGCCTTGAGCCAAACCCCATTCCCAGGAGTGAGGTATCCATCCCTGCTATGTCTTAAAGATCCCCAGAGAAGCTTCTTCACCTCAAAAGGGGAATTCACCCCTCCCTTGGCAATCATTCTCAGGCTTAACTAACCAGCTTTAACAGGCAAGAGTTCATCTTCAGCTTGCAGAGAAACTCTTCCTGCTGTGTTTCTTCTCAGATTTTCTCCAGAGGCCCTGAGGGACAGGAGTCCCCACCCTCCACATGTTAACCTTTGATAAACTTGAGAGCGACAGAGGGAGTAGCTAAAGGCATGAGACAGAATGGGGTTTGAGTCTCAGAGCATTAACAGGCTGTGTGACCTTAGGCAAGTTACTTAACCTTTCTGTACCTCAGTTTCTTCTATATAATGGGGTAGAAACACAGTACTGTCAAGAGAAAAGAAAGTACACAACCATACAAAATCTTACACATTAATACCCAGAGTGATGCATATAATAACTCCAAAGTAGAAATAACCCAAAGACCTATTCTGGATAAACAAATGGAGTGTTAGAGAAAGGAATGAAGTATCTGTACACACTCCAAGATAGGTTAAACTTGAATAGCATTATGCTCAGTTTAAGAAGCCAGTTACAAAAGACCACATACAGCATGATTCCATTTATATGAAATGTTTAGAATAGGCAAATCCATAAAGATTGAAAGTAGTTAGTAGTTGCTTAGGGTTGGTGGGAGAGGGTAATGAAGAATTATTGCTGATGGGTATGGAGTTTTCTTATGGGGTCATGAAATGTCCTAATGTCGACTGTGGTTCTGGTTGCAAACTCTGAATATAATAAAAACCACTAAGTTATACACTTTAGATGGGTGAATTATGTGGTATGGGAATTATATCTCAATGAAACAGTGATTTTAAAAAAGGAGAAAAAAGCCCATAAATCTACATCATAGGATATTGTTCAAATTACTGTTCAATTAGCCTATAAAGTGTTTAGCACAATGCCCACTAAGCCATCAGTAAATATTATCTTTGATAATAATAAGAATAATTAATGAGGTTATGCTTATATCATAGAGTATCACATAAGCATTCATTATGATACAGAAAATTATATGTAACTAAACATTAAATGTAAATTAAATTAAATTAATTGTAAAATTATTATTTTCACTCTCTCCTCTTCCTCTTAAAACTTTGATTTTGGAGTGGTCCTCGAATTTTTTAAACATTATTAAAATTATTTTTGAACATTATGAATATTGTGTTTCATAACATCTATAACATTATCATAACAATAATAGATCTATGTTACTATATATAAGGATACATATTTCGTGCTATATGAAGGTCTATAATACATGGTATTGTTTATTTGATTGACTATTAAGAACTATTTATATTAGTAGTAACATTCACCCTGTGACTTCTCTTCTTCTCTAACCTTTCTGAGTTTAGACCGGTTTCCCCAGTTCTTTGAAACGTTTCCTGGCCTCTTATACATTTGGAGAGAAAACAGCTTTGAGTTCGGAGAAATTAAATTACAACCATGACTCTCATTCAACTGCCTCCTGTAGCTGCAACCGGAAAACAGGAAAAAAGCACCACCGAGCTCCTGCAGCTGGAAGAGGGAGGACCCGGCAGGGCGCTGGGGCTGGGGACCCGCGAACTGCGGAGGGGGAGGGTCGTGTGTCCCCTCTCAATCCCGGTGTGCCCTCCCTCATCCGGTCCCTGCCTCTCGGGTCCGCGGGTGGCCCGCTGCGCCCTCAGAGCGCCCCGGGAGTGGGCGCGCAGCTTGGGAGGGGGGAGGTCTGCAGCCGCGCAGGTGTGCTATTTGCATTCCAATGGCAAACGGACTCGCCCACGGGATGGGACAACAAAGACACCATTGAAGCCCAGTCTTCCCAGGAGGTGTTGGAGGCCTGCGGTCCCCACCCAGAGCTCGGCCCCAATTCGGTCATGGGTGACCGCGGGACTTCTGAGAAACGCCAGCTGGACCCAGTTGCTGCAACTTCGGGACGGTTTCCCACAGCGAGGGCCCAGGCCTCTTGAAAAGGCCGGGACGGTAGTACCTCCTCCCAGCTCACGCACGGTCCCAGCCACTGCACGGTCCCAGCCCCTGGGCGGCTGTTTTCGGAAACACACTACGGGCACACGCTCCGGAAGAAAGGATGGCTGGACCTCCAATGCTCCAGCCATCTCTCGGTTTCTCTGAAGTCCTGCTGACCAGAGACCTGAACAAAGCTTGTTTTTCATACTTGCTGGGGCAAACGTCTCAGTTCAGGTCGCATTTCAATTGTATCAATGAACTCAATTAACCCTCCGGGGTGGGGTAGCAGCTGTAGGTCCCAGACTTTTCTGTAAATCCTTGAGTTCTTGGAAGAAGAGAAAAAAAAACGGGCCCTGAAACATTCTTTCATGCAAGTCATATAGTTTTGAAAAGAGGAGAAATGAAAGGATTGGACAAAAATGGAGGGGGAGGTGGATTTAACAGTGAAAATTTGGAAAGAATGAAGGACTGCCAATATTGTGATGTGGCCCTACAGTGAGTATGGACTCAGTCCCTAGATCTAGCATTCCTGGAGCATCGCGTCTGTTCCTATCACTGAGCGCATCCAATTTTCATTTTGAGCCCCTATCCTGCCATACTGGTGGGAATCTTAGTCTTAGTCATTTTTGGCATTCTTTTCTCTTGATTCCTAGAGCCTTACTCCAAGCTGTGGGGTGGGGTGGTGGGGGTGTCTTCTGACTGTCAGACCACAGAGGTGGTCTTGGGAATACCACTGTTAACCATCCACAGAGGCTAGTTCTGAAGCTCGTGACTGCTTCAGCAGGAAGCTTGGGACGTAGGACTCACCTCCACTGATGCGTCGATGCTCCAATAAGCCAATTTTCTCTGGGATTCTGGCCCCACAGCACTTTTGCCTTTAGGTTTCTCCTACCTCACTCTCAACGCTACCCTATTTGCCTCTTCCCTGGAAAAGATAGGTTCTCTCTGCTTTCTGCCTTGCCACAAAATTGTGCTGGGGGCTCAGAAGCCCAGAATCTGCTATCTGCTTAAACGAGGGAAAGAGTGAAGGAAAAATGTATATATAGAGGAAAAAAATAAATTAATATGTCAAGCTGCTCTCCAGTCCCACAAAAGTAGGATTTTGCTCCTGGATGGGACTCTGAAATTATTTAACCTAAGCCTCTTATTTTGTAAACCAGGTCTTGATGTTTAGAGAGAGAAAGTGATTGAGCTAGTTAGTGTAAAAGGGGAAAATTTCATGTGAATCAGATCACATTTTAAATGTGTTTCATAGCTCATACGTCAACCAATTCCAGGAAAAAGTGTGCATTGAAGCTAAAAATAAAAACCTTTTTGTTAAGTGAATAAACATCCCCAATTTCTATCTGTTTTATGCGCTCATATTTAGGCATACAGGGCTTTCTTAAGAGTAGGTTCATCTATTTCTAAAATTATTTTTTATTGGGTGTAATGTGTACTTTTTTAAAAAAAAGTTTTTTTGTTTTTTAAGATTTGTTTATTTTAGAGAGAAAGAGCCTGTGCATGTGAGCTGAGGGTACGGGCGGAGGAAGAGGGAGAGAATCCCAGAGCTGATTCCCCAGTGAGCATGGACAGGGCTCCATCCCAGGACCCTGAAATCATGACCGAGCCGAAATCAAGAGCTGGACGTTAAACCAACTGAGCCACTCAGTAGGTCCGATGTAACAAGCTCTTCAAGGTTATCTTCCTCAATGATATTGCCATAAAGATGAATTTATGTCCTACTAATGGTGCAAACAGATACTGAGACATGTCTCCTGGCAGAGTTGTTTTCTTTGGGGCTTTCACCACTCAGAGGCAAGGATCTGTCAGTAAAAAGATGAAAAACACTATAAACTCCACTCCCTGTCCTAGGTTGACATTTAATATCTGAATATTCTATCGTTTTAACTCACTCACAAATGTGGTGACATGAACGGAAAACACGGAAGTCGCAGTCAGCTTCCAAGTTCTTGGGTGTGCGCTTCCTCTGAAGCCAAGATGGGATGTAAGGTGGGGGCCTCAACAGACCTGTGAGGTCTGGGCCAGATCTTGCCGTTAGAGTGTTAGAGCGGAGAGGGATTCCGGAACAGCTCCTGGACCCAAGGGAAGAGGGAGTGTGGTAAGGGATGGTTCTAAGAACAAAATCATTGCTTTTTCCTATGCTCCCAGCTGGGCATGAAAACCAGGGCACATTCCAGGCAAGAACCTAGTATGTAGCTGTGGGTGCTTCTAGTGGGCCTGATGGGACTAGCTTGCTGCTAGGTCCGAATTAGATATAGAAATAACAGATGCCAACTTTTATTCTGCATTTTAATCAGTCAGATACTAGTTAAAAGCATTATCTTCTCAGTGCTAACAATCATCCAGTGAAAAGGCGCTGTTATTATTCCTAATTTACAAACAAGGAAGCTAAACACAGAGAAACTGTTTTAAGCCACAGAGCAGAGCCATTGTTTGAATCCAAGACTCTTTGCCTACCGGGGAAGCAGCCTTTAAGGCCACACTAGATCGTCTCCTGCAGCAAGTAGAGTCCCTCTGAGTGAGATGGCTCATCTGCACATCATGCCCTCCAGGTTGGAAGATACCTGGACCACAGATTTGGCTGATGACAGAGTCAATGTGAATTTGATCCTATGTGGCTTGTTTGGAGCTCAGACTTGACTACCTGTGCCAGTTCGCTTGGAGCGCTGCAAAAGAGTATTTCTTAACTCCACCTAGTAATAGTTGACACTTTAAAAACGCCTCGCAGGTATTCTTTTAATGACTTCCAACGTCAACATATGAGATGATGTCCAGAAGGACGAAGGGAAAATGGAAATTCTTGTGGAAAATGGAGAAAAGCACAATGATAACCTCTTCCTGTCATGCCTAAGGATGTAGGGGCCATCCTGTGTAAAAATAAACATGAGACCAGTGTGAGGACCCCATTCACAGACCCGTCCCCTCATTCGCTCACTCATTCAGTGATTCAACTACTCTTTACCAAGTGCCCATCATGGGCCCAATCCCCCGAGAGACAGCAGAGCCTGGCATTCAAGAGTATGGACTTGAAGCCAGGCTGATTGGGTTAGAAACCTGAGTCTGCAGCATATCATCTGCACAACCCTGGGCACATTATTTCACCTTTTAGTGTCTTAATTTTCTCATCTGTAAAATGGGACTAAGTCTCCCTATCACTCTCAAGGGCCTAATTCATAATGAGTCAATACTAAATGAGTTCATACATGTGAAATGCTTAGAAGTGAACATGGCCCATTGGAAGCACTATTTAAGTCTTTCTTATCATTAGATCAGAGAGAATCTGCCCTGTTGTTGAGGCCAAAATCCTAAGAGCATCCTTCATTTTCCTCTTTCTCTTGTCTATCTCCCCCCCTCAAGAAAATAATCTGTAAATAAGTCCTTAGATCTTTATCTCCAAACTCTATCTCCTCAAACTATCTACTTTTCTCAGGCTCCACTGCTACCTGGTCTAATGCCACCATCCTCTCTCCCTGGACCCCTGCAGTGGCCATGCTCTTACTTCTTTACCATCTGCTCTCCAAAGTAATCAGAACGATCTTAGTAAAACATAAATTACCCCACCGTGCCTCTGAAAACCCTACCATTGGTTTCTCAGTGCAGACAAAAGAAAACGCAACCTTCTTACTCTGTCCTAGGTGAAGAGTGGCCAGATAAAAAACAGGACTTCCGGCTGACTGTGAACTTCAGGAAAACAATAGTTTTTTTTAGCCTAAGTGTGTCCCAAATACTGTCCCCAAATGTGGCCTACATGTTCACTCTCTTGGCTGCTAGCCACCAAGTTCTAGGTAACTTCTTCCATATTATAAAATAATGCTACGAGGTAGGTTCTATTACGACGTCCACTCAAGAATGATCACAGAGGCCTACCATTTAAGCTCCAAATCTATACTCTGTTAGTGATGCCCCACTTCTGTTTTGCCAGCAGCCTCCCGTTAGGTTCGTGCATCGGGAAGGCTAGGGAAAGGGAGCAAGGGGGAGGGAGGAGACTGGCTCCCGCCGCTTTCGCCTGTGGCTGCTGGCAGTCTCTCTCCAGCATTGCGTTGTAAACATGGTGGCGCCCATTGGTTCTAGTTGCAGGTCTTTCCATTCCCAGAACTAGGTGCATCGAACTCTTCCAGAGACATCCGTACCAGCAAGCACCCGAACCTCAACAGACTTAGCTCCGGGCTCAGCTCCCTCAAGTCTCTTATATTTGCTTCTTCCCATTCCTTCTTTCTCCCCCGTTTCTCCTAAGGGTTTCTATTAAGCTTTAATAACCTAACCTCTTCGTTCCCTTAACACTGGGGAGGGAGAAAGCGAGCTTTCTGTACTCAGTACCTCTGTGATACCCTTGTGCCTTTTTGATTTCCTCATGCCTGGTTAATAATCCTTTCTGTTAAATTCTTCCTGATGAAATGCTTGAGATCTTGACTGATGCCAGAAACCGAGCACAGAGAATTAACAACCACGTTGACTGACAGCCAAGCAGCCATACGACGCTTACACAATTAGCTTCAATAAAAAGAAGAAAGTCAGAAATGCCCCTGGAGAGGACCAGACAAAACGAAGACTGATTTGGCAGTATCTATTTAAATCTATTATAACGATTCCCAGAAGGCAGGAACATAGTGTATGATCTTGGCTACTCCCACTTGGAGCTGGGCAGGGTCAATTCTTAGAAAAGGGATGTCGGAGAGACAATCCAATAAATGTTCTTTTCACCATTGTTTCAGATCCAACCCAAGGACTCCTTCCTCCACAGAAGCTGCTAGGGCACATACCCTTGAGTGCTCCTCGGGGCCGCAGGGCTCCTTATTCCCAGCCAGGATTCCAGGATAGAATGGAAAAGGCAGGATTGGGCTCTCATGGTATTTCTTGGGGGTGGAGGAGTTATGACCCATTCTGGCCAAAGAACTATAAGAAGAAATGGATGTAGGAGGCATCTGGGGAAAAGTTTATTCAGAGAGATGCTAACAGACTGTCCCTCATTAAAAGCCACACTCCCTTCTCTGTGCTGCCCTGGCTACCTCCTGTTCCTTGCTCTTGAACGTCGTTGACATGCTTGTGCTTGTGGCTGCCGCAATGGATGCTGATGTGACCAGCCCAAAGATGAAGGCTTACTGAGGAGGACAGGAAAAACCTATGTCTTTAAAGACACTGCTGAGATGCTGAATAGTTTAGGAATAGCCAGTTTCAGATTTCCTGTTCAGAAAGTAAGACTTATGGTTTAGGTCACTGTTAGTTTTCTGTTTCTTGTATTTTTTAAAAAAGATTTTATTTATTTATTTGAGAGAGACACAGACACAGAGATAGTGAGAGAAAGCACGGTGACTCCCGCTGAGCAAGGAGCCTGACGTGGGGCTCGATCCCAGGACCCTGGGATCATGACCTGAGCCTATGGAAGACACTCAACTGACTGAGCCACCCAGGCACCCACTGTTTCTTGTATTTTAACACATTTTACCTGGTACATCTTCTAATCCCCCAGCTGGAAGCAGCTTTCCTTTTGGCTCATGCATCCTTCTTCTGAATTTCCCTATAATTGGGTCTTAAAGTTGATTCAACTTTCATAAATGAAAAAGGTTTATAAATGCATCTTCTCTCCCGACCAGCCTCCAGTTATTAAGGCCAGGAACTCTAATTCACCTGGGTACCCCACACCACCTCCAGCAGAGCACCAAACACACAGTAAATACTTAATAAAGATACATGCATATCTTCTACCTCTACCTTACGCAGATGTAAGGTGATGTCTACAGCTTACATTTGCTGTTTGGGATTTATAGTCAAAGGGATCTTATTTAAAAGCCCCCACTCTGGATTCAGATGGCACTGGGTACCTGCCTTGGCTCAGCTCTTTGTTAGCTAGGGGGCTCTGGGTAAATTCTTCTATCTCTACATTTCACCACGCTCCAAGTTCCCATTTAAATACCACCTTCTACCTGAAGCAGTCTGTGATCTTGCTTCCCTAGCATCCCCAATTTGGAAATATTAGTTTCCTCTTCTTCACGCATTGTTCCCTTTTATGAAATACTGATTAAAAAAAAAAAAAGATTTTGTTTACGTATATGAGAGAGAGAAAGAGAGAGAGAGAGAGAGAGAGTACACAAGCAGGGGGATGGGCAGAAGAAGAGAAAGAAGCAGACTCCCCACTTAGCAGAGAGCCCAATGTGGGGCTCGATCCCAGAACCCTGAGATCATGACCTGAGCCCTTCGAAGGCAGATGCTTAACTGACTGAACCACCCAGGTGCCCCTGAAATACTAAACTTTAAGTTAATTTTTACAGATGTGTGATCATTTTACAAACATGTTTCTGCTTTTTACTTAATGTGTTTTTTTTTTAAAATTAAGTATAGTTGACACACAATGTTCCAATGGCTTCAGGTATACAACACAGTGATTTGACAAGTCCATATGTAATGCTGTGCTTACATCTGTCACCATACAATGCTAACACAGTAGTGTTGACCATATTGCCTATGCTGTACTTTTATCCCCTGACATAGTCATTTCATTGCTGGAAGCCTGCCTCTCCCACTTAATGTGTTTAGAAGATCTTCCTAGTTCTACATATATAGATCCATCTTAACAGCATAGTATTTAATAGTACAGATTCATCAGAATGTATTTAATTATTCCAAAATTAATGAACCTTTGTGTGGTTTCCAGTTTCTGCACATTACATAAAATTCTACAGATAACGTACATGCTTTTTTTTTTTTTCTCCCCTACCAATGTGCAAGCATTTCTCTAGGGCAGACATCAAGATGCACACGGGTAGATAGGGAGACATTTAGAAATTTAGCAGACTACATCAAATGCCTTCTAATTAGATAGTGACAATTAATAAGAGTCAAAATCATTCAAATGTTCTTTCTTTGACTTTGCTTATCTTCTCAGATTCTGGAACAGGAGCGGTTAGGGGCCCTTCAGCTGGTCCCAACCGTGTGTTGCCCTGTTTTGTTACCCATTCCCCACCATTCCCCGTCTGTGGGGCAGTGCGGGAGAGGAGGGGGAAAGCACGGGTCCCACAGGCAACCAGATGGCTTTGCCTCATCCCAGCTATGTTACCGCGGAAGTGGTATCAGACCTCTCTGAGCTCTTGTTTCCTTAATTGTGAAACTGGATGAGAAAGTTCTCGCATATTGAGGAGGCAGCAACCTCTTCCCCTCATGACCTTCTTCTCCCTTCTCTGTCTTGCCCTGGCATTCTTCTGTCCTTGGAGGTCTATGGGGGAGTTTATTGTATTTATATTCCAAATAAGGACTGGTGCCATGAGCTTGAAATAAAGAGAAGCATTGATCTTCAGTAGAGAATTCTATCCTCTGAGACTGTTTGCTTATACAACACAGGCGGATGTGTCCCATTCATCTCGGAGTCAGGCCAACATTCTGAGCAAATCGGACCCATTGTCAATCCCCAATTAGTAATGGTTGAACAGATAAATCAATTCTGTGTTCATTGCAGCAGTTCCGTGATGACACTCTTCTGGGGACCAGGGGTTTCCAAAGAAAATAAAAGCCAAACCCATCCCTGATTGCCATGTTGATGACATGATTGAGAACTCAGGCGTTAGCACTTCAATCTAGGGATGAAAATGCTTCAATGAAACAAAAGAAAATTTCTGACATCAGCACTAAAGAAACAGAGTGAAATTCAGCAGCATCATTTGCTATGCCAAGGAGGAAGAAATGTCCGATATTTGTTAGAGAGGTCAGATGGAGGGATGAAACTGACCAGTGGGTCTGAAAGCAGACAGAGTCTTTCAGAAATGCAAGAAAAGAAGCATCTCAGAGTTCGGCACCATACGGAGATCAAGTGAAAGAGATCTGGAGAAAGAGATGACTTTACAGCCCACAACTCTGTGGAAAATGGAGTTGCTCTGGAAAGCACTGTGTTCAGGCAGATGAAATGCACAGATTTTTCTTGAAAAACATTCATGACATTAAGAAAAAGACTCAACAGGGGCGCCTGGGTGGCTCAGTGGATTAAGCCGCTGCCTTCGGCTCAGGTCATGATCTCAGGGTCTTGGGATCCAGTCCCGCATCGGGCTCTCTGCTCAGCAGGGAGCCTGCTTCCCCCTGACTCTCTGCCTGCCTCTCTGCCTACTTGCAATCTCTCTCTCTGTCAAATAAATAAATAAAATCTTTAAAGAAAAAAAAAAAAAGACTCAAAAACATTTCAACCAGCTGAATACTACTTGCATAGAGGTTGAAAAATTTAGCAGATTATGGAAAAACTCCTTGCTGGCATTTTAATAATTTTTGTATTAAAAATGATTACTTCCTTCAAAGGGAAAACTTTTAACATAGATTTTTTAAAACCAAGGATTAGACAACTTTTCTTAAAAATGAGCAAGCCACCTCATAAGGTCAATTAAAACTGAGCTTACAGTTTGAGAAAAAACTAAATTCAACTATACATTTATTGACTTAAAATAATAACCATAACATGATATATGTAATATGAACATATAATTTATTGTAACATATATGATAATTTTAGACATAATATATATGATTTATAATGTGAATATAACATGAAGTAATAAAAAACAAAATAATATAAATTCATCTCATTATACTAAAAAAGCCCAATATTTATTATTTATTTTTCTTATAATACCTAATACTTATGAAATGCTTTCTATGCTCTGGGCCCTTAAGCATTAAAACGGGGATGTGTTCTTAAGTTTACACAAAGAAGCCAAGACTGAGAAAGGTTGCTATCTTGCCCAAGGTCATGCACTTAGTAAAGGAAGAAGCTGGAATTTTTTTTTAAGATTTTATTTATTTATTTGTCAGAGAGAGAGAGAACACAAGCAGGGGGAGCTTCAGGCAGAAGAAGAAGCAGGCTCCCGCTGAGCAAGGAGCCCGATGTGAGACTCAATCCCAGGGATCATGACCTGAGCTGAAGGCAGACACTTAACCGACTGAGCCACCCAGGGATCCTGAAGTTGGGATTTAATCAGTGTGATGTGACTCCAGAATCCACGTTTTTAACTATTTGGATGTGAGACTCGACTCTGGGCATTATGTTGCACATGAGATATTAAGCTAACCTATCCTGAAAGATGCTGCTTCTTGTTGGTGAGATCCACAGACGTAAGCAGCTCCAATACCAGGCAGAATAGATAGATCATGCACCAAGGAGAAATTCTGGTAGCAAGCAATAGAAACTGACTGCCTGATTTATGCAGTAAAGGACGTTTACTATAAGGTTGTTGATAACATCACAGAACCACTTAAAAGACTGATAACTAGTATTAGAGCTAAGTGAGACCACCTGAAAGCAAGATACTCATCAATGAATCTTCCTTCAGTGGATATAACTATGTTTAATACTGAAAGAAAAAAAAAGTTGAAAACATAAGGATTAGTCTTTCTTAGTTTATTAAACACAGAATATCTAGTGTTAACTTCACTGAGGATGATTTCCAAGTTTTTTTTTTTTTACCTGTTTGTTTAATGGAGAATAAAAGGGAATTGTAAGGGTCTGGTTGATTTTCATACGAGGGTGTTAAGAGGTTATATTTGGGATGTCTTATTAGTTTCGTGGAGCTGTGAGAGTTTTCTGGATTTGGGGAAGAAGCAAAGGAAAGCAAACGTGAAATGGACCAACATAGCTCCTCCCTTCAAGGATTTTAGCACCTCAGTAAGTCTCCAAGACTTTAGTAAACACCTAAGAAAAGTCTCCCAATATTTATAATGATAAGTCGTGGATCAAATCTGTGATCTTTTTGAGACAAGCATTTTTTTTCTTTTCAGAGATCATTATGGCACCAGGATGACTGAAGCTCAGGAAACTTATATGATCCAGGCACAATGATGACATCGGGTAAATGATTCTCTCCTTGACTTTGAGTCTCTGCCACCCTGGCCATCATACACATTTTATGGACCTGCCAACAGCACCTTCCTCCTTTTTCGGAGAGTATAAAGATTAAATTCACTTTTCTTTCCTTGAGTGCACACAGATGGCTTATCTGTTCTAGGGTTTTAATTGTGTTTTCAAGTTCCTACTTGTAAACCTCACAGAACTTATCTAAAAATAATCACCAAAGCTGCAAATCCAGATTTTCAGATCAGGAAATAGTCTCTGATTTATGAACTGTGCAGGTTAGGTGTCACTGACAAAGCCTCATCACTCATCACAGACTAGTTCTCTCCAGCTCGCTTCTCTCTCCCTCTCTCCCTCTCTCCCTGTGCATGGCTCAGAAACCCCATATAAGATTAGATTATAACATAGCCTCATCAACCTTATCGGCTGACTGGCCTTTGGTTCTGAGACAAGTCAGTGAGCTCCAAAGCCTGGCTATACTGATCGACATGATGTTCTTCTGAAAACAGAGCTGCAGCCCAAAATGCTTTTGGTAAAATTCCATTCCAGGAAAACACCTGGATACATGCCACTGATTGAACCTGTGCAGACATTTGTCTATCTTCTGAGAGTTATTCTTCCAATGCTGGAAGACATCAAGGTTTATGTATCTCCAAATCCAAAATGAAAAATGAGACCTGCTTTCCATGCTACAAATAGAAAAGGCCTGTTACCTCTCATACCTGGGGGCCCTGAATCAGAATAATAGTTTCCTCCTTTCATTTTCCTTTTGCTTGATGACTTCATACTCTCCTTCCAAGTTTCCCAGGTGAAAGTATAGCCAACTCAACTTGGAACAGCTTCCTGCTCCTGATAGGAAGAGAAAAAAGTCCCTTTGCTTCTCCAGTGGTAGGAGGAGATGAATCTCCCAAGGAAAGAAGAAAATCCTCCAGCTATACTTTCTGACTTGAGAAAGATCATAACTAGGACATAGGTCTTCTGACTTTGCATCCGTTACACACACTGGACTTGCAAATCCAAATCTACAGTAGTCAGATGGGTAATATAAAAAGTGAAGCAGGTCATATTTGTCATATAATGGCACCCATGGCCATGATGGGTACTGCTCACCAGGTAGTCTGTGTGTTCCCCTACAGTTAGCTTAGTACCATGTGACTCTTTCTTTCTTTTTGTTATTTTATTTTTTAAGTTTTTTTTTTTTAAGATTTTATTTATTTGACAGAGATCACAAGTAGGCAGAGAGGCAGGCAGAGAGACAGGGGGAAGCAGGCTCCCTGCTGAGCAGAGATCCTGATGCGGGGCTTGATCCCAGGACCCTGAGACCATGACCTGAGCCGAAGGCAGAGGCTTAACCTACTGAGCCACCCAGGTGCCCTACGTGTGACTCTTTCTGAACAATGGAAGCAACTGTATCACTTCTGGGTCTGGGCTATTAACAGTTAGTGCACCAACTCTGTTTCTCTCGTCCTTGGCTGTTGTGACTTTGGGTTTCAAGTCTTCCATCGTAAGGGGGATATAGTCCCTGATCTACATTCTGCAGTATGCAAGGTAGAAATAAATCTTTATTGTTAAGCCACTGAGATTTTTCAGGGGTTGTCCAGAGTATTGCCCAAATGTGGCATCTTAAATTGTATATTTGAACACATATACACTTTGTTTATCAAACATTCCCAATGAAATATGTTGTCTCCTATTTTTCTTAAAAAATCTAATACTTGCAAACCACATATTACATATGGGTTCCATATCCAAAATACATAAAGAACTCCTATAAATTGGGGTATGTGGTTGGCTCAGTTGGTTAAGCATCCAACTCCTGATTTTGGCTCAGGTCATGATCTCAGGGTTGTGAGATTGAATCCTGAGTTGGGGTCCTCACTGGGCATGGAGCCTGCTTAAGATTCTCCCCCTCCCTCTGCCCCTCCCCCTACTCATGCTCTAGCTCTCTCTAAAATAAATAAATAAAATCTTAAAAAAAAACTCATATAAAATAACAACAATATTAAATTCTATTAAAAAATGGTGAGAAGGGGGGGTGCCTGGTGGCTCAGTCCTTAAGCATCTGCCTTCAGCTCGGGTCGTGATCCCAGGGTCCTGGGATCGAGCCCCACATCAGGCTCTCTGCTCAGCGGGGAGCCTGCTTCCTCCTCTCTCACTGCCTGCCTCTCTGTGTACTTATGATCTCTCTTTCTCTGTCAAATAAATAAATAAAATCTTTAAAAAAAAATGGTGGAGGAACTAAATAGACATTTTTCCAAAGGACACCTCCAGATGGTATACAGAAAGATGCTCAACATCACTTATCACCAGGGAAATGCAAGTCAAAACCACACTGTGATAACACCTCACACTTGTTAGAATGTCTATCATTAAGAAGACAAGAGATAACAACTGTGGGTCAGCTCGGAGAAAAGGGAAGCCTCGTGCACTGTTAGTAGCAATGCAAATTGGCGCAGCACTATGGAAACGAGTATGGAGGTTCCTCAAAATATTAAAAACAGAACTATTGTACGATCCAGCATTCCACCTCTGGGTATATATTTCCAAAGAAACTGAAAACATGGGTGCCTCTGCCTTCAGCTCAAGTCATGATCCCAGGGTCCTGGGATTGAGCCCTGCATTGGACTCTCTGCTCGGAGGGGAGAGAGTCCTCCTCTCTCTCTCTCTGCCTGCCTCTCCACCCACTTGTGATCTCTATCAAATAAATAAATGAAATCTTAAAAAAAAAAAAAAAAGAAAATGAAAACAGGTTATTGAAGAGATAGCTGGACCCCCATTTTTAGTACAGTACTATTTGCAATAGCCAAGATATGTAAACAACCTAAATGTCAACAGATGAATGGACAAAGACAATAGATAAATATATATATAATATATATATTTAATATATATGATATATAAAATATATTTAACATATAAAAATATAAAAAATAAAATGACTATTTTATATATATATATAAATATATGTGTGTGTATATATGTGTGTGTGTATATATATATATGTATATATATATAAAATGAAATATTATTCAGCCTCAGGAAAGAAGCAAATCCTGAGCTTTGCTGTAATATGGACACACCTTTGAGGTCATTGTGCTAAGTGAGATTAGTCAGGCAGAGACAGATAGAAACTCTGTATGCTATCACCTATATGTAGAATCTAAAACAGCCCAGCTCACAAAGATAGAGCGTGGAATGGTGGTGACTGAGGGTTTGGGAGGGTGGGTGGGGACCTGGGGGATGTTAAGGGTACAGAAGGGAACCAGTAGATAAGTAAGTCCTGGAGTTCTAACTCACAGTATAGTGACTGTAGTCGACAATATTGTATTATAAACCTCAAACTGGTTACTGTCACCACAAAAAAGAAATGGTAACTATGTGACATGATAGAGGTGTTATCTAATGCTATATTTGTAACTGTACTGGAATATATAAATGTATCAACTCAGCACACCATAACCTTCAACTTACAAATGTTACATGTAAAGTATATCTAATTGTAAAAGTTAAAAAAAACTAATAGTGTTAGTGGCTAGTATTTATGTTGTCATCACAATGTCTCTTTATTATCCCCAGTTTACAGAAGAGAAAACTGAGGCACAGAGAAGCTAGGCAACTTGCCAAAGGTCATGTGCCAAGTGGAAGTAGAGTTGGTATATTAAGCAAATAAAAATACATGGGACATACTTACACTAAAAATCACTCAATGTTTATGTGAAATACAGATGTAATTGGCTTTGTTACTTTTTTTTTTTTTAATCCAGCTAACTTTAAGTAAGGAGGGCCTATCAGAATTTGGCCCCAGAAAAAAGTTTTATACTTTTATTAAAAACCTGGGTAAAAGTAGTATTTCATATGCCTCTGAAATCTGTTCAGAGGAGTATATAAGTGTAGTAAGTAAGAGGACAAGTGGCCAATGTGTCGGAACTACAAGATCAGTCGCACAACAGGGGGGACTATGACAAATTTGAGACTATACCTATTCTTCCTCTAAAAAGAGCAGTTTCTACTGAGTGTTGTAAATTGTTGCCATGTGGGCATCCAGGTTTCCCTAAAATAAACCAGAAATCTAGATTTTGTTGTTATTGTTTGGTGATGTTCTCCTATGTTAAGATGCTGGCAACTGAATTAGAGTGATTATAATGTTGCATGGGTCCACATAGGCCAAGCCACACAGAACAGGTCGATAGGCTGAAATCAAGCTCTGGGTCACTGGGTGTGATGTCTGCATTCAGAGGAAGAATCTTCCCAGCCCGTTGTTAGATTAGGTTGCTGGAAACTCACCCTCTATATTGCCTTCTCCCCTTGGAGGAACTCGTTTTAGGATTATATCATAAAACTTGCCATCATTATTAGGTGTATATTTAACTGAAACCAACAGTTAGTTACTGAGATTCTGCTAGGGCTAGGTATTGTGCTAAGTCCTACAGGGCTGTAGATAAGAGTAATTTCACTCCCATCCCACAAATCCTAGCAAGATAAGTGAGTAGAAGACCAGGACAGATTGGAGGTAAGCCATGAAGAGAGGAACAGACACAGCATGAAGTATACTTGAACAAAGGAGAGGCACCTGCTTGAGTCAATTTGGAATAATTTCATAAAGGATATGTCATCTTGAAAGACTGTGAACAGGCAGTATTTCAGTAAACTTAGAGTTAAACAAAGGTGGGGAGCAGTATAGATGAGGTCACGGACTTGAGAAAGTTTTCAGTTTGGCTGAAGCAGGAAATGGTTCTAGAATTTGCAGCAAGGTCAGGTTGGAAGAGGAGATTGAGGACCAGGCAAAGGAAGAGTAAAATCAATATTGCAGACTCCCATGATCTATTTTGATACCTTATACCAGCCCCATAATCTGTATAATCCGAACACTCATTGCCGTTTTCTCCATTTGTCCCCATGGGTAGTATAGCTGCTCTGTGTCTGGGAATGCTGAGAGGAGTTAATTCGTTTCCTCAAGGTAAGAGAAAATCAGAAAGGTAAGATCAACAAAAAAATCATCTAAGTTAGGGGTTGGCAAACTTCCTGTCAAGCACTAGACTGCAAATACTTTCAGCTTTGTAGGTTATTCTGTTTCTGTTGCAACTGCTTCACTCTGTTGTTGCTGGGTGAAAGCAACCACAGACATTCCAAACAGATGGGTTTGGATGGGCTGTGTGTCAATAAAACTTTATTCATAAAAACAGGCAGCAGGCTGGATGGAATCATGGTTACAGTTTGCTGTCTAAAATTTTTTTTTTAAAGATTTTTGTTTATTTATTTAGGAGAGAGAGTTGGAAAGCATAAGAGTAGGCTGGGTCAGAGGAGAAGCAGATTCCCTGCTGAGTGGTGGGAGTAAATTTTTTCATAATACAGTTTCATAGGTACTTTGGGAATGTTTGCTGACTGGAGGAAGTCATGTTCCCTGAAACATAATATATATGTCAACAACAGCCTAACTCAGTGCATTTGCTGTGGGAGGCAGCCTTTCTATTGCCTTCCCCTCTGATCATACTCTATGGCATCAAGTCCCATTGATGATTTTTAAATCACTTTCTTCACATCCACTGTCACACCTATCATTTCTAATCTGAACGATTCTAGCAGATGCTTCGTGTCCATATATATCCACCCCCATTTCCATCCAATTCAGCCTCAACATGGAAGCTCAATCTAAGAACAGTTACGCTCTGCTTAAAACTCAATGGAATACTACCTTATTTTGAGTACAAATGAAGCTGTTAGTCTAAAGAGTCCGCTCATGATCCAGAGGCCCTGGAAACCTCTCTCAACGCATCTGTGGCATCCCTGTACCTTTCTCATATCATGTACTTTGCTCTCTTCTCAGATGAGATAACACTCTCTTGCCACAGGGCTTTTGCATGGACAGGCTCCTCCTCTTCCTTCCCCTTTCTTCCATTTGTCTAGGTCAAAACTCTTTCTGTGTTCACAGTTATTTCCTGGCTCTCTAAACTGCTCTTTCATACCGACCTCAGAGTACATTTATACATTCATAATCAAGGAATGAATTATCTGTTTCATTGTTTAATGCCTGTCTTCCTGCTGCTTCTACTCACCCACGTATATCTTAGTACCCAGCATAAGTGTCCTCCAAGCAGCAGGCATTCTATAAGTACTTGCTGAATGAATGTATGACATTACAGTGTCTTAGGTTTGGAAAGGACCTTAGAAATTTAATTAATTCAATCTTCTGTTCAAAGCAACATTCTCAATAATTTTGGGATTTATAAGGTGCTGGGCTTGTCCCTTGGGTTCAGCAGTCTAAAGCAGCCCAATTTTATTTAATTGTTGAACTCTTACAGGAACCTTGGGTGAAGAATGCTGATCACAACCCCCTGAATATGTTAGGCTTATGCAACTGTGGATATCTGCCCTGTGGCCAGTGATTTTTTTTCTCCCTCTGTCTTCCACTTCTGTTAATTTTCCAATTTTTCTATAATGGTCATGTTTTACTCCTATGATGAGTAAAAGTTCTACAAAGTCATCTTGAAGTTATATATTGCTTTTCCTTCCAAACACGATGATGTCATTAAAATATTATATGATGTTTAATTACAAAATATTTCAGGCATAAAAAAAAGAGTGAAAATAAAATTGCATCCACCCTTCAAGCCTGGTCCTTTTAAAATGCCTGGTTTGGGTTTTATTCTTCTGCAATAAAGGAGCAGAAGTTATATTCAGTTCCATTTTACAGATGGATTCATAAACCAAGAGAGTGTAGATGAGTCTTCGTGGGGGTAGAGTTGGAAAAGGAAGCAACTGGGATCATGTTCAGCTTAATTGCAGAACCCAGACTGTATCATCCTGTCCTCTCCCAGACCCTGTGATACACACAGAGTAGCTCTAATATTCCAGTTACAGTATTGCTAAAAAGTGGTGAAAATTCAAGTCCTCCTAAGGGCATACTATAAATTGACCTTGAATGGAGAGCAACCTCTTCTCTTGAGATAGCATCAAATACAGTGATTCGCTGGAAGGAAGCCACTATTACTTATAACTCACGAATGTAAAACATGAAACAGGCAGAGCGCATGGCTTTCTCTGGACATCAAGATGGCCTTTCAAGTAGGTGACCTGCAGACCAATTAGACCTTCGCAGCTTTCTGGATGTTTAATTGTATAAAGAAGGAAAATTTCAACCTTAAACTTTAAATTTCCAATTTTAACATTGCCGTAAGTGAACTAAAGGACAGAAGGAATAATCTTCATTGCAGATCTATTTGCTCTTTCTCTAATCTTTTTCTCCTTATCAAGGGGCTAGGGCCGGTTTCTAAGAGGCTAGATAGGATATCTTGCAACCGTGTCTGAGGTTCGGAGAAGTCAAGACAACCTCTCAAAGTATAAGAGAAACTTGTTGATAAGTGGTAAGTACGATTATTTTCAACTGTACAATTTCTCCCCATTGCGACTGTATTAGCTCTAGCTAAACACACTACTGCCACCTATTGGAAAAACATATTTTAATAAAAATAAAGTTGCAGGCTTAAAGTCTGCAATGTTGGAAAAATGTCTCCCTGGATGGCAATTTCCCGTCAAAGGAAAACAAAGTTAAGCCAGCTCGCTGAAGGCAACTTACGTGAGCTCTAGGCATTTTGTTTGGGGGGGGGGGTTCATTTTTCAACCTGATAGCAAAGAAAATACTAAATAATAATGAACTAGGAAGCCAACAAAACCATAGTTCAAGAATGCGCTTTTCTGCCAGATGTCTCATGGGCACTTCCAATGGGGTCTGACTGAGTTCTCTGGGATAGGCATGGAGAGCCCTTCCCCTGGGCTAGAGGGGCTTTCTTTTTTGAGCTCTGTTATGGACGGACCCAGATACCTGGAGAAGCAGCAGGACTGACCATATCTACCTTCTTACAGAAAGGAAGAAGCACTTTTGTCCCCCTCTTCTCTTGTTGCCATCAAGAGAACAATTTATGTGGTTACAAATTATAAACTGTTCCTTTTTACTGTTCTCCCTACTGCCCTGTCCCACCAAAATACTTTTAACACAGCAGTATGAAATTGGTACAAACATCCTGCAGGGCAAAAATAGTACAAAGAAGATAAGCAGCAAATAGGACAAGTTTATGTATGTTCTATTGTGTGTAACTTTGAAGAAGAAGGGGTGCCTGGGTGGCTGTCGGTCAAGTGTCCAACTCTTGGTGTTGGCTCGGGTTGCAATCTCAGGGTGGTGGGATCGAGCCCTGAGTGGGGCTCCATGCTCAGCAGGAAGTCGTCTTGAGATTCTCTCTATCCCTCTCCTTCTGCCCCTCCCCAAGAGATAAATAAATAAACCTTTAAAAAATTCTGAAGAAGAGGAAGAGGATGAAGAGGAAGAAGAGAAGGAGGAGCAAAGGGAAGAGGAGAAGGAGAAGAAATGAAGAAATAATTCTGGCAAATGGCACAACCATTTCCCTGAAATAAAAAAACCAAAATGATCAAAATGAAAACCTGGGCATCAAAGGTACCTTTAGGGTCAAGAGGGTTGGGAAGGATAATTTTGCTTTCCAGTTCATGCTTCCGTGCTTTCAGATTTTTCTGATTATGTACCTAATTATTTTAGTTAATTAAAGAGAAAGCAGCTACTCAATGCTGGGCAAAGTCCAGATGTTGCTTGCTCTTTGAGAAGAGTAGTGCCTGGAAGGGGCAGAGGAGACTTTTGGGAGACTGGTGATGTTTCTCTTGATGTGGGAGCTGGTATCAGTAACAAAGGTATGTTGGCTATTAAAACCAGTCAAGCTGTAAATTTCTCACCTATGTACATTCCTCCCTGTTGTCTCAGTTAGAATAAAAGTTTCAAAAATGATATCAGGTATGAATTGATGGGTAGTAAGATTTTAGACCATTTTTTTTCATTTCCCTGTATTAAAACAAAGGAATGAATGTTATACAAGTCAGTGAAAGTAAATCAATTTTGATACATTTTCTTTCCAAACGTGTGTTTCAAATACACCTGTCGCCACATTGTTGCAGTCAACAGAATTAGAAATAACTTAGTATCATCTCTGCTCAAAGTTTGCTTCTCACTGGTAGGAGCTCTTCTGGGAAAGTCTGGGAGAGAAAGCCTTGCAGGTTTAGTGTGGTCTTGGAAGTCCTGGCAGGGACACGTGGTGGGGCCCTCTGCCCACATGCCCAGTTTTTGAATAACCAACATAAAAGCTTCTGCGTTTGTGTTCAGTGGCCTGCGGGTCCAGTATCCACAATCCAAATCAGACCAACACCTCTCTCTCGCCCTGCAATCGCCCCTGTCTGTAAGAACCCATGAGTTCAGGTTACCTGTTTACCAGTGATCATCTGATGCGCTTGCAGATATCCTGGCAGGTAAGTTTTCAAACAGCTATGCCTGTCATGCCCTTTATTTGGAAGAGCCATAGTACACCCTTGGAGCTGGCTGAGCGTGGTGTGCTTCCTATCAGCCTCTGATAAGGCTGAACTGCACTGAAGACCCAGGTAAGGTTACCAGGGAACCACCTACATGAAAAACTTCACACTGTCAACCTCCCACCCATTTTTTTTTTCTTTTGCATTCATAGTATTATTACTGGTGCTAAATATACAGGTCAGTGCTTTCATCTTGCTCCACTCACATGGCTGATAAAGTTTGTGTGAAATTCTAAGGGCTTTTTCTAATTCCCCTCCCCACTCCCCCCAAAAAAGCAGTATTAGGGGCTAGATGCTTTGCTTTTGGAAGTTTCCACCGCTATTTTCATGGAAAACCCAACTGATTAAATTCTAACATGTTCTTATTGCTGGCAATGGGTATTCCAAAGTGGATTATAGATTTTACTTATCTGAAAATCTGGGGCAGAATTAGAAAAAAAAAAATCTAGAGTTAAAAAAAAAGATCTATTTTCTGCCCTGATATCCTAATTTTTCACTCACAAACTATGTGGAAAATGGATTTTATTTCAATAACAGTTAAGTATAGTAATTCTAACGGGGTCATTAAGGAGCTGTTATTTGTCAGATACCTACACGTGATGTACCATTGTGTATGTGTTAGAACATTCTTTTTTTTTTTTTAATGTTTAATTTTTTTAAACTATTTTTTAAAAAGATTTTATTTATTTGTCAGAGACAGAGAGAGAGCGAGCGAGCACAGGCAGACAGAGAGGCAGGCAGAGGCAGAGGGAAAAGCAGGCTCTCTGCCGAGCAAGGAGCCTGATGTGGGACTCGATCCCAGGACTCTGGGATCATGACCTGAGCCGAAGGCAGCTGCTTAACCAACTGAGCCACCCAGGCGTCCCATGTTTAATTTTTTTTTTTAAAGAAACAGAACATGCATGCTGGGGGGAGGGTCAGAAGGAGAAGGAGAGAGAGAGAGTCTGAAGCAGGCTCCATGCCCAGTGTGGAGCCCAACATGGGGCTCAATCTCACGATGCTGAGATCCTGAGCCCTGAGCCCAAATCAAGAGTCAGACACCCCACATTAGAGTATTTAATTTCCACTACACATCATCCTTACCAAGCAGGAGAGGAAGTAAGGCCAGTGACATGTGATGACCCGCCTGTCTCACGCAGGTGGCATGAAAGTGGGTGAGGCAGGATCTGCCCTCAGATTTTTTCTTTTTGTTGAGTGCCTGCCTGCTTTCTTCATGCACTGTACTAATACACTGTCATTGTCCTTGTCACTTGGAATATTTATAGCTAAACAACCTTTGGCTATCTGTTGGCTTATGAGGTACATACGTGTGGGAAACACAGAAATTAACCCCTTCATAGCCAGCTCCAGGAGGACGTCAGTGTAGGAGACGAAATCTTTGAACTAGTTCAAGGAACCCTGCCGGGTCTTCGTGATGGTTGTGCCAATTCAGATGCTCACGGGCAGAGTGAGAAGAAGAGGTTCTCACACGATTGAGGTTGCCGTTCTTCGCGGTGATGGAAGCGGGGTGATTTCATAGACCACAGGTCTATCGGCTGAGCTTGGACGAGCTGGCTCGAGCCATGTCAGTCACGCTTGGGAAACCATATGGGGACGGAATTCTGTTTCTTATGGTGTTAGGGAGGCAGTGCTGGTGTGGGGGTGGGGGTCTGCTTTATTTGCTTGCCAAATCTCCAATCTAAAAGCACACATTTCAGATCCCACTATCTCCCGCAGGGATTAAATGGTACATAGACCAGAGCTGGATATCTAAGGTGAACAGAAGTGAATTAATCTAGAAATGATGTATTTTTAGGGTTGTGGTCATTCTTGATAGAGGCTTGCTATCTCACCTACCTGCAAATGAAAAGGAGAAATGGGAAAACAAATACTTATTCCACTTAATCAATTCTTGGGGAATAGGACCTGTGTATGTACACATTTTACAGTATTTTCATCTTCGCTT
Organism: Mustela lutreola; assembly: GCF_030435805.1. Taxonomy (NCBI): domain Eukaryota; kingdom Metazoa; phylum Chordata; class Mammalia; order Carnivora; family Mustelidae; genus Mustela; species Mustela lutreola. The sequence continues at coordinate 34,847,196 of NC_081291.1, forward strand.
GGCTTGGCACCCAACCCGGCAGCGGTATGAATGTTAAGGTCAAGTGGTAATTTGGTTCCCGACGTTGCCATAGGAATACCACTGCCCACAGAAAGAGGACAGTTTTGAACACAGGATTCCCGCCTGCAAAAGGTCATATGAGGCGGACCTTACAAAGTTTACATAACAAAGAGCAATTCTGTTAAAGAAAATGATGAATTCCCGTCAGCACACATCAGACGGGACTGTTACAACACAATATTGTCTGGGTTCACACTGCCTAGAAAGGGTTTTTCACAAATTCCATTTCCAATCACTCTTTTGACAAAGCCAGAGATTTTTGTTTTGTTTTGTTGAGGGGGTGGTGAGCAGACATTAATTTCCAGAGGAATCCATGAATGGGGTCTGAGGAGGCTGCCGTCTTGAGTGGGAGATGTGTCACACTGATGTTGTGGCAGGAAAAAGACAACAAGCCTTCTAAGGATGGAGGCCTTCCAGGGAGCAGGGCTTGATGAAAAGTGTCCCCGTCGGTCGTACAAAGGCGGGATTGTCTTCCTCCTCAGAGACAATGGGGTATTTAAAAGGCTCCCAGCACCAGAATTTTAACTCACTCCTTTAAGGCATTTTCAAGTTGTATGTCTCACAGATGACAGGAACAGTGAGTAGAAAAAGCCTGCTTTATAAGCCCTCTTGCAATCAAGGAGGCGGCCTTCTTTTAAAAAATGCCATTTGCTTGCAAGTATGGTTATTCCTGAAAGTCCTAATGATTTAATGAGCTCGTTTTCTGCTACTTGGGAAGCCATGGCAGGGAGATGGAGGAACAGGCTTGAACTCCCAGATGGAAAGGTCTGGATTTGGATACCGATTCTGCCCGTTGTCTGGGTATCCTGAAGCGTAACCAGTAAGTGCTCCTCACCCATCAGGAATGACAGCTGTCCCTGAGCCCATTCCTCAGGGTTGCTGTAAAAAACAAAGGCAATGATGTAGGCAAACGTAATTTATTAGGAAGAGTTTCAGAAACAGAAATGATCATTATTACCTAATACTCCTATAGGGACAATTCTGTCCCTTAGAAGATGATTTCAGGGAGAAGGGTTTCAACAGGTAAGTGAGGGCCGTTTGCCTTTGACGAAGCCCCTTCTTAGGCTGTTGAATGTCTTCAGCTTCTGGGTTATTTGGTTAGATTACATGTTCTGAAGTTGATTGCAGTTAATAGAATAAATCTAGTGAATAAATTTGGTGAATCTTTGGGCTGGGGGTGGGGGGAACCTCATTTTCCAAAGCTGGTATGACACACACTGATATGCTTTCTTTTTTCCTTCATCTTGGGCTGACTGAGTCAAAGCGCATTGTGAAGTTCAAGTGTGACTTTCTGCACATGCAGGAAATGCACGGGCCTTCACGCCAAGGACCTCATGACTCCATTGCACAATTACATTTCTTTTTTTTTTTAAAGATTTTATTTATTTATTTGACAGAGAAGGTCACAAGTAGGCAGAGAGGCAGGCAGAGAGAGAGGAAGGGAAGCAGGCCCCCCGCTGAGCAGAGAGCCCGATGCGGGACTCGATCCCAGGACCCTGAGATCATGACCTGAGCCGAAGGCAGTGGCCTAACTCACTGAGCCACCCAGATGCCCCACAATTACATTTCTAAAGCTGGAAGAAAAATGCCACGTTGACATTTAGAAGCTGTAGTTTCTCTTTAGATGCCAGGATACATGTGGCCAGTTATACAGCAAGCCAAAAAAAATAAAAAATAAAAAACAAAAAAAAAATAAAAAAATGGCACATTCAATGTGGGAGCACGTTTCATGCCCGTTGTATGGATTCGCACTGGTAGAGCTTCCGGGGTGGGGGGTAAGAATGGGCACCAAGGTGGAGAAGGTGCTAGCCATTCATTATTTAGAAGCTCTTCAAGAATTGTTTTCTTTTCTCCTTCTCTTTCTTTGGCCAGTCCTCTTCAAGAATCAAGTGGAAATGATACACCGGACCCTGAATTTATTTCTGGAAGAAAGGCACTACCCTCATGGGGCACCATTGATGGGAAAGGAGGAAGTTTTCTATTTGGGATTTCTACGGTGAATTATGGAAGATGGCTGGGAAAGGTTTAAATAATTGTTCAGTGTCCTTACTCTAGCAGAAAAGACCTTGGGGAGCCCCCCCATGCTCAGTATTAGGAAGGGAAATTGCCTCCAAGGTGTGAAAGGCAGATTCTCCCCTTTCTAGGACGGTTTGCAGGCACTTAAGGTTGTTTTCCTTATGAAGCTAGGAGAGCACTCCAGTGTTCAGAAAGGGGGTATGAGAAAACATTTTGTCTGGGAAGTTTTCAGACCCCTAGAACTGACCTGTGGGCTGAGAGGTTGTTTGGGTTTCAAAATTGGTAGATGTTTGTGTCCACACTGAGCCAGTGCTGGAGGACTAGCTCCCAGCGTGGATAATGGCTGAGCACGTGAATGGTGGAGGTTTAGCTGTAAATGGTCAGCTTTCTGACATGTCCCTTTAACGTGCACTACCATCCACCTGGTATCACCTATGGGGGGGCTTGACTCCTCAGGTCAATGCTCCCCCTTGTGGTCATTTGGGGCGTGTTCTCCCAGACAGGACATGGGGAGTGGGAGGGAGGGGTTAAGAGCACACCACCTGGAGATATAGATGGGTCCCTCCCAAGCTGAAGAACCAGCTGGTGACAGTCCAGTTACATGCCTGTTCCAAAGAGTCCATACAGCCTAGTACTTTCACTTTGAGTTTTGTGAGACAACTCTTACCCTGGCTATTTTAAATTCTCTGGTTTTCTTAACCGGAATTCTCCCCACGTCACAAATACCTTTTGCTGGTTACTTCTCTAGTTTGGGGTGAGCCCAGCCTGACTGATGATAGGGTGAGGTCTGCACCAGGCCTTAGGCTAGCTGAATTGCTGGACATGTGTCTCCTGAAAACAAGCTACAACGTTCCCAAACTTAACTTCTTTGTTTTTTCTAATGCAGTCTTACTTCCCAATGTATTTTAGATGGTTCCTGTGTGTAGCTTAAGACCGTGGATTATATCGATATGAAGGGCACGCATCTCACATGTATTTCATCATAGAAGCAGCTTCTCCTTTGAAAAAAAAGCTCCTCCTTTGAAAGTGGAATCAATGATCAAATCTGCCATTTATGGATCAGTTCCTGCAAGTCCTCATTCTGTTTGACCTTAAGCTGTGCTGGCCAGTACTCCTAACAGTTGTTCTAAGGAGGACTAAGACCATACTAGATGAAAGAGAAAGCATGTGTTTGGTCTATGACCTTGACTACAACCTGTTTTGATGTGATGATATGGATCGACCCCGACTGACTTTTGTTTGACCATTGCCACAGATGTTGTTTCAAATCAGAAGAAAATCATTTACCTGAGGGAAAATACCCCATGAGATTAAGTCAACACTTTGGGAACCACATTATAACTAGGGGTTTTTTTGGGATTCACGTAGTAACAAGTCCTAGGTAACCAACATGTAATAACAGGACAAATACCTATATCTCTATTTATATCTATACATTCATTTCAACTGAATCCAAATCATTACTAAGCGCCTACTGTGTGTAGGAGAAATCTAAGAACCTTGGCCAACATTGTTTCTTATTCTATGTAGCACAACTCGAACAATTTCTAATCAATATTTGTTTTCCATTCATTAAACATGGAAAGTTCTTTCAGCATGCCATGCAATCACAGCTTAGTATTTGTCCTTCACTGGGTTTTACAAAATGTTTCAGACACGGACTATCAAAGAACAAGGACTATACAAATGTCTCCCTCTGATACCAGGACTCAGTGGCGACTTGAGTGGCTCCAAGTCCTGGGAAAGTTTCCATTGCTTCCCTAGTGCTCTCCCCCAGCTCCACAGCAGGAACTTGGAGGAGAGCCACAGACCAAGACCAAGGTGACCATCTTTGCCCTTTCAACAGAAGTCCTTGGATGGCCCTTGTGCTGGCATGTTACAGGCAGGAGCCTTATGACCATCTATTGTCATAAAGCTCCACTGTCCTCTAGCCCAATCTGCTTGTACTATAGCTGGGGAAGGGGGGACCAGGTTCCACTGCTAATACAGCTCTGTGCCACCAGTGCAGCCCCAGTCCTGGGCCTCCCATTTTTTCCTGTCCTTTCCATTGGTCTAAATCATCCTCATCTTTAAGATTTCTGCATGAACTGTGTTTTCACCTCTGAGCTTTTGCAGAAAAACTTTTCTATCTGGAATTTCACCCTCTCCTTATACTACACTTGGACCTTCTGCTCTGACAAGCAACTAATTGATTCCTAAGATTAAAAAAAACCCATCACTTCCTCTAGGACGCCCTTTCTGATCCTCTGAGACTGAGTTAGGTACCCTTCCTATCTGTATTCTCCTACTGTTCTGTCTTGACGGCAATTCCACCATTTCTCACTATCCTGTGTAATCACTTAAGATCCCCAGCATATTGGTGGCTCCGTTAGGACAGGGACCTCCACCATGCCATGGTTGCATTCCCTGATGTCGAGTAGCACAGGACCTGGTACTCCCTAACTGTATTGTGAATGGATAAATAAATGAGCACGTAGGTGTTTACTCTTAACCAAGTGAGGGCAGAAGAAAAAAAGCTAGTGATAGATGGAGGTCCAGTCTGGACAGGTGGAGAACTTGTAGAAAAGGAAAAAGGTCTGTGAAGCCTAGACCCCAGCAAAGCCTTCTTCTGGGACTATTCTTTGAACGTTGACATGTTTGCTCTTCAAATTCTAAGGATTTGGAATTTCTAGAGTGGCTTACAATGGAGCCTTGAGGAATTTAGGAAGGAAAAGGCTTAGAGGACCCCATGAGCCATTTCTTTCTGGATCTGCTGGAGAAGTCCTCCCAGGAGAGAGCTGGGCGGGGGTGGGGGACATTCCCAGAGGCTTCCCTGGGCACAGGTGAGAGTGGGGGGCTTTCACCCGCAGGTGTGCATGGCTGATACCTACTTTTTAAAAAATCCCCATGGATGACTGCCAAGTATAGGTGCTTGTTCCAGCTCACTACCGTGATGCAGCTCACCCAGGAAAGGAAAGAGAAAGATATTCTGGTGTTCACATAACCATGGAGTTCCAAGGAGTTCCAAGGATGGGTAGCTGAGTCTTAGCAGAAGCCCAGACTTTTAGGGTTTGCCTCTTGGGACCAGCTGGACAACAATATCATCTCAAGCAGTTTTTCTGGCAGAATTCTGGCTTTGGGGTTGGAGGCTGGTGTATTTTCTGCTCCTGGAGCAGGTGTCTTGCTTTAGAGATCAATGAATTGGGGCTTTGATGTCTCCAGAGGAATAAAACTCTTGTCCGTGTGGTAGACTCTTTAGCAGTGGCTAAGCCATACTCCACGATGGTTCTCTCACAGCCCAGAGGGATGGAAGTGCCAGGCCTGTGAGAGGAGCTGCTGAAAGAGGACTGCAACTTAGGACTATTGTTTTAGAAAAAAACACAATTGTTCCTTCCCAAGTGACTTCCCACATATCACTTAGGGCATCAGTTTCCTCATCCCTAAAAGGACAGGCTTGAGTGAAATCACCTTCAAAATCCATCTTCTAAAATTCTTAGATTTTATCATCAGAGTCCCTGGTTCATCTCTCAGAATATTTTCTCTAAAATGCTCGTTTCCCAACCTGTGTGGGCACACCAAGATGTCCCAGGCGAGAGGGTCCTGAAAAGCCCAAACTAAAGGGCTACTGGGGTCTTGTCATCTTAGAGTCAACTTCCTATTTTACTGACACAAACGACTCAACCTCTGGCCCTCACCTGTGCATAAGGCATGTTCAGCTTCCCCCAAAGCCTTCCCCACAAGTATGCAAGGGTAGACGTCCCTGTCCCCAAGCGTTAAGTCTTCGCTCTGCTGAGCAGGGAGCTCTTGTCTTCCCTCCAGACCCTGTGAAGAGTCTGCCCCGCTCCTCAGGGAACCAGGTTCCCACCCTGTTTTGCCATGGATTTTTTTAAAAAGATTTTATTTATTTATTTGACACAGAGAGAGAGAGAGTGCGCACAAGCAGGGGGAGCAGGAGAGGGAGAAGGAGGGGCTCTGTCCCAGGACCCTGAGATTATGACTTGAACCAAAGACAGATGCTTAAGCAATTGAGTCACCCAGGGGCCTGTGCCACAGAATTCCCTGCCGAGAGCTGCACTGAGCCGTCTGGGCACCAAAGTTGTGCTAAAGCCTGGTGTAAGGAGAGAAAAATGACGTTTTCTTGTTTGTGATGCTGTTAATCTAGGGGAGGTCCCAAGCAGGGATTCTCAATTTGACCCCAAATTTAAGGAACGTGCTCTTCCCGTATTTACTCCCAGCCCCGCCCCCTCAGGCTTGGAAGTGCAGTCAGAAGGCCCCCCCTTGGATGTCACTGCAGGAACGGTCACATGCTTGACCCAGAGTCTTCCTGCCTCTCTGATGACTGGGTTATTTCCTTTGTTATGCTACTTTCCTTTTTATTTTGAGTCCTTTTGGAGGAAGCTAAAAAGCCCATTCAAAGAAAATGCGGGAGCTTCCTTGTGAGTTTGACAGTCAGGCCCCATCTTATTTGGATGCCAAGAATGGACAAGAGTGTGACCAACCCTCAAGAAAGAGCCTGATTGTGTAAAGACTCTGGAACTCCTCATAGCTTCATGGTCTTTTCTACTCTGGATTTGTATTGCTTTATCCTGGTTTTCTGATAAACTCCCTATTCCTACGTGCCTAGGTGGCTCAGTCAGTTAAGCCTCTGCCTTCGGCTCAGGTCATGATCCCAGAGTCCTGGGATCGAGTCCCACACTGGGCTTTCTGCTCAGCGAGGAGCCTGCTTCTCCCTATCCCTCTGCGTGTTGCTCCTCCTGCTTGTGCTCTCTCTCTGTCAAATAAATAATTAAAATCTAAAAAAAACTTAAAAAAAAAATCCCCTAATCCTCACAGTGACTTCCCTTCAGTGACTGATGGACCAAGAACTCATTTTATTCCTTTGGCCACAGGCCCCTGCTGGGTGCCCTCATAAGATATTCCGTGGATCTTAGGAGAAGATCTTAACATTGCTGCTGTCCTAGAGCAACAGGAGTGAGTGCCTGGAATACGGCCCCATGCTTCAGGAGGCTTGCCCGTCCTGGAAGGAAAGCCTAAGGAAGGGGGAACTGAAAGGATTTTGAAGTGTCAGCCACAGAGATGCTCTGCTCTGAGGAGATTTCCCATGGGATCCTTACTGAGTTTTCTGCCTAAGTCTCCCCTCCAACAAGTTTGCCAAGTGCCCACTGGCCCCTTATGGACTGCACTATTGTTCTAGGTATCAGCGATGGTGATGAATAAGATATGCTAACAGCCATATCCATGTGTGGGGGAAGACCTTGCTGTTGGACTTCAGAGCACTTCCATCACTTAAGGAGGAACAGGATTTTACACTGAAATGTTGAAAGATTACCAATAGGCGGTATTTTCCAGTCATTCCAGCCCCCATAAAGAGGGGGCTTTGGAAAGCATTGCCCTGGGCGAGCCCATCAAACAGCAAGCACATCAGACAGAAATCTCTGGAGTAGGAGGCAGATGAGATGCCATCTTTTAGGGAAGGAGCCTGGGAAACCACCTTCCATGGGGATCCTCAAGGAAAGAGTAGTGTCAGGCAGGAATCGCGCTTCTGACACCTTGCTCTGCTTACATCAGGCTGTGCGGCTGAAAAGCAGGGTAGGGGCTCTGCGCTTCTTATGGCCGTGGAATGGGGGTGTCCTAGAGTTTCCTGCCACGGATGACCCATAGCCTGGCTTTAGAAGATGAAGGTGAAGGGTAGATTGATCCAACGGACAGGTTCAGAGAAGAGATTTAACCCCACCGCACTGACTCCGTAGACACATTCAGGATTGCTCCCGGCAACCTCCAAGTGTGCCTGCTTCGAAGAAAGCCTCGAGAGGTGATATAAGGGATTGAGGGGAAGGGGAGCAGAAGGCTCTGGGGACATATAAGCTTGAAAAATGCTTTGCTGATCAAAGTCAAGTGAGTTTCTTTCCCACAGGACTCCTCAGAGCCTTTAATGTGAATGACGTGCGCTCTCTGAAGCATGGGGGGCGGGGTGCAGGCAAGGGAGCCTGGAGCGATTTGCAAACATATTTGGGAAAATGGAACCCTTCCCTAGAGGCACATCACATGGGGCCAGTGTTCTTGGAAAACGCTTTGGAAAACACTGGCTGCACAGTACGCTGTCATCAGGCCCCAGCTATCATTTCGAGCAAAATTAGGGGTGATTTTTGCCTTTTTTCTCCTTTCACCATGGCTTGCATTTTATTTTGAAGAAACTGATCCTCGTCAGCATTTCATATTTTTGAAACTGCCACGCAACCCATTAGAGAAATGATCTAAGTCAAGCACGATGAAAATTTTAAAAAATGAAATAAAATGAATAATTTTCCCCTCAGTCCCTTATATTGCAAAAATCCATGCTCCTATTAGGCTTAATCGGGATTACATAAAACCTGAATTTTGTTTTTGTTATTAGCATTTAAAAAATATTTACCATTTCTATCGTGGGGAATTTTTTTCAAGTTAGCTAGATATGAAGATCTCTATGTCCGTCTATAGTTATAACTATGCAGTCCTCTTTGTGTTTCAATCATGTTTATGTACTAAAATTCACAAGACAAAAGAATCCCCAAAAGACACTTTAAAAAGAAATGTGCAGACAAATCAATCTATTTAAAATATAAAGATGGTTTTATGATCTTTAAACATAATTTTTTAAATCTATTATTAAAGATTTGGTAAGACTGCATCAGTTTTAAAATCACCTGGATGGCTGGTTAAAGCTATCATTTCCTGGGCCCCTGAGCCCCAGAGATCTGATTCAGTGGGTCTGGGGAAAGGCTTGCAAACCTGCACCTTTAACAAGTCCCCCTTACCCCCCATAGTTCAGGTGGCTGGGCATTACCAGGACAGAAATAGGTTGGAGGGTAAGAAACAATATAGGTTGCTGAGCCTTCTGATATGATGACTTGACTACCTGCACATTTTAAGTGACCAATATAATTTTGGGAAAAAATTTTTTATTTTTATTTATTTATTAAAGATTTTATTTTTTTATTTAAAAAAGATTTTATTTATTTATTTGACAGACAGAGATCATAAGTAGGCAGAGAGGAAGACAGAGAGAGAGGGGGAAAGCAGGCTCCCCGCCGAGCAGAGAGCCCGATGCGGGGCTCCATCCCAGGATCCCGGGACCATGACCAAAGGCAGAGGCTTTAACCCACTGAGCCACCCAGGTGCCCCAAGATTTTATTTATTTATGAGAAAGAGAGAGAGAGAGTGAGTGATTATGAGCTGGGGGGAGGTGCAGAGGGAGAGGGAGAAGCAAGAAGCAGACTCCCTGCTGAGCACAGAGCCTGAGGCAGGGCTGCATCCCAGAACCCTGAGATCTTGACTTGAGCTGAAGGCAGAAGCTTAACCAATTGGGCCACCTAGGTGCCCCTCGGGGGGAAAAAAAAAAAGAAATATTCTTCATTTACAAAATGTTTCTAGGCAGCTTGGGTATTCTGAAGGGCATTACAGAATAAGCAGATAGGGTGGGAGAAACAGTTTGACCCTGTGTTTCTCTATTATTCTTCCTTCGGTGACAGTTGATGTGTTTCTTGGGTCTCAAGTTCATCTGCTTGGGAGCAAAAGAGATGGGTCAATATTGGCAGTTTCTGGAACATTTTGCATCTGCTTCATGTGCTGAGTTTTATGATATATAATGTTACAAAGCATTTTCCTCCATAAACACAGTTAATAGGGCATATTAGATTGGCCCTTCAGACAGATTAGGCAGGTTTTTGTCTTAGCCTTTGATGAAAGCCAGCGAGAGCACAAGGGGCACAGTTTTAAAAATATCATCCTAATAAAAGTTTCTGGGATTAGCTCCGACCCTGCCGGCAGCCATGAGAAAGTCGACGAGTCGCTGGCGCCTTATCAGCTATCAACAGCAGTTACTCTGCTGTGCCAGGACAAGGAAAGAGCAGTCCCCTTCCCCCCAGAATAAGAATGGTTGCTGCTGCCTTGTAGGAAGGCATCAACACCATCAACCAAGAAAGGACATCCTTGCAAGAACCTCTGAGGTTTTTCACCCTCCAGAGTGAATCCTAGCTTCCCTCAATTAAAAAAAAAAAAAAAAAAAAGTGATAGAAGCAGCTTCGTTCTCCCCAGTTAAACTCCTTTGCTTTTCTTTGCGTCTGATGATAATGTGAGAAGGAAGGTGGGAGCAGAAGCAGAGAAGAGCTTAGCAGAGAGAAGGTGGAAAACTAGGACTTTGTTGCCAGTGCTCCCCACACGAATGCCCACACATGCCAAGTAGGGACTTCGTTTCACGTGTCGGGTTTGCAGCCTGGCAACGTATTTTGAAAGCCGGATAACCGAGGGAAGATTCGTATTTTCCCAGCATTACCATTTTCCTTCTCCGATACTGTAATTTTTGTGGTGATCGTTCAGAATACCAATCTACTTTGGAAATTACTTCCCCCCCATCCCCCCACTCCCGTTTTTGCCTTAGGGAACTGTTATCTCAGATTATTTTGATCAACTCTTCCACCAGCCAGTCTCAAGACGCGGAAACAACCACTTTGCACATGCTCTGATAGGAAATTTAAGTCTGAACAAGCAGAAAAATGTGGTTAAGCATCTGAAGACATATTTAAATTTCTGTGAACTGACTAGCTACATTGTTTGAATTCTTTAGCCACTGTTTATGTATTCTCTTAATTGAAACTATTGGGAAATAGTTGAAGATTCTCATGTGGTTGTAAGAAATACAAAAATACCAGTTCTGTGTGCACTTGATTCAATTTTCTCCAATGTTAACATTTCATAAGAATCTAGTGCAATATGACAACCAGGACAGCGACATAGATATAATCCACCAATTATATGTAGATTTCTGTGGTTTCACCTGGCTTCATTGTGTCTCTGTGTATGTATTTAGTTCTATACAGTTTTGTCACCTGTTTATGACTCCAGGGCAATCAAGACACTGAACAGGTACAGCACCACAAGCAACCATGAATTTGCTCCCTTGTAACTACACTCACCTTGCTTGGGTGGTTATAATCCCTCCCCCTTCCACAGCCACCATGAACACATTCTCAGTTCTTAAAGTTTTGTCATTTCAGCACTTTTACATATATGGAAACATCCTGTATTATCCTTGGGAATTTTTTTTTTTCCCCCACTTAGTGTAACTCCTTGCAGATTCACCCAAGCTGTTGCTGTATCAGCAATTGGTTCCTTTTCACTCCTGAGTAGTATTCCCTGGTGTGGATGGACTACAGGTTGTTTCCCCATCCATCTGCTGAAGGATACTGGGCTGTTTCCAGTTTGGAGCTATCATGAATACAGCCATGAACTTGCACGTACAGGGGTATGTGTGCGCGCGCGCGGGTGTGTGTGTGAAGGTAAGTGTTTTAGTCTGGTTGGGCTGCTCTTACAAAGCATCATACTCTGGGTGGTTTGCAAACAAGAGAAAGCTATCTCAAGGCTTCGGAGTCTGAAAGTCAGAGTTCTGAGTATCAGCAGGGGGTCAGGAAATCAGGTTTTACGAAGGGCCCTCTCTTGGGTTGCAGAGTGCTGTCTTCTCTATGAGTCCTCATAGGATGGGAAGAAGGGAGAGGCAAACGCTAATCCCCCTCCCCCATCCAGGGCTCTAGTCCTAATTACTTCCCAAAGACTCTGCCCCTTAATACCTTCACATTAGGGAGCAGAGTTTCAACATATGGCTTTTGGGGGCACACATTCAGTCCACAATAAATTTTCGTTTCTCTGGGATTAATGCCTAACAGTTCAATTTCTGCGCCACATGGTAACTGCCTGTTCAGTTATATAGGGAACTGCCAAATTGTTTATCAGAGTAAGTAGTGTGTTTCCACTAGCAATGTATGCGTGATCCTGTTGCTACTCTTGCACACCGGCTTTTGGTGTTACTGTAATTTTTTATATTAGCCACTATTTTTCCCTTTAAGTTTAAACAAAGAAATAGAAGTTTCACCATCCTAAATATGTCTTCAAGTGTTCCCCTCTCTTTACTCCTGAACCCTTGGTAATCACTCATCTGTTCACTGTTTCTATAATTTTGCTTTTTCCAGAATTTCATATGAGTGGAATTATACAGCCCACAGCTTTTCCAAATTGGCTTCTTTCATTTAACAATATGCACTTAAGATTCATCCATATCTTTCTTTTTAAAAAAAAAAAAATAAAGATTTTATTTATTTGAGAGAGAGAGAGAGAGTGCTCGAGGGCATGAGTTGGGGGAGGGGCAGAGGGAGAGGGACAAGCAGGTTCCCCACTGAGTGGATGCAGGGCTCAATCCCTAGACTCCGAGCCACCCATGGAACCTCCAGATTCATCTATATCTCCTTGTGGCTTGGTAGCTCATTTTTATTGTTGCTGTATAATATTCCATTCTGTAGAGGTGGTACAAATTGTTTATCTATTTACCTATTATTGTTTGCTTCCAACTTTTGGTAATTATGAATAAATCTGGGTAAATAGTCACATACAGGTTTTTTATGTGGGCCAAGTTCCTAAATCAGTGGGATATATGCCTAGAAACGTGATTGATTGATTGTATGGTAAGGCCATGTTTAGTTTTGTAAACAAATTGCAAAATGTCTTCCAAAATGGATATTCCATTTGCATTCTCTCCAGCAATGAATAAGAGCTCCTGTGGCTCCACATCCTCGATGGAAGTTACTGTCAGTTTTGGGTTGTAGCCATTCTGACAGGGGCGAAGTGGTATTTCATTGTTTCAATGTGCAATTTCCTAATGATAGATGATGTCAAGCATCTTTTTGTACACTTACTTGCCATGTATATCCTTTCCTTGGCGAGGCGTCCATTCAGAACTTTTGCCTATTTCTTAACCAGCTTGTTTGTTTCTTATTGTTGAGTTTTAAGAGGGGCTTGTATACTTTGGATATAAGTCTTTTCTCAGATATGTGTTTGGCAAATATTATTCCCTGATGGGGGCTTGTCTTTCACAGATCAAAAGTTTTTAATTTAGGGACACCTGGGTGGCTCAATGGGTTAAGCCTCTGCCTTCGGCTCAGGTCATGATCCCGGGGGCCTGGGATTGAGCCCCTCCTTGGGCTCTCTGCTCGGCGGGGAGCCTGCTTCCCTTCCTCTCTCTCTGCCTGCCTCTCTGCCTACTTGTGATCTCTCTCTGTCAAATAAATAAATAAAAATCTTTATTTAAAAAGTTTTTAATTTAAATAAACTTAGCAATTTTTCTTTCAAATATCTGTGCATTTCAATGTTTTTGTTATTACTGTTGTATTTTTGAAGTCACCAGCAAACCCAGGTTCATGAAGATTTTCTGCTATGTTTCATCAAGAAGTTTTATAGCTTCACATTTTGTTTTTACGCTGGTGATCCATTGAAAGTTTCTGTGTAACGTGTAAAGTCTGTGTCTAGCTGAATTTCAGTATCCATCTATCTCCAATCACTACAACATCGTTTGCTGACATGACTATCCATTCTCCATTAAGCTGCATTTGCTCTTTGTCAAACATCAGTTGACTACCGTGTGGCCTATTTTGGAGGAATCTCTTCTGTCATACTGACCTGTATATCTATTCTTTCACTAATACCATCCTGTCCTTTTTAGGTGTTTATTTTGGTTCTAGTTAGTTAATGTATGGTTATACTACTCTCAGCTGTACCATTTAGCCAATAGGTGTGTAGCTGCCTCTCACTGTGATTCTAATTTGGACGTTTCCAATGGCTGGTAAATTGAACACCTTTTTGTGTTCTACCTCTATCTCCTCTTCAATAAAATGCCTGTTCATGTCTTTATTCATTTTCTCATTGGCTTTTTATATTTTTTGCCATTGAGTTTTGAGATATCTTCTTGTGCTCTAGATGTAAGTTCTTTGTTAGATGTATCCCAGTCCCATACCTTGTCTTTTTCCCTGCCTTCCATGGGCTTTGCCTTGTATTTTAAAGGTTCGCCTTATATATTTATATATTTATTTATTTGTTTGTTTGTTTGTTTTGCTTACACCATTTTTAAGTTAAAATTCAATTAATTAACATATAATTTATTATTGGTTTCAGAGATAGAGGTCAGTGATAAAAGATATCTTGATAAAAGATAACTCATCAGTGTTATGTAATACCCAGTGCTCCTTATATCACAGGCCCTCCTTAATGCCCATCACACAGTTACCCGATCCCCCAAACCCTCTCCCCTCCAGCAACCCTCAGTTTATTTCTTTTGATTAAGAGTCTCTTATGATTGGGGCACCTGGGTGGCTCAGTAGGTTAAGCCGTCTTCGGCTCAGGTCATGATCTCAGCGTCCTGGGATCGAGCCTCACATCGGGCTCTCTGCTCAGCAGGGAGCCTGCTTCCTCCTCTCTCTCTGCCTGCCTCTCTGCCTACTTGTGATCTCTGTCTGTCAAATAAATAAATAAAATATTTAAAAAAAAGAGTCTCTTATGATTTGTTTCCTTCTCTGATTTTTTCTTGTTTTATTTTTTATGGCTTTCCCCTACTATCCTCTGTTTTGTTTCTTAAATTCCACATAATGAGTGAGATCATATGATAAGATAAGATCCTCTGATTGAGTTATTTTGGTTAGCATAATACCCTCTAGGTCCAGCCATGTTGTTGCAAATGGCAAGATTTCATTTTTTTGATGGCTGAGTAGTATTCCATTGTGTGTATGCAGTATATAGATACACACACCCCACCTTCTCTATCCATTCATCTGTAGATGGACATCTGGGCTCTTTCCTTAGTTTGACTTTTGTGGACATTGCTGCTATAAACATTGGGGTGCACATGCCCCTTTGGATCACATTTGTATCTTTGGAATAAATCCCTAGTAGCACAATAGCTGGGTTGTAAGGCAGCTCTATCTTCAACTTTTTGAGGGAACTCAATACTGTTTTCCAGAGTGGCTGCACCAGCTTGCATTCCCACCAAGAGTGTAGGAGGGTTCCCCTTTCTCCACATCCTTGCCAACACTTGTCGGCTCCTGACTTGTTACTTTTAGCCATTCTAACTGGTGTGAGGTGGTATCACGTTGTGGTTTTGATTTGTATTTTCCTGATGCTGAGTGTTACAAGCACTTTTTCATGTGTCTGTTGGCCGTTTGTATGTCTTCTTTGGAGAAATGTCTGTTCATGTCTTCTGCCCATGTCTTGTTTGGATTATTTGTTCTTTGAGTGTTAAGTTTTGTAAGTTATTTATAGATTTTGGACAATAGCCCTTTATCTGATGTCATTTGCAAATAACTTCTCCCATTCTATTGGTTGTCTTTTGGTTTTGTCAACCGACCGTTTCTTTTGCTGTGCCAAAGTCTTTTATCTTGATAAAGTCCCAATAGTTCATTAAAAAAAAAAAATCTTTGTTTTGTTTCCCTTGCCTTTGGAGATGTGTCTAGCAAGAGCTTGCTGTGGCCAATGTCACAGAGGTTGCTGCCTGTGTTCTTCTCTAGGATTTTGATGGATTCCTACCTCACATTGAGGTCTTTCATCCATTTGGAGTCTATTTGGCTGTTTTTTTTCCATTGGACATTCTTTTCTGCAGTTGAAGGAAAGTTGCCCACAGAGTTAAGGGTTCCCTTTTCTGTTCCATTGACCATTGGATGTGTCTGTTTTTGTGCCAGTATCATACTGCCTCGATGATTATAGCTTTGTAATAGAGCTTAAAGTCCAGGATTGTGATGCCACCTGTTTTGGCTTTCTCTTTCAACAGTCCTTTGGCTATTCAGGGTCTTTTCTGGTTCTACACAAATTTTAGGATTATTTGTTCCAGCTCTGTGAAAATAGCTGATGGTATTTTGATAGGGATTGCACTGAATATGTAGATTTCTCTAGGTAGCATAGACATTTTAACAATATTCCATGTCCTAAAAGCCATACACAAAAAGCCCACAGTGAATATCATTCTCAATGGGGAAAACCTGAGACCTTTTCCCCAAAGGTCAGGGACATATCAGGGATGTCCACTATCACCACCATTATTCAACATAGTACTAGAAGTCCTAGCCTCAGCAATCAGACAAAAAAAAAAAAAAAAAAAAAAAAAAAAAAAAGAAAGAAAAGGCATCTGAATCGGCAAAGAAGAAGTCAGACCCTTGCTCTTTGCAGATGACATGATACTTTCTGTGGAAAACCCAAAAGACTCCACCCCAAATCTGCTAGAACTTGTACAGGAATTCAGCAAAGTGTCAGGATATAAAATCAATGCACAGAAATCAGTTGCATTTCTATACACTAATAATAAGAGAAATTAAGGAGCTGATCCCATTTACAATTACACCCCTAATCATAAGATATCTAGGAATAGACCTAACCAAAGAGAAAAAGGATCTGTACTTGCCTTATATTTTAAAGGCAACTTTTAAGTAACTTTTATAGTTAATTTTTTTCTTGTGTTAACATTTATTGTTGTTTAAGGTGCTCTTTGCTTTACTTTCTAATCCATAACAATAGAAGAGAAAGAACTTTTTTCTTCTTCAATGGCCATCATTAGGGTGATAATTTTAGAACAGAATGAGACATTATTTTCAATGAATTTAGTATGCTTTAGCAGAGTCAACAAGGAATGTACTTCTAGTAATGGAGATAGTATCAGCAGGGGAAAACATGCTACTGTCCAAGACTTGGGATACTGGTAGATGTTGTATAAAGAGACGAACATGCATCATGGGAATAGCACATGTTCAAACTGGGCACGGGTTGGGGAGAGAAAAAAATCTGATAGTGGGTAAAACACTGAGAAAGGTTATCTGGAAGCTGAGCAACCCAAGTCCTCAGATTCATCATGGCCATTACTTGGGAAGGGAAACGTATTTTAATGAAGCAGGAAAAGAAGGTAGTCACCAAACTGCTGTTGTGGGTTTGGGACTTGCAGAGAGTGTAGTTAACCTATATGAGTTTAGATTTTAATTTCCAGTTTCTTAATTTAGGTTCAAGATTACTAATGGATGGGACTGCTGGGTGGCTCGGTTGGTTAAACATCTGCCTTTGGCTCAGGTCCTGATCCCAGATTCCTGGGATCCAGTCTCCTATGGGGCTCCCTGCTCAGTGGGGAGCCTGCTTCTCTCTCTGCTTGCCACTCCCATTGCTTATGCTCTCTCTCTGACGAATAAATCAATAAAATCTTATAAAAAAAAATTGCTAGGGCACCTGGGTGGCTCAGTCATTGAGCATCTGTCTTTGGCTCAGGTCACAATCCCAGCATCCTGGGATGGAGCCCCACATTGGGCTCCCTGCTCAGTGGGAAGCCAGCTTCTCCCTCTCCCAACCCCCCTGCTTGTGTTCCCTCTCTCCCTGTGTCTCACTCTGTCAAATAAATAAATAAAATCTTAAAAAAAAAAAAAAAGATTGCTAAAGGATATCTTATTAGATTAAGGGCTGAAAAAAAATCACATTTGTTATATGATCCTTACCATCTACTCTATGGAAAGGTAAGCACATACACACTTACATACTGCATATCTGGATGCTTTTCATACTCCTGAGCTGTATTAGTAATAGAAGAATATAATTAATAATAGAAGGAATTTACACTGACGTTGGTCTAGTATAATTTCCTCACTATGTAAGAGGCTATTTGGAAGAAGACTGTCAGTCTGTTTTCCAGGAACAAGGTCTCTTGCTACCTTCCCATTCTTTCTCAATGTGAAGACTGACCTCTAGTGTTCTTCCTTTAAGAATTAATAAATGTCATCTGGTTGTGAGGGCTATCTGGGAGCAAGTAGAGATTTATAGACAAACCCCTTCTGAGGTGAATTCTGCAAATATCCGTTACACACCTACCATGGGCTGATCCCTGCTGATGAAGCCCCGTCTTATTCTAGAACTCCTTCAAACGTCTCCAGTTATTTCAAACAGTTTCTGTTAGAGATACATTATCGAACAGGACGAGCATATTATAGAACTCAGAATGTAAAACAAGGGTTGATATCTCACTACCTAAAATGAAGAAAGAAAGGAAAACCGGCCCCATCCTGTTCACATATTTAAAATAGTTAAATCCTGAAATGTTTATTCTTGCAAACCATTCTGTTCAGAGATTGGTTCCCAACAAAAAGAGCTTCAAAGCTATAAGTTGTAAAAGATACCAAACACTTAGGATATAAATGGCAGTTTTTCATGAGAATGATCTAATGCAATTTTTCTACCTTTTATTAGAGAAAATTGCGAGCGTTCACAGAAGGAGAATAGAACACTAGACCTCCGTGTGCCCATGGACCAGCTCAGCCATTAAGGAGATTCTACCAATCAAATCTCAACAGCACTTCCCTCTTCCACTCCAAACCCCTTCATATCCAGTGACATTTTAATCAGTTTTATTAACTGCCATATTTTGTGCATCAAAATCCATTTTTTCAGTGCTTAAAAACCTTCTGTGAAACACTATCTGATATTCTGAACTCTATTTGCCTGAAGGAAGAAAAATGAAGTTATAGCAGATTTGAGGGCAGTAAAAGTAAGGTGCTATAAAGGTGCTATGAAAATTAGCCTTTAGGTCATGATTAACTATTACTCAAGCAAAAAAAAAAATAAAAAAGTCATCAAAAGAAAGACAACTGTAAAGCGAGAGAAGCAGAGAGCAAAATGGAGAGAGGGAAAAGGAAGAGAAAAATGAAGGAATGAAGGGGGCTTAAGAATGAACAGAAAATGTCATTCTTGCAGTCACCTCCTCTAAGAAGCCTTCCCTAATAGTTGGAATTAATTACCCTTTCCTCAGCTTGCTTTATATTATTCCATTCTGCTAAAATGCTGCAAAGATCTGTTTCCCCCCAGAAAACATTTAGCTATGTATTTGTTGAGGGTTAGAATTATGCCTTCCTCTCTGTGTATTGACTTCTCCTCCCTGGATTATTCCAACAGTCTTCTGACTCCCTGAGTCTGTTCTTGACCTTTGCTATTTCTCAGGGGGCAGTCAGAGGAATCCTGTTAAAATCTGACTTGGCTCACATCACTCCTTTATTCAAAACCCTATAAAGTAACTTGCCATTTCATTTAGAGTGCAGCTGAAGTGTTTACAAGGGCCTCAAGCCATCCAGGCATCCTCTACCTCAGGGCCTTTGCACAGCTTGCTTTCCCTGTCAGGAACATTCTTCCCCCAAATGTCTTTCTAATTCACTCACTGTTTTCAAGTTCTTGCTCAAATATTATCTTTCACTTCCTTGCTCTAGCTCTTTTTACCCTACCTATAACTGTACTTTTTTTTTTTTTTTTCCAAAGCAAGGAAATGGGTCTGTGTGCTCCATTGGGACATGGGCTTCATGTGCAGGATGTGTCTCCATTGCCTTGCATAGAGCTTGTGCCTGAGTAGGATACTCTTAAGGTATCTGTGGGACAAATAATGGATGGATTCCCACATGGTGTGTTGGAAATAGGAGGCACACTTAATAAATGAGCCAGTGAATGAATTCTGACCCAATTTTGTTCTGAATTCTGACCCAGATTTGTACCTGAGAAAACAGGGGAGAAATACTTAAAAAGTTAGGGCAATTGCAAGTGAATTTGATAACAAAGAACAAGGTAGTGGCTCATTAACTTTGGAAAGTGTAGCTGTGAGCCTGAAGTAGGAGTTCTGGAAACCAAGTGGCATGTCCTGCCCCCAGTTCTGTTTCAGCACCAACTTGTCATCCTGAAAGTTGCATGCTAAGTTTTTTCTCCCACCTCTGGCACTGGTGCAAATCTTTTTTTTTTTTTTTTTTTTAAATTTTATTTATTTATTCATGAGAGACAAAGAGAAAGAGAGGCAAAAGGGGAGGAGAAGCTGGCTCCCTGTGGAGCAGGGAGACTGATTAGGGACTAGATCCCAGGACCCTGGGATAAGGACCTGAGCCAAAGGCAGACGCTTAACTGAATGAGCTACCCAGGTGCCCTGTTGTAAATCTTTCGAAAAGAGAAGTTAGGAACCCCCATCCACCCCAAAGTTGGCATACCCGAAATTGGGTGTTTCAAAGCAGGCTTCTCTCCTACTAATTGTATTCTGTTTAATTATTTCTCATGTCAAATGGTAGCATACACCCTTCTGAGAAAAAAAAAAAAAAGTTTTCCTCTTGGTCACCCTGCAGCAATATCCTTGGGAATGAAATAAGTGCAGAAATATCAAGGGAAAAGCACAAAGGCTCTTCTTAAGTGGGTGGTCAATATCACTTTAATTCTTCATTGTAATCCACACAAACCCAAAGCCCTGTGAACTATTAAATTACTATGGGGATTTCCTCTGGGCTCCTCGCTCCAGCTGGTCTCAGGATGTTCTGGGCAACAGGCGGCTTGGGTAATGCTCTCTGAACACCTGTCACCTGTTTCATACAATAATCTAAATAGAATGTGAATACAAAAGGCCTATTATCAATTATGCAATGATCAGTTTGGCTCCAACTACACGTCTGTGTGGCCTGCTTTAGAGCACGTTGTACATTCCCTTAGCAGGCACATCAAAACCCATGAAACAAGAAAGGGCATGAAGAGGTAGTTGCTAGCTCTACTTCCAGTTAAATGAGTCTGGGCATATGGAGATGATCAGTGGGTAGAGGCAGATGTTTGTGTAATGAGAAAGGCAGGGGCTGGGCATACCAGTGTTATCCAAGCTCTGAAATATGAATGTGTGTGTGTGTGTGTGTGTGCTTGTATTTTGTGGATAGTTCTTTTTCTGCTGATGCGACCCCAAATGATATTCAAATTCTTAGTGTGGAAACTCTGGCTTCTTGCCTTTGCTACCATCTTTATTCAATGTGTGGCCAGTTCAGGGTTAACTGGTTGTCCCCATTGCACAGGACTGAGAGGGCACGGCACTTGTAGTGCTCAAACTGGGAAAATCCTGGATAAACTGGGACAAGTGGGTCACCCTCTGTCCTAAGTGCTCCGTATTGGTTCACAAGGCGTCTATCTGCCATCCACTGGGATATATGATTCCAAGGGGGCTCAAAATCAGTATTGAGGCTACTTGCAAAGCAAGACCACAGGAGGGATAAATAGGAAGCCAGTGGTACTGCAGGGTTGGAGGCAATAGCTGGGGATCCTCCAGAAACAGACAGTAACAGAGCACACCCTCTGTAGAGAAATTTTAAAGCAATGATAAAACTGATTAGAAGTCAGTGTGCTTTTCATTATCAGCCTGCACCAGCCATTCTAAATGAAGTCAGTGATAAAAGGCTCCTCCTGGGGGTGCCTGGGTGGCTCAGTGGGTTAAGCCTCTGCCTTCAGCTCCAGTCAAGGTCTCAGTCAGGGTCCTGGGATGGAGCCCTCTCTGCTTGGCAGGAGCCTGCTTCCCTGGGCCCCCCGCCCCTGCCTGCCTCTCTGCCTACTTGTGATCTCTCTCTCTCTCTCAAATAAATAAATAAAATCTTAAAAAAAAAAAAAAAAAAAGTCTTCTCCTGGCAGGGGCAAATTACCCGCCTGCGACACTTCCTACTTTGGAGTGTGCCCCTGTAATGGAGTGGAAGGTAATCCATGACCTGTGAATGTCCTTTTTTATTGAGAATTGCTGTGCTGAAGTTGAGCCCTTTCTATACTTTTCTTATTTAATGTTCTCACCAATTTGTAAGGAAGACACTTACTCTAGCCCTTTTGCAGATAAGGTATTAAGAAGTCAAGTCTCTTGTTTAAGGCCACACAGACAGTAAGCTGACAATCTGAATCCCAGGCCAAGGATAGGGCATCTCAGCCCTGGTGCGCTGTTGCCTTTGCTCCTACATAAGGACAAGTCTAAAAGCCGCTTCCCTAATGGGCACACTGAAGTGGCGGGCAGAGTGGGAGGTCAGCAGTGATTGCAAGATGAGCTGCTTAATAATAACTGAGTGGATGAATGAGGGAATACATTGAGTGAAAACTGGTGCTGTCTTAGAATTACCAGACTCCAGAGAGCTTTGAGTTCAAGCAGGACAGATTTTTTTTTTTTTTTTTTTTTTTTTTCCAGCCATTGGGGCTTGCCAGTCCTAAGAATTGAGAACATTGAAGACTGAGCTGGTCCCTGTCCCGGTTACTCCCCTTTTGGGGAAGATGCTTACACTAATGGATACCAAGTGTTTGTGGATGAGCTGCACCATGAAACACTAATGTAAGGATTTTATTTATTTATTTAGAGTGCCGGTAAGGGGAGGGGCAAAGGGAGAGAGAAGCCGATGTCACTCTGGGTGTTGATCTCGGGACCCTGAGATCATGACCTGGGGCGAAATCAAGAGTTGGGTGCTTAACTGACTGAGCCACTCAGGTGCCCCAAGATTCTTCTAAGATTTAGTCTATCTTAGGAAGATGCGTGCAGAAAAGAGAAAAAAGAATGCCCCAAAGGAACTCAGCCACTGAAAAGTATTCTTAAAATAGATAGTGATGTTTTAATGAAAGATGTTCAAGAGATAGCAACTGTGGTGGTACCCAAACATTGTGAAAAGAAAACTCAGTGTGTGGTACAAGATGAAAAAGATGACATGAAAATGGAGACTGAAATTAAGAGAAACAAAAAGAGTCTTCTAGACCAGCATGGACAGTACCCCATATGGATGAACCAGAGACAAAGGAAAAGGCTGAAGGCAAAGCGAGAAAAAGGGAAGGGGAAAAGCAAAGCAAAAGCAGCAAAGGCGGCCAAGGGTTTGGCCTGGTAGACTCTTAAAAACTTGAAAACTCCTACATGGGACAGGTCTTTGATTACAATGTATACATGGATTTCAACTTCCACCAAGTGAAAACTTTGTCTCCAGAATTAACTTGACCTTGTTCTTCAATTCAAACCTACCTTAACTCCTCAACTTTGTTTTGGGATCTTGAATAAAATATTCTCATGGCTTGTAAGCCATGGAAAATGGAGGACCCAGGACTGAGGTGGATTCTCAAGGTCTAACGTAGGCACCGAGGCCATCATTAATGGGGCTCCCAAGTCCCACTGCCTTTGAAACTGACCTGATATGTAATGAGGGTGATGCTCCCTGCTCCCCACTCTTCCTGGGATAGTCTAATTTGGAGACTTTTCCATGATTTTAAGAATGGGCTTCAAGCTAGAGTTTGCATGTTAATGTTCTATGGCCTATGTCTGATCAGTATACGCATTTGGTTTGGCCTGTAGTGGTTCCAAAAATTTTTAAGTGATATTTTAAAGAATAAGAAGACTTTGTAAAAAACCTGGATTTTTGGCTTCTCCTCAAACAGTAGAAAAGCTAGCTCTACACCAGTCCAGCAGCACTGGCTGACTCGTCTTGCCTGACTCCTTTCGGCAAGGCATGAAATGACAACTGCCATTTGAGTCTATCATTAACTCAACTCACTTCATTCATTTAGGTCACCTGTCTGTTCCCTGCATGAAGCTAGTGACCCTTCTCTGGATCTGTACTGGCCAGTACAGTAGCCACTAACCACATAAGAATAAAAAGTTTATATTTAAATTAACATTAATAAGATTTAAAATTTGGCTTCTCAGTTGCACTAACCATACTTCAAGTGCATCTCAGCCAGAGGTTAGTGACTGCCATATTGGGTGAGATAGATCACAATGTTTCCATTACTAAATGGATGGAGTTTCTTGGGCAGAGCTGCTGTAGACATCACCTATTTCAGAGTTGTGGCTGGCCCACTAACACCCCCACCCCCATGGGTTTTACCCTGAAAATCCTATTATAGCAAGAGCAGAAGGGGGAGAAGAAGAAAGAGGAGGAGGAAGAATCATTTGTTGGGTGCTTACTCTCTGTCAAGCACTAGAATAAGAACATTCCACAAATTATCTAAATTAATTGCTTACACAGTCCTATGAGATAAGGGAGATAACTCCTCCTTATCTAAAGATGAAGAAACACAGGCTTAACAGTTAATTAAATTGCTGAAGCTCCCATCATTAATGTATGGTAGTCTAGGATCTAAATCAAGGTCTGGGGACGCCTGGGTGGCTCAGTGGGTTAAGCTGCTGCCTTCGGCTCAGGTCGTGATCTCAGGGTCCTGGGATTGAGTCCCACATCGGGCTCTCTGCTCAGCGGGGAGCCTGCTTCCTCCTCTCTCTCTCTGCCTCTCTGCCTACTTGTGATCTCTCTCTGTCAAATGAATAAAATAAAATCTTTTAAAAAAAATAAAGAAATAAATCAAGGTCTGTTTGGTCCTAAAACTCAGGCTCCTCATGATCATTCAATAAAGCAGAGTCTGTAGAAATGAATCCACAGCCCCATTAAGCAGTGAGCCCACTGGAAAGCCAGAGAGGGGATGGATACGGTGACCTTGGTCCATTG
The DNA here is from genome assembly GCF_030435805.1 of Mustela lutreola. Lineage (NCBI taxonomy): Eukaryota > Metazoa > Chordata > Mammalia > Carnivora > Mustelidae > Mustela > Mustela lutreola. The sequence goes on from NC_081291.1 coordinate 34,871,348, forward strand.
GGATCTGCCTGAAGATCGCACCAAAATTATATAGTCAGATAACATATTCTTGGCCAACCGTAAGGGCCATTTCAGTGAAAAACAGGACATTGTCTATTTTCACAATGATGATTATTTTTTTTTATTTCTCTTTTTTAAAATTTTAAATTAAAATTTTTAAAATTCAAATTCGACTATCTAACATCATTAGTATTTGATGTAATGTTCAATGATTCATTAGTTGCCTGAAACACCCAGTGCTCATCATTTACATGCCCTCCTTAATCCCATGAGCCAGTTACCGCATCCCCCGACTGACCTCCCTACCCGCAACCCTCAGTTTGTTTCTCAGAGTCAAGAGTCTTTCATGATTGGTTGCCCTTTCTGATTTCCTCCCATTCAGTTTTTCCTCCCTTCCCCTATTGTCCTCTGCACTATTCTTTATATTCCACGTATGAGTGAAAGCATGATCATTGTTTTTCTCTGACTTACTCCACTTAGTGTAATACCCTACAGTTCCATCCATTTGTTTTTATTTTATTTTTAGAGAGAGAGAGAGAGAGAGCATGAGCGGGGATGGGTAAAGAGAGAAGGAAAGAGAGAATCCCAAGCAGGCTCCCTGCTGAGCACAGAGACCCACACAGGCCAGAGATCAAGAGATCACAAGATCACAAGATTATGACTTGATCCAGTATCGAGGGTCTGATGCCCAACTGACTGGGCCTCCCAGGTCCCCTTATTTTATTTCATTTCTGTGGCAGTTACATTGTTGCTTCTTTTCCTTGACTGAGAATTCATAGCTGTCCATTATAAGCTGATTTTAAATACTGAGCTACTCCATGGATCCATCGAGAAGAAATTTATCTTAACATTCAAATGTAATGACATTTTTTTCTTTTTAAGGGGGTTTATTGTTAAGTGTGTTGTTCCATTCTTATTAAGAAGTGTCATTTTCACAGACTGCACTAATTTAATAACAATGTAGGCCCAGAATGGACAAAAGAAAAACACTTCAGCTTTTGTCTATTACATGGTAACGGAAATCACTGATCCCTTGGAAAGAGAGGGGTGTTAGACTAATTAATTTCATTATGGGTAAGACTTCTGATATTATTTTCATGTCTCTAGGCAACATAATTATGTACTAGGTGCACAAACATGTTTTTGTTGTTTCTGTGTATGCATTACAAACTCTTCTTGACAATTTTCTTTTCCCTGCTTTATATGTAACTTTGTACTCTCTGATGGTTCTTTCTCCACTAGCATTGTTTCCCATTTGCATGCTTTTAAATTATAATTTCTCTTTAAAGAATTCAACATATAAAATTATATCAAGAGTTATCATTAGCTGAAGAAGAGTGAAAAAAATTTTAATCAGGTAGAATTACTTTTAAATGTGAAGGGGATATATTCATGTGGTTGGTGTCAACCTTTTTCTATATTCTACATTTGAATTTATTTTGTAGTTTCCTAAACTATAAACATTTATCAGAAACATTTTTAGGACAGGATTTGCTTTGCCAGAGCACATAATTATCATCAGCTTTGCTTGCCAATAAAGAAGAATCAAGAAGAATGCTTTCATCTGGATGAATTTATGCATAGGATGTGGATGGAAAATTCTTTTTTTTTTTGCCGGAGATTTCATCTATAGCCTAGAGGCAGGGGAAAAGCTTTTTACAGAAGTAGACAGAGAATTTGATTCATAAAATCCCGCATTTCAATTACAACCAACATGATGCTGGTTCTCTCACAAATGAAATGACTGATATTGGTGATAATTTCCTTTTTTTTTTTTGATGAGTTTTAAAATATCTTTGCTTTACCATCCAGACTCATATTTGCCAACCAAATCTCCCACCAGTTTAGGTAGCATTTTTTTTTTTTTAAGAGGACAATACAGAACAGATGTTAATATTAAAATCTGAGAGGAAAATGATTTCTCAATGCAAATATACCCTCCCTTAGTAGTAAATGTTGGGCTGAAGAATTTATCTGCTCTGTTAATTAGCATTTGCCAAGTGCCCATGATGTGGTCCTCAGTGTGCTCTATGGCCACGCTTATCAAATTTAATGTGCATCTGAATCACGTGGGACGCTGTTCTCATGTGTAAGGGCCTATTTAGCCAGAGCGGTGCCACCTCGGTTGAACAGCCATTTTGTTGTTTATGCAGTAAAACTTAAATTGACCCTGCCTCCCCCACCCCAGGGGAACTTATTTAAAAGCAAGTCCGGGAAACCAGGCCCAGGTAACAAAGCCCAAATACAAGGGTGGGTCAGGCCAGGTGGAGATAACAGCCCGAATGCAGGGATGAGTCGGGTCAGGTGCAGACATCCAATCAGTAGAGTGTGCATGCTGTCCCCCTAGCTACCAAGGAGTGTGGGCCCTGCCTTTTGGGCGCCAATTCTCACCAAGGGGATAGGCTAGTGCAAATAGCTACTATGGGCTGAATTGTAGTTCAATTGGCCACCCGTGTGTGACCTAGCATGACTGTGCAGCTTTCTCTGTGTGTTGCAATCTCAATGGCCACCTGTGTGTGGCCAGGCTCAACCACATGGCCTTTGCTCTATAAAAGTTAGTCTGGGGACGCCTGGGTGGCTCAGTTGGTTAAGTCGCTGCCTTCGGCTCAGGTCATGATTCCAAGGTCCTGGGATCGAGTCCCACATCGGGCTCCTTGCTCCGTGGGGAGCCTGCTTCTCTTGCTGCCTCTGTCTGCCTCTCTGCCTGCTTGTGTGTACTCTCTCTCTCTATCTCTGGCAAATAAATAAAATCTTAAAAAAAAAAAAAAAGTTAGTCTGTGAGGCAGAGAGGGGTCTCCCTCTCTGTAAGAGCCGTGGCCCCAGCCGGTTGGTTTGATTCTTGATGCTTGGCACAAAATAAAGCTTTGCTTGACCTTCACTTTGTATCAGTCTCGCTCCTTTAAACATGGACCCATTATTGGGGGACCTAACACATGCAGATTCTGGTTCCGTGGATCTTGGAGACTCTCAATTTCTAAAAATTTCCAGGTGAAGCCAGTGCTGGTGGCCTAGGAATCACTCTGTAGCAAAACCCTTGGGGTCGAAATAGAGATGAACACAATAAAGCCCAGCCGTGGGCTCTTCAACAAATGGAGGAGAGCTAACTGACGAGTAAAGAAGAGTGGGAAGGTTCCTTTCTCGGTTAGGCAGATATTATCAACTTGGGGCAAACCAAAGAAAACTGACATGGAAAAGCATAGGAGAACCACCAGAGGAAAACAGATACTGTCGGGGAGATAATAGGACCAAAGAAAAAAGGAGTGACTAGTGGTGTTGCCCATTTTTTTGACGGCTTTAGCCCGAGGGTGGTCTGATCTCCCCTGTGGGGGTGGACTCCAACTCAGAGAGAAAATCCTGCAATGGACTGGCTTAAAAATCAGATGTCAGAGTTCAGGTTAGTACAACAGCTAGACAGTGCGGGAAGATAGAGCGAAGGAGGAAAGGGGAAGGAAGATGAAGGAAGGAGAGAGATACAGAGAGGGTGTCCCAGATTTGGTAGGTAAACTCTGTTCCAGCCTGTGGTCAACCCCCAGGTCACCCAGGAAGAAGGAAGGTCCCAGCAGCCCAGCTAAGGCTAAGAGAGCGGCAAGGACTGCGGCTGCTCCCGATGGGAGGGGAGAAAAAGGTTGCAGTTTGAGTTCCGCAACGTTAACTTCCTGTTTATAAAAATAATCAGGGGGCGCCTGGGTGGCTCAGTGGGTTAAGCCGCTGCCTTTAGCTCAGGTCATGATCTCGGGGTCCTGGGATCGAGTCCCGCATCGGGCTCTCTGCTCAGCAGGGAGACTGCCTCCCTCTCTCTCTCTCTCTGCCTGCCTCTCCATCTACTTGTGCTTTCTCTCGGTCAAATAAATAAATAAATAAATAAAAATAATAATCAGTATTTCTCAAAGGAACCTGACAGAATCCAGAGATGCTTTAATGTATTATCCTCAGTCCCTAGGATACAATCCAGATTTTTCTTGTAACATGAAGAAATAGGCAGATGTAACATATATTCAAGAAAAGAGAGTATCAAGACCAAACTTGAGATGAATGAGGTACTGGGAACAGCAGGATGAGTATTTTAAAGCATCTCTTATAACTGTGTTTGAGGACATAAAGGAAAACACGCTAAGATGAAAAAAGGTAAGAATCACAGCAGCAAAATAATTAAAAAAAAAAAAAACACCATTAAAAAAAACAAAAGACCCAATGGAAATTCTAGAACTAAACAGTATGTTATCTTAAAAATAAGGGTGCCTGGGTGGCTCAGTAGGTTAAACGTCTGACTTTGGCTCAGGACCTGATCTTGGGGTCCTTGGATTGAGCCCTACATCAGCCTCTCTCTCTCTCTATCTCAAATAAATAAATAAAATCTTTAAAAAAATAAATGATAAAAATAGAAAATCCATTGGATGGTCTTAACAGCAGACTGAAGATGACAGAATAGTCAGCCAATGCGAAGACACACAGTATCCAACCTAAGAACGTTAAAAAGTGAGCAGACTCTCAGGGATCTGTAGGACAATAGCTCAAGAAATAATGTGTTTATACTTGGGATCCCAGAAGGAGAGGAGTAAGAGAATAAAGCAGGAAAAAAAAAAATCTGAGGAAACAGTGGCCCGACACTTTGCAAATTTGGTGAAAGACATACATTTTTCATGAATGTATGTCAAGGAGCATAAATATAAGCCAACCACACTTAGGCCCTCCATAGTCAAACTGCTAGTTATAATGGGAGACAGCATTGCTAGTGCCTGAAAGTACAGACTCTGAGAGAGGCCTGCCCAGAAGCCTGAATCTGCTGGTTGACGTCCATGTGACCTTGGGCAGATGACTCTAAAAGTACTGAGCGGATTTTTGGCTCACAGAGTACTTAAGAAGTTAAGAATTCACTGCACTGCTGGTAGGAAAGTGGCAAAGTGGTACAGCCACTGTGGAAAACAGTATGAAGTTTCCTCAAAAAATGAAAAATAGAATTACCAGAGGACCCAGTAATTCCACGACCGGGTATTGACCCAAAGTAAATGAAAACAACAATCCAAAAAGCTATATATGCATCCCGGTGTTTACTATAGCATTATTTGCAAGAGCCACAATATGGAAGCAACCCAAGTGTTTACCCATAGAAGAATGGATAAAAAAGATGTGATATCTACTTAAACACACAGACACACACACACAGACACATGCATGCACACAGGAATATTAGTTATAGAGAGGAATGAAATCTTGCCATCTCCAACAACATGGTTGGACTAGAGAGTATAACACTAAGTGAATAATTCAAACAGAGAATGGTAAATAACATACCCTTTCACTCAATTGTGAAATTTAACACAAACAAACAAAAAACCAACTACAAAACAAAACCCCAAAACTCAGACTCTTAAAGACAAGAAAACAAACTGGTGATTTCCAGAAGGGAGGTGGATGGGGCATGTGGAAACATATGAAGGGGGTTAAGAATACACTTATCATGATGAGCACTGAGTAACGTACAGAATTGTTGAATCATTATATTGCAGATCTGAAGCTAATGTAACACTGTATGTTAATTATAATTCAATTAGAAAAAAATAATCATTAGAAGGATGTGGAAGAGAGAATGGGACTTTGGGGTAAAAAAAAAAAAAAAAGGTAGAAATTCAGGAGAGATTGGTTTAACCTACATTTTCTGCTAACTCTGGATCCAAAGACTAATCCAGCATATATTTACTGACCAGGTACTGGTAGGCTCTCTCCTGCTGAAATTGGCATGTTATCTGGTGGTCAGCTGAAGATCCTCAGGGGCAAGTGGCTCCATGAAAGTGACCTTATTTCATAACGTATGTTCTCTCACACCAACCATGACTTGCAATGACTCTTTGTGATGTAGCAAAACAAGAGTGGAGTGATGATATTTCTGAAACAATAATTGATGGTCCCCCCCAGCCTTTCCTGCTCTGCTTTTGTCCTTGCTTTCTTTCATCTATCAAGTTGTAGTGAGGCCACTTGGGGCTCACTGATGCAGGGAAAGGACATGTTCTCTGGAAGGCGGAGAAAAAAAGTGGTTCCTTTCATGTTTTGAGATTTAAACACCTGGGTCTTGAGGGAAAGGGAAAGAATTCAGGGCCCAGTTTGCAGATTTGGGAGACCACATGATCATTTAAGTGTAAGACTTTTGAACCTGCATTCTATAAAATACTTTTGTGCTAAAGTGAAAAAGACTTTGAAGGGGAAAAAAATGAAATCTTGGACAGGGCAGGTCTTGGCATGTCCTATCGACTCCACTGTTACCACCTTAAGTCTGAGCAATCATAATGTCTTGCTCAGATTACTGTGATAGCTTCTCCCAACAGGGGTACCTGCTTCTCTTGCCCTCCTCATCTCCCCCAGGCCAATCTGCTTTCAGCCAAACAAAGGGTCTCCTATTGTAACCTATGCCTGATCAGGCCAATTTCTCGGCTCACAGCCCTGCAAAATCTCCGCATGCTATTCCCAGTCAAAGCCAGAAAGACCTCTGCAAGGATTACAAGACTCTGTACACATATCTTAGTCCTCTTCTGATGACATTTTTTTCCATTTACACTAGCCCTCCTCTTGTTGCTTGAATATGTCAGGCATACTACTGTCTTCAGTACATGGTCATAGTCTTCTCCCTGACAACCACGAGGCTCACCTCCTTCAGGTTCTTACTCAAATATCACATCCTCAGTAGGTTTGCCTTGAGACCCTCCATTCCCAACCTATTGCTCTTACTGTTGTTTTGTTCCTTTTTGATTGCACTTTCAGTATATATTTTACTATACGTTTTTAGTATATAATTTACTTAGTCTTTTTTTTTTTTTTTTGCTATTATTTATTGTCTGCCTGCCCTTTTAGAATGATAGAAGGGATTTTTGTTTTGTTCACTTGTGTATCTGAAAAGCCTAGCACAGTGCCTGCCATTTGATAAAATCTCAAGAAATAGTGACCGTCTCCTGAACCTCTTCACTTTCTTGTCCGGGGTGTGCCCTAGGGAGGGAAAGCAGGACAGGGAGGTAGGCTTGGGGGATGTATGAACAGGTGTATGTCTTTTCCCAGCCAAGACATTGTATTAGAAACATATCCTAGAGAAGAAATGCAGTGTCTAGGTTGGGAGTGTTTGATGTCACTGCATGGAGTTTCTGTAAATACCTGTGAGCCCAAGAAGGATTGAAGGGGCAGAGGGCTTGGAATGGCACCCAGAGAGTCTCCCATATGTGGAGCAGGAGTAGCAAAATGATTGTAGCAACAATCGGGAGAACGGCCAAGACCCAAAGGAAACTTCCAAATGCAATAAGGGGTAAGTTGTACATCGGCTGATGTCTGCTGGGCTGGAGGTTGGTTCAGGATGGCCTTATTCTGTGTGCCTGGAGCCCCGACTCGGAGGCTAAACTTAGCTAGGACTGTTGCAAAGACCTCCTCCACATGGCTCCTCCACAAGGCTCATTATTCCATGGTGACTTCAGGCTTCAAGGGTGAGTGTTATAAGACGGAGGATGTAGAACGACCAGTCTCTTCAGGACTGGGCTCTGAGACAGGTACAGCCAAACTTTCACCAAATTCTCAAGGCCCACACAGTCACAGAGCCCAGCCAAGCTCAAGGGAGAGGAAGATTCTCCCCTCTAGACAGAAGAATTATCAAACATTTTTGGCGATCTTTGATTTTCCATCAAGTGAAATCAGCAAAATGTTATCAAAAATAAAATCCCAGTAAGTACTATTTCATGGAATGACACCAAACTTCCCCAATGCTACCAAGGCATGGGAAGAAATGCCATCTTCACAGGAAACATATATTTTAATTTCTTAACCCAACAAGTAAGCCAAATATTTTGTTATTCCATGCTCTACTGTCATTCTTGACGAATGCCAGGGGGGCAGAAACAAAGTAGAATTAATCTGGATTCTGATAGAAATTGGGAAGAAAAAGATAAAGGAAAAAAAGAATTGGGTGAAAAGTTACACAAGAAGGAGGATAGAACGAAGCTATTTATGTCAAAGGAAAGAGGAACTGAGTTGTCGTTACAGAAAGAGGAGGAAGGCAGCTAACTCCTAGTAGAGGAAAAACACTAGAAGGAAGCAGTAGAGATGGAAAAATAATGTCAAAGTCAGCTGAGTGTGGGAAAAGAAGAAATCAGGGCGAATGTGTGCTTGAAGCCAAAGAACAAAAATAAGATCAAAGTTTGGTTCTGAAGATTTCAATAGAATTCAGAATTCTTCATTAGGAATTCAGAGGGTAGGGGAGAATAAATTACTGCAAAACATACAACTAATAACTTGAACGATGTTCCTTTCATTGTGTCCGAGTAGGAAAGAGGTTTGATTTTACAAGAGCCCTTGTAATTATTACGTATCTACGCTTAAGAACGAACAACACAGAAGAACCTAGGCTTCCGATCCCACTTTGAAATACAGAAATGAAAGGACCAAATGCAAACAAACAACAACTCCCCCCCAACACACACACCCAAATACTCCACCCATATTTTGTGCAGGTTCCCTTTAAAGTCTGTCCTCAGGGACTTTCACCCACTGTGAAAAAATGAGAAAAAAATCTACTTTCTCTCTGCCCTGTAGCAACAGAGTGGTGGCACCTGCATTTTCTTGTAGATGGAAGTGTTTTGTTTTCTGGTGCTCCTGAAAAGCATCAGAGCTGTGAAGTCTCAGAAAGTAGCGACAAAGGGACTTTCCCTCTGAAATGGCAGCTAACACACAGTAGGGCCGACACAATTCATCTAGGAGCAGCGGGGGTGGAGGCAGCTGCTGGAACAGCCCCAGAGAGGACCAACCATGAACACACAGGCAGTGAGACAGAAAATGCCTCCTGTTTTCAGAAGAGCTCTGAAAAGACGACTCAAGTTGGGAGGATATATTCATTTCAGGAACAAGGCACTGCCTGAAATCATTAATGTATATATTCCTATGTCCGTAATTCCTTTCTCACCCCAATTTTCTCCCTTCTGCCCCCCCAGAGTCCCCTGATATTTTCCCTCGGATCAATCTTCGATCTCAGTGTTTTAAAAACTTTTAAGAAGCTGGGGTTTTCCACCTTCAAATGAAGAGTTCGTGTCTTTTTGATTTAAAGTGGAAAGCACTAGTGTTGTCTACTGCAATCGAAGCCTGTAGCATACCATCTGACATGTCAAAGGCAAGAGAAGAAAGAAGAGGCAGTGAATGCACATATGGAGGGAGGGGTCTGGATGTCACAGCAACAGCATTATGCCTTGGACACAAAAGGAGGATTTGGAGAAACCTGAAGGCCCCCAAACAAATCAGCATGCAAATGATTTACTAAGTAGCGATCTGCACCCAAAGAACTCACTGGGACTCCCACCATTCCAGAAAGAATAAATTTCTCAGCTACCATCTGTATTGGTCTCCAGTATTCTAGTTGGAGATGGGACTGTGGTTAAATCCAGATGGAAACTCATCAATTTTGTGGTAACACAAACAGTTCTGTTTCATATGACTGATTCTTTGGGGGCAGACCACCGAATGTGACAATGATGGCTTTTTTGAAAGACACTGTTGTGAATCAGGCCGATGAGTAAATCAGGCAAGCATAAGGAATGGCCTTGTAAATAGAGCTTATGTACTGACAGAACCTTCTTCATAAAACACTGTATTTTTATAGGCATGAACTGATTCCATGACTCTTTATAAAGATTATCTTTGTAGAATTTACATTAGTACATATACTTCATTCTCATGACTATCATTTCCTATAAGCAAGCAGGGTAAGGGGCAGGGAGGAACGTTAGACTAAAAGGAGAAAATATGATACGAGGCTTCAAAGAATTAGAGAATGCTGACGTTGGGGAAAAGGGGTGTTAGGGTTTATGTAAAACAATCTAATATTACTTAAGACCAGAAATGTTTATTTTCCTAATGTCACATGTCTAATAAGTGTCGGAGCCAAGATTTGAATCTGGGTCTTCTGATTCCAAATCCAGCGCTCTTGGAGTATCTTAATATTTTAGCTCCCAAACTTATATGATATTGACTGCTTATATTCTATTAATCGGGCTAAGTAACTGCAAGATTCTACAATAGACCAACTCTGAAATCTCGGGGGGTCGGCAACCAAAATTTATGTGAAATCAAGTGCAGTTTAGTGGGGACTTCCCCAGTCCAGGGAATCAGAGGACCAGACTCTCTTCAACTTGAACCACCTCCATATCGCACTAATGTAGGTCACTACATTAGTGAAAAAAGAATATGGATTATCACCCGAATTCTTAAATGCCTCAGCCTGGAAGATTTATGTATTACTTCCACTCACATTTCATTGGCTGGAACTAACTATAGAGCTTCATCTAAATCAAATGGTTTTGGAAAGTACAATCCCCCCATGTGCCCAGGAAGGAGACGAGAATTGGGTGAATACTTTTAATCCCTTTCACACGTGCATATCTGGTTTTCAAGAAACAGAAAATAAAGCACTATTACTAAGCAAAGTATGGAGATTTCCTGGGTGACTGGGAGATACGAATAACCCAATTACTCTTCCCACTAAACTCTTACTAAAGTATGAAGGCCTGGCAAGAAATACTGAGGGCTTATGAATTCATTTCTTTTAGTATAGGCATTCTAAATCTCCAAGCGTGACTTCACAAATATTATGACCCAAAATATTGGCCACCTGCTTTGTCCATAACATTTTACAGACCACTACTCTAAATTGCATCTCTCTTTCCAGAACATTTTGTAGATTCCAGTTGGCCCCATATCACAGGGAGCAAATATTTGTGAAGCTGATCCACGGCTGCTCCAAAGCCAGGCCAGAGCCAGGCCCCAGAGAGCCTGGGCTTTGCTGGCGTTGGCGGGCCCTACTGACATGGTCCAGGAAGCACCCGGAGATTTTCCAACTCTAGAAAACTGCAGAGATTGGCCATGGTCTATTAAAATGAGTCATCTGCTTCTTGGTTTCCTATTTGTAGTTTTTAAGGCAACATGTGTTGCCTTCCACCAAAGGAAACACCATAGGTTTGGTTTACCAAATACTAGAATAATAGGAACCTAACCTCTCTGATACAAATGTTTTTTGAGTTCATTGTGATATTGAAGACTTTTTCACACATGCGCGCACACACGCACATACACACTCACTCTCTCTCTCTCTCTCTCTCAACTTCTTTAGACTGGAGCTTTTCAATCCTCAATGTACAAACAACTGGGAATCTTGGTTAAATGCAGATTCTGATCTAGAAAGTCTGGAATGGGTCCTGTAGCTGTCTTTCCAACAGGCTCAAAGATGATGTCAACACTAAGCATGCCTCCAGGGGATCACCTGGGATTCCTTTTACCAGGTTCCGTGTGTCCATTCCCCACTGGTTATGTCTTCTGCTGTTAAGGTCTCTGAAGGATAGCTCCTGGGCTACTGCTTCTGTCTACCTATCCCCATTCTCAGCAACTGGTACCCAGTGACTCACAGGTATGGAGAAACAGAAGTGGGACAAACCCTGGGTATCATTTCGGCCTCAGAGCTTTTCAGCAGAGCAGGGTGAGGCTGAAGCTAGACTTCACCTGAAACCACATCCTATCCTATCCTGCTTCCTTTTCTTCCTTAAAGGTTTTCTTTACAGAGCACTGCCTCAAACAATCCCATCTTAGGCTCTCTTTCCAGGAAACCCACTGAAGGCCTTGGCAAGCCACGTTTTGAGAAGCCAGTCTAGAGTGTTCTAGAATTAGCTGAAACAAGGTGCTGACTTGGGATCATACAGATTGGGTTTTAAAAATTTAACCAACACTTTTTCAGCTTTTTGGGTAGAAGCTGCCAAAACTGGTGCCACTGGTGGCTGGCCAGTTAAAGATATCATGGCAGCTGAGAGCTTCCAGAGGCTCATGTTTATGGAGTATGACTGGTGCTTCGAGGATATTTAATGTTGTGGGTCCTTCCACCCCTTTCCATCTATGTTCAACACCTCGGTGCTGGACTTGCATTTTCTATATCTGATGCAGGTCATATGATATTCATTTCTGATCTTGATTTCAGCTATCTTTTTTACTTGCTTTTTTCCTTTCTTTCCCATAGCAGGGTTGAACGGACTTAAAAGATACAAGCACCATGAAGGACATTTAACATGGACAAATTATTTCAAAACAAAGACAATGGCAAGAAAATAAATGACGTTACATCTGAAAATGGGATAGGGGGACAACCTGGATTAGGGATTAGAGAATGGAAGCATCTGCCACCCTAAGAGTAATGGACAAAGTAAGGGGATGCTTGTTTCCAGGATCCAGGGACCAACCTAGATCATGGTGGAGGTGATTTCTGAAGGAGAGAGAGAGAGAGAGACACCCTGGTATCTCCCTTTCTCCTATATTCTTTCTTGTCACTGCCTGACATGGGCTAATAGAGCCAGAGGTCAGTAGGCAAGAGAGCCTGAAGAATGTAATTTGCAGAGACAGGCCCCTACAATACAAAGCAGAGCAAAAGAAGCATGGTAAATGTGGACCTGCATGGTAACCCAGGTTACTGGCAGTGACAAGGTAAGGCCTACTGTACAGGGGAACCCAGGGAAACCCTAGCCTCTCTAGCTTGGAACCTAAATGCAGAAGCACTAAGCTAAGAAGTCAATGAATAGAGCTAATGGTCTATTAGAATGATGGAATAATTATTTTAAAGCTAACCGAGTTCTGCTCTATGTGTCAGAGTAAACTCAAAGACATCTAAGATTTTTACCATTCTGTGATTTAGCTCCAAGTTTCTGGGTTGAAGAAAAATGTACCAGCAAAGACTAAAGGAGATTTTGATTTTGATTTTAAAGATTTTATTTATTTTAAATAAAAATAGATTTTATTTATTTATTTGAGAGAGAGAGAGCACAGGTAGGGAGGAGAGGGAGAAGCACTCTCTCCGCTGAGCAAGGAGCCCGATGTGGGACTTAATCCCAGGACCCTGGGATCAAGACCTGAGCCAAAGGCAGACATTTAATTGACTGAGCCACCCAGATGTCCCGTCTACGGGAGATTTTAAGATCTAATTCATATGTTCATTCATGGTGAACAATTTTAAAATGAGAAGTAATCACTATTTTGAGAAGAGATCATTTAAAGAAACTAAATCCTAGTAGAAAGAAAACGTTTGGTTAGATTTACTAAGAGAATAATTCCCATATTAGCTACTGTTAAAATATTTCTTGCATTTAATGATTTTGTAGTAACTGGCTAAGGAGAGAGGAGAGCAAATTTGTATTCGTGATGAGAATGGCTTTACAGTAATGGTCTCCTGAATATATCCTATGTATCAAGCGGTGTGCCAATTACTCTAGGGCAGAGCATCTCAACTACTACATTTTTGACATTTTGGGCTAGATGATTCCTTAAAGAGGGTTGTCTTGAGCATTATAAAATGGTTAGCATCATCCCTGACCACAACCTATTTAATACACTTCACCCCTGGCTGGGACAATCAAAAAGTGTCTCCTGATATTACACAATGCTCCCAACTCCCACTCTACGAGTGGGTGGGCAAAATTGAGCCATTTAGAACCACTGGTCTAGAAGCACCGACCTGTAATTAAGCCCTGGGCATCAAAGCACAAAACGAGGGTTACCGAGGTTAAATGAACTTGCCCAGCCTCATGCAGGTAGTGAATGGAGCAATCAGGATTTGAACCCAGATCCAACCCTTATCCTGCTACTTAATCTTAACATTGAGCTGCCTTCTTCTGTTTTACTCTTTTCTTCTAATTTTTCTGAGAATTAATTGAAAATATCTTTTTTAGTCTGGAGAAAATATCAAGAGAAGAAACTGTTGTTTTTGATCCAAATCTACAGCAAGCGATTAGTTGAATTTCTGATGCTATGGTGGTTTTACGCTGCCGAGATCGCAGAAATTCAGAAGCATAAGAAGCCTGGGAGCTCATCTGCTTCAGAAAACGAAGCAGACATATTGCGGACATGCAAACCCTTAACAACAGCATCTGACAGTACCTGGTTCATTTTAGCTGAAGAAACAGTGTGCTGCAAAGCCTCCTTCTTTTCTGTGGGCTGTGGTTCTTGTTGAATCTCCTTTCTCGGTAATGTTGTACCACTGTAGTAAATGATCAATTTCAACTTCATGCAGCCAAGGTCAGGTGCGAGGGAACAACAGGCTTTCTACTAAACCATGTAGGAATGATTTATTGCTTTTCCAGAAAAGGATTCTTGACATTTTGAAAATGTAATGTAGTGCAAGAATAATTAAGCCAAAGGTAGACTGCTGCACAATTGATTGGCATTGTTAGAGAAGCCTGATTAGCTTAGATGCTTCAAGAACTGATTTTGCCAGCTATGAATTAAAGGTTAGTAATTAAATTTATGGGCCATGGCCACTGTCTCCAGGTGGCATTTCACATGGGAGTACTTGCGTTTTGAGAAGACAGGCAAATAAAGCAAACATCAGTTGCCTCTTTACTAACAGTCTTTGCTTAAAATAGCTCTTCAGAAAGGAAAAATAATATTGAGTCAAACTCGTCTGGAAGTCAAGGTATTGCTTATTATATCCAATAATGTTTTTGAAAACCAAGCTCTAGCTACCTTCCAAATGGCAACTCAAAGCAAGAGAGATAAGCTTAATAAAAGGTATTCACATTCATCGTATTTATCTACCAGTGGGCTCTTTGTGAAGGAACATTTAGTTATGACTTACCCGTTGTTTCCTCCATCCAGCCACGCACGAACTTTCTGAAAACTGCCTTTTCCCTCCTCCTTCCGCATCCTTCCATCCAAACACTATTGGAAGCAGACAGATTCAAAGATACGTAGCCCTGCTGAAGCCTTCAGAATCCTTCCTTAGGGATGTTTCCCCATTCAATGTTTTTCTGTAGATTCGCAGACTGTACAGCCATCACCATCATTTAAAAACGATTTTTTCCACCGCCCCCCAAAAGCCCGTACCCATCATCCATCACTCTCTTCTTTTTCTTCCTCTTCCTCCTCCACCTCAGACCTAGCCAATGGCTATTATACTTTCTGTCTCTGCAGATTTGCCCATTCTAGACATTTCATATAAATGAAGTCCTACAATATGTGATCTTTTGGGACTGCTGTGTTTCAGTCAGCATGGTTTTGAGGTTCAGGAGGTAGCATACAATAGTATTTCATGCTTTTTGTGATTCCACTGCCCAGATACATCATACCCTCTCTGCCTACTCCTCAGCTGGCGGACATCAGCATTGTTTCCACTTTGGGGATACTATAAATAATAACGCTGCTCACTATGAAGATTCACGTATACGTTTTCATGTGGACATATGTTTTTATCTGTCTTGGGTGTATACCTAAAAAGTAGAATTGGTGGGTTCTAGGTTTTGAGGGAGTGCCAAACTGTTCTCCAAAGTGGCTGTACCACTTTCCACTCCACAATGAAGGAGGGTTCCTAGTATCCCCACATCCTTGCCGACACTTGCTAGTATCCATATATATATATATATATATATATATATATATATATATATATATATATATATAGCCATCCTAGTTGGTATGAAGCGGTTTCTTATTCTGCTATTGCTTTGCGTTTCCTTAATAACTAATGGGGTTGAATATCTTTTCACGTGCTTCTTGGCCAGTTGCCTGTCTTTGAAAATAAATGTCTATTTTAGTCCTTTGCCTGCTGTTTGATTGGGTCTTTTATTTTTTGAGTTATGAGTTATTTATTTTAAAAAGTTTTATCATATATTCTTGATATAAGTCTCTAAACAGATATATAATTTGAAAACAAATTCATTCTTTAGTTTATATTTTCACTTTCTTTCAGCAGAAAACTTTACATTTTTATTTAGTCCAATTGATCTGTTTTTTTCTTTTGTCACTTAATGCTTTTTGTGTTTCATGAAGAAACTATTACCTAATTCAGGCCCACAAAGATACACTCATATTCTCATGTATTTTCTTGTAAGAGTTTCATAGTTTGCCTCTTACACTTAGGTCTATGATCTATTTTGAGTTAATTTTTTTCAAGATTATTTATTTATTTATTTGAAAGAGAGTGAGAGGGAGCATGAGCAGGGTGGAGAAGGAGAAGCAGGCTTCCCAGTGAGCAGGAAACCCAATGTGAGGCTTGATCCCAGGACCCTGGGATGATGACTTGAGCTGAAGGCAAATGCTTAACCAACTGATCCACCCAAGCACCCCTCTTTTGAATTAATTTTTGAGGTGGGGGTACAAGTTCTGTTTTCGTGTATGTTGGTGTCCCAGTACCATTTGTTGAAAAGACGACTCTCTCCCAGTGCAATCATTTTGTCACCTTGTAGAAAGTCTACTGACTGTAAATGTACTGGTTTATTTCTGAATTCTTAATTGAAGTACATGTCTATCTTGTGCCAGTACCGCATGTCTATCTTGTGCATGTCTATCTTGTGCCAGTACCACATTGTCCTGATTATTATAGTTTTAAAGTAAATTTTGAGATCAGGAAGTGTAGTCCTTTAACTTTGTTCTCCTATTTCAAGATTGTTTGGGCTACACTGGGTCAGGTGCATTTCCATATGAATTTTACAATAAGCTTTTCAGTTTTTTTAAAGATGGCATCTGGGATTTTGATAGGGATTGTGTTGGATCTGCAGACCTACTTGGGAACATTGCCAGCTTAGCAAATATCAAGTCTTCAGATCTATAAGGACTTGGAGGAAGATGGCGTGTCTTTCCATTTATTTAGATCTTATTTAATTACTTTCAGTGTTTTGTAAGTTTTAGAACACACATTTGTACATTTTTTGTTAAATTTATTTGTAAGTATTTTGTTCAATTTATTTGTAAGTATTTTACTTTTTGATGCTATTGTCAATGGCATCTTGGGAATTTAAATAAGGATTAAGCAATCCCAGGCTCTGTTTGTCTAGTGTTCTGAATGGCAGAAATGTAAATCTAGCTAATGTTGGAAGCCATTTTCTGCTTTAATTTAGTCTTAAAACAAACATGAAATGAGAGATGGAGAAGACTCCTAGAATTTCTATTGGTACTGGAGACTCTAATTTTAGCTCAGTTTTTAGGCCAGGTGCATCCCTATCCTTTATGAAAATTCTTTGCTTTTGCTTGAACTATCTCTAGTGCATTTCTGTCTGCTATGCTCAACTAAAAACCCAAGTAAGACAGAAAGCAGAAAACAGGACTTGCTCTTGTTGTTAGGGAAGAAATGGGTTGCTTCGATGTCATCTCCATCTCTCAGCCGTCTCTCAGATAATTGCTCATTTTTATTTCAAGTGAAATAAACAACATAATATTTTAATGGTCATCATTTATCCTGTGAAATTACCCAGCTACATTAAGCTTTTTGGCACTCTTACTGTGTTAAACTACCCAAATTAAAACGGAAGTGCCTAAGCTATGAGAACTGGCACTAGATTTATATAATCGAGCACAAGGCTTAATACTTACGTCTGTTGGACAGATAGTGTCCCAGAATGTGAGAGTTTTTAGAAATTAGGAATATAAAGTGAACTGGTTTTAGAAATTTTTTTAGCGAAGTCATATATCTAAATCTTCTGGTGGTATCTTGGCTCTAGAACCAATAATTCCCAAATGTGATTTTGATACATGTCTGTTACTAATTATCTCAAGGGATATTATGAAAGTTTCAACACACATCTAAGTACACTTTAATTATTTTAATATACATTTGTAATGTGTAGATAATACTTTGGGGCGTATGTCATGTAAATACTAACTCCTGACATGTGAAACCTAAAACCAGAAAGATAATATTCCAGCCAATGGATTTTAAACAGCTCAAAAAGCCTGTATCTTACAGCTAGTAAAATCTTCAAATCTCTATTAATAAAGCTATATCTGATAGTATTTAAGATTATACAGACCACTCTTTGATATAGTGCTCCTCTTTCTATAAAATTATTCTAAGGAGGGTGCCTGGGTGGCTCAGTGGGTTAAGCCTCTGCCTTTGGCTCAGGTGATGATCTCAGTGTCTTGGGATCGAGTTCCACATTGGGCTCTCCGTTCAGCAGGGAGCCTGCTTCCTTCTCTCTCTCTCTGTCTACTTGTGATCTCTCTCTGTCAAATAAATAAGTAAAAATCTTTAAAAAATTATTCTAAGGAAATTCTCAGAGATGGGCATTGAGCATGTTAAATACTGCATTACCAAGAACATAGAAAGGAGAGAGAGACTTGGGGTACCTGGGTAGCTCAGTTGGTTAACTGCCTGACTCTTGATCTCAGCTCAGGTCTTGATCTCAGGGTTGTGAATTTAAGCTCCCTATTGGACTACATGCTGGGCGTGAAGCCTACTTAAAAAATGTAGAGAGAGACCAAAAGTATAATAGATACTACATGTATTAATTTTAATTCAATCACAAGACAGATTATTAAAGAGCCATTAAGAGTCATGTTAATGACTTTTAATGACCTGAAAAAGCTTTCTCAATATAGTAAGTGGAAAAAAAGGTAGCATTACATCATACTCCATCTTGGTAAAATAAAATTTCCCTATAAAATAAAATGTCTCAATATTTACGCACAGAAGAGAAACCTAGATGGATAACAAATTATAGGTAGGTTATTTTATTCTTGTGCTCTTTTATAATTTTTACACAGCATTTATTACCATTCTCTTAAGAAAAAGTAAATGTTATCCCCCCAGATTTATTTTTTAAAAAGTGACAAATAATGAGATGACAAGGATCTCTTTAGGAGGCAAAACACTGTGTTTGATTCCATCTAAGTTGAAGGGCTCGGTGTCCTAGACTTGGCTTATTACTGAGAAAACAAAAAACAACTTTGTCTTATTATTAGAACAGTGTCCTGTCCTAATAATACCTGTCCTATCTACCTTTCAAGGTTGTATCAAGGAGCCACTTTAAGAAGCTTTTTGAAAAAGATAATAAAAGTATAAAATATTATTAGTTATCATTTATGGAATAACAAGGAGCAATAGAAATGTAACAGTGATTGTTTAATAGACATGCAGTCTATTATAATTACATAAATCAGTATGAGAAATTATTTTATAATGTAGGTTAGGTTTTTATAAGTGTTTTGTCAAAATGAACTCTATTTCCCTAAGATTACTGAAGTTAAAAGAACTAAGATATCTTGGTCTTCCTATGTTTCCTTCCAAGGCCAGGGTATTTTCTTGCTTCCTAGGACTACTTTGGGTTCCATGACCCAGACCAAACACAGAGAACTTTTTTTCCCACTGTTTTGGCCCCACACTAGTGAGAGAGGAGACTTCAGAGAGCCTACAAATCCCTTTCTTTTGGTCTCCAATGATAGTGTACACAAAATCACTTCCAAATGGGAGGAAAATACTTTTTTGTTTAAAGGAATAATGTTTCACCATATTAGATATTATATTATGATATGATATCAAATCTCTTCCCATGAACCAACAGTCAAGATTCCAGTGTGTGGCAGGTCTGACTTCAGATTTTTACAAAATTCAATTGTCCCTGCTATGCCACTATACCAAATTCATCAGTATAATCAAACTACATAAATTCAAACATTTAGTAATAGTATATAACTGAGAATTAAAAAACCATTAAGTTCTTTTTCCATTTTTTAGATGAGAAAACATCCTTTTCTTCTTTTTCAAAAGGCCCAAGAATACTTACCCAAGGTCACACAATTTACAATTTGCAGAGACAGAATTCAAATAAAGATTAATTTTATCTTCATGTATATTTCATACTACTCTTTACACTGATTTGGGAAGCTGGCAGCCTGATTTAGAAAGATATTTATTTCTATCAGAAGGAGATGAAGTGATTATACCCTCCAGCTTGCCAAAAGAGAAAGGCCATGTACATTTAATAAATTATCTAAACCAAAACGCTGTCTGAATATCTACTATACTTTTAAGTTTCAATCGGTGAGAATATCAATATTTCACTGGGCTATAGGGAATTTGGAACTTATTCCATGGGAAGTTATAAAGGTTAGATAACATTAAAGGATGTGCCACAAAAAGAAAATGTGAGTGATAGATTCTCAACCCAGTAATAAGTGAATATGTAAGAGAAGATAAATTTTAAAAGATGTCCTATGTAAATACATGGATTCTGATTCTAGTAATGGCCAAGTATCTCTTAAAAGACCAACCCTCCTGCATGAATAGAAATATGTAAAACAAGTATCTGGAGGTACTAGAAAGTGATGAAAAGCAGGTATATACTGAAGAAGAATCACCACTTGGAAGAAGGAAACTATAGTGGGTGAATTTCCTAATCTTTTATAGATTTCAGTCTACTGGCAAGCTTCAGTTCATGATTTTTTGGGTGGCTGGAATTCAGTTAGAACACACCTGCAGTCTTAGTGGTTTGAAGAACCAAAGGATAAAATTGAAAGCAGTTTAGAGGTTGGAAAATGATGAAAGAAATCTCCAAAGGAGAGATTTAGAAAAGAGGATCACCAAGCTTTATATTTAAATTCTGCCCAAAGCTCTAACTTATCCCTGACTATGTATATGTAGGACAGATTCCAAAAAGCCCATCTGGGTCTACAAAAATAGTTCATTAGGATTCCAGCCTCAACTCACTGCAGAGGAAACACTTTACAGATTGAGTCCAGTCAAGTTAAACTGCTTTAGAAAAAAAGAATCAATACTTTTCAGAAGAATATAACAGAATGTAGAGTTTTCCTGGATATAATTTACAATGTTTACAATACTATCTATAATGAACATTTAAAAAATGAGAAAGCATGATCCACTTAAGAGGAAAAAAAAAAAATGACCTATGCAAATTGACCTCAAGAAGACTCAGGTGTAGAGTTTAACAGACAGGGTCAAAAGAAAATTCTTATAGTAAATAAAAAGAAAGGGAATCTAGCAGAGGAAAGAAAACTATAAAAATAAACACAATATACTCTCAACAATGGATGGATCATCCAGGCAAAATCAGTAAGGAAACATTGGACTTATACTACACATGATATGAGATGGACCAAACAGACAGGTATAGAACATTTCATCCAAGGGCAGCAGAATACACATTCCTTTCAAGCACACATAGAATATTCTCCAAGATGGAGCACATGTGAGGTCACAAAATAAGTCCCAATAAATTTTGAAAGACTGAAGTAAAATCAAGCATCTTTTCTGACTTACAATGTATAAAACTAGAAATCAATTACAAAAAGAAAACTAGAAAACTAACAAGTATTTTGAGATTAAACAACATGCTCCTGAATAACCACTGGGTTAAAAAAATATTAAATAAATAAAAAATCTTGAGACAAATGAAAATAAAACATACTAAAACTTATGGGATATAGCAAAAGCAGTTCTAAGAGGGATGTTACAGTGATAAACACCTTTATTAAGACAAAATAAAGATCTCAAATAAACAAGTAACTATCTCTCAAAGAACTAGGAAAAAAAGAACAAACTAACTACAAGTTGGTAGAAGAAAGAAAATTACAAAGATTAAAGCAGAAATAAATAAAATAGAAATTAAAAAAAAAAAAGATTTTATTTATTTATTTGACAGAGAATGAGATCACAAGTAGGCAGAGAGCCAGACAGAGAGAGGAGGGGAAACAGGCTCTGCTGAGCAGAGAGCCCGATGCGGGGCTCCATCCCAGGATCCTGGGATCATGACCTGAGCCGAAGGCAGAGGCTTAACCCACTAAGCCACCCAGGCGCCCCATGAAATAGAAATTTAAAAGATAATAGAAAAGATAATGATACAAAGAGCTGTTGTAGGGTTTTTTTTTTTGAAAATATAAACAAAATAGACAAACCTCTGTGTAGGCTTACAAAGAAAAAAAACGATGAGACTCAAATGAATAAAAATTATAAATGATACAGGAGACATTACAACCAATACCACAGAAATATAAAAGATTGTAAGAGACTATTATGAACAATTATAGGCCAAAAAAGTGGACAATCTAGAAGAAATTGATAAATTCCTAGAAAGATACAATCTACCAAGATTGAATTATAAGGAAATAGAAAATGTGAACAAACTGATTTCCAGGAATGAGATTGAATCAGTAATCAAAAACCTCTCAACAACCACAAAAATTCAAGGACCAGATGGCTTCACTGGTGAATTCTATCAAACATTTAAAGAAGAATTAATACTAATCCCTCTCAAACTCCCAAAAAGTAGAAGAGGAGGGAACACCTCCAAACATATTTAATTAGGCAAGGAATCAAGGGTGCTATGAGGGAAGAAAATTATAGGTTAATATCCCTAATGGACATAGATGTAAAAATCCTAAACAAAATATTAGTACACTGAATGCAAGAGTATGTTAAAAGGATCATACACCATGATCATGTGGGATTTATTCCTGGGATGCAATGATGGTTCAACATCAGCAAATCAATCAATGTGACACACCACATTAACTAAGTACAGGACAAGAATCATATAATCATCTCAATAGATGCCAAAAAGCATTTGATAAATTTTAGCATATTTTCATGATAAAAACTCTCAACAAAATAGGTAGAGAGAAATGCACCTCAACATAATAAAGGCCATATCTGACAAGACCACAGCTAACGTTACCCTCACTGGTGAAAAAGATTTTTCTCCTAGGATCAGGAACGAGACAAGGATGCCCAAACTTGCCACTTTCACTCAACATAGCACTGGAATTCCCAGCCGGAGCTAATAGGCAATAAAAAGAAACAGAAAGCATAATAATAAGAAAGGAAGAAGTAAAACTGTCGCTATTTGTAGATGACATGATATTTTACACAGAAAACCCTAAAGACTCTACCAAAAAACTATTAGAACAAATAAGTGAGATTAGTAAAGTTTTGGCATACAAAAATCTAAAAACAAAAATCAATAGTTTTCATACACCAAAAATGAACTATCAGAAAAAAAATTAAGAACACAAACCTATTTATAATAGCATCAAAAATACATGCTTAAGAATCATTTAACCAAGAAAGTGAAAGAAGTATACACTGAAAACCTTAAGACAGTGATGAAAGAACTTGAAGAAAACGTAAATAAATGGAAACTTATTACATGCTCAAAGATTGGAAGAATTAATATTCAATTAAAATGTCTATACTACTCAAAGCAGTCTACATATTCAGTGAAATCCCATTCACATTCCAATGGCATTTTTCACAGATATAGAAAAAAGCAATCCTAAAATGTGTATGGAAGGAACCACAAAAGATCCTGATTGGCCAAAGCAATCCTGAAAAAGAAGACCAAAGCTGGAAGCAACACATTTCCTGATTTCAAAGTCTATTATAAAGCTATAGTAATCAAAACAGTATAGTACTGTTACTAAAAAAGACACACAGATAAGTGGAACAGCATAGAGTCCAGAAATAATCTCATGCATATACAGTCAGTTAATTTTTTGACAAAGGAACCAAAAATATATGATGGGGAAAGGATAATCTCTTCAATAAATAGTGTTAGGAAAAGAATGATTGCAAAAGAATGAAACTGGACCACTATCTTACACCATACAAAAATCAACTCAAAACAAATTAAAGACTTGAATATAAAACCTGAAGCTATAAAACTCCTCTAAGAAAATTATAGGGATGAACTTCTTATCCCTTGGTAAGGGATGGGTCTTGGTAATGATTGGTAATGATTTTTGGATTTGACACCAAGCACGTGTCAAAAGCAAAGTCAACAAGAGCAAAAGTAAATGTATGAGACTACATCAGACTAAATATCTTTCCTCAGGACAAAAACCAAACAAACAAAAAAAGCAAAATGAAAAGGTAACCTATGAAATGTGTGAGATTACCAAACCACAAATCTGATAAAGGATTTATGTACAAGATACACAAGGAACTCATACAACTCGATGAAAAAAATCAAATAACCCAATTTAAAAATGGGCAAAGGACTGGAAGAGATATTTTCCCCAAAGAAGACATACAAATGGTCAACAGCATCATGTATGTGGATCTGTGGGGATGAGGGATACACCTGGAGGGCATTAGGCTAAGTGAAATAAGACAAACAGAGAAAGACAAGTACTGCATGGTATCTCTTAGAGGTCAAATCTGAAAAACAAAAAAATTGGAGGGGCGCCTGGGTGGCTCAGTGGATTAAGCCGCTGCCTTCGGCTCAGGTCATGATCTCAGTGTCCTGGGATCGAGCCCTGCATCGGGCTCTTTGCTCAGCGGGAACCTGCTTCTCTCTCTCTCTCTGCCTGACTCTCTGCCTACTTGTGATTTCTCTCTCTGTCAAATAAATAAATAAAATCTTAAAAAAAAATTGGAAAAGTGGTTACCATGGAGGGCAGGAGTTGGGGAAAATAGGGAGATTCTTAAAAGGATATAGACATTCAGTTATAAGATGAAAGGTATCTGAGGATCTAATGTATGACAGGGTAACTATAACTGATAACACTGTATTTATAACTGGAATTTGCCAAAAGAGTAGAAACTAAATGTTCTCCCTCTTACATATATACACACATAAAAGGGCAAATATATGACATGATGGATGTGTTAATTAATTCAGCTATGGACTCCTTTCACAATGTATACAGGTATCAAATCACCGTGTTGTATACTTAAATATCTTACAATTTTGTTTTTCAATTATACCCCAGTAAACTGGAAGAAACGTACCAAATATAAATTCTATTACTGAAAAATGTCTTACCTGAAATAAGAATTCACTGTTCGGGCTTAGAAGCATATTGGAGATGACAGAAGAGTAAATGGACTTGAAATTGATCAATAGAAATTATCCAAGCTAAACAACAGAGGGGTGCCTAGGTGGCTCAGTCAGTTAAGTGTCTGACCTCTGCTCAGGTCATGATCTTGGGGTCCTGGTTGGATCACGCCCTGTGTTGAGCTCTGCATTCAGCAGGAAGTTTGCTTGTCCCTCTCCCTCTCCTATGCTTTTCCCTGTCTTTCCCTTCTCTCCTCCCTGCTCATGTTCTCTGTCCCTCTCTCAAATAAATAAATAGAATCTTAAATACAAAGAACAGAGAAAACATAAGTAGGAATATATATAAAGAACAGAGTTTCAGGGATATGTCGGATAATATAAAACTATTTAGAATAATTTAAGTAACATAATTTGAGTCACTGAAGGAAAGAAGAGATAAGGACAAGGATTTTTAAGAAAATAGTTACTGAAATTTCCCAAATTTGGTAAATGACAAATCTACTGATTCAAGAATGTCAGCAAACCAAATGTAGTGTAAATGAAACACATACACATACATATGTACATAAGGAGGTATATCATTGTCAAACTGCTGAAAATGAAAAAGATTGAAAAAATGTTAAAAGCAATCAGAGAATAATATGTTACCTACAGAGGAACAATTGCTGACTTCTCATCAGAAACAATGAAGGCCTTAGAATGTCACCTTTAAAGTGCTGAAACAGGGGCGCCTGGGTGGCTCAGTGGGTTAAGCCGCTGCCTTCGGCTCAGGTCATGATCTCAGGGTCCTGGGATCGAGTCCTGCATCGGGCTCTCTGCTCGGCAGGGAGCCTGCTTCCTCCTCTCTCTCTGCCTGCCTCTCTGCCTGCTTGTGATCTCTCACTGTCAAATAAATAAATAAAATCTTAAAAAAAAGAAAATAAAAAATAAAGTGCTGAAACATTTAAAAAAAAAAAATTCCAGAATTCTAGAGCCAGCAAAGTATCTTCAAGACTAATGGTAAATCAATGACATTCTCAATAAATGAAATAAAAAGATTTGATGACATCCGAACTATACCATAAGATATGATAAAGGAAGTTCATCAGACTGAAAAAAAAATGATATAGGATGGAAAGTAGATCTTCAGGAAGGAATGAAGTACACTGGAGAGAATCTATTTTTCCCTATTAATTCCATTAAAATACTATTTTTTGTACCATACTTTCTTTAAAATACATCCACTTGTTTAAATAAGAAATTATAACAATACCTTGGGAGTTATAATATGTGTATGTGTATATATAATACATATGACAATTACAGCATAAATGATGAGGATGGCAAGACAAATATTGTAAGATTATTCCCTTTTATTTCATATGAAAAGATACAATATCATACTAGGTAGCCTGAAAAGTTGAGGATGTGCTTGACTTATTTCACTAAGCATGATACACTCTAGTTCCATCCATGTTGTTGCAAATGGCAAGATTTCATTTCTTTTGATGGCTCCATAGTATTCCATTGTGTATATATACCACATCTTCTTGATCCATTTATCTGTTGATGGACATCTAGGTTCTTTCCATAGTTTGGCTATTGAGGGTTGCTGGGGGGAGGGGGGTTGGGAGAAGGGGGGGTGGGGTTATGGACACTGGGGAGGGTATGTGCTTTGGTGAGTGCTGTGAAGTGTGTAAACCTGGTGATACACAGACCTGTACCCCTGGGGATAAAAATACATGTTTATAAAAAAATAAATAAATAAATAAATAAATAAATTAAAAAAAAATCCCCCCCCCAAAAAGTTGAGGATGTGTATTTTAACCCCTGAAACAACCCTATAAGATACAAAGAGATATAGCTAATAGACAAATTAACATCAATTTCTAAAAGAATATCCAATTAATTCAAAAGAATGCGGGAAAGAAGATACAGAGGAATAAAAACCAGAGTGGACAAAGAGAAAATAAATGGTAAAATGGTAGACATAAATTTAACCCTATCAATAATTAAATTCAAATAGACTAAACAATCCAATTAAAAAGCAGAAATTGTCAGAATGGATTAAAAAAAAAAAGTAAGACCTAACAATATGCTTTTTACAAAAGATATCTTTTAAATGGGTGGCTCAGTTGGTTAAGTGACTGCCCTCAGCTCAGGTCATGATCCCAGAGTCCCGGGATCGAGTCCCATGTCAGGCACCTAGCTCCATGGGGAGTCTGCTTCTCCCTCTGACCTTCTCCCCTCTCATGCTATCTCTTGTTCTCTCTTTCAAATAAATAAAGAAAATCTTTTTTAAAAAAAGTTTAAAAAATAAATAAATGTGAAGAGAGAGTGGATAAATTAGAAAGCACAAGAAATTTGGATTAATGTATGTATTAACATTAGAAGAATGTATTAACATTAAACAAGGAAGACTTCAAGATAGGGAATATTACCAGACATAAATAGGAATATCTCAAGATGATACAAGTGCCCAGCTGTCAGAAAGACATAATAAACATAAATATAAATATGCCTAATAAGAGAGAACCAAAATACATGAAGCAAAAACAGAATTAAAGAGAGAAATACACATCCACAGAAGTAGTTGGATATTTTAACACTCCTCTTTCAGCAATTGATAAAGGACCTACACAAAAAATCCAGTCAAGATGTGGAAGATCTGATCAATGTATTAACCCCGTGACCTAGATGACAGTTATGGGACACACAGGACAGCAACGCAGAATATACATTCTTTTCAAGTATACATGTTCTTATATGTATGACAGCCATATGTCAGGCCGTAACACAAGTATCAACAATTTTAAAAGGATTGCAATCATTCATATATGTTCTTTGGCCTAACTAAAATTAAATTAGAAATCAGAAAAAAAAATCTGTATTTGGAAATTAAGTAGCATACTTCTGTATAATTCAATTATTAAAGAAGAAATAATAAAAAAAGTTGGAAAGTATTTCTACCACATGATATTAAAATATAATGTAACAAAATATGAGACGTGCTACTAAAGCTATGCTTTGAGGAAAACTTACAGCTTTGTATTATTAAATTAGAAAAGAATAAGGCTTAAAATCAATGATTTAAGTTTCCAGTTAAACTAGAAAAAGAATAAGTCATCCTAAAGTCAACAGGAGAAAGGAAATAATAAAAATTGGAAATTGTTGAACTAGAAAACATACACGCAACAGGAAAAGTTAATAAAGCCAAATCTCTAAATAGACTGGAGTGTGTGTACATGTATGTGTTGCTGTAGGCATTAGAAGTATAGTTATAGAATATTATAAACTCCTTAGTTCATGAAATTCAACCACTTAGGTAAATAGATGTGTTGTTTGAAAAATGCAACTTGCTGGAACTGATACAAAACAAGTACCTAAGTATTTCTGTTCCTTAAAGACACTGAATATGTTGTCAGAAAACCCCATGCCCAGATATTTTTATTAGTAATTTTTATCAACTATTTAAGGAAGAAATAGGACCAATCATACACAAAGTATTTTAGAAAACAGTTGAGAGACTATTCTTCAACTCAATTAGAAGGCTAGCAAAATGTGTTAATCTAAACTGACAGAGGCATTACAAAGAAAAACAATTACAAAGAAATACACCTCATGAGGTGTATAGACCTAAAATCCTTAACATAATATTAGCTAATTGAATCCAGCAGCATACGAAAAGAATACTGCATTATGACCTACTGGGGTTTATCCCAGGAACGCAAGGCTGGTTTAACCTCAAAAGAAAATCAATTACTTTAAATTCACTATATATATAGGTTAAGTGAACTGGCTTTTCTATATTACAGAACATTACATAATCATTGAAAAGATTGCAGGTGATTTCTATGTATTATCCTTCGGAGACAATTTTCATATCACTATTAGGTGATAAAGGAGGAAAAACAATAAAGTAAAATGTATACAAAATAAAGTCTTATGAGTTAGTATTTATTATTACTTTATTTATTATTACTTTACTATCACCTGGATGTAAATTATTATTAATTTACCGTCATATGTACATGGAGGAGCTGCCTCTCCTTCATAATCCAGGTATATTTTTAGCAGTTCTAAGAACAATCATTTCTAAAGGATCTGAAATGATTTGCATTTGAATTATTACTTGTATGGCATGGCAAGACTAAACTCTAGTTTTTTAAAAAATATTTATTTATTTTCATTGGTGTTCTCAAAAAAAGAATTCAAGATTCTAAAACTTAAGGGCTGATACTGATATACAGAAAGAAGCAATGTTTCCTTAGTGCATCTGAACAAATGTGATTTGAATTCTTTCTGTCTTATCAGGTACCAACTGCTGGTAAAAAGGCCAGAAAAAATAAGAGCAACTGATCTATGTATTAATCTGAGCATTTTATATGTACTACCTCATTTCATTTTTCTGTATTCTCACAACAACCCTATGCAATTATACCCATTTTACAGATGTAGAAAGTGAAGCACAAAGAGTTTCCAGTAAAATGACAGAGTCAGGGTTTGATTCCAGCTTGCTGGCTCCAGACCCTGTGGTGAAAGCAAAACTAATGGTGAGATGTGACTCTGAAAAACATTTTATCTGTGATATTTTTATGTCTTTGGTAATTTAAGAGTATGTGTTCCCTCAGATTGTAAAGACTAAAGTGCACTGTTTGGAACTACAATACCCTATCAAACGAGTAATTTAAATACATCTATCCAAATATTTCCTTGAGAAAGAAATTAACACCATCTGCAAAGGGAGGGGTTAAAAGAATGACAAATGTGAAGTGAAATGTTAGAAGGAGGCAGAAATGAAAGAAAACTACTTCCTTGGGAAGAAATTCAAAGAATTTCTGTGAAAGGCATAAGCATATCAGAGCAGACTCTCAACTTTCCCAAGGGACAAGGACTGAAATCTCTCACACACCTCCATTCTGGAATGCCACCAAGGTCTTTCCTGCAGTCAAGGTGACCAATACTTAGAAGCTCTTTCAGACACTGAAGGGGAGTTGATGAAGTCATAGTGACTGGGCCAGCACTGAGGAAAGGATAGGGAGAGAGAGGAAGACAATCAGGGTTTCAGCCCAAGAACAATTCCCTGTCAAAGATGACTTGCTGCTCCCCAAGGCATCTGGGAATGTTTATTCAAAATCTTATAGGCATCAGGAAGGTATTATCTGCACTAAAATCACTAGGTGAATTTCAGTTTTCAGAACATGGAATATGAGTCAAGACTGAATATTGGTATTACATTGGGTTTGTGTCCAAATTAAATATTAAGAGTACATCACGAAATAGGAATTATCCTTTCCCTAAGACTTCTGGTCAACCCTTAGGTTCCAGTATAAATGCAGCCTCTCGTTATTTTCTTCACAGTCTTTATTAAAGTTTGCAATTATAACACTGTCTGTTCTTATTCATTATTGTTTAATTCTTTATTGTCATCTTGGGACCAGAAATCAGGAAACGCACCAGTCTTATTCAGTACTGAATTCTCATAACAGTGTCTAAATCCTAGAAAAGTGCCTGGTTTCTACCAAGAAGGGCTTAACAATGACTAAAGCAATGAATAAACAAGTAAAGGAAGGAAGAAAGCAAAGTTTAAATGTGGATGTAGGGTGATCAATAAGCCTCAGTCACTAGGTAATTAACTCATGCACTAATACTAATTTTTGTACTTTAGAGTATGATTCTACTGAGCAGCTCTGCAAATATATATACAAGCATATTTATATGCCTGCTTCCATATCTTGAATTTTTGAAACTGGAAAGATCAAGAGAGTAAATTCAGAGAGCTGTGTGCACACGTCAAACTCTAGTGCATATTTATTTAGTGCATATAAGAATTACCTGGGGAGATCTAAAAATGTCCATTCCCAGACTCCACTCTGTCAATGATACATTCAAGTGAAATGAACACCAGACGGAGAGTCAGGGGACCTGGAATCAATCCTGATTCTGGAAAGACTACCTGAATCTGGGCAAGATATTTCTCTTTTGTGTGCCTCTCCGCATGAATAATATGAGAAGAATAGTGTAAATTAAGTTTGACTTCCTTTCTTGCTATGGCATTATGTAATTCTGTGAGTCCATATGTATTTGAACACTACGTGAGGTCTTGTATGGTGTACAAAGATATATTATTTATAGACCTTCTTCTTAAATAGGAGGAAAATAATCAAACAATAAATAACAATACCAAATGACAGCTTACAGTTACCACATTTTTGGGGCTCTAAAATGCAAATCTTTCCTTGCACACTGAATGTTTTATCAATTGAGATGTGTCTTATAATGAATGTTAAAATAGAAAACTTTATTATGACATAATTATGTTCCCTTGCCTATTAAGTTAACAGATCCAGTTCTAGAAGGTATACTTCAGGTAGCATGACCACTTGAGTTTTACCTGACTGGGACACCCGTTTTCTAAAATATCTTCTAAAATCATAATACTGTGATGTAATACTGCAACCAAAACTTATTGACTAAACCAAGAACTGTTACCAACATAGCAAGCAAGACAATGGCAGGACAATCTACTGAGTTTGACAGGAGAACTCATGGGAGTTCGAAGTGAAGAGAGGTTGGCATGTTTGATTTATTTATCTTGAAAGGCTATTATGCAGTTGCTGAACACCTATCCATCAAAAACACCTCCCACTTTTAAGGGAAGCTAAATAGATAATTAAACACAAGGGGAAAGCAAAATGATATGCCCAGAGAGAAAGACATGGATGGAGCTGGAGACTATTATTAAATCAGCCAGAAAAAGACAAATACCATATAATTTCACTCATATGTGGAATTTAAGAAGCAAAACAGATGAACATGGGGTGGGGGGGTTGGTGGAAAGAGAGGCAAACCAGAAAACAGACTTAACTACAGAGCATAGAGCACAGAGCGAGCGTTGCTAGAGGGGAAGTGGGTGGAGAATGGGTTACATGGGTGATGGGTATTAAGGGAGGCATTTGGTTGTGATGAACACTGGGGGGTGTATCTAAGTAATGAATCATTAAATTCTATACTGGAAACTAATATTACACTGGATGTTGACTAACTGGAATTTAAAAAAAAAAAACTTGAAAAAAATGCAGAAGCAACCCCAGTATGTTTTAATATGACTCGAGATTATATGTTGGGGGCCACTGGAGTGGCTCAGTTGGTTAAGCAGCAGGCTCTTGGTTTCAGCTCACATCATGATCTCAGCATCCTGGGATCACCCCTTGCATCAGGATCCATGCTCCTCAGGGAGACTGCTTGAGGATTCTTTCCTTCTCCCTCTCCTCTTTCTCATGCACACATACTCTCTCTCAAATAAATTAATAAATCTTAAAAAAAAAAAGATTATTCTGTTGGAAAGCAGACCAGTTATTGTCTGGGCAGAGCTACTGGTGGGGGAAGGGAGAAGGGATGACAAAGAGATACAAGGAAACCTTTCGGGATAATGATATGCTCATTACCTTGATTGTGGTGATACTTTCATAGGTATACACACATAGCAGAACTCATCAAGTTATTCACTGATAATATGAGCATTCTGTGTCCTGCAGTTATACTCTAAACACTGAAAAGGGACTTAAACTGTCAATAGAGATACTGCAGAGAGCATGGTCATGAGGCTAGATTATCAAAGGTGGCATGGCATGAAATACCATGCCATTGTGACTCAGGATAATCCTCAGATTTAGTGACATCTAAATATCACCACCACCTTAATCATCAACACTTAGTAAGTGCTTACTCTGCATAGAACAGTCACTCTACAAAGAAGTTTACTTATATTATCTCATTTAATCTTTACAGCCATATGGAAAGCCCATCTTACTATGAACCCCGTTTTACTGAAAGAGAAACAAAGCTATATATAAAGGCTAAAACCTGTCCTGGCTCAAAGAACGAGTGAGGAGTATATGTAAAATTTGAACTAGTCAGAATCTGTGTTCTTAAACCATTACTCCAGGTACCCTCAGGACTGGGAACAAGATACCTAACAGGTCAAGAGGTACAGGAAACTTTAAGGGTAAAGAATATGCTCATTGCCTTGATTGTGGTTGAACTTGAGAGGACTGAACTTGGTTGTGGTTGAACTTGATAAGATTTTTCATATTGGTACTGAAGGAGAAAATATGTTACAATGATATTTAAGAAGTTCTGTACCTTGCAGGGTCTGCATAAATGTTTCAAATCTAATGAAATAACAAATGGCCAGGATGTAGAGAAAAAAGAACATGGACTGCTGGTGAGAATGTGAACTGGTATAGCCATTGTGGAAAACAGTATATGGAGATTCCTCTAAAAATTAAAGATAGAACTATCATATAATCTAGTAATTTTCCTATTGGGCATTTCCCCAAAGGGTAAAATAAAAAACCCATGAATGCAAAAAAGATACATGTACCACTATGTTTATACAGCAATACTTAAAAAAAAAAAAAAATGGAAGGAACCAAAGTCTCCATCAATAGATGAATAGATAAAAAAAGATGCGGTATATGTGTGTGTGTAATGACATATTACTCAGCCATCAAAAGGATAAGAGCTTGTCATTTGCAGCAACAGGAATGGACCTGGAGAGTATTATGTTAAGTGAAATACGTCAGGCAGAGAAAGACAAATACCATATGGTTTCACTTATATGCAATCTCAAACACCAGAACAAATGAATAAACAAACAAAAAGCAGAAATAAACCTATAAATACAGAGAACAAACTGGAGGTTGCCAGAGGGGAGGGAGGTGGGAGATGGGTAAAATGGTTGAAGGCGAATGGTTGAATGGATAGAGGCTTCCAAGTAATGGAATGAACAAGTATGGAACAAAAGTCTCAGCATAGGGGCACCGGGGTGGCTCAGTGGGTTAAAGCCTCTGCCTTCGGCTCAGGTAATCCGATCCTGGATCCTGGGATACTGGGAGGGAGCCCGGCATCGGACTCTCTGCTCAGCAGGGAGCCTGCTTCCACCTCTCTCTGCCTACTTGTGATCTCTGTCTGTCAAATAAATAAATAAAAATCTTAAAAAAAAAAAAAAAGCTCAGCCTAAGGAATGAAGTCAACGATGCTGAAATATGCTGTATGAGGACGGACGGCAGCTACACTTGCCGCGAACAAAGCACGATGAGCGGACTTCCTGAATCACTATGTAGTACACCTGAAACTAATGTACACTGTGTACCAACTATCCTTCAATAAAAAAAAAACACAGATTAAAATACATAAACATATAGATCTCTATCTCTATCTCTAGTCTGTGGCATACCGTAGGGTAAACGGTACGTGGTGACTTGGGACGGATCTGTGGTTTGAGTTGGGATGCAGTTAAGGTTTCCAGCTGTTTTGAACAAGGGGCAGAGCCGCCTAAGTTTTGACTTGGTTATTTCATTACTTTTTAAGAAAGGGAGTGCTTAATCAGAGAGTTTAGAGGGACTTGGAAACACTGAACATTTCCAAACTCATACTCTGGGCAAGGTGTATATTCTCGATGGTTGTCCTGTTTTATTTTGACTGTGGTAAAATATCCATAACATAAAATTTTCCACTTTAACTATTTTTAAATGCACAATTTAGTGGCATTAAATACATGTGTTGCCTTATTTTTAAAGCTAGTATTTCATTCTGAGGAGACAGCATAACCAGTGGGGAAGGGGAGGGTTGCTGGAATCAGACAGATCGGCATTTGTTTCCATTTCAGCCTCTTACCAGATTATGACCTTGGACAATTTAATAACCTCTCCAACCTTCTATTTTCCTCATCTGTAAAATGGTGATAAAAACCTACCATATAGTACCTGTGGCAAAGATTAAGGAATATAATTTATATAAACTCCTCCATAAAATTCCTGGCATGGAGTAAAATCTTTCAATATGTTATAGGAAATGTGGTTAAAATTTTTTCTAACATTGCCGCCGAGTGAGAGGGTCTTAACCTGGAGAATGTGAACCTTGCGGGTTGTGGACTGGGCTTGAAGGGATCTGTGAGTATTCTAAATCACATGCCGATTCATGAATCTTCTCTCCAGGCGTGTTTGGGAAACAGGTACATAGCCTTTATCAGGTTCTCAAAGTGTTAAGAGTACGAGGGAAAAGCAGAAAACTCAGCAGAGAAGTGTCTATAATCAGATCAGCCTTGCTCCGCCGGCTACTCAGAAGCCTTTGATCACTGACCCAAGTTCTCCCCTTTCCTCTCTGGAGATTACAGGTGAGCAGGTGGGCAAAATGCTTATTTTTTCTCAGGGCCATGGTGTTGAACCTATGGGTGTAAGAGTCACACTCCCTGGAGTTGTGTCCAGAAGTCCACTTAAATCTACCTATTGACCCCTGTGCTCCACCACCCCCCAACTCTTGGCACCTGTCACTGCAAGTTAAGTGTCTCGGGGACACAATGCTGATTGTCCAGCAGGGTTGCTGTGGGAGTATGAAAGGCAAGACAACGGGTTCACATTGCTCAGAAGCTTCTGCTGCCCCATGCCCTCACGTCCTGCCTTTCTGTACCCTAGCATTACACAGTACACTGCACATGCCTCAAACAGCATTTTATGTGCATTCAAATCACCTGGCGGTCCTGGAAAAATGCTGGCTCTTGATCAGTAGGTCCCAGGGTGGGTCTGAGATTATGTGTCCCTAAAAAGTTCTCAGGGACCATGCTTGGAATAGCGAGGCTCTAACCTCTTTAGGTTGTCATGACTTGCTTACTTGCCTATCTCGTCAACTACCTCTGGTCACACAGAAGGCAGAGAAGATGCCTTATTTGATTCTATTTCCCGGGGGGTTTAGTATAACCAGGACACATAGAAGTTGAAAGTGAAAACTTAATAAGTGAATGGTTGAATGAATGTGAGGGGAGAGGAGAAGTTGTCATCACCAAATATGCATGTTTGGCATAAGGATTATTTTAAGCTGATTATAAGGAAGAGCAGACATAGGAGAGGCTCTGGAAAGCAAGCAGAAGTCGCCTTTTTTTGTTAGAGTCATTTATATTTATCAGGGAACCCTCCATTTGTAAGACTGTCTTCCATGCTGGAGGAGGAAGACGATGACTCCATCTCTAACAATCGCCGCTGAAGGTAATGGACTTAAATCTGGGTAACCACCATAAACTTGTTTACTGTGCTTTGACTAGTAATTTCTCAGACCTGGCTTCCCACTCCACCAATATCTTTCTTTTGTCTTTAGTTGGGGACAGCATTGAAGCTAGTGGGATGGGCCACTCCTGGGAATTACTCAGTTTACCTGGGTCTCTCCCATGGATATAGGAGGTATACAGGCTATTAAACTTCTGCTTGTTTTTCTTCTGCTATTCTGTCAGCCAAGCGCCTAGAAGGAAAAAGGGGAAACTACTTTTCCTCTCCTACAAGTGAATGAATGAAACACATCCTAGGAAAGAAAGGAGCTTTTCTCCAGGGGCATGAAGGTGCTCCGTTTCTCACAACGGGACACATTTTCCAGCTAGCTTTCTGTCTCGAAGATATTAAGTTCCCTTCCTCTCTGGGGCTTAATTTAATGAAGGATTCCCCTCCTGAGCCAGCCAAAGAGATGAAAGAGATGTCCCCAGTCTAACGGCTAATAAAGATACTTCAGTCAGACACCAATTTTCAGAGAATAAGAACATTTCCCGTGTAATGAAATTCACTATGCAAAACCTGCCCCGAGTATAAAAATCTACACAACAGAGATACACAAAAGGCCATTTTATATACTTGATTTTAGCATAGGCTGTTCTTTGACATGCACTGCAAGGTTTAACTTAGGCAGTTATTTTAGCCTTTACTACTAACGCATGTAAAGACTTAGGAAGGAAGGAAGAATGTCATGGGGAGGTGTCACTGAGGCGGACACAAAGACACTTGGTTGAAAATCCCCATCAGCTTGTCACTTCTCTTACACCAGGTGGAAACAGCCAAAACCCAGGTGTGACGGCGTATTACCTTTCCTGTTCAGAGTCACTGCTGCATTTACTCACCAACAGGTCATTTCGCAGAGAGACAGAGAATGTGAGTGCCATCCGTCAGAATGCTTTGCCCAGATGTCACATGGTTTCATCAGGCCATGATGAATCACACTGGAGTTCCCACATCTACTTTCCCATGACCTCTGAGCAACAAGGGAAAGCTGAAGAACAATTCTGGGCATTTGATTTCCCTAACAAAGCAACAGAGGGCTTAGATTAAACTGGCCTCTTTGAGACTTAAAAGGAACTACCATTTGTCACCGTTTAAGGGGGCAAACTGATAAATGAGCCAGTGAATAATCACAAGACAATTCAGTGATTAAATGTATAGCCATGGTGAGCGCAGAGTCAGACCCTTGGAAAGAGGGAAATGCAGGCCCTTCTTGAGTTCAATGGAGTCTGCTTCTAAACTCACTATTTTTAAAGAATAGAAATGGCAAAGGCAAATTTGAAGAAGCACTTAGGAGGCATGTGGGGAAAAGCAACCTTTTAACATAACTTATACATGCGCTTCACCTCCTAAACATGGTCTTGATTGTTGTGATCCACCTAGTACCACCATTCCAAAAATGGCTACAAAAGCTGGAAAAACAACCCATTTTCACCCAAAATGTCAATGCTGGCTCAGGGGATGATGATGGTGATGGTGAGGAAGACAGAGAGGTTGCTATTGGCTAGGCATTAGAAGCATTCTTCCGAAATTATTTATTTCTCTAAATGATACAAAATAAATGATTATTGAACTTCATTTTAACAAATGAGGAATCCAAGTTGTATAGAGTTAAAAATTCTTGCTTAAAGTCACACAGCTAGTTAGTTTTTGGGTAATCTGGCTCTAACCTCTGTGCTTCCTACCACCCCAAGTTTTATTGAGATAGAATTCTCATATAACACTATGTAAAGTTAAGGTATAAAAATGTGTTGATGTGATACACTTAAATACTGCAATATGATTACCCCCAAGGCAGCTAAATCTGTATCACATCACATTACCAGCATTTCTTTTTTTATGATAAGAACTTCTGAGATCTAATCTATTAGCAACTTTTAAGAATAAGACTGCTATTGTTATCTATAATCACAATTCTGTGCATTAGATCCCTAGAACATCATCATTTTCTAACCGAAAGTTTATACTCCTTAACCAACATCTTCCTATTTTCGTGGCCATCCCGTCCTCACCCCCACCCCTCAATCCTGCTAATCACCATTCTACTCTCTCTTTCCATGAGTTTGGCTTTTTAAGATTCCACATATAAGGCATATCATACAGTATTTAACTTCTTCTGTTTGCCTTATTTCATCAACCTAATGCACTCAAAGTCCATTCAAGTTGTCCCAAATGACAGGGTTTCCTTCCTTCTCACAGCTTAATGATATTCCACTGTATATTATCAAATGACAAAACCAGATTTAGTAATGAGCTTGATGCCCTTTATCCAAGAGGAAACGAACCACGGATTGGGGGAGTCCAGCACCTCCCAAGCAGTGGCACATTCCTAAGGAATTCTGGGCAAGATGGAGTTTTATAGAGCATTAAAAAAGGTAAGGAGAAAAAAAGGGCATGCTTGACTAGAATGTGGAAAATTTCCTTATAGGGTTAGCAGGTCATGTTTTCTTGGGTAAGATAAGCTAGCTAACGCTGAGTTGGAGGGTTGTGATTGGAATGTGTTGGGTTTCCCTGACAGGGAGGCATTTCTCTTTTTCTTTTTTTTTAAGATTTTATTTTTATTTATTTGACAGAGATCGCAAGTAGGCAGAGAAGCAGGCAGAGAGAGAGAGAGGAGGAAGCAGGCTCCTTGCTGAGCAGAGAGCCCAATGTGGGGCTAGATCACAGGACCCTGGGATCATGATCTGAGCCAAAGGCAGAGGCTTCAAGCCACTGAGCCACCCAGGCACCCCGGGAGGTATTTTTCTTAAGTGTAAGTTAACTTAGGTTTAGATTAACTGAATATATCTCTATCTGTACCTTTATCTATATATCTGAAGATATATCTCACATCTTCTTTTTCTATTCATTTGTTGACAGACACACAGGCTATTTTCATATCTTGGCTATTGAGAACAAACATGGGAGTAGCCCATGTGCTTTCAATTCCTCCTTGATAATGATGACACTAGCACAGTAAATGCTGTATTTGCCTGGCATTGCAGATTCCAGAGTATTTACTTACACCATCTATAAAGAAAGTTGCCTGGTTCTAATATTCCTGAGATAATGAGCCAACGATTGTTTCAAAAGGTTGATGAGTGGTTCCGTCTACTTCAAGTGATTAATGAAATAATGAGTGTCAATTAAGTCTTTGTTGCATAGTGGAGGAGAGATGGGAATGCAAAAGGTAACAAAAGACACACGGAATGGGGTTCCTCTCCTTATGTCCTATCTCTAAAAGATATGTTTGAACCAAAGATGCTTGAACCTTGAGAGTCCTTACCAAAAGGAGGGTACGGCCACCACAAGGGAAGCTAAGGGTGGTGGTGGTGATTTTTGTTGCCCAGCACCCTTTCACCTTTCCACTGGTAACAACACCCTGAACTTCTTTTGAAGCATCTTATCTACTGTTTCCCTAAGATGTACAGTCTTGTTTTGATAAGAAGGTGGTAGGCAAGTGGCCTGAGTTATACCCCTTGAGTTATCCTCTTGGGAACTCCAATTTTGAGTAGAACAGTGCAAGCACACACACACACACATACACCCCCCCCCCCACACACATGCACATGCACCTAAACATTGACACAAAATGCATACTCCTTTGGAGAAGCTGTTGATTTGATTCTCTTACCTGACTCTTTAGACCCTAATGCTACTCTGGTTTGTGCCCTTTTGAGCTTTGTTCTTCAAGGTGACTCCAATTCTGTGTGGTCTCCTGTGTGCCTCAACAGATTCAATTAGGGCCTAAGTTGCCCTGTTTCTGCTGCTTGTAACCATGTAACCCTAACTAGTACACCAAAGTTATATACTCAGTTATTCTATAGACCAGTTAATATTAAACTGTACATCTCTCAAGTCACTTTATAGAAGCTACTCTTCTGGTCACAAAGGAGTGGGATTAGGTAGGATTGAAGTAACCCTACTGATAAAAGTCCGTATGGCCCTATTTTTTTTTTAAAGATTTTATTTTATTTATTTGACAAAAAGAGAGAGAGAGAGAGATCATAAGTAGGCAGAGAGGCAGGCAGAGAGGAGAAAGCTGGCTCCCTGCTGAGCAGAAAGCCCAATTCAGGGCTTGATCCCAGGACCCTGAGATCATGACCTGAGCCGAAGGCAGAGGCTTTAACCCACTGAGCCACCCAGGTGCCCCGGTCCTATTTTTTTAAAGACAAAAACCACATTAGAAATGTCGGGCAAATTTTCTCTGCTGTCATGTCATTAACCGTACTGAGCACTACTGAATCAAAAATCAGAAGTCCTTACTGCTTGACCTAGTTCAGCTACAAAAAAATCTATGTATCCTTGGATAAATTACTTTCCCTCTCTGAGCTTATTCCATAGCTGTAAAAATAAGGAGGGGACGGTCTTCAAGTACTATATTCATAGGTTGGAGTTCTTAAAGTTCTAAATGGAAAAAGATGCTTTAATAATTGAGTAGATGTATCTCAAGACCTCTTTTTCCCAAAAATACACACTTCTCTCAAATGGATTGGTAAGATGGAGTTGAGTTCCATCTTGACTCTTTGCAGTCGACAGCTTATGGTATGCATTTTATCATGGAGGATCTAGTACCTTTCTCATGCCTGTAATGATCTTACCATTCAAGAGGAGAGCTCCAAAGGTCAGGATTATTAAATATCTCTTCTGCCATTTAACTGGATTCTAGTTATGGACCACCTCCAAAGAGGTCAGCAGCAAGTGTAATTTATTTGTTAGACATTAAAAAATGACTTTTAGATTAATTTGGATCTCCAAGGAAAATTTGCATGGAAGAAAAATTCATCATAAATTTTGTTGGATTTTTTGTTGGCAACTATTCAAATATTTTTGTTTCCAGGTTCAGATGTTTCACTAAAGAAACACAAAGGGAAAAAAAAAATATGTGTCTCATTTAAAGTAGTTTCAGTCCTGACATGTGTTTATCTTTTCATTGTAGTTCCTCATCTTCTATTCCTCTGACCTCCAAAGCCACCCAAACCACAAATTTTCTCAAATTATTCCTGACCTACTTCTGCTTGTTCTACAGTTCATCCCTTTTGCCATTTACTGACATCATTTTGTGGCCTTGAGCTCAGCGAAATGGCTAGTTCATGTGGTGAAGGGGTAAATATCAAAAGATTCAGACCAATTCCATCTAGAGTTAATTCACCAGAGACAGTGACAGTACATAATTAATGGGAAAATGTACTTCCTTCAAGTATTGTAAAAACTTAGATATACAAACTTTAAAAAACATAAATACTAAGATACTTATTATGTATAGCAATGTAGTTTCTCTTACAAAAATAATTTCAGAACACATTCCTTCCTCGATTGCTATTTTCTAAATAATCTATCAATTGGCATTAAGGTTAAATGAGATACTATATGGAAAGCCATTTGCACAACTTTGGCACTTTAGAACAGCTGTCAACACTTGAGCTTTGACATTGAATTAGAGACTGTCATGAATTATACTCATATCATCTGATTCTTTTTTCTTTTTTTAAGATTTTACTTATTTATTTTTGGTAGAGGGAGAACGCACAAGTGGGCTAAGGGGCAGAGGGAGAGGCAGGCTCCCCACAGAGCGGGGAGTCCAATGTGGGGCTGGATCTTGAGACCTCAGGATCATGACCTGAACCAAAGATAGATGCTTAACCAACTGAGCCACTCAGGAGCCCCACATCATCTGATTCTTACTGTCCCTTAAAACAAATGCTGTAACTATTGCATTTTCATGATAAGGAAACAGGCTTAGAAAAGCTGAATATGTGCCCACTGTCTCCTATGGTTCACTCTTTTAACTACCCTCCTGTGCTTATAAATTCATTGTGAATCTGAAAGAAAAAGAAAGTGGACTGTGGCTTCTTGAAAACTTGGAAATGCTAAGTGAGTACCATGCCAAGGCAGGGGTGGGGGGTAGCATTTCTCTCCTTTTAAATGGCTTTGTTAGGAATTACTGATGCTACTCTATATGTACATCTGGCACCTAATGTCTTGTCCGTAAGCTACCAGCATACCTTATGATTTTGCTTTGGAGCTGATAGTCTAGGGTCTTTCCAGTGGTGTGATTTAGAGGGGGAAGAGAAGTCACTATCAAAAATGTTAGTTCCTTGTCACTGAGAAGTAAAAGCTAGAGAAGGGTTGTGACCTAAGCCAGGATCTTCTTGGATAGCAATCACCATTGACCTTGACTGGGGATCGCATCTGTAAGAGGATCCATCTGTGCGGTCTCCTCAAGAGGGGGGTCACATATTTATCTCTAGAGAATTTGACAGAAGCCATTTGTCAGCAGTGGTCACACGTGCTTGCTGTTGCCACGCTTTATCCTTTTAGTCAAAGCAGTAATTCCTTGTTTTGAGAGAGCAACTGTGGGGTGCCAGGTGTTGATATTTTAGAAACAAACAGCAGTAGGGACAGCTGTGGTGGCAGATTTCAATTTTTGCAGCCAAGCTGGTGACAGCATAGTATGCCCAATGAAATTAAAGAGTTGCAGATGTGAAGTCTTTGCATCTCCACAATAACGCATGTTTTGTGATGACCTTTCTCAGAGGGACTCTCTCAGGAAATTACCTGGATTCTGTAGCAGGGAGCTTCAAAGAGTGGTTTCACTAAGGTACTTCTACTTCCCGGGTGCTGTCAAAGATTCTTCGGATTTTCCCATGTGGAGGCCCTCCACTACTGTGCCTGCTCTCAACATTATCATTCATCAATACGCCCACTGTCATGTCAATTCAAATTCAATGTGACATTTGCTTTCAATTTCCTTTGTGGGTCAATGTCCTTCTGAGCCTCACAAGTGCTGGCTATGTCATAATTATTACTGCTTTGGCTCATAATCATTTGTAGGTTCTGATTTAATTGAGAGAGAATAATTCAAAGAGGTTTTTATGGAATATTTTGTTTCTCCAGTAAAAGCTGGACAGAGCTAAAAAAAATTGGTCCTCCGAATTCTTCAATAGGTAGTTAAATCAGGACCTCAAATAAAATGAAATTTCAGTTCAC
Organism: Mustela lutreola; assembly: GCF_030435805.1. NCBI lineage: Eukaryota > Metazoa > Chordata > Mammalia > Carnivora > Mustelidae > Mustela > Mustela lutreola. The sequence continues at coordinate 34,913,943 of NC_081291.1, forward strand.
TATAGGAGTAGTTAGGAGATTATTTTGATATTTTATTTATCTAGTTGAACTATTCATCTATGAACTAATTCATAGTTCAGTCTAATGGTTTTAGAAAATGCTATGTTTACTTGATTTCTTGGAGAATCTTATGAAAGCCATGCACATCTCAGAAAAAGATGCGAGTATGTTCAAAGCTTTGTGTATATTTTCAGGTTTTCATGGATCCAGAGGGAGCTTTACAATGAATGCTCTAGATCTGTGCTAAGAGATCTTTTTGTGATAAAAATGTTTCTATCTGTACTGTCCAAGATGGCAGCCACTAGCTTCATGTGGCTATCGAGTGGTTGAAATATAACAGGAGCAAACTTTTTGAATTTAATTCAATTTAATTTCAATAGTTACATGTGGCTAGTGGCTACAATACAGGATAGCTAGCCCTGCATAAGTAGTCATTCCCCATTTCCCCTTATCTTCTCCAGCCTTAGGTAACCATTAATTTACTTTTTTCACCATAGATTTGTCTATTCTGGACATTGTGTATAAACGGAGTCATACGGTATGTGATCTTTTGTTATTGGCTTCTTTAGATCATTTTCCAAGCGGTTCTTTATAATTCTGTGAAGGCCTATCTATGATGTAGTATCAATGATACCAATCATGATGGATCAGTACTTCACACCTTTATACTATTGTTGAATAATATTCTATTATATGAATGACCACATTTTGTTTATCCATTTATCAGCTGATGGACATTTGAGGTATTTCCACTTCTTGGCTATTATGAATAATGCTGCCATGAACTATTCATGTACAAGTATTTGTGTGGATGTATATTTTAATTCTTGGATATGAACTGAGAAGTGGAATTGCTAAGCTTTATGGTAACTCCATCTATAACATTTTCAGGAAGTGTCAAACTGTTTTTCTAAGTAGCTATACCATTTTACATTCCCATCAGCAAAGTATAAAAGGTATAATTTCTCCCCCCATCCTCAGCAAAACTTATCTTAGCCTCCTAATAGGGATAAAATAGTATCTTATTGAAGTTTCCCTTCGTGTTTCCTAAATAGCTAATGATGCTGAGCATCATTTCTTGTGCTTATTGGTCATTTGTGTATCTTCTTGGGAAAAATATTTGGTTAATATTTTGTCATTTTTTAAAAAAGATTTTATTTATTTATTTGAATGAGAGAGGTCAAAAGTAGACGGAGAGGCAGGCAGAGAGAGAGAGAGAGAGAGGGAAGCAGGCTCCCTGCTGATCAGAGAGCTCAATGTGGGACTCGATCCCAGGACCCTGAGATCATGACCTGAGCCGAAGGCAGTGGCTCAACCCACTGAGCCACCCAGGTGCCCTAATTTTGTCTTATCTTAACCATTTTTTTATTGGGTTGTGCTTTTATTGTTGAATTGCATGAGTTCTTTATATATTCTGGACAAATATATATACATATATATATAAATTTCTAAGTATATTTTTTCATTTTCTGGATTATCTTTTCACTTTTTAATGGTGTCCTTTGAATCACAGAAGTTGTAATTTTAATGAAGTCTAGTTCATCCTTTTTTTTTTTTCAATTGTGCTTTTCATCTCATATCAAAAAGAAAAAAATGTCTGATACAAGGTCAGATGATTTACTCCTGTACTTTCTTCTAGCAGTTTTATAGAATTAGCTCCTTTACTCCAGTCTATGATCCATTTTGAGTTCATTTTTATGTGTAGTTCATTTTTTGGTTGTGGATATCTATTTGTACCAGAACCCTTTCTTGAGAAGACTATTTTTATTTTTCCTATTGGCCCTTTTGCCAAAAATCACTTGATCATAAATATAAGGGTTTATTTATGGATTTTTAATTCTTTTCTATTGACCTATCTTAAGCTGGTACCACAATACTGTAGACTTTGATGAGTTTTGAAATTGGAAAGTATAATTTCTACAGCTTTGCTCCTCTTTTTCTAGACTGTTCTGACAATTGTGTATCTATTTCATTTCCCTATGGATTTTAGGACGAGTTTGTCAATTTCTGTAAAGACAAATTCAGCCGGGATTTTCATAGAACTTTTGTTAAATCTGAAGATCAATTTGGGGAGTATTGCCACCTTAACAGTAATAAGTCTTCTGATCCATGAACAAGAATTCTAGATCCCCAAATATATTCCATTGAAATTCTTCAGCCATCCTTTTTCACAGCTTTTATTTTCATTCACTTCAAACTTTTATATCCTACTGCTAACATGGAACCATTTTCAAACTCTAACACTATAGTGGTATTCATTATGGTAATATTATTTTTATGACACCAAAACTTATTTTTTATTCACTTACTCAACATGCTTTATTGTGTTCCTACTATATTCCCTGCACTTTGCTGAGCATTGCCAATTTTACTAATGTGTCTTTTCTCTCCCCCAGTTTTTTTTCCTGATTAGCTTAACTAAAAGGATGTCAATTTTGTTGATTTTTTTCAAAGAATGACCCTCTAATTTCATCGACATTTGGGGCATATTTTGGCAATATTTTCTATTCTTTATTTCATTAATTTCTATTTTAATCTCTCTTATTTCCTTCTTTTTGCTTGCTGTAGGTTTAGTTGGCACTTCTCTTTCCAGTGTCTTAATATGGAAAGTTAGGTTATCCTTTTGAGACCTCTCTTTTCTATTATTAGAGGTATTTACAGCTATAAATTTCCCTCTAAAAACTCCTTTAACTGCATCCCATTAAGTTTGGTTGGTTTATATCAAATTTTTTTTCTAATTTCCCTTGTGACTTTTTTGATCCATTGGTTAATTAGGCATTTAGGCTTATTTTGAAGTATAATTTGGTTCAAAAAATTAATTATGGAAGGGGAAAACACCAACTTCTCAGCTGCTATGTGTTGATTATTCAAAATGGGTCATTTGGACTCAGCAAGTGAACACATTCTGTACTCGCCATGTTAATTTTCATTATTACATCCTTGCACTGCTTCTCAAGCTTTCCTATGGACACAAGTTACCTGAGGATTGTGCTCATATACAGATCCTATAGGTCTCTTGTGAGCCCTGAGATTCTGCGTTTTGACAAACTCCTCAGTGGTGCTGATTCTGATGCTGCTTGTTCAAAGAACACATTTGGAGTAGGTAGGTTCTATGCAACTGTTTGGAATGCCTTTCCCACTTACTCTTTGTGATTAGGTCCAAATGGTCTTTTCCCCCAGACTCCTGTTCTCTGTCCATCCACTCAGAGGTGAATATAGTCTTTCCTATAACTTCTAACACCCTTCTCATACATTTTATCTGCACTTGTCCTATTCTTGTAATCATTCTGTATGTATTACTTTCTTCCAAAGGACCATGTGTCTAAGGAGATCGGATACCTTGTTCCTTTCATTACTTTATCTCTACTGTCTTGGCTTAGTGTCTGACAGCTCAGATTTGAGTTTATTAACTATCACCTAAACCAGTAATGAAAGATAACTCTTATTGTGTGTATACAGTGGGGCAGCACAGTGTCAAATGTCTTATAAGAATCATCTCATTTAATCATCAGACCAGCCCTTTTGGAAGGTCCTATTATTACATCCATTTTGCAGATGAGAATTGAAAACTTACCTGTGCTCATGATCAGCTGTTTGGTCCTGGCTCCCTTAGAAAATTAACTCTGTCTAGTTTAACTATATTAATTAAATCTCTGAGGAATGTAATACATGCTATATTTTATTTGTGTATATTTTGGCAGCCAGTTCAGAAAAATAAATGCAACAAAAACCCTTTTCCTCTTTTATCTGAATGAAGACAGGTCTGCAGCCACATTGATACTTCTACTCTAGACTTGCTCTCACCTCTTCTTAATTGGTCCATGCCTTTATCTCTCGTCTTGCATCCTGCCTTAGAACCCTCTCTTCCATGTTCCCTCTAAAATGTGGATTTCATCATGTCACCGGTTGAAGTTTTCAGTGACTCATAGTTGCTCTATAAGATATTATCCAAATTCACTAGTTCAGTTATAAAGGTCAGCTGTAAGTTCAGATTATAAATCCTCCTGCAAATAATTTGTCTAGCATTTCTTCCTTTATACTTTATACTACAGTACTTTTAGAATCTAAAATGACTTTATACTACAGTAATTCTGGAATCTAAAATGGCTATTCAGTACCCAAACAGAATATACTTTTCTCCTTTGTGTCTTTACACAGTCTCTTCCCAAAGCTCTCAGTTGTTCTTATCAACATGCCCCTTACCCATTCGTCCTCAGGACTCTGTTCCTACCAACTCTACTGAGAAGTAACCTCAGTTCACTCTGGGCTTTAGGCTTCTTTTTTTGCACTTGTTTAGGATTATACACATAACTCTGATTCCATAGTTGCCAAATTTTACAAATTACAATAGTAATCTATTTCTATTTCTTCATCACTAGGCTGTGATCTCCTTAAGGGTAAGAAATGTCCCATCTTCATATTTCTAGCATCCAGCACAGAACTTGTCACTCAAGAGATGGTGAATCAACAAATTTTTTTTTAAAGATTTTATTTATTTATTTGACAGAGAGAAATCACAAGTAGGAGAGGCAGGCAGAGAGAGAGAGAGGGAAGCAGGCTCCCTGCTGAGCAGAGAGCCCGATGCGGGACTCGATCCCAGGACCCTGAGATCATGACCTGAGCCGAAGGCAGTGGCTTAACCCACTGAGCCACCCAGGCACCCCAATAAATTTGATCTAAATATAAATGGTTTGGAACTAAGACCACCAATTGTTAACCTTATCTACAGAGTTCATTCACATTCATTCCCAAAGCTCTCTGTGCCCAGTTTCTGCAATAAATATCACACCTGCTTTGAATTAGTGCCATGTTTGTACATGGAATTGTGAGCTCTTCCAAAGGGCTGGAGCTTCCTTGTACTCCGAACTCACACAGGATGTTGTCTTGCACATAGAAACCATTCTGTAAAGGTTTGCAGAACTGAAATGAGTTTAAGAAGCTTCTCAGGTTTTAGTTAAGTAATTTTAAAGCCTCCCACCACTCTGGGGAAATAATTATCTCCAACACAGGAGTGACGGGTGTATCACAAAGCTGTTTGATGTTTAACACTCACATTCCTATAGCAGGACAGATCTTCAAACAGATGGGCATACGGTCTACTCTGATTACATTGGTCAAACCTGACCCAGATAACAGCAGCACAATGAGTGTAAAAAGAAGAGAGTCATTTTAGAAGGCAGAAGTCAATGGAAGAAGTAGAAATGATGCATAGAGGGAAATATATTTCAGTTCAAGACAGTGTTCCTAGTTCAACCCTCTTTTTCTTTTGTTGTATCAGAAATAAATTTGTGGGTGACTATCAGAGCATGGCTCTCTTAAATGACTTCTTCACATAGTAGACTCTGGATATCTCACACTTAACTCTTTCTCGCTCACCAAACTGCTAATATTTATCAGTTAAGCAGGAAGCACCGTGCCAGGCACCACTAGGTCAGAAAATTAGGTAGAAAAATACGTAATCAGAAGACATTATTGACTATTTTAAAATATCTCCAATATCAAATTCAAGAAATATCATATGCAAGCAGCAAGATTAATACCAGTAACTATTTTAGAGCATATGGGTTTTTTAATTCAAACTTACTGCTGGGTATTGCAAAATCAATGGCTGAGATAAAAATTTTAATGGTTATATATTATCAACATTTGCTGTTCTAATTGAAATGAATGTACCTGCTCCAAGGATGAAGACAAATATTAATATGACCATCTCCTTGTTCACCAACCTCATCTCCTACCACACTCCTGCCCTCCACCATATACTTCAGCAGCACTGGCCTTGGCTCAGTCTTAGATGCTTTCTGCTTCCGTGATAAAGTTTGCTCATATTGTTGCTTCTGCCTGGAACATTCTTATCTCCCTTCCCCCATTCATATGAGTAACCCCTATTTATCCTTCACATATCAGCTCAATGTCACTTCCTCAAAGAGTGTCACTTTCATGACCTACAACTTATATCTTCCTCTTATACACTCTCCCAGCACCATAAAGCTCTCCTTCAAGGTATTTGTGGCAGTTGGATTTTTCTTTTTTAGAAAAAATTCTTGTCCTTTTTTTGTTCATCTGTTTGTCGCCTCTTCTAGACCACAAGTTCCATGAAAGTAGGAATGATTTCTTTGTGCTTAGCACTGGCTCCTCAGTGCCCCACAAAGGGCAGGAATGGCACTCCATAAAAACATTGTTGAATAGATGAATAAAAAACTGAGTTGTCATGAAAAATAAAGTTACTCTAGTAATTAGTGTTATAATATTAGAGTTTAAAAATGGTTCTATTTTAGAGAACCATTTCCCCAAAAGATGTGATGGTAAGAAAAAATATGGACCATAGACCTTTCAAACTCTAAGGATAAGGAAGCAATAACTCAGGCAAATTGTCTTCACACTTATGGTAGAAATGAATACTTTTCCAGAACTGAGTCAGAGAGACACAGGAGAATGTAACTACTTTGGAGATCAATCAAAACTCTATCTGAATCCACTCTGGAGACTTCACCAATGTGAACTATGAACTAAGTTCATAAATTATGTATCCAAGAGTGAAGCGAGGGTGTGGGTATGTGGAAATGAAAAACTGTGATTAATACAACCGTCAAAAATTAGGATGCTGTGCCAGTTGGTGATTTGCCTTAATCTTCTCTCCTCAAGAGCTCATGTTGCAAAAGATGCCAGTTGTTCAATTTGACACCAACATTTGTTTTTGGTGGACCACCTTGAATTGGGTCTTAGGCTCCGTTCTGCACCAAAAGAAATAAGAAAATGGCTTCTTTCTTAGCCTCAAAGAAACCTGTGAGTGGCCATATGATATGCCTGGCCAGGTGGAATATTTAAGTCTACAACCAAACTCTCCTTTATGAAAACAGCTTGTAGAAAACTCTTGGCTAGAGGTGTTTTCCTAAGGAATACATAGGAATTTCCCAAGGAATTCATAAGGAATATAGACTTCCAAAATCTGTAAGGACCTCGCACAAAAGACTCTGGTTCCCTCTGCAATTAGGGAATCCCTTATCAAAATAGACTTGTATTCTAATGATCTAAACACTGTTTCCCAACAGAAAGCAGTTCAGGGGATTTCCAGGATGTGAAGTTCCCAAGCCCATGGGAACTGACTTGCTCTGAAAGAACATTCCAAACTGTTTTCTCTGCCTCTGTGTATCTTTATCCTCCATCACTTCCTAATTCCTGGTACCATGTGTTTTCCTGGCTCTATTGAGTGGTAGGCTCCTCTGCAACATGACTCTTGTGAAGAGCCCATGATTAATTATGGAAGAGACTAAAGCTTGGATAATCAATTGTGCAATGCACCTGTTCATCAACAATTTCATGGCTGTTCTCACCCTCTTAATGGCACATGGCCAACTTCTTCAAGGCTTTTGGTAAATCTGAACATGTGGGGTCTACAAAAAGTCCTCTGGGCATAATGTTAGTGGTAACAGAGGGTTACTTGGCTACACAGTATTTAGTGGAATGACAGAGAAACTCTTTTTGAAGAAAATTTAGCAATATTCACCAAACATTAGGAAATGTTCACAGCTTTTGACACAACATTAATACTTTTTTTCTAAAAACTACATTAGGTGCACTTGAGTGGCTCAGTGGGTTAAAGCCTCTGCCCTCATGTCATGATCCCAGGGTTCTGGGATCAAGCCCTGCATCGGGCTCTCTGCTCAGCAGGAAGCCTGCTTTCCCCTCTCTCTCTGCCTGCCTTTCTGCCTACTTGTGATATCTCTGTGTCAAATAAATAAATAAATAAAATCTTTAAAAAAAACTACTTTAAAGAAATAATTCATATAGTGAGAAAAACTATACACAAATATATGTATTGCTGCATTTTTATAATAGCAAAGAAATAGAGGCAATCAAATGGCAAATAGAGGAACTGTCAAGGAAGATGTGGTATCTCCACTTGTGGAAATTAAGTGGCTGTCGTCAATGGCAATTGTTAAGACCAGCAAGCAAAAAAAAAAAAAAAAAAAATTACTCTTGAGTACTGTAAAGTGAAAAAAAAAAAAAAAAGAAAAACTAAATGTAATTTAAATAAAATCTTAAAGCTAAATGTCTATATAAATTATAAATAATAAAGTGTACACATAATAAAATGCAAGCAGAAAGCACACTGAATTGTCCCAGGAGACTATTTAAGTTGTGGCTTTGCTAACTGTGTTAATCTTCAGCTTTATTTTATAAATGTACAGTTTTGTGAGTGTGATTTTTTTAAAGAGCCCTTCATAGAGATAGAATTCATATACTATAAAATTCATTTTTTCAAGTGTACAATTCAGTGGTTCTCAGCATATTCATAGAGCTGTGCAACCATGACCACTATCTAATTCCAGAACATTTTCATAAGGCCCCAAAGCAACTTATTACCCTTTAGCAGTCATTCCCCATTTTGCCCTCCTGCTAGTGCATGGCAACCACTACTCTATTTTCAATCTCTATAGATTTGCCTATTCTGGAGATGCCATATAAATGGATTCCCACAATACAGACCTCTGTGCTTGTCTTCTCTCACTTAGCAGAAGGTTTTTAAGGTGCATCCATGTTATAGCCTGTATCAACCCTTAATTCCTTTCATGACTGAATAATATTCCATTATATGGATATAACACATTTTATTAACCTTTTTTCAGTTAATGAATATTTGGGTTGTTTCTGCTTTTGAGCTATTATGAATAATGCTGCTATGAACAATCAACTAGAGGTGATTATTTTTATTTGTCATGGGTATATATTTAGGGGTAGAATTGCTAGGTCATATAGAAATTATATGTTAAGTTTTTGATGAACCGCCAAACTCTTCACCGAAGTAGTGTCAAATGTTACAAACCCTGCCACCTATGTGTGAAAGTTCCAATTTATTCACATTCTTGTCAATATTTGTTACTGTCTTTTTAATTTTAGCCATTGTAGTGAGTCTAAAGTGATACCTCATTGTCATTTTGAAATGAATTTCCTTAAGGTGTAATGATGGTGAGTACTTTTTTCATGTGCTTATTGTCCAGCTGCATGTTTTTTTGGACAAATATTTATATAAATCCTTTCCCCCTTTTGGGGCAAAGGGTATTTATTGGGCTATTCAGGTTTATTGTTGCATTATAAGAGCTCTTTTTATATTCTTGATGCAAGTCCCTTATCAGACACATGATTTGCAATTTTTTTTTTGTCCATTCCCTGGGTTATATTTTCACTTTCTTCATAATGTTCTTTGAAGCCAAATATTTTTCATTTTGATATTGTATTTATCTATGTTTTCTTTTGTTACTTGTAGGGTTTTTTTCCCTCAAAGGAAGTTTTATTTATTTTATTTTTTTTATTATGTTCAATTAGCCAAATATAATACATCATTAGTTTTTGAGGTAGTATTCAACAATTCATTAGTTGCATATGATATCCACTTACTTATGTTTTTGATGACATATCTAAGAAAGCACTGCCTGATACAAGGTCTTAAAGATTTACTCCAATGGTTTTTTTCTAAAGTTCTTATAATTACAGCTCTTAAATTTAGGTATATCATATATTTTGATTTAATTTTTATGTATTATGTGAGGTAGGGGTCCAACTTCATTCTTTTATATATGGATATTCAATTGTCTCAGCACACTCTGTTGAAAAGATTTTCTTGGCACCTTTCTCAAAAACTAAGTGACCATAAATGAAAGGGTTTATTTCTGGATTTTCAATTGTATTCCATTGATCTGTCTATCCTTATGAAACAGCACACTTTCTTGAACACTATAGTTTTTTTGTTTGTTTGTTTGAGAGACAAAGAGAAAGCACATGTATGAGTAGGGGTAGAGGCAGAGGGGGAGAGAGAGGGTGAAGGAGAGAGAGTCTCAGGCAGACTCCATGCTGAGTGTGTAGAGTCTGAAGCAGGACTCCATCTCACAATCCTGAGATCATGACCTGAGCTGAAACCAAGGGTTGGACACTTAACTGACTGAGGCACCCATGCATCCCAAACACTGTATCTTTATAGTAAGTTTTGAAATTATGAAATGTGAGTTCTCTAACTTTGACCTTTTAAAAAATTGTTTTAGCTACCCTGAGTCCTTGCATTTTAGCTAAATTTTACAGTAAGTTTAGCAACTTCTGCAGAATTGGCAACTAAGATTTTAACGGGAATTCCAGTCAATCTATAGGTCAGTTTATCACTTGAGCAATATTAAGTCTTTTGATCCATGAACCTAGAATATTTTTCTACTTCTTTTGATCTTTCTGAATTTCTTTGAAAGATTCCTTGTAGCTTTCAGTGTACAAGTTTTATGTTCCTTTAGTAAATGTATTCCTAGACATTTTTTTTTTTTTTGATTCTATTACAAATGAAACTGTTTTCTTAGTTTCTTTTTTGGATTATTCACTGTTAGCAGATAGAAATACAATTAATTTTTTAATTTTGATTTTGTTTTTTATAACCTTACTGAACTTTAATGTGTGATTTTAAGATTAAAATGAATCATCTAATAAGAAAGGAGATTTGGGACCCCTTAAATCTTTTTTTAAAAATATTTTATTTATTTATTTGAGAGACAGATCACAACTAGGCAGAGAGGCAGGCAGAGAGAGGAGGAAGCAGGCTCCCTGCTGAGCAGAGAGCCAGATGCGGGGCTTAATCCCAGGACCCTGGGATCATAACCTAAGCTGAAGGCAGAGGCTTTAACCCCCTGAGCCACCCAGGCACCCCTGGGACCCCTTAAATCTTGCACAGAGATGGGGGTACTCTGAGAATCATCATCTACACATATGATGCCTGCTGGCATGAGAAGTCAGTGGGAGCCCAGGAAGATTATAGTGCTGACCCAATGGTGCCCTCAGCTACTGTGTCTAGAGTTAGTGGATAAAAAAATGATATAATTTGTGTTATGGATTGAATGCTTATGTCTCCCTCAAAATCCATACACATTGGAGTCTTAATCCCAAATGTGACGGTATTTGCAAGTGGTGCCTTTGGAAGGTAATTAGGTTTAGATGAAGCCATAATGCTAGACCCCTCCCCCATGACGGGCTTAATGTCCTTATAAGAAGAAGAAGAGACCAAGTTCTCTCTCTGCATGGTGAGGAATGAGAATGATGTGGCCATACAATGAGAAAGTGGCCACCTCCAAATGAGAAAGTTGGCCCTCACCAGACACTGAATCTTGGGCTTCCAAGCCTCTAGAAATATGAGAAATAAAATGCTGTTTAGTCACTCTGTCTATATTATTTTGTCACAGCAGCCAGAGCTAACAAATTGTTAGCATATGGTTGAAACTGTAAGAAAGGGACAAATCCCCAATTTGAAAGAATAAACAACACAGAGTCCAGAGTATCAAACTGCTAGGCAAGTGAGCCCTGAAAGATTCCTAGACTACTAGGAGCTCTCAGTTTGGCTGTTAATGCTATCAGAACAGAAAATGAGACCTACGGCTTGATAAGGAAGGGAGACAGAAGCAAGACTCTTAATAAAACTGGACTCTCCAATAGGATAATTCTGATGCAAATGGAACAAATGATCTGTACACCAGCCCAGGGAAGGGGCAGGGAATTTATTTCTGTATCTTGGCTTTACCTGGAAAAGGTAAGATTAAAGTTTCCTGAGATTAAATCAGAACTCTGAATTTGCTACCCCTTGTGGCTTTAGAATCAAACTGTCTATGAGTCAAATATAATAGGAACCCTCCCACCTGGGAAAATAACAGAAGCTTGTATGGTCTAGTGATACTCCTGCTTCCTGAGACAGGACCATAAAACCCACCTTGAAATGACACTTTGGTTACCCAGGACACTACATGGATTTACATACATAAAACAAGTCCTAGATAATACAAATACACAAGCATCCCTAACAAAACATATGAAAAAAATGATCCATCCCGAGTAAGAATCAGCAAACAAACAAACAAACAAAAACCACAACAAAAACAAAACAGAAGGATTAGAACCATGAGGACTTCTGATAAGGCTACTATAGGATAAAGGATAAAGCAAAATATACTGAAAATGGATTCAAAGGTAAAATAAGGAGTAAAAATCAAAAGGAAAGCAGATAATGCACAAAGAGCCACCAAGAATATGCCAAAAACAACCCAGTTAAAGACAGGCGAGTAGGTTCCTAGCACTATGAAGAGAGCAGTGGGTGGAAGGAGAAGGAAATGCCATCTGGTCTTGGGAAAATGTATCTGTTTCTCAGCAGTCATGTTTAAGTTCCAAGGTATTAAGAAACACAATGTGCTTTTTGTAAATGGCATTGTATTTAAATACTGATGCGTTTACTCCGAATAACTCAAACAGCTGTATTTCTTCAATCATTAGCAATGAGTTCTATAATTAGACCATCATAATATATCCTGGATCAGAAGTCAGGAAAGGATAATCAGGCGTGTAGCTGCTTATTTCCTTGTGCTTTGGGCACCCCATACCATGGAGAGTGCTCCCTCACCCCTAATAATGGCCCACTTTACCTCAGTTCTGAATACCACTGGCTGAAATAAATCTATTCTTACCTTGCTACTTTCTATTTTAGAAATTAAATAAGGCAAAGACGGTGTTCTAGTTTTGAATGTCTTCCTCTGTTAGAAGCTGGTACCAAGTCTCCCAACTTGGAAATCCATTCAGGTTTCTATTTCAGATATTTTCGTGTTTCTACAATTGATGGAGTTCTTCAATGACGGTGATCTGTGTACAGTGATTTATAACCCCTTTCAGGTCTTTGTCACACACTTCAGTAAATCTGACTTTTTTTTTTTTTTTTTTTTTACTTTTTTGTACTGTGAATGCTACCACCTTGTTTCTTACACCCTCTTTCCTTTCAAAGTCATTCAAGTCATTTACATTCTGCACCACTTAAAAAACAAAAACCAAAGTGAAACAAAGCACTAGCTATTCTTTAAGAAACTTGTGGTGGCTTATAAATGCATGAAATATATTTTTCCTTTAGAGAAAAGCTAAATCTCCCGAATGTTAATTATTGGAAGATTGGAAATCTTAAAGCTAATCTGTAAATAAGACTCACAGTATTTACATTCTCACATTGTTTTTCTCAGAAAAGTCCCCATAAAAATTTAGATTACTAGCTCCTCAGAATTGGTTTCATTGTACTTTAGATGAAGACAAAATATATTCTTTCTCCTTAAAAGATATTAAATTCCCAAAGAGTTACAATCCATATCTTTTTTTCCAAATACTCAGTGATTTTATTATTTTAAAAAAGGCACAGAAGCTAATCATGTGCCAATGATCAAGCCCTTGAGTATTGAATATCTTGCTCTCTGGAGCCAGATTTGCTAGAGAACAATTTGCCCATGGGAAAAGCAGGCATTAGGGAGCATTTAGCAACTTGCCCCTGCTTTAAAATCATTAGATGTCACTAAGCTTTCTACTCACAACTGAGTCTTTTCTTAATCCAACAAGAAGTGGTCCTATTCTGTCAGAAAAGGGCCTGGGTCCTCATGAATCACTTCCTTTGTTTGGCCTCTGAATGCATCTGTTGGACCAACTGGTTTCCAACTGTAAAAATAGGAGCACCTGCATAATTATGCTAAAACAAAATGTGGTTGCTTCAGTTCTCCATTTAAAAAATAACCTGTATAAAGAATTTCCAGGATGATGGAGAGTAAAAGCCTTTGAAAATCTGCTCATCTATAAAAGCAATGAGAACATGGGCAAAAAAAAAAAAGGTTCAGAATCAACCTTTTAGAACTCTGGAAATCAACCAAAGGCTTGCAGCAATTCAAGGAGCATTTATGCAAGGATAATGGTGGCTCCTCAGTAAGAACATTTCATCCTGTTTCATCGCACTCTCACCTCAGCCCAGTTCCATGGTAGCCTTGAAAACCAACAGCCTCACAAGTAAGGTAGCTGTGAAAATCTGTAACACAGCAGTCCCTGGAGGTGAAAAAACAAACAAACAAACAAACAAACAAACAGACAAAGTTTAGAGCTCCCCCAAAGCCTCATTCCTAAAGAATTTTATTTGACCTGCCTGAGAATCCCCACTTGCAGGGCTCGTATTTATTTGACCTGACTCAGAGCTTGCTCAATGCAAACAACTTTTCCCTGAAGCATTTGTTGAAACAATCAGTGGTAATTGTTCAAAATCATAGCTCTCTGAAGTCAGGAGGTCAGTCAGAGCAAACAAAAGAATGACCAAGAAATGTAAAAGAAAATGTCCACTGGGGGTTTAAAAAGTTCTAATATGATTCCAGGAGATCTAGAAGGCCACATATATGTTTGAGGCTGACTTGTACACAGAAAAGACCTCAGAAGACCCTACTCTCATTTCCAGTTGACCTTGAGGCTCTTCAAGTCTTAAGCAAGGCTGTACGCTGCTTATTAGAGTATTAAAAGCATGTCCCAACAAGCATACAGACCCCTCAGCAAAGGCTGAGGGATTTGTTTGTTTCAAGAGGTTAAGAGAATTTCTCTCTAATCATTAACTGACTACTAAGTTAATCAAGAGAAATGTCAGTGGCCACACATAACAGAGAATACAAACTTTACAACATTAATTTCAAAAATTACTCAATAAACAGCAAGAAACAGAAAGAACAACAAATAGTAACAACCAAAAATTCTGAAAAGAGAGATTTGCCATATTACATTCTTCAAAGCATCCAGTTTTCAGCAAAAAAATTACAAGACATATAAAGTAACATAAAAGTATGGCTTATACATGGGGGGAGAAAACAGTCACTAATAATAGTCTCTAGGAAGTATACTGGCTTTACATGACAAAAACTTTAAATCATCCAGTCCAAATAAGTAAAAAACATAGTATCTAAAGAACTAAAAGGAAGTATGTGGATAATGTCTATTAAACAGAAATTATCAATAAGGTGATAGAAATTATAAAAAAAGAAACAAATTTTAGAGTTGGAAAGCACAAGAAAATTTTTTTAAAAATCACTAGAGCAATTCAAAGCAGATATGATTTGGCAGAACAAAGAATTAACAAACATGAACATAAGTCAGTTGACACTATCTGGTCAAGGAAGCTAAGTAAAATATAATGAAGAAAAATTAACAGAGTCTCAGAGACCTGTAGCATTCTGGCATGCATACCAATATACCCATAATGGGAATCCATTAAGACAGATGAAAAAGAAATGGATAGAAAGAATATATGAAGAAATAATGACTGAAAATCTCCCAGGTTTGATAAAGAATATTATTTTATATATTCTAGTAGCTCAATGCATTCTCAATAAAATAAACTCAAAAGACATCCAGACTTGGTACATCATGGTCTGTCAGAAGCCAATGACAAAAGTAAAAACCATAAATTGTCAAAAGATAATGACAAAAAAAATGAAAGTAACAAGAGAATTGAGTCATCATAAATAAATGATTCTCAGTAAGATTAATAGCTGACTTCTCATCCAATACAATGGAGTCCAGAAAGCAGTGAGATGACA
Source organism: Mustela lutreola (assembly GCF_030435805.1). Classification (NCBI taxonomy): domain Eukaryota; kingdom Metazoa; phylum Chordata; class Mammalia; order Carnivora; family Mustelidae; genus Mustela; species Mustela lutreola. Next base: position 34,929,335 of record NC_081291.1, read on the forward strand.
TACTTGAAGTGATGCAAGAAAAAGACTGTCAACCAAGAATTCTATATCTAACAAAATTATCCTTTAAAAACAAAGAAATGAAGACATTATCAGATTTTTTAAAAATATCAGAATTCCTTGCTAATAGACCTATAAAAAATACTAGAGGGAGCACTTCAGGTTAAAAAGAAAGGATACCAGAGAGCAACTTGAACCTATGTGAAGAAATAGAGAGCACCTAACTAACTGTGTAGGTGAATATAGAAGGTAGCAATGAGCGAATCATGAAACTCTTATGATTGACTTATCATGTAGAAAGATGTAATTTGTATTACAATAATAGCACAAAGGAGCAGGGAGGAAATGCTGCTATAAAGAAGCAAAATGTTGTATGCTACTGAAATTAAATTTTTATTATTCCAAACTTGATTTTTATAAGTTAAGATGTTAATTATAATTCTCAGGGCAACCACTAAGAAAGTTTAGCAAAACATATAATAAAATAAATACAAATTAAAACGGTACACTAGGAAATACCTATTTAACACAAAATAAATCATTAATGGAGAAAGAGCGGAGTATAAAAGGACATAACACATATAACGATTAAAAAACAAAATCACAGATATAAATCTCATCCTATCAGTAAATGACATTAAATATAAATGCAGTAAACACTCTTATCAAAAGGCAGAAACAGGAAGAATGGACTAAACATTATGATCCGTCTGTATGCTTCTTTTAGGAAAAAAGTTCTAGATTAAAAAAAATCAACAGGTTGAAAGCGGAAAGAAGAAAAAAGATATACCAAGCTAACAGTAATCAAAAAACACTGTTGTGGTTATAGTATTAAATACTAAATACTAAATAATTTCATGACAAAAAATGTTACTGTAGGATGCTGAGTGGCTCAGTCAGTTAAGCATCAGCTTTTGTTTCGGGTCATAATCCTCAGATCCTGGGATTGTGCCCCACGTCAGGCTCCCTGCTCAGTGGGGAACCTGCTTCTTCCTTTCCCTCCCTTCTCCCCCCTGCTCATGCTCGCTCACATGATCTCTCTCTCTCTCCCCCAAATAAATAAAATCTTTTTTTAAAAAAGTTACTATAGACAAAGGACATCTTATAATAATGAAGTGATCAATTAATCAGCAAAAGAGAGCAATTGTAAACATATATGCATCTCACAAAAGAGCCTCAAAATACATGAAACAAAAACTGACAGAACTGAAGAGATTAATGAATAATTCCGTGAGAGAGAATTAATAATCCAACAATTTCATGAGAAAAACTGACTCAGATGGCTTTACTGGTAAACCTATCAAATGTTTAAGGAAGAACTATCACTAATATTTCATGAATAGTTCCAAAAAATAGAAGAGAAGGGAACACATCCCACTTCATTTTATGTGCCATTATTACCCTAATACCAAAACCAGAAAATGATATGAAAAGAAAAGAAAACTATAGACCAATATCCGTTATGATTTAAAAATGGAAAAGTCCTCAACAAAATACAAGCAAACCCAACAGCAAGAGAGAAAAAGGATTATACATCACAACAAAGTGCAGTTCATCCCCCAGGGATGGAAGATTAATTTAACATGTGAAACATCAGTGTAATATATCATATTGATAGAATAAAGGACAACACTCACATGATCATCTCAAGATGATTCTAGGAAAATATTGAACAAAATTCCAACACACTTTTAGGATAAAATACTGAATGAACTAGAACTCCCAGGAGGGGATTTCCTCAATATGATAAATGCTGTCAATGAAAAAACAACAGTTAACACTGTACCTAATGGAAAAAGAACGCATTTACCCTAAGATCAGGAACAAGGCAAAGGATGTTCATTCTTGACACCTTTATTCAATATTGTACTGGAAGTTTTAGTGAGGGCAATTAGACAAGAAAAAGAAATACAGGACAGTCAAATTTAAAAAAAGGAAAAAGTAAAAATATCCCTATTTGCAGATCACATGATCTTGTATATAAAAAATTCTAAGGAATTTACTAAATTTTACTAAATCTAATACATGAGTTGTAAAGGATACAGAATATAAGGTCAATTTAAAAATAAATTGCATTTATTATACTAGTATTGAACAGTTATAAACAACTACATTTACATTGGCATCGAAAATAATAAAATACATAGGAACTTTTTTTTTAAAGATTTTATTTATTTATTTGACAGACAGAGATCACAAGTAGGCAGAAAGGCACAGAGAGAGAGAGGGGGGGGGGAAGCAGGCTCCCCACGGAGCAGAGAGCCCGATGTGGGGCTGGATCCCAGGACCCTGGGATCATGACCTGAACTGAAGGCAGAGGCTTTAACCCACTGAGCCATCCAGGCGCTCCCCCTTAGGAACATATTTTTTAAAGGCTTATTTATTTTAGAGACAGAGTGCAAGCAAGTTGGGGAAGGGTAGAGGGAGAGGGAGAGAGAGAATCCCCAAGCCAACTCCCCATAAGCATGGAGCCTGACTTGGGCTTCGATCCCAGGATCCTGAGATCATGACCTGAGCTGAAAATAAGTCAGTTGCTTAACTGACTAAGCCACCCAGGCACCTCTATACTTAGGAATAAATTTAACAAAAGAAGTGTAGCACTTAGCACTACACTACACTAAAATCACAAAATATTTTTCAAAGAAATTCAAGACTTAAATAAATGGAAACATACCCCATGTTCATTGATTGCAAGACTTACCACTAAGATGTCAAGACTTCCCAAACTGATCCACAAATTCATTCTAATTCCTACCAAAATGGCAGCTGTTACCTCTGCAGATATGGACAAAGAGATCTTAAAGTTCATGTTGAAATGCAAGAGACCCAGAATAGCCCAAATAATCTTAAAAGCAATAATAATTTTTTTGAGATTATGAAATGTTCTAAAAGTAGTGGTTATAGGTGTACTCTGTGAACATACTTTAAAAACCACTGCAGGGCACCTGGGTGGCTCAGTGGGTTAAGCCTCAGCCTTCTGCTTATGTCATGATCTCAGGGTCCTGGGATTGAGCCCCACATCGGGCTCTCTGCACAGCAGAGTCTTCAAATATCTCTGCTTCCCTTCCTCTCTCTCTGCCTGCCTCTCTGCCTACTTGCAATCTCTCTCTATGTGTTAAATAAAGAAATAAAAAATCTTTAAAAAAACACAAAGCACTGAATTTTATACTTTAGAAGTGTAAACTTTTTTGGCACGTGAATTATATCTCAATAAAGCTGTTTTTAAGAAAACCTGGGACGGATATGGCAGGCTAAATGCATTGATTATGTGGAGTTTAGTTTGCTTTCCCCCTATTTGTTTCACACTAAGAGATATTCAAGTACTTGTGCTTTACTTGGAATCACTGATCAAAATCTGTCTTCTAGGGTGCGTGGGTGGCTCAGTTGGTTAGGCGTCTGCCTTTGGTTCAGGTTGTGATCCCAGGGTTCTGGGATCAAGCCCCGCGTTGGGCTCCCTGCTTATCGGGAAGCCTGCTTCTCCCTTTCCCATTCCTCCTGCTTGTGTTTCCCTTCTTGCTGTCTCTCTCTGTCAAATACATAAAAAAAAAAAAAAAAAAAAAAAAAAAAAAGAATTGTTTTCTAGAAAATAGTATTCAGTGTCTGAGTTCAGGGTAACCGGTCAGTGCAGAGACACGTGTTTCTAGGGATATTTCAGTTTGACCCTCATAAGCAACCTTCACTAGGTGTGAGCATTTCTGGCTATGTAAATTTCTGCAAAACAATGATTTTAAGAATCTTCACAAAAATTATAAGAGGGCCTCAGATTGCCAAATATCCAGTGTATAAATATGACCTTATCAACAGATGGCCAGTATTGTTAGAAGCAGACCAGCTATCAAGGTTTTTTGCCTTCTTGGTTAAAATCAAGAAAGCACACTCAAGCACCTTCTTCATTCCTTTGTGCCAGATGTCGGTCTTTGTAAGAGAGATCATCTGGACTCCTAAATTATGGATTGTTAACTTTCAAAATCCTAGGCTAACAAGCTTCCAAGGATAAGTAATGAAATAAATATTTCATGGGCGAAGAGCTGCAGGCTGAGATCACTAACACTAATTTCAGATTCCATTTCCCTGCTTGCTTTCTTTTTGACTTCTTAGATTAAGTAGACATAAAGAAGAAGAAGAAGAAAAAAACCAAAAAAGCCTAAGGCTATTTGAAGAAACCAGTTATCACATATTGAAAGATTCTTTTTAAGGTGCCTTATGTCTTTTAGAGAAATTATTGAAAGAAAAATGTTTGGCATACCAATATTTGTAGTGGAAATAAACCAATAATCAGGAGTTAGGTATTTATTTTACTTCTTGATCTTTAGATCTATCTATAATATATACATGTGTGTATATATAATCTTATATGTATATGTATATATAACCTTATAATATATATAAACTTATATATATCCTTATGTGAGAGATGCCATTGTGTCCATTTTAAAGAGAAAGAAAAAAAGAAAGAAAGAAAGAAAGAAAGAAAGAAAGAAAGAAATTAATTAATTATTAACTAACCCAAGGTGACCAAGTTGGTAAGGTTTTTCTGGGATTTACCCCAAGATGCGAGCTTCTAAACCCCATGCACTTGACCATAATGCTACATTGTCTCCTCATATTAAAAATGGCTATCATAAAAATGGATAGCGTCCAGTGAAGACCACTATTAAAAGGACAAAGAACATTCTTCGTTTGTTTGCCTTTTCCAAATAACTATGAATACTGCGTCCAATATTCTTTCACTCCACAAATATGAATTACGTGCCTCCCATGTGCTGGAAACACTGTCTTCCACACCGCAGTGTAATTGAAGGGAAAAATGAGTATGGAGAGAAATCAGGGGAACTCGGACTACATCGTTTCAACTATTTTGAGTGAGCGTGTTAGCTAAGAATCTCTCTCCAGATAGGTTTGTGACCAACCATCAGAGAAATGCACTGATGAGCCAAACAGTCATTTCTGTATCGTAACAATTTTTCCCTAGAAATGTCCTTATGTTCACCTGGGTTGTTACCTAACACACAAATTGTTTTAGCTAACTCCCAATGGACAGCTATTGCTCTTCTGATAGTGTTTTTATTTATTTATTTATTTATTTTTTTAAAAGATTTTATTTATTTATTTGATAGAGAGAAATCACAAGTAGATGGAGAGGCAGACAGAGAGAGGGGAAGCAGGCTCCCTGCTGAGCAGAGAGCCCGATGCGGGACTCGACCCCAGGACCCTGAGATCATGACCTGAGCCGAAGGCAGCGGCTCAACCCACTGAGCCACCCAGGTGCCCCACTGATAGTGTTTTTAAAGGGAGACACTAAAAAGAGGTTGATAAGAAAAATAAAAAATAAAATAAAAAGAGGCTGATTGCTTTAGCCAGTTCTCCAATGGAATAACCACCAGAAGCAAACTGGATGGTTGACAATGTTTATATTTACCATTTTTGCTTTGCTTTTCTCTGTCTCAATTCCTAACATGTGTAAGAGGAAAAATTCTTGGCCCAAACTCGGGCCGGCGAAGATGGGAAATACATTGTGGCAAAATACAGAGCAGAAATAATTCACTTGTCCTTCTTAAAATCTTTCTTCAGCTTGGAAAACTTCTCACGCACACAGGGAAAGAAATCCAGCTTTTATCTCACAGGCGTTTAAGAAGTTTGACCTCTGGCTTCCTTTACATTGCTGGAACTTAACTTTTTCATGTACGAAGTGTCCGGCCTACTTTTTTTTTCATGCAAATTTTCTTGTCAAAACTACAAACGGACATTTGATCAAAGGTCAGCCCTCCCTCGTAGTCCTGTTTGATAAAAGAAATTTCTATTTCATCCTTGGCCGTGAGGCCAGCTGGAGAACGTGTTAGCTGCCGGAGACATTACTGATGCATTTCTTCCTGGAGCTCTTCAAAGTTTTCCTGCCTCCTCCCATTTTCTTCTTTTAAATCGAAAGGGTGTTTTAATGTGAATACATTTTTCACTTTTTAATGGGTTACTTAAGTTAGCTGCGAATGAGAGTTTTGCTTTTTTTTTTTTTTAAGATTTTTTTAAGATTTTTTAAGATTTTTAAGATTTTTTTTAAGATTGTTTAAGTTCTTTTAAGATTTTTAAAGATTTTATTTATTTATTTGACACAGAGATTGTTTAAGTTCTTTTAAGATTTTTTTTTTAAGATTTTTAAAGATTTCATTTATTTATTTGACACAGAGAGAGAGATCACCAGTAGGCAGAGAGAGAGGGGGAAGCAGGCTCCCTGCTGAGCAGGGAGCCCCATTCAGGGCTCAATCCCAGGACCCTGAGATCATGACCTGAGCAGAAGGCAGAGGCTTAACCCACTGAGCCACCCAAGTACCCCAGGAGTTTTGCTTGTTAACTGAGGTGGAGTTGTGGGTAGATAATACCTAGCAGCTAACAGAATCATCACAGGCCTTTTCTTTGGTCCTGGTGAATGTGTAGAACCCGTGTATAGATATGCCTAAGAAAGTGAGTCGTTACCTAGAGCCAAATAAGGACTTTGATCTCTCCCAATACTCTTTTGTTTTTTTCTTTCTTTCTTCAGAGAAGAAAAAGGAAAAGAAAAAAGCAATGCTCAGTTTCTATAAATATGCTATTATTTGGTAGTCAGTTCACACGGCAAACTCAAGTTGACAAAGAAGTTGTTCAGTCATTTAGGGTAATGGGAGTGATCGAAGGGAAGGTAAACAATGCAATCCTACTCGATGCGCAAAATCCCACTTGAATTTCCACGAGGACAGTCTCAGCTGTTTGTGGATGGTGTAGAGCCTTGGAGACTTAAGATAGTGAAGAGGACCTATTGAAAAATCATATTGCAGAAGTGACACGGGAACGATTATGGTTAAAGAGACAACACTCCTGATTAAGACACGCAACTTCAGATAGAGATGAAACTGCTGAGCAAAAACTGGGTCACCTAAAGAACACTGGGTCATGTAGAATAGCTCACTGTTTACTAACAGGGACAATGACCTCTGGAAAAAGAGACTTTGAAAGGAGACGGATGGGTTTGAACCCCTGTCTTGCCACATCCTAGGTTTTTCTGACTAAGTGAGGGCCGGCTGGCTCATCTGTAAGATGGGGATAAAGTTCCTTATGCAGAAGAACTCAGTAGATTCTATTCCTCTTGCTTTTGCATAGGATAAATATATTTATAGATCGTAGATACATATAAAATAAATATAGTACTAATGTTGTAGGAAAGATCTGTCTTCCTTACCCGTGTAAAAAAGGGAAAACCAGACAGGTTAACTGAGCTGCTTAGCATCCCAGATCTAGGGAATGGGTCAAGGCTTCCTGCACAGACCTTCTCTGTCTCTAAGTCAGGAATTCCTTTATTAACAGAAACTAGCACAAAAGGACTTTAAGAATTCCTGTGCAGTGAGGAATCGGAAACTCTTCCCCAACAGAATACCATTGTTTACTTACTCAACACCCATTCTTAAAGTTTTACCCATTTAGGTGGCACTTTCTAAAGCAAGCTGTTAGTGGTCCTGTTCAGTCTTACTAATTTTGAAAACCAGTACACCAAGGAGAAACTGCTTCCCTTTAGGGAAAGGACAATGTCCTTAGATTTTGTCCCCAGGTTTCTAAAACCTTCTGCTTGCTGTCTAAATGCACCACCAAATGCGTTTAAAACAGATCAAAAGGGGGCACCTGGGTTGCTCAGTCGGTTAAGCATCTCACTTTGGCTCAGGTCATGATCTCAGGCGTCCTGGAATTAAGCCCTGAGTCAGGCTGGGCTCTCTGCTCAGCAGGGAGTCTGCTTGTCCTTTCCCTCAACTCATGCTCTCTCTCTCTCTCTCTCTCTCAAATAAATAAATAAAATCTTAAAAAAAAAAAAAATCCCCCCACATCAGATCTAAAAGGTATATTCTTAGTGAGCATATCCAGTCAGTCTCAGGGCAGCATGTCAGGCAAAGACCTGACAGACCCACATCCCAGTAACCATTGAGAGCTCAGATCCCTTATTTTTATCTTTCAAAGCTCAGGAATATAGGGGGATCCCTGTAGTCCACCATCACATCCCTTCCTTTGTCCTCAGCTGGCTTCTCCATGGCACCATGCCACTCCCTGCGTACCCTCAACAACCCCCACCACCTAGCTTGCCCCCTTGCACAATATCCCCCTCAGCCCTTTCTCCGTCTTCTATTATGTAAATTTACAAGGCATTCTTTCCCCTCTAGAGAGTGGGAGGTAGGGAAAACCATACCTATAATTCTGGGGTTCTCTTCCTCATGAGCCAGGAGTGTGGGGGGAGGCTGAGGAAGAAGTCCCTTCACCCGAGACTGATAGGCCCTCCTGTGCTGCTACATGCATCCGAGCTAACGTTGTGAATAAGAAGGATAACTGCTGGGGTTGGAGGCTTTTTGGACGCGAAGGCACCCCTGAGCCATTGTGAGTTAGAAAGTTCACAGGTGGAGAAATATCTGCCTCTGCTCAGATATTTAGGGAGAAATCAATCAATAGGGCCCGCAGAAGCTGATAGTGAATAGTCTTGCCAACCTCGTCGTCTTTCTTTTGCTTGCTGCCCCTCCCTCCGGTAAGCCGAGGCTCCTTTTGAGTCTGTTTTTTCGAAGGCTGTCCTCTATCACGTGGCTTGCCCACAATCAACACTTCCTAGAAGGCAATCACACTCTGGTGGTGGGGCTGAATTACCCTGCCCTTTTTTTTCCCATTTAAAAAAATTTTTTTTGTTTTATTTATTTGTTTATTTAACATCAAGAGACAGCGAGAGAGGGATAGAAGCAGGGCTAGTGGGAGAGGGAGAAGCAGACACCTGCTGAGCAGGGAGCCTGATGCAGGCCTCGATTCCAGGACCCGGGGATCATGACCTCAGTCGAAGGCAGATGCTCAATGACTGAGCCACCCAGGCACCCCTGAGAATTTGTACCATGAGCATGTACTAGGAGACCATGTGGTCACTGAAACTGCCTGGAGACATCTGGATATGGCCCTCGAATCAAGGCCATTACCATCACTGGCAGGCATGCAAATGAACTAAGCTGCTTTCTTAGAGGGAGGTGATCATCTTTCTTCACTACTTTTTTTTTTTTTGCAAGTGACAGAAGAGTCTGGCTGCATCCAGAGCTGCTTTCAGGCTTCCTGGCTAACAGGTCACGGTGCCCCTACAGCCGCTCAGCAATAACCTGAAAGTCAACACTTCTTGGAACTCCAAGTCCTGCACCCCACAAGTGCACACGAGTGGAAACGAAGCACCACTTCAGGAACAATGAGTGTTGGTGAATTTGATTCATCTGCCATTTGCCACCCCTGTTGCGTTAGGCTGTCAGACAGGTAAGCGAAGTACCTTTAATGGGGTTCTTCTTCCGTCACGGATTTATTGAGCTATAGCCTACATTTCATTCAATTCATTTCTTTAAAGTACAGAATTCAAAGTTTTTTGTTTTGTTTTGTTTTGTTTTTAAAGAATATTCACAAAGTTGTACAAAAATCACCAGAATCAATTCTAGGGCGTTTTCATCACCCAAAGTGAAATCCTGGACCCATTCACTCTTCCTGCCTCCACAAGCCCCCAGCCCTCAGCAACCTCTAACCGACTTTCCATTGCCGTGTAATGGTATTCTTTGAATCCTGGCTTTTTAAACCAATGAAAGAAAATCTCTGTCTGGTTGCAGAGGCGTCTGGACAGTGTTAGGACGAGGGTCCGAGCTGGAGAGTCTTAGTGAATTGTGGAAGGGCTCAGCTTCCAGGAAGACAGACCTGGATTCACCTCCTGGCTCTGGGTTTGCTGTGTGTCTTCGGATGAGTAAACCTCTCTGAGTCTGTCTTTGTAACTACACAATGGGAATGATAAGGACTCCCATTTCGCAGGCCTGTTCTGAATACGAAATGAGAATACACCGAAAGCATTCAACTTGGAGAGCTTCCAGCATTCTTGGAATCCTGCAGGGGCTCATTACCCGCTAATTCATATTATCATATTTATTCTTGTTAGTCACAAACCTCTCTGCAGAACCGATTCCAGGTTATGGAACAACTGCCACAGCCTAACAGTTCCACGTTACTTCTGACGGGACTGGAGTTGTCACGGAACAGGTCCCCTGGGAGAATGGCTTTAGGGCAGTGGAGACAGACACAACACCCCAGAAGGACGGGGATGGAAGGAGTGCCAAGCCTATGCAGGCAGCAAAAGCAGACTCCTCTCTTGAGAAACTGGGCAGCAGTTTGAACGGGAGTTGTCTGTGGTATTGATGTAGAGGGTTTGCAGGAGTCAGGAGACCCTGAGAAGGAACTGATAAAAGGAGTGAGATTGGCAATGTCAAGGAAAGAGGGTCAAGGTCATTGGAAGTCAAGAGGCAAGGCCATCCTGGAAATGGACATAACACATTTTTCAAAGTCACAGCCCAGAAAATGAAAAACAATGGTGTCTTATCCTGGGTTTCCCTGAAAGCAGAGCTTGAGAGGAAGGGTCAAGTGCATGGAGTTAATTTGGGAATGGGATCCCAGGGAGCAGTAGCATAGGACAACATGAGGGAAGCAAGAAAGAAGAAAACTTTATAAAGCAGGTTGGCCCCCTCTACAGTGCTTCATTGCACCAAACCTTCTAAGAATCTCAGAAAACATGTTTCAGAACTGCCTACCTATGGGCAAAAAGGGAAACATTTATCTTCCATCTCCCTTTCTCCTAGGTCAAAGATGATTCACTGGATTATCTCCCCTACATTTCTGGGCTGAGAAATTGTGAACACCAAGCGGGTTCCCAAGGGTATCCTATGCTGTGGCTTCCGAGGGGCTTCAGGGCTAAAAGCAAACGTTGTAGGGCTCTGGCCCAAGGACAGGAGGGCTGTGCCGCTCTGTCTGGGGAAAGCCTGTCAAAACTGGCACAGAGCTGTCACTACGCAGTAGTGGCCTGGACCAGGCTGAGAGAATATCATAGCAGTAGGCAAGAGATGCCCCGCACGGGGAGGTATCCTTACGGAACATTTATTACACACTGGGCATTGTTCAAAGCACTTGCTATGAGCTCCTAATCCTCCCAACCACCTTGCACTGCAAATGAGAAAATTAAAGCAACATAACTTGAATACCCCACTCAAGGTCACATAATTATTAAGTAGCAAAACTAGGGGTCAGGAAGTAGCATATGAACTCCTAACCACAGCAAGGCAAGTCCTGGGATAGAACCAAGCTGATTGAAGCTGGGGCAGGAGAGTGTATTTGTTCACAGGGGTAGAAATCGCACTCATTCACATCGCCCTCGCCCTTTCTGGTCAACAGTCCGTAAATGACCACTATTGACCTCTATGTTTAATTTATTCCTATCTAGACCTGCCAGGATTGTGCTAAATTTCTCCCACCTTGTTCCCCAAAGTATAAAACGAAACTCCAAAGGAGCCTAGCTTGCTGACTCAAGATTAACTTGAGTCCCTGTGAGTTGGAAGTGTTCCTGGTCACTTAATCTTCACGGAGTTCTACGGAAATCCTTTGGTCCTCACCACCAAGAGTCCCTTTCAAAGTCTGTGTAAAAAAAACTCCCTTAAAGAAAAATGTAAATATCCAGATACACCTAGAACAACAACAAAGTTTTTTTAAGGTGGTCATAGCTTCATTTGATGACTGATCCCCTGCCATGTGGCTAATTCAAATGGAAGTATGCTGTTAGTGTAAGATAGACATCGAATTTGAAGGACTTAGTATGGTAAAAATAGTGAAGTATCTCATTAGTATTTCTTATATTGATCACGTGTTCAAATACACTATTTGTTTATTTGAGAAAGAGAGAAAGAGATGGAAGGAGAGAGGAGGAGGAGGGGCAGAGAGACGCTTAACCAGGGCTCCATCTCACAACCCTAAGAGCATCACCCAGCTGGAATCAAGAGTCAGACACTCAACCAGCTGAGCCCCTCAGGCAGCACCAAATAATACTATTTTAAATATCGGGTTAAATAAAAGATATTATTAAAATTAATTTCTTCTATGCATTTTCCTTTTTTAAAAAATAGGGCTACTAGAAAAGTTAAAAACGTGTATGTGGCTCACGTTATGGGTTAACCAGACAGTGCCTCTCTAGATAACCTGTCTTCTGCCCAAGTGTTCTCTTTTCCAGACACATATTCTCACTTTCCCTGTCAATATATTTGCTCTTCTTAAAACACCCAACAGGATGTTTGCACCCTACCACAGGGCCTTTGCAGCTGCTGTTTTTACAGCCTGGGATGTTCTTTGCACCATGGCTTACTTCTTCATTTCATTTTGGACTTCTTCAGAGGAACATTCCATAACCTATGAGGTCAGTATTTCTATAAGCCTTTACCCTGCTTTATTTTTCTTTATAATAGTTAAACTGGGATTTTATCCTCTGTCATTGTTCTGCCTTTAGTGTAGTGGAAATAACACAGAAGAATCGATGGGCAGAATGAGGTTTATGTTTTCTTATAACCAAAGTTTTGGATAATGCCCAATTAAAAAAAAAAAAGTCTGCCCACCTCAACGTCTCTTGGCCTTGACATTTCTAAGCTGCCTTAGCTCCATCCATATTTGTACCCACATTTTCCAATTCTGTTGAAGCCTGAAGAGGCTTGTAGCTTAAAGGACCTTATGACGTCTTTTCCCTTGGGAGGGATGTGGCCTTGTCTGGCTTTCCAGTGAAGTATGGGTTGAGGGATGAGAAATTCCCACTGGGTCTCACTGAGAAGTGCCGTAATTGTCGCTCTGCATCTTTGTCCTCTGCTGTTAGTGACAGTAGAGGGCAGCAGAGGCCTTTCTACCAGAGCATTCTGAGCAAAGACTGACTTTGGGCTGTGCATAGTTAAAGTCAAGCCCCTCTCAGAGAACAAGAGCTAATGAGTCCTATTATGTCTAGGACGGAACTTACAGCAATGGCATATTTTCTTCCATCTTTAATTATATAGATGATTCAAACTTCTGAAGATACTGAATTTGCATATTTGGAAATTAGAGTATTATAGCGACCTCGTCAGAAAAAAGATTGTAATCTTATTTACTTTGCCGTTCCCGGCCTCCTTCTTGACTATTTCTTTTATCTGGGTTTCTATTTCCTTCTTTACATCCTATTTGCAGCGTAAGGGTTGACCCAGGGACTTTGGGACTGGAGTAAGCCAATATCAGTAGATTCACATTTATTTGGTCTACTTCTCATCCTGGGCTTTCCAGAATGAAGGCTGGCTTCTTGGGGCTTCTTCCTGCATTTACCTAACGTGATAACTCTGAAGAGCAGACAGTCTGAACTCAAACTTTCCACAGGACCCAGAAATGAGTGTCTTCACTAATCCATTACCAGTATAGCCCTGAGAACCTTCAGTTAAAAAGCAGGTATATAGCACAGGTGATTAATAACCCCCAGGATAGAAGCAGATAAAATGCCTGCAAAATCTTCCAGTTATGCTAGTTAGTGACACAGATATGCTTCCTAAGAATGTAAGAAGATCCAGTTTCTCCAAAGGGATTTTTAAAAATCTCATCGGTAGTGGGGATACTTGTAAGAAATTACAAAGTGTCTTGGTCAATTAGTGACTTTAGAATTAACTCTTAGCTACAAACTTCATGAAACCAGTTTACGTATGCTTTACTTGCTCAATTTATTTTTATTTCTATTTTTTAACTTTTGTTACATTTACCAAAAAAAAAAAATCAGAATTATTTCTTCATCTCAGCATTTCTGGACCCAAAAAAAAAAAAAGATTTAGCAAAGACCACTTGTCCTTGGCATGTCGGTCAGGAAAGTTGGCAGCTAGCAACAAGAAACTTCCTAGATTAGCTGTACACAGTAGGATTCCATCTAGTTCCTTTGCTATGTTTCAGTAACAGAATTTTGATTTGTGTCTGAATTTAGTCTCAAATTGTGTCCCACTGTTTTGATACATAGTACTTACATAGATATCTGCCATCATGTTCTGGTTGCTTTTCTTGCGAATGTTATGCTCTGTAAGAATTCTGTTTAGGAAAAGCAGCCTAGAGATGCTTTGGGCTACAGGAGAGACACTTGCTTTTGCTAAGCTATAATCACCATTATTATACCAATAGCCATTGGAAGATTTTGTTGCTGTTTATGGCCACACAAATCAGTCTCTGGGTGGATTTCTGGGCTTTGTTTGAATTTGATACTTAACTTTGAACTCTGGGTTTTGAGAATTTCCACTCAAGTCTCAGCAATTGGATTCTCAAGAGATGGCAGGAGATAGTGTTGAGCATGCCTTTTAGATATAAAATAGGATTAAAGAGCTTCATCCTGTTGAAATTATTTACCACTGGAGCCGCTGAATATAAATGTACTCCTAAAGGCAGTGAAGCTCAAGGCAGCCATATGAAGGAGAATAAGAAAAGATTTCTATTATTATACATATGAGATACTGAGGAAGAGCTGAGAAAAAACTACAAGGAAAACATAAAATGGATGGGGGATAGACATTCCGTTTTAAGTAGAAGAAGATACTGTCAGGGGAAAATTCTATTTTTACTTATAATAATTCTATGCAACACACATAAAGCTACCAACTCTTATTCAAAAGTCTAATCCTGGTTTAAGAAGTGGGAAAAAGATTGCTGCATTCTGAATCTGTCCTTGTAGTGAGAAAGAACTGAATTATGGCCAAAACTCTTACTGACGGATATGGACTCAGGACGCTGGGAGGGTAAGGAATGCAAGGAACCTTCCTTTGTAACAGGTGTGGCATTAGATAATGCATAGGAAGGCGAAAGAGAAGTCTTTGGCCTGGTGGAGTCTAGTGTCTGGTTGAGGAAACCGAACAAATAATTTAGTGCATTTATTAAACAAATAATCACAGTATAACATCACAGGTGTCACAGCCCAAGTATGGGCAAACGGTTGTGGAGACAGGCACAAAGAGGAGACAATTTCTAAAAAAAAAAAATCTTACATGCATATCTATTCAAAAACAATTTGATCTGAAGATAAATCAGCACATCAACACATAAACACAAAGGTGACTTGATTTTTAAGTTTCAGGTTAGTTCCAAGTACGATTATTTCTTTATAATGACAGTCCCAGTAATTCAGTTTTGGGGGCTACTTGAAATTCCAGTTTGATTATGTCCCTGTACAACCCTCTCTCAGAAAACACGGGTCTCATTTTACTTATTTTTGGGTTCTTCCACAGCATCAAACATTGGACCAGTAGGCAATAAAATTTTGGAGCTAAATTTAGTTTGCCTGTGTTATAGGGGGTGATGAAGTGGGAAAAGAGAGGTTACTCATAGGTAATATTTGAAGGAAAATATTACTTACTTTGTAGTAATATTTACTTACTTTATAGTAAGTAATATTTACTTGCTAAATATTAGTAATATTTAGTATAAAAAACTAAGAAAAAGGAAAACTGTATATAAATATGTTTTACATGGTCATCTGCCAAAACTCTACATTAAAAACACTATTTAGGACTAAAAAGGTGACCTTACAACATCCATTATTTGAAACAGATTTATTGTATGTTTGGCATAAAATAAATATTGGATAAGTCTGATTTAAATGATGAATTTGGCATTTGTTCAAGATGTTCTCTTCTTTATAGAAATAGTGCCTAGACTATAAAGACTGGATTTATCTCAGATGGCCTGCTCTTGGGTATGAATGAAGACTTTAAAGATTTTACTAATCAGTTGTTTTTTTCCCTTGCAGCAAATATATGAATTTTCATAATTGTGGGTTTTTTTTTAAGCTTTATTTAATTAGGGTAAAAAAATCCTGTCGGAAGCATCAGCCAGCAGTTAGGGAATTTATTGGGGGTGATTCTCCCTTGGAGCCCTTCTCTCAAAAGCCATCTCGCTGATAAATGCCAATCTCGACCAACTGAGATTTGGGTTTTCAAATGATTCTTCATTCTTCCAGAAGAGCAACGCTTAGACAGAGAGCTTTCTATGCAAAGAGCGGCTCCAACCGTCAGGTAACCACCACTGGCTGCGAATCCTTCAAAGTACCTTGTAACTGCCCATGAAGATCAGAACGCCTTTTTCTATCACAAGACACCATCTCCTGGGGCGAAGGAACATCTCCATTGTAAACTGGTAATTGTAAACATTGGTAAACCTTAGTACATTGTAAATTGTAAACATTGGTAAGCCTTGGTAAATTGTAAATTGTAAACATTGGTAAACCTCCGTTCTTCAAGTGTAGAACCAGCTTATCAAAGTTATAAGAAATGAAAAACAAGAGTGAGAAGCACAAACTTAGATCCCCCATTAACTAGGGATCTGGCTTCATTTTACTATCTCCCCGCTCTGGGCATAGTGCTTTATACAGCTGAGTAGATAATGTTTATTTCATGAACTCACCCTTTGTAGGGACTTTATGTTGCTAACTATAGTGTAAATCATCACCCAATCAGAGAGGACACCACTGACGATGATCTCCTATGGGTAGTTTACTGGCGGGACTAGAGAATTGTTTTGTTCCTAAATTCTGAAACAAACATTTAATGAGCATCTACACTGCTTTAAAGATAGAATATTGAAAGCACAGGGTACAAAGATTTTCTATATATATAAATATCTCTCTATATATGTTTATATACGTGTGTGTATATATGTTTATAAGAGATAGATTATGTGTGTGTGTGTGTGTGTGTGTGTGTGTATAAATCTACTTTAAAAACCCTTACAATCTAGTTGCAGAGATAAAAGATATCTGCAGAAATTTAACCAGTACTTGGGCATATTCAGTAAGTACCACAGACTGGACTGTCAGCTCTAGGAGAGCAGGGAATTTTGTCACTGCTCTATCCTCAGTTTCTAGAACAGTAGCAAGCACATATTTAGTACTCAGTAAATTTTTTTTCAAATGAATGAGCATCACAGGCAATAGGGCATGAGGTGATTCAGGGGAATAGAGCTCTCAGGATTCAGAACGGAGAGGTCCTCCATGGCACCACGGAGGAGGAGACCTTCAAGCCCAGTACATAGAGTTAAAGTGGGCTTATTAAAAGTTGTGTCTTATTTATTCATTGTACTGGGGAGGGCCGTGCAAAAAATCAAATCCTTCACTGATCTAGGATGATCCCAAGAGTTTAACTCAGTCTAAAAGTCTCCCTGAATATTTCCTATAATTCAAAACATGTCCGGAAACGCAAAACTCGAGGTGAAATAATTAAGCCACTGTGGCTAGTCTGAAAACAGATGGTGTAGCGGCAGAAAAGGGGAGTGGACAAAGTCCCTTTCTTGTCTGCCATTTCCTTTCTAAACATGATTCAAAAGTTCTGGGAAGGAGTAGAAATTCAGAGGGACAGAAATGCTGCTGTCTTTGTCACTGCATGCAGAAGGGACGCCTTTGCTTTTGTTGTCCAGCCTGGAGGCTGGCTGCGTGGTAGGCATTAGGCACGGTTGTCTGCTCTCCGCTGTCTGGCTCATGTTGAGTCTCACCATGCTCCCCGTTCTCCCAACCCATTCCCAGCCGTCACTCCGGAGTCAATGTAGAACAACACACACACACACACACACACACACACACACACACATACAGGGCGACAAGCTGCCTCTCTGAAGTCCTGGAAAATTGACTTCTGTCTGTTCATCATTTCTCTTGTAAACCTAAAAATTACCCAGGAGACAGTGAGCTTTGGTGAGTTATGAGCTAACGACGAGGCCAGGAAAACAGAGACACTGAGAGGAGGTCTGAAACCTCTCTAGCACCAGCCCCGCAAGTGGGAAAGTCAGAGGCAAGGTGCCTGGTCTTTGATGGTAGGAGTCTCTCGTCATTCTTACTGTACTAGGCGGCTAACAGTGTCATTTAGGGTCTTGGCTACAATGATTTAGCATGGAATGCTTTTTCATGTTGCTGGATTCATGTTTTAGAAAACTATCAAAGATAAATATAAATATATATATGTATGTATGCATACATATCTTTGGCTTGGGCTACCTTTGTTGTGTGGCTTTACTTGAGAACACGATGAATCCAGAAGCCTGTGTGGTACACTGTTAAGACCCTAAACTTCAGATTTCAGCACATCCAAGTTCCTCTGTCTACACCAATTGTTAAATCATCTATGTTCCTGTCTCTCTTCTGGGGGTTGTCGAAGCATCCCACGTAGCATGGCTGTGATGACCAGATGGGTCATTTGACGTGGTGCTCCTTGTCTGGGAGGCAGTATGTGTGTTAATCAAAGTAAGCTGATATTATGGCTATTCTCTTGTTTTCCAGATTGAGAGTCTTGAGCCTGACCTGCAGTCCCCTTAGTCCAGCTTTCTTTATCATTTATCTGAATTATTTAGGCTTAACACCTGAGAGCATGGTTTCTCAATCTTGGCATTATTAATATTTTGGACCAGATAATTCTTTGTTGTGTGTGGACTACCGTGTGCCTCGTAGTACTTTTAGCAACATTCCAGACGCACCCTTTTCCCCTACGGTGACAACTTAAACTCTCTCCAGACATTGACACGTGTCCCCTGGGGGGGCAAAACCATCCCTGGTTGAGAACCATTCGTGTTAGAGTCATTCTTGAGTCCTCTCTTTTTTCCACACTCTTCCACCTAATTCATCAATAAACCCTGTTAGCTTTACTTGGAAAATGAATCTTTCTTGCTCTGCCCATCATTACTACCTTGATCCACGCCACTGACATCTCTCCTGGGCATTACCACTCCAGTTTCTGGCTGGTTTCCTCATCCTCTAGCCCCCACCCCCACCCTTACTCTGGCCACACTGGCTTCCCAGCTGCCCCTCACATGCAACAGGAAAGCGTCCCACCTTTGCAGCGTTCCTTCCATGGGAACCCCTCTCCTTCCTGTGACGTCACGCTGTATGGCTTTACTGTCGGGACTCTGTTCATACATTACGTGGGTGGTCAAGGCTTCCCTGGGTGGTCAAGCTTTCTCTACGTCTGACAACTCTGACACATCCTATCCCTCTGTTTTTTGCTTTATTTTTCTCGAGAGTCCTCTTCTCCATCGAATATAGCATATTTTATTCATTTTGCTGGCCTTTCTTCACTATACCCTCAACTCCACAAGGGTGAGATTTTTTGCATATTGAGCTACTGACTGTGTTCCCCAGCAGCCAAAGAGAGTCTGGCTCATAGGGACCACTCAAATACTTGTCAAATGAATGAATATACTTATTATCATCATTGAAACATATTTTTAATTGTGATAAAATAGGCAACATAAGTTTACCGTCTTAAGCATGTTTAAGTATACAGTTCTGTAGTATTAAGTGCCTTCACAGTGCTGTGCAACCAATCTCTAGAACTCGATTTTGCAAAAATGCAACTCCGTCCCATTAACAATGACTCTGCAACACACCGTTCCCCTCTCTTCTCAGCTCCTAGACATCATTCTATTTTCTTCATGAAATTTGACCACTCTAGGTACCTCATTATAGGTGGAATCAAATAGTTTTCTTTCTGTAACTGGCTTATTTCACCAAACATAACCTTCCCAAGGTTTAGCTATGTGTCACAATTTCATTCCAAGGTTGACTAATATTCCACTCTGTGCATGTATCACATTAAGGAAATCCATTCATCTGCTAGTGGATGGACGTGTAATTCCTGGATCACATGGCAATTCTGTTTTTAATCTTTTGAGGGACAGTGGCATTATTGTCCACAGTGGCTGCACCATTTTGTATTCCCACCAACAGTACTGCAGGAGTTCTAATTTTCCAGACCCTCACCAACACTTGGCACTTTTTTTTTTTTTTTTAAGACAGCAGTCTAAAAACTACAGATGCTGTAAGTTTGATTAGCATTTCTCCAGTGATAGTAACGTTGAGCATCTTTATATGTGTGTCACCATTGTTTTTAACATGTAGGCCCTGCTACTTAGCTTACCAGGCTGAAGTAAATCTCTACCTCTCTCACCTGCTGCCTGCTCTACCCACTGCACTTTGCGCCTTTCATCTCTGACTTAGTCTTTGTTCAGCAGGTTTGCTAGTTAGCGAGGAAGCAGCCTACCCTTTCTCACTTGAGAACACACTAGAAACCTGTGACGTTGAGTCCTTTTTTGTCCTTCTCTCACGGACGTCAATCTTTATGCTTCTACAGGCAATTATCTCACAGCAGAGTTATAAGAGTAAACAATTCCATGTTCAAATTAGGAGCTTCATTGGTGGGACTTTTGGAGGCTCTCTGAGTGGATGACTCACTGGGCTGACTCATCTCTACAGTTTCAGTAGAACACTTGTCAGTCAGAGGTTTAATCTGAGAACAGGCTTTCTTTCCTGCCTTCCCATTTTTCTCTCTTTTTGACCTTGCGACATCTCATCTTAAAGAGTTACTTGTAGTCACTGATTTACTTTAAGTATATCTCGTATGTATTATCCATAGTAATTAGTCAAGTCCTCTTCACTAACACCTGGAGCCTGTTTATATGTGCTCACTAGACGTCAAGCATAGGTGAAAAATAAAGGAGTCTCGTGCCCTGACATTAGTTTCTTTTTCCATTTAGTGCTGCTGACTTTCCTCTAAAGGACTCCAAAATGTCTCCTCCAAGAAATATTAATTTGTACAGATAGAATTCTGGACTGATCTGCCTTTGGGAGCTCATTCCAGTCAACATCTGCTCTTTCTTCACTATGGCCTGTGTTGCAACAATGACCCAAGGGGGATTATATAGTCCCATGGCAATACTGCCCAGAAAGGAGATGGTATAATAATCTTTCCTCTCTTTACTGTCTTCCTGGTTTTCCTAACTTCTGCTTCAATTCCTCCTTTGGTTTCTCCACATGCCTCTGCTTTCCATTCTACCCTCTCAATCTCCTTCATGCATTCCTCTCCCTCTCTTTAGCCTTTAAACCAAGGTATTCCTCAAGTCTCTTTGCTCAATCTCCTGCTTATTCTCTTTCTTGTGCATCCCATTCATTTCAAATAGCCATGTTCACCTCTGTGCACAAGACCCAAACCCACACCCCTGAACCTAGCCTTTCCGGACTTGCAGACTGGACTCCCCAGCACTCACCAGGCATCATGTCCACCCATATCTCTCTAAACCCAGTCCTCCATGCCATGCCCCCTTTTTGCCTATTGACTTAAGCCTCCTACTACACCCCATTTGCAACATGTAAATAGTTTCTCTACTTTCATTTCCACTGTGAACAATAGGTAGATGGTCCTTCAAACACCGGAAGGAGAGAAAGATTGGGTTTTAGGCACTCCAGGAGGGCACCAAGGAAGAAGTGGCTTTTGAACTGGCCTTTCAAGAATGTGGAGGAAATTAGGTCAGGTAGAGATAAAGGGTATGGGAATCTTCAGACAGAGGATGGACAATGCCAAGAGGCCATGTTTCAAGAGGAGACTTAGCTGAACTGGCTAGAACAGATTGCAGAGGGGAAGAGGAATTTAAGATAGAAATCATGACCGTGAAGAGTTAGATTGAAAGAAGTCTGAGAACCAAAACAGATTTCCTGGTAAGAACAGCATTGTGTGAACTTAGAGTTAGGTCTATTTTATGGTAATCGACGTTTCACCTTCCACGTGTTTTCTTGCTCTCTCTCTCTCTCTCTCTCTCCCTGCCTCTCTCTGATGCTTTCCTGTATTCCCCAACATGTTACGCAGGACATTATAACTCATATAAATGTTTGATAAATGGGTAAATAAGATAGTGCAAGGATGAAGGTACAGTGACTACAGACAAATTGCTACAAAAATAAAAGTTCCCTTTAGCACTTGAACTTCTTAAACTTTGAGGCCCCTCCTCTTTCCTGTCCGCCCCCCACCCCCAACCTTTCCCCCCTGGGCTAGCTGGTCCTGTTTATGTGTAGTCTGTCAGATATGACACATGTAAAAGAGTAAGGCCTCCCTAACCCCCTTGTAGGGAATGAGAATGACATGTATACCAGCTCGGAAATACACTGCAAGGAGGGTTTCGAGGGAAGACATTCTCAAATTATACGGAAACACAATGCAAAAAACAACTAGCTACCTGGCCGGACACCTGAGCCAAAGAGACCATTTATTCCAAAAGGATCTTCTATTTGCTTGCCACCTAGCTTCAGGTATCCTGTCTGGGATGCACACAAAGTCAGAACCCCCATTCCCAAGGACTCTCAGTCTAATTAATAGCAAATACTCCCATTTTAGTGAGTCACGGCCAGCCGTCATCCCATGGATGCTCTCCTGTAAAGTCTTCATACAAAGAAATGAAGGTTCAGAGAAGACACATAACTTGCCCAGCTGGGCCTGGTGTTCGTTCCCGAAGCTCATGCTCTGCTTACTCCACAGTGCCCCTAAGAAACACTCAATAGAAGGATGTCCAAACTGTTATGAGAACTTAGGCTTGGGCCTTGCTATGGGGGACTTAGGACAGTCTTCCTGGAAAAGATGGCAGAGAACAGCAATAGCGTGGCTGTTACCTGTTATCTCCTCCAGTGAAAAACTTATTACTGTCAACATCCAGTGACAGTATTTTTCACCAAGCCCAGTATGTGCTCAAAGGAGCCCGGAGGTGCAATTTGACCGTTTTTTGCTTCATTTGGGTATCCAAGGTTGGGTGTAGAAGTGAATTAGGGGCAACATTTCCAGAATTCCTTTGCCCCAACAGAAGTCTGATGCATGAGGGCTTTTCTCTCCTATTCTAATGCAATAACAAAAATGCTTGGGGCTGAAAGTTCACTACCTATTGTTACAGAAAACAAAGCTAAGGTACTAAGGAAGATAGGCTCATCTTTTCTTCTCATCCAGACATTGCTCGACTGATATAAATCAATTTATTTGCACTGGGTTTGAGACCAGACATTTGAGCCTTATGTGTATAAAAGGCGAGTCACAATATCCCTACCCTGAATAATTCATGGTGTTTGTAACGGCTCTTTTAAGCCTTTCTGTTAAACTTGAAGATTAACTTTTCCGTTTTTTTCTTCCTTAATCAAAGCTTATTTCGATTCAACGTTGAACAATTCCTCAAGCTGGATGATTCAACTATTTGATTTAGTATTTTCGGGACTGGAAAGCAGGTTGCTGCTGATTCTTAGGTCCATGATATTATTCAACGCCTTCGTAAATGATGAATAGGTTCAAAGCCTAGAAGGCTATTTTCTAATTTCTCAAGGGTCTCTTTACCACCTCATATTCTTTTCATCAAATGTTATTTACTGAGTTACTCCAATCAACTGCTTGGGTATTGTAGCTTGCTGTGATTCTACAGATAATAAATGTCAGTATGGGGAGGGGGAGAGATCCGAGTCTCGAATTTAATAATATTGTTTGTTTGAAATTGACTTTACTTTCATCACACCGAGTCTCAAAGGGGGCGAAACCTTTACTCGGCCATCTTGATAAGATCCCTGGGGTCCCTGTTGGTGTCTCTAGGATGTGCCATGTGGCAAGAGAAGAAAAGATTTCAAAGATCTGAGAAACAAATAATGTGTCTTGAAAATCATATTATATTCTATGTTTTACAGGCACAGGAGGCATATTAATGTACAGTGTATCAAAGGCAGGGGAGCAAAGATGTTAAATTAATATGTCACATGGAGCCTAACAAAAAAGAATCATTTCTCCTCGGAAGGAAGATTAAAGCAGGAAGTCACAGAGGGCAAATACGTGGAAGACAGTCACAGTGGCCCCTTCCTCACCATAATAACCACTGCACTCAAACCAAGCACTTTCATGCTGAGCTCAGATGTAGCCCAGAATCCTTCTTGACACAGTCTGGCAGGAAGTCACTGCTGATCCCGAGCTGCCATGCCAAGGAGAATTCTAGCTCTTCCTGTGCTCTTAGATAAGTTCTGTCCAAATGCAGGGTGAGTTATAGGCCAATCCCAGAGGCTGCCTTAGACATATTCCCTATTAAATACTGTATCAAAATAATCTAACAAAATAGTGGTAATGGTAGTGCATGTGTGTGGTGGGGGGCTGTTGTCCATATCATCATTTCAGCATCAGTAGTGTGCCTGGGCTCCTGCTATTGTGAGTTTTTCGTGACAGCTTAGTGCCAGTATTTTTATCTCATTAATAGCTGATTTTCTGCACTGTCAAGTGGTCTACTTGATTAATAGCGATTTTACCTCTTTAACAACAGGCTCCTATCTGCTTCGGAGCTTCTGGCCAAGATCTCTGTATCGGCTCCCCTGACCTTTTGCAGAGGTGTCCTTGTCCTTTACTTGTCAGGGCTTCCAGATTTTAGCCCCTGATTTCTACCTCAAGTTTTTTGTATCTAAAAATGAGAAAAGTAGTTTCTATTTCCCTGCGGGAACTGCAGGCAAAGAAGAGACACTACATTTTACTATTTCATACTCTAAAAGAAGAAGAAGGAGGAAAAGTACGTGTTTTTCTATTCTGTTGAGCTCGAAGTCTGATGCCTTTCCATCCACATGTTTATTTCTCCAACTTTGACTTTCGCCGTGACACTTCATGACAGTTACATATAATCTCATGTGAAATATTAGTCGCTTCGATTCTGTTAGGTCCTGTCCTCATAAAAAGGTTTCTAGCTCTTTGGCAGTTGAGACAGGGGCTGGACAGTATCCCTATCATCCTTCTGACTAGTGGTTTTAGAATCTATGAAAAGCCAACTGAGAGGAGACTACAACTTATTTCATGCTACTGCTCAAAGATATCTTATTATTCAAGTGAATAATATCAGATGTCAACCTCACTCAAAGAGGGGTGCAACAGAGACACATACACATTACCTTCAGCACTATGGGCTGCTTCTACTGTCTCCTGCTAATGAAGGAGTACACCAGTTTGCCTATGGTCAAGTCGGCTACGCTACCAGCATTCAAAGATCTCCTTTATTTTGTAGAGGAGATGTCAGGGGCTACACCCTGAATCCCCATCTTCATGTCAATCTGGATTAGAGTACCCCCTCAAGAAGCACATGGATAAGATCTGGAAGATGAAATAAAAGGAGAAGGCTTGATTCCATGAGGCAGCTGTAGTCAGACGTGTGGTCAGAGATGTTTTGCAGCAGGTTCCTGGTGAGCTCATACAAAACCCACACGTCATTCCTGTAGAGGGGAGCTGGTAGGAAATTCCCAGAGATGTGAGAATTCCAACAGGGTGTGTGAGCTCTATGGGACTACCTGCTTCAAGGCTCTTGCCTGATTTTTGGGTGTGCCATTCCCAATCTTTACTTCACCAGAACTTCTGACATTTGAATAAGCTCACAACTCCTATCTTAAATGCATCACAGCTGACATAGAAGTAGGACCTCTGTCTTTGTCTGAACCCTTCCTGATATAATAAGTACATGAGTAAATGAATGAATGCCTAGAATATGCATTATAGATAGTTCATCACACTATGAGAGTAATTAAAACACAAACTTTTGCTCCTGAATGAATACTCATGTTTTGCATATTTCCCATTCTCCCTTGTAGTTGGTTGAGACCATGTGACTAATCCTGACCATGAGGCTTCTCTATAAACAGAGAGTATGGATTATTTCAGGGCCAAGGCACTCAAGAGTTTCTTGTGCTACCTGCACACTCTACTACCCTTCCACAGAGCTCTCATGTTATGAGTTCTATAATGGTAGAACTCCCAGGAGCCTGAGTCTCTGAATGCAGAGTTGTCTCATTGAGCTATACTGAACATGTAACATGACCAAGAAATAAACCTTGGTTGTCTGAAAATGACCAAGATTCTGCTTAAATTTGTTATTGCAGCTGACCCAAGCTTAGCCTGACTATTTCACAGGCCTAAGACCTACTTTTTAAGATGTAATAGAGGCTATTCCCTCATTTCAAAGCCACAAATACATTTTCTAAGTGAAAATGTACTACGTTATAATTTTAAAAAATCTTGTTGACCTTGTCAAATTCA
Source organism: Mustela lutreola (assembly GCF_030435805.1). Taxonomy (NCBI): domain Eukaryota; kingdom Metazoa; phylum Chordata; class Mammalia; order Carnivora; family Mustelidae; genus Mustela; species Mustela lutreola. Next base: position 34,955,026 of record NC_081291.1, read on the forward strand.
CACCAAGGTAAGTTAAAAAAAAGTAAAGATGAAATGAGACATGCTGGGGAAAGATATATTCACAGACACACATACATATATGTAAATCTCTTAATTTTTAAGAACTACAAAGTAAGTAATTGCATAATTGAATCATTTTTATTTTATAAAAATATAATTCAAGATGAAAATATTAATTCCAAACAAAATATTCTCCTTTAATAGTAAGAAATATGCAAACTGAAATAAGGTATCACGTTAAAGCTATGAGATTATCAGCTAAATGATCTACTTTAAAAGATAATTCCTCAGGTTTGTTCAATCATAGGAAAATTTGTTTACACGAAGTACTAAAGAGGCAGTATAAACATGTTTTTGGAAAATAACTTGGTTAAAAAAACGTGATATAAACAGAGTCCTGCTCTTTGCCCTAATAATTTTATTCTTATGAATAATTGAAAATTGGAGGACAGACATATGTATGAAAAAGCCTGTTGCCAATGTTGTATATAATAATGTAAAAATCAAAACACCAATGAACGTTATTTAGAAAACTGTGTTGTGATAACATGATATGACATTACCTAGCTATTAAAAAGCAAAGGTAAAGCAGATTCTCATACTTGAGCATGCAGCAGAATCACACATTGCTGGTTCCCCAGTTTTGGATTTATTTAGTAGGTCTGGGGTGAAAGCTGAGAACTTGCATTTCTAACAAGTACTCAGGTGATGCTGGTCCAAGGACCATTCTCTGAGGATCCCTGAGAAAAGGACTGCCAAGTATAAGGCAATATTTCTCATATACTCTTTTTTTTTTTTTAAGATTTTATTTATTTGACAGATATCAAAAGTAGGCAGAGAGAGGGGAAGGGAAGCAGGCTTCCCGCCGAGCACAGAGCCTCCTGATGTGGGGCTTGATCCTAGGACCCTGGAATCATGACCTGAACTGAAGGCAGAAGCTTCAACCCACTGAGCCACCCATGCGCCCCTCTCATATTCTCTTAAGCCTCAGTAATGCAAAAAGACGTTTTAGCGAAATAGTGATTAAGAGCACAAGAGGAGAAGTTGGCTACCCTCAATGGAATTCCAGCTCTGAGAGTAGGTCCTATGTGGGACTAATGTTCAGTCCTACAAACTCTCAAGGTGCTCTAAAAAAGCTTGGAGAAGAACTGACTAGAGAAATATACAGAGCAAACTGCAAGATAGAAATTATTACTTAAGTGCCTAAAAAACCCAACACATTGGGCTTAGCAATCAATCAAAAGTCAACTCTTAATTACCTACAGACTTCTTTAAAGATGAGTGTGAACTGAAATATATTTGATGTGGCGCAGAGAGGGGCCTCTTGAAGGAAGGAAACTGGTGTTCTTGGTCAGTAATATTTATACAACAATCCCAATCAGTCAACCATTTATCTACGACAGAAGAGGAGTCCTGTGTCACTCTCATCTCCCGCCATCCACCCACCCGCCTCCCACCTACTGGTATTGGCTCTACTTCATTTCATGTAGAATCTACTCTCCCCATAAGAGAAGCCACAAACAGCTTCTTTTCAAAGAAAAGAAAAAAAAAAAAAATCCAAACTCTGTAAGTACAAAGACCACACACTGTGGTTTGCCTGGGTCAGACTGAGTTTTAATCCGTTGTCTCGGATCAGCGGTCAACAACAACCCCTTCAGTCAAACGTGTCTTCGTTTGGACAGGGCAGATATGGATAAGGCTGCCAGATTCAATATAAAAATACCAAATATTGCATGAGATGTAGTTACACGAAAAGTTTTTTCATCCTTTATCTGAAATTCAAGTTTAACAGTGTCTTCTATTTTTATTTGCTCAAACTGACACCCCAAATAGCCCCAAGCAAGGGCGCTGAGGGTTATGCCCCTTCCTACTACTCTGTCGTCACTGCTTCTCCTTCTCGGTGCCCCGCTGGCCCACACTGTTCCTTGTATGCCTTGAACATCCACACTCACTCCCTCTTCTGGACCCTGCACCTGCCCTGTGACCTCCCTGTATCACTTACCTTCTTATGTTCACAGACTCCTGATCAACCAGGTTTCAGGACATGTTAGTTCATTCAGAAAGACCTTCCAGATAAGGAAAAGAAGCTCCATACCTTTCCCTCTCCTATCACTATAGAAAACAGGAGCATTTGTTTTCACAGCTCTCTTTCTCTCCCCATTAGGATAGATAGTCCATGAGATGAGAGGACCTTGTCTTTCTGGATGACTGCTGGAGTGGCATACACATGCCTAGACTAATGCTTGGCATGGAGTAGATAAGAATTATTATTCAATGTTAAATGGACAAATACATGTGCATCAAAGTGGTGTGTCTTGACTTTCTTGGCACAGGAGCACATGCATACTTTCTCTCTACAAAGAGGGTCGCACATCTTTAGAAAGACCTAAGACTTGAAGATGAGCTATTTCCAAATATGCAATGTTAGGGTATATGGTAATGTTTTCATAAAGTATGTTAATCAAGGAACCACAAAATCATTTAATCTTAAGAAGGCTTCCTTACCACCATCAAATACTGATTATATTTACATAGAAATTGACTCATTATCACGCAAGCTGATAAACATTGGTGACGGGAGAGCCTACAGAAGTGTATTTGCCAGAGAGGATCTCCAATTCTTCCTGCTGACAGGAAATAATCATTTTAAAGATTGCCACACAAAAAAAGGGACATTCCTGTGTCATCACATTTCTTCTCCCTAATAGAAGCAAAGACTAATAAAGTTAATTAAAAAAAAATAAAGCTACCACATTAAAGAAAAATGTTAACGTACAGAAATGCATGATGATAGATGTTGTGATGTCTCAAGTAAGGATCTAAAATGACTATTTCAAGAGGCACCTGGGTGGCTCAGTGGGTGAAGCCTCTGCTTTCAGCTCAGATCATGATCTCAGGGTCATGGGATCAAGCCCTGCATTGGGCTCTCTGCTCAGGGGGGAGCCTGCTTTCCGCCCCACCTCTGCCTGCTGATCTGCCTACCTGTGATCTCTTGCTCTCTCTCTGTGTGTCAAATAAATAAACAAAATCTTTAATAAAAATAAAATGACTATTTCAAGTTCTAAAAATCTGTTTAGGGCATTCAGCTGTTAAAAACATCGAAAACAATGGTGAATAATCATGAGATCCCGTGCATCATTTTGATGGATGCATATGTATGAGAACATTTTCTAATTGTGTATTTTGTAAATAGACACAGACAGATGTGCATGCTTGAAGTAAAATTTTGCTTTCCATTTAAATTTAAGCAAAAGGTATAAAATGTACATTTAAATATTTAAGCTGTATATTCTCAGTGTGATTTGCATTCTTCCATGTACTTAAAATAAGCTTCCTCCTTACTGATGCTGCAGATAATTTTAATGAGCACAGACAGCCCCATATGAATCTGGGTTCTGTCTTGACCTGCAGTTGAAACTAGTACTAGGACTGACCCACACACTGCTCTCCCTGCCCTGTTCCACACTTCACGTTCAGACGCTTTGGTCAGAGGGGTGCAATGTAGCATGTGAGGTAAGTTGGGCTCTGCACTCACTGATCTTAGGGTTGGAACTAATTCTACAGCCTTCTCTTGTTCTTGAGAATGTTTTGTGTTGAGGGCCCAATTTCTGTAATGCAAAATTTGAGTATTATCAGGTAAGTTTTCTTAAAGAGTTGAGTGAGATCAATATAGTGATTATTTTTTCTTTTTTCTGATTTACCTCTCAGTTTCACTCAGATACCTGTGAAATTACAGTTCAAATGATCATGCTAGCAGTGTTTTGCTAATTGGAAGTAATTAACAGGTGATTTTTCTACATAGGGTTTCCCCAAACTCTGCCTTCAGTTACATCAAAAACTGCAGTGATAAAAGACCCAGTAAAACGTGGATAGGAATCAAAAATTATTCAGAGGCAAGCCAGGAAGAACATTCTGCAATGTAATGCACTGTTCTTCGACTTCAGTTTCCACTCTGGGATAATTACTTGTTACTTTGAAAAGACCCCTAGATTGAATTCAGAGTACAGCACCTAAGGATCTCAGTGGACTTCATTTGACTCTCGGTAATGGAAGATATTTTTATTTACTCCCTAATGAAGGCAAACGTCTACCTGACATTGTTCGCAAAGACTGGTCACACTTTTAAAGTGGATATTGTATCCTATTTATTTTACTTCTCAAGCTACTCGATAATGTAGTTAAGTTCAATACAAGGAAAATATCCTGCTTGTTCTCACACGTGGCCGAAATGGCTCTGTCATCATTCATCTGAACTCTGCTTAGTCTGACTGGGACCTGGGGCACAAGGTGAGCGAATTAGGCAGAAATGAGGAAGAACGAAGCAGGAGCGTTGGCAGATGCAATGAGGAAGGAAGCTATTTTGAAATTTTATCATAATTCAAACCTCATATTTGGAGATGTATTTGAACCCAAGATGGCTTAGTTATATAAGAGCTTGCTCTATAAAAGAAGGCAGTATTATGCTTAAAGGTAACCTATATATCAAGGGCATTTTCTGCAAATGGCTAAGTATATACTGCAGTCTTGTTTTAATACTAAATAATCATTTTTAGCCATTTTTGTATGTCAAGTCAAAATTTAGCGTGCATTTTTCCAGACTTCATTCATTACTATAATAAAAATAACAAAAGACACTTAATTAGTAGAAGCACTTCGTTTTGCTTCTGTTTTCACTCAAGACTTACATGAAGTCCAATTTAATGAAACAAGGTAGAGCTTACAAAAATAAGAAACACATTCTTTCCGACTTTGAGATACAGCTGACATATAATACTGCATAACTTTAAAATGTACCATGTGTTGATTTTATATACTTCTTTTATTTTTTTAAATCACAGAATATGTGAATATATGTATACATACATATTTTAATTGTGTTACATTAGTCACCATACAATACATCATTAATTTTTGATGTAGTGTTTCAAGATTCGTTGTACTTCTTGTATTTTTTGAGAAAGAGTGAGTGTGGGTGTGCACCTGTGTCCGGTGGGGGTAGGATGGAGTGTGACATATATAAGCAGGGAGGGATGGGGCAGGGAGGGGCATCCAGAGAGGGAGAGAGATAATCCTAAACACTGGGTGTGGAGCCCCACCCAGGGCTCAATCCCATGACCTCGAGTCAAATGCTTAACTGATTGAGCCACCCAGGGACCCTGGTCTGATAAACTTCTATGTTGCAAAATGTTTACCAACATAGTCATTGCTAACATGACAGGTAACTACCATTTTCTTGTTTGTTCTAAGAACATGTGTGACGATGGCCACCAAACTGTGGAAGGCGCAAGAGGCCCTTCATCAGACAAATGGATAAAGAAGATATGGTCCATATATACAATGGAATATTACGCCTCCATCAGAAAAGATGAATACCCAACTTTTGTATCAACATGGACGGGACTGGAGGAGATGATGCTGAGTGAAGTAAGTCAGGCAGAGAAAGTCAATTATCATATGGTTTCACTTACTTGTGGAACATAAGGAATAACATGGAGGACATTAGGAGAAGGAAAGAAAAAGTGAATTGGGAGAAATCAGAGGGAGAGATGAAGCATGAGAGACTGTAGATTCTGAGAAACAAACTGAGGGTTTTGGAGGGGAGGGGTGTGGGGGGTTGGGAGGGCTGGTGGTAGGTATTAAGAAGGATACATATTGCATGGAGCAGTGGGTGTGGTGCCTAAATAATGAATCTTGGAACACTGAAAAAATTAAATTTAATCTGAAAAAAGAACATGTGTGACATACACTCTGAGCAACTTTCAAATATATTCTACATATTATTAATTATAATCACCATGCTGTACATTAGATCCCCAGAACTTACTCATCTTATAATGGAAGTTGGCATGGTCTGACCAACATCTCCTTCTTTCCTGCATCCCCTAACCCCTGGTAATCACTATTGTAGTCTCTGTCCCTGTGATTTCGTCTTTTTTAGATTTCACATATCAGTGTTACCATACCATATCTGTTTAACAAAAACATTTTGACCCATATTATACATCACACTTTTGTTTTAAATTTTTATCTTGAAACTATCTCAAATGCACAAAAGTTGCAAGTATATGATAAGGAGCTATTTTTCCCCCCCTCTTGAACCATTTAAGAACAAACGGCTGGCCTGATCAGCCCTGGCCCCAGAGTGTATTTCCCACAAGCAAGTACATTCTCCTCTATAATAATACATACACGAAATTGGGGAATTCATATTATAACTACTTTATAATCTTCAAATTCTATTCAAGTTCCTCTAGTTATACCAGTATTGTCCCTCATAGTAAAAATGATCCAGGAGAGAATGAAGTTTTGAATCCAGTCATAGTATTTCTTTGGTTTCTTTTAGTGTAGCATAGTTCCTCTACATTTTATAATACTTTCTTGACTTTGACATCTTTTTTAAAAAATTCAATTAACATATCGTGTATTATTAGCTTCAGAGGTAGAGTTCAGTGATTCATCGGTTACATAGAGCACCCAGTGCTCATCACATCATGTGCCCTTCTTAATGCCCATCCCCCAGTTACACATCCCCCCACCACACTCCCCTCCAGCAACCCTCAGTTGGTTTCCTACAGTCAGGAATCTTCTATGGTTTGTCTCCCTCTCTGATTTCATCTTTCCCCCCCCTCCCCTCCCCTATGATCCTCAGTTCTGTTTCTTAAATTCCATACATGAGTGAAATCATATAACTGTCTTTCTCTGATTGACTCATTTCTCTTAGTATAATACCCTCTGGTTCCATCCACATAAATGTGAATGGTAAGATTTCATTTCTTTTGATGGATGAGTAGTATTCCATTATATATGTATATATATATAAATAGCGTCAAATGTAAAATTCACTTTGACTTGCAGCTCTCCTCTTATCAAGCCCACATTCCACTGATTCCTGGCATCAATCTAATGTGAGGACATCAAACTAAATATCCTCTTGGAAAAGCATTTGAGCATGGACTACTTAAGATTTTGCTTACCAGCAACAGCAGGATTTTAGACTTATGTGAAATTAATTTCCATCACTCCAACACTGTCCATCCACTTTGTATCTACAAACTTGTTTTGGTTTATCACTTGAGTCCTTTACTTCTATAAACTTATGATATAGGCCGATATATATATATATATCTCACATCTTCTTATTCATCTGTCAATGGATATCTGGGCTCTTTCACAGTTTGGCTACTGTGGACATTGCATTTGGGTGTTGGTGCCCTTCAGATCACTATTTGAATCCTTCGGGTAAATACCTAGTAGTGCAATGGCTGGATCATAGGGTAGCTTTTTTTAACTTTCTGATAAGCCTCCATACTGTTTTTCGGAGTGGCTGCACCAGCTTCCATTCCCCAGCAGTGTAGGAGGGCTCCCCTTTCTCCGCATCCTCGCCAACATCTGTCATTTCCTGACTGGTTAATTTCAGCCATTCTGACTGGTGTGAGGTAAGATTTCACTGAGGTTTTGGTTTGTATTGCCTGATGCCGAGTGATGTGGAACATTTTTCACGTGTCTGGTGGCCATTTGTATGTCTTCTTTGGACATTTTCAAAGATTACAGAGGAATTCTCTAGGTGACCTTCTCTCAGTATGTGTTTGTCTAATGTTCCCTTAACTCCAGACTCAGGTGATGTATCCATGGCAAGATGGAGGTTATGTTGATTCCACTTCATCCAATCAGTTGTCACATCACTGAGGATGTTGACTTTGTTACCTGGATATGGTGGTCTCTACAGATTTCTCCACGGTCAATTGCTCTTTTTTTTCTTGGTAATTTATAAGTATTAGGCAGAGGTTTTTTAAACCATACAAATATCTGGTTCTTCATCTTAGTTTCAATTTATTCATTCATGTACTTTTATCAGTATGATGTTAGGTTTCCTATTTACTCAAGGAGTCATAATCTGTTTTTGACATTCACTTTGTCCCTAATTTGGCCAATAAGCATACCTTTAAGCTGACATGACCCCATTGTTCTTTGAGCACTTTCTTGCTTTCAGGTACAACTAGATATCCCAGGAAATCGAACTTGCCTGCCTGAGCCTTGGAATTAGCCATCTCTGTTAGAAGCCCTGATTCTTTTAGTGAAGGATGATAATTTAGAAGCCAAGATTTGGGGGCAGGTGTGCTCACAACTGATGTTGTCATTTGCCAGAATTCCCAGTGGACAGAGCTAGGGAACACAAACGTACACACACACACACACACACACACACACCTATAAACATTCGAGTTCATGTATGTGTCAATATAAATGTGTGTTTATATGATATATATATATATTTACACTCATCATTCTATAAAAATATGTATATTTAGATCTATGTAGATGGATCTATATATCTCTATATATCAATTTTATTATTTATGTATTATTGAAATTATGAATTCAACCAGTATATTTAATTTCTTTTCTTTTTTTTTAAGATTCTTATTTATTTATTTGACAGAGAAAGAGATCACAAGTAGGCAGAGAGGTAGGCAGAGAGAGAGGGGCAAGCAGGTTCCCTGCTGAGCAGAGAGCTCAGGCTTGATCAAGGCTTGATCCCAGGACCCTGAGATCATGACCTGAGCCGAATATAGAGGCTTAACCCACTGAGCTGGTGGCCCAGGAACCCCAGTACATTTAATTTCATTCCAACCCCCCAAGATTCATTCTAATCCTCTTCCTTTCCATATTTGTATTTCCCTTGTGAGAGAGTGAGAAACCAGGCTATCATAATACTCCTTTGGTCAATCTCCCTTTGTGTAGCTGATTTCCCATCACCATCATTTCCCAACCCTACACTGATGCCCTCCTCAAACCACTTGGGCTCTGACTATTTGTTGGGCCACCCTCTTACAAGGAATCCCTTTCCACCCAGCTTGGGCTCTAATACTCCATGCCAGACCACAAACATGTGGACACCTTCCTCCCCACAACATAGGCTCTTGCTTCCCATTGGGAGCCATCGTCTCTGCTATATTGGTTCTGACAGGCTGATTCCTTTCAAGGATCCCTTCTCACTCCATTTGGGCTTCATACCCTGTGCCAGCTCTTCCAACTTCATGGATGCCATCCAAATTTCAGGTGTAAGCAAGGAAATAGCAAGAAAGCCTTCATTATATACTTGTAAACAACAAAGTAACAGATACAAGTAATGAAAATATGGGCAATTCTGGGAGCCTCAGTTAGGCTCAGTTAGCCCCCCACCAGTTCTGCTTTTATGCCTGTACAAATATGTAAGCACAAGTCTTATCTTTTACACACACAAATGGGATTATACCATATTAACTGCTATACCTTTTTCTCTTTTCCTGTTGAATATGTTTTAGAGATATTTATATGGCAGCAGAAGACATTTATTTTAGAACTTACACAACATTTTTCTGTTTGAATTAAGAATGGGTATCAGGGGCGCCTGGCTCAGTGGGTTAAGCCGCTGCCTTTGGCTCAGGTCATGATCTCAGGGTCCTGGGATCGAGTCCTGCATCGGGTTCTCTGCTCAGTGAGGAGCCTGCTTCTCTCTCTCTCTCTCTCTCTCTCTCTCTGCCTGCCTCTCCATCTACTTGTGGTCTCTGTCAAATAAATAAAATCTTTAAAAAAAAAATAATGGGTATCAGTCTGGGGTGACTGAGTGATTCACTCGGTTAAGTGCCCAACTCTTGATCTCAGTCATGGGATAAGCCCCAGAGCCCCACATCTGGCAGCTGAGTCTGCTTGTCCCTCTCCCTTCCCTTCTTCCTCCCACTCTACACTTGTGTGCACTAAGACAAATAAAATCTTGGGAAAAAATGAACTAATATTAAAAAGCAAGAATGGATATCAGTGTTCTATTGATGGAAATAAAGGCTGCTTCCGATCTTTTCTTGTTGTGAACAATGCTGCAAGGTACATCCATGTGGAAATATCTTTGGGTGCGTGCCTTTTCACCTTCTTAATTTTTAAGTTTAGTCCTAAAATCAAGTAGTGCACATAAACAAGAATTTGAAATGCAAGCTGTTTAAAAGTCCTTGTATCTTATATTAACTATGAATTAGTATTGTGCCATAGAATGTGAGGTTAAAGGGTTTTTAAAAAAGGTTAAAACAATTTTGTCCAAATACTAGATTCTAGGGACGCCTGGGTGGCTTCCCACCATTGGTTAAGTATTGGCCTTCAGCTCAGGTCATGATCCTGGAGTCCTGGGATGGAGTCCTACATCAGGCTCCCTACTTGGTGAGGAGTCTAATTGTCATTCTCCCTCTGCTCCTCCCCCTGCTTGTGCTCTCTTGTTCTGCCCAATAAATAAATAAAATCTTTAAAAACAAAATGAAAAACACTAGATTCTACCTAAAACTCTCTTTAGAGCAGATGAAGGAAGCTTGATAGGGAAAGTCACAACAGTTTATTGACAAAGCCAATAGTAGTACCCAGAAGTCCAAACGGGGTTCCACCCAAGTGTAAACACCACAGGGGAAAATCCCAAACTATAGGAGGTGACACTTTCAGTATCTTTTTTTAGTGCCACCTGCAGTTATAGCTAGTACTGCACTGGTTACATTCACAGAGCCCTTTAAATTCCCAGATGCAGTTTACTCATGGACATAAGTGGGCCCCCGGAGTTGAAATCTAGTTAAACTTTTTGCTCTTGTTCTATTTGTCTCCCAGCATTAAATCAATGACTTTGTTTTCAACACTTAATTATCTTATCATCCCCAAATACATCACATGTAATGAAAGACAAGATCAATAAGGAAGAGGAAGATCAATACCGATAAAACTGAAAATAGGAACTTAAAGATGAAGCCACTCAGGGAAGGGGATAAAAACAGAGCAAAAGAAAACAAGGTAAAAGTAGTTCAAAAGTGCAAATTACCTTTTAAGAATTGAGACAGAAGGCCACAAGGGTACAGAAGATACAACAGATAAATTGGGGGCTTATGGAGGTACATAAATTGCTCAGCTAAGATTGAGAATAAGAAAAACTTGGAAACACCAGGGAAAAAGGAAAAAGCAAAAGTTTTGGTTTGTTTTGCTCCTTGACCTTCGATAATTCACTTATGTGTCAAGTTACTTCCCACTAAATCTTCTTAAATCTCAAACTGAGCAATTATATTTGAATTGCATTAATTAACCATTATTATAAATCATACTATCAAGTATTAGCAATATTAACTATTAAAACGTCATTTTAAATTATTATTCATCACATTCTTGTCTCAACTAAATACAGAAGAAATAATTAACACAGGAATAAAACGCGAAGTACAGGGGCACCCGAGTGGCTCAGTGGGTTAAACCTCTACCTTCAGCTCAGGTCATGGTCCCAGGGTCCTGGGATCGAGCCCTGCATTGGGCTCTCTGCTCAGTAGGGAGCCTGTTTCCTCCTCTCTCTCTGCCTGCCTTTCTGCCTCCTTGTGATCTCTGTCTGTCAAATAAACAAACAAACAAACAAAAAAACCTAGAAAGTACAAGCTCACAAGGAAAAACCCTGATTGCAGTAAAACAATGACTGAACAAATTAAATTACCATTGTCTTTCAACTTAGGAAAAAGAAGATATATTAACTTTCTAAAAGTTTTTAATACATCTCTGAAGTTCTTCCTTTATGTCATTGAAAAAGCAACCTATAGGAATTTTTATGTATTTAAAATTATTTATTTGTTTTTTTACAATTCTACAATATACCGACTCAAGTTTCTGATGATTCGTACGGTGGGAAAAAGCCTCAGGGGACTGCACTGTTCCTTGTGGTTTCTTTCTCCCCCGCCCACACATTCATAAATAATTCCTTTATTAGACCTTCCTTCAAGTACCCCAATTCCAATGTGCCATCTCTTTCTTCCTGCAACACTTGCTGATACAGAATGCGAACATGGAATGTTCTTTCAGGAGGGCTGGCTGTAAAGGGAAAGGCGGTGGGAGGTACGGATAGTGGAAGCAACAGGGTGAAGTCGTTTCTTCATCCTTTCAATCTGTTAGAGCCTGTGTACATCATATCACGTTACTCAGAGTACAAAAACATAAAACCATCTACTTCTTAATTTCTTATTTAAATTCAATTTAGTTAACATATGGCATATGATTAGTTTCAGGGGTAGACTGCAATGATTCATCAGTTGCATATAGCACCCAGTGCTCAATTACATCAAGTGTCCTCCTTAACGCCCATCACCTCATTACCCCACCCACCCGCACACTTCCCCTCCAGCAGTCCTCATATGCCCCATCCTTTTTTTCCATTCATCAGTCCACGGACATTTGGGCTCTTTCCATAACCTGGCTACTGTTGCTAGTGCTGCTATAAACGTTGGGGTGCATGTGCCCCTTCAAGTCAGCATTTTTGTACCCTTTGGATAAAATCCTAGTAGTGCAGTTGCTGGGTCGTAGGGTAGCTCTATTTTCAACTTTTTGAGGAACCTCCATACTGTTTTCTACAGCGACTGCACCTAGTTTGCATTCCCACCAACGGTGCAAAGGGTTTCCCTTTCTCCACATCCTCGCCGATAGCTGCTGTTTCCAGAGTTGTTAATTTTAGCCACTCTGACAGGTATGAAGTGGTATATCATTGTAGTTTTTAAAAGTTTTTTTAATTTAATTTTATTTATATTCAATTAATTAATGTATAGTGTATTATTAGTTTCAGAGGTAGAGTTTAGTGATTCATCAGTTGTATATAACACCCAGTGCTCATTAAATCAGTGAGGAAGACAAACCAAAACAGACTCTTAACCATGAGAAACAAACTGAGGGTTGCTGGAGGGGAGAGTGGGAAGATAAAACCGTATTTTCGAAAATTCCTACAAGGACATATGGCTCTAGCATTACTTTTTAAGATTAAGACTAGCTCTCTAGCTTGAAAGGCTTTAAAGTTCCCAAATAATGGGGTAAACCCTAAGTTTCTGTCCCTGGACATCACTGAGACAGGTGTTCCCTTCTTAGAGCATTATATAGTTCCTTGGGAGGTAAGTATCCTCCTGTCTTAACTCAACAAATGGGAACTTCTGATGAGGCTCCCAAGGCCTCAGAAACTACCCCACAGTTCCTCCTCCTGAGCACTGTGCCACTGGGAATCACTGCGTCTCAAGCACCAGCACATGCAGACCTCACAGCCTTCCTCTCCTTCCTGGGAGCTGAAATCCACTTCTTACCATCTCTGCCCAAGACAAACAAAATGGATGCTCAGTGGATTCCCAATGGATGGGAAGAACATGTTTTATCTTCCTCCAGGCCATCTTCCAGATTGCCCCAAGAAATGCAATTCTAACAAGAGATCTGATCACATCATCCTCTGGTACTTCATCAAATGTCTCTGACTTTAAGATAAAATGGAAGAATGCAATAGAAGACTCTTCACACTCCTGCCTCCAGCCTCTCTTTTCCACTCTATCTTTGGTCACTCACTGTCCTTCCTCAAGAATAATCTGACGATATTCTAAACTGATCATCCCTGAATACTCACGTACCAGAATAAAGTTAATGACCATCCATTATGCGTCACTCAGTGTGAGGACAGTTTCGTATGTATCTGATTGAATTGCACAACCAATGAGGAGACTGAGGCCCAAGTACATTTAGTAGCTTAACCAAGGATTGAGAACCATTAAGTTCTGAAGAGGTTGCTCATTGGATTCCAGACGTTCTGACATGGTGTGACCTCCAGTTTTCAAAGCTATCACTGGCAAACCCCTCCTGACTGGAATGTTTTTTCTCACCTTCTCCACCTGGTAGAACCCTCTGCTTCTTTAAAGTCAAGTCTCAATTTTCATTTCCTCTGAATTCTTCCATAGCTACAGTCAATAGGGTTGGGTCTTTCTCTCCCTCGGACCCTGGAGCACATTCAGATAAGCACCTTTCTTATCCCATGCCATCCACACTACCTGCTTTTGTCTCAGTGTGAAATTACTATTTGGGGGGATTTGGGGAACCAGGGCTGGGGGTGTCCCACCACCATCTGTGGATATATATGGAATGGAAGAGCATAGTTGGCCTAATAGGAAAGTTTCAAACCACACTGTTTAATCATGCCAAGTAATGGGATGTGCTACATGCACATCGTGCGGGGAATAAAAGTGCTAAAATGTCCATGAAAATTAACATTTAGTGGAAATACTACTAAAAACAGTAACAAAAAGCACATCATGCCAAATGGTTCTGAGCTATAAACTCAATTTTCCAAAATTGACCTGGAACATAGAATTCCCTGATGTAATGTAAGAAAGGCTTAGCAGCCCGGATGAAGTATTTTTACATAAGGGAAATAATTAAAGATGACAAATCTGTCAAACAGAGGAGTGAAAGATTAACCGCTCGAGATCAAAGGTGACTTCTCAAGACTCTGAAGTTCAAACAGGAATTTTAAAGAAGTGATTATGGTGTTTCTATACTATCTTTGTGGTGATGGATTAATAACAATTAGCAGAATATAATGCAATTAGGGTCTAAAATTGTTATGTTCCGTATTCTAATCTAGAATTACAAGGAAAAAGGAAAGAGTTCAACACCTGTGCATTAGAAGTACAAAGTGTACAGTATTCGTAAAATCTCCTAAGAGATGTGTAGTAAGATGGTTTCTTTCTGGGAGGTGGAGTAAAATACATTTAACCTCCTCAACACACATGAGCCATAGTTTTAACAAAATTCTTACAGTTTTGTTGTGTATAAATGTATGAAATATTGCAGCACTGAGAAGCTAATTAATGTCAAGTCAAAGCACTAAAATGGTAATCATTACAAGCATATTATATTCGCAATTCAGTACTCTGTCCTTCCGCTGACTGCGTCAAGCACCAAATAGAAACAATTCTTGGAAAAAGCACAATTGTCAGTTTTTAAAGTTTATGAACAGTGACCCCCCCCCCCCTGCCCTGGTAGTTCAAAAAAAGGGAATGCTATTGACCTCAACACAATGTCCATTTAAGAGGACAATTTGGAAAGTTATTTTGCACTGAATTAAAGAGTAAGAGAAGCCAGGAGGATTGTTTTAATCCTGCGTATACTTTATCAATTAACTTCAAGAATCTTTTTTTAAAAGTAACCACGTACAGAACAGGCATATTTTTTTTTACTGAGACACTAAGTCCCTGAGCTACTTACCATAAAATGAGTGAACTTGGAATATATGAAAGATGTGAAAGTGTTTTATCCAAAGACTGTTCAAGAACCTTTGCCTTAAGAACAGATTCTGACTCGAAGACATTGGCATATGTGCAATGATTATAAAATAATTCAGGATGGTGAGTAACCTTCTCCAGTTACCAATTTTGTCCACTAAGACTGCACACAACACTTGTTTTAGAGGTGATGCTGAAAAACTATTACCACATACTCAAGGCTCCACCTGGGGAAGACATTCTGTTGCACATTATGTTATTAGGAATGAACTTGATAAGATCGAGTCAGAACAGACTGTATCAATAGATCTTATTTCTAAACCTTTTAAATAAGGGATGTTGTAACACACTGAACTGTTTTGGCCCTAAAATCCAGGATTTAAGAGGAAGATAATTATTTTCAACATTCTTCACATAGGACTTTCCATCTAGTCACTATAATGAGTCACGGACTTAAACCCCAAACTTCTACAGCGATCGTCTTTGGTAAGGAGAAATTAGTAGCCTAAAAATTAGCGTTTTGAGAGATAGGAACTGAATTTCACTGTTTCACCCATTTGTTCATTCATTTCCTCTCAACGCTCTTGTGTTCACAGAGCTCTTTTGAACACTTCCTCGGGGTTTAGGAAGCGTACTGGGATGGAGAACAGAAGAAAGCAAATTCCATCTCTGGTCTAAAGCAACTTACGGTCTGATAAGAAAGGCAGATAGGAAATAGTATTTGCACAAAAATATACTTCTTCCAGGCATGATGTTGAAGTGGAAAAAGTACAAAACTGATTTTAAGCCACCTGAAATCAGATCCTGCTAGTGGTGAGCTCATGACCACATTTTAAAATAGCTTCATTTTGGGTGCCTGGGTGGCTCAGTGGGTTAAGCCGCTGCCTTCGGCTCGGGTCATGATCTCAGGGTCCTGGGATCGAGTCCCGCATGGGGCTCTCTGCTCAGCAGGGAGCCTGCTTCCTCCTCTCTCTCTCTCTGCCTGCTTCTCCGACTACTTGTGAATTCTCTCTGTCAAATGAATAAATAAAATCTTTAAAAATAAATAAATAAAATAGCCTCATTTTTAGCAAAATAAGGGTTGTGACATCTACTATAGATAGTTCTTCCTAGAACTAACAGGGATAATATCTGGGAAAAGCCTGACAGTCCATAGGTACTCAAGTCATTTCTCTTTCCTCTCTGATTTGCATTCCCCTTAATTTTCCATTTACTTAATACTATAACAAAAATTTGACAGTGAAAAGCACTTTTCCTCCATCGAATTTAAGAATTTATTTAATAAAAATACTCACTTCAAAACAAAGGCTAAATTAATTTTTTTATGTAATGAAAAAGTTATCTATAGGGAGAATAAGTGTAAACTCACATTTTTATCAAGTTCCTAGCCTATTTTCAGGTTTCATCCAATTCCCTTACAAATGAAAGCACTCGCGTGCGCGCACACACACACACAACCAAAAATATCTTCATTGCCTTAGGGAAAACTAGATTTTTATATTCAAAACAACAAAGCTCACAGAAAGCAAAGAATAAAGTTCTCTGTGCTATTTCCTCTTGGTATAAGAAAAACAAGCTTATGGAATTAAAATTATTTAGGTCTCTGCAATCAATATAAATCTGAACAAGCTAATGCAGTTAAAGCAATTATCAGTAGTTTATAAGAATAACAAAATTTTTCTGCTTACCAGTGAAATAAAATTAAATTTGTGTGGGTAAAAGAAAATATTCATCTTTATTGGAAGTTTTTGTGCATATTACAATTTCTCTAGGGTTATCTTTTAACTCTATTTTTAAGACATGAGGTAGAAGACTCAATCTTGCATGTGCCGTTATGAAGAATGACAACCACCCTCATTCCTACCCCTCTTCAGGTACTGATGGCGCTTTTCTAACCCCTGCAGACTTAACTGTGAGCATCTGAATTCATTATGGTTCATTTTAATGTGACCTTCCTCAGCAGAAGGTTTAGTATTTTGCTTTTCATCTAAAATTCTGATTTAAAAAATTCCCACTGCCTTTTCTTCTTGAAACATAATGAAAGAAAACAGATGTCATCACTCCACAATCATAGCACCCTGATGGAGGAAGGGGACTTTAAAGAAATAGCTTAGACCAATTACCTTATTATTCACTGGAAAAAACTTGGGAGGCTTCAGGTCCTGTTTTAAGCAGTATCTGAGCCAAGACTGGGGCTCCTCGATGCTTCAGATGGGGGGGGGGCGCGCAGCTCCAAGGGGGAGTGGCACACACGAACAGGGGTATGTGTGTGAGGGTCCACACTTGTGAGTATACGGTCTTGTGTTTACCTGTTTCTTCTATGTCCTGAGTGTAGACTAAGCCCTTCTCTGCGTTTTTGAAAGGCGAGAGGAAGAATTTTACTCTAGACCTTGATATAGTTTTGAATCCAAGTTTTAGGGTTCACAAGTGTGCCGCCAACATTGTCACCACTATTTAAACTTTTCTAAAACAATAATTAAAATCCCGTGAAATGACTCACTGTGTTACAGACCAAATTTTAACACATTAGAAACACCTGATAGGAAACTCTCTCGGCTGCCAAACAAACTCGCTTTTCCGCAGGCCTGAGAATAAAGCCAAGATCACAAAGCAAAGGACATCAAGGAGCAAGGAGGTAATGCGAGGGCCTGCAGCCAGTGAGGACGATGGGGAACCGGAGTCTGCAGTCCCATCGAATCCAGGCAGCTCAGTGGTATCCAAGGAAATACACAGTCAGTGTTGACACACCTTAGCCCTTTCAGGTAAATGAAAGAACGCCTTGTCTTTATGAAATAAGGAAACAGGAAAAGTTCAGTTAAGGCTTCATTGTCACCTCTCTAGTTAACTCAGTTACTAACCCTAAGGGGAAAAAGGCAAGTCAAACAACAGAGGAATAGAAGAGCACAGCATTAGGAGCCAGAAAGGTCGAGGTCTGAATGTGGTTTCATCATCTGGGAGTTTCTTGATTACTTGCAAGTACTTAAGTCAAAGGGAATTCAATCTGGATATGTCAAGCAGAGAGTAACAGTCCCATCTCACGGGGCCGAATGCAAATTAAATAAGGTAACGCACCCAGCTATTGTGAACTGTGCTGTGCATCCAATAACCCCCCTTTCAGTATTACCATCATCTTCATTTTGAGACTGCATCTTTCGAGCCATACTGAATTGAATCAATTGAATCAGCTCTATAACCCCACAGAGCAAACAGATGAACCCATTCTATGTAAAAAACAAAACAAAATAAAACAAAAATCCCAAATTACTTCACGGATCTCTCTGTTATTCAATGCAAATGTATCGAATCTTTCCAATGTATTTGAAAGTGAAGAACTCTTGTTTTTATAATTATACAATATGCACCTAAGGTAAAACGATGATAGATCTACAGGAAGAAAAATTATACCCTGACTTAGAAGATTGAATATCTTTTCCAGCTGTCATCATTTATGTAGTGGTAAGCATCACCCCAGCTGAATTCTAGAACCTGCAGTTGATGCTGGACCTACTGGAATCTCTAAAGGTTATTATTCTTAGATCTTTTCTGGAGACATTTGCATCTGACTTTGAAATTTTCTTCAGTATCAAATCTTAATAACTTTTGAAGCTTTTCTTCTCCCACCAAACTACAGATAACCATCTGTTTCAATAAAGTTGTTCAACAGAATTGTTCCCACTTGTAAGAAGGGACATTTGCTAACATGAGAAGCTCCATAACTCCGTAAGAGTTTTCTGTTTCAGTCAGATACTTATAGCCAGGCCAAATCCATTGTGCTGTGGGGTAAGAACAGGCACTACAGTATCTCAAGGAGTTTACCTGAAGTTGACATAGGAAAATGAGTTGAATGTTCCAAAGATGCCTTTAAAAAAAATCTATTATAAATGCAAGCTTGTGGGTAGAATGGTTAATTACAACAGTAAGTAATTGTGCCACTCGAAAATGATTGAAAAAATGCATTCAAAAGATAAGGATTTATATTGTGTTCTTAAGGCACAGACTTTCTAATTAAATATAAATATATAACAATAATCATCACAGCAATTATATAGACATAAACCCTTCTTTGCAAAGCTCAGAAGTCAAGGAAACAAACCTCCAGAGACTTGAATCTCTCTCTGTCTCTCTTTCTCTCTCTCTCACACCCTCAGGAGACCAAGAAACTCCAGTAAGGGGAAAATGGAAATTCAGGGGCTTTTCTGTATCTCTAAAAGGGAACAATGGCTATATTCTCGTTATTTCCCCCAAGGAAGTACTCAAGTACAGAACCTCATCTTTTCCCTGAAAATGCTCCTAAAACTGGGCATCTAAAACTGAAGGCCAAAGTTCAAAAACTGCCCTGGAGCTTCCTGACTTCATTTGTGTCCAGCCTCATACTTACTGTAAATAAAGGACCGATTTCTGAAAAGCCAGATGACAGACACCACAGATAAAATTCTGCTCAAGGAGCCTACACTGATTCCAAGAAGCTCATATTCATCAAATATATCTGAAAGCCATCTCGGTTTAGCTTTATTTCTCCATGCACTGGAGTATATCAAAACCCATTTTCCGAAAGACCAAGATGTAGCCACATCTGGAAAGTCGTGAAAAACGCCTGGAGATGACAAACGTTTACTCTAACACAAAGAACACACCTTGCAAAAGACAACCAGATTCCTAGGGCGCAGAGAGAGACTGTGGGGAGCCTTCAAAGGAGCGTGACCTTGAACTCCAAACAGCGCTAGGTGGCAGAAGAGAGTCAGTGAGACTTATAGGCTCTCCAGACTCCCCTTGCTGGAGCGGCTCTCACCATCACCTTCTCTTTGCTTTCAAAGAGAAGACTTCAGGCCAACCTGAGCTCCAACAGCGGCCTCTTCATTAGGGGAAAACTGCTGTGAGCTGAATACAACGCTTTGGAACGTTCGCTGCAGCTTATGTGACTGGTGGGACGAAGCCCGCCTTGAAGGGACCTAACTGGAGAGCCGTGGTCTCCAGTCTAGCCCATGACCTGTCACGATGCAGCCCCACATCTGTGAGAGGGAGTGGGTAGGGAGGCGCTGGGGTCCCCTCTGCCCCGCAGGAAAAAGAAAAAAAGAAAAAACCTGAATTACTTACAAATGCCGAATCTTGAACCCAGAGAGGAAGTTCTGAGATGGTGCCTGCTTCCCGGCATGCTGCGGACTGAAATTGGTTGCAGCTGAAACGGCCCTGAAAGGCTTTATGGGAAGGTCCACGTGGGGGAGGCAGGCAGAACAGGCGTGTGTGGGCACGCAGTTGCTCTGATGGTCTTTTGGTGGTGTTCACCAAACTGGAAAAAGAAGTTCTAGGAATCATGCTTTGGTAGCCACCCAACCATCATTTTCTTAGTTTCAAAAGGAGAATGATTAACAGGACCTATTTAAAAGTTGTTGTGAGGAGTCAGGGAGATAGGTGGTCCCTGAAAAGTGCTCTGTAGGGTGCTTGATCAATCAATAAAGCCCTCAGTAAATGTTGCCTAGCTCTGTTACCACCATCAAACTAGACAGGCAACGGGAAGGGTGTGTAAGTCCAAGAACAGCCATCATCATCATCATCATCATCATCAATGTTACAGCTCTCCTTATGCCCTCTATGCTTCATCCAAACCAGGTGACTTGTATTACTGCAAGGACATCCCATAATTTGTCTTCTCTCTAGTATTCAGAGTATAATCTCCATGGCTTTTGTTCTGAAATCACCTAGAGGTGAGTCTGAAATCTGCCTCTGCCATTAGCCAGCCTTGTAACTTTGGGCAAAGGGTCTCATCTTTCTGAGCCTCAGTTTCACCACCGGAAAAACAAGGCTAGTAAATAGGATTTTCCTCCAGAGGTTATCTGTGAGAATGAGAGGCCGTGCTATCTGGTGCAGAGTGGGTATTTACCAGACGTTAGCTCCTTTTAGTAGTATTAATATTACTATTAACTTGGCTTGGCATAATCTCCGCATATAAAACTGAATTTCTTTACCACTCATTTTTAATATCTCCTCCATTCGTCCACATATTCTCTCATGTAACATATATTCTGTCTCTTTCATACTCTGGGGATTTAAGTAACAAATAGATTTAGCTCCTGGTATCAAGGCGGTTCTGGCATAGGAAACAAGTCAGGTGTATGATGTTCTTAGTGTAATGAAGAATGTTAAGTGGACAAAGAAGCCTTTATTTTAAAGACAGTGTTAATTTCATCTAGGAAGATTCTAGGAAAAGAGACTAAGTGTACCGCCGTGATTAGAAATTTGGAGCTTTGTGTGACGGTGATCTGGGCTTCAGTTTCAGTTCTGCCCTTTGTTAGCGAGGAAACTTTGGATAAGTTATAATATTGTCACTGAGCCTCAGTTTATTCTTCTGTAAAATAGGGATAATTTTAGGATCTATATAATTGAGGGTAAATGAAAATAAATGGAAATGCCCTTAAAATTCTACAGAAGTTTCAATAAATGTTAGTTCATGTTAGCAGTACTGGAATCAACATAGGTAATACCATCATCAAGCCTTGGTGATGGGGATACTAATCTTTTTTTTTTTAAATTCAAAGTAGGATATGAATATAAGGCTGGGGAAAATGTGATGAGGCAAGAAGAAAAAGTCAGAACTGAGAAAGAAGGGGACGTTTGGAAGAACCAGGAAGTGGTTCAACTTGGCCTCCTTAAGCACTAACTGTGTACTTAGGGTAATGGTCTGTTCTGGTTTGCCTGGGGCTGATGGGCTCTCTGAGAAAGCAGCACTTTCAGTACTAAAACCAGTTAAGTTCTGGGAAAATCAGGGTAAGTTTATCACCCTACACCCTGAGGATTGCAGCCCAGCAAACAAGGTCTTGACATGTCAAGGACTTTTTAGGCTGTATTTGTAGGAAATAGGGAGCTTTTGAAAGTTCTTGAGTAAGGGAGTAACTAATCAGATGTCTATCTCAGGGAGTCTCCAGAAGGAAGATCTTACCTCTCTTTCCTGCCGAATCAGTGTGCTTTTTCCTACTCTTCTCACAGGCCTTTATTGGTCTGTCCTCTGGCATTTATCCCATGGTATCTTTGTTACAGATTTGTGTGTGTCTTCATAATTTTACACTGTAACCTATTTGCTATCAGGACTGGGTCTTTACTATTTTCTCTTCATGTTATCTTACATATAATATAAGTTCAATCAGCATCTAATTAAGTTGATTACAACCTATGATTCTTTGTAATAGAGTATTAATTGACGTCGACTGTTCATCTCAGCTCAAACTCAAACATCAGTTTTCTGTCTCTTAGTCATTATTCTTCAGGGGACACGCAAAGTCAATCTATTAAAATACTCACTGGTAAATATACACACAAAATAATTTTCTTTCTCTCCACTAAAATTTTACATTCATGACATTTTTCGTGTCCATTTTTCATTCCCTCAACCACCAAATGTAGCTTTAATAGTACAATGTGTGTGTTCCTATCCTGGAACCCAAGATATAGGTTAAAAAAAAAAAAATTGAGGTCCCTCACCTTATTTGGTGGCCCAATTCCTGTAAGGCAGAGCACCAGAGTAGGGTTTCCATGCAAAGTTCAAGTTAAATCAAGGTCATTTTCAAATGCTTAACTACCCTCATCGAAAGGTATTTTAAGTACTATCAAATCAATAAATCAACTAAAAAGCATTTATTTCTATAAATAAGTGACCTTGGAGAAAACTAAGAAATATTAGTAAGTGGGAAAATATGGCATGGTAGGGATTCTAGGGTTAGAAAGACCCTCAGCTGTGCATCTCACTTGCTTACCTGGACAAAATATTTACCACTCCTGCCCTCAGTCTCTTTATAGTCAAAATGGGAATAAAACCGTATCTGTCTCACAGGGTTGTTATAAGAATAAAATGAGACAATGCATGTGAGACACTTAGCATCATGAACACATTTTACACAAGGAATATGTTCCTGAAACCCTCAAATAATGTAAAACTGAGCCAGGCAAAGGATGGATTATGTTCACTGCATAAACAGGGACGTCTTTGTAACCAGGTCATTCATCCATTCATTTAGTCACATAGTTTATAATCATTTGCTGACCAAGCTTTGAAGTTATGTGAATCTTTTTTTTTTTTCTACTATTTTATGTATCCATTAGAGAGAGCAAATGAGAGAGAGCAAAAGCGAGGGCCTAGGGTGGTAGAGGGAGAAGCAGGTCCCCACTGAACAGGGGAAGCCCAACTAGGGCCTCGATGCCAAGACTTGAGATCATGACCTGAACCAAAGGCAGACGTCCAAACAGCTGAGCCACTGAGGTACCCCAAATTATGTGATCCTTGACAAATTTTGGGTTCCTGTGTTGGTTTGGGTTGGGCTCAGTACCTACAGGAGAGGGCAAAGATGCAGGCCTAGCAAAGGTCCCAGTCAATCCCACAGGATGCTCCGTTAGGACATCCAACATTAGGGCTTTCCTATTCCTGTTTTAACCAGTCCTTGGAAGGAAGGCCTCTGGCCTTGAGCAGAGGCAGCTCTCTTCAGATGAGCCAGTCTCTTGAGAGACACTGACCTGAAGGCCTATCAGCCCATTTCACAGCTAGCAAATGGGTGAATAACTCCCACATAGGGAGGATCTCAGCAGTGGAGCACCCCATTCACTGTAGGAGTGATTGTCAAGATTGCAGATGTTGTGCATAAAGTGAAAGTTTATACTTTTCAGTGACAATTTCAAAATTATAGACATCGTTCCCTTACCGTATATGTTGCCTATTACTACCATTTTGTCACCTTTAGCTAATTCTTAATTTCTCCTTTACTTAATGATACCTATCTTGTAGCATTTTGGTGAAGATTAAAAATCATAGAGTGTATGTAAGGTACTCTGCAAACTTCCTGGCACACAGCAAATGTCTGGTGTGTGTTAGCTGTTTTTATTAAGAGAAAGTCTAGGAATACAGAAGGACTCAGTAATAAGTGAAAAAAAAGGAAACTATGTCAGAATTCTAAAACTTACAGACTGACTTAAAGCACTGAGTCGGTCACTGGCAAAGTTTACATTATGGTATTTGACTAGTGGGTGTCTCAGTCTAGTTTTATGTCAACATTAAATAAAGGTTTGGGTTTTGGCACCTAGTGGGAAGTCTCAGCTAGACTGTTAGTGTTCTTCTGTCCTTCTTATGGGAAGGTAATTTGAGAATGTTAGAATTACACTCTGTCCATTTGGGAAATGAACATGTAAACAATGATGACAAGAGAGGGATAGAACCAAGATATAATAAAGGATCTGAGTTCAAAATATAGGGTATGTATATCCCAACTAGGTCATTATACCAAGATATTCTTTAGTATTTATAATCTCCCTTGAATCCTTAGAACATGAGTTCTCTTAGGCAGAGATTAAATTTCTGTAATTGCCTTTTAACTTACTGAATGTAGTATCAGCACTAATGGACAGATGAGAATGTTCCTTTTGACTGACTTAGTAAGGGGAATGGTACTTTTTTTAAAGTATAACTCATGTACCTGTTTATAAAGAGAGATTCAAAACAAAGTCTTCCTACTGTTAACCTACTCCTTTTCCTGCCCCTAAAATTGGGTTCAAATGCTCATTTGGGGGTCAGGAATCATGTCTTATTCTAATTTTTTAAAAAAAGATTTTATTTATTTATTTGACAGAGAGAGAGATCACTGTAGGCAGAGAGGCAGGCAGAGAGAGAGGGGGAAGAAGGAAGAAGGCTCCCTGCTGAGCAGAGAGCCTGATGTGAGGCTTGATCCCAGGACCCCGAGATCATGACCTGAGCCAAAAGCAGAGGCTTAACCCACTGAGCCACCCAGGCGCCCCTCCTACTCTCATTTTATTGTTTTGTTTTTGCCTCCAAAGACATCTTGTGGAATACAGTGAGTGCTCAAATAAAATTTGTTGAATGACAGGCACTTGGCTGGCTCAGTCAGTGGAAAATGTGACTTTGATCTCAAGGTTGTGAGTTCAGGCCCCATGTTGGGTATAAAGCCTATTTAAAAAAAAAAAAAAAAAAGTGTTGAATGAATGAATGAATTTCAGAGTTGGAAATGACTAATATTAGAGATAATGTACTCCTCATTTTAGAATAATGTTCAGATAGTCAGAGGCATATGCAGGAGGGTGCAGAGCTGTCTGAGTTAGAGCAAGGACATAGGGCTAAGAAAACCCCAAGCAAGGCTCTTACCATCACAACACACTTTCTGCCTTCTCTACTCTAAAGACCCTTGTAAATCTGCTCAGATCATTGCTTGTCAGCCATTCTTATCCAGGGCATTCATTTCTTGAGATATTTTCTTCTCCAAAGCTAGAAATAAAACAGAACATGCTTTCCTCATTTATTGAGTAATATTAACATGTCCCAGGTAACTTCATACTTTTTTTCCTTTATATCTTTGTGAAATTTCCTTTTATTTGTAGGATGTGTCAGATGCTTTCTTTAGTCAATCCCCATAATTCTAAGGTTCCTTTTATCTAATTCTGCAAATTCAGAATAGGTCAGAAATGAAGATGGGAGCATGTTTTAAAGGCATAAATCTTTAACAGGTGTATTATAAAATATATATATAGTCATCAAAACAGAAAAATATTTTTTGAAAATTATCTATGATCTCACCACCCTAACAACAATGATAATAGCGTTTTGGTGAATTTCTTAGCCATATTTTCTCATAGTTATAGTCAGAGCATGCTGATAACTGTAAATTCTACTCTTTCACTCAAAATTATATTGTTAGGGTTTCCATATTTTAACACAGCCTTCATGACTATAATTTTCATTGATTGTACAATGTTCCCTAGAATACATACCTTACAATTGTTGGGGAGGAATAATTTCCTATATCCCTTAAGGTCCTTCTAGCTAGACTTAGAATCACATTCACGTGAGAAAGATTAACAGGAGAAAATCAAATTTAATAGTGTATGTATGGGAAATCCACATGGACAAGGAAATTCCAAAGACAGTGAGGCAACATAAGGCATGTATGACCAAAGAGAGGGCTATGCATCCTAGGATACAAAAGAGAGAAGGAACATTAGCAGAAATGTGAGAGGAAGTGTTTGGAAAAATAAAGGTTGTCCTCTTACAGGGATAAGTTTATTAGGTAAAGAGGAATATCTGTTAATGGCTCTCTTCTTGGTACAAGCAGGCAGTTGAGTGGGAGGTAAAGAGCTTTTTCTAAATCTGCTGGGTTTTGATTGCTTTCCTTTCAAAACAATGTTCATGCCAAAGTGGCTCATCTTGGGGTGACCTGCCCTTGGCCTCTACACAACGGATTTAACTATTTCCCTAAAGGTGGACCTAAATGCTTTATCTAATCACTTGACATTATACATCAAGTAGGAAAGAATATTTTGGGTCACATAGCTTTTTCCATGTTTTGGATTGTTTCCTTAGGACATGTTCCCAAAGTAGAATTACTGAGTCAAAGAGAATGGACATCTTTATGGCTGTTAAAGTACATATTGCCAAATTCCTGGATGGAGGGATGGAAGTCTGAGTTTAATTAAATTAGGTAAGGGGGCAGCAATGAGGGTTTCCTGTGATCAGTGTTGCCAGGCAACCAACTGAGTCCAATAGTTTGAACAGAGAGTTGTTTTGAGCAAGAGTCAACCTTTTCAGACAGCCTATGGAGACTCATCGAACTGTAGTGCATGAGATAGTTATTAGAAATCTGCATTTGAAATTATAGATGAACTGTACTGCAGTATTGACTTTTCCTAGTCCTGTTTTTAATCTGTGACAATTATCTAATAAGCATATGGGGGGGGGAAGCTTTTTAGATAAACACATTTTATGTCATTCTTTCTAATGAGGTTAAGCAGATTCCAAAGCTGAGATTTTGAGATGGAATATTATGGCTCTGAGGATTTCTGGACCATTCTTCTGGTCAGAAGCCACTGTGGCTTGGGCAGAGGCCCGTGGTCAGGAGGGGTCCTCAGGGGCCCCTGTTTATCATTCAGTGCACATAGCAGTGAGACCGAGCGTTTGTTCTCTGCCCTCAGGTGGTCAGGCTGAGGTGGGACACTTAGAAACACATCTCATTAGTCAGGCAAACACATCTAGATGTCTGAATTAGTGGAAAGGAACCCCCACCTATTCTTCAACTATACACCTAATGACTGAGTAAATAGGGACTTTCTTCCCTGCATGTTTATTCCTCAAGGCAAAGAAGACTTTATGATGTCCCAAAGGGTGACTACAAGTAGAAGAAGAATTAATAACATGTGTAACATTTGTGCATGTTTCATAGTTTTACAAGTGTTTTCACATACTTTATCTTCACAAGAACCTTGAAAGTTTAATGCTTTTATTCTCCTTATTTTACAGATGAAACAGTGACGGCTCCAAAGCATCCGTGATTTTCCTTCAACCACTAGGTCAGCCAAAGGCTGGATCTAAAATTCCAGTCTCTGAGTCTCAATCCTGTATGTGCACTGCCTCCATCACCACAGAGTACCAATCACAGAAATATATTAAAACTTTTCAAAAATCCTGGAGCTATTTTAGAGAAAACTTCTGAACATGGAAAATTACAATGATGGAAGGTGCAAAGAAATCATTAAAATTGGGGTCAGAACATTCACAGAGCCTAAGGCAACAGAGAACTGGGGGAAGAGAATAAACAACTTCCAAATCACAGGTGTAGCAATCACTGAGGCCAAAGGGGACACCATGCTCTGAACGGTCATGCCTTAAAATGCCCATTCCTTTTCCATTCAAACAGTTTTCCCCTGTGCTCAATTTCTAATCATTTAGATGACTGAGATTATACACTTGATCTCACAGCCAAGATTTCATAATTGCATACAATTTGTGCTGTCTTTAAATCATCCATGTGTCCTTTGGAATGTTCTTACTATTTTAAGAGATCTCTAGGGATGATCTGAGCCAGCCCTCATTCTGCCAACAAAACTGGATTATTACCCACCGTTAGGAAACTGAGGTCTGGAAGGTTGTGACTTGCTCAAGATCCCATATTCAGTCAAGGCAGAAGAGAGGAAAGGAGTGGGCTCCCTACAGGTAAGGGGGTTTCTCCACCATAATTGAGGGGAACCAACCTTTTCCTCTTTCTACAGTCCTTTCCAGACAATAAAATAGAAATTCCATGTAATTGGAAAGGTTGAAATTATCCCCTTTTCAACACTTCTCATGAGAAGAGAAATGAATTAATGAGATGATAAAAACTCTGTCATCCATGCATGGTCTGTATTTTTCTGCTAAGAGACACTGATGAGTTCAACCTTGCTCTGTTTCTGTGGTTTCATTCTCTCCATCTCCCTGGACTCCCTGTGCTAATAAGATACAGATCTCTCTTCCTCCAGATTTGAAGGGAAGCATTCAGAATTCCCTTTTTGTATTTGTCCTCCAATCAGGCATGGCCACATAGAAAGCTAGTACCCTGATCCCTGAGCTTTCTATACCAAATCTCAGTGTGCTTAGAATCCAGAGGGAGGTAAAGTTATGAACTGACTGTCTTCCTTAGGAACTTTAACAATTTCCAAATATTTACTTCCTATATATTTTGACCAACTTAATTCTTACGTACATATCATAGAAGCTCTCTTAGCAACCCTCCCACTTAGCAGCTTGCCAGATAAACTAATGCTCTGTAATCCAGGGTTGCTCAACCTCAGCACAATTGACATTTGGAGCCAGATAATTCTTTGTTATGAAAGGCTATCCTGAGCATGGTAGGATGTTAAACAGCATCCCTGGCCTCCACCAGTTAGATGCTGTACCACTCTCTTAGTTGGGATAACCAAACATATTTCCAGACATTGTCAAATATCCCCTGAAGGGCAAAAATCACCTCTTGTCAAGAAGCACTGCTTTAAACCATCAGCAATAGAGAATTCTTGATAATCAGGGCCCACTGAAACTTCCAGGTTAGAAGATTCCCCTTCAAGATGCCCATGTCCTCCCTAACCTATTAGTTGAGCTGTAGACTTACCAAGTGTCAGTTATATATTTCAAATATGTTTATGGCAGTTGTACTCCTGTGATTTGTATGTCACATAAATAACACAAAATTCAATAAAATATGAGAGCAAAATAGAGAACTACTATTCCTATCCTAAGTTGATTATAAAAGACTCCGTAAGATGGAAACAAATGATATTTCTTTACCGCATCTCTTTTCTCCAGGATATACAAAAAAACAAACAAACAAACAAACAAACAAAAAAAAACCACCATTTCCAGCCTCCCCTGAAGTTAGGGAGAATCAATATGATTGAGTTTGGGTAAGTAGAATGTTGGCAACAAAACATGAACACATTTCTTTGTCTGACACTTAAAACTCCCCTTGCTCTTTCTTGTTGCACTTGCAAAGAATCCAGAAGAGGTGTCTGATGACCTAAGGTGGAGGCTAGCAAAGTTTTTCTGTAGAGGGCCAGATTGTAAACATTTTCAGGTTCTTATATTCTTTTCTTTTTCTAAACAACAACAACAACACCCATACCCACTCCTTTAAAATTGTAGAAACTGTTCTTAGCTTATAGACAGTACAAAAGAAAACTGTGCACTGGATTTGGCTTACAAGCAGTAATTGGTCAGCTCCTGCTTTAGGACATAATGATGTAACATTTCTATCTATAAAGACACTTAAAAAAAAAATCCTGTCAATTAGGTATGCTAAAACAACCCCAAAATATTACAGGGAACCGTAAAAGCCTAGAATAATTCTGCATATAGTTTTTTCAAATCTCTTTAAATTCTCATTCTACTTTAAAGAAATTAAAAATGGAAACCATAGGGGCATCTGGGTGGCTCAGTCGGTTAAGTGTCTGCCTTCGGCTCGGCTCATGGTCCCAGGGTCCTGGGATCAAGCCCCACATTTGGCTTCCCTATTCAGTGGTGAGCCTGCTTGTCCCTCCTGCTCTGTCCCTTGCCCTACTTGTGCTCACGCTCTCTCTCTCAAATAAATAAATAAAATAAAAAAATAAAAATAAAAATGGAAACCATAGACTTCACATTACAGATACTGTGTATGGAAGAAAAATAGTGCAGACTCCAAATGACAGGTTCAGTCCAAGATGAGACTCTGGTTTCACACTAAAAGACTGGTAAAAAGAATGTTTAAGCTTTGAATTCAAATTAAAAGTTTAAACTCTGTATCATGTTTGTATGACTCTCTATTTTAATAGACTTTTATTCAAGTTAGAAGGCTTCTATTTTAACTCTCTTTTGTGTGAAAACCGATTGAGAGGAGATGACAGGAAAGCCTTAAAAGAAATAGGACAGTACCACAATACTGAGTCCTCTGTTCTGGGTCTTGGCTTGGACATCAGCTCTCCCAGGAATTTATGGTAATACAATTGTGGCAATGTTCTACATGCAGAAGTGTTAGAAGCTCTAAGTGTTTGCTATACAAAGGTGTACAGAAAGAGCAGTTAATACAGTTTCTTTAATATAAAGGGACATGGACCAGGAATAAGAATAGGCCAAAGAATGTTAGAAAAAACAACTCAGTCATCATTCATATGACTGTGTCTACCTCGTCTAATATACCTTAAGTTAAAATAGAGCCATTCACCATGTGGAAACCTTATGCAGACTAGCTTTAGTAAACGTTTACAAAATACTAGCTATATAGCTTACAGTATCCTTTTTTTTCTGAAATTCCTATCAATTCTCATAACAAAATGTTTTCAATTATCAGCGTGGGTTGCCATAATGAAAGACCATGAACTGCGTGGCTTGAACAACAGAAATTTATTTTCTTTCAGTTCTGGAGCCTGGTAAGTCCAAGACCAAGGGGGAAAGTATGGATAGTTTTCTTGTGAGAGCTTTCTTCCTGTCTTAGACATAAGGAAACTATCCAAAATGGAAAAACAGAGTTATATGAAGGAAAAAAGTATCAAAGAATATGATAAATATGTGGAAATGTAAGCAAACTTTGACCATATAAAGCAATAATGGTAATGTGGGGTTTAAATTATGCCAAATGAAATTCCTGCAATCATGCCATTGATATCAATAAGGAGATACATGGAATTAAAATATTTTTAAGGACCTTACATTTTCTGGAAAAAGGAAACAAGTAAAGATTAACAGTAGGCCTTTATAAGTCAACAATGTATCTTATATGCATTATAATGACTAAGATTATTACTAAAGAAAAAGAAGAGTGTTTATAACTCCAAACAAACGAAAGAAAATGGAATGATTAAAAAAAAAAAAAAAACTTTATCAGGGATGACTGGGTGACTGAGTTGGTTAAACATCTGCCTTTGGCTCAGGTTGTGAACCCCGGGTCCTGGGATAGAGTCCTGCATTGGGCTCCTTGCTCACTGGGGAACCTGCCTTTCCCTACCCCTCCGTCTGCTCATGTGTTTTCTCTCTCTCACTCATTCTGTCTCTCAAATAAATAAATAAAATCTTTAAAAAAATACTTTATCAATTAAAAAAAGAATAGAATCAATAAGGTGGGAAAAAATCTGATGCACATACAGTGATGTTAGTATTTAAATTAAATACACAGTAATCACATTCAATCTAGAAATGATCATTCTATTTCAAAATTTTCATATTTGATTATAAAATATGTGCTATTTATATTAAAAGTACATGCCAACTTAAATGCAAGGATACAGTAAAGTTGAACGTAAAAGGAAAAAAAGTTAGACCACATAAGCAGCAATTTAAAAAACTGTTGTGGTTATTATTTTTTTTTAAAGATTTTATTTATTTATTTGACAGAGAGAGATCACAAGTAGGCAGAAAGGCAGGCAGTGAGTGAGGAGGAAGCAGGCTCCCTGCTGAGGAGAGAGCCTGATGTGGGGCTCGATCCCAGGACCCTGAGATCATGACCTGAGCTGAAGGCAGAGGCTTTAACCCACTGAGCCACCCAGGTGCCCCTGTTGTGGTTATATTAATATCAGAAAAAAAAGACTTCAAGATGAAAGGCATTACTAAAATGAGGAGTGTTACTTTTTGATGAAAAACGTAGAATTTTCTAGAAAGAGAAAATAATTCTTAATTAATATATAACCCAAAATCTGGCCAAAATACATATAAAATTTATTTAAAATGTATTTAAGTCATAAATCTACTAAAGCTTTCATATACATAATATATGCTCACATATGCCATTTATC
Organism: Mustela lutreola; assembly: GCF_030435805.1. Lineage (NCBI taxonomy): Eukaryota > Metazoa > Chordata > Mammalia > Carnivora > Mustelidae > Mustela > Mustela lutreola. The sequence goes on from NC_081291.1 coordinate 34,987,143, forward strand.
CATATAACTAACGTATGTGTATTTCTTTAGGGCAAAATATGGACAGTATTTGGTGACAAAGTAGGCTAAAATAGGAGAGGATATTTGGTGTTTTATCTCTTTGCTTTAATTTATGACTTAACCTACTGAATCTATTGGATTAGTTTGTGTGGCAAGTAAGAATGTAATAGAAGTTTTATTTTATTTCTTTCCTTAATTTATCCAACCACTCCAGACCATTATTTACTATGTTGGGTCAGAGACAAGCTCAAGACAGCTTCAGAGATGTAAGGAAGGTTGAAATTGGGTTGGAAGCATAGAGGGGAAGGGTAGGCTGCCCCAAGGTGGGTCAGTCTGGCATGCAGATTATGCCAAGCTGAAAACAATCAAGGCCCAAAAGACTCGGGCAGAAACATTGAGCTCCATTCCCTACAACAACTGCTTAAAAGAATTTAGATAGAGGACCTGGTCCAGAAGAAACCCACTGCCATAGATAACTGCATTATAATATAAACTAGGTATGACAGACAGGGAGAAACTCAGCAAGGCTTTTATTATCAAAGTTCTCTCTATGCCCCATTTTCCCGAGTGGCTCTGCAAACACTTGTTTTCCAAACATTTACTCTTTTTGATTTTCTTGTGACTTGCATTCCTTCCCTTTGAAGTCCCAGAACTCTACCCTTTTCTCCTTAGCTCAAGATGCTTATATTTTCTTGACTGTCTGCAATTTCAAGTCTGTGTGGATTCCCAGTGTGTACAAAATTAAATTTGATTTTCTCCTGTTAATCTGTCTCATGTAAAAAATGTGATTCAAATGCCAGCTAGAACAATCTTAAAGGGTAAAGGTAAAAGTTTTCCTCCCCAACAGAAGCTACATTAGTATGTTACATTGTTTAGTGTGATATAAAACACAACATGAAACACACTGGAATCATAAATCGAGAATCTTATAGTTAAGATAATTTACTAAGAAATCATTTAGTTTTACCTGTTATTTTTGAGAAATATTTATTACTATTTCTTTTATACACCACCCCCCACCACCCCAGAACAAGAAATAGGCATCAACTTGGCAATTCTTAAAATAACATGAAGAAATTGAGATTATGAGATTAGCATATGATATTATTCTTTCTATATAACCAGACTGTGTTGTTTTTCTAGAGTAAAGATGTTAAAACATACTGTGGTTTGATGTTAGTTTATATTGTAATTTCATTTATCACTACTCAACTCAATAATACGCAAAAGATTTAAAAGATAAAGCTGTTTCCACCTTCCTATAGTTCATGTACAAAAATATGTGTATATGTGTAAAATTCTATGCAAGTACCTCATTCCAATTAATATGACAGTTTTAACTTTATTATTGGAGCCTATAGAACATTAATTCACACTGGCAACATATATTTGAATAATTATAGCTTTATGTTATTCCTTATACTTTAATAACAAAATGTATTTGGTTTCTCACTGTGTCTTCACATGGCCAGGAGAGAGAGAGCACGTAAACTCTCTGGGTCTCTACTTAAAGGGTTCCAAGCCCATCATGGGAACCCCCCTACTCAGGACCTCTCCTAAAACTAATTACCTTCCAAAGGCTCTGTCTCCAAATACTTTCATAGTTGGGGGTGTTAAAAAACAGACACCAGGGAGCACCTGGGTGGTTCAGTCCATTAAGCATCTGACTCTTGATTTCAGCTCAGGTCATGATCTCAGGGTTGTGAGATGGAGGCTTGCATCAGGCTCTACACTTAACATGAAGTTTGCTTGTTTCTCTCCTTCCCCCTCTGAGCTTTTTCTTGCTCATACTCTCTCTCTCAAATTAATTAATTAATTAGGTCTTTAAAAAAAAAAAAGAGAGATACAACAAGGTAGCACCCAAATGGCTTAGTCAGTAGAGCATGTGACTCTTGATCTCCATGTCAGGAGTTCAAGCCTTACATTGAGGGTAGAGTTTACTTAAAAAAAAAAGAGGGGGGGGGGAGGACAGGATCAAAATGGAAACACTTATGCATGCCCATGTCTGCAAACTGAAACCATACTTAACCTACTTGTACATTCAACCTTATCCAGGAATATAATCTTAAAAAAAAAAAAAAAAAGATTTTATTTATTTATTTGACTTGGAGGGAGAGGGAAAGAGAGAGAGCCCAAGAAGGGAGAGCAAGGGGCAGAGGGAGAGGGAGAAGCAGGTTCCTGCTGAGCAGGGAGGGAGACATGGGGCTTGATCCCAGGACACTGGGATCATGACCTGAGCCAAAGGCAGGTGCTTAACCAGCGAAGCTACCCAGGCAGCCCCAGGAATATAATCTCAACTGGTCAATCTGGAATTTCTTGGTTATTGTGAGGAAGGTCATCTCTTGATAGATTCCTTTTGTCTCCCAAAGGAAAGGTGACCTTGTCTGAAATCATCTTTTTATTGTTGTTTATGAGTTTCTTGGCTTTTTTTTTTTAAGATTTTATTTATTTAGTTGACAGAGAGATAGAGAGAGCACAGTAGGAAGAGGGGCAGGCAGAGGGAGAAGGAGAAGCAGATTCTCTGCTGAGAAAGGAATCCGATGCAAGGCTCAATCTCAGAACCCTGGAATCATGACCTGAGCCAAAGGCAGCACTTAAGGACTGAGCCACCTAGTGCCACTATAAGTTCCTTGTCTTGAACACTCTCTGCCTTTAAAAACCTTCTCTTCAAAACAAAACCAACCAACCAACCAACAAAAAACTCTTTTCTCTAGCTCTTTGGAGATCCTTTCTATTTGCTAGATGGGATGCTGATACGTGAATCATCCATTAAAGCCAATTAGATTTAAAATTTACTCAGTTGAATTTTTGTTATTTAACAGGGGTTAGGATTTCAAAATATGAATTTTGGAGGGACACAATTCAGTCCACAGCATCACTCAACAAGGAGGTTGATGAGGTACAAACCACTACAATAAATTGTTAGGTCTTGCAAGCACTGAGTGCCAATTAAGCCCTTTTTCTCTCAACACCATCTGTGGCTAGCTAGCCACGCAGCCCAGAGCCCGGTGCTGATGAGTCAAAGTCATCAGCATCAAAGGATGATGAGTCATCCTTTAAAAAAAAAAAAAAAAAAAAGTGTACCTTTATTTTCATCCTCCTGAATATGCCTTTTTGTTGGTAAGGAAAGGAACAAGTTGACATTGTGTGGCTAAATCTGGAATCACCCACTATCGCTGTTGAAAGCACACCATGGCCGGAGAAACATCATCAGTGTCATTTAACAAAGATTTGAATACTGTGTTCCATCATATCCAAATACTCTTATTTCTTTTTCTTTAATATTTTTAAAAGATTTTATTTATTTATTTATTTATTTATTTGACAGAGAGAGAGAGAGAGAGAGAGCGAGAGAGAACACAAGCAGGGGGAGTGGGAGAGGGAGAAGCAGGCCTCCCACTGAGCAGGGAGCCTGATGCAGGACCCTAAGATCATGACCTGAGCCGAAGGCAGACACTTAACAACTGAGCCATCCAGGCGCCTCAAATACTCTTATTTCTACCAAATTTTCTTTAAGGAAGAATTAAGACAATTTTAAATATTTTCCATTTTAAGAGTTTGAGCTTAGATCACAGAACCACCTTCCTTCCACTATCTCAGGAATCTGGGTTGTTTGGTCATTGACTTTTACTTTTTTTATTTGGAAATTTTAAACCTGAAGGATAACATTTTGCCACTTTTGCTATATTCCTGTATCTGTGTATACTTTTATACTTACTATTTGTACCAAATTGTATGAAAATAAGTTGCAGGAATTATGACCCTCACTCCAAAGACCTGAACCTATATTCTCTTTGAACAAAGACATTTACTTAATAAACAGAACCCAGAGAATAAAGAAAAGAAAAAACTTGGTATTCACCAAGGACAGGTGTGAAAGGGGCCATTTCTTTAATGAAGAATTTGCCTAGCAATTAAATTTCCCTTGTGACTGAGGGAACCTAATAAATAAAAGAATTCCAAACTGGGTTTAGGCATGCTCCCTTGACCTGTTGTAGTCTGAGTAATTAAGGAAGTGTTTGGATTGTATTTGCACTACAAGCTTCAACCCCCTGAGGAGCCAGTGAGCTAACACAGGTGGAAAAATTAGCAATTTATTGATTTGGTACATTCCAAACATAGTTTGGAGACCCCAAACTGGGTACATTCTTGTAAATGATTATACTGCCTTCCTCTCAGCCATCAAGATTAACATAGTGCTGGGCCAGAGTTTGCCCTTTTCTTCACAGATTAACAACCCTCAAATATCCTTCTGCCAGGCATCACATCGTCCCTCTGGAGCCAGTCATTCTGCAAGCCTCAGGCTTGAGGTTCAGACCAGGAAACAAAACTTTCTGTCTGGGAGCTAACTTTAAACCCAAATTCAAACACAAGTTGACTTTGGAAGTTCAAAATTCTCTTGATGTAGTTTACTTACAGCTCCCCCAATCTTCAAGTATAAAGAGTTCATTTCACATGCCTCTCTTGCTTTTGCATTCATTTGTATCTATAAAAAGTTGTCTCACAAATTCGTTTCGAACCCCAGAGCTTTAACACACCCACTTCCCTTGGTCACTGGCGGTCCATCATTTTCTGCCTACTCCTCTCATGGTGGACTGTTCTTAGAGAAAGGTGACCCTGTCAAGATTTTGCCATAGCCCTGATATAAGGCTTATTTTCCATGGTCAGCATCTAATTATCTCATGCCACTTGCTTTTTTTTTTTTTTTTCCTCATTGGGACTAAACCCTGTTTCATTAAGTTGGCAGATATATTTATGGTGCTGTTTTGAAAAGCAATGCTTTACATTTGAATTTCAAAGTCTTTTTGAAAAAAGAATTGAAAATGTAGTCAACTCTCTCATGTGGATTTCAAAACAGATGCACCAGATGTGCACTTTTGAATAAAAGCACCATGTTTGAACATGAAATGTGTGATGGTAGAGCACACTTGCGTTTCTGGGCACTGGTGTATATAATCTCGACTACACACATCTGAAAAGCATGATTTTCATTTCAGTGGATTTAGGAGTGTGTATGAGAAAGTTTGAAAATTACATAACCCAGAGTTCTTCAACTTCAGCACTATCTGTATTTGGGGCCAGATAATTCTTTTTGGGGGGAGTTGTGCTATGAATTGTAGGATATTTAACAAACTCCCTGGCTTCTATGCTACACTCTAAAATGTGACAACCAAAAATATCCTCTGGGGCACAAATTCACCCTGGTGGTGAACCCCTATGATAGATGGCTTTGGTTCCATGTGATGGGAGAAAGTAATCTTAGAAACTGCTTGTTTTGAAGTCCTCTGTGTGTACACTACAGATTCCCTTCTTAACTGCCAGGTTCCTGAGAGTGGGTACTAGGCATTATTCATTCTTGTGTCACTAAAATGGTCTAACACAGTTCTTGCATGGTATGTTCTTCATTGATGCTGGTTTCTGGCTTTCTCCTTGTAGAATGGTATAAACTGGACTTCCTATTCTATTTGTAGGAGCAGTTAAGGTGGCCACATAATTTTTTTGTCCAATGAAATGGGAAGGCAAGTGATGCATGTCTTTTCAGATGAAAACTTTAAAACCCAGGGCACAGTTAACTACATGCTCTTGTTAAGGAGAAAGAATTTCCTCTCCCCTTCAAGGTCCTTCTAGCAGGACTAAGAATCAAATTGACATGAAACAGATAACGAGGAGAACATCAAATTTAAGAGCATAAGTATGGAGAATCCACACAGATAGGAAATTCCAAAGATAGTGAGGCAACAGGATACTGATAAGAGCTAAGAGAGGGGTAGATGTTTGAGAATACAAAGGAGACAAAGACCATTAGCAGGAAAAAAAGAGAGAAGGTGTTCGGAAAACAGTTTTCCCTGTTACATTTTCTTTTGGTAAAGAGGAATCTTTGTTAATAATTCCCTTTGTCAATAGCAGGCAATTGGGTGGGAAGTAAACAGCTTTTCCTGAATCTGTTGGGTTTCGATTTCTTTTAACTCAAAATAATATCCATACAAGAGTGCCCATTCTTGGGGCACCCTGCTCTTGGCACCTTCATTTTTCTTGCTGGTGTAGTGACCAAGAACTTTTCCATGATGGGTGCTCCATCATTCTGGGTCTCTGAGTGATTGCAATGAACAGAATCCCTGCTTGCCTATGTTGAACATTAGCAAGAGTGAAAAATGGAGTTTTGGTGATTTAAGCGACTTGAAGTATGAGGTTGTTTTTATCACTCCCATACTTTAGTCTACCCTTACATATACATGCTGGTTTTAAAGTCACAGACATTTGCATTCTGTGGGAATCAAACCACTGTGAGAGTGGTTTGATTCCTCTTCTCTGACTGTTAGCAAGGCTGAAGATTACTGACGATGAGTCTATGCCACAATCTTGAAGTGGGAAAATAGCTGTATCCCAGGTTCTGGCTCAGGTTTAACTATGAATAGCCTGCAAATAGGTTAGTAAGTCATAAAAAAAAATTAATTGCAGTTGTTATCTGCAATCATTAAATATATCAATAATATATTAATATATTTTTAATGATATATAGTATATATAACACATATAACATTATATATGTTATATTTATATATGATATATAAGATTATATATTAATAATATATTAATAATTATTAATTAATAATATATAATATATCATATAATCATTAAATATACATTACTATATTATCAATATATTTATTCTTTATTATTAATATAGAATATATATTCTGTTCTTATAAAATTTAATTAGAACATTAAATTAAGTGAAATAATATAGGTAACACATAACATGTGTTACCTTTTCTTTGTTCAAGCCCTGAATTAAGCCCTAACGATGTTAAAGTTTGAACAAATTAATGCTTTATCTTGTAGATCAAGACAAGATAGAGCAAATGGGTATATATATATATATATATATATAATGATATAAATGGTATTAATATAAATACATTAATAATATATTTATATATATATAAATATGTATGTATGTATATATATTTAACCATTTTATTTAATGATTTAGTGGTTCTCAGCTTGGGACAATTTTCCCTATAGGGGACATTTGAGAATTTGGGGGGATATTTTTGGTTGTCACATCTTTGTGGGAGGTGCTACCGGCATCTGGTGGGTCCAGATTAGGGATGCTGCTAAGTACCTGATGATACACAGGATAGACCCCCTCCCCCAACAAAGAGTAATCTGGCAGCAAATGTCAGTATTGCTGAGATTCAGAAACCCTATGGTACAACAGCCAAAAATAAAAATTAAATATCCCTGCCATTACTGCGGTACACCAACAAATTTGCTTTATAAATATTTGATTATTTGGGGGGATTAAAGTACAATTAACTCCTCATCCTTTGTGCTTTCCCTGCTGTGTTTAATGTACTGCTTTCCTATTTCTGATGCCTAGTCTGCAAGAACTTCATTTCCCGTGTCTACATGTTGAAGCCTACTGCCCACTGATATTCTTTCCCATTAGGCTTTTTAGTGATTCCATGAACTTAAAAAAAAAAAAAAAAAAAAAAAATTCAGATCATGATTCAGGTTAGAAATAATCAACAATCATTCTTTAATTCCATTAATTCAATTTGGATTATAAGCTAATCTTCAAACAGGGAAGGGTGTTGATGTCTCACATTTGACAGTGGCCTTGGCTCTCACAGTGATTCTAAGCTTAAATATTGTCAAATAACTAGACTAAGGGGTGTGTGTGTGTTATAATAGAGTAATTCCATTCAGTCTCTAGTCTTGTACAATAATTCAGTCTTGCTGTAGAATAGTGAAGCATTGTCAACTTAATAAATATTAGTGATTAATCACATATATGTATATATTTAACCATTTTATTTAATTATGTAGTGGAAAGATAAAAATACTACATTACTATACCTCTAAATCTATCAGTTCAGTCTGACAAAGTCAAATTACCTTAACAGTGTGACTATTCCCCTCTGACTTAAATTTTTTTTTTCTCATTTCTTGGGGCATGAAAGTATCTCACACCTATACCAGTAGTATTTCCATTCATGGTAAATACTAGCAGATAATAATTGACCATGGTTTGACACAGAATTAGACCTGTTTAGTGGAGAAAAAAAATTCTACATCTTATTTTCAATCCTCTGTCTTATACCTAGGGACATTTATATATTGTAATCAACAGAGAATTGCTTTTGGAGTCAAAGATCTCTATATGACTGTGGACACGTAATTTAAATTCTTTAGGATTTAGACTTCATTTGTAAAACTGTTCTTATAAAATTTAATTAGAACATGAAATTAAGTGAAATAATGTAGGTAACACATAGTCATGTGTTAGTCATGTGTTACCTTTTCTTTGTTCAAGCCCTGAATTAAGCCCTATCGATGTTAAAGTATGAATGAATTAATGTTTTATCTTGTAGATCAAGACAAGATACAGCAAATGGGTAAGAATATACACTATTCTTTTTGTGAATATTTCTGTGGTGAACCCTCCATTGATGCCCAGCTGAAATCCCACATCAGGTGGACAAAATCTCATATCCCTTCTGAAATCCTTAATTTTTATTTTGTGAAATACTCATTTTATTCAAACTAGAGGCTGCCCTCTGTCCTCATTTTTTAGTTGATTTTTCATGTAAAAATTGATTTTCATGTGAAAATGTGAATTTTCATGTTTTATTTCAATGGATAAATCATAAGGTCTTTGAGGTTAAGAATCATACACATATGATTCCTTTATATATTACACACACACACCCCTTAGTCTAGTCAGGCTGCTATACAGAATCTGTAGATTAGTTGGCTTACAAGCAATAGAAATTTCTCACCATTCTGGAGTCTGGAAAATTGAAGATCAAGGCTCTGGCCGATTTTGTTTCTAGTGAGGTTCCTATTCTGTTTCACAAATAGCTGTCTTCTCTCTGTGTCCTCACGTGGTGGAGACTCTCTGGGTCTCTTTTGTAAGGGCACTTAACCCATTTATGAAGGCTCTGCCCTCATAACCTAATCACCTCCCAAAGGCTCTTCCATTAAATACCATCCCACTGGGGATCAGGTTTCAACATCAATTTTGAAGGAACATAAACATTTAGTCTTTATCTCTCTTTCTCCATATAATTGATAACTTGTTTTTGATTTCAGGAACATTGTACAGTGTCTGCCCAAAATGCAGATTGGGAGATGGTAATGAATATTTTTGAGGAATTGAATATCCCTGCCACTAGTTTGACAATCTTTTGTTTTTCATATATATGCTAAATTTCAAACACTTAAAAGGCAAATTAATGTGTTTTAATAACCCTTAGTATGATCAACCTCAGTGATTTACAAAAGGCCGTCTTCTAGTTCCTACCACGTTGAAGCCTCACACAACCTCAAGGAAATTAAAATGAACATTCCTGGGACACCTGGCTGGCCCAGGTGAGCATGTGACTTTTGATCTTTTTTTGATTTTGGGGTCATAAATCTGAGCCCCACATTGGGGGTAGATATTACTTAAAAATAAATTTTCAAAAATTAAAATACAACAGAGACCAGTAATATACAATCAATAAACCCGATGTTACTATCTATTCATTATAGATAGATAGATATAGTTCTGCCATCTACTATCTATTATTTCTTTTAAATACAAAACCCTACAAAATCTTATGAAATATATCAGGTTCTAAACATTACAAAAAGCCCACTTTTTGAGTATGTGATATTATATGAAATTTATAATCAAATAACTTGTTACTTCATTTTAAAGCACTAACTCAGTCAACATAAAAGTCTTTAGAAAGGAAAAATATCACATTTTGCTGTAGCTATAGCCTGAGAAAGAAAAATATAGAAGGATGTCATTTATTAAAAGGTAACAGTTACAGGTATTCTCTCTTTACTTTCATTTTATATTGTTCTGGTCAATTTCCCAGATTCAACTGGTACTGAACAGGGAAAATTAGAAATCGATTTGCAGAGTGATGTCCTATTTCATTTATACCTTCCTCATCAGGGTTGCTATCATTTTTGTGTTGTGTGTTATTATTATCAACAGTAGCCTGGGCATAGCTGATAATTGCTAAAATTCATTCTCTTAAAGTGGAAGCATAAAAAAAAGAAAGAAAGAAAGAAACAAGGTGACTATGCGATTTTTTCATTCTCCAAATTTGCTGTTTTCACAATTCTTCATCTCTGCTAGAATTTTAACATAAAGACTTTTCTACTCTCAACCACAAGTATAACAAACTTCTTTCCTTTTGGTTCCTAGGTAATAAATATTAAAATAATAAACCTCCAAGTGTCTAATTTGAACTAAATACAGGTCGTTTAAATATCTGGTTTGCTTTTTCAATTTTCATCCTTATCAAATTTTACTTTAAATTCTAAATATATAAGAAATTGCTTCATAGGACAATATAGTACTTAATGCATTAAGAAAACTGGTTTACTTTTGCTGCTGCCTTTCTAGATTGGCAGTAGGTTTTTATAAAATTACAATTTAGAGCTATTTGAAAACAAAGCTGTAGTCTTTGGCTATTTAGTATCAACCCTGTAACAAAATCTCTTTTGTATTCTTAAAGATCATTGAGAATGAATAGTGTGGGACTATTGGCTCAATTTTTACATCCTCCTCCTTATTCTTTTTTTTTAAATGCATTTCTAATGATGATGAAATCTTTACTATGTAATGCCATCTGCCCAGTAGAATGGAGTCTATTTACAGTGTCATATAAATGGCAACCTTGTAATTATGAATGTTCACTATTTTCCCTATTTATATTTAGATTGGCCTTTGTCCTTTGTATCCTGCCACCCCCAAATTCAGAAATTTTTGTGAGTCAAAGAATCAGAAAACTTCCTTTAAATCAATTAAGCAATATTGTCAAGTCTGTTTGTTCCTTAGATGAGAATTAAATGAAAAAGGAAACTGGCCAAATTTCTTAGGGCTTAGATACATCGTGAGGACAAAAACAAAATGCAAACCAGAAAATCTATATTGTAACAGGTTTGCAAAGGTTGCCAGATAAAATACAGAACACCCAAATATATTTGAATTTTAGATAACAAATATTTTACTTTAATTATGTCCTAAATATTGCAAGTCCTGTATTTTTATTTGCTAAATCCCTAAGGATTGATGTCCTTTTTATCAAGATGTTGACATGTTGAAGATGTTAATCTTCAACATGGTGAGTGAAGAAACCTCTACCATTTTCATAACTTAGAAAACAATAACATTGAGATCATAAAAATGGTAATTTAAGGTTCTGAGTAACAGAGGTTAAATCAATTTTATCCATGCAGAGCTGTGCAGACACGGTTTACAGATCGACACAGTGTATATCAATGCTTATATATCCCAAGCCCAAGGAAACACCAATTCGTGTTAACTGGAATGGAATTATAGTGTTCTGAGCTCTAAAGTTTTCAGTGGAGCTAGGAGAGCTGGATTGTTTTTCATTATTCTCTATCTTTTTTTTCAATCACAACTTAAATTCCAATCCTTTATCCAGAAGCTCACCTGTTTGATCTTTTCAGTGTTAGAAAAGCTATGCGTAGAGACTAACTATATCTTTACTAAAAATTCCTTCCCATTCACTGATAATACTTCCATTTCAAAGGTCTGCAAATAGCATTCCCAATGTTAGCTCCTCTGTGCCTTCCATTAATTTTTTAAAATATTAAGTATCTCTAATGTGCCAGACACCCTGTTACATGCTCGAGATACAAAACAAGGAAATCAAAACCTGCCCACAGTAAAAATTTCTGCTTTCCTTCCAAAAGCTGGCAGCCTATGAGGCCGATGGGACAGTGATTCTTATTCACAGGGTCCAGGTGAAGGACCTCAGTGCTCAAGCATGAAAAGGTCTTATCTAAGTTCACATTTTGATGAAGGAAAAACACCCGGGCTTCAGTAACGATGCCTGGCTCGGGCTCAGGGCACCCTCGAATAAGTCTTCCCAAGAAATCTCAGACTTAATTATCTTAGCTCCTCGAATTCCCAGGCGCAAAAAGGAAAGCATCCTGACTCTCCCTACGCTGTTCAAGCGCTCTTAAAAGTGGAACAGGTGTTCTCCGGGTGTTCGGGGAGAAGCAAGGCACGAGTGGGAGTGGAAGATCCGGAGCCGCCGTTGCAACCAGACCCAATTCATCTGCAGAAGCCAGAGCACTCGGCCAAGGCGCTGCAATTTCAACTGGGTGTCACAGGTGACTCATCAGAGATGGCTAGCCTTTGAGCCTCCTGATATTTTACTTCAGGGTGGAGCGTCAGATTTCCTTCGCATTTTTGGACAACAGCCCTCTTGTCCATTTCCAAATTTTTCTGGTTCCAACAGCCCTCACGCAGAGTCCGCTTTCCTACCGGAAGCTAGTCCCTGGCGAGAGGTTTAGGGAGTGAAGAACAAGGTAAAAAATAAATAAATAAATAAATAAATAAATAAATAAAAATAAATAAAGAGCCGCGTCCCTGGAGAGAGGCCTAAAATGGGGAAATTCGCACTTCAAGAGCTTTCCCTACCCCAGCCCCTCAGAATGACAGCTCTCCTCGGCCAGAAGACTACCTCTCCCGGCAGGCACTGCGCGCCCCACGGACACAGGCTGGCGAATTCCCAGCTCTCCACCTTCGCCATAACCAGCCAATAAGAATCACCGGCGTGGGCCTCCGCCCTACTCGGACCACGCGGGAGCGGGGGCAATAAAACTACATTTCCCGAAACGCTTTGCGCACCTCATGGCCAATCGGAACACGGAACTCGGAGGCTAGGGGCGGAGCCGGATGCAGAGGCCACCCCATTGGCCAGGTGAAGCTTAGAAGAGCCGGAACCCGGGAGCCAGAGAAGCGAAATGACATTTCCTCTTTAAATAGCTGGAGCCGGGGCCCCGTCGAGAAATGGCCGCGTCGGCAGGTGGGTGTAGTGGTGGCTGGGGAGGTGTGTTGCGGGAGAGGTGGGCCGAGGTCCAGGCTCAGGCTGCGAGCTGAGGAGGTGGCGATGAAGAGCCGGAGAGAAGGATGGGGAGGTGGAGAGGGATGAGGGGAGGGAGGATGGATGGCGTGGAGGGCGGTGGGCGGTCCGGCCGGGCAGCGATGGGGAGGCCGGGTACCCGCCACCACTTCGACCAGTGCAGGAGGCGGTTGAGGGGGCACTGGCGGGCCGCCATCCGTGGAGCTTCCCTCGTGCGGCTTCTGCCCTCGCTCTCGGCTGGGACGTTCTGGCTCCCGGCGGAGTCGCCGCAGACACCGCGCCGGCTCTGCCTGCACAGTCCCTCCGCGAGCACGGGATACGGGTTCGCCGGGCTCCCGGAGGAGCAGGCTGGTGTTTGAACTTGCAGCGCAGCCCTCGCTCTCGCCCCAGATCTCAGCCCGCCGTCCCATTTGGTCGTGTATATGTACAAAGATGTATTTTTGTAGGCGGGGGGCTGGGGGGGGGGTGGAGCGTGAACGCCGTAACGGGCTCCGAACTTCTTGTGGCTGTACGTTTTTCTCCTAGATTTAAGTAAGTCTTCCCCAACACCGAATGGGATTCCATCTTCAGACACAGCCCACGATGCCATGGACCCCTTCCATGCGTGCAGTATTCTTAAGCAACTTAAAATAATGTACGATGAAGGACAGTTGACAGACATTGTAGTGGAAGTGGATCACGGGAAAACATTTTCCTGTCATAGAAACGTTCTTGCTGCGATCAGCCCCTACTTCAGGTATGGTGATGGTAGAAACTTCTGTTTGATGTCCTCACCGGGTTCCCTTTATTCCTCAGTGTTGCCCACTTGATTACAAAACGCAGGTGAGACAATTAAATGAAACCAATGAGTTTGTTTCCTGAAAATAAATAGCAGGCCCTATTTTACTGAGCCCTTGTTTTTGACTTGACAGATTCTTCTAGAATTCGGGTCTTTGGTTTTTAAGTTAGTGAGTATGTTTTTGTTTGTCTCAGGTGCATAATTACAAAATCTAGACTTGCGCTCCTCCTTGTTTTAAATTAAATAGAATTTAAAATTCAGTTTCTTGGGCAAAGTAACCATATTCCAAGTGCTCAGTAGCCACATGTAGGTAGTGGCTGACAATTGCAACACCGAGATGTAGAGTATTTCCATCACTGGAAGTTTTAGTGGATGGTGCTGATTTAGAATTTGTTCCAAAAACTTATCCTTGGGGCGTAGTGCTCTGGTGTATGTAACTCTTGGAATTTAAAACATAATAGGGCATTCTTTTGAAAACAAATTACCATTCAGTAGATTGTTTTAATGCTATGGGGGTGAAAGCAATGAAATAAAAATGAATGAATATCTTAGGCTCCAGACTAAAGATTATTTCCATGATTTCCAGAAGTGTTTTTAAGTTTTCCTTTTCATTCCATTCTTCTTTGTGTATCAAAACGTTAGAACTGTAAAATTTCAAAACTGGGGTTTAACAAAGATTTTCATACTTTGAGAAGAGATCACTGATAAAAAAAAAAAAAAAAGACAATTTCTGCTTGAGTTTAACTTTTGTTTTTAAAGTGCTCACTTTTTTTAAGCATTTCACTGTTCAGAAATGGTGCCTGAATGGCAGTGAGATAATCTCAACTATGCTCTAAAGGTATTTTTGTTTTATTTTGTTTTTCCCTTTGAAGGTGCTTACCTTTATAGGGCATATATCAGTGTAATGTTCCAGACAGTAGTTTCTGGTTCCTCTTTCTCAGAATACTGGGTTAAATATAGTCCCTTCAGTCTGATGCTTATGATGTAACCATTTAGACTTGCCTAGGGATAGGTCATTGGACTGTTAAGTATTAACCATCAGAAGGGAGTGAGGTGGAAGGAAAAAAAGAAGAAACTCCTATACACAGAAGGTATGAAGTTTGGCCTGGTAATGGAAGCTACTGGTGGGATTCGATTATCCAGACTACCCATTAGATATGGTTAGTTCAGCTGTGCATTTAAATATATGTAATAACTACTACTACCAACTTCTGGGCTAAGCTTACTTTACATATATTGCTTTATATATCTTTACCATCCTGTCTCTGCACAGTTATTCCGATTTCACATGTGAAAAACTGAGGTTTGGGGAAGTTAAATGACCTGCCTAAATCATCTAACTACTTCCTAAGTGGTAGAGGCTGGGTTTGATTCCAGAGTCAGGCTTCTTAGTCACTATTATGACTTTTAATGAACAAGAGTAGGTCCCCTTTAAAGTTGCCTTTGAGAAATTTCTATTGTATATTAGATTTGAATAGTTTTTAAAAAATTGAAACTTGAAAGTGAAAATGTCTGTATCTTACTGAAGTTTTATATTCTAGCTTGTAATTAAAATTAGTTTGAAGACTTAGACAAATCACTTTAAAAGAAGTATGCTACAGTAGATTTTCTTAATTACAAGAAATTAAGGAAAATGCTTGGAAAACTTTCTAAGCATAAGATGCATGAATTCAGATGAAGGTATTTGGCTAGAAAACTCAAGGCTTAGGTTCTTATCTCTTGCTAGAGAAGTTTCTTGGCACTGGTGCTGCTCCTTATGTGAGATATAGGAAGACATACTTAATAGTTTCGAAGTCTTGCATCACTGGTGGAAAAAAAATAAAAATAGCTTGAAATCTGGCATGGCTGCTTCATGATCCCAGTGACTTGTCAGAATTAAAATCTGCATGATTATTGGATACTTTCTGCTGCTCAGGATTTTGTGTGAGGAAGGGTTCCATCTTTACGTAACATTTACAGATAGATCCTGTTAGAACAGAGAACCATCAAGTGTCACAGTGCTCCTGTGTGTGAGGCCAGCCTATTCAAGTCAGTAGAGTTCCCATGATAAAGGGGTAGGTGGTAATGTTCTCCTTTGGGAGTTAATCTTTTCCTAATGAAGGGCTTTATTTTTCTTTTTAATTGGTAGCTGTATAGCTAAGTTTTTCAGCACCTGAAATGGAAAACCAGCTTATACATTGGGAGATCTAGTTTTCAATCATGAAAAAAAGCCTATGTGATATTAAGCTTAAAATTTATGTTGTAGAAGATAAAGTAGGCCTCAAAGATGGTTCATCCAGGCAAACAAGCTTTATCATTGTACCCATGTATATCCCCAGTGTTTCTTATTGTATTTTAAAATTAACAGTATATCCCCAGTGTTTCTCATTGTATTTTAAAATTAACAGTTTAAGGATTTTTTTTTTTTTTAAATAATCTAACACTTGAAAATGAGAGGGGTCTGTCTGCGTAAACAACTTTATCACCAATGTTAGGTCAGTTTCTTCAATAGACATGTACTAAGCACCCTAGGGGCAAACAACCCTTTTCCCCAAAGGCTTTTTAAAAGAATTTTGAGTTGATTTTTGTATTTAATTTTAAGAGCAGCCTAGAAAGAAGCCTTAAAGGAGGAAGGGGAAAGACAAATGATGTATGTAAATGACTAATACTAAAATATAGAGCCAGGCTTTTGGCTACTTAATGTTTGGCCAAGAAAAGTCCCCAAAATGCACAGATATTTTAAATTAGAGACAAATAAATAAATAAATAAACAAACAAATTTGCTTTCAAAGGCAAAAGCTTGGGATTTTTCAAAACCATTGTATCCAAAGCATCAGTTAATTCTTAAATTCTTTTTAGAAGTATGCATTCTGTTAACCTGGTATAATCTTTACCTATATTCAGATATACATAGGTAAAATATGGTAGCTTTGAGAAAACTGAGTATATTTCATTAAGCAAAGGTTTTCAAAATGTCTAAGAGAAAGTGAAGTAAAGTTCTTTATATTCCTTATAACGATTACGGAAGCATTCAGAAGATAATAGTTTTAAAAGGAAGGATAGTTTCAAAGGGAATATAGTTTTATTTTAAAGGGAATATAGTTTAAAGGGAAAATAGTTTTAAAAGGAAGTAGAGAACAAGAACTTCTGAAGAACATTTTGTTTTTCTGAGATGAGATTTTTAAAGATAGATTTCAGGGACGAGTTGCCTTGTACACTTCCATTGGGACATGAAGAGTTCAATCAGACAGTCTGTAATGCTAATATATCATTTTGACACCTTATAGGTATTGTTAAATTTTCTGATTGGTCTGGTGAGTTAATATCTCAAGTCCTTAAGGCAACTTGACCAGACTCCTGGATAGGGGCCCCAAGGAAAATAAGGTGTCCTGCCTATAGAACTCTGTGTCTGAAACTAATGATGTACTATCTGTTGACTAATTGAATTTAAACAAACAAACAAACAAACAAAAAGAAAAGAAAAGAAAGAAAAAAGAAAAAAAAAAGTGGACTGGCCCTGAGAATAGAATTTTTGAGATTAGTCAGATTAAATCCTTACTCTAGATTATCAGCTTTTACCCCCATTCAGAATATCAGGAAACACACTAAAATATTTTCAGTCTCCAAGGTTATCTTTGTGGTAAGGTAACTGTATACTTTGAAAAATTTGTCACAATAATTTTTATTTGGAGTGCATATATACTATTAACCATTCTTTTGTTCCTAGATCCATGTTCACTAGCGGCCTTACAGAAAGTACTCAAAAAGAAGTTCGAATAGTTGGTGTTGAAGCTGAATCAATGGATTTAGTGTTGAACTATGCCTACACCTCCAGAGTGGTTCTGACAGAGGCCAATGTTCAAGCCTTGTTCACTGCAGCTAGCATCTTCCAGATTCCTTCCATCCAAGACCAATGTGCTAAGTACATGATCAGTCATTTGGACCCACAGAATTCTATTGGGGTCTTCATCTTTGCTGATCATTATGGTCATCAGGAACTCGGAGATCGATCAAAAGAATACATTCGTAAAAAGTTTCTGTGTGTCACCAAAGAACAAGAGTTTCTCCAGTTGACAAAAGACCAACTGATAAGTATCCTAGACAGTGATGATTTAAATGTAGACCGAGAAGAGCATGTTTATGAAAGCATCGTAAGGTGGTTTGAACATGAACAGAATGAAAGAGAAGTGCACCTTCCAGAAATTTTTGCCAAATGCATACGATTTCCTCTGATGGAAGAGGCCTTTATAGAGAAAATTCCACCTCAGTTTGCACAGGCTATAGCCAAAAGCTATGTAGAAAAGGGCCCATCCAATACTAATGGCTGCACACAGAGACTTGGAATGACTGCATCCGAAATGATCATTTGCTTTGATGCTGCCCACAAACACTCAGGAAAGAAGCAAACAGTGCCTTGTCTAGATATAGTCACAGGAAGAGTGTTTAAACTATGCAAACCACCAAATGATCTAAGAGAAGTTGGGATTCTTGTATCACCAGATAATGATATTTACATTGCAGGAGGGTACCGGCCCAGCAGCAGCGAGGTCTCCATCGACCATAAGGCAGAAAATGATTTCTGGATGTATGACCATTCCACCAATAGGTGGCTTTCCAAACCCCCCTTGCTGCGAGCCAGAATAGGCTGCAAACTGGTGTATTGCTGTGGTAAGATGTATGCAATAGGAGGTCGTGTTTATGAAGGTGACGGGAGAAACTCACTAAAATCCGTGGAGTGCTACGACAGCAGAGAGAATTGCTGGACGAGCGTTTGCGCAATGCCTGTTGCAATGGAGTTTCATAACGCTGTGGAGTACAAAGAGAAGATCTATGTTTTACAGGGTAGGTGCCTACTGGTTTATTCTCCAGGAGAGGGGAGTAGGTCAAATGTCCTTTACGTACTTACGCTAAAACAGATGTTTGTTCTTAACTGAGGACTCCTCCTGCTTTCTTATCCTAAACTGTTTGTTGTGAGTATTTTCTTTTCTTTCTTTCTTTTTTTTTTTTTTTTTTTTTTTTTTTTGCAAGTCTGTTCTTTAAAGGAATTATAAAGGCAGTGAACTTTGGAATCAAAAAAGGGATCTCTAAGATACTAAAATGATTCTGTGAGTTTTTTATGTTCTTACTGTGTTTTGACATCATGGGGGATAAGTATTTTGAAAACATAATTTAGTGAATACCTGTTCAGCATTTTGGAGAGACTTTCAGAGCCATTTTTGACTCTAAGCTTGATTCAGGACTGTTTTACTCTTTAATAATACATAATCAAGAGATGTTGTAGCAGCTACTTCTTATGGAACTTGAGAAAGTTTAAACTTTAAAAGAGAAAAAGAACGAAGAATTTTGTGATAAGCCTTATGATTTCAAAGGTTAGGGAACTTAATTATAAAGAGTTTGAAATTATAGTCTTTTTTTTTTTTTTTTTAAGATTTTATTTATTTATTTGACAGACAGAGATCACAAGTAGGCAGAGAGAGAGGGAAGCAGGCTCCCTGCTGAGCAGAGAGCCTGATGTGGGGCTCGATCCCAGGACCCTGGGATCATGACCTGAGCTGAAGGCATAATGCTGAGCCACCCAGGTGCCCTTGAAATTATAGTCTTTAGATTTTAATTTCACTGCAGCGTATGATGCCTTCCATAATATGTTTTCAAGTTTTTTCACTGAAAAGCTTTGAGGTATTACCTTTTTCTTTACATTTGCTTTATAAGAGGGACTATCTAATATACTTAGCTTTATTATTTTATTTTTTTAAAAGGTTTTATTTATTTATTTGACAGAGACAGAGACAAGCAGGGGGAGTGGGAGAGGGAGAAGCAGGCTTCCCATTGAGCAGGGAGCCTGATGCAGGGCTCAATCCCAGGACCCCAGGATCATGACCTGAGCCGAAGGCAGAGGCTTAACCCACTGAGCCACCCGGGCGCCCCTAATATACTTAGTTTTAAGAAAATTGTTTTGTTTAAACTATTGAAGGCTAGTATTCTGGCGAAGATCATGTAGTAGGAGTAGAAAGAAGGACTAAGTAAGTATAAATAAGATATTTGATCCAAGGTTCTAATTAGTGATAGCAAATTTTTCTTTTAAAGATTTTATTTATTTACTTGACAGAAGGAGAGAGAGAGAGCAAGAGAGAGAATAAAACCAAGAAGAGAGCGAGAGGGAGAAACAGGCACGATCCCAGGACCCTGGGATCATGAGCTGAAGGCAGAGGCTTAACGACTGAGCCACCCAGGCACCCCTCTCATCTGGGTTTCTTAATTGCTTATATATGTTTTCCTCACACTATTACTTTAATAAAACAAGAAAAAAAGGGGTGACTCCTGCAGAAATAACGATTTTTTAGCTTTTATACCATTTAAAAGAATATGTTCTTTGCTCTCATCTTTTATTTGACTAGAAATGCCTGAACACATTTGTTTAAATTTCAATATCAAGTTAATTCTCCAAAAGGAGTATCACTATCTAGTACCTTATTTTTTTTAAATAGAAGAATGGACATGATTAGGTTTGTTGGTCTTGCCGAATAATGGAATATAAGCCTGGATGTATAACCTGTCCGATATGGTTGGATAAGTTATATCATTCCATATAATGATGCTTTGCTATATATATTTTGTTCTTGCTGGCTGACCATTTGATAGAATTAATTAAAAGACTTTCAGTTGGAAGGTAAAGGTTATGTATTAATGTGAATACTAAAACAAAGTAACAAGGAATTAACAGAATCTCAGGACTGGAAATAAATATTGCTTAATCCGAGGTTATATTTTATATAAGAGGAATCTGAGGTTCTGAAAGTTTTCTTAATGACCTATATGCTTTAAGTTATTAAGGGGACTGTAGATTTTAAAAATTAACTTTTTTTGTGAGTCATCTTTTTATAAGAAATTCATTGAGAGGTAGTACCTGTTAGAAACTTTTATTTTCTATTGCCTTTTTAAGAATCCTGTTAAAAGTCAATGAGGGGGGACACCTGGGTGGCTCAGTTGATAGGGCGTCTGCCTCAGGGTCCTGGGATCGAGTCCCACATCGAGCCCCACACTGGGCTTCCTGCTTGGTGGGGAGCCTGCTTCTCCCTCTCCTTCCCTCTCGTTTTCTCTCTTTCTCTATCTCTGTCTCTTTCTCTCTCTCAGATAAATACATAAAATGTTAAAAAAAAAAAAAAAGTAAATGAGGGAAGGTGATGTGCAACTAAAAGCTGGCGGTTTAACAAGCTCTTCTTCTAAGAAGAATTCAAATTACAATGTCACTATTACTAAGTAGGCAGTTCAATTTGTAGTTAAGAGTAAATCTAGTTCAAAACAATTTTGAAGGGGAAGCTCAGTTTAGAAGTAGGTATTTCTAATCTAAACAAAGCCTCTTTATATAAATAAAGTTGATGTAAATAGTTAGAGGCTTATACTGTACTGTATGTGGCTACTGGAGTATCGATCGAGATTTTTAAATGAAGGATTTTATACAATGTTATAACTAGCAAAATTCTTGTAAATCTTCACTGGTTTAATTCTTTTGGACATTTTTATATTGGCAGTCTGACTCAGCACCCCCTTTTATCATCAAAATAGAGTTGAAAGTGACCCGAAGTCAACTCCATGAACTGTGTGTTTTCTATCATATTAAAGCCACCTTTTCTCCTCTTACATTTGTCTTTGCATTATAGCAGCACCAAAGTAAACATATTAATGGCCCATAGAAGTCAATCTGAACAATTCCATGTGCTATCTTCTAACTAAATAATTAGCACATAAATGTGGAGTGGCTTATTCATGATGAAGCTGTGTACATACTCTGGTCTTACTGGCTAACCATTAGTGATAATGCTTTTTTAGAGCTGGCTTAAAATATATTTTCTAAAATAGACACATGTATAGAATAAATGAAGCCAAGCTCTCAACTATTATTTTGCCTTAAAGCTAAGGTAACTCCTTGTATCTACCTCTTACAAATCCCCCAATTCAGGCTAACTATAATACTTTGTGTTATGTTCTGCCATGGAATGAAGACATTTTAAGCTATTATACTATAGAATGTATCTTTGGAGATTATACAAGAAATAGTTTAGAAATTGAAGTATTTGGAAAATTACACTTTTCAACATAAAACCAAAAACAGACATGTAAATATATATATTCTTTTTTTTCTTTTTCTTTTCTTTTCTTTTTTTTTTTTTTAGGAGAATTTTTCCTCTTCTATGAGCCTCAAAAAGACTACTGGGGTTTTTTAACCCCCATGACTGTGCCTAGAATCCAGGGCTTAGCAGCTGTATACAAGGACTCTATCTACTACATAGCTGGAACCTGTGGAAATCATCAACGTATGTTTACTGTAGAAGCCTATGATATTGAACTAAATAAATGGACTCGGAAGAAGGACTTTCCATGTGATGAGTCCATAAATCCATACCTTAAACTGGTACTTTTTCAGAATAAACTACATTTATTTGTTCGAGCTACTCAAGTGACCGTTGAAGAACATGTCTTCAGAACCAGCAGGAAAAATTCCCTTTACCAATATGATGACATCACTGACCAATGGATGAAAGTGTACGAGACTCCAGACAGGCTCTGGGACCTTGGCCGGCATTTTGAATGTGCTGTTGCTAAACTCTATCCTCAGTGTCTTCAGAAAGTACTTTAATGAGTAGCAGGCCTTAGTGAGCTCACTGGCATCTTGTGCTTGGGGAAACTTCATCTTTTAATGATACAAGAAGTGCTGTCAGTATTTAAGAAGCTGAGAGAGTTTGAACATGGCAGTGGGTGCTCTTAAAGATTATGGCATAGGGAGGGATTTCTTTTCATCCTTGTGATGTTTTCATTTCATTAAGCAAAAGGTAACAAAGTGCAATTATCAGCATTTTTTTTTTCTGGTATAAAAGTAATCATTTTCATTCTAAAATTTTGTGATAGTTCATCACTGAGATACCAGATGAATCAACAACTATGCACTCTTAGAAGAGCAGTTAGGATATTATGGTTAGAGACATCTGAACTAGTTTGATGTGACTTTTTATTTTAAATACGGGTAAAAATTTGAGGCAATATCACTAGGACTTTAGCTGTGACCTCTCCAACACAGAGAAGCACTAACTTAGATCCTCATTCTATATATATATATATATATATATATACATATATGTATATATATGTATATGTATACATACATATCTACATATGTGTGTATATATATATATATATATTTGTGTACTGTTTTCAAGTGTACTGAGATTTAAGTGTGTTTTTAGTGTAGGTTGAAGGAAAACAAATCTGTCTGAGAAAGAGCTTTTAGTCCGATTGTTTCATATTTCCCATGTAACTTTAAGTTAAGCTAAAGTTTTAAAGTCGCAGTTTTTTTTTTTTTCTGTTGATAACTTTTTCAAGTGCTCACACTGACTCATTATTTACAAATCCCGAAAAGGGCTTAAATTCATAGGTGGCTGGTGCTAGTCTAAGTGAATTCATGTGTCTAGCTAGATAAGTTTAAATTGTCTGAGCCTGTGCTTACCTTTTCAAGTTGGTATGCTGGTTTCGTGGCATAGTACTTTACCTGTTGAACTCCTGTGACTTCACAAGATTCTCTGCTTAAATGACAGCAAGATCTCTAACTGGACTCGGTTTTAGAATAATGAGAACATGACACTCAGTTTGCACTAACACGGGCCTTTTTGTTGCCCTGCCTCCTTTCCCATCCTCCCCCCACCCCTTCATTATCGGTACAGTGAAAGGGAACTTATTTCTCTTCTGCACAGAGCATAATGTGAAGTTTTATACCTGCTTTTACAATTTTGTTTTCTAAAAACCTAAAACTCCTGCAGTGGTCTAATTTAATGGCTTTTAAGTTACATATGACCATTAAAACCTCATTTTTTTTTTTTTTGTTTTTTTCATTTTTGCACTTAACAGATTGTATATTTTTACGTTGAAAACCTTGTTCTAGCTGAAGGTGATTGAGAGGGAAAGGGCGAGTGAGTAGAACCATAGCATTGTAGGTAGTAAATCACTTTTCATACTGAATGGATGAATTTCTAACAATCAGTTAGTAATAGTAACATAAAGGACAAACCAACTCATTTGTAATACCCAAGGCAGATATTTGCATTAGTAACTTGTTTTTTACTATGCCTAGAATAATTGATAAAGGATATGGGGATAGCCCAGAGTCTGTCCTCAAGTAGAACATTTTGATTCTGTTAAAGAAAACAAACTGGCATGGTTTGTATTAAAAACTCTTGCACAAATTGTAATGTGATACTGTGAAACAAATTTAAAACATTGCCTCTTTGCATCACATACCTCGTTTTTCAGAAACTTTCCAAACTGCTTGTCCTTGACCTCTACAAGTAAGGAACGTTTTCTGAAGCAGAATTTAAAGTGGACAGCATTTATAGAATTAACATTTTAAAATCTAGTCTTAGGAAGTTGGACATGTGGTTTCTTATTGGCCTTGATAGTATGTCTATAATCTCTTTCTAAACTTTGTCAACCACCTTTATTCTCTCTAGTTTTTCTTTATCTACATGCTGTTGTGGGCTTTTGCTGTGAGTGCTTTGAAGCATCTTTCCAGTGTTGCATTGCTAAGGGGAGGAGAAAACTAACTAACTTTTGCAAGAGATGTTCATGTAATTTACTTTTGAAAGCTTTGTTGAATATCTGAGATTTCCTGCCGCTTTTTGACAATCTTCTGTATTTATTTAGAAAAATGTGTTACTTGAAAACATGACATAGAACAATGAGTTAACAATTTACATGTGCCGTGTGATCTATAGGAATACAATATACTGTGGCTAATTCTGCAGATTTTTTTCTGTTCATCTGCACAACAGTTGATCCTTTGCTATATAATCATTTATATTGGGGGTGTGATCTAAGTATAGCGTGTCAAAACCAATGTTTAGAATTTGCTATGGGAGTAGAGTATATATTGAATTTTGTACAAAGAAATATTTGTTTAAATTATATAACTGGGATATTTTGCCACTTTTAAAATGATTTCAGAAGAGGTCCTAGAGAGCTAAGATTAGTAATTTGTGTGGGTATATATGTTTAGATATTTAAGGTACGTTTGCATAGTATGATGAGAATATAAGTAAAAGGCACAATGGGGACTACAGAATTAAAATATAGGCTAACATATGCCAGTCCCACTTGAACTTTGTTTTTGCATTTGAAGAATGTATGTAGCACTTTCCTATATATTTTTTACATATTGAAAACTGGACTTGGTATAACTACGTTATAGGAAAGTAGAAACTGTATTCTTTATTTCCCATCCTCATTTTCTGTTAACCTACAAAGTTGATGCTTACGCATCAGCCTGATTTCACTGGTGCATGAGGAGAAGTGGGTGCGCTCTGCAACGAATCAGATTCCCTATGTGAAGCAGTTTCAAATGGCATTTAATGTTCAGTGCTCAGGTATGGAGTAAGTACTGTAGTCCTTTGGGGGCAAATGTGTAGATGTTTTTAAACATTTTGCCATAATTGCACAATTTTTTGCATTTTTACCTGATGGCATTGTTTCTTATAATAAAATCTTTTCTCATTAAAAACTTCCACTGTTGTAACATGACCTTTGACTAGTGAGTTCCACAGAATTAAAAACTGGTGAAAAACATGAAATACCTTCTGTCTTAGTGGAATGGAATGAGATTTTAATCTGTCAAATATTTGGCCTGTGGTACAAAATGATTATAGTTATATAATCATTAACTATATAATGGTTAATATCACCTTACATAATGCTCTTTAAGTTCTAAAGCAAGCTTGCTTATATCAGTAATTCCTTTGTTCACTTTGCTTTGGTCTAAACTTTTGTTACTCCACTCCTCGCTTTCAGATCACATCCAGTCTGTCCGAAATTCCTCTCCCCTCTTCCTTCAAAACATACCTAGACTCGGACCACATACCACTGTGCACCAATATCACCACAGTCTAAAGTAGCCTGCCTTGACTGGTCCTAATTTATTCTGTTCTCCACTCAGTAGCCAGAATGATCTTGTTAAAACACAAGTTAGATGACATCCTTCTTCTGCTCAAACCCCTCTGGGAGATGACTTCTCATCTCCTCTGGTATGAGATCCAGATGCCTTCCTTACACGACCTACACCTCACAACCCCACCTCTTGGACCTTGCCTACCATTCTGCCAGCTCACTCTGTGCCAGCTGCACGGACTGCTGTTCCTGAAGCATGCAAACCCTTCCAACATCACTGCTTTTGTCTTTGGTCTGTCTTTTGCCAAGGAAGTCCTAGTAGCTCACTTACTTTACTGGAGCCTTGATTAAAATTCCAGAGAGGACTTCCCTGCTCACCTTATGGAAAACAGAACACTCCCCTTCCAACTCCACTCTTACACACACCACCTATTTTTCACCTATCTTCCCCTATTGGAATGTAAGCTCCCACAAGGCAAGGGATTTGCTGTATTCATTATGCACCCCGGATCTGAGCCTAGCATACACTAGGCACTCAATAAATGTTCGTAAAAAAGAAATGAATTTTCTCTTGAATCTTACGAAACCCTGAGAGGTGGTAGGACCTGTAGAATCAACTGTTTTATCAGATAGGAAACAAAGATGAAGTCCATTGCTGAAGGTCATCTAACTAATAAGGGGCTCATCTGGGATTAGAACAAAGATTTCCACTCTCACCATAGTCTAGTTCCTACATGCGCCATTAGTTCCAAACAAAACCGATAGAAAAAGGTAAGATGCTTTTCTAAGGCAACACAACTACTCCCCAACAGTATTACCTAAATTGGAAATTTTACTGTGATTGATTCTCAGCAAGGGAAGAGATGAGGTAGGAAAATACCTTTCCTTTGTCACCCCACCTGGATACCCCGTCTTTATATCCTTCTGCTAGCATACTACTGTTATGATTTCTGTCCCTCAAATACGGTGAAGAAAAAACAAGAAGAAAAGACTTGTGAAATACTGATTTAGAGTACTGTGATTTGGGTTCTTAAAATGACTTGCCATTTTAAAATTTTGGTTGTATGCCTCTGTTTTTTATTGAAAAATGATTTGGAAATACAGAATTTAAAAGTGATCTCGTGTCTCTAACTCTTCAGAGCAATGCTGTAAATAACATCTGCTAAGTCTTTTTGCAGTGGAATTTGGCATTTTATTTAATGGATTTAAGTGAGGAGAAGAGTGTATCTTCCCCTCATTTTGTGCTTCTAAGATATACTAAAACTTCTTGACTTAGAAGTTCAGGTGGTTTTCAATAGTAAATGTGAAGAGGTGCCATTAACCACTAACAGTTCTAGTAAGTATCAAGTTGATGAGTCTTTAATGCTTGTTCTTCACACTTCATTTTGACTACCTGCATCTCTCTGATAGAAGATCCCAGAACCTAGAAAGTTGGGTACCTGGCACAAGGATCTGCTGGTCTTCCTTTCTCTTTTGGTAACCGGCTTTAACCCACAAACCGTGTGAATACATAAGGAAGCTACTCTACATGTTGGGACAGGTGAATCAATATGGCTGTCATTTCAAAGAAAGGGAAAATTACAGTCAGAGAGTAAACATTTAGAGGTTTAAACTGCTGTGCCATAAAGGCAAAATCTTAATCCATTAGAGTGTGAAGTGTATTATGTCTGCTGAGGAGAGCACAGTCCAGTATGACTAGGTAACCATGACACAATATTTACTTTCACTTCTTTTAAACTGTATATATATATATATATGTATATATATATACATATATATATATATATGAACTGTATATATATATATTTTAAAGATTTTACTTTTGAGAGACAAAGCAGTGGAGGGGCTAGGCTGATGATAGGGAAGATCAGAGGGAGAGGGACAAGGAGATTCCACGCTGAGTGCTAAATCTGATGGAGGGCTTGATCCCCCGACCCTGAGATCATGACCTGAGCCAAAACCAAGAGTTGGACCCTCAACCGACTGAGCCACCCAGGCATCCCACAATCATATATTTTAAAACCTTAAAATGGCACAAAATATGCAATAAACATCTCACTAGCCACCCCCCTTTATTATTCAGACTTTCTTGCTCAAGAACCCTGCTACCAGGTTTTTGGGATCATTGAGATGCTAATCCATGGTTCCCACTACTTTTTCCACTATGCATCAGCCTCTAGTGGGGAACTTTCCTGAACGTAGCCCAGATCAATTCCATGATTCATTCAGAATACTGTTATTTTACTTTTCCTCAGTTACCTCGCCCTTCTTTACTATAACCATACTTCCCTGACAAACCCCAACCCTGAATGATCCCAGCTATGAGCCTTCTCTCTGCCTGGCCCTGAGTGGCAGAAATACCCCATGGTCAAGTGGAGAGACTATAAAATGATATATACCTCCCATGGGTTCTCAACATGGTGTGGCAATTGTTGCCTTTTCTCCAACTGCTGTATTTTTTTTTTTTTAAATCCCTCTCTGTTCTTAGGTCTTTTAAGTTTCTTCATGATATTTCGAAAAGACAGAAGTCATTATATAGGCTCTCCCCGATCTCCCCGCCATCTACTGAATTTTCTCTGCTCTTTCCCTGAACAGAGGAGGAAGGGTACTGTTTTACCTGTGGTTGCTTGCGCTCCAGCTCCCACACACTCAGCCCTCAAGGCCTAGGTTCCTTTAACATTCCCTCTCCCGAATCATCTAACATTCCCTCTTGCTTGGCTCAATTTATTAGTACAAAATTAAATTCCACAAATGAGTGAAATCATACGGTATTTGCTTTCTCTGACTGACTTATTTCACTAAGCATAATACCCTCTAATTCCATCCATGTTGTTGCAAATAGCAACATGGTTGATGGCTCAGTAATCTGTATGTGTGTATATATATATATATATATATATATATATATATATTTCACATCTTCTTTATCCATTCTTTAGTCAAATGACATTTGGGCTTTTTCCATTGTTTCGCTATTGTTGACAATGCTCCATAAACATAAACATTGGGGAGCCGGTATCCCTTTGAATCTGCATTTTTGTATCCTTGGAGTAAATACCTGGTAGTGCAATTGCTGGGTCATAGGGTAGTACAATTTTTTTTTTTCCTAACATTTTGAAGAACCTCCATACTGTTCTACACAGTGGCTGCATAAGTTTGCATTCTCACCAAGAGCACAAGATGGTTCCCCTTTCTCTGCATTCCCACCAACACCTGTTGTATCTTGTGTTATTAATTTTAGTAATTCTGACAGGTGTGTGGTGGTATCTCACAGTGGTTTTGATTTGTATTTCCCTGATGAGGAATGATGTTGAGCATCTTTTCACGTGTCTGTTAGCCATCTGTATTTGGGCACCGTGTTTTGAAAATTCTTTCACTGGCCTCTTATTTATCCTGCTTTACTGGTTCCTTCACTCCCTGGGTCCTCTTCTCCTTTCTCTTCCTATTTTGTCTCTTCTAAATCTCATGTATTTCTAGGTATTAAATGCCATTTGCATACTGATGACTTCCAAATTTGTATTTTCAAACAATACTTCTATTCTTGGTTCTAGATTCACATCGGACTGCCTACTAGATAGCTCTTCTTGGGTTGGTAGAGACATCTCATTTCTGTCATTCCCTGCATCCACTCAAGCCATCAAACAGGTCCGGAAAGCTCTACCCACAAAATGCAATTTATATCTGTCTGCTCCTCTCCATTTTCACTACTTTCACCTATATTAAAGCCAGTCTTCCTCTGCAGCAACAGTACCACAACAATTCCTACTTGAACTTATATTCACATTCTCAGTAATACATCCCTAGTACGAGAGCCAGAGTGATCTTAACAGATGGTATTATGTTTTCTGCCAACTGTAGAACATAGCAATTGCTTTCCATCAGGTGCTACATAAATGGCTCCTTGCTTGCTTCTCCAACCTTACCCAGTATCACTGGCCCCCTTCCCTTGCTACCCATTCTGTAGCTGTGGCAGACCTTGTAGGTGGTCCTCCCATATACCCTTGCATATTGACCTTTATGGCTTCCAATTGCAACTACTTGCAATTCTTGCTAGCTCCTGGACCTCGCTTGGTCCACTATCATGCAGGCTGGAAGTGCCAGAGAGTTAACACCCCTGAGGACTAGACTTCAGCCAATTCCTGATGAGACTTACTTGATAAAATCCTAGCTTCTTTCTACAGGCGGGATAAGTGAGGCATGTACTACACTGTCCCTCAGTGTTCCCCAGTATAAATGAATCCTAGCAGCCCATAATAGTAACCTGTATGATAACCACTCCTTCCCTGATTTCCTTTCCTACCCTCCTCCCAATGGCTCTTGGGACATCCCACCTCCCCTCAATGAATTTCTGGCACTCAAATCCTTGTATCAACACTCAAATCTTTGCTCAGGATTGGTTTCTGCAAAAGCCGAACCTGAGACTTTTTCAATTCCTCAGAGGTCCTCCCTACATAATGAACTTTGTTCATGCTGTTTCCTGTACTTAGAAATTTCTTCTCTTCACCTGTTCTTTGTATGACCATTTCATTCTCATCTTTCAGGTCTCAACGAAATCTTCCCTGATAATCCTAGCAAAAATAAATGGCTGATCATGCTTGCTCACACCAGCCAAAGTGGTTTCCTTCCCTTAACTTCTTGTTTCTGTGTCCTCACTAAGCAGTCAGTTCCATGAGGCCATGGACCAGGTCTATTTGCTATGCAATGGGTCCCCAGTACCTGGAAATGTGTTGAGGGACACATTTGGACTTTTTAAAGTCCACATAATGGACTTTTTAAAAAAATAACTGTTTAATTTCAAAATAATTTTAATTTATAGAAAATTTGCAAAGATGGTGCAACGAGTTCCTTTATTCCTCACACCCAGGTTCCTCTATCATTCACATCTTTCTTAATGAGCCAATGTTGGTTCCTTATTATTAACTAAATGCTATACTTTCAGAAATCTTTAGTTTTTATGTAATGTCCTATTTATGTCTCAAGATCCCACCCAAAATGCATTTAGTTGTCATTCTCCATAGGCTCCTCTTTGCTCTGACAGTATCTCACACTTCCTTGTTTTTGACGACTTTGACTGTTTTGACACGTGCTCACTGGTCAGATGTTTCATAGAATGTCCCTCAGTTGGCATTTGTTTGATGTTTTTCTTATTTTTAGACAGCAGTTTTGTATTTTGGGGAGGAATTTTCCACAGGGGGAAAAAAAATACCATTCTATCATCATCTTTTTTTTTTTTTAAATATTTTATTTATTTATTTGACAGAAAGAGATCAGAAGCAGGCAGAGAGGCAGGCAGAGAGAGAGAGAGAAGGAAGCAGGCTCCCGGCTGAGCAGAGAGCCCGACGCAGGGCTGGATCGCAGGACCCTGAGATCACAACCCGAGCCAAAGGCAGCTGCTTCACCCACTGAGCCACCCAGGCGCCCCCCATTCTATCATCATCTTAAAGGTATATACTCTCAATCTGATTTAGTGCTGTTGATATCAACCTCTATCACCTGGCTGGGATAGTGTTTGTCCGGTTTCTCCACTGTGGAGTGGAGACCATTCCACACTATACCCTTTGGAAGGAAGTCACTATGTGTAACCCACACTTAAGGAGTGAAGTGTCACACCCCAATGCATAGGGGTAGGCATCTACATAAATTATTTAGGACTTTTCTGCACAGATTTGTTTCTTATCCCTAATCTATTTATCCAATCACTTCTATCAGTATGGACTCATGAATATTTATTTTATACTTTGGATTATAATCCACTACTTCTTTATTTTATGGCTCAAACTGTTCAACTTTGGCCACTGAGCACTCTTTAACAGGTGCCTGTGTGCACCTCTGACATATTCCCATCAATGTGAATAGTTCTTTTTTTTTTCTTTTTTCTTTAATTGGGAGGACAGTTTTCACATCTGACCCTACAAGACGCTCCAGGCTCACCTGGTATATTTCCTTCCCCAGCCCTAAAATCAGCCATTTTCCCAAGAATCTCTAGTTGTTCTTATTAGATATCTGCACATTGGGTGGGCTTACTGGTACTGGGATGTCATTGTTTCTAGAACTTCTCAGCTGACTAGATAAGGAAGTAAGTATATGTAAGTACTTTAACCTGGCTTCCATCACCCACCATCCATTTACTTACTTGTTCAATTCTACTATACACATATAGTGCTGTCAGAATTGTTAACCTGCCCTCCTGTGGGGAGTCACTTTATCGATTACAATACAGTGCTAATGTACAAGCCCTTTGCCTTTAAACTTACAGACTCCACTCATTTCCCGAGTTATTCAGGTCAGTACCTTGCATCTAGTTTAGCAAGGTGGTTTTATACATTTTAAATAATTTATATGATAATATTTTTCTTCTTTAGCCTGTGAAATGGTGGATTATATTAATTGATTTTCAAATGCTGAACTAGCTTTATATACCTGGAATAAATCCCACTTGACTATGATGCATTTTTTATACATTGTTGGATTTGATTTGCTTATATTTTATTGAGAATTTTTGCATTTATGCTAATGAGAAATATCAGTCAGTAGTTTTCCTTTCTTATAATGTCTTTATGTTGGTTTAAGATTAGGGTAATGCTGGTGTCTTAGTAAGAATTAGGAAGTTTTTCCTTTTATTCCATTTTCTGGAAGAGGTCATGAAAATTTTAGTATCATTTCTACCTTAAATGTATGGCAGAATTTATAGGTACAACCATCTGGACTTGATGCTTCATTTTTGTAAAAAAGGTATTAATTACTAACTCAATTTCTTTAATAGCTATAGAGCTCTTACCTATTAGAGTTATTTTAAATTCTCACTCAGATAATTCCAAAATCTCTGACATATCTAAGTTTTGTTCTGATGCATGATTTTTCTCTTTAGAAGTTACCTTTTTCTTTTCTTTTTTTTGCATTTTAGCACATCATAATTATTCACTGAAAGTGAGACATGATGAATCAGGTAATAAGAACAAAGATAAAAGAACTTTAGTGTGAGGATTTATGTTTATTTGGCTAGGAGCTGGGCTTTGTTAAGTGATTGCTGTACTTGTGGGGTCAGAGACATCAAATTGTTCTAGCACCCTTGTTTCTCTCCCCTCTTAACTTTGGTCTTCTCTAAGTACTTCCACTCAGAGAGTCTGTATCTGGAAGCTCTTTCAGCTCTAATGAATCCACTCTTTTTATACGGAAGCTTGTTGGTGTAGTTGTATGCTATGGGAGAAGGAGAGTGATATAAAGTCTTCCATTTAAATCTGGGTCTTCGAGTGGGCTTGTGTCACAGTGCTGTGACCTTCACGGGTGTTTTTCCTATAGTACAGCTTTTTATTTTGCCTTGCACCATCCACCCATCCCCATTGTAGCATTCCCCCCATCTGTTTCCTTAAAGCTCTGCCCCCCACTGACTGTGTAGATTCCTTTTTCCCTTAGGTGAGACAGGAATGCCAACTCTTCCTCCAGTTTTTATCAAGCTCTGTCAAAGTAGGCCTTTGCGATGGAAAAGGCTCTGGGTCTGGTTCACAGTATATACCCCTCCTTTCTTGCTGGAGCCATTAGAGGATCTTTCTCAAATCTCTGCCAGGAGACTTTGGTGGGAAGATTATAGGTAAAGCCCACAGAAGTGTAGGGGCCCCCCTGAGACGACAGTTCTGACTTCTTCGCTTTTATGCTAGTCCACTCACAGCCTCCAGTAATTCATCAGAATTACCATTTAAGTGTTCTTAATAATGTATGGCTCTTGGGACTTTTGGGCAGGTAAGCAAATGTTGATTTGCTGTCTGGATTCAGCTGTACTCCAGATCTCAGGGTGACTGTTTGCCCTGCAAACAATTTCTCTGGTGGGTCCAACAAATCACCGATTCTCAGTTTGAACAGCTTTATCTTGTAAGGTTTGTAGTGACAGCTTCCGAGCTCTGGACATTCTAGTGCTGAATCTGCAGTCAAATGCTCTACCACTGAGCTATACCCCCTCTAGTGCTGAATCTGGAAGTCCCTATTATAAGCTTCTAATATCTACCTGTTGACTGAATGCGTTATTCTTCCTACATCAATATTTTATGCCATCTTTTATATGTATGATATATTTCACAATAAAAGATAAGTGAAAAAGTTACTCTCACTTGGTAAAACCTGGTCATACACTTAATCCTATTTAGGTATCTTTTGTTTATTATTTACATTATAAACAGGGAATTATTTAACATATAGTTCCAGGAATGATGACTCTAGAGTACCTAATAACCCAGTTTTCTACGACCAAGTTAAAATGATGTGATATAATTCAATTAAAATCATCAATCTATTTTGAGATTTTTAAAATCAAATACAATGAAAACTAATTCAACATTGCAATGTAATCATTTTAAATTATCCTTATCGTGTTTATAGAGAACATTTTCTATTGATTAGTTCGCTACAAATAAATAAGATTTAATAGATCCTTTTCTTCCTTTTTTTCCTTCTCCACAGATACATGCCCAACTGTATGATTTGGTGGAAAACAAACTACACATAGATATGTACAAATAGAAAATGTTAATATGTTTCCTAAGTATTTTTTATTGCTCTAGTGAACAGGAATTATAGCGTTCTTGGTGAATATGAGCAGATTTCTTAACCTCTCAGAGTTTCAGTTTTCCTATATATAAACTAGGGTTAATAATATAATCCACCTTATAGACCTTTTGTGAGGATCGAGTAAGCATGGAGAACACTTACCACAGTGCCTGGCACATAATGAATGCTCTATAAATATTCGCTGTTGTTAGTATTAGTAATAATTCTAGTCTTTTGGATATACTTAAAACATGGCCTCAGTAGAACAAGATTTTCTTAACAGCTAATAGGACAGATATGCTAAATAGAGGGGAAGCCATTTGCACTCTTGTTAATGACATTGTACCCATAATCCCCATGTGAAAGCAATTGTCACAGTTTTCTGGTCACACAGTTCTCACTTTCCTTTCTGTACCGTGCATTTCCGAAGGATTGAAATAATCTTTAAAGCAAGCTTGTAACCTCTCTCTGCAAAATAAAAATAAGGTTTTTTTGTTGTTGTTTTTTGTTTTTAAGACCTGTCCTTTGGGTTTATCTTGTCCTCTGTTGTCACTTAGAGATAAGGATCTAATAGAGTTTGGGTCACACCGTTCAGTGTTTGAAACCTGTGATTCCAAAGATCCTTTAAGGATAAAGAGATAAGGTCAAAACACCTCAAATCAACATTTAGATTAGGATGTTTGATACCTACCTATCCATAAATCAGGCGGCCAAAGTGAAGTTTTAAAAATCACACACTAGTAGGAACGTGCACAAATACAAGACAGGATTTCCGTATAGTCAGGGAGCATCTGAGATGGGGTTCAAAATCCGTGGATCCTCTCTGGCAGTTGGTCCCAGCTCAGGAATTAGGTCAACGTGAGCAATGGAAATTAAGATTCTAGCATCTATAGTGCTGGTTTTAGTTGCATATGAGTGAACTGGTGTATTAGCTCAAGCAGACAATGAAGAATGAGAAGGAAAAGTAGCTAAGAACAGAATCTGAGAAATTCCGTTGGAGAGGCAGAAGAAAGGGAACCTGTAAAGGAGGAGTCCTGTAGGAGAGAATATCGAGAACGAGATCCAGAGAGAGTAAGGGAAATGCAGGTTGAAAAGGGGCTCCTGGATCTGGCAGTGCAAACCCTGAAAATGACACACCAGATTCAGCAAGGTGCTAGGGACAGAAATCACACTGCTGTGTCCTGAGGTGCAGGTTGAAGGGGTGTGTGTGTGTGTGTGTGTGTGTGTGTGTGAGTGGACAAGGGTGGGGGCACTCAATCCAGAAATCCAGAAATTCTGAGATGGGCCGGTTCTGGAGCCCCCAGGTTAAAAAAAATAAAAATCAGAGCACTCAGTACCTTTCCAATAGGATATGAGAGATACCTGTGTAACCTATCCCATGTCTAGACTATGCCCAGTTGAGGGTTCTGCCGTACCCCGACTCTCCTTAAAGTAATGAAAGTAAGGGACATGCAGAAACCTACGGGTAGCGTCTGGAATGATGAAAAAACAAATCCCTAGAAACAGAAGCAGAGTGAAAGGCAACAAAGAGAAAACAAAGACATCCTTTTTGTGGTCTCTCACATTTATGCAAGAGTATAATGTGAAATGGGATGGTTTTGCCACTTCTTGCGACTTTGCCCCCACGGGTCGGATGCAATTCGAATTGGGAAAGCCAAATCTGGTTCCTACTCCTGACCAGAACATCTGGTTTGTGATAAGTGCTCGAAGATCCTGTATTTTGTGAAGTATGCAGTGGGTGTGGTGATGGCAGGGGTCACTGGACGCAGAATGGATGAGCTAATCAGAGTATGCCATAACGTGAAGGTGGGGAGGACGTGAGTCCTTGCACGGACGGAGTAGTGTCAGAGCAGTGAGGCTAGGGAGACGGCACCCATCACCTACACCCGGCCCCCAAGCCTGCACGGATTCATGGCTTTCATTCATTGTTTCTGGATGCCAACACCAGGTTGTCCAGCAAGTGCCTGGGGCTTTAGTCCTGGGACAACTATGTAGTCCACAGCTTATAAAGCCACACTATTTAGCCGGGGGGCAGGAAAAGAGGAAGGCAATTCGGCATGTGGTTATATACTTTTATGGTCATACATAAATGTGATCTACAGCAAGATATATACATCTATCTGTGTATGTCTCTCTCGAAGGTTTCTAAGAGAGATGATTTTCTCTTAAACCCACATTTCACTGTTTCAAAAATAAAAAAACTACCTACATTTTATTGGGTACTGAGCTGTACAAGTTTGATTTGCTGTTCAGCATGACATTCTCTATATTTTAAGCCCGCGTATCCTATTTATCATACTTGTATATGACAATAGCCTCCCATGTGGAAAATATTTTAATGTTTATGAGCCACCAGCTAACATCTTATTCTTGTACAACACTTTCTATTTTTCAAAAATGCTTTTACATGTTATCTTTTTGGATCCCACTCCGGGTACGGCAGCCGTCTGTCACCGCCTCTGTTTTTACTGTTGAAGAAACAAACACACTGAAAGGGAATTGTTACATTTGTGGGATCCAAGGTTGCTGTCCCGGAGGGCGGACACAGCAAGTTCTTCCCAGTCCCCAGGGAATGGGGACCCAGGAAGATGGCCCGCATGGTTACATTCACGAACAGAATGCTGGAGGTGTTAAGACTGCAGACAGTTGGAAAGGAAGCGGGCGTGGGATGTGAGGAGGGTGAGCTCACTTTTGGATGAGCCATGGTGCAAGTGACCGTGGGATAACTATGTATAGATCACTGTGCAGACAAGCAGCCAGGATGGGCGTGGAGGCAGGAAACAGAATGAAGGTGAGAGGTCAAGCGAAGATGTGGGTTTGGCAGCTGTCCAAACCCTGATCGGCTCGGGCTCCTGGAGGCAGCCTGGGCTGAGAGAGGGGTGCGCGGGGGGAAAACCCAAGCCTCGGAGGCCCCGCGTGAGGCACGGGAAAGGGAACAGAGGCATTCTAAGCAGCCAAGAACAGGGAGGTCCCAAGAAACCCGGGAAGGAAAGGGGCCGTGTGGTGGAGTGAGAGCCGGGTGTTCAGAGTGACAAGACACTCCTGAAAGGAAACCCTGGTAAAAAAAAAAACAAAAAACAAAAAACAAAAAACAAAACTCTTGTTCCTGAGCTCTTGGCTAGGTGTTAAGTTATAAAGGCAGACTCTGAAAACTTGTTTATTCATATGGAAGAGCCAGACGATTTAATGAATCTGGACACCTCATCCCCTAACCAGCATGGCTCGGAGGAATTTGGCTCCGTTTTTTTAATGACTGCCTGATTGTCTCCTTACACCCCTGTGCCTTCCCCTGGCACTCCAGTCCTCCTCGGTCCCCGCCTGTGTCTGCAGCTCCGGTCCTGGGGCCCGGGCCCTGTGTGTTTAATCTTGAGTGTACACTGAGCACAGAGCCAGGAGCCCGCTACTGGGGGTCCCCTCAGCTATGTGATGAACGCAGGTGACTGTCCCTCTTCTCCCCACCACGGGTTTATTTCTCCTCTCTGGGAATTTCCCACTCCACATTTCCCTAGTGTTTGGAAAGATACATTTTTCAGGCTTAGGGGTGATTGGCAAAGATTTTTATATGGGGCTTGGCATTTAAACATCCGGAAAAGTTGTGAAATCAATTTTCTGCGGATAAAGATGGACAGATGGAAATATCTGGTGCTTTTCCTTACACATGTGCAATATACATAATGAGATCATTGCTTGTTGTGCTACACTTGAACTCTGTTTTACCAGATTTTAGGAAGAGTATTGTCTTTTGTTTTGGAGCATGAGCGCCCGGCTGGAAATACTGCCTCCTGACTGAAAAGAGAGCTGGGTGTGGAATATTTATTGGTGTCGAGTTTTCATATGCTTTCCCCAAATGCTTACCAAATCTCTTTGGAGAATTTAGATGTCCTTTTTGTTCAAACTATGGACAGTCGCACCGAGCCTATCTATTTTAGCCCCTTGTATGTGGTGAAGGAGGGGGAAGAAAAAATAAAAAACAGAGATGGGAAAGGAGAAGGGAACTACTACGTTTTTAATCACATGTGGGAGCCCATCTTGGAAACTAAAGGACCTTTGAGCATCATGAAGCATCATAAAGCAAACTGCAAAACTGTAATATTGTAACTCAGAGGGTGCCTGGGTGGCTCAGTGGGTTCAGTGTCTGCCTTCAACTCAGGTCATGATCCTAGGGTCCTGAGATCAAGTCCAGCATTGGGCTCCCGGTCATCAGGGAGCCTGTTTCTCCCTTTGCCCTGACCCCCGGCTTGTGCTCTCTCTTGCTCACTCTCTCTCTCCAATAAATAAATAAATAAAATCTTTTAAGAAATATTGTAACTGAGATAAATGGGGAATAATACTGTCATTATTTTGGATATACCCACCGAGGCCATCTTTCTGGGTCCCCACTCACTGGAGAGTGGGAAGAAATTAATAATATGTCCACTTTCATTTACAGTGAAGTGAGATCCAGTAAGGGTAATAATTCCTTTACAGGAGACCTCAGTGTCTCAGATAAAGACGTCCTGTGTTATCCCCGCCTGACCGAGCTGTTCTACCAAAACAGTGGGAGGAGCCCAGGGGGCGTGGGAGGAGTGTGGGGGGAGCCCAGGGGGTGGTCTTGTCCAGAGTTCTAAATTAGGATGAGTCAGGAGCTCTGCCCTTGCTGTTGCTACCGCATCTGTCTCGTCCCCCCTTCTCTGCGCGAGGGAAGGACACAATCATCCTGACCATCAGCTCTTGTCCTTCTGTGCACGCCTCAGAGCTTTCTCTCTCTGTCCCTAGAGTCCTGTCTTACAGAAACCTCCGTATGCCAGTGAAAAAGCCTGGTACTTGGAAATGTGCGCGCGGATGGTACAGGAATGCGGGACTCTGCCTCAAAGGAGAAGCTGGGTTTACAAGATTATTTTCTTGCCTCATAATCCTATTTTGCATGCCATGGGCTGAGTATTGCTTTATTCTTTGTCTCTGCTGTCTTTCTCTAAAAAATCCCAACCACACATAGGAGACAGTTAACCATTAGGGGCCGGGAAAACACTCTTGAATGGCAAAAGGAAAATTATTACTCCAATTCAAATACACATTCTTATTTTTTTTCCTAAATGCCATTTAGATCACTTTTCCCCCACTCCCACCCCCTCTTTTCCTGGAGCCTTCAACCCACTACCATAGTGTTCTCCACACATCGGCCCCCAGAGCCCACTTCACATTGTCATTTTATAACACTTTTCCTACTCTGCTGTGTTGGATTTTCTTTTTCTTCTTTCTTGACCTCTACTTAGTTTTATATAAATCCATTCTCTAGTAGTTTCTAAGAAAGAACATTTGGCTCCATTTTTTAAATGACTGCCTGATTGTCCTCTTACACCCCTGCATCTTCCCTTGGCAGGCGCCTTCACTTTTACTAAATCCTTGTTTATCAGGGGCACCTGAGTGGCTTAGTCCATTAAGCATCTGCCTTTGGCTCAGGTCATGATCCCAGGGTCCTGGGATCAAGCCCCACATCAGACTCCCTGCTCCATGGAGAGTCCCCTTGTCCCTCTCTCACACCTCCTGCTTGTGCTCTCTTTCTCCCTCCCTCCCTCCCTCTGCCAACTAAATAAATAAAAATCTTTTAAAAAAATAAATAAACCCTTATCAGCAGATGTCTTCATTTTACTTGATGTTTGATGGATACATTTTGAGGACAAAATTCTAGATCGAAAATAATTTCCCCCACTATATGGAAACCATTCAGTCCCATCATTGGTAAGTCATAAGTCCCATGTCTTATGTTCCCTATCTCATTTTCTTGGTTCTGGTGTGTTTGTGGCATGTATGAGTGGTATTATATTATGTATGTTCATGGGTGGTATACTTTTTGAGTCTGCGTATATCGGAAAAGGTTTTTATGTTTTGTGTTTTTATTTTACCTCAAGCCCTGATTGAAAAATTCACAGTCCTTTACTCTTAGACCTTTATAGGTTTTTCTCCATTATCATCTAGCATTTAGCGTCATGGAGAAAAAAGCCTGATGCTTGTTTAATTCCTAGTCCTTTGTAAATCATCAATTTTTGTTTCATTCTAACACAGGTCAGGTTTTAACTTTATTCTGGAAATTTAAAACATCAGGAAAGGCTACCAGGGAGCTAGTAGCTGTGGGAAAGATACCAGGTCCCCGTTACCCCAGCATGAATCAGAAGTAGTGTCAGGGGCAGAGGAATGAGCTGTCACCATGCACTGGAGAACATGTTTTCCTGGGTCTCATCTTCCCAGAAAAGGTGAGGCCAAAGGAGGGATTATTAGTGTGTTAACTTCAGGACATAGCTGCACAGAAAAATACATAGAAAAAAGTTAATCCACCTAACAAAGAACTGCTATCTGTCATTCTAATCCAGCTTCCTACCAAAATGGTCTGCTGACCCTCAGATTTGAGGAGCTTGCTGGTAGGGGTTATAAACAGGATCCAATCTAACAGAGCTGACACTTAAAGGAAGGGATTCAACACATTCAAAGAGAAAATAGAGTATCTAAAATTGCTGACTGTGGACGTGCATAACCCAGGACACTCAGAAGTTGTATGACTGAATAGACGTGACATACCATTGATATCCAGCCTTTGTCTCAGATTTAAAGGGCAAGCTTCAAGTGGTTTCCAAGTAAAAGTGGAAATGTGGAATCAAAGTAATACCTCATGCTAAAATTAGCTGGATATATCTTTATTTTTTTCCTAAATAAAGTGAAAATAGCCTGAAAGATCCTCTAAATGAATGGTGATTTTCTTATGGATAGGCCAAAAACCTAGCTCTGGGGACGTCACTGCGGAGCAGAATGGGAGGAAGGGAAGGAGGAGGAAATGCATGGCTTTGCCATCTATACTTACTCTGAACCAAATGCCTAAAAACACAAGAGGGTAAGTGGGAGGAAAGAGAAGCAGTGATCAACTTTGCATGTGCCAACCAAGTCAGTTGCAGAAAGAAAGAAAGAAAGAAAGGAAGAAAGAAAAAGGAAGACTGACTCATTGGAGGATATGTGACACAGGAAGCCATCCTAACCTTCTGTTGACCCCAATTTGAAGAATGCTATAAAGTGGGGAATGGTGCTGCCACTATGGCAGAAGACACAACTGATCTGATGAGAAAGTATTTAAAAACAAGATATCCAAATTAAAGCTACTTGCAGACAACAGCTTCCCCAAACCATCCCTATTCTGCTCTTGATAGAAGACATTAATAAACTGTCCATGTTCAAAGAAAAGTAACATGAAGAAAGGAACAATCTTGGGATCAATACATTGATACTATAAAGGCAGAGAGAGGGAGATAAGAGGAAGAAGGAGGAAGAGGAGGAGGGGGAGGAGGAGAAGAAGGGGGAGGGGGAGGAGAAGTTGTAGTAGTGGAGGAGGGGGAGAAGGAAGAGGAAGAGGAAGGAGAAAGAGAAGGGGAGGAGGAGGAGGAGAAGGGGAAAGAAGAAGAAGAGGGAGAAGGGGGGAGGGGAGGGGGAAGAAAAAGAGAAGGAGGAAAGAGAAGAAAACAAGAAAACATAACAAACAACTTGGAGATAATGAGAACATGACAGAAGAATTACTCCAGGAAACAAAAGAAAATTTCAGACACATACTAATCTATATTTTCCTACCAGTTGAAGAAAACCTACTATATAGAAAAAAGGGGTCGAAGAGATGATAAGAAGGAAAAGAAAAGAAAAGAAAAGAAAAGAAAAGTATGCTAGGAGAACTTAAAGAAATGGGAACTAGTCAAATCATTGCAGAGAGGAGATGAAACATAAAGTAGAAAAGACTGCTGCCAGGGGTCTGGGGAAAGATTTGAAAATCACACAGAGAAAAGCTATACTCTCACACCGATATATGTAAAATTCAATACCTATAGTGAATAAAAATACTCAATAAGCTAG
The DNA here is from genome assembly GCF_030435805.1 of Mustela lutreola. Classification (NCBI taxonomy): domain Eukaryota; kingdom Metazoa; phylum Chordata; class Mammalia; order Carnivora; family Mustelidae; genus Mustela; species Mustela lutreola. Next base: position 35,029,131 of record NC_081291.1, read on the forward strand.
AAATAGAAATAAATTTGCTTTGGTTGGTATAGAATACCTTAGTAGAAACTCACATGAAAACATTTGTGTTGGAGTAACTGTACAGGTATTCCTACTGAAGTCAGAAGAAGAGATGCTGTTATTTATCTCTGTCCTAGCACTGTAAAATTAGGAAAGGCAGCAACAATACAGTTTATGGGCAAAACACAGACAAGATTAATTACCTGTGAATGATTGGTTTGCCAACCTCGAAATTCAAAAGTATCAGAATGAAAAGGGTAGATCTAATTACACAGTTCAGTGAGAGGTGCAGGGATTGTAGATTATTAATATAGGAATCAAAACAGTGGAACATGCAAACATAAGACTTCTTCAAAATAATGATTTTAAATGATGACTTGATTTTAATGTTACATTCAAGGTGGTAATTAATAAAATAATATCCCTTTTGGAAAACAATTTATCATGATCTGCTAATATTTCCCCAAACATATAATTGATCCAAGAAATCTTACTGCTAGGAATTTGTTCCAGAGAAATTCAACACACATAAAAATATTTATATGAATAAGTATATTAATTGGTGTATTATTGGTAGTAGTACATAGAAAGATATTTTAAAGACATAGAAACATTTATTTTAGATATTAAGAGAAAAATTATATACATTGTATAAATGTATTCAATTTTTGTAAAAGTGCCTCCTGTACACACATGTTTAAGTCTGAATGTTTCTATATATGTAACCCTCAACATCTTTACTTTCCAAGACGAGAAAGAGAAGTGTTCCTATTATTTCATCTTATATACTTCTTAGTAGTTTTTTGTCTAAGTTATTTTTGTTTATTTTAAACAAAGAGAATGTATTATTTTCTATGCAAACTAGACAAAGCTAACACTAAAACTTCCTGGATTTGAACCTTAGCTCTACCAGTCACTGGCTTGCATGATCTTTGGTAAACTTCTTGAGTTTTCAGAGTTTCATTTTTCTTATTTTTAATATGGGGACAATAATATACCTACCTCACAGACTTGTTAGGGGACAGATAAGTTAATATATGATGGGACATTCTCCAGAATAGATCCCACAGTAGGTCACAAATTAGGTCTCAAGAGTACAAAAAGACTGAAGTCATACTATGCATATTTTCTGACCACAATGCTATGAAATTTGAAACTGACCACAAGAAAAAATTTGGAAAGACCAAAAATACATGGAGGTGAAACATGTTACTAAATAATGAATGGGTCAGCCTGGAACTAAAAGAAATAAAAAAAAATATGGGGCATCTGGGTAGTTCAGTTGGCAGAGAATCCAACTTGATTTCAGCTCCAATCACGACCTCTGAGTTGTGGGACTGAGCCCCACATTTGGCTCCAAGTTTAGTGGGGAGTCTGCTTGTCCCCTGTTCACTCTCTTCTCTGTCCACCTCCCTCACCCCCACCTTGAATAAATAAAATATTTTTTAAAAATACGTGGAAACAAATTAACATGAAAACACGATATTCCCAAATGTTTGTGATACAGCAAAAGTGGTCCTAAGAGAGAATTATATAGCAATACAGGCCTACCTTAAGAAGCAAAAAAAGAGTCTCAAATAAACAACTTAACTTTACCCCTAAAGGAGTTAGAAAAAGAACAACAAAGTCTAAAGCCAACAGAAGAAGGGAAAAGATAAAGGTTAGAACAGAAATAAATGATATAAAAACAGAGCAAAACAAAAAAACAATAGAACGGATCAATGAAACCAAGAGCTGGTTCATTGAAAAACTTAATAAAACTAATAATCCCCTCACCAGACTTACCAAAAAGAAAAGATAAAAGACCAAAATAAATAAAATCACAAACGAGAGAGGAGAAAAAACAACCAATACCACAGAAATGCAAACAACTATAAGTGAATATTATGAAAAATTATATGCCAACAAATTAAGTAACCTGGAAGAAATGGATAAATTCATAGAAACATAAAAACTACCAAAAATGAAACAGGAAGAAATAGAAAACTTGAACAGACTGATAGCCAACAAAGAAATTGAATCAGTAATGAAAAATCTCCCAACGAACACAAGTCCAGGGCCAGATGCTTCACAGGTGAATTTTACCAAACACTTTAACACAACTTAGTACCTATTCTCCTCAAACTATTCCAAAAAAATAGAAAATGAAGGAAAACTTCCAAATTCATTTTATGAGGCCAGCATTACCCTGATACCAAAGCCAGAAAAAGACTCCACTAAAAAAGAGAACTACAGGCCAATATCCCTGACGAATATGGATGCAAAAATTCTCAACAAAATACTAGCAAACCAATTCCAATAGTACATTAAAAGAATCATTCACCATAATCAAGTGGGATTTGCTCCTGGGGTGCAAGGATGGTTTAATATTTGCAAATCAATCCATGTGATGAACCACATTAATAAAAGAAAGAATAAGAACCATATATGATCCTCTCAATAGACAGGAAAAATATGTGAAAAAATACAACATCCCTCCATGATAAAAACCCTCAACAAAGTAGGGTTAGAGGGAACATACCTCAACATAATAATGAAAAGACCATATATGAAAAATCCACAGCTAACATCATCCTCAGTGTGGAAAAACTGAGAGCTTTTCCTCTATGGTCTAGAACAAGACAGGGATGTCCACTCTCACTCCTGTTATTAACATAATATTGGAATCCTAGCCACAGTAGCCAGATAGTAAAAATAAATAAAAGGCATCCAAATCAGCAAGGAGGAGTCTAACTTTCACTATTTGCAGATGACATGAAACTCTCCATAGAAAACCCTAAAGATTCCACCAAAAAGTTGCTAGAACTGACACACAAATTCAGCAAAGTTATAGGAGACAAAATTAGTGTAGAGGAATCTGTTGCACTTCTGCATACCAATAATGAAGCAGAACAAGGAGAAATCAAAGAATTGATCCCATTTACAACTGCACCAAAAACCATAAGATATCTAGGAATTAGCCAAAGAAGTGAAAGATTATATTCTGAAAACTATAAAACAGCTGATGGAAGAAACTGAATATAACACAAAGAAATGGAAAAACATTCCATGCTCATGGGTTGGCATAAGAAATATAGTTAAAATGTCTGTATTACACAAAGCAATGTACACAAGATTTTACTTATTTGGGAGAGAGAGAGAGGGAGAAGCAGCCTCCCCCACTGATGGGGAGCCTGATGTGTGGCCCAATCCCAGGATCCTGAAATCACAACCTGAGTCGAAGTCAGATGCCCAACTGATTTGAGCCACTCAGGAACCCAAGATATCTATACATTTAATGCAATCCTTATTAAAAAAAAAAAAAACAGCAGCATTTTTCATAGAGCTAGAACAATCTTCAAATTCATATGGAACCACAAAAGGCCTGAATAGCCAAAACAACCTTGAAAAAAGGCATAAACTTGGAAGCATCACAATTCCAGACTTCCAAGTTATATTACCAAGCTGTAGTGATGAAGACAGTATGGTACCGGCACAAAAATAGACACACATGGTCATTTAATCTTCAATAAATCAGGAAAGAATATCTAATGGGAAAAAAAGACTATCTCTTCAATAAATGATGCCAGGAAAACTGGACAGCAACATGCAAAAGAATGAAATGGGCTATTTCCTTACACCATACACACACACACAAAAATCAAAATGGATTGAAGGCCTAAATGTGAGACCTGAGGCCATAAAAATCCTGGAAGAGAACATAAGCAGTACCTTCTCTGACACTGGCCATAGTGACATTTTTCTAGATATGTCTCCTGAGACAAGAGAAACAAAATAAAAAATAAACTATTGGGACTACATCAAAATAAAAAGTTTCTGCACAGTGAAAGAAATAATCAACAAAACTAAAAGGCAACCAGGGAATGGGAAAAGATATTTGCAGAGATATTTCCCATTAGATATTTGCAAATCACATATCTGATAAAGGGTTAGTATCCAAAATACATACAGAACTTTTAAAACTCAACAACCAAAAAACAAATAATCCAATTAAGACATGGGCAGAAGATGTGAATAAACATTTTCCCAAAGAAGACGTAAAGATGGCATTCAGACTCATTAAAAGATATTCATCATTACCCATCGGCAGGGAAATACAAATCAAAACTAGAATGAGATCACCTCACACCTGTTAGAATGGCTAAAATCAGCAATACAAGAAGCAGCAAGTGTTGGCAAAAATGTGGAGAAAGGGGGACCCTCTTACACTGTTGCTGGAAATGCAAACTGCTGCAGCCACTCTGGAAAACATATGGAGGTTCCTCAAAAAGTTAAAAATGGAACTATATGATAATCCAGCAATTGCACTACTAGGTATTTATCCAAAGAATATAAAAATACAGATTCAAAGGGATACATTCACCCTGATGCTCATAGCACCATTATCTATAATAGCCAAGATGTGGAAGCAGCCCAAGTGTCCTTTGAGTGAGGAATGGATAAAGAAAGAAGATGTGGTACACACATGCGTGCGTGCACACACACACACACACACACACACACACTGGACTATTACTCAGTCATAAAAAAGAATGAGATCATGTCATTTGCAATGAAATGGACGGAGCTAGAGGATATTATGCCAAGTAAAGTAAGGCAGAGAAAGACAAATACCATATGATGTGGAATTTAAGAAGCAAAACAAATAATCATATGAGGGAAAAAGAGGGAAACCAAAAAACAGATTCTTAACTATAGAGAACAAAGTGGTGGAGGGAGGTGAGTGGGGGGATGGGTGAAATAGGTGCTGGGGATTACAGGGTGCACTTGTGATGAGCATAAGATATTTTATGTAAGCGTTCAATCACTAAATTGTACACCTGAAACTAATATTACTTTGTGTATTAGCTAACTGGAATTTAAATAAAAACTGTAAAAGATAAGTTAATATAGGCAAAACATTTAGAAAGTTCCTGGCATATATGAAGCACTCTGTGTTAGCTATTAATTATGCGTATTTGTTTAATGGTGAATTATTGGCCCTAATTCACTTTTTTTATTGCCAGTTTATTTTTATAAAAAGCATATTAAATAAAAATCCAATATATATTTTTATAAATGTGTACCAATTTATGTGTTATAAAATCATATTTCTCTACTACTCAAGTAAATAGATTTGATAACAATTTTCTTATGTTCCTTTTTCTTCAATTTCACACTATCAATATTTTTCTTCAAATTGAATACTATTTTATACTACTCTCTTGATATATCAATGTTTTCTTTTTTTATTAAATTTTAAAATTTTTTAATAAACATATAAGGTATTATTAGCCCCAGGGGTACAGGTCTGTGAATCGCCAGGTTTACACACTTCACAGCACTCACCATATCAAATATCCTCTCAAATGTCCATAACCCCACTACCCTCTCCCTACACCCCTCCCTTTAGCAATCCTCAGTTTGTTTTGTGACATTAAGGGTCTCTTGGTTTTTCTCCTTCCCGATCCCATCTTGTTTCATTTATTCTTTTCCTACCCCCCCACCCCATTGCATCTCCACTTCCCCATATCAGGGAGATCATATGATAGTTGTCTTTCTCCACCAATCTGTTTTCTTAAATAAATGTGATGTAGAATTTTACCTCACTTAAAAGTTTTCTATCTCTATTATTTAACGCCCCCCACCCCAAATTTCATCATTCTTTAACTTTATGCAATGACTCCCACATCTAGAAGGCTGCAAAATTTAGACTAATCTTTTCAGGAGCTCATTGTGAGAGAACATTTATCTTTTGTTTTAAAAAAAAAAGTACTCTTAACTTCTTAATGCATATAATCTTATGCACACATCTAAGTAGAGAAGGTAATAAGTATTTTGTGGTTACATTTTTATTCCTATGTTAACTACTAGTGTTGAAAAACTAAACAGGCTTCCCATCTCCAGTCTGAATTAAGGACCATCACTTTATGGTCCCAGAGAGCACCCTTGGAATGCTCCATTTTACCACTTTTTGGTTTAGGGGACCATTTCTGTGACCTCTTTGAGGACAATGATGAAGATGTCTTTGTGGGCAGTGAATGTGACCCACTCATATCTCTACTCCCAACCACTACCACAGTACTTAGTTAAACAGTTGACAGTTTTAAAAATATTCATGGAAAGGAATTAGACTTTTAAAACATGTTACAGCTATTCTTTGCACTCCATATTAATTTGATGTCTTTTACAAATTATACATCCTGATTTCTTTCACTCAGGAATGTATAAGAAATAACGTGAAATATTTATTGAACACTATATATGTCAGGGACTTTCCTAATACCTTAAGATATTAATTCAGCTAAGCTTTACAGCAATACTAAGGGGTAGGTACTAGTATTATTCTCATTACAGATAAGGGTACAGACCCATAGGAAGATTAAGATTCTTGCTGAAGATCACACAATTGGGAATATAGTCAATGGTATAATAATGTTGTAGGGTGACAGAAGGTAGCTACACTTTTGGTGAGCATAGCATAACATATAGACTCATCAAATCACTATGTTGTATACGTGAAACTAATCTAACATTTTGTGTCAACTATACATCAATTAAAAAATGAGCAAAAAAATTACACATTTGGTGAGCAAAGTGGGAAAATTTGAACCAAGAGAGTATCTCCACCTTATACCATACTGCCTCTCTCCTATGACACCCGGGCCATTAAATTTTTATTTATTGAGAGTGGGTGGGTGGGACAGAGGCAGAGGGAGGAAGCAGACTCTCCACTGAGCAGGGAGCCTGATATGGGACTCCGTCCCAGGACATAGGATCATGACCTGAACTGAAGGTGGGTGCTTAACTGATTGAGCCACCCAGGCACTCCCACTATGGTCATTTTAAATACAGTTCATTTCATGTTAGTTCTATGATCAGCATCTTTTGAATGATGTGCCAGCCATGTCTTAGGCACTGACACACAGTGATCCTGCCCAAGGGAATCAATAATCTATAGAGGGGAATAACAGTGTAATCAAAATACTGTGTGATAAGTGCAAAATATTTGAATATGCTAGAGAAGTGATAGAAATTATCTCTTGCTAACAAATTACCCAGCAGCTTGAAATAATAAACATTTATTATCTCCCAATTTCTCTGGGTCAGAAATCTGGCATGGCTTAGCTGAGTGCCTCTGTTTCAAGCTCCCTCACAAGCTACAATGTTGTTTAGGGCTGTGGTCTCTTCTGAAGGCTCAATTGGAGGAGGATCATGTGGTCATAGCTGGGATTCAATTTCTCATAGTTTGGTAGATTGAGGACCTCAGTTCCCTACTAACTATTGGTTCAAAGCCTCCCTCAGGGGGAGCCTGGGTGGCTCAGTGGGTTAAAGCCTCTGCCTTAGGCTCAGCTCATGATCTCAGGACCCTGGGATCGAGCCCCACATCTGGCTGTCTGCTCCGCAGGGAGCCTGCTTCCTCCTCTCTCTCTCTCTCTGCCTGCCTTTCTGCTTACTTGTGATCTCTGTCAAATAAATAAATAAAATATTAAAAAAAAAAAAAGCCTCCCTCAGTTCTTCGCTATCTAGGCCTTTCTATAGGATCCTAACAGTGTTTGAGAGATCCAGTTTCTCTGTGTGCTCACCAGCATTTGGTATGATCATGATTTTTAATTTTATCCCCACTTGGATGGTTGTATGATACAGTTTTTATTGGGGTTTTACTTCAGTCTCATTTCTTACATGTAGCTGTTGTGTTTTTACTGACTGCTTGTGAGTATTCAGTGATTTTGTCCACCATGGCAGAAGGTAACTCACATCAGCTTTGTATGGGGTCTAGAAACTGTTCATCAAACACTTCCCATAATTATTTATCCATTCCTTTGGGTTTTACCCTATACATACATACACTAGTAATCAGCCAAAGACTCAAAGAGACTCCATGCAGATTTCTGGAGTCTCCAACTTTGGAGACCTTAACATGTACACTGTGAATTTTTATGACTTCTAGTTTCTCAGAATGCTTGGGGGAGGTTCAGTTGGTTAAGTCTCCAACTCTTGATTTTGGCTCAGATCATGATCTCAGGGTCATGAGATTGAGCCCAATGTCAGGCTCCATGCTTGGTGTGGAGCCTGCTTAGGATTATCTCTCTCTGTCTCTCACTCCCCCTTTGCCTGTCCCACATACACACACACTCTCTCTCAAAAAAATAAAAATAAAGAAATAAAATGAATAGAACCTTCTGATTTCTCACATCTTTCATTTTTCCAAATGTAGCAGTCACCACCTTTACCGTACTCAGCTTCTCTTGGTTAAAATAGACCCTTCCATCTTCTTATCTCATCTCCTAGACCTCCTTCAAGACTCAGCAGGGATCCTGTGGTAGATTCAGTAATGGTGTCCCAAAGATGTCTATACCTTAATCCCCAGAGCCTGTAAAAGTATCTTCTTTCATGGTAAATGGGCTTTGCAGATGTGACTGAATGGAGGATCTTGAGCTGGAGGGATTATCCTAGATTACACAGATGGGTGCTACATAATAGCACTATCATGAAAAAGACAAAGGAGACACAGAATGAAAAGAGAAGATAGAAACAGAGATCAGAGGCAAAAACAATACTACGCTGCTAACTTTGTGGATGGATGGAGGAAGGGGCCACAAGTGAAGGAATGCAGGTGGCCTTTAGAAACTTTAAATGTCAAGGAAGGAGATTCTTACCGGGAGCCTCCTGAAGGAATATAGGCCAAATGAGACCTTGATTTTAGCCCACTGAAACAGTACAGACTTCCAACCTCCAGAAATGGAAGAGAATAAATTTGTGTTTTTTCAGCTACGAAGTTTATAGTAACTTGTTACAACAGATAAGACTGTCTTTTGTCTGTGCTTTCAGTCTTCCTCCTTTGCTTGGTTCCTCCCCCTCCCCTTGGAAATGCTCTCGAGCTTCTCTGAAGTCAGCTCCTGGATTCTCTAGGACAGTCCTTCACCATCCTCCTCCTTATTGCTCCTGGGCCCTATCACCACTTCGTTCTCTAGAAACTGAAGTAAGTCCCTGCCTGCCACATACCAGAATCTCTTCCTGGAATTTTAACTAGAGGCTCATCCTTTGACTTCCTTCTCAGTGTCTCTGCGGCATTTGATAAAATGGATTGCTCAATGTACAATCGCTACCCCTTTAAGAAAAGACTTTATTTTTACAACTGTTTTACAATGACAGGAAATGGAGAAAGTCGTACAGTGGGTTCCCGTAAATACCCTTAGCCAGTTCCCCTATTGTTAACATTTGTGTGGTATATTTGTTACAACTTATGAATTATTAATGTATTATTTATTGTTAACTACATTCTATATGATATGTAGATTTCCTTAGTTCTTGTCTACTTTTTTTTTTTTTTTTTTTCTGTTCCAGGATCCCATCCAGACTATCATAAAAAACATTTACTTGTCATTTCTCCTCAGGCTACTCTTATCTGCAATGGCTTCTCACACTTGGGTTTTGTTGTTGTTGTTGTTTGTTTGTTTTTAGATGACTCACAATTTTGAGGAGTACTGGTCAGATATTTTGTAGAATGTTCCTCAGTTTGAGTTTGTATGATGATGTCCTCATGATTAGACTGGGATTATGAGTTTTGTGGAAGAACAAAACAGAGGTGAAGTGCCGTTTTCATAATGTCAGGTAAGGGTACATGCTCTCCACATGATTTATGGATGTTAAGGTTAACGATCACTTGGCTGAGGCAGGGCTTGCCAGGGCTCTCCACTGTAAAGTTCCTCCTTTTTCCCCTTTTCATACTCTCCTCTGTGGAATAAGGCACTATGTGCAGCACATACTTAAGGAGTGAGGACTTATGGTTCCCCTACCTTTTCTTCTAAATCTCCTACCTTGAATTTTCCCACAGAGCACAATCTTGGTTTGTTCCCTCTTTATCACGTTGATATTCTAAACCTAAGTCTAACCAAATGTCCTGTGTCAGTGGTGTCTCCTTTTCTCTCCTCAATAATACTCTCCTATCCACTGCACTGCTCTATCTTCTCCTGCCTGCAAGAGACTTCCAAAGGTGTAACCTTAGCACTGGCCCCTCTCCTGAGCTCAAAAGCCAGATATTTCCACAATATTCATCTGCAAGCAGGTGTCAGTTCAATCTTTCAACACTGACCTCTTTGTTTCTTCATTTCTACTAAGGGTTTGTCTAATTGCTGTGTTTGTCCAGTCATGAAACCTTAGAGCAACATCAAGTTCTTCTTGCTTACACCTAATTCAGCCACATTATCAGTTCCTAAAATCATTAAATCATTCATATGAAATATCTCTCTCCTCAATCTCTTCTTTTTATCCATGGTCACCCAGAGTCAGGCCCTCACCTTCTCTCATCTAGGTAGTTTCAGTGGTGTCCATCCATATACCCCTTTCTTCACAGTCTATTCTATGCCCTTGGTCAGATGGTTCATTCAATACAGCTAAAGTTACAGTATTTTGAGGTAAACATCTCTAGTGGCTCCCTGTTAGTGAATATCTCCTTCCCTTCCTTCATACACCCACTCTACCATCACCGTCACCAACACCACCAATTACTGAATGACAAGCATTTTACTCAGTGCTAGTGGGCTAGAGACAAATTGTTGAAATGTGGCTCCTGACAACCAAGGAGAGGATACATTCTTCACAGTGACATGTAAGGCACAAAATATTCTAGTCTCTACCTCCAAATACATCCTCTGTTCACCTACTCAAAGGTCTAATATAAATGCTGCTTTAGACATATTATTTAATCAATCTAGAACATCCTGGATTCCGAGACAACCCCATTACAAACATACACAGACACACAAACACACAGAGTGAAGTTGTCTGTCTTGTCTTGAAATTCATACAGCATTCTCTTTATCTTTAACGCATGGGACTTTCTCCCCTACACTCATTATCATCCTCTGTGTACATGCCTTTTATCCCTCCCCAGACTGGTAGTTCCTCCAAGTCACTGCTGTGCTTAAGATATGTCTTATCTCCTCTAGTGCTTGCAGAAAGTGGACCCCCAGTAAATCATTTTGACAGGTTACCTTGCTTTGTGTTATAGAGAAGTCCTTGAAGTGAGAAACAGGGCCTAGATAATTACTGTCAACCTTGCCCTGTGTATTGTACAACACTCTCAGAAATGGGCCACAGTTTGTATCCAGTTTGGTACACATCAAATCATTATCTGTCTGCCATATTAGTATGGTTAGAATTTAGTTTAGTTTTAGTTAGAATCAGTAGGAAAAACTTTATCAATAAGAAACAAAGTGAAAAACAAAGCTCAGGGTATCTGTACCTACTTAAATAGCTTTTACTTAGCAGCTTCCTAAATCCCTTGCCAGACAAGATATTTTAAGCATCTTGCCACTCTTTAATTGTGTAAAATAACCATGGTTTTAGGGCTGAACTTCACTCTTTAATTGTGCAAAATAACCATGGTTTTAGGGTTGAATTTCTAAGTGATTTTTCTCTTTTGTGTACTTTCCAGAATTCATTTCAGACATAGTTTTCAATTTTGAATAGTAATATTTCAAATCAACCCCAAGGTAAAAGTTGTAGGACAACATAAAAAATGAAGTCACTTTTCATGTGTTTCCCATTGGCAAATTACTGTGTTTTTTCTGCCACCAGGCTTCATCTAATGATGTGACCTTTACCGTGCTAATAGACAGCAAACAAAAATCTGCCAAACTGTGATAAAATATAGGTTTTAAATATAAAATGAATTAAGCTAAGAAGATTTATAAAGGTCAAAAGCATGGAAAGAATTAAGTTGAAACAGTGATTTGTGTTTGACACATGTTGTACCAGATTTTCTCCAAGGTTATTTTTTGAAATCTTAATGTGTAATAGCTATACAAGAGACTGTACTTTTTTTTTTTTTTAAGTAACACTACAGTAGTGTTGACTAATGTTTGTTTAAGCTCAGATATTAGCTTATTCAACTATTATATACCGAATATGCACCAAGTAATAGGACACACTCAATAAACTCAGTAACAATCCTTAACATCTTACAAAATACAATTTAATAGGCGTGAGAGATAAGCAAATTTTAACTATTTCAGGAGAAATGCTGGTGGAAGCTGTATCTCCCTCACAAAGACTTCTAAGAGGATGGAGTCTGCCGGGCATACAGAAGGAGAAAGAGACTGCACACATAAAGCACAGAGAAAATACATACATAGAAATACATATGTACATAGAAATACATACATACATAGAAATACATAGAAAGTACAGAGGAGAAAAACAGTGCACTTTTGAAACTGAGAGAACCGAAAGAAAAGTCACTTATGGTGTGAGTCAAGCTTGAGAGTGTAAAAGATTAAAAATTGGTGATTCTCAGCCAGAGATGAGTTTGGCCCCAGGGACATTTGTCAATGTCTGGAGATACTTCTGGTTACCATCACTGAGAGTGTATAGAGGCTTGCTGGCATCTAGTGAGTAGAGGTGAGTAGATGCTACTACCCAGACTTGAGTGCACAGGACAGCCCCTACCACAAAGAACACTCTCCTCATCAGTAGTGCCTAGGCTAATGCTGTTACAAATAAACCTGTAGACTTACATTAGGGTTAGGTGACAAAATTAACTGAAGGAGTTTGGGATTTGTGCTGGGAGTCATGGGGTACCAGTGAGGGACTTAATCACATGGTTTTGGGTTTTTTTTTGTGTTTTTTTTTTGTCATTCCAAGAGACACTCTATTATCATGGTTGTAATTAGATATTTGTTTATGGTAACTCTCACTCATGGGATTGGAAAATAGTGCTTACTATGAATTACATCCACCAGTCATACAAAAGTTGAAAGAGCACCATTGTGGAAAGTTTGCTAGAAGTTTAAAAGCCAACAGGAAAGATGCCTTAATTCTTTGGTCCTTGCCAAATGACCATATGCCATATGGTCCTTGCCGTATTATGTCGCAATATAATCTTTAAAATCTGTATATTTATTTTATGGGAGTCTCTCCTGCCACAGAGTCAAGCCAGGCACCCACTCACATGAATCTGGAGCTCTCCTGGAGCTCAACAGAAGATCACAATGAACCACTGTTCAGTTTCAAAAAGAAAAACAGAAACATCTCTTATGTCCAGTGCAAAAAGGAATCATCCAAAGTTTCAGAACAGGCTTTCTTAATTTTCTTTTTCTTCTCTTTTCTTCTTCTTTTAAAAATTTTTTTTAGTCCAGTGCCTTTTGAACATCTGGACAATTATGACCTCTCTTTTTAGAAATATGCACTTATCCTCCCAAATACTGCTTCTAATTTCAGGGGTTCATGGACCATATAGAGAGATATAGTGATTTCTCACATGATGCTGATGTTCCCCAAAATATCTAAAGGCCAGATTTATAGCAACAAAAATTTGCCAAAGGAAATACAGCACAATTTAGAATCATCCAGAGAAAGCTTTGCATTTTTTAATCAATGAAAAGCTCTTTCCAAAAAAGCTAAGATACCACTTGTGTCATCTTGCAGAATATAAGTAATATTGCATCACAGCAAAAAGAAAGTCAATGGAAATGAGCAATTTTTCTTATGATCTATAATGAGGACAATATGTTGCTCTGGTTACAATAACCTCTGTGATGAACAATTCTGTAAACCATGAGCTTTCTGCTGATTCCTGTTCATGTAATCATTACTTTCTCTAAAAATAGTGATTGATTACAGTCTCAGTGTCTTATAAATGGGAAAAAAGGGTGAATTGATTTTGCTTGCATTCATTATTGCTCTTCTCTTCTACAATCTAGCACTGAACTGTCAATTCCCTTTACCTTCCTGCACCACAGATGTCCCAATTGACTTAGTCAGGAGAGAACGGCCCCCAGAATACCCACACAGTGATAAACACACACATGCATACACACATACACACATCTCATCAGGTCTTTGGAGGAGATAATACATGCTTATTTAATGGTTTCTATGTCTAGTGACATGAAGACCATTAACCCACTGTATTTTCTCCTTCTTGTCTGTCAATAGACCCTTCATTTGTCTCACTTGTTAGTTTCTACAAAGACTCCGAGCATCTGCTTTATCTCCACTTCTCTCTGGGATTTCTAGTAATTTTTTCACTTAAGCCAAATTCCCCATAACAATCTGAATGTCCCCCGGCACCCTTTAGATTGGGTTTTTGTGTACTTTATGAATCTGAGGCGAAATTAAAATCTAGTCAGAATCAAGGTGTCAGCTGGGATGCAGGGTCTTCTTACAAGCTCATTGGTTGTTTGCAAAACTCATTTCCTTCCCATGCTTTTCACACCTCTGGTTCCATCTTTAAGCAGTAAAGGTGGCTAGAGTCCTTCTCATACTTCCTGTCTCTCTCTTCACTTTCTGCCACATTTCTTTGACTCTAGTGGGAGAAAGTTCTCTGCTTTTAAGGGCTCATGGGATTAGATTGAGTTTACCTGGGTAACATAGGGTTTTCTCTATCTTAAGGTTTCTAACCTTAATTACTTCTAATAGTCTCTTTGCCATGTAACATAACATACTTGTATGTTCCACTGATTAGGGTTTAGATATCTTTGGGGATCATTATGCTACCACAGACACCTAGAGATAAAAAGTGTCATGGACATTCAGAGGAGAGCTGGGGTAATCAGTTCTAATTAGAACTGATATGGGAGGCCCTTGCCAGGGGCTGGGCTGAGTAACCCGCTCAGGTTCGCTTTCGGGAGCTTTTGTTCCCTGAGCACTTTCTGTAGAGTTCCAGAAGAGGGGAATGAAAATGGCGGCCGCCCAGTCTCTGGCCTGGAGGTGCCGAGAGCCCGGGGCCCCACTCTGCAGTGTGCCCTCAGAGAAAAGTGCTCAATCATTCTCACCTCCCTGGTCTCCAGCCGTGCTCCCAGCTCACCGAGCCTGCGACCGGTTTAAGACTGGATGTGTAAATACCACTGAAGTGGACATCAAAAAGTCATCCAGAATGAAAAACCCACACAAAACACACAAGTCTGTCTATGGTTTACAAAATGACATCAGAAGTCACAGCCCTACCCACACCCCCACACCAGAAACTAAACCTCCAACAGAAGATGAGCTACAGCAACAGATTAAATACTGGCAAATACAGTTAGATAGACATCGGTTAAAAATGTCAAAAGTTGATGATAGTCTGTTAAGTTACACGGAACAATTCTTAGAATATGACCCATTTCTTGTGCCACCTGACACTTCGAACCCATGGCTATCTGATGATACTACTTTCTGGGAACTCGAAGCAAGCAAAGAACCAAGCCAGCAGAGGGTAAAGCGATGGGGTTTTGGCATGGATGAAGCATTGAAAGACCCCATTGGGAGAGAACAGTTCCTTAAATTTCTAGAGTCGGAATTCAGTTCAGAAAATTTAAGATTCTGGCTAGCCATGGAGGACCTGAAGAAAAGGCCTATTCGAGAAGTCCCTTCCCGAGTGTAGGAAATATGGCAAGAATTTCTGGCTCCCAGAGCCCCCAGCACCATTAACTTGGATTCTAAGAGCTATGACAAAACCACACAGAATGTGAAGGAGCCCGGGTGGTACACGTTCGAGGACTCTCAGGAGCACATTTACAAACTGATGAAAAGTGATTCATATCCACGTTTTATAAGATCCAGTGCCTACCAAGAGCTTCTACAGGCAAAGAAAAAGGGGAAATCTCTCACGTCAAAGAGGTTAACAAGCCTCGTTCAGTCTTACTAAAAGGATCACCTTGTAGCATGGAAGAGACTGGAGTCACTGCATATACTTTGTAGCTCTTTGTTATTACCTGGAGCAGAGGACATTAGACCAAGATGTTGCATGAGTAAAGGACCTGAATTGTTCTCTCTTTGTGTACATTAAGGCGTTGCCATTTCAAGTGACTCTACCATCTCGATGCCTCCATTTCAAAATGCTGTCTGCTTACTTTCTCCTTGTACTACGCTGGATCTGTGTCTTTTCCTTTTTAACAAGTTTAAGTGAAGTAAACCCTTTTTCCCCCTTTCTCTTTCTCTTAAAGCTTCTGCTAGACACATGGTTCACTGAAAATTCACTCAAACACTGGAAGAATTGTAAAAAAAAATATATATATATATATCAATAAGTATACATATGGATTCACATTTATTAAACAATAAATTAGCAAGGAAAGTTTCATTTCACCAATGTGTTCACAGTCAGAAACAAGCTCCTGTCTTTGTTGTCTGTACTTTCTCGGTTAATGTTTCTTGCATTTATTTTTATACCATACTTAAATAAGAAACACCTTTTATTTATTTTTTTTTTAAGATTTTATTTATTTATTTGACAGAGAGAAATCACAAGTAGGCAGAGAGGCAGGCAGAGAGAGAGAGAGGAGGAAGCAGGCTCCCTGCTGAGCAGAGAGCCTGATGCGGGACTCGATCCCAGGATCCTGAGATCATGACCTGAGCCGAAGGCAGCAGCTTAACCACTGAGCCACCCAGGCACCCAAGAAACACCTTTTAATCCAAATGTATTAAAGTTGATCCCTTCTCTGTAAATTTGTTATGTTTATATTGTTGTTTTATCTTTCATTAAAAGATGCAGAATCTCAAACAAACAAAAAAAAAAGAACTAATATGGGAGATCAAAACCACAAGGAGATATCACCTCACACCTACTGAAGGGCTGTCATCAAAAGACAAGAGATAACATGTGTTGGCAATAATGACAAGAGAAAGGAACCCCTGTGCATGGTTTGGGGAATGAAAATTGCTGCAGCCACTATGAAAAACATGTATGTATGGAGATTCTTTAAAAAATTTAAAATAGAACTATCATGTGGTCCAGCAATCCCACTTCTGTACATATATTCAAAGGAAATGAAATCAGGATCTTGAACAGATATCTGCACTCCCATGTTCACTGCAGCATTATTTGCAAGAGCCAAGACATGGGAACAACCTAAGGGTCCATCAGTGAATGAATGGATGAAGGAGATGTGGTATGTATTATAATGGAGAGAAAGAAGGAAAGCCACGAGAAAGAAGGAAATCCTGCCATTTTGACAACACGGATGGACCATAAGAGCACTATGCTAAGTCAAGTAATTCAGAGAAAGACAAATAGTGTGTAACATCACTTATATGTGAAATCTGAAAAAGCTGAACTCAGAGAAATAAAGACTAGAGTGACGGTTAACCAGTATATGCGGTGAGGGCAAAGGAAATGGGGAGACGCTGGCCAAGAGATGAAAACTTTCATTTAGAAGATGAATCCATTTTGAGGATCTGATGTATAGTGCCATGATTATATATAACAGTATCACATTATATACTTGAAAGGGGCTAAGAGAATAGATCTTAAATGTTCTCACCACAAAAAAGAAATAGTAGTTATGTAAGGTGATGGATGGTCTTAATTAACACTTGAGGAGTGATGATTTTGCAATATGTAAGTGTATCAAATGAACATGTGATACTCCTTAAACTTGTACAGTGCTGTATGTCAATTAAAATTAAAAAATTTAAATAAAAACATTTTCTAAAACTAAATGTTAGAAGAAGAACCTTTATGGAAGAACTATATAATTAAAACTATTAGAAGTGGGACCTTGGGTTTCTAGCTGGACCTTAAGTTTTGAATAGAATTTTTAGTAGAAGCTTGAGGGCATAGAGATCTGAACATGAGAAAGTAGGAGAGTTTGGAAGAAATAGTGCCTAATCAAATTGGGGCATGAAGGATGAAAAAAACAGGTTGGAGCCAGGAAGCAGGGTACGTTAAATTATAGCTCAAGAGTTCACATTTACTAAGAATATAACTGGTACCTTGAAGATATTAAATAAAAATAAATCTTAAAATTAAAAAAAATTTTCTTAAATGCTACAAGTGAATTCTGAGAAAAGCCAATTTTGCAGCTGTTAGATAAATTTATCTGCAGAAAGTGTAATGTTACAGGTATGGTTTGGGTTCTGGGAAAGGTCTGAGAATTGTTGAAGCTGAATGCAGAAATAGTACCTTTTAACAACTCCTAAATAAGGACTTCCCATTAAGGCTTTAATATTTTCCATGAAGTAAAACCTCAGATTTTACAGATGTTCATGCTCAAACATCATTGTCAGTACTTGCTTTCACCACAAATGTGAATGACTCGCAGGCTATCTCTTTTCCCTTTTATTCATGAAAATAATCAAATGTATCATGATTTGAAAAATCTATAGATTAAAAAATTCAGAAGATGTGACAGATCTTATTTGCAGCAGTGATGACAAACATAAAAGGGAATAGAGAACAAAAAAATATGCAAGACTTACATAAAGAAATATTTCAAATGCTATCAAAGAATATGAAAAAAGACTTGAACTGATGGAAAGAAGTATTATGTTCTACATCAAGGAGACTCGATATCATAAAGATATTGATTCTTCCTATGCTAACTTAGAATTGAATGTTATAATACCAATAAAATGCCAACAGCCTTTATTTTTTTTCTTTTTGCTTGACAAACTGAATATAAAAGTCACATGGCAAAATAAACAAAAAGAACATGCTCAAGTCAAAAACTCTAAAAAAGAAAAAATAGAGGTGAAACTAACTATATCAGATAGTAAATCAAACCCTAAGTTTCAATAATTTGAACACTATGATATCAGTCCAAGACTAGCCAGAGGAACAAATGATATAGGGTAAGAGATACAGACACAGACCCAAACACATGCCAAATGATAAAGAATTCAACATAATTTAGTGGGGAAAAAATGTGGATCAGTTAATAAATCAGTCAAAAAATCTAGTTGTATTAAGACAGCTGGATAGCAACCTAGAAAGAAAGTTTTATTTATACCGCATGCCAACCTAGAGGACACATTCTAAATGGATCAAAAGTATAAATGTAAACCATGAAATCATCAAAGCACTAGAGAAATCTGTGAAAAAATTCCTTTATGATCTTGGATGATCAGATATCATAAAAGAAAAAGTACCTGTGATTACATAAAAACTTTTTTTTAGAGATGAAAGCATCACAAACTAAATCAAAACACAAAAATCGATACTATATTTACAATGACATTTAAAATAGCAAAAGTATTGCAAACATTTTAAAAATCTCCTCTGTGAGGACCAGTTAATCATTTTTGATCCATATAATAGAAAATTATGCTCCTAAAAAAAAGAATAAGGGAATTCTCTATGTATTGATATCAAAGGAACACCAAGATGTATTAGGAAGTGAAAAAAGCAAAGTGTAGACAACTATTATATATAAGCATATATATATTTGCTTATATAGGGATGAAGATACTTTGGAGATATATGCAAGAAACCAATAACAGTGCTTATCTGAAGGTTAAGAAATGGAGAGGAGAGACTCACAGGTGAGAGTAGTTATCTTCTGAATCCCTTTTAATATCACTTTCTTTTGTATTACCAGTTTATAAATTTAAATAATAAATCTAATAATAGCTTTCTTTTTTAAGGCAACTCTAGCTCATTCTATCAATTCTTATTCTGTGAAGTTCTCATAGGGAATATTACTAACCACAGAATTTCTTCAGAGCAATGCTTAGTTTGGCAAAGGTGAAGTCCTTCTGGGTTTTGGCTCTAATGGTTCTCACACCACTTCTGACTAGTTGGTAAAACTCTTGAAACTCACTGGGTCTGTTCATTGAGCTATTAAAAAGGGCTTGAGAGATCTGGTGAGCACACAAGTGAGCTCTGGGGCTGGGAATTGAGTAAGTCAATCCATGACTGGGGCAAAGAGTTGGTCAATACAAGGTACATATTACTCGAAGTTGGCCAGGCTCTGCATTCTGGATTTATTTCTCTCCCTGCCTGGACTCAGTGAATCTATCCTGACTTCTTGCCTCTGCAGAGCCCTGTGAATTGCAACATGGTACAAAGGAGCAAAACAGGGAATGAGGGTGGGGGTGGGGGAAATTGCCATTTTTAGCTGTAGTATAAATGAACAAATGAAAATGAATGATACACACACACACACACACACACACACATATATATATATATATATATATATATTGGTTAATGAGATATGCTGGTGAAACTGCCTTAAAGTTCCACTTAATTTTATATATTTTTGTTGTTGTTGTTGTTGTTTGTTTTTTGTTTGCTTTTTTAAAAAATTGTGTTTAGGTGTCCTTTAAAAACTAAATTCTGGGAAGAAAGGCTTGGATCCTTTCCAATACGGAAGTTGTGACTCTGAACATCATTTATGCGTGTAGGGAGGGCAGCAGACAAGCTTAGAATAAATGAAATTCCATTCCAATTAAAAAGGGATTCTTGGAAGCACCTCAAGCAAGCTAGAATTACTGTCATGCAAGTTGATGTTTTAATCTCTCCTTTTCTATTGGCTGAAAGGCTGATGAAGGAGCAGAGAAAAAGGCAAGTAACTTGAGAAAGCAAATGATGGTTTTCTTTTCTTTTCTTTTTTTTCTTTATAAATTTTAAGTGAAAAGAGGCTGGCTGAAGTTGAGATGGGATTATGGTATAAATGGTCTGAGAAGAACAAAGACTATCGTGGTTTTGATAACTGACCATGGAGGATAAGATTTTAATTCCTTAAAGAAGCCCTAAAAAAAAAAAAAAAAAAAAAAAAAAACGGGAGAAAAAAAAAAAAACAGATTGCAAGAACTCACTCAAGCTCTGAAGGGAAACTCAAGGTTAAATCCAGCAAGAAGCAACACTGCTGAAGATGAGTTAGAAAAATACCCATTCTTACCTGGTATCTTTTCTAAGTTTTTCCTCCAAATTGTGAATCTTCTCTAAAGAGAGCATTTCTTCATACTTCTGCTTTCTTGCTTAATAGAAAATTTTGTTTCAGGTAAAGCCTGAGGGGAAAATGTAGCTAAACCCTATGAGTGACTTAATCATGCCTGTGAGAAGTTAGCTCTTCAGATCTTGAAGCTAAGATAGCACTCTGAATAGGACGACACTTCATTCAAACAATGGGCAGTGGATCAGGAGAAATTTAGAGGCCATTGACACAGTAGTGTGAACATGCAAGCCTACAAAATAATCTTGGGAAATACCAGAGAGTGTAAAAATACCTTTTTGTAGTATCTGTCACTTGGAGCACCACGCTGAAATGGGCTGTTTGAGTAGCTGCAGTTTTCAAAATGAGAATGAGATCTCAGGACTTCAGAGCCTAAATGATAAGAAGAAAAGCAGCAAAAATCTAGGAATGATCATTGAAGTATATGTAATGCTTAACTGTGTAACTTAAATGTTAGTGATTTTAATCCCTGTATTAAAGCTCTAAAGGACTGTGGAATTCATTTTTCAAATGTTACCTTTCACAGAATCTAGGTTCATAAAACAAACAAAAACATAGGGATTTTAGTAGTTTTAACCTATTTTATAAGTTCATATTTCTAACAGTATTTTATTTACTGATAAAGCCAGAGAAAATGATCGGGCTGCCCTGACAAATGGTCTCATTCGAATGCCGGGGTTGTGATCCTTGTTGTTACTACAATGCTGTCTTTTATCATCTTTAATATGCAACTAATTGTTGTATTTTTGTTTTGAGATAGGGAGGAAATCCTATCTCACTAGATCATAACAAATAACACTTTTCTAAACCACTCCTTTTGTGTTCTCTGGATAATGGACAATGGAGTCCGAAACACCACAGAAGATGCCAAATGTTTGCCTACATTTATTCATTAACATTATCTAACTATTGCTCACATAATTAAGTAGATTAAGTGCTCAAATTATGGAGAAGTTGTTAAAAAGATATAAAGTGCCCCACATCACTCGGCATCAGGGAAATACAAAGCAAAACCACAATGAGATACCACTTTTTTTTTTTTTTTGAGATACCACTTTTTTAAAGGAAATTGATTAAAAACTTACAATGTGATGTTTGGTGTAGTTATTTCATTTATTCTTTTATTTAAAAAATCTTTTGTATAATGCTTGTCTCTATTAGGGGCACCTGGGTGGCTCAGTTGGTTAACTACCTGCCTTCACCTCAGTTCATGATCTCAGGGTCCTGGGATTGAGTCCAGAGTCAGGGCTCCCTGCTCAGCAGGGGGTCTGCCCCCCTCCTTGCATGTGCTCTCTCTCTCAAATGAATAAATAAAATCTTAAAAAAAGTAGTTACTTAAAACTTCAAAATAGTAAAATGGATTTCATTTTGTGTGTTAAGATGTGGTTTCAGTGCCAAGATGGGATCAGGAGGGAGACAAACCACAAGAGACTCTTAATCTCACAAAACAAACTGGGGTTTATAGGGGAGGGGGGTGTGGTTGGGTTATGGACATTGGGGAGGGTATGTGCTATGGTGAGTGCTGTGAAGTGTGTAAACCTGGTGATTCACAGACCTGAACCCCTAGGGCTAATAATACATTATATGCTAATAAAGATAAATAAACAAAAAACTGTGGGAATATATTAAAAAAAAAAAGATTTGGCTTCAGTGCTCATATTGTCTGCCGTTGGAAGGACCGTACTATTGCAACCTGAATGGCCTAATGAATAGTATTCATGTTGTAAAAATAATTGGCAAGACACAAAAGCTGATGCAAAATATATAATCTAATGTGACAGACATATACAGCCAGCGTAATTAATAAAGATGTGTATACAAAGCTACATATATTTTTTATGATTAATGTTGTATTTATAAGAAGTTCAATAATATGTAAAAACTGTCAAGCAAACATTATTTTGAAATTTGTACCTACATGATTTCAGCAGAGAGCACGAGATCAGGCATTAATGCTCTGTAATGTGTGAAAAGACGGTATTCAGCACTTTTGATCAAGTGGGTTTGCACGTCCATTACAGTTTAAATAATATCTAAAAATGTATGACTGTTTGAATTAAACAATTCGGGGACATAGGAAGCATATTTTGAAAAATCTTTTAAGATATCTCAATAGTGGAGACAGAGTTTTGGGACCTAGGGTTGGAAACAATTAGTAGAAGCCTAAAATCCTGAGCTTTCATGTTGGTTTATAAACCCCATAAATCTCTTAATCACTCCTAGGGCAAGCTTTCATCTAATTTTCCCGAGAGACAGTTATCAAAGCAATTCTCGGAGTTGAATTAGGGCACGCTGGAGTTCTTTGGAGGATAGCCTTCATAGAGTTCTCATAAATCAATATGTATCCCAGCCTTGCCTAATATAATAATTGTGTTAAATCCATCTTTTTAGAATGTTGTGCTATGACATTATCACAAAACATCACCACAAAAAGGTTGAATTTCTTTTCCAAAAACATGTAAAGTTAAGCCTTCTTTAAGTAAACAATAGAGTACCTTTTATAAGGTTATCTCACAGTAGGTTTTTGTGGCATGGCCTTTAATGTTACCTCTTATCTCTATAACTAAAGGTATTTCATTTAAGATGTCAGGAACTGCAGTAACAATTGATAAACGATACAACACCCTAGCTTTTCTCAGCAGGATAGTAATCCAGTCGGAAATAAGGAAAACCCTGTTGTGTATACTTCACATTCCTAACTTGACTTAACGAGGAGAATTACCAGAGTCCGTAGTTACGGCCCTGTTACAACTTCCACTTCGTGTGTCAGTTAGCGTGCAATGAAACCCACTAAAAAATGTTTTATCTTCATAACTCAGTGTGTTTGTCCTGTTGTTCTATTTTAGGAGAATGAGGAACTCTGGTTCCCGTCAAACATAGACAATGCAAAACTGGTCACTTTCTTCTAAAGAATCCATACTAATGATTCCAGTCATTCTTGGGTCTTGACTTCGAGTCACGTTTTCTTCCTTATGATGATTTATCAAGCATTCTGTGAATACTAGTATCACAGCTCTGACCTGTGCTACATAGGTGCGTGAGCTATATGCACACTCTCTTGTCTTCATTCTTTGTCCTTATGTTGATCTGTGAAGTACTTAGGAAAATATCTTTTTAAAAAATATTTTATTGTAGGCAAGAACATTTTACATGAGATCCACCCCTTAACAAAATTTATTTATTTATTTTTTTATTTTTAAAGATTTTTATTTATTTGTTATAGAGAGAGAGAGAGAGATACAGAGCGCAAGCACAGGCAGACAGAGTGGCAGGCTAGAGGCAGAGGGAGAAGCAGGCTCCCTGCCGAGCAAGGAGCCCGATCTGGGACTCGATTCCAGGACGCTGGGATCATGACCTGAGCCAAAGGCAGCCGCTTAACCAACTGAGCCACCCAGGCGTCCCAACAAAAATTTTTTTAAAGGATTTTATTTGTTTATTTGAGAGAGAGAAAGAGGCCAAGTGGGGTGAGGGACAGCAGGAGACACAGACTCCCCACTGAGCGGGGAGCCCGACACGGGGCTGGATTGAAGGACTCCATCCGTGATTGTGATCTGAGTTGAAGGCAGACGCTTAACTGACTTAGCCACCCAGACGCCCCAAACTTTTAAAGGATCAATACATTATTGTTGAGTATAGGCACAGTGTTGTATTATTTATGCCACTGTATTTTAGTGGTCTTGTGAGCCTCCTGACCAGGCGTAGTGAGTAATACCACAGAAAGAGGAAAAGAACTTCAGGATGGTGGTTGATGGGATTCACTGGGGAGGAGCAGGGATGATGCACTACTATGATACAGAGTTGAATGCAGCTAAAGGATTCTCCGGACAACCAGATTCAGTGGTCAAGGTTAGCCTTCTTTCTCAGATGTATTTTAGCTGGACAGAAAATGCTTATACAATATTTGTTAAATAAATCCATCGACCTGCCCAGATATGGGAAAAAGTTGTGTTAGCAGATTCTCAGGACTGTAAGAACTCCATTTGCCAGCAAGGCGTAATGAAAAGGCTCTGCTATAAAGTTAATCCCTGTTTACTGCTGACCTAGTGAAGGATTGGAAGAGGGTCTAATCCAAGTGAGAAAAAGCTGAGTAATTACTTTTTCTTGTTTATAGGATGTATTTCCATATTTGAATGTGTTCTTCATTCCGGAAATGTGCATTGCTTATAAAAATAGTAAAGCCACACTAAATTGAGGTAAATAGTAATTAAACTAAGATAATTTGGCTCAAAAGACAATAAATTTATGCTTCTCATTCTTTCTGTTGATCAGTTATTCCAGGGTCAGTGCAGCACCCCAGTGACCTAAGCCATGTGGCAGCCTTGAAAGAGCTGATTTACTTTTTTGCACTGACCAGCCCCCACCTTATCTATTATGTAGGAGAAATGAAGTCCTTTGCCATATATTCCAGCTTTCAGAAAAATAAATTATTTGCATACATCGGAAAGCTCTTATACAAGTAGAGTGGGTGATACTGCCGATAACATTTTGAAGGGATAAGTTAGCATGATTCTTCAGGTATTATCTCCAAAGGTAAGGTGCCTAGTCTGTGCCCCATTTATCCCATCTTTCACATGTAATATGGAGCTCTAATAATGTTATCCATTCTTTTTTCCTCATTTTGCTTTATACAACATAAATTTTTTTTCAGGTAGATCAAAGACCTAAGTATGAAAAGCAAAACTTCTAAAATTGTTTTTAGGGCACCGGGGTGGCTCGGTGCGTTGGGTCTCTGCCTTTGGCTCAGGTTGTGATCTCAGGGTCCTGAGATCGAGGCCCGCATTGGGCTCTCTGCTCAGCGGAGAGCCTGCTTTCCCATCTCTCTCTCTCTCTGCCTCTCTGCCTACTTGTGATCTCTGTCAAATAAATAAATAAATAAATATATTTAAAATAAATAAAATCACAAATGAAAGAGGAGCACTCAAAACCAATACCACAGAAATATACACAATTATAAAAGAATATTATGAAAAATTACATGCCAGCAAATTTGGAAATCTGGAAGAAATGAATAAATTCCTAGAAACATACAAACTACTAAAACTGAAACAGGAAGAAATAGAACATTTGAACAGACCAATAACCAAAGAAAACTGAACCAAAAAAAAAAAGTAAAATTTTTTTTAGAAGTTAGAAGAATATTTTTATGATATTGATGCATAAAGAGCCAGATTATATGAGAAAAGTTTGGTAGATTTGACTACATGAAAAATAACAACTTGTATATAAAAAACAACTACAAAATAGTTAAAAGACAATGGCACATGGGGAGAAGGTTTTGCAAGATTTGAACAGAAGAAGTGTCACTATCCAGAACCTATACATAATTCCTACAAAACAGTAAGAAGATAACATAATAGAAAGAGGGGAAATAGATATGAATAGATAAATCTCTGACGTGAAAACCCAATAAACATGTGAAAAGATGCTCAACCTCACTAGGAATTTGGAGAATACAAATTAAAACTACAATGACGACATTTCGGGCTCTAAAACTTAGTAGTTGATTCATACCAGGTGTTACCCAGCATAAGGAGAAAGAGGAAACTTTCATCAACGCCTTGCAGAAGTGGAAACTAATCCAACCACTTGGGAAAGTAAATTTGGTAATAATTAGAGAAGTTGAAGATAATCATTTCCATACCTTAACCCTTGGGCATGCGCCTAAGGAACACATGAGGGTAGACATTACAACAATGAAAACAACTAAGGGAGTGGACACATTAGTGATAGAATTCTACACCAGCCGCTAAAATGAATACATTTGCCTTATATGTATCAAAATACAACTTTGGGTGAAAAGCAAGTTTTGTTTAACAGAATTATTAAAATGATCAGAAAAATACACAGAATAATATGGTATATATTCAGGTGTCTATGACCCAAAATGGATAGATGTTAACTTTTGTCATGCTTGCTTCCGCAATTATTTTTATTCTTTTTTTTTTTAAGATTTTATTTATTTATTTGACAGAGAGAAATCACAAGTAGATGGAGAGGCAGGCAGAGAGAGAGAGAGGGAAGCAGGCTCCCCGCTGAGCAGAGAGCCCGATGCGGGACTTGATCCCAGGACCCTGAGATCATGACCTGCGCTGAAGGCAGCAGCCCAACCCACTGAGCCACCCAGGTGCCCCAGTAAAAATGACTGTAGAAAATATGATTTAAAAACTCATACTTTATAAAAATTAAGAAAATGAGCAAATTTCTAAAAAAAATCTAAGAACATAAAAAGAAAACCTAGTAAGTGAAATTCTGAAGAAAAAAGTTGTAATCACAGAGAAAACAGAACTAAACATGAACAGAGAATAGTACACAAATTGGTATAATGTATTTGAAAACATTATAACAGGAATAATATTTCTGAAAAAAAAATTATAAAATCTTGATTCAAGAAGAAATAAGCAACTTGAATAAAACATAAGTAAGGGAGAAATTAAGGAAATTATCATAGACTCTTACTCCAAATAATATTATAAATGAATTCCTTAAGATTAAAACCACAGAAAATTCTTGTGCATTATAAACTATCTTGGACCACAGAGAAATGTGGAAAACTGCCCAGGTCATTTTCCAAAGTCAACAAGTCCTGAAACCCATATGTGTCAAAGACAGCACTAATTTATTCTATAGATCTGTCTCACTTACGGCATAAACAGCATTAAAAAGTAACAATAGAATTAATCAATGTATTAAAATAATTCATCGTAAGATATCATCAGTATATTAACTCATCAATAGAGCAATTAAAAAAAACCATGAGGGAGTCTCTTTAGATTTAAATGGGCATTTTAATTAAATTTAATGCTCAGTGTCTGTTTAAATATCTCTTTAAAACTGATATTCAAACTAATCAAAAAATTTCTATCTCAAATCTATATCCAATGTCATACATGAGGATGAAATATTAGAAGAATTTGTGTTAAATCAGAAAGAAAACCAGAATTCTATATTTAGCATTGTTCTTGAAATTCTAGAAGAGCCAAAAAAAAAAAAAAAAAATCCAAAAAAGTTGTATATGTGGGGTAGAATAGAACAAAAGATCATTATTATTTGCAGGTGATGTATTTTTATTAAAATAAACAACAGAATCAAGAAAATTTCTTAAAGCTGGTAAGAGTATAATAGCAATTGGAGATACATATATCTCCAATTATATATGTCTAATCTTTCTATAGAATATGTATATATTTACATATAAAATATGTATATTTTAACATATGATATACACATATATATGTACATATATAATATATATCTTAGTAGCTCTTCAACACATCAACCAAAAAGTATAATTGAAAAAGAAAAAGATCTATTATTACATACACACATATTCCTTTCATTAAGAAGAAAAACACTGGGTGCCTGGGTGGCTCAGTGGGTGAAGCCTCTGCCTTCAGCTCGGGTCATGATCTAGGGGTCTTGGGATCGAGTTCCACATCGGGCTCACTGCTCAGCAGAGAGCCTGCTTCCTCCTCTCTCTCTCTCTGCCTCTTTGCCTACTTGTGATCTCTCTCTGTCAAATAAGTAAATAAAATCTTTAAAAAAAAGAACAAAACATTACCTTGTGATAAACGGTGATATTAATAAAATATATGGGGAAAGTACCCTACTAGTTTAAAGAATCAACTTATATACCCTATGAAAGAGCAAACGGGGCGCCTGGGTGGCTCAGGGGGTTAAGCCTCTGCCTTCAGCTCAGGTCATGATCCCAGGGTCCTGGGATGGAGCCCCGCATCGGGCTCCCTGCTCTGTAGGGAGCCTGCTTCCTTTTCTCTCTCTGCCTGCTTCTCGTCCTACTTGTGATCTCTGTCTGTCAAATAAATAAATAAAATCTTTAAAAAAAAAAAAAAAGAGCCAACATCTTACATTTTTATAGAGGAGGAATAAGTGTTGGAAGGATAATTATTATCCCCGAATTAATATATGAATACAATCAATTTTCTCACTTCACAAAATGATTCTGAAACTGATCTTGAAGATTAAATGAGTGAACCTCCAGCCTAATGCCCAAGGCATGGTAAACACTTCAGCTGGTGGCTTTCCTAACATGGTGATCCAATATTAAGAGTTACCGATTGTAGCCTCAGCCCCACCAGGACCCGACTGAAAACAACTGAAAGCACATTCTCTCTGGGCAGACTCATTCCTGAGAGGGCAAGGGAAAAAGCGGTTATGCCTAATAACCCATCAGCAGTAGACCAGAACATTCACCTGTGGTTATGCCATTCAGAGAATACGATTTAGCACTGAAAGTGAATTAAATACAGCCATATTCATCAAAGATAAACCTCAAAGACATAGTGGTAGGAAAAGAAGTAACTCACAGAGGAATGCAAGCAGTATGCTTACATTTAGATAAAGCTCAGAACAGACAATGCTAAACAACGCAGTGTTTAGAGATACACACATAGAAAGGAAACCTTTAAAGCAGGGGAATGATTATCACAAAAACCAGAACGGTGGCTATCTCTGGGAGCAGACAGGCTGGATTAACGGTCACATAGAGGGGCCCTCTCAGACACTGGCAAGCTCACCATCTTGAGTGATCTGTACATATGCATTTTTTAAAAAAAGATTTTATTTATTTATTTGACAGAGAGAGAGAGAGAGAGCAAGCAGGGGGAGCAGCAGGCAGAGGGAGAGGAAGAAGCAGGCTCCCCGCTGAGCAGGGAGCCCATGCGGGGATCCATCCCAGGACCCTGGGATCAAGACCGGAGCTGAAGGCAGACGCTTCACTGACAGAGCCACCCAGATTTCCCAGATACGCATTTTCTATGTTCTTTTGTATGCAGGATATGTTTCAAATTGGGGGGTAAAATGGAGAAATGATATGAAAAATAAGAATTAGAAAAGAATTAGAAAAAAGAATAAGAATTAGAAAATGGAAAAATGACATGAAATATAAGAATTAGAAAAATAAGACTCATTCCCTCTCTAATACTTGCATCTTAGTTTCCCTAAACAAGGCATCAAATTAATTATACTTTCATCTCTCTCTTTTGTAAAGATATAAGTTGGCCCCTTTCTATCTTTGCCACATTTTTTAAAACTTAAAAATATTAATTACAAATGCACAGGGAGTGGCAAAGAGAACACAAAAAGGTTCAAGTATTCTTTCCCTGTTTTTCCTCAATGGTTATGTCTTACAGAATTAAAGCACACTTTTAAATCAGTAACTTGACATCGTACGTATAGGTCTGTCATTGTATTACAGGTCTAGATTTGTGTAACCATCACTGTAATCAACGTACGTAACAATTCCATCGCCACAAAGATTTCCCTCATGGCCTATCTTTCCAGTCACACCCAACCCAGGCTGCCCATTATCCTTAATCCCTGGCATTTTGAGAATGTTATGTAGAGGGAATAATAGAGCACGAGATTGGCTTTATTTACTGGGCATATGGTCCTTGATCCCTACAAATTGTTGAGTGTATCAATAGTTTGTTCCCTTTTCTTGCTGAGTAGTATTCTTTAGTATTGACCCACCATGGTTTAACCATTCATTTACCAAGGAGCACTTTGATTATTTCTAGGTTTGGATTTTTACAAATAAAAGTGCTGTGCACAATCCTGTACAGGTTTCCGGGGGGACATAGGTTTTAGTTTGTCTGGGATAAATACCCAGAAGCATAACTGCTTGGGTCATATGGTAAATGTATGATTTGTTTTTTTAAGACACTTCCAAATTATTTTCAAGAGAGGCTGCATTCATTTACATTTCTACTAGCAATTAATGGGAGGTCCTTTTCTTGTGCGTCTTCACCTGTATTGTCATTACTCTTCAAATTTTGTCTGTTCTCATAGGGACAAATGAAGAACTCACTGTGGTATTACTCTGCATGTCTCTGATGGCTAGTAGTGTTATTTTCTTATGGGCGCTATAACAAATTATCCCAAACTTACTGCCTTAAAAGGACAAATTTATCCTCTCACGACTTGGGAGGGAGGTCAGAGGACTCAAATGGGTCTGCAAGGCTTTGTTACTTCTGGAGGCTCTAGAGGAGAATCTGTTTCCTTCCTTTTTCCAACCTCTAGAGACTGCCTGTATTCCTTGGCTCTGGTCCTTTTTGGTCCTTTTCTCTGTCTTTGTATTGTATCAGAGCATCTTCACTCATCTCTGGTCCTGCCTCCTCCTTCCCTGTGATTACATCAGGCCCACCTGCATAATGCAGGGCAATCCTATCTCAAGATCCTTAACAGCTTAATCACATCTGCAATGCTCCTTTTGGATATAAGATAACATATTACCAGGTCTTGAAGGTCAGGATGATGGACACTATTCCATCTACCAGAGCTCACGAGATTAAGCATCTTCTCATGTGTTCATTTGCCTTCCATATATCCTCTGTGGGGCTCTCTTTTGTCATTTTTTAAGAAGATTGTTTGGGTTCTGTTTTATTTTACTGTTGAGTCAAGAGAGTTCTTGGTATATTTTAGAGCTTTGTTATATTCAAACAAAATCTTTGTCAGATATCTTTACATCTATAGCGTGTCTTTTCCTCTTCTTAACAGGGCAAAGTTCTTAAATTTAACTTTGAGGGAGCCCAATTTACTGATTATTTTTCTTTAGGAATCATGCTTTTGGTGCAGCGTCTAAGAGGTCTTATCTACCTCTAGATCATGAAGATTTTCTCTTATATGAAAAATCTTCTATAGTCCATGATCTGTTTTGACTTCTATAGAAGGTATAAGGTTTTGATCACAGTTTTTTTTTGCTAACACTTTGTTTTTGCTGAAACTTTCCATTATTTCATCTCTTTCAAGTGTGTTTGTAATTACTCAGAAACATATACATGATGGTTACTTTAAAAATCTTTATCTGATAATTCTAACATCTGTGTCATGTTGGTGTTGGTGTGTGTTGATTGTCTTTTTTTGTTCAAGTTGAGATTTATTAGGTCTTTTGTATAACAAGTGTTTTTGATTAAAGTCATTCTGCCATTCCTTGGGTTTGAGGTCTTTAGCTGGTCTGATTTTTCGCTCTACCTTTCAGACTCTTCTACTATCTACTTTATATATTATGTCCAGGGGTTTTAGATATGCCTGAAAGGAGGAACCAAGACAACACTGTCTATCTTTACAGAAGTGGAAGTCTCTACAAATTACTTTTGTTGGCATTTTGGTTATTGAGCACAATTATGTCACAATATTTGAATTAAAAATTTCTTTCCATTAGATGCTATTACCAGAATTTTGGTATATATATATTTGGTTGTATGTCAGTGGTTACTGCAGGTGACTGCAATGATTTTGAAATTTATCCCCCAAATCATAGGATATATATCCGGATCAAAGGAGTTTTAGATATTAATAATTAATTAATGCAACCTCTAATATCTTTCTTAGATAGTCCTAAGAGTTTTCAAAGTCAGTTGATTTGGAAAAAGTTAAGCATTCTTGCACTTTCTGTGAATCTCATCCATATATCTCTGATTGGGCTTGTCATATTTGGTTGTATAGAATGTGTACTGCACAACTCCAGGGTGTGAAGTACATTCACAATGCTTTTTATTGTTAATAGGATACAGGAAGGGAAAAATGATCATAGTGCCTGGCTTCTAGTTCACCGTCACCTTTTACAGTCTTCATTACTCTTAAGTATTCTTATTTGGTTTACCAGAGCAGAATGACTTGTTCAGAGTTACCCAGTAATCCTCAGGTGCAAAGTTAATTGGATTCTAAATCTCCTATCCTCTCTCTTCCTTCCATACATAAACACATTGCTTAAAAAGTACCACTGGGAGCCCAAGACCTTTTAACGGCTGCATGGATACAGACGAAAGGAAGTGAGGGGGGGGGTGGGTTACAGCTGACAGCAAGCTGATATTTCCATTAGGATTTCTTTCCATTTCGAGTTCTAGATTGGAGGCTCACATAGGTCTGGCTTGGTTTAGGAGCAAGAAGGTCCCAGCCTCATTTCTAGACGCTTGATATATATCCCCTGGGTCAGAGATTCCCTCAGGGAAGGGATAACTCTTTACTCCTACCCTGCCTGAGGGAGGAGAAGGAAATACTGTGAGAGACAGCAGTGCACGGAGGGCTAAATGTTTTTTTCTCTTTTCTCCTGCTCAAATGGTCGATAAGCATGAATAGAATCCTTTCATTTTTACCTTTGTGTGTACGTGGGGGGGGGCAATAATAAAAAGAGCAAAGCATGGGAATATCCTTTGTATTTTAAAGCTGGAAGCATAAGCATCTGTGAAAAAGACTTTACATTTTCACCTTAAAATACAAAAGTATCCAAAGAAGGAGAAATGGGTGAATAAATATGGTATCTTTGATTTTTTTTTTTTTTACTAACATTATAACCACAAACAATACTATAAGTTCAACTAAATGGAAGTATCAACACATTTCTAAGCAACTGACTTTGTAATGCAAGAGATAAATTTTTGGGGATATCTCTAAACATTCTTGGAAGAATCAAGTATTTCCTTGGCTGTTAAAAAAAAATTCATTTAAAAAGAATATGACAAATGGATTACAAATTAGTTTTAATTACTAACCCCAAACATACAAACGGTATCTATTTATAATTAACTAAAATCATGAGAACATTTTTTTTTTTAAATTTATTTGACAGACAGAGATCACAAGTAGGCAGAGAGGCAGGCAGAGAGAGAGGAAGGAAAGCAGGCTCCCACTGAGCAGAAAACCTGATGCGGGGCTTGATCCCAGGACCCTGGGATCATGACCTGAGCCACAAGCAGAGGCTTTAACCCACTGAGCCACCCAGGCGCCCCGCATGAGAACATTTTTAAGTAGTTTTTATAAATCATATCTTTCTGGCATTAGCTTTAAGTCATGAAATCTTACTTTATCTCAAGCTAAAAATTCTGATAATGTGTGAGTCAGGTTCTCTGGATCTCAGGACTGTAAAATGAATCCTTGCCTGCTTTAGCCATTTAATAATGTAAAATCAGGTAGGAATTTGTAAGTGTTTTATTTATTTATTTTTAAGATTTTATTTATGTATTTATTTATTTATTTGACAGAAAAAGAGCCGGGGGTAAGGAACACAAACAGGGGCCATGGGAGAGGGAGAAGCAGTCTTCCTGCTAAGCAAAGAGCCTGATGTGGGGATTGATCCCAGGACCCTGGGATCATGACCTGAGCTGAAGGCAGATGCTTAACCCACTGAGCCACCCAGGCGCCCCTGGAAAGGGTTTTAAAGGAATATGTCTGTGGTTAGCAAGGTTGTCAGTTTATGCTATCAATTTAAATGTTAAGATTAAGGCCAAAAACTAGCATGTACTAGAAAGCCTTGCACAGTCTGGACCCTCTAGCCTACACTGCCAACATCAACCCCATGGCTCGATCTCTCTGACTTGGTTGTACTGCATGGCCAGAGCACGGGAGGGCCACCTGTATGCTAACTCTTTCCTCTCCTAGAGCACAAACGGCTGTATGTAGATGCAATGAACAATTCCAGGAACTGGCCTCAGAGACATCCTGCAGTGAGAATAATTTCAAAAAAACTTAAAAAAGAAGGTCATCTCCTAATGGCATTGCAGTGACAAAGTCCGGTGACACTGGCCTTTCTCCTTCCCTTTAACTAATTGACTTTACAGCTATTGCTGAAAGGGGAGTTGATCCTCTTAGGCGGAATTCTCCTTAATTGTGGGGTAACAGGGATTCTTTAAGGGTCCTTTAGACTAAAGGCAAAGAAAGCAAGGTCAGTGCTATAGGCAATGGGGCCGATGACATCAAATTACCAAGTGGAAAAACACATGACTCCTTTGCTATTAATAATTTCTTAGACTTTACATCTTCAATATGGCACTTTGCTAATTTTCTTGATGGGAGAGGCAAAGACCATTCTAACTCTTTCCTTTCTTATTTGGTTTGTTAGGGCTCCTGTAATAAATACCACAGACTGGGTGTCTTAAAGGACAGAGATTCATTTTTTTCTCCATTCTGGAGACTAGAAGTCCGAGCAAGATACTTGTTTCTTGGTTTCTTCTGAACCTTTCTCCTTGGATAGAAGATGGTCTTTCCTTGTGTCTTCATGTGAACCTTTCTCCTGTGTCTGTGTCCTGTCTTGTCACCGTTAAGGACACTGGTCATACTGGATTAGGACCTATCCTAATGACCTCTTTTCATTTAATTACCTCTTTAAAGGCCCTGTCCTCAAATACAGTCAGTATCTGAGGTACTAGGAGTTTGGATTTCAGTATATGAATTCTAGGGGCAACACAATTCAGTCCATATCAACTTTCAAATCTATTTCTGATAGTTCAGTTAGGCCATTGCAGTGAACCATTCATAACATTCCTTGGACCCGAATACTGGCAAAATCTCTTGGTCAGCCTTTGATTCTGTATGACAGCAGTATGAAAAATCTGCATATTGTGGTCACATAGATTAGTGTAACTTTTCCAGAACCCATACTCATTCAGCAGTGTTATTGTGTTTTTGTTATGATGGCTTTATTGAGATATAATACCTGTGCCAAAAAAATTCACATTTAAGGTGTACAATTCAGTGACTTTTAGTATAGTCACAGAATTGTGTAACCTAATTCCAGAACATTTTCATCCCCCAACCCTAAAACAAACAAACAAACTCATGCTCTTTAGTAATCTCTCCCCTTTCCTTTTCCCCCCAACCTTTTGTAACCACCAGCCTATTTTTCTGTCTTTACAGTTGTCTATTTCATATAAATGAAATCATACAAGTTGTATGTGACTGTTTCCTTTCACTTAGCATAATGTTTTCAAGGTTCATGCATTTTGTAGCCTGTAACAGTGTGTCATTCCTTTTTGTTGCAAAATAATATTCTACTGTATGGATGTATGACATTTTGTTTGGATATATCATATTTTGTTTATTCATTTACCAGGTGGAGGACATTTGTATTGTTTTCACTTTTTGCCTCTTATGAATAATGCTGTTGCGAATATTCATGAACAAGTTCTTGTGTGGACATAAGTTTTCAGTTATCTTGGGTATAAGCTGAAGAGTAGAATAACAAGGTCATATGGTAACTCTATGTTTAACATTTTGAGGAACTGCCAAACTATTTTCCAAAGTGACTGCACCATTGGACATTCCCACTGGCAAGAAATAAGGTTTCCAAAACCTTCACATTCTTGCCAACACTTGTTATAGCCCATCCTTTTTATTTTAGACATTGTGCTG
The DNA here is from genome assembly GCF_030435805.1 of Mustela lutreola. Lineage (NCBI taxonomy): Eukaryota > Metazoa > Chordata > Mammalia > Carnivora > Mustelidae > Mustela > Mustela lutreola. The sequence continues at coordinate 35,064,914 of NC_081291.1, forward strand.
TGTTTGACGGCATACGCTATATGATTTCTATTCTTTTAAATTTGTTAAGGTGTGTTTTATGGCTCAGAATGTGGTCTATCTTGGTGAAGTTTCAAAGTGAGCTTGAGAAAAATGTGTGATCTGCTGTTGGTGGATGAATTTGTCTATAGAGGTCCATTGTATTCAGTTGATTGATGGTGCTTTTGAAATCAACTATATGTCCTTATGGATTTTCTGCCTGCTGAATCAGTCCATTTCTGATACAGGGGTGTTGAATTCTTCAACTAACTAGTGGATTCATTTATTTCTCCTTGCAGTTTATCAGTTTTTACCTGAAAATTTGATTTTCTGCTGTTAGGCACAGGCACATTAAGGATTATGATGTCTTCCTGGATAACTGACCACTTTATCATTATGTAATGCCCCTCTCTATCCCTGATAACTTTCTTAACTTCAAAGTCACCTCTGTATACACTTATACCTTTACTTTTAATCTATTATGTGTCTTTATATTTCAAGTATATTACTTGTAGATACACTACAGTTGTTCTTGTGTTTTGGTACATTCTAATTTTCTCTCTCTCATTTGGTGTATTTAGACCACTGACTCTAAAATGATTACTGATACAACTGGATTAATGGCTACCATATTTGCTACTATTTTCTGCCCTTGTTCCTTGTTTCCAGTTTTGTCTTCCTTTCTTTTTCTACCTTTTCTAGTTTTAAGTAGGCATTTTATATGTTCCATTTGTCTTTTCTTAGTGTATCTCTTGGACTCGCATTTTAATTTTATTTTACTAGTTGTCCTAGAATTGTAATATACATTTGCAACTAATCCAAGTCCATATAACACTACACTACTTCACAGATAATCCAAGGACCTTATAATAACAAAGTATTTCTAATTCCTCCCTCACCTCCACTGTATCTCTAACCCCCTGTTTTTCATCTAACCTATGCATAAGTTATAACCATCGAGTACATTGCAGCTATTATTATTTTGGGCAAACTCTCATTTGTTAGATAAACTAAGAAGAGTAAAAACAAAATATTAATTTCACCTCCATTTATTTCTTCCCTAAAGCCATTTTTTTTTTTTTAATATAGATCTGAGTTACTGATAGATTGCTTTCTGTTTGTTTTTTTCCTCTCTGCAGAACCTCTTTTAGCATTTCTTGCAAGGCAGTTCTCCTGGCTACAAATATCCTCAAGTTTTGTTTGTTTGAGAAAGTCTTTATTTCTTTTTCACTTTTGAATGATAATTTCACAGGATATAGAATTTTAGGTTGGCTTTTTTTCTCTGAACACTTTAAATATTTCTTAAAAAAAAATGTTCTTGTCTTTATTCCCTCAGACTCCAAACACTTATTTATTTCCTTTTTGATAAATTTTTTAATTTCAACTTAAGGTAGTCAACATAGAGTGCAAGGTTGGTTTCAGGAGTAGAATTTAGGGATTCATCAATTACATACAACACCCAGGGCTCATCACAAGTGTCCTCCTTAAAGCCTATCACCCATGTAGCCCATCCCCCACCCACCTTCCTCCATCAACCCTCAGTTTGTTCTCTATCGTTAAGAGTCTCTTTTTAAAAAAATTTTTACAGATTTTATTTATTTATTTTTTTTGGACAGACAGAGATCACAGGTAGGCAGAGAGGCAGGCAGAGAGAGAGGGAAGCAGGCTCCCCGCTGAGCAGAGAGCCCGATGTGGGGCTCGATCCCAGGACTCTGGGATCATGACCTGAGCTGAAGGCAGAGGCTTTAACCCACTGAGCCACCCAGGCGCCCCCGTTAAGAGTCTCTTATGGCTTCTTTCCCTCTCTACTTTTTTTTCTTTTCCCCCTTCCCATATGTTCATGCTTTCTTTTTAAAAAATTTCACATGAGTGAGATCATATGGTATTTCTTTCTCTTAATGACTTATTTCGCTTAGCATAATACTCTCTAGCTCCATCCATGTCATTGCAAATGGCAAGATTTCATTCTTTTTGATAGCTGAATAATATTCCATTATATATATTTATACATACACACCACTCTTCTTTATCCATTCATCAGTCAGTGGACATTTGGCCTCTCTCCATAGTTTGGTTATTGTTGATAATGCTGCTATAAACATTGGGGTGCATGTAACCCTTTGAATCTTTATTTTTGTATGCTTTGAGTAAACATCTAATAGTGCAATTGCCAGATTGTAGGGATGTTCTATTTTTAGCATTTCAAAAAACCTCCATATTGTTCTCCAGAGTGGCTGCACCAGTTTTCATCCCCACTAACAGTGCAAGAGGGTTTCCTTTTCTCCCCATCCTTGCCAAAACCTGTTGTTTCTTATGTTGTTAATTTTAGCCATAATGACAGGTGTGAGATGGTATCTCATTGTAGTTTTGATTTGTATTTCCCTGATGATGAGTAATGTTGAGCATCTTTTCATGTGTCTGTTACCCTCTGGATGCCTTTGAAAAAGTGTCTTCTGCCCATTTCTTAACTGGATTATTTGCTTTTTCAGTGTTGAGTTTGTTAAGTTCTTTGTAGATTTTGGACAGTAACCCTTTATCAAATATCATTTGCAAGTACCTTCTCCATTCATAGGCTGCCTCTTAGTTTTGTTGATTGTTTACATTGCTGTGTAGAAGCTTATGAAGTCCAAAGGTTCATTTTTGCTTTTGTTTCCCTTGCCTGTGGTGATGCATCTAAGTAAGAAGTTGCTGCAGTTGAGATCAAAGAGGTTCTCCCTGTGTTCTCCTCTAGAATTTTGATGGTTTCCTGTCTCACAATTAAGTCTTTCATCCATTTAAATTTACTTTTATGTGTGGTATAAGAAAGTGATCCAGTTTCATTCTTCTGCATGTGACTGTCCAGTTTTCCCAACATCATTTGTTGGAGAGACTGTTTTTTGCATTGCACATTCTTTCCTGCTTCGTTGAAGATCAGTTGACCACATAGTTGTGGGTCCATTTCTGGGTTATCTATTCTGTTCTGTCAGTCTATGTGTCTGTCTTTGTGCTAGCACCATATCATCTTGATGATTACAGCTTTGTAATAGAGCTTGAAATTCAGAATTGTGATGCCAAAAAGTTTTGCTTTTCCTTTTCAGAATTACTTTGGCTATGGGGTCTTTTGCAATGCCATACAAATTTTAGGATTGTTTGTTCTAGTTTCTGTGAAAGATGCTGGTGGTATTTTGATGGGGATTGCGTTATATGTAGAGGTTATTTTAGGTAGTATATCCATTTTAACAATGTTTGTTCTTCCAATCCATGAGCATGGAATACTTTTCCATTTCTTTGTGTCCTTTTATTTTCCACAATTTTATTTTCTTTATCACTGATTCACTCCTCTGCTTCATCCATTTTATTTTTATGGTCTCCATTTGTGTTTGCATTTTGGATATAGCATTTTAAAATTTTGGCCTGACTAGATTTTAGTTCTTTTATCTTTTTATCTTCTATGCCTTTTTGAAGCCCAACTAGTATCCTTATAATTACTGTTTTAAATTCTAGTTTAGCCATCTTACTTATATCTGTATTGATTAAATCCCTGGCCATGAGTTCTACCTCATGTTCTTTCTTTTGGGGTGTATGCCTCCATCTCATCACTTGTTGTTTTGCCCAGAAAAGAAGAAAGAGAGAGAAGAACAAGAAAAACAAAAACAAAAACAAAGCAAAAAACAGAAAAGGAAAAAAAAACCAACAACAAAATAACAAGAGAAACAAAAACACAAAATGAGAAAACCAGAAAAAAACCTCAATCCTGGGTGTGTTTTGGTCTGCTTAAAAGAATCTAGATCCCAAAATTAAACAATAAAATAAAAATAAAATGAGAGTGGACAAAACTATATATACATAAAAAGTATATATAAATAACAATTTAGGGGTGCCTGGGTGGCTCATTGGGTTAAAGCCTCTGCTTTCGGCTCCGGTCATGATCTCAGGGTCCTGGGATCAAGCCCCACATCCGGCTCTCTGCTCAGCAGGGAGCCTGCTTCCCACCTTCCCCCCACCCTCACCCCGCGCCCCTCTGCTTCCTTGTGAGTTTTCTCTCTCTGCCAAATTTAAAAAAAAAATTTTTTTTTTAATTAGTAATAAGGGAAAAGGAATTAGAAAATATAAGAAAATAAATGAAAAAATAATAAAAATAAAAGGAATAAAGAATAAAAGTAAAAAGGAAGCTCGAGCCTCTCTCCTAGAGCTGATGCTTTGCAGCACTCCATAATCAATAAACTTGGTGTGAGCTAGTTGTTTGTGCTGGTCTTCTGGGGGAGGGGCCTGCTGCGCTCATTCTCTAGATGATTTGGTTCAGTGGAAATGCCTCTTCAGGGGACAGGGGGGTGGGACTTGGGGTATGCCTGCTCTGTCCTCCACTAGGTGGCACTGTTTTGCTCCCTGAAGGCTTTCAACACCTATGGATGAAAATGGCTGCACCCCTGCTCTCTAGGCTCAGAGCTCAAAGTTTGCACGTCCTGCTCTTCAGTGAGCCCTTACAGAAAAGCACTCAATCGCCCTAGCCTCCTCCCACCGCAGCCCCAATTTGTCTGAACTCGTGTTCATCCTGCCCATGTCTGAGCCTTTTTATCTCAGCACATGACCGAGTGTCAGGGAGGCACACTGCACTGACCAGCCTTGCTGCTCCAGGGGAGGGTCTCACCACGCTTGCCTGCCCCTCCTAGGAAAGTGGTCACATGATTCCGTGGCAGTTTGCAGTTTATAGCAGAAAGCTACCAAGACCCGCACTCTGGGATGGTTTCCTGGCTCTAGGCCTGGGGAGAGCACAGCACCATGGCACCACCCAGACTCCCTGGGACGCAGGGAATCACCGGACCACCCTCGCACTCCTGAATTCTGCCATTCTTCACCACCTGGATACCTTTAATCCAGGCACACTTCCTACAATAGTGAACCTAGAAATTCGGATTTTGCATTCTGCTACTTCTAATACTTTGTGTGGTAGCCTCAGAAGCAGGCTCCCTCTCCTCCACTGTGCCCTCAGCTGTCTCCCCCAAGTGAACTACTGCACCTCCTACCTTCCCAAAGGTAGTCAATTTTCTCCTTGTAGACGTGCAGTGCTTGTTCTTTTAGACCTCCGATCGGCTTCTTGGGTGTTCAGAATAATGTGATAACTATCTAGACACCCCCAACCCTTTAAATATTTCACTCCACTCTTCTTTCTTGTGTGATTTCTGAAGAAAACTCAATTAATCCTTACTTTGCAACCTGATAGAGAAGGTGTTTTCTTTTTTTGGTTTCTTTCAAGACCTTTTTCCTTATCTTTGGTTTTATGCGATTTGAGTAGGATATGCTTAGGTGTAGCTTTTTTTCTTTTTCTTTTTTCCTCTCTCCCTTCCTTCCTTGGCAATTATCCTGGTGTTCTCTGAGCTTTCTGAATATGTGGTTGGGTGGGGAAATTCCGTCATTATAGGTTTAAATATTTCTTTCATTCTTTTCTTTCTTTTGTACATGTATACTAAATATTTTGTAGATATCCCACAGTTCTTGGATATTTTGTTCCATTTTTTTCAGTGTTTTTTCTTTTTTCTTTGTAGTTCTGGAAGTTTTTATTGATGTATCTAATAAACCCATTAGACTAGAATTTATTTTTAATATTTTTCTTAGATTTTCCATCTCTCTGCTTACATTACCCATTTGTTCTTGCTGGTTGTCTACTTTTTCCATTAGCTCCCTTAACATATTCATCATAGCTGTTTTAGATTCGTGGTCGGATCATTCCAGCATCTCTGCCATATCTTAGTCTGCTTCTGATGCTTGCTCTATTCTTCAAACTGTGTTTTTTGCCTTTAATATGCTTTGTGATTTTTTACTGAAAGCCTGACAGGATGTACGGAGTAAAAGGAATTGAATAAATAGGTCTTCAGTAATGTGGTGGTAATGTGTTCGGGGAGGGGGGATATTCTCTAGTTCCTTGATTAGCTTTTGGTCTTTTAGTGAAGTTTTGCTCCTCAGCTGTGAAGTCAACAAGTGCTTCTTAGTTTTTTGACCCCCCTTAAGTGGGACAGGATGATTAGAGGGGTGGGTGGAGTTGGATACCTTCCTTCCCTAAGGTCAGTTAGGCTATGATAAAACCTTAGTAGGTTAAGCTACAGTCAAATGGTTTCTCTTGAGGTCAAGTCTTGTTAAGAACAGAAGGCTGTGGGGTGCCTGGGTGGCTCAGTGGGTTAAAGCCCCTGCCTTCGGCTCAGGTCATGATCCCAGGGTCCAGGGATTGAGCCCTGCATCGGGCTCTCTGCTCACTGGGGAGCCAGCTTCCTCCTCTCTCTCTCTCTGCCTGCCTCTCTACCTGCTTGTGATCTGTCATATAAATACATAAATAAATAAATAAATCTTTTAAAAAACAAACAACCAACCAAAACAAAACAAAACAAAACAAAACAAAACCAGAATGCTGTGCTGTCTTTCAAAATGGCTTTCTCTCTCTTAGAAATAACTGTGAGAAGCTGGTAGGGTTCCTGGAGGTAAAACTCACAAAGTGTTTGTGATCCCCCTGGAGTTTTTAACTCTCAGACTTGTCCACGCTTAGTTTCTAGCAATTCATCAATTCAGCAACGATCGATTGGGATAGTTTAGTTTTTCCTTTCCCAACACTGGTTCTCATGGACGTTTCTGGTCACAGAGTCTTCTGCTTGTGGGCTTCATCTCTAGTGAGCTGTGATTCTCAATTTTCACCAGTCTGTCTTTTAGAAGTCTCCAGAGAAAATCTTAGCTTCTGAAACCTACAGCTATACCAAACAGTACCAGCCTAACTCATGGTCAGGTTAACATAAAGTCAGACACTAAAGGCTTATTCACCTCAATTCTTTTTGTCTAATATGTCTGTGTGACTCTCAGTTAAAAAGGCTGGCTAAATTATATAATGCAAAATCTCTGCAAATCAGATATTTTCACTACTTTTAGGATTTTCTTTTGTTGTCATTGTCATTGCTGGGATTTGCTTGTTTTGTGACTTTCCTGGTCAAATTATGTAAAGTCTGTATTCTTTGTCATATAAAATCACTAAGATCTGTGCTTGGTGACCTTAGTAGCTAGGCAATGATTGGACGGAGATTTCCTACAGCCAAGTAGTCTTCCTGTCTTTGTCACAGTGCTCTGTGCTGTGACACACCTTCAGTGCTCATTGTCAACCAAAGGTGAGAGAAAAAGGCCTTCCTATGTCTCTCCTGAGCAAGCTCACCACCCTGCACACAATGTGTGCTTTCCAAGAGCACGTCTTGAGATTTTCAAAGCCTGCGTGGACATCTACTTTCCCAGTTTTTGGTGGGGGAGGATGGGCGGGTGATGCCCTAGTGATGGCGCTTCTTCCACAGAGTGGGTTCTGAATCAGGTCCAATAAAGAAGAGCCCGGAAAACAGAGCTTATCTAGGAAGTTTTCAAACAGGTCGATTAATGACAATTCTCTGGGGATGGTGCTTTTTTGGCCGACTCCAAACCTGCTCTGCCTTGTCCAATGGCTGGTAGGCTGTCGGTTTTCATAGCTACTGTAGTTATAAGGCTGTTGTTTTCATAGCTGCAGTAGAGCTGGCGGTATGAGGATTGGACTAGGGAGAGAAAAAAGCCATGGAGATGGCAGTTCTTACTGAGATTCATTTGTTTCTCTTGCATAAATGCATAAGGAACCAAAGGATTGTTACAAGCTTTTGGTTAATAGTCACAGTTCTGCCAGTGTTGAGTTTTATGATTTTTTGCCAGTGTCCTCATTGCTTTTATGAAAGAGTGGATTTTTCAAGGTCCTTATTCCACCATTCTAGAAGTGCTTCATCTGTACTGTGTTAATGGCATATGTTTTGGTGTGATTGATTCACTACCATTTGAAACTCCTCCAGTCCTGGTGAGAACCACCTGATACACAAGCATTGCTGGGAATCATCTTGCTGGGAATGTTTTGCTCTCACTACCTGTTGTTCAATTTCCCTTTGTGTCTCTTTTCTTAAATGTAGCTACAAATGGAGAATAAATAAAAGAGGTACTGCTGAGATATAAAAGAATTTACGCTAAATCAGTTAACCAGAAACTCCCAAGGATGAAACTGATTAGGTTGTCAGATCAAAAAAATTGAAAATACTCCACTGTAATCACTTGCAGGTGGATACAGTTTTCCTTCAGAAAGTGTCTGAGATGAAAATACTATGTTACTTTTAAAAATGGAAATCATTGCAAGACTTCATGAGTTATGGTGAGAGCAAAATGATTGCTTTTGCTCTTTTCTTATTTTTAAAATATTCAATAGTCCTTTCTATTTTCTTCTTAAAATAGCAAGACCTTGATATTGACTTGACCTAAGATAGGTTTTGACTTTATGTCTGATGCTCACTTATATAACATGATTAAACAAATATTTTAAGAGCAGGCTGGACATAAAAGAAGTAATTATATTAAATGTGACAATAACAATTTATCAATAGTTTTAATGGATAGAAGATTATTGTAGTATTTCCTGTGATGTACAGTCTTGCCATAAAGTTGATTGGATATTGTGGATGCTTTATAGTAGATTAGGCATCATTACATAAGACACTTCCTATTTATAAGCTAGGAGCAAAGGGAGGTGATAAAATTAAGTGTCTAAGTTAATTCTATAGAACAACTAAATTCAGACCATCACATTTTAGGATGTTATTATTTTAACAGGATGAGCCAAAGTTCTTTTCTATTATTTTTAATATTAAAAAAATGTTTGCAGTGCAAGTTAATTGAATAAAAGAATTCTTAGGAATAAATCATAAAAGGTAAGAACATATGAATCTTTAATATACACACTTAAATTGTTATTTATCTGTTAAGCAAGTAAAAAAAAGATCCCTATTTAGAAACACTGTATCAACTTCCATGAAGGTATTTATTTGGTCATTCATCCATCCAATAAATATTCATTCAATTCCAACTATGTGCTAGACGTTTACAATGTAACATTGAAAAGACAGACATGGTCCTCATGGAAAATAGAAGACCCAACTCCTTTCCCTACTCCACCTCCTCTAAAGTCAGCAGAAATCAAGAGGATGCAATTCAAGATAATGTTGTATAAAAGAACCCAAAGAGGCTGAACCTTTTTTCCTAAAAAAAGGATAAGAGTATGAAACACTTGCTCTAAATAGCACAGTCATGTGAGACCTCTCTGACATGGAATCCTAAAAAATGAGAAGACCAAATGAGTGAAGGGAAGCATGTTATTCAGGCAGGGGAACAGAAGGAACAAAACTCCTGACACTGGAGAGAACCTGAATATTCTATGACCTGAAAAAAAGGTCATGCTGCTTAATAAAAAATTGGGGGTAGGAGACAGGCAGTGAGAAAGGGAAGGGTCACATGATAAAGATGGGAAAGAGACAGAGTCCAGATCAAGCCAAGCCTCAGGTAATCTTAAGGGTGAAGTTCAGGGTTTCCCTCTCAAGAACACAGTACTTAACATTTATTCACCAAATAAAGCAGAATATTTGAGGCTAAATGGCAGAATGGCTCCTTTTTTGTTAAAAGAAAACATTGTTTCCAAAAGTATGTCTGTCAAAGAAGCAAGCACATTTGCATTCTATGTTTTGGTAAGTGAAAATATGTGGGTGTTCTCTGTGGTAGCTCATAGGACTTCTGACTCTCATGGTCTAAAATATCTTGCATATTTTAATGATGAGGTAATTGGAAATTAAAGGTAGTATTCAGTTTTCCTTGTCACCAGTGCTTTATAAGAAGAAACTCATTCAATCTCTAGAACCCTACATAACTTTCACTGCTATCCCCATTTTAAACACATAGAAACTAATCCAGGAAGAATTTAAATAACTTGCCTATAGCTGTGTTGTTAGAGGATGGATTTGGGATTTGAACCCAGCCATTCTGATATCTGAGGCCAGCCTCTGTCCATAACAGTTCTCTGCCTGCCATGAAGTTCATTCCCTATACTCCAAAGTTAGGACTAACCCCACTGTACATCTGGAAGTTCAGCCATTAGCTTATGAAGGGGAACTCCCCTGCCCATATGATAAAAGGCTAATTTGTGTCAGATGGATTACTATTCAGTGTAGATTTTTCGAAAGGTATAGTTGACATACAGTACACTGTTAGTTTCAGGTGTACATCATAGTGAGTTAATATTTTTAGTATATGTGCTGCCAAAGCGAGCACGTGAGTTAATATTTTTAGACATTAAAAATGACTCCCCCCCCAAAAAAATGACCCACAAACACGTGTCCTCATCAAAGTTATTACCACTGCAAAAAAAAAAAATCTTTGGTTTGAAAACCAAGTTAACATTAAATGATGGTCCAGCACACCTACAGAATCTGAATCAGAAAGGTGTCTGTGAGGAGGAAGATGGTTGCTAAGGTCATCTAATCTTAAAATATGCTCTCTCTAGGGGCACCTGGGTGGCTGTCAGTTAAGTGTCTGCCTTCAGCTCAGGTCATGATTCCGGAGTTCTGGGATCAGCCCCCTGTCATGCTCCCTGCTGAGCGGGGAGTCTGCTTCTCCCTCTGCTCCTTCCCCCAGCTTGTGCTTTCTTTCTCTGTCTCTCTCTGTCTTAAATAAATAAATAAATAAATAAGATATTTTAAAAAAAAATATGGTCTCTCTTCCAACCCACTTCATGAAATAACCTGGAGCAATTCATAAAGAAGATGGCTATGGATATATAAGCTTGAAAGTCAGTGCCTAATTAAATTTGCTAAGGAAGGGAAGGAATGCTATTTGACATGAGCACTTAAAAAAAACTATATTGCTAAAATTTCTATTTTTCAACTGTGTTAATTGAAAAGCTGTTTCAATTCAGAAATATGTGAATATTTGAGGAATAAGATTTTCTTGCATAATAATACATAAGATACATATTTCCAGTATCTTTCAAAACTTCTTATCTTAGAAATTCTTTAAAGTTACTTTCACATATCTTTTAAAAAGTTAAATGTTAATTTGTAGACTAGTATATTCTATCAATGAATTTTGCATTTCAAAATGCCTGTGTTAAAATATAACCCAGTAAAAGAAGACATTAATTTTCCCTATCTTTTTCATGTGATATGCTGATGATCTTTCACTGGAGAGAACATGCAGTCACAATATGTGAATAACCAAAAGAAGCCTTTTAGAAAAAGCTATGTAGGAACTTCTTGTTTTCTCTGGCAGCAACATTTTCTGTCTTCTAAACGTAAACCTTATTTTCTAATTTATAGGCATTATGACAGATTATTATGCATCTTACCTTTATGTGCTTGTCTTAATATGGTTAGCATATAGAGTTATATCTAGCATGTAATAGCTGAATTATATTCCAGAATTTTCTTTTACTTTATGATGGTTTATAACAGAATAATTAAAAAGGAGAGGAAAGAGAGAAATAAAAATGAATGATGAAAGAACACAAGAAGACAAAAGCGTAAATCAAAAGCACAAATGTGAATAGTTGAGAAAGATGATAAAAGCAAGCTATAATCTGAAAGGAAATTAAATATATCTCAATTACCTCATTTTAAGCATAGAATGATGTTAACACAAAATGGGAATTAATTAGTTTCTGAACACTCTGAAACACAGAAATCTTTATAATGCTCTACAATACTGTCTTTTTATATCCAGTCATTTCATAGTTAAATATGACTTTACTACCAGGGATTCTTAAAAATATGTTAACATTTAGATTATTAATATTTTTAGAAAAATATTAACATTAACATGAAAATGATGGCATTTTATAAGTACTAGAGGTAGAGTGATACAAGGAAATCACATAGATTTGGTATTTTATCAAGAATTTCATAGTTTTCCATTTTTAGGTATCAAAGTCTCACATGACAAATATTGTGTTACTAGGACTGTATTGGTTTGAGAAGTACGATACAGGTATAATAGGCTCAAAAAGCTGTGCTGAGATTAATTCTGAAATTACATGTAGCTAGTAAAAATTCACCACATCTGTGTGTGAGTCAACAGGTAGCGCTAACATATTGGAATTGAAACCATATTATTCCAGGGGGCAGAACCTCAGCCCCTAAACCCAGCATTCTAAAACATTCACTGTGAAGTATTTTAGATTCTAGCCATTTCAAGTTAGTAGGAAATCCTTGAATCTTTGCTAATTTTGATACTATTTTAAGTTTTCTACCCCCCCGTGTGGTCAACAATTTTAAGTAGTAAACTGTTTAACATTCTAAGTTGTAATGTAGTTTGGTACCATTTCAAATACATACCTTGATTAGTATTTATAAATATTTATCACATGCAATACAGGGACCCTTTCCTATCACACATACTATTTTGTATCTAATCTATATTAACAATGAGAAAAATACCTGTGTATAGTTCCACAAATATTTGATTTACTCTATGAAATGTGACCATCACATTTTCCTACTAAAAAATAATTCAGGGGGTGGGATTATGGACATTGGGGAGGGTATGTGCTTTGGTGAGTGCTGTGAAGTGTGTAAACCGGGCGATTCACAGACCTGTACCCCTGGGGTTAAAAATATATTACATGTTTATAAAAAATAAAAAATAAAAAAAAAATTTTTTTAAATTCAGAGTTGTTCTTTAGAACATGAACTGTTCAGAAATGGTTTAGATTGGCAAATAAATATGAAGCATATTTGTGGCTAGAAATACAAAAGATTCAAGTGAACTGTACTTCTTTTTTTTAATCTTTTAAAAAATATTTTTCAAATTAACATATAATGTATTGTTTGTTTCAGGGGTACAGGTCTGTGATTCATCAATCTTATACAAGTCACAGCACTCACCATAGCACATACCCTCTCCAATGTCCATCAGCAATGTCCATAATTGTATTTCTTATAAAGGTAATCATCACTGCTTTTCAACCTTCATATGATCCATTTTTAAGAACAGCTTATTAATATTTTGCATTTTGTTTTTCCATTTGTTATTTCAAAGAGAGTTAAGAAGTATTATAAAATTATTGTGTTTTAAAATACCAACAGTAACTGATTTCAATAGACACAGTTAACTCCATTATTTAAGGAGCTTGATTTGCAAGTAAAGGCAGTAGCTATTTCTAGTGTGTACAAAGCATACATTTCTGTACAATTTTCATGAGGAAGAGGTGGAGACAGCTTGGAGGAATCTGCCTCCAGAGGTAGTTTTGACTAGAAAGAAGCCCCGGGGAACCGTAGAGGAGCAGCAGTTGGCAAAAAATAAAAGGGGTGGGGGGATGGCCAACAGCTTGGATTGGCACAAAGTCAAGCAGTGTAAAGTGTGTGCCCAGGACAGAAAAGTGAGCCAGTTCCTTCCTGCTGCAGGACCTCTTGTTTACCTGAAGCTATAATTCTGCGCTGCAGAATTAGTCAAACGGATATCTCATGTAAAATAGGAGTGAACTCAGAGCAGAAATTTTCAATGGCTTTAGTCATTCAACAGCTATTTGTTAAGGACCATTGTGTAAGGCACTGTTCTAGGTATTGAGGACACAGCAGTGAACAAAATGATAAATTCACTCAGGCCACTTACTACCAGTAAGGAAAATACTAAAGACCAACCAGAAAAGTCTTCCCCCAGTAGATGAGCAGGGTAAGGACTCAGAAGTGAGGCAGATAGCTGTGTGTTTGGAGGAAGAGCTTTCCTGGCCAAGGACACATCAAGGGCAAAGATCCTACAATGACAGCATCCTGATAAGTTCCATGACCAACAATGATGCCCGTGGGGCTGAAGCAGTTAGTGAAAGGGAGGACAGGCAATGAGGCAAAAAGATAACAGGGGTGCAGATCACGGAGGGTGTTTGGATCATGGGATATACCCTTGGAGGCGGACATGATCTGATTTGCTATAAATCATCACCAGGGCTGCCTTGTTGCACATATTCTGTAGCTAGAAAGCTGAATGAGGACACCAGCGCATGAATCCAGGGAGTGACAAAGCTGGCTCGGGTAAGAGCGGTAGCAGCAGAGATGGTGGCCAGTAGGATGACTGGTTATATTGTGAAGCCCTAGCCAATAGGATTTGCTACAAACTAGCTGTGGGGTACAAGAAAAAGAAGTCCAACATAACGACTGTTTTTAGCCTAAGCAAATAGAAGAAAGGAATTTCCATTAACTGAAAAAGAGGTAGTTTGTAAGAGGAGGGAGCTTGGGAAGAACGTCAGGAGCTCAGTTTTGGACTCTTGGACATCTGAGTGGAGATGCCAAGAGGCGGTTGGGCAGACTACAGGGCTATAGGGCAGAGGACAGAGGGCAGAGAATGAAGTATGAGCATGCGCAGGACTTAGATGACATTTAAAGTCGTGAAAACGGATGCGATCACATGGGGAGAGGATGTAGATGGAAGAGAACAAATCCAACAAGTCATCATGGAGGACTCCTCCTTTACAGATCTGGAAGAAGAAGAGGGACAGGTGAGCCCTTGAGAAAGTGGCAAACGGACGGCGAGCCAAGGGTGCTTGCCACAATGCTCGGGCCTCTGTGCACTGTGGAGGAGCGGAGTCCTTCCACGCTCACACCAATAAATATCCCTGGGGCTACCAGGAGGAGTAGGGGCTAAATGATAAAATGATGACAGTGGCTCAGCTTTATGGGGGGTTACATGGGCTGAGCGTGGCATTAAACAAACACAGGAAGTCAGAACTATTTTTATCTTTATTGTATACACTAGAAGCATATAGTTTAATGAGATTAAGTAACTTGGGTGGGGTCACACCACTACATGTGGTGAAAACTGGATTCACGTTCAGGCAGCCTGTGTTCAGAGCCAGAGGAAGCTGACAATTAATTGAAACCAAAATTAACAACACTGGTCAGGATCATGGCTTTAATGTCAAGATAACTTGGGTTCTATCATTCACTCATTAATTCTTTGGACTTGGGGCATGCCGTTAATCTTTCGGGACTTTAATGACTTCAGCGGTAAAATAGGTCCACTCTACCCTGCCCGACTACACAGCATCCAACAAATGGGATCTCTCCTTATTCCTGGGAATTATCCTCGTGTTTTCTCTCCCTTACCACCCCCAAAGCACTCAGTTCTCAAGTCTCATTGACTCAATCTTCTGTGGCTTGAATATGTCTCTTTCTTTCTATCCGCCACTAGTTCAGGGGACCATTCTCTCATTTCTGGGTTTCTTTCCTCCTAACTGATTTCCCTGCCCCTTTTACTCCAGTCTTTTCAAATAGCAGATGGAACCATCTTCCTAAAACGCAAATCAGATCAAGTCACCTACACTGGTAAAAGCCCTTTAATAGCTCTTCACCCTCAGGACAGAGCAGTTGGGAGGTCACTTCTCTTAAAGCTTTTCTGAACCTGGACTGTGTTAGGCTCTCTCTGTACTTGCCACAAAATGGCACATTAGGAAATGGATTGATATTGTTAGTTTGTTCCCCATGCCCTCTAGACGAATGTAAATCTCTACAAAGGCAGAAGTATGATCTGGGTCATATTGCCATGAATCCCCAAGGTCTAGTACAGGGCAGTAAATATTTCTTTAAGAACGACACATAGTAAGTGTTAGTGATAAAATGACACAAAGTATTGCTGGGTGAATGACATGTAGTATTGCTGGAAAAAGTTAAGAAATGAATAAAAAGGAGGATGCCAAGGCATAAACCATTTGCTTAAGTTTAGTCTGTATAAGGCTGAAGTGTCAGTGCTTTTAGGATGGAAAACTAGGGGTGCTCTGAAACCAATGTCAAAATTGCAATTGGTAAAGCATAAGAGAGAGGAGGGAGGAAGAAGAGGAAGGGGGGAGGGGGAAATGCTATTACATGAACAACTTTGATCCTAAGGCTCTGCTAGAATCTGAAGGTCTGAAGCCCCACACACCTGCTCTGATTCTTTTGTTAGGGATGCTTGCGTTTAAAAAGCAGTATAGTGGGCGCCTGCGTGGCTCAGTGGGTTAAGCCACTGCCTTCGGCTCAGGTCATGATCTCAGGGTCCTGGGATCGAGTCCCACATCGGGCTCTCTGCTCAGCAGGGGCCTGCTTCCCTTCTTTTCTCTCTGCCTGCCTCTCTGCCTACTTGTGATCTCTCTATGTCAAATAAATAAATAAAATTCTTAAAAAAAAATAAAAAGCAGTATAGTAAAGCAGGTGTGATCCTTGGTCAAAAGACGGGTGGCTTAGTACCACGTTAAAATACAAGAAGTTTAGCATCCCCTACACTCTCTCCTTTCACACAAGCATTGGGGTTCCATCCCCCGGGGAGACATCTGAAAGTGCCACCCTGCTTTATAAAGGAAAGGAGAATTTAAGACAGAGACCACACTAGTCAAGCTTAGAGACCCTTGGGTCGTGGTACTTGTGATGACAAAGAGGACCTGGAAATGAGTGATACGCCCTGCCTCCTGAGATTGGTGGGGATTGCTTCCGGTGTGCATCCAAGCGCATCCTCTTGGAAGCCACACTGCATTTGAGGGGTTCTGTGTTTCTCTGGTGCAACTTGCATGTTTCTAGTTTTTCCCCTGGGTGTGTTCACCTGGTGGTTCGAAGGACCAACCAAGGTGGAAGCGCACGAGGTCCAAGAACCAGCATTGGCATTCCCTAGGAATTCATTGCAGATGCAGAATCTCCATTGTAACAAGATCCCTAAGTAATCTGGACACAAGTCAAAATTTGGGAAGCATTGTTTTAGAGGACAGTCAGAGAGGAAAGCAAGACATCGGTGCCTCCACGTGTGGTCCCTGCAACAATACCATCAACATCACCAGGAAACTTACTAGAAATGTACATCCTTTGCCCTAGAGCTACTGAATCAGAAAATCTGGGGTGGAGCCCAGGAATCTGTACTGTAATAAGTCTTCTATGTGATACGGACATTTACGGAGGTCTGAGAACCCCCAAACGAGGCCGACTGCTGGTAATCAATTAAGGGGCAGTGCGCATGTGGTGCAAAGGGAGGGCACTGTCCCGGCAGGCAGGCGGTGAGGAGGCGGGGTTTCTTGCCAGCTGCTATTAATTAGCTGTGTGACCTTGGGGAAAGAACTTGACTAATTGACTGGATCTAGTTTCCTCAGCTGCAAAGAGAATAAGTTCTTTGGCGTAAAAGTTGTCAAATTGTAGTTTGCAGGGGTCCAGGTGGCTTAGTGAGGGCCCTGTCGGCAGTTTGCTGATTTCAGAGTTAAAAGTAATAGCACACATGATTTTTTTTAAAAAAGGCAAAAACGTATTTTGCTTCAACACATGTAATGATTTTGAAATGCAAGGTATGAATGCTGTGGAAATGTGACTACACATCACAGCACATCTGCTATGAGGTCTGGGCCGAACAAGGCTGACCAGTTCACCCCAGTTAACCCTTAGTTAACAGGGTGCAGGTAATTTCTCTAATGTGTTTACACATCATTTACATCTTACCATTTACATCTGTTATTTTCCCATTTTTCTTTGTTGCAGTTATACTGTACTAGAGCTGCAATTTATAAAAATCATTCCATGTAGGCTCATAAGTGGCTCGTTGATGCATAAAAGTGCCAATACAACAATTACATAAATGCTATTTCAGAATAGGCCTGTGGATGTAATGAATTGCACTTTGGGGTGAATGTAGGATTTGAACCTCATTATATAGGGACAAATGAATCTTCAGTATTAGGAATTTCCTCAAACAGTAGAAGTATGAATATGAACTAACAAGATAATCTAAATGTTTTCTCTTGGGGCGGCTGGGTGGCTCAGTGGGTTCAGGCCTCTGCCTTCGGCTCAGGTCATGATCTCAGGGTCCTGGGATCGAGCCCCACATCGGGCTCTCTGCTCAGCAGGGAGCCTGCTTCCTCCTCTCTCTTTTGCCTGCCTCTCTGCCTACTTGTAATCTCTATCTGTTAAATAAATAAATAAAATCTTTAAATATTTTCTCTTACTGTTTATCATGTGTCTGCTAAGAAAATCTGAGGATATGCTTTCACGTTTCTTGCTTTCTTTACCGCCGAAAAGGGTAAATGCCATACTCTATCCAAAAAGCTTGGGTATAAGACATATAAAGTCACACATCTAGTGACATATAATATCTGGGTGGAAAGGAGAAAAAAACTCTTGGCAGACTGCTTTCTGTGTTGGGTAACGTTTCGGTCTCCGTGATGTGCAATGTGGAAGAGAAACAACACATGTACGCATACTAAGTTGGATGGAACCGTTAAAAATGCAAAATAGAAATCTCCTCGGTGAACACGTACCTAGTGCCTGTAGGATGGGGGGGTAGGCTCAATGACTTTTTATTCTGCTCTCCACCTGCCACCCACGCCATATAAGAAGAGACTTGTCATTTAGCCAACGCTCATTTCGCTTGCCAGATGTAGGCATGGAGAAGGCACCCGGTGGTCAGTGCTGATGGAACAGGGCGATGTCAGAAGCCCAAAGGGCACAGCTCAGGGAAGGAAAGGTTGCTAACCTGCACACCCCTGCATTCACAGTGGAAAGGACATGCAATAATGTGCCTCCTGATCTTAATTCAGCACTGATGACTAAAATAGTAATTGTGGATATGATTAAATTATGGTCACTGAGTGAACACATGTTCAGTGGGGGAAGAAATGGCAAAGAGTTCGAGATTTTTCTTTTCATATTAAATCACTCCGATGATCCACGGCAAGAGAGCTTATGTGATTTTTACGTTGTGTTTATTGAGGTATCATTTGCATACCATCATAGGACTGTCACTAACCACGGTAGGGAACATTCCTACCACTCCCCAGAGTTCCCTCTGCTTCTTCATATTCAGCATATCCCTCTCATCCCCAGTGTTCCTAATAATTACTGATCTCTTTTCTGACCCTAGTTTTGTTTCTTCCCAGAATGTCATCTAGCATGCACTCGTCGGGGCTGGCTTCTTCTCAATTATATGTGAGATTCTGGCTGGAGAATGAGATAAAAGACTATTCGAAAAAGGCAGTAGGGCTTATTTCTTTGGTTTCATGTGGTAAGCTCAAGAGCGTATCTTGGGAGTTTATTTATATCCCCAATACCTAAATGCATCACATCGTAGCCAAAATGCTAAATTTGTCGAGGAGATCAACTATGGAACAGATGCCTTGATTGACAAGCGTCTGACTCTTTCCCACAATGTAGCTGTTCTTTCACTTTCCTTTATTAGGTTTTAAATTTTAATTCCAGTATAGTTAACATCCAGTGTTATATTAGTTTCAGGTGTACAATGTAGTGGTTCCACAATTCTACACATTGTTCAGTGCTCATTATGACAAGCCTAAGTTTTTTCATTTTGGGGGGAAAGAAATCAATGATCTTACTGGTCATTCACACACACACACACACATACACAGTATTAAGAATGCTTTCCAGAGCCCCTCAACAACCAGACAATGGATTAAGATTCCATCAGCTAATATCTTTCAGGTTACTTATTCAATCTTACAGTTTTTGAGTATGATATGCATTTGATAGTAAATGGTTTTCAGTGAGAATCCTGTCTATAACTTCTTGGTCTGCCCATGTTCGAATGGAATTTCTATAACTATTTAGACCAAAAATCACTTGCCACCATTTTTATCTTGAGTTTCATGCTCCTATTTTATCCACAGTTTATAAAACTTACTCAGCAGTTTAGTTTTTCCTTAATGTATATTTGTATCATCATGATTATTTTTATTATCCTATGTGCCAGAGACTTTTTGTATTAACATGGCCCACGTTGTTTTCAAAGAAACCAAGAATTTCTTTATATTTTTGAGGCTGTTTTCCTGTTTCTATTTTTTCCCCCCTATATAAATAAATAATCTAAATAAATGAAGACTCTCAGTTGCGATTTTCAGGAAATCACCCAACTACAGGCTGATCCAATGAGTTGCCATGAGAAATTGAATATGCAAATCATTTTTACACGCACATTTATGTAGGAAAAACACCTGCACATCTGGGTTCCCAGCAGTCCCTGTTGATTAATATGCATGTAACCCAGAACTGCCCATTGCTGGGTAATAAGAATTTTAAATGCACTTGGCTCCTTTTCAAGTAAATCCCTGGGTCTTCACAATGCAACTGAATGTGCCAGGTTCGATGCTCATTTTATATTAAATAAACTTTCTACCTTATGAAAGAAGATGGTTCATTTTGTATTCAGTATATTTTTGTTTTGTTTTCTGTTTTCTTTCTTTCTTTCTTTCTTTCTTTCTTTCAACTTTGGGAAAATAATGACTCCAGTGAACAGCAAACAATGGGCTACCCATTGTAAAGAAAACCATCTGGTAAACTAGAATGTTTTAGGGAATGATTTAAAAAAAAAAAAAAAAAGTAGGGGAGATTGGTTCTTGCCAAGCAACAGCTGAAAGCCCAAATGTAACTGAAAAACATAAGCCAGCTGGCCAGGTTGCCCCTGATGAATGATATCTCCTTTTTGTGGAGTACTTATAAAATTCAAATTGTACATGGAATATTTAACTTGGGCATCTACAAAACCTTGGAGGGAGACAGCGAGAAGTAGGTTATATTTTGAGGCCGAGAAATCCCTTTGAGTACGTGGAAATAAAGGTCAGAAGTAGAGTTGAATGTAAGTCATTTCCTTTGATCATGCCTCTGCAGCCATGCCTGCTCACTCTGCTTTGGCAAGGGTTAGTCTCGGTATTTAGATCATTTATTCCCCCTTCACTGGAAATGAAAACTTTAACCTATAATCTTTTGATTTAATAACATCATTTACACTTTACGGGGTCTTGCTGTTGCTGCTGTTTTGGTTTTTGTAAACAGGTAATCAGGAATCTCCAAGAAGAAAATCTCTCTGAAGTTCTAACTGGTTGCGGTTACTTGCAGGAAGGGAGTTACCAAATAAAGTAGGTCTAAGAGGAGAACCTGGGTGGCTTAGTGGGTTAAAGCCTCTGCCTTTGGCTCAAGTCATGGTCCCAGGGTTCTGGGATCGAGCCCTACATCGAGCCCCGCATCGAACCATCTGCTCGACAGGGAGCCAGCTCCCCCCCCCCCCTCTGTCTGCCTCTCTGCCTACTTGTGATCTGTCTGTCAAATAAATAAATAAAACCTCAAAAAAAAAAAATAAAGTAGGTCTAAGAAATATTTACTAGCTAAGCCTGACACCTTTTATGATAGTACCCCAGAAAACAGTTGCTGTGATTGTGTTATTTTTTTAAAAAATTACTCTTTTCATCCTTCAGTAATACCCATTTATAATCTATCATTAAAACTGCATTAGTATATGAAAATACTAACAGAATGTGGTTGAGACCCATGTCAGTTTGGGGAATTATGTTAAGTTCTTATGTCAAACGTCACATACTCCATTTCATTTGCTTAATTTAATCCTCAAAACAACTTCCTGAGATAAGTAGTAGTGTTTTGACTTTACATTTGAGGGAAGTCAGACTGAGACAAGGGGAGGGAGCTGTTCACCTGTACCCATCTTTTTTTTTTTTTTTTATTTTTTTTTTATTTATTTGATAGACAAAGATCACAAGCAGGCAGAGAGGCAGGCAGAAAGAGAGACAGGAAGTGAAGCAGGTCCCCTGACAAGCAGAGAGCCCGATGTGGGGCTAGATCCCAGGACCCTGGGATCATGACCTGAGCTGAAGGCAGAGGCTTTAACCCACTGAGCCACCCAGGCGCCCCCACCTGTACCCATCTTTTCCCACCCCTCCCAGCCTGCCAACGAGGGTCTTCTTTCTCTTTTCCCTTCTTCCACTCATTTCACCTTCTATCTATTAAACATAGTTCTTGTTCTTCTGAACACAGGCAAGTGAAGGGAAATTCATGAAGAAAACTGGTCAATATTGAGTAAAAAAAAAATTAAGAAGTCCAGTTAAAGAATATGAAAGGAGATGACAAGATCAACCAAATATTCTAAAAAGTTAGTTCTAGTTTTCTGGTCTTTGCTTTACTGGTTTTACATCTCCAGTAACTTTTGGTGGGACTGCTTTCACACCACTTCAACCACCCATCTAGAACCACCCCACTCTTACATGTGTCAGTGACACTGTCAGTGCAGACAGTCTACAATCAGATCACATTTTCTAGGTCACCCCATTCTTCCTGAGCATTCAGTTCTTTGTTTCATACTAAAACCTATAATTCTTTCAGACCCCTTCCAGCCACCTTCTTAATTTTTTTTTCCCTATTCACTGTCTACCTTTGAATGTGTCTCTCTTCAATCACTACCTTGCAAATATCCTTAACCTCCTTGATCTCTTGGTCTTCCCTTATATCTGACCTACCAAAACTACATTTGGATGAGTCCCAGAGTGCACCACCCACATACCCAGATTACTGAGAAGTGCTAGATGGACAGACTAGGGACAGACTAGTGCAGACTAGGGCTAATACAGGTTTATGGTCGCTGACCTCACACAGATGGTGTATTTTCTCCAACAGTCCTATTTATATTCTTTTTTTTTTTTTTAAGATTTTATTTACTTATTTGACAGGCAGAGATCACAAGTAGGCAGAGAGGCAGGCAGAAAGAGAGAGGAGGAAGCAGGCTCCCCGCCAAGCAGAGAGCCCGATGCGGGGCTCGATCCCAGGACCCTGGGATCATGACCTGAGCCGAAGGCAGAGGCTTTAACCCACTGAGCCACCCAGGCACCGCAGTCCTATTTCTATTCTTATTCCATACCATTTTCCATAGCATATCAACATTCTCCGTTCTTGGTAGGTCTTCAATTGCTGATCTCATTCATCTTATCCTATGTGATATTTTCCTTTCCTGAATTGCACTGTCTCAGTTGGGGTGCCCTTAAAACTGAAACTTGGGGTAATACTTAAATGCTAATGCTTTCCAGGGACATATAATTCCTGGGCCATGAGAGTGGGAGAAAAGAAATGTGAGACAAGGAAGGATGGAAAGGAAATACAGGGTGGTGCATTACTCAGCTGTCCATTTCTTCACTGGATAGAAACAGAGTCACCTGCCCAAGCAGGTTACCTCTTGAAAGGCTGTACAGAAGACAGGTATTTCAAAACAGTCCAAGAGAAAGAGGAATTAAGAGGGATATTACTAATCATTCCTGTTAATCTCACCTCTCACTGGCCAAAAGTTGCCTCATGGGTAGCTATCTCCTCCACACTTCTCTCTTGTGGCACTTAGTGCATTTTCAAAAATTTTCAGATGGGCAGAGGGAACATGGTGGAATAAGGGGGAGGGTTGGGGAGAGGTTGGATGAAATAGATGAAGAGGATCAAGAGATACAAACTTTTAGTTATAAAATGAATTAGTCATGGAGATGAAAATTAAAGCATAGGAAATACAGACAATAATATAATAATGTTGTATGGTGACAGATGGTAACTACCCTTACTGTGGTGAGCATTTCATGACATATATAGTTTTTGAATCACTATGCTATACACCTGAATCTAACATATTTTGACTATAATTAAAAGTAAAAATAAACATTTTATTTTATTTTTTTAAATAAACATTTTAAATGCTTTTTCTGTCTTATCCTTCCTATCCTCTCCTTTTGGGGACTCTGTTTACACATATTTTTGTTGATTGAAATATCCTACAGTTCACTGATACTTCTTTCAGTTTTTATTTTTATTTTTTTAAAAGATTTTATTTATTTATTTGACAGACAGAGATCACAAGTAGTCAGAGAGGTAGGCAGAGAGAGAGAGGAGGAAGCAGGCTCTCTGCTGAGCAGAGAGCCTGATATGGGGCTCGATCCCAGGACCCTGGGATCATGAGCTGAGCCGAAGGCAGAGGCTTTAACCCACTGAGCCACCCAGGCGCCTGTTCTTTCAGTTTTTAAAGCTGTTTCTCTCTCTAATTTGTTTTGGGTAGTTTCTATTGCTGTGTCTTCAAATTCACTAATCTCTTCCTCTGCAATGTCCAATCTGTAATTATTTTCCTATCACATGTATTTTTCATCTCAGACACTATAGTTTTCATCTCTAGTAGTTTGGTTTGGGTCCTTTTTTTTTTTTAAATAAGTCTCTACTTAATATATTCAATCTTTCCTCCATCCTCTTGTATATATGGACTGGTTAAATAACTGCTCTACTGTCCTTGTCTATTAGCACATCACTTGTGTCATTTCTAGATGAGTTTTGAATGATCTTTCTCATCATTATGGGTTACATTCTCCTCCTTTTTTTGCGAGCTTGGTATGTTTTGATTGGACACCAGACATTGGGAATTTTAGCTAGTTGGGTGCTAAATCTTATTTTTCCCCCTGTAAAATTATTCTTCAGTTTTGTTTTGAGACATGGTTAAGTTGCTTGAGATGGTGTGATCCTTTCAGGTTTTGGTTTTAGGTTTTGCAAGGAAGGGGGTGAAGCAGTGTTACTTTTTAGGTGGTTATGTCCATGGTCTCCAAGAGGATTCCAAGGTTATATGCTTTGCACAGCTAAGATTCATTATAGCAAAAAGTCAGAAATCAAAATCAACAAAGGCAAAAGTTTCCTAGGGTGAAGTCTAGAGGAAACAAGGTCTTTCAAGGGTCTTCTCTCAGTGGAGTCACATAGGACATGCTGAACTCTCCACCAAAAAGTTGTGACAATCCGTGTGAACTGTAACCTACCAGGGAAGCTTATTAGAGACTAAGCATCCAGAGTTTTTCCTGGAGGATGCTCATGTGGCAGCCTCTGCCTGGCATGTGCCAAGGTTTCAGACTCCCAGGAGGAAAGCAAGTATTCAGCATACATCACATTCTGTGTACGAGTGGTTCAGGTACATTAAGCCATTCTTATCAGAGAAAGGTGGGACTCATGAAATCCAAGGGCCAACTTGGTAAGCAGGAGTTTTAAGGATAACCAGTGTCAGGTCTGCTGTATTTACTCTTCTGCGGAGCTAATCCTTTAAGTTTCCATAACACCTTGTGCTCCTCCTCTAAACCCATCTGTTCAACTGTCCACCTCCCACAGACTGTAAGCTTTATGAGAAAAGAAGATACTACTATTTTGTTCAATACCCTATCTCCTGGGCCTACCATAAAGATTAGTATAAGTAAATGATAAAGAAATACTTCTTAAGTGAAGACAAAAGAATGATACTGCGAAAATATATAGAACCCTTAAAATTATAAAGAGAAGGGGGTAAAATGACATAAATAAATATTCAGTAATAAGCAAATTTATCTAACTTTAAGAATTGAGAGACTCTTCATGTATCGATGCAAAAAAAATTTTTAAATGTCAATATACAAAGATAAGGATGTGATTAAATAATAACTGTTACATATTACAAGGATATATAACATATAATTATAATTTATATATAATATATAATTTAGTAATGTGTCATCATCATGTCTCAGAAAATTCCACTTGTAGTACTTATAAGAGACTAATCAAGAGACAAAGGCAATAAATAAAGATGGTAATTGCAGGCTTATTTATAATAGCAAGTATTTACAAATGGCATAAATGTCTAATGATAGGAGAAATTTAATAAATTATGGGATATAAATATAGTGAGATAGAAGTCAATAGAGTATTTCAATAAATATTTTATGACACGGAAAAATACTCAAAAGTAAAGAACTCAGGATATCAAAATAGTTAATACAATTTGAGCCAAATTCTGTTCTGTATGTGCATTTACATGTATAAATGTGTTTTACTTTTAAACATAATAAATATGGCTTATATATGCTGAAAGATTAACTTCTGGAGTATATTCATGGGGTCACTCATCTTTTTCGAAATGTTTATGTGCTTTCTAAAATGGGTATATTTTGTAATTAGGATATAAACACACATTACAATTTGTGTACATATACATCCAAACAAATGAACATATACTTTCTAATTTGTTTCAATATTTATCATTGGACAGTAACTGATGTTAGGGAAGGACTGAATATTAGACATATATGATGCACTTCAGTGAAGTTGAGTGAATTTGCAAAGACGAGACAACCAATTCTCACATGAGACATTTGGGGAGCTCCCAGATTCTTAGCTGGTACTAATACAGTATCATTCATCATTATCAATATTTTGCTTGAAGATCTACTTCTGAGAGCGTAATTGTGCATTTCAGTAATTAAATACTTTTTTCATCTCTGCTTTCTACTCCCTTTCTTTATGATCTCAGGGCTATTTATGTCTATTACTGAAGCTTCTTGTATTAAGGTATTCACAAGCTATTTTACGTTGTCTTTGAAATTGTGATTTTACTATCTTTTGTATTAAAATTCTAAAGTATTTGTTTTTAAAATGTGAGTGAAATGTACAATCATCAAAGGTTAATTAAATTTCTACGATCTATTTTGAATATCAATGCAGGATTAAAGGATTTAAGGACACACACATGTATGTACACACAGACTTGTAGTTCTGGCTCTAAAACCCTCATAAGGAAAACTATGTAATTTGATGACAAATGATTTATTAAAAGGAATCTTTCCTGATGAATTGTATTCTCTGCAACATCTGCCGTTTTCTTATCTGATTATAAAGTTTGCATTTCATTCAAACTATTGTAGACAAAGGACGTTTTGATGAGTGTATCTGCAATGTTGAATTATTTCTAAAACCAGGCTCCCTCTTTGTCTTGGTTTTTAGGTTCCTCCTAAAGTAAATCCTGAGTCAGGATTTGGCTGCAAGTAACCTATGTGGGAGGTAATCCCAGGACACATGGGGAAGGACTGGGGAGTAAGACAGGGAAGGGATGAATGCCAAAGGAGCACATGTTAAGTATCAGGCTACTACTGAGGGCAACCTGACCTCATTCTTGCTGGAGACTCTCTGATCTCTCAGAAATATCTCATTGAGGACAGGGAAGTTCGGTATGAATCCTACTTATCCATTAATACTTCTCTGTCATTGCCTGAGGGTCATTCCAGGGATATGAACTTTCGGGTCTTTCCAGCCACCCTCTTCAGTGGGCCACACATGCCTACAGGCAGAGAGAAATAGAAGATGCTCTCTCTGTGGATTGTCTGCAGGAGACAGGCACCAATTATACCCTATGTGTGGAATAAGATGTGGCGAGGCAAAGTAAAACACTGGCCACTATTCTTTCATGGAGACTTCAGGGTCCAGAATCGCTAGTTCTTACTGGAGTCTTAACACCAAAGAGCCCTGTGACTTTGAGCCAGTTAAAGAACCTCTCCAAACCTCAGACTTTCTCATCTGGACAAAGTCTTTGTCAGAAAATACCTGAAACTTAGAAATGAGCAAAAGGACTACTAGATGTTCCTTCAGTGACCTGTTGGGCTTGATTTTCTATTCACTGGGCTATTTTTTTTTTTTTTTAATTCGGAGGGGCAGAGGTTACTTTGTAGCTTTTGTTCTGTAGATATGCAAATAGTTTATTTCCAGTTTTATTCTTTAATTTTTTTTTTTTTTGGAGTATAGCTGATACACCATGTTACATTAGTTTCAAGTGAATGATGCAGTGATTCAACTTCTCTATATGCTACTCTGTGCTCACCACAAGTATAGCTACTACCATCTGTCACCACACATCACTATTACAATATCATTGCCTATGCTCCCTATGCTGTGCCTTTTATTCCTGTGACTTCTCTACTCAATAACTGAAAGCCTGTATCTCCCACTTCCTTTTAGTCGTCTTACCCATTCACTCCCACTTCTCCCCTCTGGCAACCATCAGTTTGTTATTTGCATTTATAGGTCTGATTCTGCCCTTTGTTTGTTTGTTCATTTGTTTTGTTTTGTTTTAGATTACACATTGGGTGAAATCATATGGTGTTTTTCTTTCTCAGTCTGACTTATCTCATTTAGCATAATACTCTCTAGGTCCATCCACGTTGTTGCAAATGACAAATTCTCAGCCTCTTTTTTATGGCTAAGTGATATATATATAGATATATATGTATATATATCTCACATCTTCCTTATCCATTCCTCTATCTGTGTACACTTAAGTTCCTTCCATATCTTGGCTACTGCAAATAATGCTACAATAAACATAGGAGTACATATATCTTTTTGAGTTAGTGTTTCAATTTTTTTAGGAAAATACCCAATAGTGGAATTACTGGATCATACGGTGTTTCTATTTTTAACTTTTTGAGGAAACTTTATACTGTTTTCCACAGTGGTTATACCAATTTACATTCCCAACAATGCATAAGGGTTCCCTTTTCTCCACATCTTCACCAATACTTGTTATTTGTCCTTTTTCCCCCTCCCAATTCCTGGTTTGATAAGGACTTTTATTTTGAGAAAAAAAGGATCCCAAACATCAGGCTGTTCATAAAAATAACCCATAGTATCAACTTTAGAAAACAAATCTCAAGACTATTACACTAATTATTTTTCTAGAGGACGCATTTCACATGCCAACTCTCATTCACAAAAGTACATTGGTACACTTGTGTTGACCAGCCCCACATAGCAGTCTTATGTGGGGTATAACACACATACCTCTAACTCAAAACTGCTCTCAGGTCCTACTCAACTAATGCGACTGCCTCTGCAACTACTGAGCTCATAGATGAATGGAAAGAACCGTACTCCCTGCACAATGAAAGATTATTTTAGAGACAGTTGATAAAAAACCACACATCCTTTTGCTTGTAAGTCATAAAGAGGTACCAAAGAAGACTTACTATAACTACTAGGAGTGTCAAAGGAAGTGAAAATGGGACTAGGCACAGGGCAATATGAATCAATGAACACGGGAAGCACAAGGATGGGGAAAACAGTGAGCATGTGCTGAAGAAGACACTAGGGGAGAGGATCTGGTGAATATTTTGATCTTAGACAAGCACCGAGGTAAAGAAATAATGAGGCACGTAATGGCAACCACTATGTGCTTAGGAGTCATCCTCGCCATTGGTGTTGTCTCTGTCATCCTCTCCCTCCTCAGCCTTTTTCATCGTCCTTGATCAACCCCAGCTGGCCCTCCCCCCAATCTTCATCATCATCACCATCCAGCAGGTCCCCCTCCTCAGCAGAGTCATCTGTACCCGCCCCCAGACTCCATCTTCACTTCGGTCTCCTCTTTCTTCAGGGAGCTGCTGCTCTGCTCCTCTTCTGACTTAGCATTCTTCACCTCTCCTTGTTTGCTCTGTTCTTTCTCCAGAATTTTCCAGGCTTCCCAATAGAGAATCCACTTTTTGTTTTATCTGGTCACATCCTTCTTAATGGTCTGAAGGTCATCGTCTTTCAACATTCCAGACTTGGAAGAAGATCCTCGCTGTCCACTCTTAGAATTGAAGCCACTTTTGCCCCTTTGTGAGGTGTTTCCTAATACATGCTGGCATCTTGAAGGAACTACAGCCCAAGCAGGAGGAGTTGGAAGAGGAGGAGGAATACGTGCTGGGTAACTATACATCTTAGTAATAATAACCTCATGGAAAGTCACAGTCCAAGTCATAAGAGAAGCTGAGTAGAGGGAACGGAGAAGGGTGTTCTGGTACTGACCCGTGCATCTCCACTGCAGATCATTTCACACCTGCGTTTCCTCAGTTCACCTTTGGCTCTGAAGCCATATTAATATCTAAAACCTGGCCAGCAATCATTCTGCCATCCTCTCCTGCCACAGCAGCCCGGGCAGTTCTCTCATTAACATACTGAACAAAGGCAAAGCCCTTATGAACAGAGCAACCCACAATTTTGCCATATTTCGAGAAGACTACAGATTTCTTGACCACTAGAGGATTGAGAATCCCAGTGAATACACAGGAATTCGTGGAGAGAGGCTCTGTCTTGTTGGTAGCATTGCTGGTCATTTTCTTTGATGATAAGATTCCTCACAAAGCCGAAAAATTCTAGCAAAGTTCCACTAACTTATATATCTCAAGTGATTTGTAACCAGGAGGGGGAAGGGGGAAGAGAGAATAGATTCGATTCTGAATCTCCTACGCTCGGGTTCTGCGTGGAGAAGCCAGCTGCTGCTCGAGGTCAGCCACGTGGAGGCACCGCTCAGTCTTTGTCTCTTCACAAAAATGTTATTTGTCTTTTTGATATTTAGCCATTCTGACAGGTGTGAGCTGATATCTCATTGTGGTTTTCATTTGCATTTCCCTCATGATAAGTGGTATTGAGCATCTTTTCATGTATCTGTCGGCTGGCCGTGTATCTTCTTTGGAAAAATTTGTATGCAGGTCCTATTCCCGTTTTTATTTTTTATTTTTTATTTATTTTTTACTTTATTTTAAGATTTTATTTATTTATTTCACAGCGAGAGAGATCACAAGTAGGCAGAGAGGCAGGCCCAGAGAGAGGAAGAAGCAGGCTCCCTGCTGAGCAGAGAGCCCAATGCAGGGCTCGATCCCAGGACCCTGAGATCATGAACCGAGCTGAAGGCAGAGGCTTAACCCACTGACCCACCAGGTGTCCCCCATTCCCATTTTTAAATTGGATTATATGTTTGTTTTTGTTTGTTTTCTGGTGTGTGTGTGTGTGTGTGTGTGTGTGTGCGTGTGTTTTCTTCTTTGGTGTTGCATCTGTCTCCAGTTTTAAAATCTTGTTTTAACTGTCTCCTGTCTAAGCTGACATAGGCTGGCTGTTTGAAAAACAGATAAATAATCAGGGAGTGGGACACAGATGTGCCTTCCTCCAAGCTTCTTCAGAGACAGCAAGTAACCTGTCTAGCTTTCTGAGTGTTACAGGCGTTCTGCTAATGATCCCTAGACCCCTTCTGGCTGTTCTTTTTTTTTTCTTCCAAACCCCTCCTTTACAGAAGTAAGACCTATTGACGACTTTTATTTTTATTTTATTTATTTGACAGACAGAGATCACAAGTAGGCAGAGAGGCAGGCAGAGAGAGAGAGGAGGAAGCAGGCTCCCTGCTGAGCAGAGAGCCCGATGTGGGGTTCCATCCCAGGACCCTGGCTGGGATCATGACCTGAGCTGAAGGCAGAGGCTTAACCCACTAGCCACCCAGGGGGCTTTAACCCACTGAGCTACCCAGGTGCCCTGAGAAGAAAAACCTAGACACAAAGACCCACCCAAGTGAGAAAAAGCAAAGACTGTTTATTCAGAGGTTGCTATACATAGGAGAGAAGCCACCATCACTTGCCTTTAGGAGATACTGGAAGGCATGCAGAGAAGTGGAAAGCTTTGAAGTAGAAAAAGGGAAGGCTTCCAGTGTGCACTGCTTGGAGGCTGTTCGCATGGGGAAACTAGAGAAAGGCTGAATAGAAGCAAGGCATCTTACGGGACTGGTTTACGGGAGCACATCTGGCTTTCTCTTTCTGACCCTAGGTTGGAAGCAGGCACACATATTAAAGAAGATATCAGGTATTGACTAAGTACTGACTGTTTTGGGCTGATTGCTGTTGAAATTGGGGTTTGGTTTCCTGGACTGGTTGCTGCAGATTGTAGACTGGAGTTCTATTTTTAGATATGACCTGGCCCTTGCTGATTTGTTTATCCTGTCTCTGAAAACTGAGGTTGAAGTCCCACAAAGTGGCTAAGGTAAGATTCTATATCTTCCGTGAATTGTAGCCCTAGTTTCACTGTAAAGAGCAAAAATTTCTTTGGTTAGGAAGTAACATGAATCCCTGAGGCCCAGACCCACTACCAGCTAGTAGAAACAACCAGGAGGGCTTGGCAGTAGAGCTGGGGAGTAGCTTGGGAGACATGTGAGAAATCTCAAGGCTTTCCACAAATTTCAAAGTGAGCAGTTAAGGGCTGAAATCTGAGGGGTTGAAGTTGGCAAAAATCTTAGTATTTATGTGATCCCTGAAACCTGAGGCTAGTGGAACCCATGACAATCAAGATTATATCTACATGTATACTTGACAACCTCACACTGAACCAGCCATATTCCTTCCTCAGGAATCTGTGAACAGCTCTTCAAATCAGAACTTGGCTTCTTCCCTTATCTGAGAACTGCATTACAAGCAGAAAAAAAGTAGCTCTTGCTATGGGGACGGATCGAAAGACTTTGATCTGTCATTCCAGTCACGTGAGCCTATCCCTAAACCAGAGATGGTAATGAAAGTAATTTAACATACATCTATAATTAATTTGTTACACTTTTCCTGCTGATGGCAAATCGTACTATTTTAGCAAAGTTCATGGAGTTAATCTCCCAGGAGATGAGATAGAAAGCCTTCAGAAATAAATGGTTTTGTTTACCCTAAAACATGTGAGTTTTAAGAGCCAATTTTGGCTATAGGTCAAGGTTAATTTAGTGTTTCAAATCTGTCTTTTAGAAAACTGTATAAAGTCGAAGATCTTCCCACCAGATACACAGGAGATCTACAGCATTAAAAGCCATTTTCCTTCTTGAATGATTCTAATGATCTGGTAAAGGCAATAGATAATAAATCTTTTTTAATATGAAGACAATATAATGGTAAGATATGTTAGAGAAAAGGACGTTAGTTACATTTATTTATTCAATTGTATCTCGAGAATAAAGAGAATACAGTACATTTTTAATATGGGTATTACTTAAGTGATTTAGATGACAAAGGTACATTCTCATTATATGTAGATCTGACCAAAATTTAGCCAGACTGCTAAGTAAGGTGACCAACTTATCCTGGCTTGCCCAGGACTTTCTTAACTACAGAAATGAAAGTCCTGTGTTCTATAGTCCTGGGCAAACTGAGATGATTTGAGTTTAAATTAATTCAATTTTGAAAAATGATGAGTAGTATAATCCACAGTTAAGTCAGAATGAGTCCTAAGCTGTGTGTTTAAGAATGGGAAATAGATTTCCAAAATAAGGATATGAAATAATTGATGGAGAAATACACGATTAGAGGTATCCCAAAATGCACAAGATTCACAGAATTGGAGATCTGAAAAAAATAATTTAAGAGAAAACTCTCCTTTTCATATCCAGGTGCAATCCAAGATAAGGCAAGGCATGACTGAGATTTTTTTTTTTTTTTTTAAAGAACACAAGAGAAGATTTTTTTATTGTATTTTGGATGTTTTGAATATTCCCCTATGAAAATCTACATCTTTTTTTTAAATTTTTAATTAATTTTTTATTTTTTATAAACATATATTTTTATCCCCAGGGGTACAGGTCTGTGAATCACCAGGTTTACACACTTCACAGCACTCACCAAAGCACATACCCTCCCCAATGTCCATAATCCCACCCCCTTCTCCCAAACCCCCTCCCCCCAGCAACCCTCAGTTTGTTTTGTGAGATTAAGAGTCACTTATGGTTTGTCTCCCTCACAATCCCATCTTGTTTCATTTATTCTTCTCCTACCCACTTAAGCCCCCATGTTGCATCACCACTTCCTCATATCAGGGAGATCATATGATAGTTGTCTTTCTCTGCTTGACTTATTTCGCTAAGCATGATACGATGACTGAGATTTTTTGACATTCCTCTTCTCCTTTCTTCTCTTCTTCCACTGGGTTTTTTATTTGTTTCTACGAACATCTGGAGTGGTGGTTCTCAAAACACATTACTAGACCAGCAGCAATAGCACCACTTGGACACTTATTAGAAATGCAAATTCTCAGGCCCCTGAGTTACTGAATCTGAATGCCTGAGAGAAGAGCAGGAATGTATTTTATTAAGCCTTCCAAGTAATTTTGATGTATGCTAAATGTTGAGAACCACTGATGAAGAGCAATCCTTCCTAACATTTTCACGTCATGGGATACATCAAAAATGATCATTTTATTTTTTTAAAAGATTTTATTTATTTATTTGACAGACAGAAATCACAAGTAGGCAGAGAGAGAGAGAGAAAGAGAGAGAGGAGGAAGCAGGCTCCCTGCTGAGCAGAGAGCCCGACGTGGGGCTCAATCCCAGGACCCTGGGATCATGACCAGAGCCAAAAGCAGAGGCTTTAACCCACTGAGCCACCCAGGTGCCCCTAAAAATGATCATTTTAAATACAACATGTGGGGCAAATGGTTGAGGCTACTTGAGGTTGTATGAAGAGGGCAAATGTTGTCACTTCCTTAGCATGCCTGCAATCAGCATTCAAGGGCTCATGCTTCAGCATACCCAATGGGAAGAGAATAGATGGTTGGTTACATTCACCTTTTCTACATGATTGTCACTCTTTCCCACCTGTTATATAACCCAGTAGCCAGTAACCAACAACAGATAACCAATAACCAATGGATGCTCTTCAAGATGCCACTAAATTAGTGACTTCAAAATTGCATGGTGTAGGCAAGTTATCCAAACTAAGGTAACTTAAATTAATAGATCTTGGCCTCAACCATGTCTCCATACACAGATACCCTAAATCCTAGGGCATCCTGTGGACAAATTTAGTAAAGGAGCACTGAAGCATGGACTGTCCTCATTTTGACCCATATTACATTGTGTTTAATCTATTATACTCTCTCTTATATTTTAAGGCAAAGGATCTGGTTTGTCATCTTTTTCAGCATTGAAAGGAGACTTTGCCCCAAGTTTCTGAGAGAGTATTTCACTCATCAACAAAGCTGGAACTTGATCCCACTAAGAGCTAAGGCAGGAGTCTCTCTGTAAGTCCTCAATGCCCAAAAGATCAGGGAACTGGGACAACAGCTCAATAGAACAATAAATTTCTTATTGTAAGGCTCTCAACTTCATGGAGTAATAAATGCTTTGAATGAAATAATTTGAAATTCAGGATGGATGTCACTATAGTAAGCAATATATTTATAGGGGGAACTGTGTCACAAAATGCTTTTCCTTAATCTAAAAAATTTAGATGGTCTTACATTGACAAGTGTCCAGAAATATATTTTAAATTTCAGCAACCACTGCTGACTTCTTCCAGAGAAGCCTGTATTTATTTGGCACATGGCTTTGTAAAGATGTATGTATCTTATCAACAAAACAGGAACTTTCCCCAATTTGAAGAAGATTTAGGGCCATTTAAAATCCTTCAGCTATAAATTAAATTAGACAAATGTCTGTCTAATTAGGAACAACTTCCAAAGCATTCTTTTCTTTTCACATCATCAAAACAATATTTTCAAAGTCTCAATAGAGCACATGCATCTTCTAGTATGCTCCTTGTTTTGTCATCCAATATTAATTCAGTTTGGAATTATTTTACCTCCATAAGTTTTGCTTTTTCAGAAAAGATTGGCATGGTGATTGCCTTTGAGTGGCTTTAACATTTATGACATTAAAGGTTGTAAAAATGAATAAAGGAAAACTCATTTTAAATGGAGTTGGAAAGTCTTGAAGGGGATGCTCTCCCAGGTACCACTTGTGGAAGATTACTTTACATAACCCAGCAGGAGGAGGGAAGATTTTCTCCTTGCCCATCAATAACCAAGCCAGTAAGAATCACTGCAACTTAGTTAATGAAAATTGTTACAAATCTGAACTCTTGCTTTCCTCTGATAGAATTTTGTTTCAAATAGCTTCTCTCAGTTGCCTTCTTTCCTCTGTACAATAATACTCTTCTCATCTGTTCCCTGGATTTACCTACGCTTTGCCATAGTATGCAAGTCCTGAGGTACAATTCTTTTGCTATAGAGTTATTCTTGAATAAACTAATTTTGCTCATCAACTGACTATTTTTTTTCAATGTTGACAAGGTCAAAGAGCTACACAAGTGCAAAGACAGATCAATTTCCATAAAAAAGCTGAATTCCAAAGCTCTGTTCATGTTTAATATATAATGTTTAGCCAACATTTTTCTTATTTGTTTTTTTTAATAGGCTTAGTGTTGATAAAGGATAATTTTAGTAGGAATGTGTTTTTATTTAAACTTACTTCAAGGTTATAGAAATTAATGAGATTATGGAACTTCAACAAAAATTTAACTTCAAACCTGTCTCCTGGACAGTGTGTGTTTGGGGGAAGGAAGGAGAGAGTTTGAGGAAGGGAGAGAAGTTGTGGGAGGGCCTCTCTAAAAGTCAGCTTTTTCTTCCCACATTCAAAAATGCTCAGGAGGATTTTTACTTAAGGTAATTTATAATAAGTTATGGACAATTTATCAGGGTTACTCTCCTTTTTGACAGAGACAGAGGGTAAAAGGGAAAGATCTTCAGTAAGGGAGGGAGGAAAGGTAACCAAAACGCCAACTTCTCTATTTGTTCTGAATTTGAGCTAACTAGGTACACCCAAACTAGCATAACTCATCCAATATTTTCATAAGGCAATTCATCTAAGATGGCAACTACCATTCTGACAATCATGGGATTATGATTGCACTAAATATTTACTGAGCACTTACTATGCACAAGGAAAAACACTGCTTCACCATCTCATTTAAATCTTACAACTCTCCACAATATCATTACTATTATTGGACCATTATTATTCCAACTAAAAAAAATTTACATATTTTGGATACTAACCCTTTATCATATATGTCATTTTAAAATATCTTCTCCCATTCCATAGTTTGCCTCTTTGCTTTGTTGATTGTTTCACTTGTTGTAAAGAAGGTTTTTATTTTGATAAAATCCCAATAGTTTATTTTTGCTTTTATTTCCCTTGCCTCAGGAGACATATCTAGTAAGAAGTTGCTAGGACCAATGTCAACACCCAAAAAACAAACAGTCCGATTAAAAAATAGACAGAAGACATGAATAGACATTTTTTCTAAAGAAGATACAGATGACCAAAAGACATATGAAAAGATGCTCAACATCACTCATCATCAGGGAAAACAAATCTTCAGTGAGGTATCACCTCACACATGTCAGAATGAGTAAAATCAAGAACACAAGAAACAACAGGCTTTGGTGAGGATATGAAGAAAGGGGAACCCTCTTATACTGTTGGTAGGAATGCAAATGGGTGCAGGAACTATGGAAAACACTATAGCATTTTCTCAAAAACTTAAAAAATAGAACTAGCCTGCAACCCAGCAATTGCACTGCTAGGTATTTATGCAAAGAATACAAAAATACAGATTCAAAGGGATACATGAACCCCAATATTTATAGAAGCATTATCAACAATAGCCCTATTATGGAAAGAGTTCAAATGTCCATTAACTGATGAATGGTTAAAGAAGAGGTAGTATGGATATATAATGGAATATTATTCAGCCATCAAAAAGAATGAAATCTTGCCATTTGCAACAATGTGGATGGAGCAAGAGTGTATTGTGCTAAGGGAAATAAGTCAGTTAGAGAAAGACAAATTCCATATGATTTCACTCATATGTGGAATTTAAGAACAAAACAAACAATCATAGGGGAAAAAAAGAGAGGCAAACCAAGAAACAGACTCTCAACTATAGAGAACAAACTGATGGTTACCAGAGGGGAGGTAGGAGAGGGGATGAGAGAAATAGGTGATGGGGATTAAGGAGGGCACTTACCCTGACGGGCACTGGGTGATGTATGTAAGTGCTGAATCACTTAATTGTATACCTGAAACTAATTTTACACTGAATGGTAACTAACTGGAAATTTAAATAAAAACTTAAAAAATTAAAAACCCAGGAAACAGAGATTTAAAAGCAATAAATAGGAGGCGCCTGGGTGGCTCAGTGGGTAAGGCTTCTGCCTTCGGCTCAGGTCATGATCTTAGGGACTTGGGATCAAGCCCCGCAATGGGCTCTCTGCTCAGTGGGGAACCTGCTTCCCTCCCTCTCTGCCTGCCTCTCTGCCTACTTGTGGTCTCTCTCTGTCAAATAAATAAATAAAATCTTAAAAAAAAAATAAAAGCAATAAATGACTTCAACACATAAGAAATAACTGGCAAAACTAAGAAATGACTTGGTGCTATGAATGAATTACTGCTCCATCCAAAAGCTGAGGCCTCTCCTTCCCAGGGTTGTATGTTCTGCTCAGGAGGCATGAATTGACTGGCAAAGGTGTTAAGAGAAAATTTCAAAGGCCCACAGTTAACAAGAGTTAATTTGCTTTTGAGTTAGTACATATACCAAACTGGGGGGTGGGTGGTTCCTCAAATGGGCAGGACTCTGCTCTCCTAAGAAATTCCAAACCCAACTCATAAAGCCCTTGATTCAATCCAGAGCTTGCAGAGTTTTCTGTGCCCCTGGCCCTCTTCCAAGAAGCTGTTACTTACTGGTTCTTCAGATCTGACCTAATTTGGGACTAGGCAGCGTAGTTCCCTGAAATGCCTAATTCTGAGGTCAGTCTTCAGAACAGAGGACATTTTGCACCTCTAACAGACACTCACACAGCACAAGTCTCTTGCTCACAGGTATCAGGATGATGTTTTACCAGGAAGAGTAAAATGGAGAGTCAAAGCAATTTTCTAAAGCAGCTTTGGCAAAAAAACTCCACATGAATGATCCGGATGTCCTACAATAGTCTCATGAGCCAAATCATTGTCCAATTCTTGACTTTTCTACTCCTTGACATTTTTATTTATTTTTTTTTGAACGGAGTCCATAGAGAACTTATATACTGGGGACCACTGTAAACAAGACAGGAGCATCATAGCTCTGAAAAGAATTGTCAGAACCCAAATCAGAAGCATAACTATTGACACCTGAAAGAAGACATTCTCAAGTCCAATGGGCCATCATCAGAGGCATTTTCTTTTTTCCTCTAAAGAAGAATTCTTATTATCAGATGCAAGTTGTGAGCAGAAATTTCCCATCTTTCTTTCCATCTGAATTTTCCCATCATCTAAGGATTTCCTCTATCCAGGGATTTTTGCAGGGTGGGATGGAAAAGCTACAAAAAAGACTACAGTGCCTGATTCAAAGTTTATACTCCTTCCCCTGAATGAACCCAATCCTTTTTCTCCTGAAGTGTGCTGTGAAGAATAGCTAATGAATGATCATAAACCACCCAGACAACTTAGTGTGGAATATAAGTGATGGATCCTATTTTTCTCTCATGGCTTTCTTTCCATTTTATATAGAGCACGGAGAGTCTGGGTTTTATGTCTGGGCTCTGTTATGTGATCCCTGTGGCTTTTTGTAAGTAACAAATGCCCCTCCTCAGCTAATACACACATCAAGCCCCACATACCTGTGCTCCGTGGAGACTGCTTTTATAGATGAAGGGACTGTGTGTGATTGTACTTTCTGTGGTAATGACCTTGTAACTTTTGAATATGGGAAGAACAAGCTAATGAGAGGCAAGCGTCAAAATATATTTCTGCTCCATAAAAACAGCTGCCAAGAGCAAGAAAAATCCAGAAGAGTTTTGAATTAGGTCCCTATCCCTGTTCAGAGTCAAGGCCAAGGTTTTTCCAAAATTCCTTTGGAGGGAAGAGAACACTGCTTGGGGCTAACTGCCTTGTTAAACAACAGGAGAGTCTGAGAACATCATATAAACATAAATTCACCCAGCCTTCTGCATGGGGAAGTACAGGGAATAGAAAATGAGTCACAGAAGCTGTTTGCTGAGGACCCACATAAACAAGCATCTTCGTAATCTCAGGGTTACAACCTTCATAGTAAAGAAGGGAAGGTATTAGGGTCCCTTTCTGAAATAGTGCCCTGTGAACATGAGCCCAAAAGGATTGATGAGACAGTTGTTACTGTTTCTAGCTGTTTATTTCAAAGAGGATAGAGGCTGCAGAAGAGATGGGAATCTGAGGTATCTTTTCCATGCTATGAAACTTGTCCCAGCTCTGTAGTAGCTATGGGGATTTCATTTAAATCTGTATCATCCGCTCTGGTTTCAGCTTAGATATGAAAAGGACTTGGAGTCAACATTCTCATTATTACAACAGGGAAAATACAGACAAACTGGAAATCAAGGAATTTGTTGTATCCAACAGAGTACTGAAGTTGCAAGGCAAACTGTCACTCCTAGATACAAAGAGAGAGGGCCATCCAGAGGGATACAGATGACATTGGCTTATCAGGGGAAGAAGCTGCTGGAGCTGGTGAGAACATTTATTTTTTTTTAAGGTTTTTTTTTGTTTGTTTATTTGACACACAGAGAGAGATCACAAGTAGGCAGAGAAGCAGGCAGAGAGAGAGGGGGAAGCAGGTTCCCTGCTGAGCAGAGAGTCTGATGTGGTGCTCCATCCCAGGACCCTGAGATCCTGACCTGAGCTGAAGGCAGAGGCTTAAATCACTGAGCCACCCAAGTGCCCCTGGTGAGACCATTTAAATGAAAACTTTGGAGAATTGCTAGCGGCTGAGTGTGTGCTAGCTTTAGAGTGAGAAACTCCCAGGTGCAATAGTCTTCAGAAGACCCAGAAAATTCTGTGACTTCTCTACTTAGGAATCTACCAGATTCTCATGCTGAAGGTCTAAGAAAAAATATCCTTGTGACTCTGGAAGAAGAAGAAGAAGAATTATTGTGAAATTTGTCTAGAGCCTTCTACATAACAAAGGTTTGCTCTCCAGGGAAAAGACTTTTCAGAGTCTTACCTCAGTTATCTTAGTTGTGATAAGAGCATTTCCCTCAGTCCTTTATAGCTGAGTGGAATGAAATATTTAAAGTATTTGTTATGTAATGAATGTGTTTCCTCAAAATTCATATGTTAATGCCTTAACTGTCAGCATGGCTATAATTGTAGATGGAGCCTCTAAGAAAGTAATTATGGTTAGATGGGGTCATAAGCATGGGCCCTTGATCTGGGAGGATTAGTGCCCAATAAGAGACATCAGAATGCCCTCCCTCTGTCCTTCCCCATTCCTCCATGTGTATGCACCCAGGAATGGCCATGTGAAGACATATAGAGAAGACAGCCATGTTCAAAATAAAAAGAGAACCCTTAGTAGAAACCAAATTGGCTAGAACCTTGATCTTTTCAGTCTTTATAGATTCAAGCTAAAAGAAAAGGGATGGCAAAATAGCGATGCCTGGGTGACTCAGTCAGTCAAGTGTCTGCCTGAGATGAGCTTCTTGCTCAGCAGGGATTTACTTCTTTCTCTCTCTCTGCCACTACCCACTCCTGCTTGTGCTCTTTAGCTCTCTCTGTCAAATAAACAAATGAAGTCTTAAAAAAAAAAAAAAGAAAAAGAAAGAGAGAAAAGGGATGACAAGAGATGTACCAAACTGATATTAATCAAAAGAGAGCAGGAGTGACCAAGTTAATTTCAGATGAGGCAGACTTGGAAGCAAGAATGATTGTCACGGATAAAGAGGGGCATTACATATTTATAAAAGGGACAACTCTCCAAAAAGACATGGCAATTTTAAATGAATATGCATCTATGAAGATAGTACCAAAATATATGAGACAAAAAAGTAAGACAACTGTGAGGAAAACAAACAAATCCACCACTGCTGTTGGGTACTTCGACATCCCTCTGTCAGTAAGTGATAGATCAAGCAGACAGAAAATCATGAGGATGTAGTCATTTGAACAGCAACTATCAATCAACTTGATCTAATTGACATTTATAAAATAATCCATCCAACAACAGCAAATTTACACCCTTCTCACATTCACATGGAGTATTCACCAAGATAAACCACATCCTGGGACATAAAACACACCTTCACAGATTTAAGACGAAAAAAGTTATACAAAATATGTATTCAGACAACAATGAGATTAAACTAGAAATCAATACAAGGAAGACACTTGAAAAAAATTCCCAAATATATGAAAATTAACACACTTTTAAATCAACCATAGGTCAAAGAAATCTCAAGAGAAATTTGTAAAAAAAATATTTTGAACTAAATGAAAATAAAATACAACTTATGAAAATATGGGGGATACAATGAAAATAGCTCTTAGAAGGAAATTTATGGCATTAAATGCACATATTAGAAGAGGACTCTAATATCTACAGCTTAAAATTCTGTAATAGAAAACTAGAGAAAGAAGTGCAGTTTATATCTAAAGCAAGCCTAAGAAAAGAAATAAAAATCAGAGCAAAAATCAATGAGTGAAACATAAAGCAATGAAAAAAATCCATGAAATCAAAAGCTAATCCTCTGAAAAAAAATCAATAAAATTGATAAACCTCTAGCCAGGCTAACCAAGAAAAAAGGAAAGAAGACAAAAATAGTTACACAGTAACTATTATTACACAGTAATAGTCACCTTACAGGCAATGCAATGGCACTAAATTCATATCTTTCAATAGTTACCTGGAATGTAAATGCCCCAATCAAAAGACACAGGGTATCAGAATGAATAAAAAAACAAGACCCAGAGTTATCCTGGCTGCAAAAAACTCATTTTAGACCCAAAGACACCTCCAGATTTAAAGTGAGGGCATGGAAAACAATTTACCAAGCTAATAGACATCAAAAGAAAGCTGGGGGAGGTGGCAATCCTTATATCAGACAAATTAGATTTTAAGCCAAAGCTCTATTATAAGAGATTAGAAAGGACAACACTGTATCATACTTAAAGTGTCTTCAACAAGAAGATCTAAAAATTTTAAATATCTATACCTCCAACATGGGAGCAGCCAATTGTATAAACCAATTAATAACAAAATCAAAGAAACACATCGACAATAATACAATAACAGTAGGGGACTTTAACACCCCATCGCTGAAACGGACAGATCATCTAACCAAAGATCAGCAAGGAAATAAAGACTTTAAATGACACACTGGACCACATGGACATCACAGGTATATTCAGAACATTCCATCCCAAAACAACAGAATACACATTCTTCTCTGGTGCACATGGAGCATTCTCCAGAATAGATCACATCCTGGGTCACAAATCAGGTGTCATCTGGTACCAAAAGATTGGGATCATTTCTGGCATATT
Organism: Mustela lutreola; assembly: GCF_030435805.1. Taxonomy (NCBI): domain Eukaryota; kingdom Metazoa; phylum Chordata; class Mammalia; order Carnivora; family Mustelidae; genus Mustela; species Mustela lutreola. The sequence continues at coordinate 35,107,217 of NC_081291.1, forward strand.
TTCAGACCAAAATGTCTTGAAGCTAGAACTCGATCCCAAGAAGAATGTTGGAAAGAACCCAAATACATGGAGGCTAATGAGCATCCTACTAAAGAATGAATGGGTCAACCAGGAAATTAAAGAAGAATTAAAAAAATTCATGGAAATAAATGAAAATGAAAACACAACTGTTCAAAATCTTTGGGATACAGCAAAGGCAGTCCTGAGAGGAAAGTATATAGAAATACAAGCCATTCTCAAGAAACAAGAAAGGTCTCAAATATACAAACTAACCCTATGCCTAAAGGAATTGGGGAAAAAATAAAATAGCAGATAAAGCTTAAATCCAGCAGGAGAAGAGAATTAATAAAGATTGGAGCAGAAATCAATGAAATATAAACCAAAAGAGCAGTAGAACAAATCAATGAAACCAGGAGCTGATTCTTTGAAAGAATTAGTAAGATTGATAAATCCCTGTCCAGACTTATCAAAAAGAAAAGAGAAAGGACCCAAATTAATAAAATCATGAATGAAAAAGGAGAAATCACAACCAACACCAAATAAATACAAACAATTAAAAGAACATATTATGAGCAGCCATAAGCCAGCAAATTTGACAATCTGGAAGAAATGGATGCATTTCTAGAGATGTATAAACTACCAAAACTGAACCAAGAAGAAATAGAAAAACTGAACAGACCCATTTCTATTCTGTTTTATTGATCTATGTGTCTATTTTTGTGCCACTACCATACTGTCTTGATCACTACAGCTTTATAATATAACTGGAAGTGAAGAATTGTGATACCTCCAGGTTTGCCTTTTTTGTTTTTGTTTTTTTTTTTTTCCCAAGGTTGCTTTGGTTATTTGGTGTCTTTTATGGATCCATACAAATTTTAGGATTGTTTGTTTGAGCTCTGTGAAAAATACTGTTGGTATTTTGAGAGGGATTGCATTAAATGTATAGGTTCCTTTGGATAGTATAGATATTTTACCAATGATTGTGCTTCCAATTACATAAAAATGGAATGTTTTTCCATTTCTTTGTGTCTTCTTCAATTGTAGTTTTCAGAGTACAGGTCTTTTACCTCTTTGGTTAGGTTTATTCCTAGGTATCTTATTTGAACAAGTGGAATTTGAAAAAAAAATGCCACTCACAGTTTAAAAAGAAAAGAGAAATATTTAGGTGTAACTTTAACAAAATATAGGATCTAAATGCAAAATACTACAAAATTCTGATGAAAGAAATCAAATAAGATATAAAAAATATAGAAATATTCCATATTCTTTGATGGGAAGACACCATATTATTCAGCTGGTGATTCTTTCCAAATTGACTTCTAAATTCAAAATAATTTCATGAAAATTCCAGCAAGAAATGTTGTAGTTATGAAAAAACTGACTCTAAAGCTTAAAGAAGAAAATAAAAAGACCTAAAATGGCCAAAGCAATACCAAAGAAAAAGAAAGTTGGAGGACTCTCACTACCTGACTTTGAGATTTACTATAAAGAATACAGAAATCAAGACAACATGGTACTGGCAAAAGAACAGACATAGAGATCAAAGGAAGAGAAAAAGACTTACCCAAATGTAGTCAATTGATTTTTATCAAAGGTACAAGGTAAATCAATGCAGAAAAGATAGTCTTTTCAACAATTGATGTGGGAACAACTGGATGTCTATATAAAAATACAAAACTAGAAACAGTTCTGCCAAATTTCCCAAAAGTTATCTCTAAGTATATCATAGATCTAAATGTAAAAGACAAAGCTATAAATCTTTTAGGAATAACATAAGAGAACATCTACGTGACTTCGAATTTGATAATGAGCCTTTAGATACAATACCAAAAGCATAATGGATAGAAGAAAAAATTGATGAGTTGACTTTATTAAAATAAAGACCTCAGTTCTGCAAGAGCTGCTGTCAAGAGAAGGAAAAAACAAGCAACACATTGGGAGGTAATATTTTCAAACTGTATATTTAATATTGGACTTGTATCTACAATACATGATCATATGTTAAAACTTAACAGTAAGAAAAGAAGCAACCCAGGAAAAAAGGAGCCAAAGATTTGAACTGAATTTTACCAAAAAGAATATAAAGATGGCAAATATGTTAAATGTCATTTGTCATTACAGAAATGCAAATTAAAACAACAAGAAGATACTACTATATGCCTATTAGAATGACTAAGATCCAAAAAACTGACAGCATCCATTGCTAGCAAGGATGTGGAACAACAGGAAGTCTCATTCACTGTTGGGGTGAATGCAAAAATAGTGTATCCGCTTTAGAAGAATTTTGCAGTTTCTTACAAAGCTAAAATAGGCTTACTACATGTTCCAACAATATTGCTTCCAGATATTTACCGAACTAATGAGAAAAATGCATGTCTGCATAAAACCCAGCATGTGAATGTTGATAACCACTTTATTTATAATCAACACAAACTGTGCCCGCTTTGGCAGCACTTACATAATCAACACAAACTGAAGGCAACCAAAGAGTCCTTCAATAGGCAGATAAACTGTGATGCATCCATACAATGGGATACTATGCAATAAAAATGAATGAGCTATTATGCCACTAGACTTAGACCTGGAGAGAATTAGGTATGTTAGACCTGGAGAGAATTAGGTGTGTGCATAGCATCTGATGCTTTAGAGCTGGGCTGCCCAATATGGTAGCCACTAACCACTGTGGTCATTGTACACTGAAGCATGAGGAGCATGATTAAGGAACTTAACTTTAAATTTTACCTTACTTAAATTAATTTAATTGTAAATATCCACATGTGTCTAGTGGCTGCCCTATTTAGGCAGTCCAGCTCTAAAACATCAAGCTCTGCTCTCTCCTCCCTGAGATGTTCTCTAACCCCAAGTCCAATGAATTTTTCCTTCTCTTTCTGTTATCATGAGGATCAATTTAGCTTTTCCTTCCTTCATTTTTATTTGTTGATCTGTCATGGTGGTAGGTGGGGGTTTGGGACATGGAGAGTGAGGACAAGTAGAAAAATTGATTTACCAAAGACAGTACCATTTTCTTTTAGAGCGTTGGTTACTACTTTCAACATATTGTGTGGCTTGTTTTATTTAATTTTCATAAAAATATTTTATCAAAGTCCCACCATTATTTCCATTTTATAGATGCGGCATCTGATGCACAGGGAGCCTGGCAATAGTCGCTCAGCTAGGAGAGGCCAGAACTGGGCCAAGTTCATATTATAAACCACTGTGCTATAGTGCCTCCTGGTATCACTCTATCTTGTTCAGCCTAACCACTTGAAGTATCATTAATTTCCTTCCAATGCTTGAGAGTTGAAAGTGACAGCTTCTGGAATTTAGGCATTATTAACGATTCCTGCCTTTGTTCAGATAAGTACCTCAGTTCTGTGCCTTACCTCAGGGTCCTGAAGGGTTGGGGCATAGAACAGTGAAGTGTTGATATAAGCTGGGGAAAACAAAAGGCATCCATATGCCTCAAACATTTGCACTGATCAGGTCATTCCCTGGGTCAAAAACCTTCAGTGATTCCCAGCAGTCTCTGCACCAAATGCACACTAACCTTTGGGACCTTGTTTTCCACTCCTTGGGTACTTATGTCCTCTGTCACCGCTGAGTGCTGAGCTCTTCATGCACCAGTCTCCTTGCCTTCTCAACGTGTGATTGTACTGAGATGTGGGATGTCAACTCTATTTACCCATCCCAACCCCTCCTCTCCCTCTAAAGGTGTGTAGTCATACCAATCTGGTAATATGAGGCTGAGGGATTTCCTCCTTCGTAGTCCCACTGCTACTGCCCCAGCTTATATCCACATTACCTACACCACCACAGTCTCTTAGTCCTTCCCCATCAACCATCTCCAAAAACACTTCCCACAGATGCTGGCTTCATTTGCCTACCACAGCTTAGCAGCTCATACTCCCGTCTGTTTACTCAAATCTTTTACCCTTTCCCCACAACATGGTAATAGTAAATGTTTCCTGACTCCCTCGATCCTTGGCCTTCTTGCATTACCCCAAGTGCGTTGGTGTGTTTCCGTCCCAGAGCCTGTGCCTGGACTGGTCTGGAATGCTGCACTTCCAGATGTCTGAGTGGCCAGCTGTGGTACTGCAGGCAAGCCTGTGTTCAAATGTCACCTTCCTGAGAGGCCTCCCTTGACTAACTCACCTATTCTATCTCCTCCTTTATTCTCTATCCCCCTAGTCTGTGTTAGTTCTCTGTGGGGCAGTCATTATCACCTATCATTGCAAATCTAATTTGTGATAGTCTCTATATTAGTATATTATTCTGTGAGGGCTCACTTATTATCTGTTTTATTCACTGCTGTTCCCAGCTCCTAGAACCATGCTGAAGCACCCAATAAATATTTGTTAAGCAAATGGGAACTTGTGGAATAGAAATCAGAATAGCTCTATTAACCGTACAACCTGGTTACATGGGACAGAAATCTAGGATGGCAAAATTTAACATTTATGAGTGGAAACAATCTATAAACTTTATGGCATTGTTTCTCTAGAGTTATATTTTCCAAATACCTGCACACTTAGTTGTGAAAAAAAGTGTCATGGGGACAACAAAGATTAATAAATACTGTTTTACATATCCAGTTTATGAAGATTCACTAAGTGATTCCCGTATTAAAGGTTCTGAGCAGTCTTGCAGTAAAGGAACTGGATTAATTTTATTTTAAAATTTCTTAAATATATATCAGCACAGAATCCCTTCTCCAAGCAGTCCCTTATAGGGGATTTGAGTCTTGAGTAGACTCCAGCTAGGATTGTTACCTCTCATGCAATAATTCTACCCTACCTTTTTCTGATACAAACACTTTGCACCCTGACACAAGGGTAGGCAAACATGTGACCCATGCTCGGCAAACTATATGCCTCATAATTTGGCTCAAGGGTGGGCACGTGAACCCAACCAGGACTGCCAGAGCATATCCCTAAGAATTAAAGGCTGGATCTGGAAAACAGACTTCCCTTATCTCTCAGGCTCTAACTTTTAAGTGTTCTGTAATTCACTCCTTGGTCCATGGAGAAAACCTGTCTGTGGCAGAAGAAAAGCCAACATTCGGGGGAGACTAGTTGAAAGATGGAGAGAAAAAAAGGAGGGAAATGTGAATAACTGGGAATAACAGGGATAAATAATAACCACATGGGATTTAAGTTTTTAAATCCAGTCATCCCTGAAGCCGGATCTGCCCCATCTTGATATTTACATATGTAAGAAGATACATTCCCACCCCCTTCCCCGTTTTAGACTAGTGCACTGCCTATTGGTGTTGCACATCCAACACCATTTTCTGCCCAATATGCTCTGGGAAATCCTGCCCCATGGGACCTCAACAATAAGCCTGAGTTGTTGACCAGCTCACTCAAATTTTAGAGGACAAAAAATAATCATCCAACCAATAAGAGCAAATGATACCCATAATCTCTGAATGATGCACAGATTTTATACACAGAGCTATGTTTTTCTGAATGAAATCTAGGAGGATCCCAGCTTCAAGCTAGAGCAAGGTATTCAGACACAGGGTGATGTGCTGCAAGGACCTCGTTCAGATGGTGTGGCGCATAGTTCCAAGCGATAGGTGGATGCTGTTCACAGCAGTCTTCAGAGGAAGTCTGGCAAACCTGGCTCTGTGAGTGCTCTATGCCTCTACTATCGTCCATCCAGGAAGGCAAGACACTTGTCCAATACCTCTCAATGTCCCCCAACAGTGTCTCAACAGAGAAGGGGCTTAATTCATGTTTGAGGATTGAATGAAACTCAGGCTGGGCCTGTTCTTTATTAACATGGTTATAGGCAAGGTTGACTTAAGGAATTCTTAATAAAATTTATTTTCAGCACATTACTTCATGAATGCTATCCTTGTAGATTCATATATATTCAGTGGTTGCTTTGAGAAATCTAAAAATACCGTCCCTTGGCATTTGCCCTAGAACAGCGTGCTGCCTTGATGTAGCCATAACAGCCACACCATATGGGAGGAACCTGGGTACTTTCAAACAGACTCTTCTTTTAGGATCAAGTCTGCTGCTGTCGCTGGGGCTTGCGGCATCCTGAACCTCTTTATTTAGGTACAGTATTCCAGGGCTATTATTTCATACGTAGAAGGATTTTTAAATAGCCTGTAGTTTGGACTTTTCACCACTAGAGTTCAATCTTGCTCTTATCTACATGATTTCATGGACAGGGAAAAATAAAATAAAGCCGCACACCACCCCCCACCCTCACACCCCAATGAAACAACACACAAAGACAATTCCCAAAGCACTTTCTCCAATTCAAATCCTGACCTTTGTCTACCAAGAACTGACTTTATTAATGTGCCTTTTTCTTTTTGGCACACTTATTTCCTCATTGGTATTGTCATCAAGTATAAAATTCTTGAATGCCTTTGCTTTGTTACAAGTAATTTGTCAATGCTTGATAAATAATTTCTCTTTAGAGTCTGTTTATTTATTTCTAAGTAATAGCTTCAGCTCTGACTACCTGGCTCACTTATGGGAGAGCTGCTTTTTTTCTGGTCAGGGAGACTTGGGGGTTCACAGCAGAGCAGTGAGAATTATAGCAAACACACTGCTGCTCTGGGTCTCAAAGTTGGTCACTCATTTTTTAAGAGTTTTCAAAAAACCATTTAGGTTTCTCCATGAGCCTGTGGTTTCCACATTTAAAAACTACCACTTCTTTCCCTTCCTATTTACCCACTGTGTTCAGATATATTTCTGAGGATACCAGTATCAAGTATAAAAGTACAAATCCCAAACCGTGCTTCCTGTATGACCAGTGACTCCACAATGTATCATATATGCGTGAAGCATCTCAGTCAAGTGAATTTTTAAAAAGTGTAGTCTTATGGGATATGGGCAGGTATATATCATCATTCTGCCTCTTAAACCCTTACTCTTTGAAATATCTTATATATCACACATGGCGCAAGAAGGATAACTTGGAATGAGTTCATCTTTGCTGCATATAGACATTTTCCCAGTGGCTGGACCCAGTTAAGACAGAGAAAACCGCACTGAGTTACATAATATTCATTCTTGGACAAAAGGATGAGGAAAAATATGAAAACCTCATCTTGTAAATAGAACTTCATTTTATAAGCAACCCAAACCCGTTTTAAACAAGTTAAGGTACAAATAAGTAAGAGGTAAGTTTTCCTATTATTTGCTTTTTGAGGGGAGGTGGCTGGTAGGGAAAGAAATTCTGTGAGAAAGAAAAAGAATACTGATTAGGGAGGCAGAAAAAACAGTTTTCTCACAATAATGCTATGAGTCAAGTTAAAAATCCTACAGCATCTAAAATGATGGTATGCCAAATAGGGATATTTAGCAATATGTGATTATTTACTGAGTATTTACTGTGTGCTTGGAATTTTATGTGGTTTATTTTATATCATCCTCCCATCATGATTCAGGGTTGTTTCTCACTCCCACTTCATGAATAAACAGACTCATAGGTATAAGTAATTCGATGAGGAACATTCATCAGTAAATGGTGATGCTGGAGGTCAGACCAGGTGAGCACCTGGACAGTGTGGTCAACCAGGGTTCTGTGTTCATATGGTCTGAGCTTTTAGGAGTTACAGATTAAGAGAATAATAACAATTCTGATACAAAGAGTGGCCACTTCCAGGCAGAACAGCAAGAAACTTGATAGAGAAGATCTGTAGTAATTAGATGATAAAACAAGATTTGTTAATAATGAACATTATCACCAACCAAGATGTGGCCACATGGACATTCTGCTCCAACAGTTGAAGTATACAGGCTCCAGAATCTTTGATAACACAGGACACCCTGATGTGGCAAGAACCTCTCTCAGCCATATGGGTTAAAGCTTTCACCAATTTTTTTCAAGGGGAGTCTTAAAATTGATCTTCAAATCTCACTGTGTGATATTTGTAACAAATAATTGAAACAAATTGTTACAAATAGTTTTTTGTTACAAATAGTTATAACAAATAATTGGGCTCAGATTGGCTCTATGAAGAATATTCTCATGCTGTAGTACAGGGTTTGGATAGTGCCATCTAACCTTTTTGTTATCCTTTTTAGGTTCTAGATAAAGAATCTCACCTCCCACACAATACTATTCCACGTAGTTACTCAGGATGAGCTATGTACTCATTTGTTCATCAGCTACTTATTAAGAACCTACTACATGCCAGGCACTGACTAGGTACTGAGACTATGGAAAAAAGCAAAACAAACAAACAACAAATAAAAGTCATTCTAATCAGAGAGACAGAATCAGCAGACATGCAGCATACACGATGGTGGTAAGTGCCATGTACAAAAATAAAATTGGGAAGGTCGATGAGGAGCGTTGTTTTGTTTGTCTTACAATTTTAAACAGAGTGGTCAGGGAAGAATACTAGCTGTAATATAATGATAATGGTAGTTCTTACCTATAGGCATTGGTACAGCTAACGTTTATTGAGTGCTTACTATGTTCCAGGCCCCTTTAACTTATGCCTAATTTAGCTGAGCCCAAGTTCTTAATTCCACCAGAATGCTTCTTTTGGGGAATCCTTGCTATATTCTGTAAATGTCTACATAAGAGATAACACCTTGTGAGCCCTGCCAACCTAATTTTTTAGTCCCAGTTTATTTAATCCATAGCAATATAAAAACTACCTGTTTATTTTCCAATAGTAACTCTTCAAATATACTTGTTATATGGAATAGATTAAGTTAATTGGAATTATGATTTATTTATACATGTAGAATATGTTTCCCTTTTACCTTAAAATATTTATAACAGCTGACAAAACTTAGGGCAAAACAGACTATTTGGAAGAACTATAAATTATAAATAGATGAATTTTTAGTAGGCTGTGCATAGAAAAACAAAATAAATCAATTAATGATAAAAATCGAATAAGGTTCATTTGAAAGGGCAAGGGTGCAGGCAATATCAGGCATTTGAATTGAATTCATTACTGCTAATAGAAATTGAGCTCGGCTATACATTTTCTAGCAGCTCATACAGACAGAAAATCACACTAGGTTACATAATATTCATTTTTTCTTCTTGGACAAAAGAAGGCAGAAAAGTTTCCTTGAGAGAAAGTTTTTCTTGCAACAGAATTCTTTTTAAGGTTCATGGGCTAACAGTGAAGAATATCTTCAACTTTGCAGGAGGCACAGGCTCTTGCAAGAATGATTTTTTTACCAACCTTCTATAATAAACGAGAGCATAAATGAAATTGGCATTTCTGGGGGGAGCCAACTGAGATAATGTGACCCAGGTATTCTGTGTGCTGCATACCTTATTTAATAATGGGTAAAGAATGGCAGATTGAATAGTAGCATTTCCATGGGTTCTTCCCTAATATATCAATTACAGCAAGCCGAGTTTTGGCATGTGCTATATCAAAATCCGCCCCATGACCAGCAAAAATTTTCTACATCTAGTGTAATTATTTTATATTTTATTCAGACAGTTGCAACAACAACTGCAGCCACAACTGGTAGGATCAGAATGCACAGAAAAAAGCTTATGTGTTCCCAATTTTCTAGATAAAAATAACCAGGTAAGCAAAGTGACAGGACCCTAAAAATTCCATGAAATCAGCTCTACTCCCTATTGATAGAGAAAAGAAACAAGGAATAACTTCGGACACTGGTTTAGCTTAGAGCAGGCTCTCTCCTCAGGTCCTGGTATAAGGAAAAGCAGCTATGGCAAGCCCCTGACTGCTATTTCAGAACCAAGGACAGCAGCAGACATTCCCTTCCACGAGGGGGCAGCGTGGTCATTGGAAATGTTTATGAGCTGAAACTGATTGTCCAATAGGCAGAAGACTAGTTCAGTATCCTTAGTCTCACGACGAGGAGCCAGGGGGCCAAGAGCCCATATTTGCCCTAGATAATAACTTTGGACCTCTTTAAGGATTTGTGCAAGCATTCAGTGGACACCTCAGGTTTTGTAAGCATGGTATCCGGAGTGTCAAAAGGCTAGAAAAAGTACAAAATGCTAAATATTAGAAGACAGGTTTGGACAATGCTGGCTTGAAACTACTCCTCCCAGCTTTTGTATTAATATGGTTTGATTTCATATTTACCAATTAACTGACAGTAACACATGGTCTTTCTAGGGCATTTCAGAACTAGCCTTAGCTAGGTTACTAAAAAATCATGAAGGGATGTTCTGGAAGTAGTATAACAAAAATGATTAAAAACACGGGCTTCAGAGTCCAACAGTTCTGGGTGTAGGACTCTAGCTGACCCTTGATGGACATAAAATGTGCACAAGAAATCAACTGATTTTTTTTTTTTTATGTTACTTAGATTTAGAGTCATTTATTGCCTTGGCATAAACCTAACCTGTACATATGATGCAAGACTGTTGCTCTTAAAGCTACTTATAATGTGGAATCCAGGGTCTGAGGAAAGAGGAAGCAAATAGGTAAACAATCATCTAAACTGTAGTGTAAATGCTATTAGAAATATAAGATCAAAATGTTACAGAGCAGAAGCCAAAGCTGTAACTTCGTGATATGATGTAAGGGAGGCTTTCACAAAGCATTTGCCTTCAGCTCAGGTCATGATCCCCGGGTCCTGGGATTGATTCCCGCATCGGGCTCCCTCCTCAGTGGGGAGCCTGCTTCTCCTTCTCCCTCTACTGCTCCCTCAGTTTGTGCTCTCTTATACTCTCTGTCAAATAAATAAGTAAATAAAATCTTAAAAAAAAAAAAGAAAATTTGGAAAAGGACCTCTTGCCTTTTATCCACCTTTGTAGTCACTTAAATAAATGCTCATTATGACCTTCATAATAACTCCAAGGTGAGTAACACCACTCCTTTTATGCCAAATGGAGGGATGGAAATTTTTGCTGTTGTTCACAAATATGTGGAACTTGGTGGTCCTATCACCTTTTGGTCACTCTGGAAACCATCATTTCTTTCTTCTGTGGGAAGGCCCTGTTTTGGTTCAGGGGACTCAATCTTGCCCCATGCTTCAGTTTTCAATACCGACATCCATCTCCTCTGACTCTGAAATAATCCAGCTCCCTTTTCCATAGGACTGCAAACAGAAAACTATATCCTTCATGTCTGAATGTGTGAGTTTGTGCTGAGCATGTTTTGTGCATGTTGTGTGCGTACATGTGTGTGAGTTTGTGTCTGTGTGTGTGTCTAAGAGAGACAGAGACAGAGAGAAAGATAACCAATTCTCCTGAAAACTCAACAATGCCCTCTTTTTTCCTAGAGAGAAGAAATAAAATGTCTATCCCTCCCTGATAGGGTAACAGGCCCACAAAGAAAAGAAGGTTGTCAGTGTTGAGGTGTCTGTGGCTGTTCCTGCTATTAAGATAACTCATCATGTTAACCTGTAAAAGTTTGAAGAAATCCATGTATTTGGAACTGGCAGGAATAGAGACAAAGGGCAAGGAAAGAGACATTAGCTCTTCTTAGGACAGAACAGGAGCTTTCTAAATTATAACTTCTTGTGTGTGTGAGAGAAGCTCAAATCTTCAAGGAGTAGCTATTCTTTAAACATTTAAATTGTGAGTAGGCTATTTCTTTATATGACGATCTTGGGAGAGATAACCAATGATAAGGGGACAGTGGGTTAGAGATAAAATGGACCAGGTACTTTTGATGGCTGTGCCATGTTCTGAGAATTATCTGTGTGTGTGTGTGTGTGTGTGTGTGTGTGTGTGTGTGTGTGTGTGTATTTTAGCAGATACAACTAGGACTTCAGACATTAACTCTAATCACTCATATGGCCATTTTAATAAACACACTGGGTACATATTTTCAGATGAATGAGAAAAAAGCTTTTTAGGGGAAAAAAAGAGTCTAATAAGGGATCTTTCACTTTCAGTTAGTCAACCTGTTTTCTCTATGCACTGTAATATGTAGCTTCAGTGCAGACCCAAAGGGTCACATACCTGAAAAGGAGTAAAATTATATACCTAAACAAAGATAATCAGTCCTGTTAATGAGATCAGGCTGCTAATGTCAGAGCCACAAATTTGATCTCTATAAAATGTATTCATTTCCAGCTGATCTATGACTACATTCCCTCCTATCGATTTCCTGATGACCATCTCCCTAAAGCTTCCCAAGAGTTAACTAGTTATGTGTCCAGGTATCAAATCAAATATTATCACCAAACCCTCCCCCTCAAAAAATCCTGTTAAACAACAAATTTGGCTAAGCATGGAATGGAAGAGAAAATAAGTGAGTAGCTAAAACATTTTTTACTGGAAGGATGAGGCTATAAGTGATTTATTCACTGGTAGGGCGATTCATGTGATTCTGCTGAGTTACTTACAAACATAATCTGACTCTAGTTGTTATGGTAACATTAACGAAAAATGTGGAAAGAGTTCACGATTAAATTTTTCTTGAAATGATCCAAAATATTAGCTGTAAGTATGAGAATTCTGTAGAAAATGTTATTTAAACTCTTTCTCAGAGCTGCGGCTAGGTTGCAAAGGATGTCTGCCTACAGCTATTCGGGCAGTATAATCCCCTCTGAGATGAGAGCAGAAAAGTGATGAACATTTGAAGAAAAATTTAAGTCTTGCTTTGCCCTCAGGACAGCTCTTTCCTACTACCCCCTCTATTAATATGCAAGGCATGAAACATTAAATGTCACATTCATGTCATACTGTAATGCCTTTGCACTGCAGAATCAAAGTGTAGGATTCTTTTGCCAACATGACTTGGGCTAAAAAAAAAAAAAAATCCATTAACCAGAAGAAAAGGTCAAAAACATAATTCTTAGTTTTCCCTCAAATTTTCTACCAAAATGAGGACAAATTGGAAACAAAATTCCCAGGCTTTTAAGATTCCATTTTCTCAGTTTTCTAATGGAAGACAGTGCCCTGAATAAAGAACTCATGAAAAAGCATCAAACTCTCTTTTATCATTTCTGAATAAAAATTTATAGCTTCATCCAGGAAAGGAAACTCATAAAACTTTTTAGGGAGAGAAGACACTGTTGTATCTTCCTTTAAAATATTTTTTTTATTGCTATTGTTTTTCGGAGGAGAAGTCTGATATTTTTCTCCCAACTATGCACTTAATGATGGTACTAAGAGAGAAAGAACATGAACCAATGGCTGTTATTTCTACTCCCAGCAAAACAGAGCTCATTCTGTCAATGATGGACCACCATTCCCAAATTCTGCAGCTCTGCGGCACACGACTCTCGAATCCTTATTTCTTGCATTGTTAGAACTCAACTGACTTTAGTGGCTGAGAGTTTATGTGGGAATTTGAACACGACTAATTTTCCCAGTGGCTTGCCAAAGACTGTAACCATCAGCATTCCTGTGTGGGGGAAGCTAGGTGGAATTAATATGTTCTGCTGTCCATTTCTCCACAGCTATGAGTCATCAAGGTCACCCCAGAAACATTTCTGGGGTGTAAATGATTAGTAATAGGATTTGGTGTAAGTAGGGAGCGAGAGTTTTTGGGTGCTGCTCTGTGCTTGGAGGATATGTAAGTACTCAGTTGTTCCTAATGTGTGGTATAAGACATGCCTTTGGGATTAGCTTTCCTCCAGTCTGTTCATTCTTTCTAATGCAGATAGTATTAACATTTCAAATTCCACACTAGTGGTTTCCGTCTTTCTCTGTGTGTATAGCACATGTTCAAAGACAAGCAAAATGCATTCCTGAAGTTAGCAATAACTTATTATGGGAGGACAATGTTCTGTGGCTTCAGTACATATAGCTGAGATGTTGCATTTTTCTTGTGGTCACCCTCAGACCTTGACCTCTTAGGTAAAACTATTTATTGCCCTGACTGATAGGAAATTGGGTCCTGGGAATGCAGTGGGGGAGCAAAGAAACAGGGTCCCTGTCCTCACGGAGTTCATGTCCTGAGGATGTTAGGTGTTAGGCAGATAATTATGCAAACTCTGTAGCTCTATTATGTACAGTTGAACCTGGAGAGAGACAAAACAAGCAACTAACACATTTAAATACTATTACAGATAAACGTTTTCTCTCTTTCTTCTCCTTTTTCTACCTTAAAGCGCTTGGGGGAAAGCCATCAGTATATTCTGTTCACATTACCAATCAGCAACTGTTAAGTACCCTGACAACACCAGATGTCGACTGGGAAATGAACGGCATCTGGTCTAGGGTAGGAGGAACAGCACGTGCAAGCATGGGCCGGGGGCTCTGAAAGGTGCTCGGAGATCCCTTGCAGGATCTCGGGGAATTTTAGGACTAAACTAGCAACTGGTGGTCCATCAGCCTGGGCCCTTTGGGGATTTCCTATGGCTTCAAAGTGCTCCCAGAGACAGTGTTTTCTCTTGTTGTCTTTATCAACACAGGATGTTCTCCAGAATCAGCACTGTGCCCTTCTGACCACGGCACGGCTGCTGATGTTCTTGGCAAGGGAAAGAGCAGAAATGATATTTGAAGCTCTCGCCAACCACAAGAGGATTTGTGAACTTTGGAGAGAAAAATAAGTAACTTTGAAGAGCCGGGGGCTGGGGGGAAGCACTGGATGAAGAATCGGAAGACCCAAATTTTTGCCCTGGCTCTATTACTAAAAATTTTTCTCAGAAATGGTGGGCAGTCCATTTCACCTCCCTGGGCCTCCTCCATTAGTGAATGAGCTGGTTAGATCATCTCTACGAAAGACAAGGTAGTGAAGAGACTAAGAAGATTTGGGGGAGGGAGAGAGGCAGAGGGGATTTGCGTCACTTCTTTCCCATTTGACTGGATAAGTAGCTTAGGAGGATTATTTAGTTATTCTACACCCGAATTTCCTCTTCTGAAAAATGGACATGATTATAGTGCCTACTTTATAGGGTTGTTTTCATGATAAAATTAAATAAAGTGCTTATCACAGTGCCTAGCTAAGTGCTAAGTGTTAGCTATTAAGCTTTTTTTAAAAAAAAATTTAAAATTCAATTAGCCAAGGTATAATAGTACATCATTGGTTTTTGATAGAATGTTCAATGATCAATCAGTTCAGTATAAGAAAATGTATATAATTGCTTTGTAATTAAGATAAATCAGTATTTATATAACATTTCATGAAAGGGGTACATATAATAATGATGCTAAAAAAGTCTCCTTATGTTTATACTTTTAAGGGGTGTGTGTGTGTGTGTGTGTGTGTGTGTGTATGTGTGTGTGTGTATGGTGTGTCTGTAAATGTATGCATGGGTATACAAGATACTTGTTTATTCAAGTGCAATATAGTTTTCACTGCTTAAAACATTACTGGAGGTGGAAGATAAACACTCACAAAATAACTAAAAATCCCAAGAAATAAAATAAAATATGAACATAGAGGGAAAATGGCAAGTAGTATAGGATATCTACAGAACCACTATATACCTCACTATTACTTTCCTGGCCTCAGAAGGGTAGAAATGATATAAAATTTGGACTTTGCCTATATCGAATTAACCACAGAAGCAGTAAAGGACATCTATCAGACAGGCTGACTTGTAAAACAGTCTTCTGCTCTATACTTAAAAGAATTCTCCCGAATACGTGTAAAAGCAAAAGCCTTTCTTCCAAAAGCATGCTGTGTCATGAAAGGATGGAAAATGAGATACTAAAACCTGTTTTAGATTATGTTCTGTATTATCATTTATGAAATCTATAGTTTGGGAGCTTTTGCCAAATAAGACTGCTCTGTTTGTGGCATCATCAATTGAATAATAAAAACAAGTGTTTTGGAGACAGATGTGTGTCGGTTTCCATATGTAGAAGAGATGTTTGTTATCGTCTGAAAATCTTAAGGTGGTATTATTTCCTCAACCGATGGTCTTGGCTATGAAGTTTGGTTGGTTCTTGCCCTTCTCTATCTACTTTCAAACTTTAATGATAAAAAGGAAGCCTGTGGATTGGATTTCACAAGAAATTGCAGCTTTGTTTATACATATTTTACTCACATATGGTGAGTGATTCCATTCCCCTTCTGCCTGTTTCCAACCAACAAACACAGCTCGGGGCAGTCGTTCAGTCAAGCCAGGGGAGGCTCCAGTGGGCAATCGCTTGGACCACTGCCTCCAAGAACCTTCATCCTTGGCAAGCCTGATTTCTCCAAGAAGTATGGTGGGCATTTTGCCTCACATGCCAATCGTTTGGACCACTAATTACTACTACTGTTTGTGCATATTTCATATGTCCCATGCACTGCTAACTGTGCCCTTTCCATGGATTATTTTATTTCATCTCTACAAGGATCCATGAGGCAGGCACAGTGATTCTGTGGGGAATGAGATTCAGAGAGGTTAAGAGACTTGTCTATGGGAAGGAACGTCGCTAGGAACTGAAAGAAGGGAGACAGAAAGCAGGAAGTTGTGCCAGCGAGGTTCATGCCATGCGTCACTCTGCAAGTTTTAAAACGCACGGTTATAGAAGCTGCCAATCACTGGGTGATCATCCTGCATTGAAAGAATGTTCCTAACGATTGCATAGCTGGCGGAGTGGGGCAACAGTGATTAAGAGATCAGGCTTTTGAGTTAGAGCGCCCAGAGTTTGTTTCTTACTCTACCACTTCCTATCTGTTTGGCTTTGGATATGTGACTTAACCTTTCTGACCTCAGTTTCCTACTATTCCAAAATGGAAAAATAATATCATTTTCTTCCAAGGATGTTTGTGCGGATTAAACACGATAAAATGGAGCAGGTACTTAGTACAGTGCCATATGCCAGCTGCCCAATAAAGAGTATGGATTATCAAGTATTATTATTCCATAAAATCAGGATTCAATATTTGGTTGTTTAGGGCGACACTGAGATATCTTTGTTGGGCGCATGCTGTGGAGAGGAAACCCGGAGGGAGGGTGGTTGCTTGCAAGGAAGTAAAAGGCAACGTTCTTGGAAAACAGTTGCTTGAGGCAGCAGCTTCAGCTGAATCCATCACACGGCTTCCAGCCCAGTGGAATTACTATGTTTGCACTTTCCTATTAAGGATTCACATCTGGATATAAAGTTCAAACGCAGACTTTGTCAGAACAAGGGTGCACCAGAGCTGCTTCTGCAGATATCTTGGCTGCTGCTCACGGTGCCTGGGTTTTATGTTTCTTGTTTTCCTCTGAATTATTTATCCCGAGCATCTGTGTTACATTATCTTTACGTAACGTCACAGCAGAACTGGGAGAATGGATGCTCCCTTCTCGTTCACCCACTGACAGCAAGTACGCCCTGCAGTTTCCAGGTGTCCTTCCTGCCTTGATCCACTCACTTATCCAGACATTTCCACATCAAGCAGGGCACATCCCCTCTCTTTAGAGGCTGAGGGAAGCCAGCCTCCCATCAGCTCCAGGATGACAGACGGTCCCAGCTCTACTCAAAGATAAGGCCAATCGATCTTTTCCAAGAGCTCCGCAGCGACTGTGATTGCCTAACCAACTTGTACTGCAGACTGACTTTTGTTTTTTAGCCTCCGAAATACAAATTCCTTCTGCATGCTTGCTGGAATCTCACGACCCAGACTGAACAAGAAACTTCTCGGAGACCATGACTATTTGACAAGCTCTTTCAGAGGGTCACATCTAGAGGTTAATACAACAAAGCTAAAAACATTAATACCAATTCAACGATTATTATTTATTAGGCACTTAAAATATGCTAAGAACTAAGTCACATGCTTAGTATGATTAACTCACTTAAATTATATTAAATTAAATTATAATAAATAAATAAATAAAGATAAATAATATTATAATTATATAATATATGTTATATATTATATTATAATTATAAATAAATAATAAATTAAATTAAATTATACAATCCCATGGGACAGGTTCTCTTAGCTTCACTTCAAACAAATGGAAGAAAATTCAAAGCTCCAAGAAGTGACTTGCCTATATTCCCCACTGAGTAGGCAACAGAGCTAAGATTCAACCCCAAATCTCAGCCCATCATCTTTCTTACTACCTTTTGATTGGTGTTTGCATGGTCTATCTTTTGTCATCCTTTTAATTTTAACTGGTCTCTGTCTTTATATTTAAAATAATTCCCTTGTAAGCAGCATGTAGTTGAATTTCTTATTTAATCCAATTTAATAATTTCTACATTTTTAAAAAAAGATTTTATTTATTTATTTGATAGACAGAGATCACAAGCAGGCAGAGAGGCAGGCAGAGAGAGAGGAGGAAGCAGGCTCCCCACTGAGCAGAGAGCCTGATGCGGGGCTCGATCCCAGGACCCTGGGACCATGACGTGAGCTGAAAGCAGAGGCTTTAACCCACTGAGCTACCCAGGCACCCAATAATTTCTACATTTTAATTAGAATGTTTAGACGACTTACATTTAATGTGATTATCGTTATGTTAATCTATTTTATTATTTATTTTCTATTTGTCTGATGTGTTCTTCATTCCATTTGTACTATTTCCTAGCCCACTTTTGAACTGACTATGGTTTATTTCATTTAATCTTACTATTGGCTTATTGGTTCTTCCTCTTTACTTTTTAGTGGTTGCTCTAGAATTGACAATACATATTTATCAAAGCCTACCTTCAAAAAACATTATATTGCTTCAAACATTTTAGCAGAAAATATAAATTTTTTTTCCTCTTTTGTACTATTATATATTTTACTCCTACATAGTCTATAAACCCCATTACATGTTGCTTTTTTTGCTTAAAGTATCCAAGTACTTTGTAAAACTTTTAAAAATAAGGAAAAAAATCTTTTATGTTTGCTCAAGTTTGTATCATTTTGTGTTCTCCCTTTCTTCCTTCAGTTCCACATTCCTACTTGGTATTGTTTTCCTTTTGCCTGAAAGAAGGACTTAAAGTTGTAGTAAAAGACATTGGGCTCCCAGTCTGCCTGTGGCTATACTGTGAGGTAATTGAGTCCCAGTGTCACCATCGGGGGCTACTGCATGGCCAGGGAGCTGGACTATATGGAAGCAGACAGCTTAGCCATAGCTGCATTCACACTCATAAACTGGAAACATTGGCCAAAGTCTGGGTTGGTTCCTGGAGGAAAGAAAAGGTCTCCATCAGAAAGTCCAGTTCAGCATCTTTTGAGTTTCCTTGTCTATGAGCAGTCCTTGGCTGAGACTGAGCTCAAATTACAACATATTAGGAGTCTTGTTTTTTTTGTTTGTTTGTTTGTTTAAGATTTAATTTATTTATTTAACAGACAGAGATCACAAGTAGGCAGAGAGGCAGGCAGAGAGAGAGAGAGAGAGGAAGAGAAGCAGGCTTCCTGCCAAGCAGAAAGCCCAGTGTGGGGGCTCAATCCCAGGCTAAAGGCAGAGGCTTTAATCCACTGAGCCACCCAGGCACCCTTTGGAGTCTCATTCTATCCAAACCTCTATCTTAATGCCTTTCAGAGACTGATGATTGAAAAGTAGAAGATACTTCCAGCTACCTGACCCTTTACATTAGCTAAGGAACCAAAGAATGGAGATGTATCTTCCATACAGAAGCTATCCAACCATCCTCCAAGGACCAAGAACCAGTTCAACCTTGGGAATGCTGTTCAGTGTTGATCATAATGCATGCAAAACTGGGTCTGGAGCTAGGCACTGCCATGGCCTAGCTCCAAAATCTAGTGATGGTTATGATGGATAATAATGATACTAATGGAGAATCTGTTAAGGTCAAGCATGGGTCTAAGAGATTTATAGGTAGACTCAGTGAATACTGATAATAACCCAATGATCACCTCCTATTATTTGTGATTATTCCCACCTTTTTGCACAGAGAATTTAAATATCTTGTTCATGGCCATAAAGCTATTAAGTTGGATTTTAACCATGAAAGTTTGACCTTGGAGTCCACATTCTTAAACCCTATTCTAGAATACTGCTAATCCAGATAGGACTTCCCAGTTTGCCCAAAGCTGCCTTGCTTCTTTCTTCACACATTCCAGCATCTTGAGTTTCTCTCCATACTGACTTCCAAGAAGTAGTGGCTCACTTGGCTTAACCTGGTCTAAAAATATTTCATTCATTCAGAGGAAAAGAAAGTCCACCAAGGCTTGATGCTTCAAGTTCTCAGTTTTGGGTTTTCCATGTTGAGATCTCTTTTCCTGGGCTAGTAGGAAGGACACACAGGGTGCCTATGGAGTTCATGTCTCTTTTGTTTTCCCAGCACACAATTCATGGGGCTACAGTCTTCTGGTCTTCAGTGCTCCTGCTGTTAAGACTTCTATAGGACTTAGCCCTTAGAATGAGAGATACTGTACAGTAAGATTTATCAGGATAGGCGCTGCTTATAGAAATTGAGTTTCTGTAGAAATCACAAAAAGACATGGCCCTTAGGGATGCAGAACCTAAATTAAACAGGCCATAATTTTCATTGTCATAGCATTCTTAGAGCAGAGGCCTGGGGTACTATCCTTAAAAAGGAGGTATTTTCCTTATAGTAGCTTAATGGTCCTAGAGACACCTTGAATCATTACACGAAGAAACAGAAGCTCAAGTGTCCAGATACTGACTACCTTTGGGCAAATAGGGTCAAGACCCCAGTCCTTGGAGATAAAAAGTTTACAGCTGCAACTCATCTGTGACTGGCCTTGGGAAAGTCTTGGAATTTGAACCATGGAGGCTAGGGCCAAGACTTGCTTTCAGAGAGGGCATAAAATGTCCTCTATGAAAAGAAAAAAAGGGATGTTAAGATCCTGTTTCCCTTTGGTTGCTGCATGTCTTCTCTTTCCATGGGAACTGTCTGTAACTCAACCCAGTGTTATCCCAATTAAAATATCACCAACCACAACACGCCCTTTAATACCAGATGACAGGGGATGACATTTGAGGTGGCTGGGCTGGCATAGTGATTACATGGGGAAGGAGAAAAGGTATGCCATCTGGCAAACTGTTAATATGGGCAATTTTGCTCCTCCACAACCAGTATCTTTACTCCAAAAACTCTGTCCCATGCATCATATGCTGAATTAGGATTTTATCATATTTCTCCAGCAGAGAGGAAATACCATCTACAAATAACCAGCTATCTGTTCTTGGGCATGAGGGCTAGCACTTGTCATTAACCAACCACCTTACTATCTGTGATTCACCCACCTTTCTGAGACAGTGGGCAAGAAGAAGGCAGAATATATATGATAATGTTTATTCTGCCTTTGTTAGTTTCACAAGACCATCTGCAGTCCCTAAATTATATTTTTTTCTCTTAGGTTTCTGTTACTCTGGTGTAATCTCACCTCTCATCACAATGAGGTGTTGTGTGTGTGTGTGTTTTTTTAGTGGATGATACATGATACAGGATTTGAGTAATCACGACTTTTGACCAAGATCAGTAAGAGAAACCAATAGAGACCCTCAACTTAAGACAAGAAGGGTCCCAGCCCTGTGACCCTCACTTTAGAGACCTTGTGAATCAAACTACTAAAAAAAAATAATTTTTCAAAGAACACATAGGCCTTCTGCCACTCATGATCCAGACTTGTTCACCAATGCAGCATGATCTGTAATTTTAATCCTCTACGATTGTGGCTGACCCTGTTGGGTCTGGGAAAAGGCTTCTTCACACCCACTGTGTACTCAAAACAAAAAGTGATTGCTTCTAAATATTGTCAAGATGTGTGGGTAGTTTCTATAGAATGTGGAGTGGTTTTGAGAGGTAGAACTTGGGTGAAAGAAAAGACAAGTTAACTCACAGAAATCCTTCTCTCAGAAAGTGAGAATGAACATAATCTTGCAAAAAGAAGTACAATTTTTCCATTAGGGTTGATTGTCCATTTCGGGGGAATATTACTGGTTTTTCCAACTTATGGTTTTGGAGATACATACAAATTAGCATAGTGTTCACAGCAACTGCATGTAGCAGGAGAAGAATTTATATGGAACCAGAAAAGACCTCGAATAGCCAAAGGGATATTGAAAAAGAAAGCCAACGTTGGTGGCATCACAATTCCGGATTTCAAGCTCTATTACAAAGCTGTCATCATCAAGACAGCATGGTACTGGCACAAAAACAGACACATAGATCAATGGAACAGAATAGAGAGCCCAGAAATAGACCCTCAACTCTATGGTCAACTAATCTTCGACAAAGCAGGAAAGAATGTCCAATGGAAAAAAGACAGCCTCTTCAATAAATGGTGCTGGGAAAATTGGACAGCCACATGCAGAAAAATGAAATTGGACCATTTCCTTACACCACACACAAAAATAGACTCAAAATGGATGAAGGACCTCAATGTGCGAAAGGAATCCATCAAAATCCTTGAGGAGAACACGGGCAGCAACCTCTTCGACCTCTGCCGCAAGAATTTCGTACAAGACTAAATTATTCATATTATTCCCAAATGTGTATTATGTTGGTCTACTCCAGATATGCCACCTATGAACTGTGTCACTGATGCTTGACATTGTCAACTAGGTGGGTAATGAAGCCTAGCCTTGCAAACAGTATTATCTTTATAAGTGGAGATAAGATACTTTGATTGAGATAAAACACTGTAAAAGTTTGGTTTTTTTTTTTTTTTTTTTTAAAGAAACTAAAACAGTCAAATACTTTATTATTCCATTTGTACAATATCTTGAAATAGCAAAATTGTAGAGATGGAGAATGCATTAGTGTTGCCAAGAGTTAGGGAAGGTAGTGGGGTATAAGTTGGATGGGGGTCCAAAATAGTAACACAAAGGACACTTATGATAAAACTGTTCTCTGCTCTGTACCCTGATTGTGATGTTGGTCACAGAAATCTACATGCAAGATGGAACTTGGGGATAAAAATATATGTTTATAAAAAATAAAAAAAATATATAAAAAAATAATAATTGAGTTGTAATTTATCATTTTAATCAATATTTTACTCCTAATTTTACTGAATACTTCTGGATAATTAAGAAAAATAACTTTCTGAATGCATTTGAAAATTACTTTAAGTTCATTTTTTTATACTTAATTTGCATTCCTGATTAAATATATTAAAATATAAGCAGATTGAATGATACTGCATTTTTGATCCTTTAGATTACTCTCAATAGAATATAAGTGAAAATTATGATTATAAAATATAATTAGTAATATTGCTGAAATGAAGGCCAAATAACTTTTGCAATAAATATGCAATCATTTAAGAAGTGTCCTTGTTTTATTACTCTTTTAAATAGCAACTATCTTAGTAACAGACCACCCAGAACAGCACTCGATAATAATTAAATTTAGTTGCCTTTGATATCTGGCAAACTATCAGCCATATAAAATAGATACACATATTTTGGAATTTGCATAATGAAGACTTATTTGCCAAGGTAGGAGAATAGATTGTTTTGTTTAAGAGCTTGTTACACTGATTTATAACTTTTAGACATTTAAAGGACTGTATAAGGCTTCCCTTTAGTCTCTTGCCCCACACCTTACAGATATTAGAGTCACTAATGAGGGGAACAAGAATTCTGCCCACAGTCACAATTTGTGACACATATCTCTTGAAAAGTGACCGTGATGGCCCTCTGGAAAGGACTATTTGCAGCATTGTCTCCTAGACTCACCCATAGCCAAAAATCTTCAATCTAATAAAAGTGGCGTCATTTTTATAGTTAAAAAGGGGTGGACCTTGATTTACTTTTCAATTAACCTTGACAAATTTTAACAAATTATCCTTGACAGATTTGAGGGTTTGAAAATCTTGGAATTTGTTTCTGCAACCACCTCTAGTGAATCCAGTTCACACATCTTGAAAAGCTTCAGGGACCTATTTTGCTGTGCATTCCCCAGACGAAATGGGGTCTCTCTTTCTTTTCAGAGTCCCCTCCTCTCCCTTAATTTCCCTCCTGCACCTTTGTCTACCCTGGCCTCTCCTGACATCAACATTCTCCTGCTCTGTCTGCCCTTCCTCCTGGGCTTGCTCTCAGCATGGCATGAAGGCCTCCCTGTGCCCTGAGTGATCTCATTAAGTCTCTTGCCATGGGAAGGAGGAAGCACAAGCTCTTCTCTTGGAGCAGAAAGGCACTAGTAATTCTATTCTCAAGGAAGCAAGTGCCGCGGGGTACCAGGCGAATTGTACATGTATGAGCTTTTTTTTGTAAGATGAGGGTTGAGGACAGAGGTTTGAAGAATCCCAAATACGTGTACTTCCTTGGGATAAGTTACTGGGGTCATGATAATAAAGCAGTTTGAAATCACGTAAAAGCAGAATAATTTATATATAAATTTATGTTTGTTTAATTTAAATGCTGTTAGTTAACATACAGTGCAATATTGGTTTCTGGAGTAGACTTCATGGATTCATCACTTAATGTAATGCTCAGAGCTCATCACATCACTTGGTCTGTTTAGTATCTGTCATCCAGCTAGCCCGTCTCCCCCCCACCTCCCTCCATCAACCCTCAATTTCTCCATCATTAAGAGGCACTTACAGTTTATTTCCCTCTCTCCTTTTCTCCTTCTCCCCCTTTCCCATGTTTATTTATTTATTTTTGTTATAGTTTTTCCTCCAGCCATTTCAGGCAAGTAGGTTTTCTTTCTTTTTTTTCTTGTGCTGAGGAATTTTGCAGGGCCAAGTAAGAAATGACAGAAAGGCCCTTCTCCTTTCTCTTCTGAAAGCTTGAGCTCGTGGAGAGTAAGATGTTAGGCATTTCTGTGGAGGAGGAGGGTAAAATAGCAGCAGTCTTTGAGCACAGCAAGAAAAGAGCTTTTGTTGTTGTTGTTGTTGTTGTTGTTCATTTGTTTTGTTTTGTTTTTTAATCTGTAGACTGGGGTGGGAGCCAGAAGGCTTTATGAGCAGAGGGCACCTATGCCTGGATGCATGACAGTTTCTTATAGACAGACCAAAAGAGTTTGAGGTCTGACATTCTGTTCACACATCATCAGGTACCCTTAACAAAACTGAACCCTAGCTCTGGGATTCCTCTTTTTGCCTGTGTCTCCCAAATATGACAGCCCAGTTGTTGGTCTTAAAAGCAACTTTAGGGGACAGACAAATGCTTTGAGGGTTCTAAGAAGTTCTAATAAGGGCTGGGACTGAAATTCCTGTCCAGTAGAATGAAGGTTTATGGTTAAATATAAGTTTTGTTTTGTTTTAGAAGTTTAATTTTGGAATACCTTTAGATTTATAGAAAAATTGCAAAGATAATATAGAGAGCTCCCATATATACCCCACCTAATTTCTCTTTTGCGACCATCTTACATTACTATGGAACATTCTGTCTAAACTAAGAAATGGACATTGGTACACAACTTTTTACTAAACTCCAAACTTTATTTAGATTTCATCAGTTTTCCCACTAATAGTCTCTTTTTTTAAATTTTGTATTTCCTTTTTAAAAATTTTTTATTTCTTTTCAATGTAACAGTATTCATTGTTTTTGCACCACACCCAGTGCTCCATACAATCCATGCCCTCTCCAATACCCACCATCTCGTTCCCCCAACCTCCCACCCCCCGCCCCTTCAAAACCTTCAGATTGTTTTTCAGAGTCCACAGTCTCTCATGGTTCACCTCCCCTTCCAATTTCCTTCAACTCCCTTCTCCTCTCCATCTCCCTATGTCCTCCATGCTATTTGTTATGCTCCACAAATAAGTGAAACCATATGATAATTGACTCTCTCTGCTTGACTTATTTCACTCAGCATAATCTCTTCCAGTCCCATCCATGTTGCTACAAAAGTTGGGTATTCATCCTTTCTGATGGAGGCATAATACTCCATAGTGTATATGGACCACATCTTCCTTATCCATTCGTCGGCTGAAGGGCATCTTGGTTCTTTCCACAGTTTGGTGACCGTGGCCATTGCTGCTATAAACATTGGGGTACAGATGGCCCTTCTTTTCACTACATCTGTATCTTTGGGGTAAATACCCAGTAGTGCAATTGCAGGGTCATAGGGAAGCTCTATTTTTAATTTCTTGAGGAATCTCCACACTGTTCTCCAAAGTGGCTGCACCAACTTGCATTCCCCCCAACAGTGTAAGAGGGTTCCCCTTTCTCCACATCCTCTCCAACACATGTTGTTTCCTGTCTTGCTAATTTTGGCCATTCTAATTGGTGTAAAGTGGTATCTCAATGTGGTTTTAATTTGAATCTCCCTGATGGCTAGTGATGATGAACATTTTTTCATGTGTCTATTAGCCATTTGTATGTCTTCACTGGAGAAGTGTCTGTTCATATCTTCTGCCCAATTTTTTGATATGATTATCTGTTTTGTGTGTGTTGAGTTTCAGGAGTTCTTTAGAGATCCTGGATATCAACCTTTTGTCTGTGCTGTCATTTGCAAATATCTTCTCCCATTCTGTGGGTTGCCTCTTTGTTTTGTTGACTGTTTCCTTTGCTGTGCAGAAGCTTTTGATCTTGATGAAGTCCCAAAAGTTCATATTTGCTTTTGTTTCCTTTGCCTTTGGAGACATATCTTGAAAGAAGTTGCTGTGGCTGATATTGAAGAGGTTACTCCCTATCTTCTCCTCTAGGATTCTCATGGATTCCTGCCTCACGTTCAGGTCTTTTTATCCATTTTGAGTTTATCTTTGTGTACGGTGTAAGAGAATGGTTGAGTTTCATTTTTCTACATATAGCTGTCCAGTTTTCCCAGCACCATTTATTGAAGAGACTGTCTTTTTTCCACTGTATATTTTTTCCTGTAATAGTCTCTTTCTGTTCCAGGATCCAACCCAAGGTACCACATTGCATTTGTTTTCATGTCTTCAACATCTCCTTTGACCTATGATAGTTTCTTAGTCTCTCCTTGTTTTTATGACCTTGACAGGTTTGAGGAGTGCTGGCGGGTGTTCTGTAGGTATGCTCATCTCCAGTGAGGTTTTTTCTAATGTTTTTCTTATGCTTAGATTGAGATTATGGATTTTTGGAACAAATACCACAGAAGGCAAGTGCCCCTCTCTTCACATGGTTCCAGGGGCATAAAGTTCTTCTGCTTCTTCTTTTTATTTATTTATTTATTTTTTAAATAAAGAAGATTGACAATTCTTACACATTAGAATTTGTAGATGAAGATTCATAATGGATTTTTAGATGAAGATTCATTGCAATTTATACATTCAGATATGAAAGTTTAGACCACCACCTAAGAGAATCATTACTTTAATTATTACAATCGAAGAAGAATTTAACAGCTCCTGCAGTTATTCTAGGTTGGTAAACATTTTCATCAAAGCGCCAAACAGACCTTTTTATGTGTTCCACTGTGATTCTGAGACTATTTAGATAGGATTTCTTGAAAGTATTTGAGGAAGTCTGCTGAAATCTTGTCAAAAACAACTTCCTTACTTTCTGTACTATTAATGTCTCTTATGGCCAAATAAAATCAGCTTTGTCTGAGTATTCAGGAAAATGGGAAAAAAAGAGTATATGAACCACAAACACACCACGTATTAGATGCTCAAACCTGCATTCTCACTTTGTAGTTTCTAGGATACAGGAACTTGTTCATAATAACATGAGTTTTAATAGTGTGGAAAAAAATTAAGGATTTGTTATAAAAGCCATGAGGACATTAACCAAGGTTATTAAAAAACAATTATTCCTTATCTCCTTTTCACCACAACTTTCAGCCTTCAGCATCATCTAGGTCACCATAGAGGTATTAATCAAAATGTTTCCTATAGTGTTGCTAGAAATTCTGACCCATGGAAAATGATTGATGTCCCCTTCCCAGAGATCAGATGGCTATCTTTTAGAGAAGATGAACATGTGACCAGGGCAGACAGCATGTACAAGGCTGAGTAACTGTTCAGCAACAGGTGCACATTTGTTTCCATCAGGTTACAGCCCACCTTTGTCACACTTCCTCGCTATTATAAAAGAGTTCCTATGTGTTGACATAGGTCTCTTTCACTGTGTATATAGAAATCTAGAGACTTTGAAAAACGGAGTTAGCTTAGTTATTATTTCATATAGTACTGTTCTGCTCATGAGAAACCCTAAGACTGACAGCGTCCAAGTAGGCAAGTTTTGGTATGTCATCAGATATGTATGTCATATGCATGTCACTTGCTATGTCATCAATAGAGTCATCAGAGTGAGAGAGGGGGTTAAAGAGGTTGCAAGTACTTGCAGCTCAGGGTGTCTCCAGAGCAATGATTTCGCATACTCTTGGCCAGTTTGGCCGCAAGGATATCACGTTTTGTTTTTCTCTGCCCAATGAACATTTACATATCACCCTGCTCTCTCCTTTACTCGGGGTAAGGAGGTCTTTGTTTACCCTCTTGTAGAGTCTCTTTCAATAGTATCTTTTCTACTGCTTGTCTTTTTATTCACAAGGAAGAGTGATATGGTAATATCTTACCATATCACTCGGTAATATTTTACCATATCATTTGGTAATATCAATTTGGTAATATTTTAAAGGAGAATAAAATAAGGAAGGTACGCCATGGTTAAAACACCCAGTGAAACGTCAAAATGCAAGACACATGGCAGTACAGGTCATTGTGTGGAAGAGCTCAGGGAGAGCAATGTAGACAGCAAATTTTAAGAATAGGGAGGAGGTATACCCCTGTGTTTAGTACAGAATTATTTACAATAACCAAAAAGGAGGGAACCCAAGTATTCCCTCACAGATGAATGGATATACAATAGACTATCCCTCAGTCGTAAAAAAGAATGAAATCTTGCCACCTGCAATGACAACATGGATGGACCTGGAGGATACAATGCTAAGTGAAACAAGACAGAAAGAGAAAGGCAAACACCATATGATTTCACTTATGCGGAATCTAAAAAGCAAAACAGATGAACAAACAAAAATACCAAACAGACTTTAAATACAGAGAACCAACTGCTGGTTTCCAGAGGGAAAGTAGATGAGAATAGGAAAAACAGATGAATGGGGTTAAGAGGTACAAGCTTCCAGTCATGAGTAAGTCATAGAGATGAAAAGCACAGCCTAGGGAATATAGTTGACAATGTTGCAATAACGTTGTATGGTGATGGATGGGGACTTAACTGTGGTGAGTACTGAGTAATGTACAAAACTGATGAATCAATGTAATATACCTGAAATAAATGTAACATTGTATGTCAATTATATGTCAATTAAAAAAAAAAAGAGCAGAGAGCAGATAATATCAGCAAATCAACTCCAAATCATGTGCTGGTTTCAGAGGATGAATTAGCTGCTTCTTTCCATGAATGCAAATCCTACGCTAAATGAGACTGGCTTATACTAATGGGCCTGTCGGGTGTAATTAAGGTTGAGTCACTAACACAAAGGTCAAATGAAATGCAGGTTTGATTTTGTTCTCCAGAGAAGTGGAAGAAAATGCGCGGTTGGAGCTCTGGTGCAAGTTAAGAGCTGTACATAGTAGCGCTTCCATCAACATGGGTCAGTAGAACTAGAATAAGTATATGGAGTAAGTATATGGTATAAGTAGTATAATCCAAAAAAAATCTCCTGGGGGGCAAGATCACAATCAGTTGGGATCATTGTTTTCCTCTTCACTAACTATGCTGTTGGGGAGCTTTTCAGGAGTATTCTGTACAGCTACGGATATAGGAATAGTGTCAAGACCAAAGCCATTCTCCCAAGTTCCTCTTTTTATTAAATACTCTTGTTACGTGGTTCAGGGAGCAGAAGGACAAGCTGATCAGAGAAATACTGTGTAAGGTGACCTGATTATGGGGGTAACATTTTTATTTTCTACTGAAGGTGTGATACTTATAGGCAACTTTTACATCATAATCACCAGGAATTAGTTTCTATGCTAAAATGTTTCATGTAAGTGCACTGACTTTTAATCCTTTCAGCAATCAATCAGGGGGAAACTATATTTACAAGCTACTTTACAGACAAGTAAGTCAGGTTGTGGAGAGATGGAATCACTTGCCTATGGTCATATAATAAATAGTAGTTGGGATCCAAATCCAGACAGTCTGATGCTCACAACCATGTGTTCACAATGCATCCTTCTTTCTTTCCTTCTTTGGTCTGGAGAAGGCTATTGAGCTAAAATATTTGAGATAAACCTATATTGGAATTATGAGAAGAAAAGAAAAGAAAAAATCAAAAAGAATATCCTGAAATAACCAGGTATTTATTTATTTATAAGGTGCGCCCTAAAATAACTGACCAGCACTGGGTAGTAACAGAATTATTTCCATCTGCTTGACCTTATCCATGTGTTGAAACCAGTCACTGTGCTTAATGACACTTGCAGATTTGGTCCCCGTCTTTTTGTAATAATATCTTGCTTTCAGATCAACTATTCTAGGCATTCAGGCCCAACTTTGGTCCTAGAAATACCAGGGCATTAACTTTAGGAGCTGCTGGAACTACAGCTAAGCCTGAACAAAGATAGAAATGATTTAGCTCTTGATCTGGCTTTTAACTGTGTGAGGATAAAAGGCTGGGTGGGGAGGATACTGCTCTTTCTTCTACTATCTTCCTTGGAATTTACTGATTCTTGTCCCCTTTCTAGAATCCCGGTTTCTTAGTCTACTTTCTGGCTGATCCAGCTACACCACTTTCACCTTCTGCCTAGAGGGCAAAAGAGTTTTCTGAAATTCCCCAGCTTCCATGTTCCTTCCATCCATCCACCCATCTACTGTTAGATGAGACCCATTTATATATACATTATATATTTATATACACACATATATATTTATATATTGATATATATATCAATAAATGATATCATATATTGATATATATCAATATTTATATATTTATACATATACATACACTTATGTATAAGTATATGTGTATATATAAGTACTCAACAAGTACTCAATAAGTACTCACACAAGTATATGTGATCTGTATATGTGTATATATATGTGTACTTATTTATATATGTGTATACGTGTGTATATATGTATATGTGTGTATATATGTGTGTATATATACACATATGTATGTGTATATATAAATATATACATATTGATATATAGCAATATATGATATCATTTATTGATTGTAATTAGATTGATATGTGTATATATATATCAATAAATGATATCATTTATTATATACACATATCAATCTCATTACACCAGAGAATGTTCAGTTAGAAAACCCCCAAACCACATACGGAGCTTTATTCATTTCCAACTTAAGTCAGAGTAAATAGAACAGTCTGGTTCTCAGATTTCCAAGGGCCAAAAGATTGTGTACAGTGACAAAATACACTTTTAACACTGTCATGGCTATGGAGTGCACCGCACTGAAATCCTTGTCCTTGAATTAGAGCTGAAAACAGCATAGTTGGGTGGAAGCCTCTTCTGTCCCTTCAGATTTATCATGACATTCATGTGTATGTCCTCTGTTCCCAGAGCTACTCACAGACACTGTCTACAGCAGGCAGGACCGTCTCTGTTGGATGTGGTATTCTCCCAGTGCATGAGCTTTGCCTTGGAATCCATCATTGCTAGGACATTCTCAGAGGAGAGCTACAGTTAAAGACTCTTCCTACCTAGTGTCCCTTTCTTTCCCTTTCTTCTTTTACAAGTGTCAGACCCCCATGGCAATCTGAAGCTTCCCCTCGCCTCCTCCTGCTCCTTACTTCCTTTGTCCTGAATGGACATTTCCCCCAATAAATCTCTTGTACATTTAAATTCCACCCTGGTACGTGGTTTTCACAGGACCTGAGTGTAAATCAACACTACTCCTCACATGTACTTAATATCACAGTCATGTATATGTATGCATGGTTGATCCATTTTCATGCTGTGCCCTACAACCATTTTGAGTGTTGTAGGTCTACACATCCATGACTTGCAGATTTAATATCTAATGTTCCACACTTGCTCTGAAATCTAAATGCCTGTATCCAGCTGTTTAATATCTTTACTTGCTACATGCAAATTTACTCTCATGTCCAACTACTATTTCCCTCGCTTGCTTGACTTCAGACACACTAGTTTTCCCGCTGTTGCATCAAATGCCAGAAATGTTTCTCCTCTGGAGGTTTTGCATTTGCTGTTCTAACTGTCTGGAGTGTTCTTCCCTCAGACAGTCACAGTGCTTACTTATACTCTTCATTCAGATGCTGCTTCAATACCACCTCCTCCAAGAAGCCTCCTCTGACCCCTAACTATAAGAGTCCCCCCTGCCCCTGTTACTTGATTCTCCCTCTTTCTGATTTCTTCATAGTACTTACAACTGATATTTTTTCTAAAAAGGACAGAAAGAAAGAAATGAAATTAGGGGAAAAGAAAAGGAAAGAAGTGAAAGATGAAAGAAAAGCTAAACTGTATTTTTTTTTTTTTTTTACAGAGAGAGATCACAATCACAAGTAGGCAGAGAGGCAGGCAGAGTAGAGAGAGAGAGAGAGAGAGAATGGAGGAGGAGGAAGCAGGCTCCCTGCCTAGTAAAGAGCCTGATGCGGGACTCAATCCCAGGACCCTGAGATCATGACCTGAGCTGAAGGCAGAGGCTTAACCCACTGTTAAGGCTTAACCCACCCAGGTGCCCCCTAAACTGTATTCTTAATTTTATCATAACAGTTTTGGCTGATGTAGTCAATTTGTACCCTTAATGGATTGTTTGAATAAATAATGTTTGTACCAACTAAATATTAGGTATTTCAGAGACTCCGGAGATAAGACCTATCTACATGTCTTCAAAAAACGGTGAGAATAGAAATATTGCCAAATTGAATATAGTAAGTGTATCTGACAAAATAGTATTTAAACTCTCCATTACAAACATGATTTGAATCTATTTCCATAGTTCTGAAGTCTCATCAGTGAGCCTTGGGGAAAGAAATGGACTTTTGCACGTCCCTGACATTTTATCCACAGCCCACACAATAGAAATACAATGTAATGCCTAAACATATGTATATGTTCTGATCTATGTATCCTACTTACAAGTCTATGCCACAGAAATCTCCTTAGGTAGGTAAAGATACATGTACATGATGTTCACTTTAGCATTGTTTGCAAGAGTAACAAATCGGAAACAACCTTAATATCTATCAGTAGAGAAGGAGCTAAACATATTCTGATTCATACACATACTGGAATTCTTTCCAGCAGTAAAATTAGGTAGATATATATATTTTTAACATGAAGAAATGTTTGTGATTATATGAAAAAAGTGAATGCTAAAATTTTTGCGTATATGCATATCTTTGTGTGTCTACTTGCATGCACGTAATTATTTACATATAAACACAGAATAAAAGGTTTGAAAAGGCATTGCTCTGAATGTTAGCTAACTGAACATAATAAAAAATAAAAACATAAAAAATAAATATTTCTGAATGTGTTCACTATGGAAATTTAAATTTCTTTTCTTCATTTTTCTGTAATTTTTAAATATTTTAAAAGAATCAGCACATATCACTTTGTGGAATAAAAAAAATAAATAAATAAAGATTAAGGCAAACACAAAGTCCACAGTAAAGAATTACAGATCACTACTGCTGATGAGAATGGAGAGTCCATTAAATGTTGTCTAGTTCGCAAAACTCTTCCATCATACAGAAGAGAAAACTAAGACCCAGAAGGGAAACTGAATTATCCAGTACTCTAATTTGGGACTCTCGCTCAGCATTCTCCCACTTTAACACCCAGCAGGTGCCCAGTGATTGATGTAATTGGTTTATCTTGATGTGGCGGAGTCTGGGTGTGATCTCATTCCACTGTTGAGCTGCCGCAGAAAATCTCACAGTGGGCACAGAGATGGTTCAGTTTTCCCTTGGACAATGATTATAGCCAGCCTCTGATTTACGTTGATTGAGACATCTTTTTCAATAGCAAAGGGGTTGATAGAAATCTTAGCTAATGTAAGATTTCCTCTGATTAGGAATGTATTTAATTGTCCCTATACTCATCGGTTGTTTTATTGGTGCTCATGGAGAGAAATATTTACCCTAATTTTATTTAGACCTAAATTTATCTTGATAGAGGGACCAGGGCTGAAGCTGATAATAAAAATGCTCTAGATAGAACTGTTAGTTTCCACTACAAGTTTGGAGTGTATTTTTGAGAAAGAAATGTACTGTTGATAAAAGAAGTAGGCTGATAATGAGGAGCTGGAAAAATTATTTTCTATAAGAACACAAAATGCTCCAGCAGAAGTTCAGATTCTAGTTTCATGTTCAACATTGGATCTGTGAAGCCAACTTTGGTGATCGGTTAACAACAGAGTAGCCAAAGTGGCAGTGGGACAGGGGATAGCCTATTGGAACTTTATGAGTGTCAAGAGACCTCGAAATTTCTCAGTCTGAAATGGAGAACTCTTGCATTTTTCCCAATTTCCCAGTTCAGTGGCTCACTGAGAAATGACCATGCGTTACGGCAACCAATGGTAGCATCTTCTGTTCTTTTGCCTCGGCCATGAATCAAAAATCAAAAACCCAGTGCATCTTTATCATAGGATTGGCAGAGCCACACATGCAAAAAACCTTTTTTGTTTTTTTTTTTTAACCTCAATTGCAATGGCACTGGACATCAATGAAGTTATTTGCACAAAATGAAGGGAAAAAAATAACAATCATGGGGGAGAAATAACTCTCTATGATCATCTTTCTTGCCAACAGCTTACAGCCTGCAAAACTATTATTCAGAGAGAAAGTTTTGTATTTATTAGATAAATCAGAGCCAACCCAGGAGGTGTTTGACAGGAGGCATTTAATTTCCTCCTCAGTAGGACATCTTACTCAATAGATGGTGGCTCAGCTGATCCTTTATCCACTGTGTGGAAAAGTGGTGGGAACTGTAAATTGATTGAATTAAGTAACCAGAGCACTGAACTTTGTTGTCCTAGGTTTGTTGTTTTCTTTCCTTTTTTTTTTTTTTCCTTTAACCTTCTACAGAATGAGTTAGCACCACAGCAGTGTGACTCACATGTTCCTTTACCTCTCAGGACATTATCTACTTTGTGTAAAATAATCCCGTATAAAAACTGTTAAACTAAAAACAGGATTTAAATGTTACCCCTCTGGGAGGATTTAAAAATTTTCAGGACATCGAATTCTCCTGAAAGTATGTGGTCCTGAAATAAGTAAATACACGGACACACATGACTGAAAAAAGCTGAATGAGAACCACAGTGTTCTCTCTACACTTTGTTATATGCCTATATAATATTTTACATCAATATAATGATGCGACATAGTATAAAGAGCCCTGGAATGGCAGCTAGAAGACCTGGATCCTAGTTTCAGCTCTGACTCTAAACAGCTGTGTGATTTTGAACAAATCACCACATTAGTTTTCTACGGTTGCTGTAACAGATTATCACAGATTTAGCTGCTGACGATAACCCAAATTTATTATCTCATAGTTCTGTAGATCGTAAGTCCAGTACGAGGCACTGGTTTTTCTGCTCTTTGTTCTGTAAGGCTCAAATCAAGGTGTTGGCCAGTGAGGATGCTTATCTGGAGTCTCTGGGAAAATACCTACTTCTAAGCTCATTCATTCTTTGCAGGTGACTTTGAGAATTGGGTCCATGCAGTTGTGGAAGCTCCATTTCCTTGCTGGCTATGAGCCAGCAGTAATTCTCAGCTTCTAGCCATCCCTTACCTTCTTTATTGGTTCCCATTGTTTTCAGACTCAACAGTGGGTTGGATCGCTCCCAGGTTTCAAATCTCTCCTGCCTCTTCTGTGCCTGCCTCTTTCTGACTCCAGACAGAGAAGACGTTCTGCTTTCAAGGGCTAAGCGAGTAGACGGGGCCATCCAGATGATTCAAGATAAATCTCCCCATTTCAAGGTTCAACCTCAATTGCATCTACAAAGTGCCTTTTACTGTATAAGGTAATGTATTCACAGGTTCCAGAAGTTGGAGTGTGGACATCTTTGAGGGGTACTATTGTTCTGCCTTTCCTTTCCCCCTTCTTTGGGCTGCCTCGGCTTCTTCACCTCTAAAAGAAGGGAGCTGAATGAGATCAGTGTTTATCAAAGTGAGTGGGAAACTTCCTCTGGAAGACCACAACAGAAGTGGTGGGACCTCGATCTGAATGTGACATTTAATCCCATGGATTCACACTGAAACTGTTATCCCTATGACAGTGTCTTTCAGGTCTACCGATAAAGACAGGGAAAAATTCTGTTTGGTGCTAGTATTTCTTCTACATTGATCTGATACTTATTTCTTTTCTCATTGGAGGGGGTTAAGTAGAGAAGAGAAAGAGAGATCAGTGAGAAAGGAGCTTAGACTCCAAGCTGAGGTGGGGACAATCTACCTAGTTAAAGTCAATGTGTGATTTTGCTTTATTGCATTCATTGAACAGCTATCTTCCATTTACGGAGAATTGATATTGGTTTTCTATTTGTGACATCCACAAAATTTTAATTTTAAAACCAATGTATGTAAAAAAATAAAATGAACCAACTTAAAGAAAAATGTCAAGTAAATAATAGCAGCTATACTAGTAAGGCCCATACTATAACAGTGGCAGAAGAATGACAAAGGTGGGGACATTCAGCAGTAGAGGACCTCTTAAGTCCCTTCAAGTTCTGAAAAAGTCAATTTAACCAATAGGATAATGAACCAAAACTTGAAAAAGTACTGCAGAAAAGAGGTCACCCGCATGGTTAATGAATATATGAAAAGGCATTTAGGTTTATTAGGAACGAGGAAAACATGAGCCAGAACCAAAATGAGATACCAATACACATCAAACTGCAAAAATGAAAAGGTCTGACACTCAGTGTGGCAAGAGTGTAGAGCCGTGGGAACTGACAGCCACTGCTAAGGGAGTGTAAGGTCATACGACAGAAAAAGTTGCAGAAGGCTTTGATAAGGGCTGAAAAGATGACTCCCTGTCCCGTGCGGTACAGCCTTCCAGCTTCCTGCTATCTTTCACGCTCTCTCAGCTACTGTGAAGCTCCAGAAACTGTAGACAATGGATGGCAATGCAAATAGTTCTTGTTCATAGAAATGTAAATCGTGTCCAGTGGAATGTCAGTGACTTACCCAACGTGTACTGACCAGTTCTGCAACGACCTGTGCATCTTTTTCAAAGTTTTCACGATAATTCCAGCGAGTTAACACACAGGGTGGTATCAGTTTCAGGTATGGAAGAGAGTCATTCCGCACTTCCATATGCCACCCAGAGCTCCTCACGACAAGTGTCCTCCTTCTTGCCTGTCACATATTTCACCAGTCCCCACCCCCACCCACCATACACCCTCTGCTCACCATCAGTTGGTTCTCTACAGTTAAGAGTCTGTTTCTCGGTTTGCCTCTATCTCTGGTTTTTTCCCCTTTGGTTGCTTTGTTTCTTAAATTTCCTATGTGAGTGCAATCATATGACATCTCTCTTTCTCTGACTGACTTATTTCACTTAGCATAATACCCACTAGCTCCATCCATGTTGGTGCGTATGGTAAGATTTCATTTTTTTTTTTTTGTGGCTGAGTAATATGCCATTACACACACACACACACACACACACACACACACACACACACACACACACCTTCTCTATGCAGTCATCAGTCAATGGACACTTGGGCTGTTTCCCTATCTTTGCTATTGTACATTAATGTTGCTATTAACATGCGGATACATACATCCCTTTGAATTAGTGTTCTTATATTCTTCGGGAAATACCCAGTAGTTCAGTCATAAGGTAATTCAAGTTTTAACTCTTTGAGGAACCTCCATACTCTTTTCTATAGTGACTTGATGCTTACACACTTATCTATATCTGTATCTACTTATATATAGATATGTTGATGCTTAGAATTTTCCTTTGAACTGACTATAACATTACAAGTTCTTTCATTAATTAATGAGTTAAATGAAAACTTTGACATGCACCTATTTTATTTTTGTATGAGTCATGATTATATATTTAAAAAAATATCCCTTAACACTACAAACTAAAAAATAGTTGACTATTAACAAGGAATGCATAACCCAGCAATTCCACTCCTCCATGTACATTCTAGAGAAACTCTTTTACACACACAACAGAAGACACAGAAGATTTGAAGACCTAGTATTTGTAAAAACCAAAACACTTTGGAAGAACCCCAAGGTTTCTTCACAGTAGAGTGAATTAATCAATTATGATATATTCATATATGGACTGGAATACTATACAACCAAAATGAGTTAAGTCCAACTATGTCAAACATGGATGAGAAAAAAACAGATAAGGAGAGAATTCAGACGCAAAAGAATATATACTTATAAGTCCATCAAAAGAATATATACTTATAAGTCCATTTACATAAGCCTCAAAAAAGAGGCAAAGCCAAATTATATTGTTTACAGATACATGCTTGGCTGTCAAAACTACAAATAAAAGAAAGGCAGTATCACAAAAGTTGGGATAGTGGATAGTCTAGGAGGGGGATATGACAGAAGTGGGTTGTGGGCAACCATACTGTTTTGTTAGCTAGGAGACGGGTACACAGGTGGTTCTTTTATTATTATTCTTTAAAATGTACATATATATTTCATATTTTCTTATGTACGACATGCATTATAAAAAAACCAGGTGGTGGGTATTAGGGAGGGCACGTATTGCATGGAGCACTGGGTGTGGTGCAAAAACAATGAATACTGTTATGCTGAAAAGAAATAAAAAGTTAAAAAAAAATTCAAAGTCAATGAATTTGTTGCTCTGGATTCTTTGAATAAATAAATTGCTAATGAATGGGCGAACAAATGACCTCAGAGGCCATCCTTTGAACCCTGAAGCTTGTATTTGTTAATTATTCCTTTATGGTGATAATGTACATTATGAGGTGTAATCCTAAGTTCTGGCCCCAAATGGCTTATAATCCAGACAGTCTCATAAATACTATTACCCCCACCTTCTCCTTTATATTAAATTGTGGGATAAGGGACAGATTAACAGGAAGCCTTAGGGACAAGTAGCAGCTTTGGTCTGTGCCAATTCTGGAGGAGGATGAAGGTACCTCTCTAAGTTCTTCTACTAAGGAAAAAATGGGGGACATTTTTTTGACACCTTACAACATTTTCCTGTTTATGCATGTTTGTAAAAGGTAATTCTGTTTAGACTCCCCATCCAAGGACATATAGTTTTGTACCCGTCTATAAAGCTGAATACCAGTGTCTTTTGGAAATGACACATAGGTACATAAAACATCTAAAACTGTTGACTTGCAATGACTAGAGATCAGCTTTTAATATAATTAAATATTCTACCTAATAGGCAAAACAGAGATAAAATGTTACTTTACAGTAAAATACAGTCACACTAACAAAAAGGAGTCTTTTGATACATGCCTGATTTACATAAAATTCTAAAAATACAATGATATCACAAAGACAGCAATGTAAAACAATATAAGCTAGTGTAAAACTAAGATCTGAATTATGTAATTTCTTTTAACATGATTTTATGATTTGGAGAGAGAAGCTGAAGCACTATATAACACAGGAAAAAGAAAAGAGAAAGCCACAATTTGTTTTGGGGGCCCAGATTTTGAACATAATCTACTTGACATAATGAACTTCTTCTTCTTTTTTTTTTTTTTTTAAGATTTTATTTATTTATTTATTTATTTGACAGAGAGA
Organism: Mustela lutreola; assembly: GCF_030435805.1. NCBI lineage: Eukaryota > Metazoa > Chordata > Mammalia > Carnivora > Mustelidae > Mustela > Mustela lutreola. Next base: position 35,146,533 of record NC_081291.1, read on the forward strand.
GAGACACACACACAGTGAGAGAGGGAACACAAACAGAGAAAGTGGGAGGGGGGGAAGCAGGCTTCTCACTGAGCAAGGAGACAGATGTGGGGCTTGATGCCAGGGTCCTGGGATCATGACCTGAGCCGAAGGCAGACACTTAATGACTGAGCCACCCAGGAGCCCTGGACATAATGAAATTATTTGATGTCTTTAAATGATATACTGCATGTCCCTTTCACCCTACCTCTCTACTTTTTAATTCCTGTTGGTTTGGGATATTATTGTAATGTCAGTAAGTTGAGATTCTTAGATATGTATGCATTTTGTAATCTGTAAATATAAATGGCACAATAGGTACCATGATACACCTGTTCAAATTTATCAACACTCTCTTAGGTCACTTCATGAAAAAAAATTTTTTTTTTGTTTTGGCTAGTGAAATTCAGGCAAACTTAAATAGATGTCCATCAACAGATGAATGGATAAAGAAGATGTGGTATATATACACAATGGAATACTATGCAGCCATCAAAAGAAATGAAATCTTGCCATTTGCGACAACATGGATGGAACTAGAGCGTATCATGCTTAGCGAAATAAGTCAAGCAGAGAAAGACAACTATCATATGATCTCCCTGATATGAGGAAGTGGTGATGCAACATGGGAGCTTAAGTGGGTACGAGAAGAATCAATGAAACAAGATGGGATTGGGAGGGAGACAAACCATAAGTGACTCTTAATCTCACAAAACAAACTGAGGGTTGCTGGGAGGAGGGGGGTTGGGAGAAGGGGGGTGGGGTTATGGACATTGGGGAGGGTGTGTGCTTTGGTGAGTTCTGTGAAGTGTGTAAACCTGGTGATTCACAGACCTGTACCCCTGGGGATAAAAATATATGTTTATAAAAAATAAAAAATTTTTTAAAAATGAACTGAAAATAAATAAATAAATAAATAAAAATTACTGATAAACCCATGTATCTATAAATATCAAATATACACCTAAAGAGAAGGTAAAGGTGAATCTTTTAACACATAAGAGCTAATACAAATTGCTCTGGACATTAATATTTAATCAGGTCATGCACAACTCTGTTTCACCCTAGCACTTGATAGAAACTGCTTGTTTCCTATAATCTAGAATTTCTGTTCTTTCTTTAGTTGAGACTGTACTAGAAAACTTAATAATTAAATAATCTGCAGGATAAATGAGTGTCTCCACTTGAAAAATCACAGAGTAGAATGTCAGTATGATGTGATTATAGGTAGAACAAAGAATTGTCTCTCTACAAATGACCATTTATCACCTCCCCTGGAAATAATCTCCTAAAGGAATGAACACCAGACTCTAAATTTGCTTAATTATTCAGGACAATTCCTTAATGAGGGTGCCCAGAAACCTCTAAGCACCATTACAATGAGCTCTGTTTTGAGTCTGAGAATGCCTAGTATTTGTTCAAAGAGATCTTTCCTCAGCTGTGTCGTTTACGACTACGATGACTACTACTAAACCCGTGACTATGGTGGTTTCTACTACAAGTGCTACAGTTCTCATTTTTTCACTGCCTACTATCTTCTAAGCCTTGTATGTGAAGGCTTGAACCGAGTAGATGAGCCATTAAGGGCAGTCTACCTCTTAGGCAGAGTTAGTTGGTGATGGTTGCATGTGAGTTGAAAATGGCGGCACAGCTAAAATTACCCTTGAAATTTCTTCACATCACCCCTTCATTATAGGCAGTATTTTTGTCTAACAAACATCTCTTAAAAAATCAACAAAGCCAGTTTACCCTGCCAAACTGGAACTAATTGCGTGAACTAGTAGAATGATTTGGGGAGCCATGTGTCTAAGTTAAAGCTGACCATGACGTGGCCTCTACCACTTTTTTAAAATCCAGGACTTTGTAGTAGATGGTGATACATCTACCCTTTCTCTCTTTTCAAATTGTGTTCTATCTATATAATAAAGTTATTATTTGGGGAAAAAAAGAGTTTGGAAGCTTAAATATATGTGTTTGAAATCGAAGAGCATTCATGTCATTTGAGGACCCACTGGCTCTATCAGGCAAGGTCTGGAATGGCTGATCTGTTAGCGTATTCATGACTCAAGTCAAGATCTCAGGCATTAATTTGGATGGTTGGAGACCCTGAGATTTTTTTTTTTTTAAAGGTTTTATTTATTTATCAGAGAGAGGGGGGGAGACAGCAAGCACAGGCAGGCAGAATGGTAGGCAGAGGCAGAGGGAGAAGCAGGCTCCCCGCTGAGCAAGGAGCCTGATGTGGGACTCGATCCCAGGACGCTGGGATCATGACCTGAGCTGAAGGCAGCCGCTTAACCAACTGAGCCACCCAGGCGTCCCGACCCTGAGATTTAAACCAGTGATTAATGAGCCTTTCTACGACTGGCTGCTTGTGTCTAACTGCCCAGCTCAGTATTATCTTATTTATTTATTTTTAAACACACCTCAACCAGACAATTAATCTTGAGAAAAGGCTTTGTAAAGAGAAAAATCAAACTCATGGAACATTTGAAATACTGATTACTATTCCCATCTCAAAGTTCGCATAATAATTATTTAATGATTTTTTAAAATGTACAAGATCACGTATACTCTGTAGACCATGACTTTGGGTACAGTCCAGGAAGAATAACTAAGTTCTATTGTCCTCAAGATTAACACAGAGAAGAGCCTTAAGTTCTAGACATCAGATAAGTACAAAATAAAGTTCTCTGTTCTTTCCAAGATGTTGGTTTTGCTTGTGTTTCTTCCCTGTAGTCTCAGTTTTGACCAAGGATTTTCTCCAAATTATTGTATCTTTGAGGCATTCTCCTACTGAGTAATACTGAGAGCAGTCGAGATTTGTGGAGCATTTTTAATTTATCCAAACACTTCTATGACAGCACCCACTCACCTCCCAACAGTCAACTGTGAGTTCCTTATTTTACTAATGCAAAACCCATACAGATAGGAAGTCAAATATCTGTTGAAGGTTCCGTGTATATTCCAGATCTGAAAGGAAACAGAATCCAAATCGAAAGTCTAATTCTGTGCTCCTTTAGCCAAGCTCAGCCCTGGTGCTGAGTGGTTGCAGATTTCACCCCGGAGTTTTTGGCATTGTCAAGAGAGATCTCAGAGACATAGCTCCTATGTCCAACAGCTTATCTTTACTGGGTAAAAAAACATCTCACTTCTTTGGTTGCTGTTCATTATTGCTATAATGGAAGAGAAATTTTTCCTCTCCCCTCTTACCTTCAGTGGCTGGGGGACTTGGGAATTAAACTGAGAACAGGTAAAGGAGAAAAGGCATATATATACATTTTGCCAATTTTAATTTTACATTCATAGGGACATACAGAAGCGAATATCCAAAGGAGTTGGTAAGGCTTGAGAGCTTACATACTCACTTAATAGGGGAAAAAGAAGAGCAGAAGGGCACTGGGGGAGAAAAAATGATTTCTTAGAAGGGAGGGGAGATAGGGACCTTGGAAACAAAATGACTTTTTTTTTTTTTTTTTAAGGTAAAGGGGCCCTTGGCAGAATAGATGGGAGATGGGATAGTGACAGTCTCTGATGTCTGTCTGGGTGTGGTGCCAACGACTCTCACAGAAGAGAAGATTAGAATAGCTCTCTGGAGGGGATTTATGACAACTGAGCACTCTTGGGAGGCTCTGCTTTTAGGCTGATAAGGGATATCAGGAACACAAATGCCTTCTGTACAAAATAATTCTTATGCCACAGCGGCATATTTGGGGCAGGCATATCATGATTCTCTTTCACAGCCTTTTAAAATAGAGATTTGGGGGCGCCTGGGTGGCTCAGTGGGTTAAAGCCTCTGCCTTTGGCTCAGGTCATGATCCCAGGGTTCTGGGATCCAGCCCCGTGTCTGTCTCTCTGCTCAGCGGGGGGCCTGCTTCCTCCTCTCTCTGTCTGCCTCTCTGCCTACTTGTGATCTCTGTCAATAACTAAATAAAATCTTCAAAAAATAAAAACAACAAAAAAAAATAAAATAGAGATTTACTGAGGTATAAAGGACTTATGGCACATATTTAAAGCATGGAAAGTATTGAATTTCAGCCTGTGTGTACACATGTGATTTTAATACCACAATCAAGATAGTGAATCTGTCCATAACTCCCCCAAATTTTCTTGTGGCCTAACAAAACAGAACTTTTCATTTTTAAATTTTTAATAATTCTTTTTAAAAAACAGACCCTTTTATTTTAAACTCCAACCATGTTTCTACTCTATAGCAGCAGACTGCATTGCCACCCACCCTGATGCTAACACAACGCACTGTTCCTCCGTATATATTACCTATTAGTAAGCCCCAGATACTCTGAACCCATTTGCTTCTCTTCATCTCTCTGGTCACCCCCCTAGTCCGAGTCACATGGTCTACACTGTGGCTCCATAAGCCGGCTTTGTGCTTCCACTCTTACTTGCCAAAATCCATTCTTGATATAGCAGCTAGACTGATCTGCTAAAAAAACCAAATCTGATCAGGTCACTCTCCTGCTTGAGGTGCTTCCGCAGCCTTCCACCACCTCTGGAAGAAAGTGCATGCTTGTCGTCATACCTTTCAAGATTGGTGGTCATCAACTGTCCACCAACCTCTCTGATGCCATCTCTGATGCCATCTCCTCCCATTCTACTACTCACCCTGCCTCCATCCCACTCCACGCCCAACTACTTGTCCTCATTCCCCACCAACACTGGCTTTCTTTCGGTTTCTAGGATAAGGAAAATATATTCCTGCCATTGTGCCTTTGTACCTACTCTTGCCTCTGCCTGGAGCACTCATTCTCCAGTTGTGGGTGACTGACTCCTGGTCATTCATATCTCAACTCAAATGCCATCTCTTTGGAAGACTCCTCTTAGACCTCCATACCCCCACTTTTTACCTCCAACCCCTTTCCTTATTCTATTTCTTTATGGCATTTCCAATGTTTGGAATTACTGATTTATATTTTACAGGTTTACTCTTTGGCTTTTCCACTGGAATATAACCTCCTTGAGAGTTCATTCTTCCAAACTAGAATATTTTAAGCTTTTCATTCATTATCTCATTTTATCTTTATGATACCTCTCTGAGAGAGAACCATTATTGCTACTGTTTCTGATCAAGGAAACTGAGGCTCAGAGAGTTCGAATATTTTTTTTTTTTTTCAAGAACACACAAGTAGGAAATAGTAAACCCAAGTGGCCTGGCTCCAGAGCCTTCATTTTCATTTCTCTGCATGCTGCCCCAACAAATGAGTGTGTTGGCTCACTCCTTAAACAATACTCATAATATCTAGGTTCAAATCTTAATTGTGTAGTTGCAGACAAGTGGTAGATTTAACCTCTCAAATTTGGCATTCTCACCCGAAAAATAAGGATAATGTAGAATGTAACTCGGAGGACAATCATGAGGTTACATTAGTGCAGATTTGGGATTTTCGAAGGATGGTCTCTGGACCAGCAGCATTAACACTCCCTGGGAAGTTGTAAAAATGTAATTTTGCAGTCTCATCCCAGACCTACCGAATCACACACTCTAGGGTCTGTGGAGCAGCCCAGGAATCTGCGTCGTAATCAGTCCTGCAGGTGATTCTAACGTACACTAAACTGGAAGCAGCACACATAGTAACCCTTTCAAGTAGTGTGGCATAAAGTAAGTGAAAATACTCCTACAATTATTATTAACACAGCTGGGAAATAACCCAGTGGTGTTCTCACTGGGGACACTGTTGACATGTTAGCAGGACAAGTTCTCATTAAATGGGTCTGTTCCTCACATTTCCGTATGTTTAACATCCTTGGTGCCTAGACACTATACGTCAGCTACAACACCTTCACATTTTTTTGACAAAATACACTTCTCCAGCATTTCCAAAAAGCCTCTGTTCAGGGCTGGGAGACTCAGTTATGTCTCCAGTTAAGAACTTTAGTTTACAAGTAAGTGAAACCATATGATAATTGATAATTAATAATCACTTACTTGTGGAACATAAGGAATAACACGGAGGACATTAGGAGAAGGAAAGGAAAAGTGAGTTGGGGGACATTGGAGGGAGAGACAAACCATGGGAGACCATGGACTCTGAGAAACAAACTGAGGGTTTTGGAGGGGAGGGACGTGGGGGGTTGGGTAAGCCTGGTGATGGGTATTAAGGAGGGCTTGTATTGCATGGAGCACTGGGTGTGGTGCATAAACAGTGAATCTTGGAACACTGAAAAAATTAAAAATAAAACAAAAAAAAGAACCTTAGTTTACTGATCAGAATGGCACCCTAATATACTTCCTTGTTCAGATTACAAATGTCAAAGAGATATTTGGATGTGAAATGCAAGAAATTTGAGTTGCAAAACAACACTGATATTTTGGATTCCCTGAATTGCCTTTAAGGAGAATGTTTTTCCCAGATTCTCCAGGGAATGCAAAGATGAGACAGAAATGGTTTCTGCCCTCAAGGAGTTTCACTGTAATTGGCTGAGTTAAAGTAATTGCAAAAATAATTATATTACATGGAACAGTGGAAGTCTCTAAGAGATGCCAGCCAATATTACAGTTCTGAAAGAGTGACCATTGACTGTATAAGAAACTAGGATAGATTGCTGGATGAAAGCAGCATGTGAGATAACTAAATGCCTTTGACTGAAAGAATTTAGATTTCCTAAGCTCCACATTGAAGTGAATAATGAGACAATGTCAATTTTTATGTATGAAAATAGACATGTGTCTGTGGGTAAAAGAGAAAGAGATATGAAAACATGAAGCAATTAGGAGTACACGAAATCCTTGCAGAACGGATGATCCACTGCTTCCCAATACAAACCAACTGAAAGAGGTTTTGAAAATATGAGCGCCATCTTAACAATCCTCCAAAAATTCTGGGGAAATTCTTTTCAACCAAGATCTCCATGTAGACATATCAACTGGTGAGAGGTTCCTACTGGAACCTTTAAACAAATGCTGTCTCCTTCATCAGGAATGAAAACAGATGTTACCATAGAATTTTAGAAGTATTGACAGACCAGCCCTAACGTCTTCAACTTGAAAAATTCTCATGCTTCCCCTTGTTCTGGTGTGACTGCGGAAATCTCAGGGAAGAGGTGGTAGGAAGGAAGGAGAGACTACAACCTGTAGTGCTCTTCTGGGATGCTGGCGTCTCCTTACAGGGGCACATAGTAGTGTTTGAGTGCCAACACTTACCAATTGTTAATGGCTGTCTGGAAAAGACTGTGAAGCCACAGCTAATAAGAAAGAATGCCATAATTAATTAGTAGTATCTACCAAGAAAATTGTTAACTTGTGTTACCTCTGTGTTTCCTACACAGAGGTAAAACATGTCTTACACTATTCCATAGGAGACATTATTTGATCCACACTTGATACTGCAATTTTGCTGAAATATTTTCTTTCTACAGACACCAAGATCTCTGAAATATGTACTTCCATGCTCAACATCCCGATGTTCTAGGAATCAAACTGGAAGTAAGAACTTGTTAGTTCATTCACTCATTCAGCGTGTTGTTCATTATCCTGGTTATCTACCACTCCAAAACTTGGTGGTTTCAATCAATAATCATCGTATTCTTTCTTCTAATCTCGATGGGTCAGGAATTTTGGAAAGATTCTCTCAGGTGGTTTTGGCTCAGGGTGTCCCATGTGGTTTCAAGGCCGATGGTAGCTGGATGTGGGAGAGCATGGGGATGGAGTAGCCAGAGGATGGATGAACAATTTCTCTCTCTCTCTCTAGGTAGTTTCAGGACCTCTCCAGACAGGTTAACTTGGACCAAAGGCAAGAGGTACCATCTCTTATGACAGCCTCTGAAATTATACATATCACTTCCACCTTATAGTATTGGATATAAGCCAATAAAAGTCCACCTACATATACTGAAGAGATGGGGAATTAGTCATCACTTCTTGATAGGGATGTACTTATGCATAAAAAAAAATACGGGATGGGAAATTCTATTGTCACCGTCTTTAAAAAAAATGAGTAGCCCTGGTCACAAATACTTATTGAGAATCTACTATGTGCCAGGCTACATGCACATTGAGAATACAGTGCTAAGAAAAGACAAGTTCCTTTCTGTGTAGTTTATACTGCATTGAGGATAAATAAAGAGATAAGCAATAATAAGTAAGAAAGCTAATTTTGGTTAGTGATAAGTGCTATGAAGAATATTTAAAAAGTAGAATAACTGGGTTTGGGGGAGCTTCTTTATTTAAAGTTGATCAGGAAAGGGGTCTCCTAGTCAGGTAACTTGATGAGATGGTACCAGTCACACAGAGATCTGGAGGAACAGAATTCTAGACAAATGCACAGCACATGAAGTAAGAACTAGGTTGCATTTAGAGAAAGAGCAAAACACCTGGTGGAAGGAAACTGGTGGGCAAGGAGGAAGATGCCAAGAGGTGAATTCTGAGAAGTCTGAGTGCTTCAAGGTTAAGATAAGGAGATGGATATTGTTCCAGTCCTCAAGTGAATACATCAGCTTATTCACTGTTTGGAACCATGAGGACCCTATAGAGCTGGCACTCAATTCAGATCTGCTGAATTAAGAATGAATGAATGAATACCCAACTCTCAAGTCACCACCTGTTCATGTCCCAAGGCAAGCTCCCTATGGTGGGGATATCTTCCAGGGTGACAGAGCGGTTGAGATCTTACTTTAAATCTTTAGCTTAAGATTGGCTGGGCCACATTAATGCCTCTATTACCACCTAAATAAAGAGACATAAAAGGGTGGTAATTATAATGTGTGTTGCCCTGCTCTTGGATAATTAAATATTTTATTGTGATGTTGCAATTTGAATTTATTATCCTTTGCTGGGGAACAAAATTAAACATAATGAAGGCTGTTAGTCTCTTCTCGGTTCTGCCTGTATCCTGCACTTTATATCATTTCTACCACTTTGATTAATGGGTTTAATTTACTTTGACTGGAGTATGTGGGCATCAGCAGAGGGGAGGGTTAGACTGTTAAAATCCTTTTAATTAGACTAATAATGTCAAATCTTCGTGTGTTAACAAGAGTGCACTATCAATTAACTTTTGTAGGTGGTTTCTGGAAAGGTAGCAGGGTAGCTTTGAAGTACCCTTGGTGACAGCAGGAGATATGTTAAGTTGACAAATACAGCATAACATTACACATCCCCTTATGATGAAGAGCATTTGTATCTCAAGAGGTTAAAAAAAAAACCCTACATTACAGATGGACACATCCCTAACTTGTTGTGTGGGACGCCTTCTATTTACCCCACCAGGCCTACTCTTCCCCGTGTGTCCTGCATGGACCGCAGAGGGAGGGCTTCTCGTACAGGGCTCAGCCTGATGGTTGGTTTGGCCAAAGGAAACCTCAGCAGGAGATCAGGGTATTTATTCTTTGACTTCCCGGTAAGATTGCTCTATGTATCTCTGAAGCTGGGTGTGTCCCTTGACCTAAAGGTCACTGTTCTTGAAGACAACTTTTCCTACACAACTCTTTCCCTCCACATTCTGCTAACATCTCTACTTTTGACCCCTTTAGGCCAAGTAGAGGTAATAGCTCTTCCTCTGTTACTCAGCCCAGGTTCTTGCACTATCTCCACGGCGCCCCGGACTTTCCTCCTACCTTTGCAAACAGTTCTTTTGGAAATGAACTCTCCTTGAAATTGCCTTTCCCATTGGAATCCTGAGTGATGTCCTCTTGGTAATGCCAATGTTTGATTTATTTTCTTATATTTTAATTTCATACACGCTACGCCTGTAAAATAGACTACATCGTTTAAACAGGCTTCTATGTTCTGTTTCTGAGGTGAGATAGGATTATATTTAAAGGGCTATGTATTTTCATATGTAAGCTTTCTCTACTGCCAGTATTTGTTTTAATAAGAAATCAAGAGTATTTTGGGCAGAGGGTGGGTAGGATAGCTGAAGCAAGGGCTTCCAAAAATAAGCCATTTTTAAAAATTAAAGTTTCCCAAAATATATAAAATAACACAGTTCAACCAATAAAGATTCTCTTGGATCACTATATTTTTTTTTAAATATTTTGAAATGTTCTTTTTTTTTTTTTTTTTAAAGATTTTAACAGACCTGTACCCCTGGGGATAAAAATATATGTTTATAAAAAATAAAAAAATTATAAAAAAAAAAAAGATTTTAAAGATCACAAGTAGGCAGAGAGGCAGGCAGAGAGAGAGAGAGAGAGAGAGAGAGAGAGAAGCAGGCTTCCTGCAGAGCAGGGAGCCCGATGCGGGGCTCAATCCCAGGACCCTGAGATCATGACCCGAGCCGAAGGCAGCAGCCCAAACCACTGAGCCACCCAGGCGCCCCAGATCACTATTTTTAAGACCTCCATCAGCTAGTCTCCATGAAAGGAGTAAACAGACAGGCTTCAGTGTTTAAGTAGATATCCAATCTCTCTATTAATATGAAAATACATGTACATTGTACACATGCACATAAAATGCACTGCAAGGTTTCTGAAGCTCCAACTATTTGAGGAAAAACACATAGTAAAGCTTTTTAGCAATAAATGCTGGAAGGCAGTCAGAATTTTCTATGTTTGCCAGAGGGAAGCTGACCTGTGGTTCTGTGTGGAGAGTCCTTAGGCTGATAATAGGTTGATAATTTCCAACTTCCATTCCCATGCATGTTCTTCCACGCCTCAGAGATTTCAACATGTTCTGGGTGTCCCATTTGGGGGTGGGTGATGGGGCCTGCTAGTCTATCCAGTACCCCCTTTTCAATTAAAATTTTGCTAACAGATTTTATTGGGAACAGAAATGGTGCTAGGCACATATGAATTTTGGCCATGGAGATAAAACCAGAAGTTACTGGTAGAGTTTCTAGAAAACATGTTCTCAAATTATGATGTTTCCTCTTTCCTTCCTATTTTGCACTAGAAATTGGATGTAAAAGTAGAGTTACTGGGTTTTGGGGAGCTTCTTTAGATGAAGTAGATCAGGAAAGGCTCTCCTGATCAGGTAACTTGATGAGATGGTTCCAGTCACATGGAGATAGAAGAGAGGCAGTAGGCAGAGGTAGGAAGAGAGAGAGGGGGAAGCAGGCTCCCTGCTGAGCAGAGAGCCTGATGTGAGGCTCGATCCCAGGACCCTGAGACCATGACTTGAGGCAAAGGCAGAGGCTTAACCCACTGAGCCACCCAGGCGCCCCTCCAGGAATCATTTTACTCCATTACCTTGAGAATGGATGCCACATCCTAAAATAGAAGGGGAAAAGAAAGGAAAAATTCTGGAACCCTCATGATAAGACAGACCTAGAGCAGCAACCCCAGACAGCTTACCACCAACCATGTTAACATATGTCTTCTTTAACCGACTATCCTTTTCACTCTAGGGAAACTGCTAAAGATTCCTCAGAGGAAACTACCATGAATACTGCCTGGGCCACTTAAGAGGAGAACAGATTAGTTTATGAAATAAGATGAATATATAGACACATGTCTACTTTTCTGCCTGATCTTTTGTCCTCACCAGATGAGAATCTGTCAATTCTTAGACTCTCCCTCTAAGTTTCTGTGCCTCGATCTTTCTCTAGTTTCTTGATATCTTTATTCACTCTAACACTTCTTCTGTACAATTTGCAGTGTTTTTCAATAGTCTTATTAAATATGACACAATATGTTGAATCTTTATAGACTAGCATGGGTAATGGTGTTGAACTTCTCACTGCCCCTGCTAGACTGGGCATCCATGAGGGCAGGGACAATGTGTATTCTGTTCCCCAAACACCTGGCACGGGGCGGCAAAAGACACAGGTTGAGATAATGAATGAATAAAAGAAGAAATCAATTAAAAAATAAATGAAAATAAGTTAGAACATACAGATGTTTTAAATGACGAAGCAATGAGGGGAACTATATGATAGAATTTAATTCTCACTAACAGGGGTGGTGAGAAAGAGGCTACTAACTGAATCCTGTGTGCATAAGATGTGGAAGTAGCAGGGGTTCGGGAAACCAGAAGACATGGTCTAGGAGTTCTGTTATGTCTTGTTGTAGAAGCTAAACTGTGACAAAGACCCCAGGTCAGGAGGAATGGCCTCAACAACCCAAAATAATCTCAAAATTCCAGTCAACAACATTTATGCCATCATGACAAGAACAACAAAATAATTGTGTCAGCCACTATTCTATCCACAAATCGCTTCAACTGCTGTGTACTATTAATGGCGGAACCAGGGCAATAAAAACTCATTTCACAACTGTGTCTGCCACCTTGGACCCTCCTGGCCCATCTACTGGGATGCGCAAATTCTCTTCAAAAAAGAGCTCCCCTGGGGATAAAAATATATGTTTATAAAAAATAAAAAATTAATTAAAAAAAAAGAAAGAAAAAACATCAATTTTATAAGAAAAAATTAAAAAAAAAAAAAAAAAAAGAGCTCCCCGACCCAGGGCCCAGGCACATCTGGAGAGTGTCTCTGGGCTTCCCAGCTGCACTTCTAAGCATTCTTGCCTCTCTGGTTTCTTGTTCTGCAGGCTTGCTTATGAGAAGCATTATGCAACCATTTGACCCTGAGCCAAGGACACAAGCCCACAGAGGCCCCAGCTGATGCAAACACAAAGCTCTCTGCTTTCCTGAGGCTGAGTGTGCTGGATTCAGCAGCTTCCCAGTCCCGTCAGAAGGTTGCTGTTACGCATCATGCAGTCATTCTGTTATGTTCTTCTCCTAAGAGAGGGACGAGCCTTTGCAGATGAAGCAGTTATTGGCACTGTCCTGGTGCCGCATGGGTCTGTCTAAAACGTTACCGAAATGTGTTTCATGTAGAGTCCAGAGCTTTACAAGGCTCCATATGGTGATGTGTGCTCTCCTTTTATCTGGGGATCTGAGCCCACTGTGTGATTTATGTGAATCCACTTAGCTTTCAGGTAATAAAATCAAACCCACAACTGCTCTGATTTTCTTTTCTTGCACGAGCAACTTTGCTTATATCCATTCTTTCAGACAGTGCCAGGCAGTGAGCAGGTTGGCTATAGGGGAGGAATGCAGATGGCCCAGTGGAAAGGGACACCGAGTGAACAGTAAGGTAACTGTGTTCTGGGGGCTTATACCTGTGAATCACTCATGAACAAGTATGTGTTGTTCTTTCACAGTCTTGATCATTTCCATTCCTTAAGTGCTACATTTAAAAGTAACAAGATTGGTAACTGCATCTTAACAAAGCGTTTCAATACTTAAACATGTTAATATTTTATTAATAAACATTAGAATGTGGGGCACCTGGGTGGATCAGTCAGTTGGGCGTCTGTCTTGAGCTGAGGTCAGGATCCCATCATCCTGGGATCGAGCCCCTTGGGGCTCCTTGCTCAGGAGGTGTCTGCTTTTCCCTCCCCCTGCTCTTGTGCACACACTCACTCTCAAATAAGTAAATAGAATCTTTAATATACAAACAAACAAACGTTAGAATGTATTTGACTCTAGGACCAGATTAGGATTACTATCATTTTTAAATAGACTAGGACTTTAGAAGAAAACCTCAAGGGACTTTAAGTCCTGTTTTTTAACTTGTTTTACAAAGAAAAATACATTTCACTCACATACTCAATGACTCATATTTAACTATACATATATATCTACATTATCGAGAACATGTTTGCCTTGAGCCAGGGAACACAGAATCCTACCCCAGTTCATACTGTATACGTGCATCACAGAATACCACACAGAGACTGACACACGCATTGGAATTATTCATGCTCTTTGTACACTTTGAGGGATGAATGCTTTGGAGACAAATTCAAAATTTCAGTAAATCAAATCTAGATTTTTTTTTAAATAACTAAAAGCAGAAGGTAAATAATTCAAAACAATAGCTAATCTAAAAATAAGTTGCATTGTGGAATATGTTAGACGTCAAACTCCCTCCAGATGTATCTAGTTATATTTTACCTAAATTCATACTTAAATTTGAACAGTTATTAATGAAGGGCAAGCTAAATTATTGGGTAAATATGAGCCTGAAAGAAGACCAAGAGGCAAAAACACAGATAAATGCTATTTGCTGTTGCTTTTTAACTCCTAGGCAAGCTTATATATTGAAGAACCACACTTTTCACAATGCTCTCAGAGAACAGGTTTTTTGTTCATATGTCAGCAACTCAAGTGTTAAATGATCACAAAATATAGCCAAATGCCAGCTTTTATTTCATCAGTCCTAGCTACAATTAGCCCACCAATTCATTCCATATTTCAACCAAACTTAACCATTTGGACTTGCTCCCAAATGACTTTTGTTTCCCAAATTTGTGTTGCACTCTTTTCTTTGCCACACACCCTTTCTCTGCCCCTGCAGCATGAATCGACTTAGGAGGGTGGGGACACAGGGACTTCCAAGGTCTGAAGTCTGATAGAGAGGACCCCAAAATAGCAGTGTTCATTGCAAATAGTAACTGAGTCCTTCCTGTATGACAGTCATCGCGATGTGTTGATATGCGTTATCTTGTAACACTCTGCACTGTGTTAGGGTCAAAATTATTTGAGGGCCTACAGAGGGAAGACAAACCGAGCTTGTGTCTCAAATGCTAGAAAGTACACTACACTCTTATATTCTGGAAAAATCAAACACTCAAAGCAAAGCAGGGAGGAAGAGAAACAATACTGGTAAGAAAAAGAACTGGAAAGATCACTTACCTTAAACAAGTAAGGTGCTACTTGGGGAGATCTCCCTGTCTTCCCCATTTGCCTTGTTTTGTGACTTCATGTAAGTCCCAAAGGATGTTTCACAAACTTTCAAGTCAGGACAAGCCTTGGGATTCACGTTACACACTTCAGATGACTAAACCCAGCTTTGCGGTACAACGGTTGACCATAAAGTCCTCGTGTGTTTGTACTGGGCACTGCGAAACACAGCTGATAGGATCTATCACTTACAAAGAAAGACAGAACTGAGTCACTGGTTTCGGAGAGCATTGCTCCTTGTCCTACCTTTGACCATCACAGGGCTTGCTCTCTGCTTCTTCTACCGTGAATTCCTTCCTGCATTGTAGGTTATACTTTGTATGTTTGTCTTCATCTCTCTACTAAAATTTATGGAATTTAAAATAAGGGATGGATTTTATTTCTCTCTGAGAAAAAAGAGTGACATGGCATTTAGCCCAGTGTCCCACACATCACTGAATCTCAGTAAGGTTCCTTGAGTTAAATGCTGCCTACAGCTCATACAGACATGCACACACTTAGCTGTCATTTAAGAAATGGTGTAGTCCAATGATCAATGGCAAACTGCCTGGGTTCCAATCCGACTCTGACACTTACAAGCTGTTTCACCTTGAACAAGTCTCTCTGTGCCTCAGTTTCCTCCTAAGTGAAATTATACCAATGATAGTCTTAAATATGTTAATACATGTAAAATATGTCAAACAGTGTCTGGAGTGCATGTAACAAATACTTTGTAGGTATATTATTAATATTATTACTAAGACATCACTCCTAATTTAATTATCCAGGAAAATTACATTAGGTTGAGGTTCCAAAGGAAGGGAAGAAGATCAAAGTTTTCAAGAAAGACATTGTTTGCAAATGGTCACTTATCAATCTTCCATCTTCCTGCGCACACAGTAGATATGGAGACCCATGATGGAAGTATAATCTATTCTCTGTCAAGAGAAGACTCCTGTCCGTAGTAAATTAAATAGAACAAATGGAAAAACAGAGTATGGGTTGCTTCTCAATATGACTGAGTTTTTGCTGAGTTTTACTTCTGGTTTCCCTTTAATTTGGGATATAAGACCCAGGAATGTTTTGTGGTTGGTGCCTGGTTAAGGAGAGCAAGCAAGTCTAGTGGATAACCATATCAGATAGTAGAAAATCACAAAAATTTGGTAAGACTTCCGCTTGGCTGACGAGTGGTCTAGACATTACTATTTTCCCTTTAAGTGCTGATTAGGGATAAGATGCCAAATTGACTTTGAAAAGGTTAAGAATGGCAGGTGTCCCACAAACCAATCCATTGTGACTGTCTTCCTCTCACCTTCTCTCTCCCTCTCTTCTTTCTGCTTAGCCCTCACCTTACTATACCCCTTAACACCTGTAGGAAGAATATGGACTACCGGATCAGTGAGGTGGCCAGAGGGGCCCAGCTCATTCCTTTTCTGGAACTACTTGAATACGGGTCTCGTTTAGCTTAAATACTTCATTCACTATAAACATTCTTTAGTGGAGCCTTTAACACATCGTTCAATCTTTAGCAGATCAAGTAGACCAAAAAATAAGGATATAGGAGAACTGAGAGATAAGAGATAATTTTGGTTTTATAGCTAAGCATTAAAACTTATTTCCGACGTAGACCACACATTTTTTTTTTTTTAAACAAGGTCACAAGGATTATCTCAACAAAATCCTTCAATTGGAAATTGTACAGTCTTGTTGGATTAGCAGAGAGGAAAGTAGGTAAAAGTAGGTAAGAGTGTACTGGTTGACCCACCCGTGTAAGAGTAGGAGAAAGTTCTTTAACACAAGGCTGGGGGAATAAGAGTGAGCATGGGGTGGAACATGGCCAGTGGTATGTTTTGTAGAGAATGATACCCATAAAATGACACCTCCTTTGGTTTACCTTCCCCATGAGTCTTATGGACAAAGGCATAGTTCCTGTTATCTTCTATAGTAACTTTTCATCTTCTTTTTAACAAATGGTGCATCAAGACATATAATTTTAGAAAAATTATTAAAATGTGACATTTTGGACAAATATGCTCTAGTGACTCTCTTGAGCCACTCCCAATCATGCACCCAGGTCACATGTAAGGGCTCTGACAAGAGAGGAAGACGGTGGAATGTATCTAAGAACTGGCCTGAAGGCCAATGGAAATCAAATTTGGCTGAGCAGAGCTTTCCGGTCTTTACAGGCAATTCAAATACTTACTGAGGGTTTTGGAGGGGAGGGGTTGGGGGGTTGGATGAGCCTGGTGATAGGTACTAAGGAGGGCACATATTCCATGGAGCACTGGGTGTGGCGTACAAACAATGAATTTTGGAACACTGAAAAAATTAAATTAAAAAAAAAGAAAAAGAAATAGTCGAAGTACTGGAAATGCAGGGGTGATTTAAATCTGGTCTTGCCCTCAGTGTGCAAAGACAAAAGGAGAGTGAAAGAGTGAAAGAGAAATACAGTCCAACTCACACATGGTAATAGAAATGTTATAGGACCAGGAAAGGAGCACAGATGAGTGGAAAATGGGAGACGGGGAAAGAGGTTAGGGACAACAGAAGCTTCCCTCTATTGTCAACTTGGCAACTTGTCAGCTGTCCAAGGTAAACAAGGATGAGCAAGACTGACCGGAGGGAACAGCCTGAGCGAAGTCTCGCAAACAAGAAAGAACAAAGTCCACGGATAGTTTGGGGAGCCCCGAGGACCTCCAAAGTAAGTAATCTGGGGATTAGGAACAGTGTGTGTTTATTCTAGTGTTTCCTTGAAACTCTGAAGGAAACGATCTTAATGTTTTCTCTTCACACGTCTCAGTTAAAGCCATCTGCTTCTAAGATTTTTTTCCAAACCCAAGGGGGCAAACACCACACAGTTACCAAAATTCTTTAAGTTTACTTAGGAGAGGAACATTTGTTTTTCTTTTATGATTACCCACAATGTTCCTAGTTGTGTCCATTTTAGCTCATAAAAAGAAATGTCTTCTAATCCTACAAGTAATACATACTTATTGGGAGTATACAGAAAAGCATAAAGATAACAATAGAATCAGCCATAAGGCCATCACTCAGGATTTCTGTTAACATAGTGGTATTGATCTTGCAATGCTATACACACACACACACACACACACACACACGTTTATATATGATATATATAATATATATATTTATACTTATAATTATACAATATATTATACCTAAATTTATAAATATAGATATATATACACACATGTTTGCATATATGTATGTTTATAATATAGATTTAAAATACAATTTAAATGCTAAAATTACACATATTTAACAATCCACAATGTCCCCTTATAATGGCATTTTCTTCTACAATATGATTTATTTTGCATAGTATTCTATAGTATGGATGTTCTATTTTTAACTTGCTATTGACCATCATAGAATGTTCCTAATTTTCATTGCCTTTGACCATTTTTTGACTCATCAGAACTCATCTGGGCTTCCTCTTCTCCTGGATAAATCCCCTCAGGGTCTAGTCACATAGATGGCTGGGCCCCTCCTTCGGAGACCTAATCAACTAGTCCATCTAACTGAGCTTAGTGAGAGTCAGTCCAGAGCTAGGCAGCTTTCATGCCCAGTAAGCAATGTCTGTGCAAAAAGAGGATCTGTAGGGCATTGTGGGAGCCAGGGAGTAATGGGTCTTAGGACATTCATACCTGTCCCTGTTCCATGCCCTCCCTTTTCTCGACAGGCAGGAAAGGACAGGGTCTCTCACTGGGCTTGCTGCTTCTTTTATCCTGTTTCTATTATATGATAGTTGCTCGCTTTTCTCAACTGTGAATGACTCTGACTTTCCCCCCAGCAGTGAGAGAACCATTGTCTTGTGGGAAAACTTAAGGGAAAAAAACTTCAGGTTATAAGAGGAACATGAGGCAACACTTTGCTATAATAATCTTTTTACCAGCTGAGGTCCAAAATGCTAGATTGAGTTAAATAACATGATTAGAATGAACTAAATAGTGACAGCTAAGAGGGAAATAGGTTAGAGGGATGTTATTTCAGGCTGCTTGAGAAAGAGAGGAGACGTCTTTCATGGGAAAAAAGGCTCCTGTAGTGAGCATCCAAATAAAGGAAGGAAAAAAGAAACAGAAGTCCAAAAAGTATGCTAGAAAAAGGGGGTCTATAATTTTAAACAACATATGTTATGCAATGGGGTTTGAGGACCGCGAGAGGCACAAGTGTGGGAGCAGTGCTGGGTGCCATGGCTCAGACGAGGGGTCTGCTAACGTTTTCTCTTTAACAGCTGGACAGTTATTCTTTTCCAGCTCTAACCCTAGACTTTGTCATTTTAATTAGAAAGCAGTCACAGGCAGCACCTACACAAATGGGCATGTCTGTGCACCAGTAAGCATGCATTTATAAAATCTGATGGCATCCTGGTGATGAACCACAGACTACAGTTTTCTGACCCCTGGTTTAAATGAGCAAAATGGTGATGGCTGATACCCCTCAGTCGCTTTCTCTAGGACGCGAAAGTCAGGATTTGCCGGTTTGGTTGTTATGAGGATTCGATAATCATGAAAGATCCCAACACAATACCTGGGCGGAGATCCACACCCAGTGTTCACTTACCCACCACCTCAGGAGTCTACGGTCATTATCCACAAGCAGTATGGCCCCAGTTGATTACCCATACAAATTAGGGACAGAAAAGCAGGTAGAAAAGAACATGATAAAGAGAAGGCAGATATTGATGTTGATGGTGCTTTTTCTATACACTCCATTTAGGACAAATTATTAAAAAGCGTCCTCTTGGGCACCTGGATGGCTCAGTGGGTTAAGCCGCTGCCTTCAGCTCAGGTCATGATCTCAGGGTCCTGGGATCGAGTCCCGCATCGGGCTCTCTGCTCAGCAGGGAGCCTGCTTCCCTCTCTCTCTCTCTGCCTGCCTCTCCATCTACTTGTGATTTCTCTCTGTCAAATAAATAAATAAAATCTTAAAAAAAAAAATAAATAAATAAAAAACGTCCTCTTACAAATGGAAGAAACAAGAACAAAAGTGCAACCTTGGGAGCAAAGGGACTCACATTGATGCAAGGTAATTTCCATGACAATAAGCTCATTTACCCTTTCCACTTGAGCTGAGCTTCCCAAATGTGAACAAATATCCTTATTTTTAAGAGATGAAATGAAATGAAAGTAGAAGCAGAAATTTATTTGTATAGATGAATGGGACTTCACTGAAAGCGTAAGATAGTTCATTTAAGATGATTAATTTCAGCCAATGTGACATCTTCATTTTGCCTGGAAGTGGAGTCACCATGGTTTTGCTTCAGGAACTTCCTAAAGGCCTCGCTGTATAGCCCCACTACAGATGCTGCGAAGCATTTCTAAATGAGGTAATTTTATTTTACACTGGGTTTCTTGTAAAAATTATTGTCTTTCTGTACATCTAATTAAAATAAAGATGTAATAAAGAATTTACTGTTTTAATTAGGGCATAGATCTTAAAGCAATTAAGGCACCATTAATAATTCTTTAACAGACTCTTGCACAAGATGAATAAAAAGATTTTTACACCATGAAAAATCAATACACATTACTCATTTGCATTAACAAAGCTACACAAAGCAATCTGAGTCCTCATTAAATTATTTCTCCTGTAAACCAGAGGAGTTTGGAGAGCCATTAGCTATTTATAACCTAGTGGAACTTCACTTAAAAGGGAGAAATCTTACCCAGGACTAGGTACTTGGAGCAGTGTCATTTAAATGCAGAACCAAATAGTATCAAAATGTTAGTGAGTGGAAAGAGATTGATAAATTCCCTAAGAGGAACTTAATGATGAAAGACAGCCACCATCACCATGTTCTAAATGGTTCACAATTCTACTTGAAAAATAAGTCTTCAATTTCTTTCCTGAAGTTGTAGTTAAGGTTCTCTCACCACTATTCTCTACCTGACTCCCCTCTTTCTTTTCTATCCCCTGTCCCTCACCCTCCACACTTGGGCTGTCTTTGAGACAACAGCATCTAGGAGCCAGGAAGACCAGTAACCTTAAACTGCAATCATGAGGGCATTTCAAGTAATATTTTTCAGTTTGGTATTTTCTATAATTTCATCTAATATCATTATAGGAGAATTTAGGTAGGACAAAAAAAATCCAAAAATACTCTGGATAATTTAACTTTTTTTTTTTTTTTTTTTTGGTAAAAAAAGGAAAGGCTATGATGGTATAAAAGAAAACATTAAAAGGGAGAGAAAAGGGGCGCCTGGGTGGCTCAGTGGATTAAGCCGCTGCCTTTGGCTCAGGTCATGATCTCAGGGACCTGGGATAGAGTCCCACATCGAGCTCTCTGCTCAGCAGGGAGCCTGCTTCCTCCTCTCTCTCTGCCTGCCTCTCTGCCTATTTGTGATCTCTCTCTGTCAAATAAATAAATAAAATCTTAAAAAAAAAAAAAGGGGAGAGAAAATGTTTGGCCATGTTTAATTTAAGCCATGCTGTCCCTAATAGATAATGTGGAAAACACTGTGTAGCCCTACCCATGAAAGCTAAGGCTATGAAATGTCCTATTCCCAGGGAAAGAATTGTCTATGAAACTGAATGATCAAATGCATAACTGCAACGGTGACTCTGGATCGTTGTTAGTGGCTGCATTGTATCCTGAGGCAACAAAAGATGGCAGGACATATATAGGTAAGTTGTTCCTGGTTTATTTGGTAAAGCTCAGTTAGCATGGCTGGTTTTGATGAAGGGTCAGTAATGCAACCATCAGGTAAGTCAACAAATAACCAAACCAGTCTGTGCAAAAGCTGTTTCTGGGGCCTTGGGGAAATTTGATTCTACAGCCTTCTAAGAACTTAGAATTCATGAGATGGTAACAAACTTTTCAAAACCAAAAAATCACTGGGGTGGGGAGGGGGTCAGTGCAGATTTGCAATGACTTCTCTCAATTGTTACAATTTGACCAGAAAGAACCATCTCTAGCTGGAGGTGAGGGTCTGGCTCTGTTGTAGGGTAACTGGAAGGTTCTGCATGTGTTTCTAGAATATGCTGCTATGCTAGGTCATGCTGTAATGAAGCGAATTTTGACTTAGAACACCCAATATTTTCGGTCTTCTATGAACTCTAAAATATTAGATTAAATAATATTAAAGTCTATAATTCTGCTTACTATAGATAGAATTAGCTATAATATTAGCATATTTCAAAGATCATGAAATAATTTAGTCCTACCTACTAGGAAATACAAAGGCACAGATGCTAACAGAAACATTGCTGATTACATTCCAGGGAGACTGCTGGTTTTCCTCCCCTTATCTATTCTTCCATTCTTACCAAGTTCAAAATCTGTGGGACACAACAAAGGCAGTCCTGAGAGGAAAATATATAGCGGTTCAAACCTTCCTCAAGAAACAAGAAAGGTCTCAGGTACACAACCTAACCCTCCACCTAAAGGAGCTGGAGAAAGAACAAGAAAGAAACCCTAAGCCCAGCAGGAGAAGAGAAATCATAAAGATCAGAGCAGAAATCAATGAAATAGAAACCAAAAAGACAATAGAGCAAATCAACGAAACTAGGAGCTGGTTCTTTGAAAGAATTAATAAAATTGATAAACCCTTGGCCAGACTTATCAAAAAGAAAAGAGAAAGGACCCAAATAAATAAAATCATGAATGAAAGAGGAGAGATCACAACTAACACCAAAGAAATACAAACTATTATAAGAACATACTATGAGCAACTCTACGCCAACAAATTTGACAATCTGGAAGAAATGGGTGCATTCCTAGAAACATATAAACTACCACAACTGAACCAGGAAGAAATAGAAAGCCTGAACAGACCCATAACCAGTAAGGAGATTGAAACAGTCATTAAAAATCTCCAAACAAACAAAAGCCCAGGGCCAGACGGCTTCCCGGGGGAATTCTACCAAACATTAAAAGAAGAACTAATTCCTATTCTCTTGAAACTGTTCCAAAAAATAGAAATGGAAGGAAAACTTCCAAACTTGTTTTATGAGGCCAGCATCACCTTGATCCCCAAACCAGACAAGGATCCCACCAAAAAAGAGAGCTATAGACCAATATCCTTGATGAACACAGATGCGAAAATTCTCACCAAAATACTAGCCAATAGGATTCAACAGTACATTTAAAGGATTATTCACCACGACCAAGTGGGATTTATTCCAGGGCTGCAAGGTTGGTTCAACATCCGCAAATCAGTCAATGTGATACCAAGTGAGAGGACCCACAAATTCTAAATGAGCTTATAACTAAGTGTGGCCTGGTTTGTAATTTCTGTCCAGTAATATGCATAGAGAACTTCCTGGGGCATCTTCCCTCAAAATAAACAGAACATAGCCTTTATCCTCTTTTTATTTGTTCCCCCTTCCTTCCTGCTCCTGGAATGTAGATGAGATGGCTGTGGCTGAAGCAGCCATCTTAGACTACACACGCATTTTACAAATGGAAGCCATATACACAGAGCAACAAGACAAAAGAGGCTGGCCCATGAGAACTTCACAGAGCAGGAATGTTCTGGGGAGTCCTGACCACTGATTGTAGCCTAGATGCTAAGTGAACAAGTGTGTGGTCTGTTGTGGCAAGAGTGAGTTTGCATTTGGATTCTGAAAGTATCATAAGGATAGCCCTGCCCTGCACCATCAGGGATGTATGTTTACTTGAGATGCAATTTTGAATCTGTTGCTGGATTCCCTTACTTTTTTCTTTATAGCTTCTGAGTTTTGATTGCAAAGGTCTTCTCTTTTTTAAGATTTATTGAAAAAAATTTTCTGTAATTTCCTTCAGAACTGTTGGGTTTTCTTTTCTTCTTCTTCTCCTTATTTTTAAGATATTATTTATTTGAGAGAGAGCGAGAACACGTGCATGTGAGTGACGGGAGGGAGAGAGGGGGGAGAGAGAGGGAGAGAATCTCAAGCCAACTGTGTGCTGAATGCAGAACCCAATGTGGGGCTCGATTGCACAACCCTGAGATCATGATCTGAACTGAAAGCAAGAGCTGGAGGCTTAAACCAAGTGGGCCACCCGGTGCCCCTTGGGCCTTCTTTTTTAATATTCAAATTCTGTATTCATAAGAATACAGAATTCATAAGTGGTACTGGAGTTGTCCACATAGTAAAGTATGTGTATGATTAACACTAAAGTTAATTTCAGTTAACCTCAAGCAAGTATTTTTCAATACCTCCTTCCTACTACTACAGTGAAATTTTTGTTCTCAGAAGGACATAAACTTTTATTTCTTAGAAGAAACGCAAATAATCAACAAACCTAAGGAAATGTTTACTAGCAATGCCAATAAAAATGTTTTGCATGTTAAATGAGTCAAAGTTGGAAGAAAAAAAAAAACCCCACAACTTTGCTGACCTGGGTATGTTGATATAAGTACTCTTTTATCCTTGATGGTAGGTGTGTGAATTCCTTTCTGGAAAGCAATCTGGCAATGTGTTACATAAAGCTTATTAAAGTTCATACTCTCGGATCTAGGAATTCCACTTCAGAAAATCTACCCTAGAGAATTAGTTCAATATTTTGACAAGAAGTTCAAAGATACTCATCTCAGAATAATTCTTGGTAGTGAAATATTTTTTAAGAAGTCTAAATGTCTCTCAATAGAAAAAGTAAATGAAGGCACATTTATCACTGGGATATTAAACAACTATTACAATTTTTTTAAAGAATTTGTAATAATGTAGGGCAGTGGTTTTGATAATGAATAAAAAATAGCATTTATTAAACTTCATTAGGTGCAGAAAAATGACTTGAAGGAAATGCACTATATTAATCAACTACCTGAGGTTATGGTTAATTTTTATTTTCTGCTTTAATATTTTCCAATTTTTTAAAAAAATATTTATTTGTTTTTAGAGAGAGAGAGAGAGATTGCAGTGGGAGGGACAAAGAGAGAGGGAGCTACTCTCAAGCAGACTCTGTGCTGAGCACAGAGCTGACATGGGGCTCGATCTCATGACTTTGAGATCATGACCTGAGCCGAGATCAAGAGTCAGAGACTTACCTGTCTGAGCCACACAGGAACCCCCATGAAAGATGGATTTTTATTGTAATTAGAAAGAATGATTAAAAATTTAAGTATGAGGCTGAGTTCTACTTGGAACAAAGTAACAAGTAGCATTGCTTACAAAAAACTCATTTAACCAAAATTTTCCCTCTCTGGGTCTGCTACATGTAATACTATTGCTATTTTGCTGACAAATCCAGGATTCTTTCTCTCATTAATAATTTGATGAATGTGAAATGAGTTATAAACCAATTATAAAGAAGTCATTACTGCCTAATAGACATAAAATAACATTAACGCAGAAATGCATCTATTCGTGTGCTGACAATCTTGCTCATCAAACTGCCCAGAAAATGAAGCTCCCATCATTTAAATGTACCAAATCAGGGAATCTCAACAGAAACTTAGTTACTTTGTTATCTGGCAACAGGGTTTCTTGGTTGTACAAAATGATCATTAAAGCTTATTGAGCAAAGACTAGGGGTTTTATCTAAAGGGGTCTGAAGGTTCAGAAACTAAAGAACACAGAAATATTGACATTCTGGTATTCTAAAATTGGATTGATCACCTCAGTATAGAGTGAGATTAATTTAGAATAACATTCTATTGATATAGTTGAATATAAATAAAATACTTTATTCTGATTAATTCCAGGTTTCAGTTTGCTATGAAATCCTAGCAAATTTATTTAAAGTGACCCTAAAGCATGCCCAAAGATTTATCTACAGAAGTATTCCTTATAACAATATTTATATTAATGACAATAGAAGAAAATTTAATGTCTAACAACTGAGCTTTTTTTTAAAAATAAAATTGTGTTTCTATAAAATGAAATCTTTTAAAAATTATTTAAAATATTATAAAGGAATACTGAGTAAAATGAAGAATGTAAACACATATTAAATAAAAAGGTGGTTACCAGATTGAACCTTAATACAGATATATAATATACATATATATGTAGAATTTTTCCATTACTATATATATCTGTAAATTCATATATATGAATATATGCATAAAACAAGTTTTGTCTCCAAACATCATCTGTAGGTAATAGTATCATATACTCATAATAAAGACATACTTTAATATATGTTAAAGCATAATAACGGGCTAAATCTCAATAGTTCTGAAATGTGTATTTACACAGTGTGGACAAAAAGCTATTTAAAAACTACCAGTTTCTATCAGTGGTCATAGATAGCTCTTGTATAAAGAAAAATTGGCCCTTCAATGGGATATTGGATTACGCAAAAGCAAAACCTTACTGGAGTGGCCAAGTGTTCAACTGAGATCAGAATTAAACTGCTCTGTAGGACATTGCAACAGTTTGTCTTCACTCTGTGTTAAATTTTCCCTGTGAGGTTTTGTTTAATTGAGTAGTGAGCACAGACCATGGAGGAGGGGACAGGGAGGGAGGCAAGGTTGTTTCTCTCCCTACCAGACTGGACCAGGGTATTATCTCAGAGGATCGAGAACACCTAGATGTTAAGCAGGCAGAACACAAACAAAGGCAGGTATCGGTAGGAGAGATTATCAGAAACTTCTCGGTAAAAGTTTGGCTTTCCACCTTCCAGAGCTTGGAACCACTCTGAGATGAAAGACATAGTAACTGCAAACAAGGATCTGCTCTTTGTCAAGGAATATTAATGAGCTAAGTTTGATATTACAGAAATAACTTGGAGGATTAATAGTCACTCGGATTTAGAGGGCAGGTTAGGAAATGTCTGTGTCTCTCTCTTTCCTCATCTGACATTATGTCCTCTATCAGTTAGGAATGCACTTAGCTCTGGGGAATAAATAGAAAATCCAACAAAGTGTGACTTAGGTAGTATAGACATGCATTATTCCATGGAATGACAAGAAAACTGCTGTCACTGGTTTAACATTCAATGAGGTCACCAGAGATTCTGCCTCTCTTTTCTCCCCATTCTGTCCTCCATAGCATGCTGGGTTTTGCCCTTTGATTTGCTGCCTCATGATTACAAGGTGGCTGCTACATCACGACAGTGAATAGTGTATTTGAACTCTAAGACAGAAGAATGGGAAAAGAGACAAGTAGACTTGATCTTTTTTTTTTTTTTTTTTTTTTTTTTTTTGGCAAAAAAGTGAATACCTTCCCAGAACTTCCATCCATACCACCAGAAATTTTCTATTAAGATCTGTCACATGAATACTTTAGGCTGAACGAATGGTTAACGGAGTAAACCATTTCTTCCCCAGCCCTCCAGGGAGGTGGCTCAGGGACATTGAGGCTTACATGTGACTATAACCAAGCAAGGTCTCTTCTACTCCTCCTTGTGGCTTTCAGAGTTACAGGACAAATTTTCTATCAGTTGTGATTTCTCCTCTGGCTGCTCCCCAGAGTTATTCCAGAACAGTCCTGTTTTTCCATTTTGTTTGATATTTCAATAAATAGAAACAGGTAACAAAAAAAATCATTACTTTGGAATCTTCAAACACAATGATAAATTTACGGATGGTTTAATAAAGTAGGAAAGGGCAGAAAAACGCTCACTTAAGATCAAAAACAGTTCTGTCTGCCACGGTGATGAGAAGATTGTGAGATGGGCACTGCCTGATTCTAAAAGAGTAGCCAATACTACCTTTTACCTGCTTCTCTTGTTTTACGTACTTAGGGACACCAAGAAAGCACAGCTGCTAGACTTGAGTCCAGCTGCTGGAAACCCTGAATACTCAAGGAGTCGTCTCTACCAGTGTTCCTCAAGTTCTTTTCCACTGTTGTCCCTCTAAGAACCTGTCACATATGTTTTTCCTAATTGCCTCCCTCATAAAATTTTAGTGGCTAGACTTAAGTCTCTGATCATGAACTGTGTGCATGAGTGTATTTTATACCTAGAAAGAGTAAGATTTTTATATTTCCCTCCAACAGAAAAACAATCTTTGCTACCTTAGGATAATATTGCTCCTACTGAGAATGCATGTCTAGATCATAAACACTTCTTCTTAGGGAGGGGTGAAGGAGGGAATTAAGGAAAGGATCTTAACCAACCACTGGGGGACAAAAAGAACTTTACAGGCAGAGACAGAAGGAAAAGCATTGGATGTTGTGGGAATGTAGGAATAAAGCTGAAGCCGTAGAGGACTATCAGTCATGTATGGGGCATGAAGAATGTACAACTCAGCCAGTGTCACAGGTTTAGATGGGCACGTCCTCAAAGATGTAGTAACTGTCAGACTACACAGCCGGGGTCTCCGTGCTGACACAGAGTATCAAAGTCTACCAAAGGGGAAACTCACTAAAGGGAAGTGAAATTGTGAAGCAGTGGTGGTTTGGATGATCATGTGCAATTTGACTCATCTCCACGCCTTTATCTATCTATCTATCTATCTATCTATTTATTTATTTTTACTTTTCAAAACAACTGCCTACAAGTTACAAGAGTGAGTCTACCTTAATGATCCTCACTAGGGCAGATAAGAATTCCTCAAGTTCTATTAAACAAGAACAACTTTACTTATTCAGATAAACAATGCCGGATTCCTACCCAGGCAGCACTTGAAGAGCTGAGCATAGTAAAGAAATAACTTAGGAAGAAATTGCATGGAATCTCAAATGGTAACATGTCCCCTGAGCTTCTTAATGCAAAGAAAACACCTAGTAGCTTAAGCATGAATAAAAGCCGCTTTGTGTTTTACCTTTATTCCAAAATGGTCATAATTAATTTTGTTGACACAAATACACAAGAACTAAAAGAGAAACAGCCCCATGTTGGTGAGAAGACTAACCCACTCCTGCCCTAATACACTAGAGAAATACCCCAACCATCCACCCATGTGAAAGCAATCTTTCTAATGACTCCAAGGTCAGTGAGACCTCTGTTAAAAACCAAACCAAAAAGCTATTGCTTGAATGCAAATACACTAGGATCACATTATGTATCTAATTTAACCAACATTTCAGATGAAATTATGTTATAAAAATGAAAGTGAAACTCATAAAGATCTCTTTTGTTCATGCTCTCTAGGATTATTTCATCCCCCTTTAAATAACTCCCATTTGGAAAAATACCCTCCCACACACACACAGAATGGGATAATTTCAAGAGGTATGCATTAAAACCCGAACTGAAATCTGTCTAGGGAGGGGTCAACTAACATGTTACAACTAGATAAATTTTTTTCTTTGAAATACTAGGTCAATAAATCAGAAAAAGAGGAAATGTAGGCATATTTTTCCCACTGAATTTATGACTCTCTGCTGTCATGAAAAAATTTAGAGGTTATCCTATAGGATTGATTGTTCCTTTTTTACAGTCTAGGAAACAAATCTGTGTAAGGACTGTGCCATTCAAAGCTCAGAGACCTCATTTTCAAACTAATCAAAGAAACCAGTAATGAGGTGCTGTAGCTTTTTACCCTTGGTCAGCATGCAATAACTTACACAGGGATACAAGTTGAATTTTCTTAAGTTTAAAAGGAGATTTTCTAAATAAAACTTGGTATCCTAAATAAATCCCAGTAAAGGATATTAGTGGAAAACTGATGAAATCCCAATCAAATCTGTACATTAGCTAATAGTAATGTATCAAATGTACTTTGGTTAGGTCTGAGATGTTACCATTTTAGGGAAAGCTGGAGGAAAGATATGTGGGAACATTTGTAGTATCCTCACAACTTTTTCTATAAATCCAAAATTATTCCCCGAAAAAGTTTGAAAAAATTTCTCTCCAGTTTACCAGTCCTAGAGAATATCCTTTGTATTTCTTTTAGAGAACCATGTTTTCTGGCCATTCTAACAGATTAGGAATTATTTTGCTCTTTTTGTATATAGAATCACTTAATAACCATTTCCTACATTAATTTCTACCAACGGCACAGTGGAGCTGTTCTAGACTTAGCTTTGAGGATCCTGCATTTGAATTTACTGTGAGAGGCGAGATCCGGTCCCCATCATAAAACCTGTCGGTAGCTCAATCTCTCCACTTTTTTTTTTTTTAAGATTTTATTCATTTATTTGACAGAAAGAGGTCACAAGTAGGCGGAGAGGCAGGCAGAGAGAGAGGAGGAAGCAGGCTCCCCACTGAGCAGAGATCCTGATGTGGGGCTTGACCCCAAAGCCCTGGGATCATGACCTAAACCAAAGGCAGAGGCTTTAACCCATTGAGCCACCCAGGCGCCCCTCAATCTCTCCATTTAATCCTGTCAGGACAGGATCCCACCCCACTCATTTCTGCAAGTTAGAATAACAATTCCTGGGCTTAATATGGATCAGGAGGAGGTTTCACAGTAAAATTTAGTTTAAACCTCCAGTTCCCCCACCTACCAGGCAGGCTACTTTGGGGCAAAGTCTTTAACCACATTGGAGCCCCCTTCCCTCATCTATCAAATGAGCTACTGAGAAGGTTCAGTGACGGGACACAGGAAGAGCCCCTAGCAGCATGTGGAACAAGGTGGAAGGTTCGCAGGCGTCCTCCACAGGTCAGCGCCAGTCACGGGCTGATTGAAACACTTGTTTGACTTTGAAACACTCGTCCAGTACTTATCATGTGTGAGACTCCATTCTAAGTGTTTTTCACATAGTCATGTTTTATTATCCTAAGAACCTTATGGGGAAGGCATTATTATTTTCCTCTTTTCTAGATGAGGAGAACGGAATCACAAAGCAGTTAAAGTACTTGCCAAGTTCAGAGTGCCTGGGAGTGGAAGGGCCTGAGATCAGCACCCACGTACTCTTTCCCGGGTGTGGAGTCCTAAAACCCTATGCTATCATAGAACATATTCTACTAAAGACATGCTTAGGAGCAGATACCGTGCTCACTTTCTTCTCTTTGTCCACTTCACTACTTTCTGCCTAATTTGGCCAAAACCATGTTTAATAGTAACCACACTGTGAATGCCTAGCGCCAAGCACCGCCAGCATGGCACAAAGGAACCAACATTTGCCAAGGGCCCCCAACATTCTACTGTGTCTCAAATGTTAGACTCTCATTCAAGTCTCCAACCATCATATCAAGTATACTGGCGTTATTTCCATTCCCCCCTGGGGGAGTCAAAATACACAGAGTACTTAACTTCCCAATGTCCTAGAGTGGATCAGAAGTGCAGCCACGACTGCAATCCCAGAATTCGTTTCAAAAATCAGGCTTTTTCCAATATACTTGGTGGCCTCCCAAATGAAATAATTACTAGGAATATAGCAAGTTTTGCCACAAAAATGGCTCTGTAAATACAGGTCTGTATTTAGACACCAGCACAGAAAGACTTTCTCTGACTCCCCCATATAAACTGTACACCTTTCACTTGCCATCCTTTTATTCCGCTTCTTTCCTCATTGTATTCATTATCTGACACCATATTGCTTTTGTTTATCTTCTGTTTCCCAACCTAACTGCTATATTCTTTTTTTTAAAGATTTTATTTATTTATTTGAGAGAGAGAGCGCGCATGAGAACATGGAGGGTCAGAGGGAGAAGCAGGCTCCCCACCGAACAGGGAGCCCGATACTCGGGACTTGATCCTGGAACTCCAGGATTATGACCCGAGCCAAGGCAGTGGCTTAACCAACTGAGCCACCCAGGCGTCCTAACTGCTACGTTCTAAGAGGGCATGGAACGGTCTGTCTTGGTCACATTGAATCCCAAGACCTGGAACGATACCTGGTACAGAGTAAGGGTTCAACAGAATGTTGTGGAATTAATAAATAAATATGCAGAAGATTCCCAGAACCGATTGTTATGAATCTTCTTATCATCACTTCTGCCTCCTTTTATTTTTTATTTTATGTATTTATTTTTTTAAAGATTTTATTTATTTGACAGTGAGAGAGAGAGAGAGAGTGAGAGCAGGAACACAAGCAGGCTCTCCGCAGAGCAGGGAGCCCAGTGCAGGCAAAGGCAAAGGCTTAACAACAGAGCCACCCGGGCACCTTGTGCCTCCTTTTATCAGTTAGGTGAGTCAGTTGGGACAAAGCTTTATTTTTTTAAAGATAAAACTGATAGGAAAACTGAATAAAGACTGTTGGGTTCAATTAGACCAAAGCACAAAGACCAAGCAACATCACTAACCCCCAGTGGACCACACAGGTGGGGTGGGGATGACCTCCAGGCCGTGTAGCTGCCACCGCGGTTACCAAAGAGAGCCCTACTTTCCCTGCCTTCTACATCTTTGTGAGCTCAAAATTGTCCCTCTGCTACTGATCATAAATTGTTTTAATTCACCTCTCATTTTTCCATCAGGAAACAATTGGCCTTGGTTTATTTTTTATCACTTTATTTACATGTCTCCTGCAAGACTGAAGCATCGATTTTCCCAAGATAATGTTAATAGGATCGATAAACCACGACAAGCATGCATCAAAGTGCCATTTCTTCACTCCTAACCTGGGGAAGGAGGCGCCGCAGGCAGCCAGCCTCTGCTGAAATCTGCCCAGTGTCAGTGATTTTGAAGGTGCTAAGAAGGTACGTCTGCTTATAAATTATAAGTGAGCTCAAGCAGCACTCGGATGCCCCAGATAACATACCAAAGACAGCGCAATTGGGAACTCGACAGGGAGTCTGGAAGCCCAAAGTTCTATTTGAAAGCTATCTTTCAACACAATCCACACCAGGGATGGTATATGTGGAAAAGGTAGCGAGGGGCAGGGGTCATGCAAAGGATGAGCTTCTTTGTTGGAATCCTAGTTTGAGCACTGGGGGTAAATTGGAACAAGCCACTTCCTGAGTGGTCTTACCTTTCATCTCCTTTCAGAAGCTTCTAGTTCCAGTGTGTCCAATGCAGACCAAGAAAGGGAGCCAGAGGCTCCCTGCTTAGTGGTAGAGCTGATTGGGCCTTGCAGACACGTTATTTGAACAATACAAATGTGGTCTCAATTCTTCCTGTCTCTAGATTCCCATGCTGCCCAGGCCAGGAGGCAGGCAGGCCTGAAAAGACACAGGCCAGAGCAATTCCTCCAACTTCAAACGCCTAGGACTGTGTCCACGGTGTCCACGGTTACAGCAGAAAGCACTGAGATTTTAACTCTGGGGCAGAATCAAGTTGGGACTCTCCTAAAAGCATGCATCTTGAGGCGATTGATAACCTCACCCACCTGTGGTTCTGCAATTTCCGTGGTCCCAGCTGCAGGGCATTTGGAAACTGCAGATTCTCCCACCCAACTTCAGATTTGCGGGTGAAAACGTGAGGGATAGGGAGGGTGGTAATTAGGGAACATGAGAATCCATATTCCTAAATGCTTTCAAGGGATTTTAATAGGACTCAGCTAATGTATATTTGAGAACCAATTCTCTAAAATTTCAGTGTTTTTTAATCATGGTTGCACATTACCTGCCTTATTTGAGAAGCTTTTAAATAATAGTGATGCTTGTGTCTCACTCTAGACCAGGGTTTCTGTGTTGACAGAAAACCTTACCACTGGCCCTTACCCAATAGATGGCCTAGAACCTGCCCCTCTCAAACAAAAGTGTCTCCAGACTTCGCCAAAGGTATCCTGGGAGACAAAAATCCTCTGCCCTTCCTCCCCCTGGTGGTAGGGATTTGAAAACATCTCATATTTTCAAGCTCATTTAGATGTGCAACCTTTTCTTCCTTGGTATCCATTGCATCCATCCATGGCCTTATAATCCCAGTCACTTTGATTAATATGTATATTTTCCATATATACAGGCACACGTGTTTCAGGAAGATAGCAAGTCCACATTCTGAGCTCCAGTCCAGCTGGCTTGTGTATCGTATGTTACATGTTCATGGCCAGATTGGTATTTAGATTGACTTAGGGAAACAGTTCATGGAAGGGATCTGAACAACTAACAATAGATTACTAATGAAGTTAGCCATTTTTTTAAAAGGCAAGTTAAAAGTGCCAAGAATATTGTATTTTCCTCTACCAGTTGGGCAGAATGGATTCACACATGAAATGTGTTTACATTGTGCCAGCCAGGAAGCAACATTCCCAAGATGGTTGCCATAATGGAGCTTATTCTCTGAAGGGGAGATACAAACAACATGCAAGACTACACATCAAGTGAGATAATTTTAGATAGTCTTCAGTGTCAGAAAAAAAAGGTGACATGGGGTGGAGAATCTGGGGTGGCCATGGACTAGTTTAGGGCATCAGAGGAGGACACAGCAGAAGTGACATCTGAGCATGAAACTGGGGCTATCTTATTCTGAGGGTGACATGAAAATTTAGGAAACCAACTGTCAGTATACATCAGGTTGATAATAGTGTTCATTTTAGCCAATCATTTAACCAATACAAGACATCTCTGAAAATATGCCCTATCAATGCCATTACTGAAACAGCATGCCAAGGACATTTCCAAAACACTGAAAAATACTTCCATACTGCAGAAAGTCTGTAATATTTTGTTAAACTACAAACTACTGAATTGTTGTTGAAAGGAAATGGATAAATCCTGACGTATCTGCTAA
This sequence comes from Mustela lutreola, assembly GCF_030435805.1. Lineage (NCBI taxonomy): Eukaryota > Metazoa > Chordata > Mammalia > Carnivora > Mustelidae > Mustela > Mustela lutreola. The sequence continues at coordinate 35,180,562 of NC_081291.1, forward strand.
GGTGTGGAGAATGCTTAAGATATGGTATAAAAAATAATATATTATTGTGAGATAACAGAAAATATATATATTGGTCTCTGCTCTGGTTCCCGGCACAGAGCTTCTAAAATCCTCATCATTTCCTAAGTGATAAGAACACTAAGAACTCCTCTTGTTCTAATATTTGTCTTTGACTGCATTCCTGACACAGGGTTCCTCAAACTCACATAAATCTCTGATTAGAGCACCAGGAGTGCATTTTGTGGTGGGCTCCTGGTAACTCCTAGATAGGAGTTCATCACCAGAAAGACCAAGTCATGATCAGCAGCTTGGAACATTCAGCCTCTCCCCTCCTCATCTTCCAAAGAGGGGTGGTAGGCTGAAAATAGAGTTAGTGGTCCATCATGCCTATATGAGAAAGCCTCCATAAAATCTCAGTAGCTCAGAGAACTTCCAGGTGGGCAAATATATCTACATGGGGAGGGTGACACACCCCATGGGGACAGAAGGTCCTGCGTTTGGGACTGTTCCAGATTTCGCCCTATGTATATCTTCACTGGGCTATTCACCTGTATCCTTTATCACATCCTTTAATAAACTGGTAATGATGATTATGGTTAATAACACTGCATTATAAACTTAAAAGTTTGCTAAGAGAATAGATCCTAAATATTCTCACCACACACAAAAAGCAAGTAATTATGTGACATGATGCCATTTTGTAGTGTATGTCTATCCAATCAACTCACTGTACACCTCAGACTTACACAATGCTTGATGTCAATTATACTTCAATAATGCAGGGGAGAGGGAATAATTTTAAACAAACAGAAAAATTAATTATGTGAGAAAAAAGTCTGTCAAAGGGGAAATTGGTATGTTGTAAAAATAACAAAAACGTCAACAAATAAGCAGTTGGTGAGCATTCTTTATAAAATATTTTCATAACCAGCAGTTATTTCTACTCCTATATAAGCACATGTTATGCTTTCAAAAAAGCAGGCAGCTGTGTGGTCCATTAAAATCTTTGTACTGAGTTTCAGGAGTATCAAATTGTCTTTTCAATGTCTATATTAACACGTCACAGATGCACTTTCAAAGGGATAATTTGGCAAATAAAATATGCTTTAATTTCCATATGTTGAAAGCTCACTTTTGAATATGTTTTAACTTCTGACATAAAGATTCATTTAATATGTCCACCTTCATAATTTCCAAGCTTGGTTCTGGCAATGGTACCTCTTCTATCAGTATTTCAAAATATTCTAAATCCTTGCACTTCAAAGTTTGGTCTATGAATTAAAAGCTTTGTCATCACCTGGTATTTTGTGAGAAATGCAGAATTTCAGGCCCTACCCTGACCCTACTGAATAATGATTTGCTTTTTATGTAGATCTCAAGGTTATTGCTACGCTCATTAAAATTTGAGAAGCACTATTCTAGAATATGGCCTCTCAAGATTACATGGCTTGTTCATCCTTTTCAGCTCTTCTATTCATCTGAAAAGATGAAAATATTCAAATTTTCCATAGTTTAGGGCCAGTGCTATTATAAAATTCTTTATGATTTTTGCTTGGTTTTTAAGAAAAAGTAAGGACAGCCAGGCACAGTCATTTTGAATTTAGGAAGTGCATCTAGTTTAGTTCTTCTGTATTTAACTATAACTTGGAGACAGTGTCCTATATAGGGGGATGGATGGTGTAAAGAAATCCACTGTTCTTTAAATAAATCACAAAGTCAATAACGAAATAGATAAGGTAAAAATAAAAAATAATTCTTCAGAATCTTCCCAAAATGACTTAAAGCCAACCTAAATATGACAGTCCAATTTTAAAACAATAGAAAAGTCCTGAGTTTCAAGGGTAACAATGAAGGTGATTGCCAGAATTCATTTTTTTTCTTTAAACCTGAGATGAGTCAAATGCCTTCAAAAAAAGATTTTGTACTCTACTCATAATTGCAAATAAATATTCAAATATATATGAAAAAACCTCTTTATGATACACAGAGACCAAATATTGACTCTTCCTTTTCCCTACCCTGAGGCACTGATTTCACAGAAGTCAATTGTATTTATAGCTCATGAACAAACATGATAGAAATGCTTTGTAGATATAAAAACATTTCTTCCCAGGGGCTCAAACTGCATTCTAGACATTATCTCATTAATTGCTCCCTTAAATCTTTCTTATTGATTTTTATATTTTTTGAACCACCAAGTTCACTATTGTTTGCATATGAAGGAAAGCACTCACTTCGGTTAGGATTTGAGATCTAAAGCATTTTGAAAACTGCAATGTTGTATATCAACTGACAATCGGTTACTGGCGTGGCTTCAAAAACAAAACAAAACAAAAAACAAAGACCAAAAAAAAAAAAAAAAAAAAAAAAAAGAAATCCAAAAAAACCCCCAAAGTGACCTAACAACATTATTTATTTATCTATGTAATCTACGTATGAAGTAGCCAAAAGTTCTGAGGATGTCTTGGTAAGATCGTATCAGGAGTGTAAATATTTGACTAATGTACCTTGGCTGTGTCAACCAGAAAAGATGTGTCTGAAGATGAGAGATGTTGTAAATGTCTCACTTTGGAAAGGGAAAACAAAATGTTAGTATACATTATTCAATAAGCTGTCTGACAAAATGATGTGGTGATCACAGGGACCAGTAGGGATCCGCCAAGAACAAGGTTATTCCAAACCAGCCACATTCCTGATTGTGACAGTTACCAGTCTGTTAAGAGGAAATGCAGTTGCTATAAATTTCAATGAATAATGATAACTGTTCTTTACTGAGCACTTCTCATGGGCTACAAAATGTGAAGAGCGCTTTATAGACATCGTATTTAATCTTTAGAAACGTATGAGGAAGTATCATTACTGACAGTCGGTATAAGAAGAGAAGTAACTAGTCCATAAATGGTAAGGCTGTTCCCGAAGATATTATTCCGATGCTGTACACGGCCCTATTTTCGGTAAACTAAATTTGCTTGTAAAATTATACAGTCAATTGTTCTCCATCTGAATGATGGAACACTTTGTCCACAATTTCTGTTATAGTATTTCCCTGTGCAAGAAAAGATAATCAAACAAGGTAAGAAAAGAGGAACAAGCAACCACAAGGAGATACCACATCATACCCATTAGGACGGCTAGGACGGCTTCTGTCAGGAGAGCACGAAACAGTGAGTGTTGGCAAGGATGTGGAGCAAAGGGAACGCTTGTGCTCCGCTGGGGGGATATGAAATGGGGCAGCCACTCTGGAAGACAATGTGATGGTTCCTCAAAGAATTAAAAGACAATGGTGATAGGATCCAGCAATCCCATTTCTGGGTATATATATAAAAAGAATTGAAAGCATGGTCTCAGAGAGACTGTACACTTAAAAATGATTAAGATGGTATTTTATGATGATTTCATGTCAAGTGTGATTCTTTTTTTTAAATCACACACACACACACACACAAATAAGGAGCATAAGAATGAAAAATGCTGGCTAGAATTTGAAAATAGTTCTTGTTAGTCTCTGGCAAGGTGAATGCAATATAACACAAGAATAAAGAGACAAAGGGTAATAGTTCTATCACTTATTAGCTATAATTTATGTGACATTATCTTTGGATGTTACTGAGGTTCAACTTTCTCATCTTTAAAAGAGGTTAATCATATCAGTCTTTTCCCCTCATAGGCTGTCATGAGGATCCGAACAGCTGAAAATGCTCCATGAACTTTAAAATCCTCTCGGGGGTGCCTGAGTCGCTCAGTCGGTTGAGGCACTTCTCCTGATCCCAGGGTCTGGAGATCAAGACCTGAGTTGGGCTCCGTGCTCAGGAGGGAGTCGGCTTGAGATTTTTCTCTCTCCCCTCCCCGTTGCCCCCCGACGAAATAAATTAATAAATCTTTTTAAAAAATAAAACAATAAAATCCTCTCAGAGCTGCCTCCTCTACCTCCATTGCTTTTATTACAATCTGTGGGTAATTCTGTCTCCTTAATCTAGATGTAAGATGATGTAGAGCAATCACATGCTCTCTCCCAGACCCATACATGCAACTGTCTCTGCTTGGATATCTCAGGGGCAGCTCAGATTTGCAGTGTTCCAAACTGGATTCCATACTCTCCCCCCATTCCCATTTTCCCTCTAAGCATCCTTATTTTATTGACTGACCCCATCCCCTACCAAGCTGGATTTTCCCCTTCCCTCGAATGATGCCCACATCTAATCAAAGGCAAAGTCTCATCCATTCTCTCACTCATCTTTGCACTTAACTATTTCTTAGGATCTTTTCCTAGCCAGCTCCTACTCACCCCACAGGGCTCAGCTTACATTTCACTGTGTCCAGGAAGCCTTCTTTGATACCCCCAAACCCAAATCAGGTATGCCTCCTGTGTCCTCCCATCCATCACCTTGTACCTCCCCTGTCACTGCACTTATCACAATGTGTGAAAACTACCTGCTTATCAGAATCTGTCTTTAGCTTGAAAGCCCAGGGATAAAACATAAACTGTGTCTATTTCACCTCTATGTCACATAAGCCTTCTGCTGGCCAAAAATGGCCAGTCACTGACCAGTCATTGGAATGCAAGTTGTCAACAAAACCAATATGATCCCTGTCCTCATGGTCACCTAGATGGGGAGACAGACAAGAATAAAGAGAGAAAGTTTGGAAAGTTGCCTCTCCCCCCCATTTTTTTTTTTTTAACTGACAAATGCTAGGATGAAAATGACCAATGTCTGGATTAGATGGCATTGGAGGAAGGAGACCTACTTTAGCTAGACTACCAACAAAGACCTCTCTGTGAAGGTCTTTTTTTTTTTTTTTTAAGATTTTATTTATTTATTTGAAAGAGAGAGCAAATGAGAGGGGGAGAAATTCAGGGAGAGAAGCAGACTCCCCGTGAAGCAGGAAGCCTGATGCGGGACTCGATCCTGGGACTCCAGGATCATGACCTGAGCCAAAGGCAACCACTTAACAAACTGAGCCATCCAGGTTCCTCTCTGTGAAGGTCTTTTAAACTAGGACCTATAGTTGAGAAGGAACCAAACATGTTTTGGGCAGAAAGAAGCGTTCACACAAAAGGAACAGTTCATGTGCAGATCTGAGGGAAAGGAAGAGACTGAGGAGTCTGGAGAACTGAAAGGAATCCAGTATGGCTACTATGCAGGAGAAGGGGAGGGTCTGATGAGGCAAGGTAGATAGAGATTGGCTATTCACCTTGAATTTGAGTTGCATGACAATGGAGATCTTTAAAGGATTTTATGCAAGGATAGAGTAGTCATGATCCAATTTAACTTTTAAAAAAAAGATCAGGCTGACCAATACCTGACTCTGTAAATCAGCAATTAAGGGAAACTATTCAGACATTTAGCTTACTTTTCCAGCACAGATTATATTTCAGAGTAACTAAATTCTTCTAGTTTGGGGGCGGGGGGAGTTCTTTACAGAAGAATTTTAACTGCAAAATGAAGATGAGTGGGAGAATTATAAAAAGCACTGTTTTACAACCCCTACATGAAATAACTCATTCAGAGAGCAATCATTAAAAGACAAAACTACAAGATGAAATGTTTTGGGACCTTTCCCAGGCAGGGATAATAAGGCAGCCACTTTCTGAAACTCATGTTTCGACCTTAGCAGCCACAATCTGAGATACCTAGAGAAGTACCTAGAGACTACAAAAGAAGTGTTTTTGCCAAAATATTGAATTAGAAATTATTCAAACTTTATTATCATCTTAACTTTATCTTTATTATTATCTTAACTTACAGTTAATTAAACAAATTTTAAGAGAATAGAGAAGGTAGAGGAAGAAGTTAAATACCACCATGTGAAAACAAAGAGACAAATATAGAAAACCATGTTGTTTCTAGAATATTCTACAGAACAATTGACTTCAATAAGTCAATAGTATGGAAAAATAAATAAAAAGAGAGAGTACTCAACAGACCTAAGAAATACAAGAGCACAAGGTGACTGGCAAAACTTGTTTGTCTACAGATTTAAATAAGTCAACAGTAACATTTCCTGGGAGGAGAAGCACAAAGGAGGTCCTCAGTGAAGATTTAGTTAAAGGACATAATGGTTGTTAGGCTTCATGCACATCCACACACAACTTAAAAAATAATGTAAGAAAGTAGCATGTGCTCTTTTTGAGGACCACATTAATTTCACAACAAAACTTAATCGGAAATGGACTTCTAGACTTAGGACACCTAAAATTGTTTAGGTTATACTCTGCTTAAAGAAATCTTGCCCTATCAGTTTGTCATACCTGGAACTCAAACATTATGCATATTTGGACTTTCTGAGAAAAATTTTGGTGCTATAATACATTATATGTTTATAAAAAAATAAAAAAAATTTTAAAAAGTTTTGGTGCTAAGAGTTCTTGATACGTAATAATGGCAGTGATTGTTTTCTCAAATTCTTAGACATGAGAAAAGTCAGCCACATACATCAATGACCCTACTTTTCCCACTTTACCTGCTGGGGCATTCTTCTTAGAACACACGGGAGTAAAGCTGCTTCAGTGCATGGATGTGTATGTGTATCTATGCCTCTTACACAAAGCTTCAACATTTTCTTAAGACGTTGTTATTTGACTTAAATTAATACTTAATATTCTGGGTATGCCCATTGTCTACTTCACTCAGTGGGGAATTCAACCGAGTACTTTCTGCCTAATTTGGCCAAATCCTTGCTTAATGGTAACCATATCATGAAACAAACCCAAGGACCATGGCCAGACAGGCTGAAAGGCACTGCCTCACTTTCCTAGAGAGAGCTTGACTTTAGTCAGGCTCATTTCCTGAAAGCAAATTTGGCCACTCTCTCGGAGGTCAGGCTTGATATTTTCACTTTATTGAACTATTGATTCTGGGAAAGATCTCTCTCCTTGTCCAGTGCTGTGTTTTTAAAAAGAGTTAAAAACCAAGTGGTAGAATTAGAAAAATACTATTCTTCGATCCCCAAATGAAGTAACTGATGCAATGCACAATCATCCTTAGACAAAACTACTAAATGAAAGTTACTAAATAAAACCATTAGATGAACAAGGATCAGGTTGCAGAAACTCTGTGAAAAGAAGGTGGTCTGAGGCCTTGAGAGAAGCAGGTATACGAGGTGGCATGAAGCAACCGCTCATCTCCAGGAAGTGGGGACAGAATGGTTATCTGAGCCTTGTAGATTTTGAAGATGAAAGACTAACATTTCCATCTAATGATACTGACTACAAGCACTCCAACCTAGCAATGCCATCACTTAGGAAATCATTCTGGTTGAATAAAGGTGGAAACAACCCAATATTCAATCACAGAGGATTTGCTTCAAAACCACTTTAGATCCATATAATGGATCACATTGCAACCATTAAAAAAGAAGATAAATACTCCAGGAACTACAGAACACTCATGCAAGATATTGAGGAAGACACGAAGAGATGGAAAAACATTCCATGCTCATGGGTCAGAAGAATAAATATTGTTAAAATGTCTGTGCTGCCCAGAGCAATCTACACATTCAATGTAATCCCTATCAAAATACCATCAACATTTTTCACAGAGCTGGAACAAACAATCTTAAAATTTGTATGGAACCAGAAAAGAGCCCCCAATAGCCAGGGGAGTATTGAAAAAGAAAACTAAAGCTCTAGATATCACAATGCCTGACTTCAAGTTGTATCATGAAGCTGTGATATCAAGACAGCATGGTACTGGCACAAAAACAGACACATAGATCAATGGATCAGAATAGAGAACCCAGAAATGGATCCTCAACTCTATGGTCAATTAATCTTTGACAAAGCAGGAAAGAATATCCAATGGAAAAAAGATAGTCTCTTTAATAAATGGTGTTGGGAAAATTGGACAGCCAAATGCAGAATAGTGAGTCTAGACAATTCTCTTACAAGATACACAAAAATAAACTCAAAAGGGACAAAAGACCTAAACGTGAGACAGAAATCCATCAAAATCCTAAATGAGAACACAGAGAGTAACCTCTTCGACCTCAAATGCAGCAATTTCTTGCAAGACACATCTCTAAAGGCAAGGGAAACAAAAGCAAAAATGAACTATTGGGACTTCATCAAGATAAAAAGCTTCTGCATGGCAAGGGAAACAGTCAACAAAACTAAAAGGCAACCTATGGAATGGCAGAAGATATCTGCAGATGACATAACAGACAAAGGGCTAGAATCCAAGATCTATAAAGAACTTCTCAAATTCAACATCCCAAAAACAAATAATCCAGTCAAGAAATGGCAAACAAAGGCATGAACAGACACTTCTCCAAAGAAGACATACAAATGGCTAACAGACCCATGAAAAAATGCTCCACATCACTTGTCATCAGGGAAATACAAATCAAAACCACAATGAGATACCACCTTAAAACAGTTAGAACGTCTAAAATTAATAAGATAGGGAACAACAAATATTAGCGAGAATGTGGAGAAAGGGGAACCATCTTACACTGTTGGTAGGAATGCAAGCTGGTACAGTCACTATGGAAAACAGCATGGAGTTTCCTCAAAAAGTTGAAAATACAGTTACCCTATATAGAGCAATTGTACCACTGGGTACCCCAAAGATACAGATGTAGTGAAAAGAAGGGGCACCTGCACCCCAATGTTCATAGCAGCAATGTCCATAGTAGTCAAACTGTAAAAGGAGCTGAGATGTCCTTCAACAGATGAATGGATAAAGAAGATGTGGTTCATATATACAATGGAATATTACTCAGCCATCAAGAAGGGATGAAAACCTACTATTTATAATGACATGGATGCAACTGGAGAGTATTATGATAAGTGGAATAAGTCAGTCAGAGAAAGACAATTACATGGTTTCATTCATATGTGGAATATAAGAAACAGAGGACCATAGGGGAAGGGAGGAAAAACTGAATGGGAAGAAATCAGAGAGGGAGACAAACCATGAAATACTCTTGACTCTGAGAAACAAACTGAGGATTGTGGAAAGGGAGGTGGGTGGGGGGATGGGGGTAAGTGGGTGATGGGCATTAAGGAGGGCACATGATGTGATGTGTACTGGGTGTTACACACAACTAATGAATCACTGAACGCTACATCAAACACTAATGATGTGCTATATGTTCACTAATTGTATTTAAATAATTTAAAAAAGAAGGTACAGAACTGTATTTACTGACTTTAAATGATGTCCATCAGAAACATCAGATGTCCATCATGTACATAAATGTAGGTGAAAAAACCGGGTTAACCAACAGTATGCATGCTACAATTCTATTTTTTAGATAAAATGCCGTATTTCACACGAACACTCTGAAAGATTTTATACTCAAAAGCAATAGGGGTTTCCAGGGGATAGTGTTTCTTGTGCTCTATCTTTTCCTTTGCTTATTCAATTTTCTACTTTTTCTAAAATATATTTCCTTTGATTTTTAGAAAATGTATACATAAAACCAACAATCCCAAAGAGAAGCAAATTACTAGACATTCAAGTTGTATACATCTGGCTTAAATAAAAACAAACAGAAAAAAAAAAAGAAAAAAAAAACAAAACGTGTACAACTTCCTGTGTGTGGCAAATCTACACGTAGTACATCACAGGGACAGCAGAAAGGCCATGCTTTGGGAAATAAAGGAAAAAGTGGGTGGTAAAGGAATATAGAGCAAGGTTTCCCTAACTGGTTCCATGGGTATTAAGGTGTTTGGGAGGGGGGGAGCAGGGAGGAAGGGGGTTTGTTTGTATAAAATAATACTAGAAAAAGCTGAAGGAAGTACATTTAAATGGGTTTCTTCATTGAAGAATTTTTTTAGAACACTGCATATATTAATGTTTATACTTATAGACAGTTTCAAGAGAAAGAAATACCTTTTGGACATGGAAGCTTTTTCTCTCTCACATACATGAATAACTCACTGGTACAGTTTGGAAATCCCAACACAGTGGAAACTTTGGGGCAGAGGGTATGAGATGAACTCGCCTAGTCCCGTGAAGCAGCCACTTCCTGTAACTTCTGCTTCTTCATCTGCACGACGAGTGCAATATCACCCTGCCTTTATATATGAGTGAGAAGCAGATCACTTCCATATGTGTGAGGACTTTCTACTTTTTTAATTTTTTTAAGATTCTATTTATTTATTTGACAGACAGAGGTCACAAGTAGGCAGAGAGGCAGGCAGAGAGAGAGAGAGGAGGAAGCAGGCTCCCGGCTGAGTAGAGAGCCCTATATGGGGCTTGATCCCAGGACCCCAGGATCATGACCTGAGCCAAAGGCAGAGGCTTTAACCCACTGAGCCACCCAGGTGCCCCAGGACTTTCTACTTTTGACACAACTTTTTTTTTTTTTTTTTGCCTATGTTATCTTAAGAGATATTTCAAACGAAATGTTTTAAAAGCGCTTTGGCACGACACCTCCTGGCTCCATCCACACTGTCGCAAATGGCAAGACTTTGCTGCCTTTCATGGTGGTGCCTACTCCGTTGTAAACAGATAGCACAGCTTCGTTATCCATTCATTAGTCAATGGACACTTGGGCTCTTTCCATAATTTGGCTGTTGTTGATAACCTGCTATACACGTTGGGATGCATGTATCCCTTCGAATGAGTATTTTTGTATCCTTTGGGTAAATATCTAGTAGTGCACTTGCTAGATGATAGGTAGCTCTATTCTTAACTTTTTGAGGAACCTCCTGTGCTAGGTGAGGACAGATGGGATGTGTTTTCACTCTCGTGTGGAATCTGGAAGACAAGGCAAACAAGCATGGAGGGGAAAAAGAGAGAGGGAGGAAAATCAAGAAACAGACTCTTAACTATAGGAATCACACTGATGGTTGCCAGAGGGGAGGTGGGGAGGACGATGGGTGACGGAGGTGATCGGGATGAAGGAGGCACTTGTTCAGATGAGCACCGGCTGTTGTGTGGAAGTGCTGAATCCCCGGATTCTTCATCTGAAAGGAATATTGCATCGTAGCTTAAATAACTAGAATTTAAATAAAAGCTTGGAGAAACCAGCAAAAAGTGCTTTGGAAGTCTGAATTATACAACACAAGGTAAAATTAATGTTGAATATCAGTGACAAAACTAATGATACTAATGATTATCATCTGATCTAGGGGTTAGAATGATGTTCTTCCTGAAAAGACCCAGATCATTAACCGTTTAGGATCCATGGGCATGCAGTCTCTGTCTCCACTACTTACGTCTTCCCCAGTAACATGGAAGTATTTGTACAGAGGACACGGACACTAGGAAGTGTGGCTGTGTTTTATTGACGAAAACAGTCAGGGGGCTGGATTTGGCCCATGGGCTATAGTTTGCCAATTCCGTAGAACCCACTGGGGGGGAGATATCGGTAACTTGTTTTTGACCCTAGATTCATGGGATCTGTGTACTGCTTATGTTTCCACAGAGAGAGATTCCTTAATCAAGTCTACTTCATTTACTGCGGACTAAATGTGCATCTGTTCTGCCCCCCGCCATAAGAAGAATAAAATGAGAGGGGAAAGACTCCAAATGGTGATGAGAAACAAGGGGACATGCGCTCTAATTTAGACCTAATGAAACCAAATTAAGGTTGTTTTTCTGATTAAAATTAGAAACGTCTGATAATGCATGCTAGTAATTTGGAGGAGGACAGCTCTCCCTAAGTGTTATTTTTTAACAGCATTGCTTATCATTTGTGAAGGGAAAAGATACATAAAAATTGTGGTCTCAATTAATTAAAATAAATAAGCTCCTTAAGGAAAAAATGTATAGAGTTTTGGGGAAGCTCCTTAGCCTCTGTTGACATATACCGATGTTTTGAGTGTTAAACTGAATTAATTAAATATTAGTTAGCCCAATTAGTCAAAAATACTGAATCGCTTACTTTTTCTAGTTTTAGTGTGTTTAAGATTTCAACCTTATAAAACTTCAAGTATAGGGGCGCCTGGGTGGCTTAGTGGATTAAGTGTCTGACTCTTGATTTCGGCTCAAATCATGATCTCAGGGTCATGACATCTAGCCCCACATTGTCCTCTGCTCTCAGCAGGGAGTCTACTTGAGAGTCTCTCTCTCCTCTCTGCTTGTCCCCCCACCACCCTGCTCATTCTTGCTCTCTCCTGCTAAAATAAAGAAATTAAAAAAAAAAAAAAACCCTCAAGTATAGACTCAACAGCTTTTAAACACCTAGCTTTAGGTTGGAATCACCTCCATCTCTACCATTGCTATTCCTTACACCACACTTGATTTATGTGTTTCTGTGATACAACCAGTTAATGCACTTGGTTGAGAAAATGAAATAATCATTTCACATTCAACATTGCGTACAGTAACAAAAACCGAGCTGTAGTAATGATTCTATTTAATTAATGTGAATGCAATATTTCATATCACTTAATTTTAAAGGAGCTCAACATTCATTTGGCTGTAGTATGAAGCTTAACCACCCACCCTACTGCTCAAGCCATGTACAACCAGGCAAGAGATTTTGAACCCTTTAAGCCACCCTCTTAAAGCAAGATCTGTGATACAGCCCATCACTGTTCAGACACACCATGCTGCCTGACCTCTTTGTGCTTCTTCCTCGCCTTTGATTATCAAAACCTAAGGATCCTTCAATCCATGCAGATTCTCCCTCTAAGAAGTATTCATGGATTACTCAGTCCAAAGTGATCATTCCCTTTCATGAACTCCTGAAGCATATACTCATGTCATGGGTCATATTTCACTCAACAGATACTGCCTTTGGGTTTTGAAATGAAAAAGAATCTGTGCATTTTTAATGCATACAGTTGATGAATCCAGACATATGTATAGCATTTGGGTCCCTTGCAATGATAGCATCATTGTGGAAACACTATCAGTACCATTAAGGTAATAAACATACCCATCACCTCTAAAAGTTTCCTTGTGTCTTTGTGGGTGTGCATGTGTGTTAAGAACACTTAACATGTTAACCCTCTTAGCAAAATTTAAAGCGTAATACCATGTTTTTGGCTATAGACCAAATGCTGGACAGGAGATCTCTAGGAATTATTCATGGTGCATAACTAAAACTTTACACCTTTTCAACAACAGCTCCCCAGTCCCCTCCTCTGCAATCCCTGACAACCACCATTCCATTCTCTGCTCCTATGAGTTTGAGTATTTTAGATACCACATATAATTGGAATCATATAGTATTTGTCCCTTTGAGATGGGATTTTCACTTGGCATAATGTCCTTCTGATCCATCCACTCAACAGATACTGCCTTTAGGTTTTGAATTGCAAAAAACGGTAAAATTTCCTTCTCTTTTAAGGCTGAATAATGCACCTCATTTTCCTTGCCCATTATGTGTTCATGAATATTTTTTTGTTTCCATATTTTGGCTATTGTGAATATTCCTCCAGTGAACATGGGAGTGACCTATGGTTTTTAATGACATGGTTTAATGCTCTTAGAAGGTAGCAACAATTACTTTTAGAGTTGCATTCCTAGCATCTAGCATATTGCCTGTATCTTATGGTCATTTCCTCAATAATTATCTTGGAAATGTATCTGGGTGGATGAATGGGCCATTCAAACTAACGAGATAGTGGAGGCCATGACGGTGGTGGTTAAATTTACGCATTAGCGTGACTAGGCTAAGAGGTACCCAGATAGCTGGTAAAATATTATTTCTGGGTGTGTTTGTGTTTCTAGAGGAGATTAGCATTTGATTCAGTAGCCTGAATAAAGAGATCTGCCCTCTCCAATTTAAGCATGCACCATCCAATCTGTTGAGGCTCTGAATGGAATAAAAAGATGAAGAAATGGCAAATCCTTCTCTCCTTGAGCTTGAAAACTCCATCTTCTTTACCTGCCCCTGCCTTTAGACATCAGAACTTTTTTTCTTGGGCTTTCAGAGTCTGAGACTTACAGTAGCCACTCCTTGGTTCTCAGGCTTTCAGACTCATACTGACATCTATACCATCAGCTCCCTGGATTCTCAGGTCTGTGGACTCAGACTGAATTATACCACCCATATTCCTGGACTCCCGGATCTCCAGATTACAGAGGACAGGTGCGGGATTTCTAAGCTCCAAAACCACATGAGCCATGTTTTGTAATAAATATCTATCTATCTATCTATCTATCTATCGTCTATCTATCCTATTTGATCCTCCAGAGAACCGTAACTACCAGTGATTAAGTTGAGTTTTAGGTTTATTAAATGATAGTGTCATGTTATGATTTTAAATTATAAAAATGAGTTTAAGACATATATGAGGCATGTTAATGAAAGGAGAATTCTAAATGAAAATTCCAACATTTAGATAATTCGCACTAAAAAAACTAATATTGCAGAACAAGAATTTTAAAAATGCTAATTCTCCTAACACTTTAATTTTATAGAACACTAGAACATTTCCAATGGAAAATCATTAAAGATAATGAAATTACACTCCACAAAGTTTGGCAAGAATAATCATTAAAATTTGTTTAAAAAGTTTAAATCTATGAATGAAAATCAACTGGAGAAGGTAAGCAGCTGTCCATGTAACGTAGGGCAAGAAAAGCTGCTGTCAAAGAGGAATGATGGGTAGTGAGGGGGGAATGCCAGGGCGGAGGGCAGCAAAGTCCTCTGTGACCAGTGGTTCACAGTGAACAAGAATCACACTGCCGTCTACTTTATTCTCACCTCATCAGTAGTCCAAAATTGTCAACTGCCTGAATTTGGTGGAAGAAAGACTGTACTTAGAAACACCACATTGTGGTAGAGGATTTTTCTTTTCCAAAGGGTTTATTTTTTAACCAGAAGACATTAATTCAGTTCCTACATTTTCATTTAATTTTACAATTGACTGGAGAGTTTTTGAACATGTTGCCATTTTTGTTCCTTATCAAAATGGATTAGAGAACTGGAAACAAGTTTTATCCTGCACCGAAATAACTTGCCATGCATGGGTTTTGCTTTTTGCTGAAGCCTTTCAAAGAACTACAGAATCACATTATGGTCTAACTTATGCCTCAGACATTTCATACGGCTGTAAACCACTACATTTGCTCAACTACTTACTTGAGTAGAGAGTTCTCCTGTGCTGCACAAATGCACACATAAAAATAAAAGCTAGGAATTACGACATGAATACAAATGTGAGGTTGGCAATCTCACAGATAAGACCACCAAGATCACCTTACACTGGAGACACCTGCTTTGCTATTCAGAGGCTCCATGATGAATAGACCAGGCATATGCCCTGGTTTCTGAAAAACATCAAAATTAGAATCCTACAGAGAGAACAGAGACTGGGGTGGGAAATACATGTTTGAGTCCACGACCGTTCTCCATCAAGAAAGAAAGGCAGAGTTTCTTCACAGTGTTATCTTTCCTCAGCGAACGGAAGTGCAGGATGGGCCAGAAACAATTGTCCATTGTTTCATTTGCAAGCATTGGGCGAGCTCTGCTTGGGCACCCTACTTTAAGATTTTCCATCCTAACATCCTTGCCTCCAAAAGAACCAAAAGAGAAGACAGTTAAAACACTGAAAAGGATAACACGGTTGGGAGCAGGCAGGCCGACACAACGATAATTAATAATTTAATAATTGAAACACACTCTCCAAAGCTGAGAGTCTGACAGGAGGCCCGCGCTTCATCGCCACGGAGGCAGGTTTGAGCCAAGGAAGACATTCTGGGAAGTTGACAGACTCCCGCTGGGAAAATTCTGATCAAAAGAATGATTGAGGGGGGTTGCCAAGGGTCAAACGGAAGTCCTTTAAAAAAAAAAATATCACCCAATTGGGACATTTTTGTTGGAGTATATGTTAACAATTAAATATGTATTTGCCTCGCAGAACGGAAACTATAATTCTCTCTTAACCTTTGAAAATAGGCTTTCGGGAAGGTTTAAATCATAGGGTATCACTAATAATTTCTAAGGGTGAGTTCCACAGAAGTGCCATGGGTGAGTCGGCCCACATTATCGTGTCCTCGCCCAGAGCTGGTGCAGGGCTTGGTACAGAATATGTCCTCACGTTGAAGAGACACATTCATCTATTTCTGTATGTATTCATGAGATACATTTGTAAAGAAGCTTTAAAGTCGGAAGCAACATTAGATAAAAATAATTTGGTCTAATTCTCCACAGTGTGTAAAACTGAGGGCCAGAGAAGCTGAAGAGCATACCCGTAAAAACTTATGCCATGTCAAACACGGATAGAAGGAAAGGGGAAATCTAAGTCAGGTTTTCTACCATTGAGCTTAGTGCTCTTTTACTACTTTGTACTTCAAAGAGGAGGCTTTGAGAGCGCCACTTTCTGTACCAAATACCTATGTGTTAGATTTTCTAAAATGCCCACAATTCTCAAATACGTGATTTCCTTTACTGCTGGGCAGTGGATTTCAGTTTCATGCTGCACCCTAACTCTCCACCATCAAGGTCAGATGGTGAAGGCCAAAAATTCTTCAGTTTTGCATGTGGACTTTTGAGTTTCCAGCCCAGACTCTGCCACTGTAAGTGCCTGTTTTGGATGAATCGCTTGCTCGGCACTTTTGAAGTCATAGGAAAGGATTCTTATCATCAGTGTCACTTTCAGAGTGCCAGGGGTATTAATTTGTGGTCTTAGAGGATGAGTTTTGTATTTTATTTTATCCATTCACTTATTTGTTCATTCATTCACCTTCTCTTATATCTCTAAACTAGATGTAGTAAGAGAGGTGGATACAAAACAAATACAAATAAATACAATACAAATTTAAAAATTACAATCAAGTGAGAGAAGATTTTATAGTCCAGTGAGAGTTTCAAGGAGATAGGGTTCCCAAAGGGCCAGGATTCTTAGTATGAAGAACTTACGGGAAGGTAGCCGGAGAGCAGATAAAGATAATTGGATACATGGAGGGTATGGCGTCTAGGAGCAATCCCATGAGGTAGACAAGACGAACATAACAGACACATCTCAGCCTGCAGAGGGACTGCACCCTGTCCACACTGGCTTCAAGAAGACTGAGGGCAGGAACAGGGATTAGGGCTGGTATAGTAGAAGGGGCCAGATGGTACAGGATCTCATATATAGCATGCCAAGAAATTAGATTTTTTTTTTTCCTTTTAACAGTCAGCATAAAACTACTGGATACAGTAGCAGGGTCCTAGAGAACCCATTGTGGCAACTGCTTGGAAGTTAAGATAGGGCAGGAACAACTAGATAAAAAAATCAGGCCAAGTATTTCACCAAAATATGCTGCTGCAACAAGATCAGAAGCACCCTGATGCCAGGGCTTGTGTCATACTCAACTGAATGTACCAAACAACTGGCATATAGGAGGTGGTCATTAAAATTTTATTAAAGGAATGAACACAGAATACATTCCTTATTTAGGTCACATGGGCTGAAAATTTTAGTACTTTTCTTTGAACTATACGTTAGACTTTTAATCATTATAAAGAAAAAAAAGGGCCAAAATGAAAACAAAAAGTGGATTTCTTTATTATTATTTTTTAAAGATATTTATTTATTTTAGAGAGAGAGTTCACACAAACATGCAAACAGGGGGAGGGGCAGAAGAAGAGGGAGAGAAGGAATCCTGAGCAGACACCCCGCCGAGCACAGAGTCCAGCCTGGAGTTCCACCTCAGGACCTCGAGATCATGAAGAGTCACACATCACCTGACTGAGCCACCCAACACCCCTGGATTTATTTTTCTAAAGAAGCAAAAACTGTTAGCAACAGTCCCTGAGATATGGTACATGAGAGGAGGTGATTAATTTCTCCCAGTGAGGAAAGGGGCAACTAACTAGTTTGACTCAGACATGAAGGACAGTTCTGAGAAAGACTTCAATGACCCAGATACTTAGACAAAGAACATGGTCAGTTGCCTGACTCCAAGGGAGAGGGTGCATGAGGGCTTTGCTCTCACGATGATCACAGCAGAACAATCATTGTTCCTGCCACTCTGCCCCTCAGATGGTCTACAGGGTCTCAGACACCATCATTTTCCAGGCTAGCTACCTTTTGTTCTCCAGAGGTGTCATCAAAGGGGCTGTGGCTCATCAGCTGCTTAGAGACAGGCGTGGGAAGCTCTAACTCTTTGTTTTTCAAACCTGAGCCTAGCCAGTGCTTGGAGAGAATGAACTTACAGGGACGGGAAATGAACACTAATAGAAACTGCTCGTTCCTGAATGTTTACCACGTCCAAGGCACTGTGCTTACTGCTTTACAGGCATCATCTCATCTGAGCCTCAAAAAATTCTTTAGGAGGTAGGGACCATTTTCATCCCCAGTTTATAAATGGGGCAGCTAAAGCGGAGGGAAGTTAAGTAATTTGCCCATGATCACACATCTAGAAAGTAGCAGAACTAACAACTGAATCCAAGCCCAGCGATCTGCCCTAGAAGCCTATTCTCATTAACAGTGATTAGAGACTGGACTTAGGAAATAATAATGACACCCTTCACCTTGACAGCACTTAACTACTTGCTTTGAGTCTCACTCCTTCTGTTGAAACCAGAGGTCCCCTCGAGAGGTGGGTAAGGTATGGATTATGGTCACTCTTTGACAAGTAAGGGGACCTGTGGGCAGACAGCATGGGATACACTGGAAGAGAGATAATAAAAATTTGGGTTCAAATCGCAGTTGTGTTACTCCCTGGCGATATGATTGTGAAAAAAACGGCTTACTGCCCTCTTTCCCTTTATAAAGATTTTATTTATTGATTGATTTGAGATAGAAAGGGAGGGAACACATGAGCCGGGCAAGAGACAGAGGGGGAGGGAGAGAATCTCAAGCAGACTCTGTGCTGAGCGTGGAACCCACTGCATGGCTTGATCTCGCAACCCTGAGGTCAAGACCTGAGCTGAAACCGAGAGTTGGATGCGTAACCAAGTGACTCACCCAGGTGCCCTCTGCTTAGCTTCTTCTGAGCCTTGGTTTCCTTATTTACAAAATGGAAATATTACAGTGCCTATCTCACAGAATGATGAAGAAGATGAAATGTGACAGTGTATGTGCAAACCAAAGACACTTGCAACATACTGACTCCAAAATAAATGCTAGAGAGTAGTAGTATTACTCCCTGAAACTAATGGGCAGTTAGATGTAGAGTCAAATTATTTCAGTTCAATGCCAACCAATGAAATTTATTCCAGCTTCTGATTATTGGGTGTCCAGCGGGTGAGAGTGTTCTAGGTCCATGTATCCTGATTCCTCAGTCCTCTGTGTTCCTCAGCACACTTGGGTTTCTCCATCACTGAAACCCATGGGCTTGTGCTGAGGTAAGCGGGTCTTGATATGAACAAGTTACGTATCCCAGGGCAGGGCACACTTACTGTTCTCCAAATATACTTCTTCTTTCCTGTTGCTTCTCTCCACCACTCTTCTCTTCTGGAACAATATGGAACCTCCCACCCTTTCTCTGTTTTGCTGTCTTTGGAATCTATGTCTTGGGGCACCATTAGCACTCAGGAGGCTGTGGGGCATGGCCATGTCCATACCCTTTAAAACAAGAAAGGGGTTAACCTCATAATTTTCATCTCAAGGGCAACAGTGTTTGAAAGCTCCATGATGAAACAAGCTGCAAGATGATCATTCATGTAAGAACGCACTCCACGAGTGCAAACGAGACCTGGGTCACAGCCGGCACTCTGCCTGATGTGAGTGATGAAATACAACATTTAAAAACCAATGTCTATTAAAAAACAAAACAAAACAAAAAATCCCAGTGTCTATAAGGGACCTTGGTTACGGGGCACCTAGGTGGCTCAGTCAGTTAAGTGTCTGCCTTTGGTTCAGGTCATGATCCCAGGGTCCTGGGATCGAGCCCCATGCTGGGTTACTTGCTCAGCAAGGAGTCTGCTTCACCCTCTCCCTCTGCCTGCTGCTCCTCCTGCTTTCTCTCTCTCACTCTGTGTCAAACAAATAAAATCTTAAAACAACAACAACAACAATAACAAAAATATCACAGGATCCATAAGGGGCTCTCTCTCCGGGCCTCCTCCTGGCTAAAAGGCATCCACTTGTATGCTCGGGTTCACGCAAATTTATTTAAGATGCATTATTCATAAAGGGTATGTAGCATCATCCCTGGATAACTGTTTACTCCCCACCAGCTCAGGATTAGATGGACTGACTACCTCTCAGGACATGCTCACTCTTGAAATCTGCCACAATCAAATGGTCACCTGACTACTGGGCTCTGCATTCTCTGATCTCCTTGATTGTCCCCATCAGATACCTGCAAAAATATGCCTTCCTGGATGGGGAAAGTTTTTACCTCCTGGCATGTAGTTTCAGAGTCTAAAATAATGACAGCATCTCTGAACATGCACATTTTCATCCACCACCTTTATGCCAGGATGTAGGAACTAACTTTCCCTGACTCTGTTTATTGCATTAAAAAAAAAAAAAAAAAGATGAGAGAGGAGATTCAAAAGGTGAGCATCAATTCAACAGTGCTCCTAAGTACTTTTGCTTGAGCTGACACGAGCCCGAAAACTATCTCTCTGGAATCCGTGAGGTTGCCCAGATTGTTTGTCTTCCGATGCCCAATAATGACATAACAGTCAATTTAGAGGTGATTTATGGTGCTCCTGGCAGGACTGATAAGGAGGAGCTGCACAATAGGGGTTATTTGGGGAAGGCATTCCTCGTGCTTGAACCTGCCCCAAATATCCTTTTCTTAGCACACTTTGATGACTTTTTTTTCCCCCCAGTATGGCAATACCAGTCCCTTTAAAACAATCTGTCAAACTAAGCTGGAAGACAAAGATAACTTCATGCCCTGAAAAACTTTATGTTCTGGCTCAGCTAACAGCCATAACTACTCATGGGTGCCCTGACGGTGGGAGTTTTCCACCTGATCCTTGTACTTCAACCTAGACACAGCCTCTGTCCTCATTTGCTGGTCAAAGGCGTAGAAAGCAACTGGTACCAAAGAGAAGGTCACATTAGCTTCTGTTGATCAGTGTTCATTTCAGGAGCTCGGCACCGTGCTCATCTATATTATTTCTCACAGGAATTGTCAATGGTGGATTTTCTTATCCCCAATTTACCCATTTCCTCATCTGTAAGATAATCTACATCATAACAGTAGTAGGAGCAGAAATAGCAATACCAATTAAAATAGTAACGAGGGCTGTCTTTTACCAAGGGCTTACAGGGAGGCAGGTGCTGTGAGAAGTCTCTTACTTCTCATTCTATTATTTTTGACAACCCCGAGGTAGGGATCTTTATTGAGATCTTCATTTTCCTGACAAGGAAATTTACAGGGAGAGAGGTCAAAGGTCGTGCTGCAGGGCACAAAGCTAGTAAGTGGCAGAAAGGACCCAAATGCAGGTCTGAGAGATCTCCTTCCCCCTATAAAACCCAGACTCTGGCTTGCCTGGAGGGCTCCAGAGAAAAACTCCTAACCGCAGTGTAGACAGCAGAAATGGCACCAAAGTGGATGCCTCATCAAATGTGCATTTTTAGTTACTTAAAAAGATGAAAATTGCTGAATTGCTTACAGTCTCTCTGGCTATGTGTTTTATTTGAATAAATCCACTGAACTCTCAGGAATCCCACCAAGAAGCTGAGGGCCCTGACCCTTTAAATACCCCCATGGTCAGCACCTGGGTTCAGGGTAGTCTGACTTTCATCAAACGGCAGGGACTAGCACCAGGGATGTGCCCCAGTGTTACACAGTCTGTGCTGATTTTGCCTCTTGAAATGAATGTTATCAGCCCAAGTAGACAAGGGCAGACTAAGAGGAGACAAGGATATTTTTCTCTGGCCAATCTGAACTGCTTTCCTTTATGTCTATCACTTATGGACTGCTTACTAATTGCCAGGCACCGTACTTAGAAACACTCTGGATACATTATGGATATCCTCCAAGCAGCTCTAGGAGACAGAATCCCTTACTATGCCCACATTTGCTTGTTGTTTTGGACCCTCACCTGTTTTCTAAGATTTTTCAAAGGTTACAGAGGAAACCTTAAAAAGTTCTATCACTGTGTGAATGGAGCCTCCCACGTGGGTTGTGGCCCTCTAAAGGGGTTCACTGAGCAATGGCTGGTGGGGAAAATAATTACATAAGAAGCAACACTTTCATCCAGACTCATCTTTCAACAGGTTCCCAAGCCAACAGTTGTTTTCACTGAATTAAGTCACTTAGAAAACACTTGAAAACTGAATTTAGTCCATCTTCTGGGAGTATGTCCCTACTCTCCACCCTTCCTTCAATTTTCCAAGCACGGTAAGCACTGTGGTGTCATGAACCCTAACTTCAATCTTACTTAGCCAACAGAAGCTTCTTGACCCACTCATGCTCTGCTTCTGTTTTCTCACGTGTGAATGGGATTATCCGTCATTCTAATAGACAATTTTGAGTACTGATTATGTCCCGGATACTTTTCAAAGTGTTTTACATTTATGATATCATCTCATTAAAAGTCTTGGGGTGCCCAGGTGGCTCAGTTGGTTGGATGCCTGACCTTTGGTTTTGACTCCGGTCATGATCTCATGGGTCATGGGACTGAGCCCTGCATCTGGCTCTGCCCTCTGGGTGGGGAGTCTGCCTGAAGATTCTCTCCCTTTGCCCCTCCCCTTACCTGCAGCTCATTCTCTCTTTCTCTCTCTCAGTTTCTCTAAAATAAATACATCTTTAAAAAAATAAAAACAAATGTCACAACAGTCTGATGAAGGGGAACTATTAGTGCTCTTGTTTTATAAATGAAGGGACAAAGGCCTGGTGTTCACAGAGCTAAGGAAGGATAGTGTTGGGATTCAGAACCAAGTGGATCCCGTTGTCCATTAACACTGGGGTTCTCCAACACGATTGAGTCTCAGAATCACCGAGACTGCCGATGTCCGGGAGACGGTACGTTGGCTCTGCCCACAGGGTCAGGACTGCAAGTGGGATGATTGCAATTAAGTTAAGAGTGTGCACGTAGGACGGCAGTTGACCAGAACCACAAAAATAAACATGCGTTCAATTTGAAAGGCAGACAGGCTAGTAATTAAAGTTACGTGTGGCCTGATGCACGAACACAGATGTCTCTAAGGAGTGACTCTCATGTTACATCTTACTGGCAAACTTGGGCTAAAATACATATTCATGCATCTGTTTATTTCGTACCAAAGTAGCAAATTTGGCCTATGCCCAGTGGCCTCACATTCAGAGCAGGCTTAGTTTTGCCTTGAGGAAGAAATATGATTTTTGACACTAAGCTTCACTATGAATACTGGGGATACTTATCTAATTCTACTGGGATATCCTTTAAAGCGAGAGAGGGCTAGTGACACTTCACATGCGAATCAAGAGCACCTAGATGCATTTCTATAAAGGCCACCATCGCATCCTGCCTGCAGCCCAGACAGCAGACTCTCAACACACAGAGGGCCCCCAGCTGCGAATACTGATCACACTCACATTAATGCTGGCTCTCGTGTATCCAGTCCTGCTTCTTTTGTGTCAGGTACTGTCTTGAACTCTTCTCGTCTAACCCTAACCACAAGACATACTGGGATAACTGATTCCCATTTTACAGATCAGAAAACTGAGGCAAATAGAGGCTGACTCACAGCTAATAAATGGTGGATCTAGAATCTCACCTAGGTGCTGAAACTCTAGAATTCATGATTTTAACCCCCTCACTGACTTTCATCTGCACTGCACTGGTTATATCTTAATGAGAAATGGCCCACAGATCGTGAATTAATAACGACAACGCTGGTAGTTAACAGGCACTGTGCCCATTTTATATCCTCCCTCCCAATGTGCCAGGCCTTTTTCAACTGAAACTTTAACAATTTATGTCTGTATTTTACAGATGAGGTATCTAAGGTTTGGGGAGGTTAAATAGCTAGAAAGTAGCAGAGCTGGCACTTACCCCAGGCCTGGTTCAAGTAAAAAAATAATACATACTATTAATTTAACTCCCATGGTCATCCAAAGTGGGGCAGCATTCCTGCCTTCTCTATGCAGGCACTGGACATTGGAAATAGAATGTTTAAGGGTCCAATGATAGGCAACCAATAAACCCCCAATTTTTGTTTCTTTCCCCAGATAAAAGCACTTTAGAAAACATTTTTGGTTTTTTTTTTTCCATCTCAATGGCTATAAACAACATTGGCTTGGTATTAATAAGCAGGGGCACTTTTGCACTGCATAGTATATACAGAAACTTGCCCTCTTGGAATTAGGTAGCATTTGTGAAAAGTCCAAACATGCCATGAAGAACATGCCATGCCCAAAAAAGAGAAATAAAAGGTTTCTTCTTCTTCTTCTTCTTCTTCTTCTTCTTCTTTTTTTTCTGTTTTTGCCTTTAAAAAAAAAAAAAAATTAACATAAAATGTGTTATTTGCCCCAGGGGTATAGGTCTGTGAATCATCAGGCTTACACATTTCACAGCACTCACCATAGCACATACCGACCCCCCCCCCCCCCACCAAAAAATGATTTCTTACTCTTCTCTGCTTCCAAAGTAATGTAACTCCCAACACTTTGGGGGTGTCCCCAGGCCTCTTCTTTGACTTCCCCAGTGGCAGGCAGTCTAGTAGGCAGGTGTTCACCAGACCCCTCCCCTCACCCTCCTACCACTCCTGATTGGATCAGAAAAGACAACTGACACAAGGTGGGCCAATCAGGACTCTCTCCTGAAGTTCTGAATTGTTTCTACGGTACAACAGAAAGTTGAAAAACTCAAAGGTTATCCTGTGACCATGTTCATACAGAGTGGTGGGAAAAGCCACTCAACACGGAGAGAAGAAGTGAAAAGAAGAGAACTTGGGGCCCTAGAAGAAGAGCAAGATAGCTTCCCACTTCTTGGTTCCAGCTCCTCTCTCTGCCTAAAGTGCATTCCTGGCCTTGAGAGACACTTCGGTGTCCTCACGCTAACGGCCCTCACCCCTCCTTTTGGAAACTTAATCTAGTTTGGGGGGTTTATATTACTTAAAACTGAAAGGCCCTTGACTTGGTGACAATTTAAACATATTTATGGGCAATTAGCTCTGAATTAAAGCAAGCAGAATTCTCCAATGGTTGATGGAAGGGAAAACAGTTTCATTGCCGGTTTTCTGATTTAAAAGGATCTTCTTGAGGTTGCAATACCTCGTTCTTTAGCATAAAAAGTTGAATCAAGGGGCACCTGGGTGGCTCAGTGGGTTAAAGCCTCTGCCTTTGGCTCAGATAGTGATCCCAGGGTCCTGGGATGGAGCCCCGCATCAGGCTCTCTGCTCAGCGGGGAGCCTGCTTTCTCCTCTCTCTCTCTCTGCCTGCTTCTCTGCCTACTGGTGACTGCGTACTGTCTGTCAAATAAATAAATAAATAAATAAATAAATAAAATCTTAAAAAAAAAAAAAAAGGAAGTTGAATCAAGGTTCCAGGTTGGGGTCCCCAGAGCTAGACTCTGAGACAAGGCTCTGAGTGGGAGTAGTTCCCTTGGGAGGTGACTTCAGGAAGCACCAGGAGTGGAGGAGAGAAGAAGAGTATGCTATTAATCTGTGATTGTCATGGGGGAAGTGAGGCTTAATTCCTTTGAGGAACTCTGGGGGGTTATCTCAGACCATGTGTCTCAGAGCTATCGCCCTGTGAGGGCACAGAGCTGGGGTATACATCAACAGCTCCCACCAGAAACTGGCTGAGGGTCACTGGGAGGAAGGGTACATTTCCAGCCTGCTGTGTAGTGTCCACCCTGCTTTGGTGACCAGGGAAATCTCTCAGGGGAAGTAAGGCAGGTCAGGGAGGGGAGGGCTTGGACATACATGGTGAAATGTTAAAAGCACATGGATACATGTAGGACAACCCCAACTTCTGCTGCTGCCTCATGGAGAGAAATTAAACAGATAGGAAAGACTTGAGTGATTTAGGGATGGTTACAATTTAGTATGCTACTCAGCATTTTGTTCCTCTCTAATTTTTTTGTTCTCAGAGAGTCCTTTTTTCTATTAACAGGTGGCACGAGGCTAGAGATGTGGGCTGTGGGGTCTTGTGGATCAATCTGATGGAGCCAGATAAAAATATTTTTGACTCACAGCTAGAACTGGAGGAAATAATTCTAAGTACAGGTTTTCCCTGCTGTCTGGAAGTAGCATGTTCTTATGAAAACTGGCATAAGCAGAAAGGGCATAAAACAAAGGAGCAATTACCCTTAATTAATTAATTTATTTTTTTAAAAAAAATATTTTATTTGTTTATTTGACAGCTAGAGAGAGAGCACAAGTAAGCAGAGTGGCAGGGAGAGGGGGAGAGAGAGAAGCAGGCTCTCTGCTGAGACCCTGATGCGGGGCTCGATCCCAGGACCCTGGAATCATGACCCGAGCCGAAGGCAGCCGCTCAAGCAACTGAGCCACCCGGGCGCCCCCTACCCTTAATTTATATGGAAACATTTCTGAGCATTCCCAGACTCAAACCATAACCCCTCTTAGGCTTGTCTGCTACCTGAGGACCTATCTCGTTAACAGATGCACAAAATAAATCCAGATAAAGCAAGGATGCTCATAGGCACAGTTCAAAGCCTGGCAGCTGGATGCTCAGGTGCTCAGGGTGGTTCCTGGAGAAAGGAGCTTGGCAGGACCACTCTGTGTGGGGTGAGTGCGGGCTCCCTTACAGTTCGCTATAGAACAAACGTTCAGCACTATTTTTGCTTTTCACCATTTTCCCTAAAAGCCTGAATCCTCTTTGGATTGCCTTCAGTTAGCCCAAACAAGTACTGATGGAGGTCTTTTGTAAAGTGAAATGGTAGACTGTGAACTTTGAAAAGAGTGCCTGTATTCCCCTATAGTCACCTCCTCTTTTGGGCTGAAGAGCTGGAAGAAAGGGGACCAGCTGAAGAATCCCTCACCCAGAGGGCAGTGACATATTTACCCGGAAGGGCCACAGACCAGGCTGCAGCTCCTGGTAGGCTTTGGATATATTCTGGGTCATAGGGGGTGTACGAGGTCTGTGGGAGAAGCCAATGGTTGAAAGCCCAGGGAATGGCAAATTTTATTTCCTAACCACCCTCTTAAGGAAACACTGGAAGCAATCTGTTATTTGGAACTTACAGAGCCTAAACAAGCAGGGGAGAGGGGGCCATGCAGGGCTCTGCAACCATCCCAGAGAACAGGAGCGGAGGCTGACGTGACTTCTATCTGCTGCATGGAGCTTGGCTCAGAATTCAAAAGGTATCATTCGGTGGGCACCGGGCCACTTGGAATTGCCAATGTGCCCTCTCTGCTAAGCAGCTTCTCCTTGCTTTTCCTGCTGCTCCTTATGTTCCCCACCTTCCTTTCAAACTCTCTAACCACCTCCTTCTGGATCCTCTAGCCTCCCCACCCCAACTTCTGGCTTCTGGTGATTCTTTTCATGCCCACCAGCATCTGACCCGAATGTCATTCTGCATGGAGGCTTCCCTATGTACGTGCCTAGCCCCTCTACTTGTTCACAGCTAGTTTGGGTAAGGGATGGAGATAAACAAAGATTAAAGGGAATAAACAACACATTGTTTTTAATCCATATTTCTCGCTGTTTGTGCTTCGGTCGTCCACAATAATAGCATGGTGGACAAACATGGATGTGAAGCCAGACTGCCTGGATTCGCACCTCAGCTCTGCCCATAATGGGGGGGGGGGGTGTCTGCTGTGTCACCTACCTGGGCCCCAGCATCTGGCACAGTTAGTGCGTAACAAATATTTGCTTAAATGTTGAGAGTTCAAGGAACAGGTCCATCTGTAATGTCTTCAGGGCCTGGAACAGGAGAGCTAATGGAGCCCCAGCATGGCTCCATCCCCAGACTGTAAAGGAATCTTGCATCAATGTGTGTGGACACCCAGCTTGTATGTGCAAGCTCTGTTCTCCTCTGCAGGGAAGAGTGGCCACTAGAGCACCGGTGAGGCTTAGGGGTTGTGGGCTTAGGAAAGAGATGTGGAGAAGAGCACCAAGAAGGAGCCAGGCAGTAGTCCTGCGGCCATTTGGGCAGAAAATCTGGGGTTCCTAGTATTCAGAAGGGACATGAGCACCCAATGTGCACATCCCTTTGCCCTGTAGAGTCCCTTCTTGTGCAGAGGACATACCTGGGGAAGGCCTTTTGCATTCACTCTGTGAACCGTTACCAGGCTGCACACTTGCAAGTCACAGATTTTGCTGTATATGTTATACTTTGATAAAATTTTAATGAAAGATAAAGAGGTATATAGATAGTAAAGCAGATTATAAACATTAACAATCATTGAACTTAGCAGTTAATGTCTGTGTGTATCTTCTATTATTCTCACAATTTTTCTGTGTGCTTGAATTTTTTAATAAGAGGAAGTTGGAAAAATTAGAACAGTGGCAAATAGTCTAAAGACAAGGTCCATGATATTATAATACCTCCTAACCAGGAGTAGACCTAGGCAAGGGAGTGTGATCACTGCCAGGGCATTTAGATCCTTGTGGATAAGTGAAAGGCTTGGGTTCCTTTGTCTTAGTCCATGAAGTCACGGCTTCAAAGGTCAGCTTTTAAGAAGTAGGAAAGGGCATGCCTTCTGTCAGGTACACCAGTCCATACCAGGGCACCTGGACTGGGAAGCAGGCCCTTTAGCACTGTGAACTAACTACATCGTCATGAATAGCCTGTCTGGAGAAGGATTAGATGAGAAGTTTCTATGGTAAAGAGATGGAAAAGGAACTTCCCAGGCAAAAGAATCAGCATGGACTAAGTTCCTGAGGTAGGACAGAGCATGATCAGGGACTGACAGGGTTCCAGTATAGGCTGGGTAGAGAGAACTGGCAAGGGCTTTGTGTGACCTAAGTCTGGGAAGAAAGGCAGGGAAGAGAAGATTTCTGACATGGAAGCATGAGAGCTACCCAGTAGTGGTAGACATGTTGAAAAAACTGGGTTCTGCCAGTGGCTATGATGTGGGGCTTATCTGTCGAAACCTCACCTACCTCATCTGTAAAATGGGAAGACTCTTATATGAGAGGATTAAATGAGCTCTGGAGCATAAATACATGGAACACAACATTTAGTAAGTGTCCATGGCATTTCTTCTTGTTGTATTGCCCCTCCTCTCTTTAGCACTTACCCATTACCGCCATCATCATTGTTGTCATGGCAGCTAAAAAGCCCAGACAACCTGGCAGATACTCATCTAAGGACTTCATATGGATTAACTCATTCAATCCTTACAACAAACTTCTATGCTATAGGTACTACCTTGTCCCCATTTTATAGAGCAGGAAACTGATGCCTGTTAAGTGTTGTGGCCAAGATTGCACAGAAAGTGGCTGAGCCAGGCTTTGATCAGGGAGCCCAGACTCTTGAGACTGCATGTTTAACCACTGTGAAGTATTGCTTCCTTCACAGATAGGCAAGAAGGAAGGATGTACACATTTAAAAGGCTGGATACCTGCAAACTCTTCCTTCTCCATCATACCAGCTCCGAGGAACAGCCCCACTTAACTTTGTCATGAACACTTTTCTGTGTATAAACCCCAGAGGCTAAGATGCTACTTTGGATCTCTTCTTATCCATCCCCACAAGTTTCTCAACCTTGAAGCTAATCTGAGTTGGGAGAAAAATGACATCAGCTCTTTGGAACGGGAGCATGGATTTTGAACCATGACTTCCACTGGGTGTTAGCGGTGCAAAGCCTGGGGGAAATGTTGATCTGTCATGGGCTCCACGGGGCTGTGAGATTAGTCTGGCTTTTCAAAAAGTGAACCAATCCACCCCACCCTGCCCCCCACTGGTTTTGTTTTCCATTTTGAAGGAGCCATAGAATATATCTCACTGCTTGAGCCCAAATGAGACTGATCTGTTTTTATAATTCTTGGCCAGTTCAATCAGGGACCAGTGGGAAGACAGAAACATCACTGGCTAATCGAACAGGGATATTTTAATATAAAGAACTGCAAACTAGAAGAAGGTGGTTGACTATGAAAAAGGGTAAAAGAGATTCTCAGGTGACCGGAACCACCAGTGAAAGAACAGCTCCTCCCTCCAGGCTGAAGAAGACTGAGCATGAGGAGCAAAGGATTCATATCTCTTCGCACAAGGCAGGGCTCAGACCTCTGAGGAGGGCACAGCTACCACAGAGCATGGAGCTAACTTCTGGCAAAGAGACTTGCATAGGTCTCTAAGGGTGGCCTGCCATTGTCATATTTGGGCCAGCAGTGGTGAGCATGGCCCAAGGGTCTCATGGTCCTACAGATGACTCAACCTCCACACTAAATACTGAAGAGGAGACTGACCCCTGAAGAGCAGCAGCTTCCTGCCCCTAGAGCCTTGCAGGATCGTTCCATTGCCCTCTTGGCAAAAACTAACATTCAGTCAGCCAGCCAAGGGTCAGCACTGGTAAGTCAGAGCAGTGCAAAAAAAAGAGAATTTGGAGCTGAGAGAAAATAAATTGATAACCAGGATGTGGGTTCTTAGGAAGCAGTCAGGAGATGGGTGTTGGTGTTAGCATACCTTTATACTTAATCCTTTTGAGAACATCAATATCTAGTTCAATCTCTTTGAAGGTAATAAAGGAGCCCAACAGTTACATAGAGGGTGTGTGCTAATTTTTTCCTCTGGCACCACTGCATTTACTTACAGCTATGTGTGTGTGTGTGTGTGTGTGTGTGTGTGTGTGTGTGTGTAACTGATGCACTAGGGAGGTGCCCTGTCAATTTCATGAAGGAAAGACTTTGTTTCATTCATCATTATATCCGTAGGTTTTGTATAGCCCTTTGTATACAGAAGACGCTCCATCGATATTTATTAAATGGATGACTGAGTGAATAAATGCCTGGCCTATCCTTGGTATATCCTGTGCTATACCCTTGGGTAACTAAAGGTGTATACACCCACCAGAGTTTGAAAATCAATGGAGGAATAAAGTGTTGGCAGATTGGGTAGAGTTGGACACTTAAGGCTTCACAGGCCAGGGCATCCTACATGAAAATGGCTGCCCAACTTCCCTTAGCCAGACTGCAGACATAACTGGCCTGGCCTGTCCAAGCACCTCCTGGATCATGGTTCATGGGTACTCTTCCCCAACTCTTCTCATTGCTGTTTTTTTTTTCCTTATCTTTGAATAAAAGACTTTCCCCGACCACCTTATCAAAAGTGGTCTCGTCACCTCATCCCTTTGCTGCCCATTAGAGTTACCTGGGGACCTTTAAAAAATCTAAATTACAATAAAATCCCAAGAGGGTTTAACAGTGTGTCTCTAAGCATATATATTATATACATGGAGAGAGGGAGAGAGAACAGAACTGAAAGTGCAGAGGTAAACTGGGACATGTATGCTCAATTGATTTTAGACAAAGGTAGAAAGATAAGTCAATGGGGGAAGGATATTTTTTCAACAAATCTTGCAGGGATAACTAGACATCTATATGCAAAAAAAGATGAATTTAGAGTCTTACCTCACACCATATATCAAAATTAACTCAAATGAATCACAAACTTAAATGCAAGAGGACTACAGAAATTTTAGAAGAAAATTTTTGTAATCTTGGGTTAGGCAAAGAGTTTTTAGATATGACACTAAGTATCAATTTATTTTAAAAAATTGACAATGTATTAAAAAAATTGACAAACTGGATTTCACTAAAATTAAAAATTTTTGTACTTCAAAAGATATTAAGAAAAATGAAAAGACAAAGCACTGACTAGGAAGAAGAATTTTCAGTATTTTCAGCAGTATATATCTAATACAAGATTTATGTCTAGAATACATAAAGACTTCTTATATCCCAGTAAGAAGAAGACAAATGATCCAGTTAAAAATGGGCAAAAGACAGAAATAGACATTTCACCAAATAAGATACATAAATGTCTAACAAGCACTTAAAAAAAAGTTCAACATCATTAGGCACTGGGAAAATACAACTCAAAATCACAATGTGATACCACTTCACACCCATGGTAATGGCCATAATCACAGAGACAATAACAAGGATTGGTGGGGATGTAGAGGAACCAGAATCTTCATAGATTGCTGGTGGGAATGTAAATAGTACAGACACTGTGGAAAATAATTTCTTAAGGGGGTCAGAATGAGGTCCTCAAAATGTGGCATGTGGATTACTTTAAGCTGAAATTAGTCAAGGCCCAAAAGACTCAGAAAGAGCATTTTTACCTGCCCCTTCACTGCCTAAAAGAATTTCAAAAAGGGTCTGGTCCAGGAAAATAGTTATCACCAGAGATAACTACAAAGAGTATGGGATGGGTGTGGTAAACTGGGGGAAGCTCTAAGGGCCTGGAGATCAAATTGCTCTCTGTGTCCCACTGTTTCTGCATGGCATGACAAACATCTGTTTTTCAAATATCTTCCTGTAAACTGTCTTCCTCCCCTTTGAAGTTCCAGACCCCCACCCCCTTCTCCTTAGCCCAGGCTGCTTACAAAACCCCAGTTGCCTAACTGTCTATGGGTCTCATACTCCTATGGGGCTCCCATATGCGTGCGATTTAATTTGTTTTCCTCTTGTTAATCTGCCTTATGTCAATTTAATTAATATGACCTGCCAAAAGGAACTAAAAGGGTAAAGAAAAAATTTTCCTCATCTAAAGTTTGGTAGTTTCTTAAAAAGCTAAACATAGGGGCACCTGGGTGGCTCAGTGGGTTAAGCCGCTGCCTTCGGCTCAGGTCATGATCTCAGGGTGCTGGGATCGAGTCCCGCATCGGGCTCTCTGCTCAGCGGGGAGCCTGCTTCCCTCTCTCTCTCTGCCTGCCTCTGCCTACTTGTGATTTCTCTCTGTCAAATAAATAAATAAATAAAATCTTTAAAAAGCTAAACATAGAGTTACCATATGACCTAGCAAATGAACTCTTAGGTGTACCTGAAGAAATAAAGATATATGTCCATGTAAAGACTTATAAGTGAACATTTGAAAAGCAACACTATTCACTAAAAACTGGAGACCATTCCGATGTCAGTCAGCTGGTAAATGGATAGGCAACATATTTCCATACAATAGAACCAATTAAACAATAAAAAAGAATGAAGGGCCACTGTATGTAAAACATAGATGAGCCTCAAAAATAGGATGTTAACTGAAAAAGGCCAAGCACAAAAGACTATATATTGAATGATTTCATTTATATGAAATGTCCAGGAAAGAGAAATCTGTAGAGAAAAAAGAACAGTGGTTGCCTAGGGGCAGAAGGTGGGAACAAGGATTGACTGCCAGTGAGTACAGTGGATGTTTTGGGATGATGGAAACTATTCTAAAACGGGATTGCAGTGATGGTGGCAAGACTGTGGATATACTAAGGATCATTTAATTGTTCTTAAAATGTAGAATAAAATGGATAAATTTTATGATATATAAATTATCCCTCGATAAAGCTGTTTTTAAAAAAAATCCTCAATATCCAGGAGCCTTTCAGTAAAATTAAATGATAATTACTGATTGCACTCCTGGGTATTTATCCTAAAGATACAAATGTAGTGATCCGAAGGGGCCCATGCACCTGAACGTTTATACCAGAAATGTCCACAATAGGTAAGTCTTGGAAAGAACCTAGATGTCCATCAACAGATGAATGGATAAAGAAGATGTGGTATATATGTACAGTGGAATACTATGCAACCATCAAAACCCCAAAATCTTGACCTTTTCAATGACATGGATGGGTATTATGCTACGTGAAATAAATCAATCAGAGAGAGACAATTATCATATAATCTCTCTGATATGAGGCATTTGAGGAACAAAACAGAGGATCATAGGGGAAAGGAGGGAAAAAATGAAATGGGATGGAACTGGGGAGGGAGACAAACATAAGAGACTCTTAATCCCGGGAAACAAACTGAGGGTTGCTGGAGTGGAGAGAGGAGGGAGGGATGGGGTTGTTGGGTGCTAGATATTGGGGGGGGGTATGTGCTATGGTGAATGTTGTGAACTGTGTAAGACTGATGAATCACAGACCTGTACCCCTGAAACAAATAATGTTTATATGTTAATATGTTTATATGTTAATAAAAAAAAGAAAGAAAAGAAAATTGCTGGAGTGAGATGAGGCATTTTTTTTCAACTTCCTCCAGGAACTCCAGTGTGTGGATTGGGTTGAGAAGCAGCAGGCTGTGGGCTGTCATCATGCTACTCAAAGTGCAGTTTGAAGATCAGCAGCATCACTATCATCTGAATGTTGGTTAGAAACATTGACTCTCGGGCCCCACTGCAGACCTGATCCAGGACCTGCATTTAAACAAGATCCCACATGATGTCTGAGAGTCACTACTCTGTTACAATGCATTTATCATGCTCTTTGATTATTTGTTTTATATATTTCTTTAATTCTTTGCTGTCTACCACCAGGACAGTTGGTATAAGTTCACATTGAATGCAGTGTGGACAGAGCTTTAATTAAAATTCAGAGAAAGCAGAATCCCTTCTGTCTTGTTACTTCTCCATTACAAGCAGAATTCCTACCACATAGCTGATACTAAATTAGATGCTTGTGGAATGAGTAAATAATTGCCAGCCTCTACCTCATTCCCTTTCTGCTGCTGGACTCTTACTGATATTCAAGACCTAGATGAAAGACCAGGGCTCCAGGAAAAGTCAATTTCCCCACTCTGTGATCCCAATGGTCCTCTGTTCACCCACCAGGACAGCAGTCGGAGCACTCATCCTACCCAGCTCCATTGAAAGGGCCACATTAACCAAAGAGGCTATGTCATCAAAAGGGTTGGAACTTCTCTGCACTAACTGACCAGTGATACATAGAAAGTAAACTACTATTAGGAGAGTCTGGCATAATATAATTATGTGTCTACCTTATGGGGACAAACTGGTGATCAAAAAATAATCATCCCTTGTCCTCTTTGGGAGTTACACTTCACTGTGGGAAATAGACCTTAACCAGGCATAAAGATGTTGGTCATCTTTGAACGTTAACAAAGGCTAACCTTCTTTCCATGCTCATGGTGCTATGTTCACCTAGTTTTGTGTAGCTTTCTTTCCATTTTGTATGCTTCCTGGTAAACCAAGACTCAGGGCCAAATGTAAGCCCCCAAATGTACAATATCGCAACCAAACGTGCACAACCTCCTAACTGTCTGGAGACCCACTCTCTTAGCTTGGATTCTCTTACAGCACATGCTGAGAGGAGGATTCTACTGTAAATAATTATTTTGGAGGTACCAGGAAACATCAAGGGAGGAATAAGTGAGATAGGGAAAGGAAAGGAGCGCATAAAACAATGTGTTTCAAGTCATATACCATTGTGGACAAGTGGAACTCAACCCCAGTGGGAAACTATGGGAAGAACTCGTGAATTGTTCCAACTGAGGGGCAAAGAAGCTGCAGTATTTTCCACTGACTTCCTATCGATTACTGGTTGAAGGTTACTTCTGGGACCATTAAGTCTCCCTAGCTTCAGATTTGCCAAGGATACTCCCTCCACCAGAGAGGAAGAAAAGAGAGATCTGCAGGTATTTAAAACAAGCAGTTTTCCATAGGTAGAATGCATGCCAGGGAAATGGGCATGACAAGTTTAGGGACTATTGGGGAAGGGGGGATGGGGTTCAGACACTTTGCCCTAAGAACTAGAAACCATCCACCTTTCAAGTTAGTGGCTCAATGAGACAAAACTTGAAGTAACAGAAGACTGAGGTATTCTGGTTCAGAAAGTTTCTGAATAAGCATGGAAAACAACAACAACAACACACACACACACAACAAAACACAACCTTGTCTCAGAGGCCAAGTCGGTAGCTGGCAACATGGAGAAAAAAACAGACTGAATTAAATAGAAATGACATTCCATTTACCTTACCATCTACCCTGATGGCTACCTTCAAGCCCTCTGAGGAAATACCCAGGGACTATTGGCCCTGACCCCTGTTCTTAGGCTAACATTACAATTTTGTAGGTACAGCTCCCAACCTTCTCTGGGATGTGTGCTTGTGGATGTGCAGTGTTTGGGGAGAGAGGCATAAATGGGCACTCTGGGGCTCCACTGGGAGCCCAGGGCCCAGCCCAGGGACAGGCAGTTACTAAGTAGAGCTGAAAGATCCAAGGCAGCCAAGCTGTCCTCTCATTTCAATGTGGCAATCTTCCCAGCTAAGGTCTTTGGTGGCAAATCAAATATTCTATTACATTATTTTCCAATTTCAGGCATTTCCCCTGCTGGACTCTCGAGTGGTATATTTTCCAAGAGTTCAGAAACATTGTCCTGCTCACCATCTGCCTTGATGGCCTGACATATTGGACACTGACTCTGGGACCAAAACATGTGTGGGCCCAAAGACACCATCCTGCCACCGGCTTATGGCACCTGAGAGATGGTGGAAACACAAACCTCTGAACCCAGCCGAGACAAACACAGGACTCCAGGCCAATGGCCTCTCCAGCCTTGCTGGCATGCATTCAGCCCTTGCTAGGGGAATGTAGATTAGATTCACCTAAAAATTGCACTATGTTCTATTTTTCAATGAGTAATAGGACAATTTGGCCTTTTCCAATATGGTTTTGCAGCATCTGTAAGACATCAACAGCACTTAAATATAGCGTTTTAGTACCAATTTGACCTGATTAGGTGTGCTGTCAACAACTGAACCCTGGCTCCTAAGCAGGTGATTTGGTTTTTACTTTTGCTGTCTCTCCACCTCTCCTGTGAATCCCTGCCTAGATTTTAGGGGACCGCATCTAAGACTAAGTCATGTTCTTTGAAGGGAGCAAAGAGGAAGGGGCACAGTGGGAGCCAGGACTCTGCCGCTCTCTCAGGAGCTGGCCCGGAATAGCTGCAAAGGACCTGAGCCAAAAATTCCACATCATTAGTCAGTGTGATGAAAAGTGATTAGCATTTAGCACAACCATGGCAACCTTCAACTTCAGACAAGCCCCTGCTCCCAGCTCCCTGGAAACCCGCTCGATTCCAGCTCTTGGTAATATTGATGTCACAGCCTTTTTCTTGAGTTCCCCACTCCCACTCCCTACAGCCCTGTGATTTGACCCTGGAGGTGTGTGAGTGTGTGTGCGTGTGTATGTGTGTGTGTGCGCGCGCATTCAGCTGCACAGAAACCAATGTAAGTAAGAAAGAAGAGAGTCGAAAGTGGAATGAAGGTGCAGGTTAGCTAATCACCCTGGCGGGTAAGAGGTGACATTGTGAGGACACTTAGGGCAGCCTGGATCTACACAGGCTTGGGAATTTTGTGATTGTGGCAGTGCTTCCTTCTGATGGATTGGCTGGGCTCAAAGGAAGTGCTTGTGAGTTGGCTGAAACCAGACCAGTGCTGTTTTTTACTCTGATGAATGAGGTGTGGTTATTCATCCCTGAACTAAGGCCTCTCAGAATTATAAGCCTGGCCCATTCCCTTTCTCAAGACAGGAACTCCCTCCACCGCATCCGTAACAGGTGGTTAGCTACAGCCTCTGCTTAAGCCAAGGGCGCAGGCTTGGCCACCTTCAGGGACAAGGAAGCTAAGAACAATGAGAGAAATGGAGCTGGGTCCAACCCGAGGAATGGGCATTAAGGAGGGCCCATGATGGGATGAACACTGAGTGTTATACTGAAGTGATGAACCACTGGACATTATATCAAAAACCAATGATGTACTATACCTTGGTTAATGGAATTTAAATAAAAACATTAAGAAAAATAAAACAACAAGGGATTGAGGACAACCAGGAACACATGCTTCATTGAATGGAAGCAGCTTCTGACCTCCATTCATTTGTTAAAATGCAGGATGGAGAGTACTCTGTGTGTGTGTGTGTGGGGGGGTGTTGCGTGTAGAGAGAAAGAGAGAGAGGGAGAGCTATCATTTCAATTAATTTTTTTTAAACACCAAACTTAAAGAAAACACTGAGGAGGCCAGTGATACCCATATATCAATCCAAATGCAAGTGACCCTTCATTTGCCTATAGGACCATCCGTTCACAGCCCCGGCTCAACAGGTAACAGGGAGCACAGCTTGTAAAGCAACTCGTCACACAAAACAGATTCTCCCATGGACTCATTTCTTTTTATTTTTTTAAATATTTTATTTATTTATTTATTGGACAGAGAGAGAGATCACAAGTAGGCAGAGAGAGGGAGGGAAGCAGGCTCCCCACTGAGCACAGAGCCCGATGCGGGGCTCGATCCCAGGACCCTGAGATCATGACCTGAGCTGAAGGCAGAGGCTTTAACCCACTGAGCCACCCAGGTGTCTTCCATGGACTCATTTCTTGACAAATTTCTTGCTCCACGGGTCCCATTCATTTTTTTTTTTACTCATTCAAAAAACAAAAACAAAAACAAAACAAAAAACCCCTATATTAAGCATTCACTATGCTCTAGGTCTTTTCAACCAAGAATCCCTGCAGAAAACCCAGGGTCTAAGACAAGCTTTCTTGTGGGGAGTTGACTGATTCTTTTGGAGGATAATTTCCCCCATCTTTACCCCAAAGGCTTCTCTTTCTAGATCAAACAGCCCATTTCTTCCAACCCTTCCTAAAATGTCAGGGTTTCCTCCTTTCATTTCTAGTTCGTTAACATCCTTCTTAAAATGTGGTAAAACTAGTTTAAGGTACCAGTTACGGAGCCCCGTTCTGAACGTGTTACAACACGCAAATTTTCTTATTTTGCCACACATATGTTAACGCACTGCTGTTCAATGTATCTGCCACCCTTTGGTGGTTTAGCTGGGGCTTGATGTGGGCACAGATCTTCATTTCTAAGAATCCTGAGACATAAAGTGCTCCACAGACATGTCTGCACGCGGCACCTACAATCTGTTTTCATTTTCTTCGTGACTTAATGGAACAGAATACATGCACAGCTGAGCTTATCTTACTTTCTCGTGCTTGTATTTCCAAAGGTCACAGATTTCAGGCAGAAGTGCCGCATGACATAAGCGTTTCCAGGAGCACTTGAGGAAAATAACGTTAATTGCCTGCGACTCTAATTGGCTTTATGAGAGTAGCCAGGCCAGTGGCTGGGAAAAGGCACCCCAGAACAGCTGTCAAATACACAACCTGGCAGAAAGGCCTCAAATGCCAAGAGCCCTTCCTGCAGAGAGCTGACATTCGAGAGGCCCACACAGACTTTGCGATCAGAAGAATCTCCCTCTGTGTGATGATTTTCAAATCTGCCTAATTTAAAATGGTTTCTATGGAGCATGCAAAACATGCTATGTTTCAGCTCTGGCTGGCAGGACGCTACACTTGGAGGATGAAAACCCCAAACCTACTAGTCATTAGCTGAGTGCTTAGGAATATGCACAATGATTAGGCCACGATTACATTATTTATCTAGCCTTCGGTAGGCACGTATTTTTGTAATTAGAGATGATTTGGGGAGGACCACGTGGAAATGAACAACCTCCATCTGCCAAGAATATCATGCTCGAGCAATCATTCAAGTATCCTCAAATGATTGTTCTGTTTCACTCCACTCTAAACAGTCATCAGAAATTGGGCATGAGCTCTGGATAAGTTTTTTACTTTTTTTTTTTTTTTTTTTTTTAGAGACAGAGAGAGAAAGAGGGAGAGTGTGCATGTGTGAGGGCAGAGGGGACGAGCGGGGGGAGAGGGGGACATAGAATCCCAAGCAGGCTCCTGTCCAGCACAGAGCCCAATGTGGGGCTTGATCTCATCACCCTGAGGTCATGAGCTGAGCTGAAATCAAGAATCAGATGCCTCAGGCGCCTGGGTGGCTCAGTGGGTTGAGCCTCTGCCTTCGGGTCAGGTTCATGATCTCAGGGTCCTGGGATCGAGCCCCGCATCAGACTCTCTGCTCAGCAGGGAACCTGCTTCCCCCCCTCTCTCTGCCTGCCTTTCTGCCTACTTGTGATCTCTGTCAAATAAATAAAACCTTTAAAAAAAAAATCAGATGCCTAATTGACTGAGCCCCCAGGCGCCCCTTTACCTTGAGTTATATATGAGATCTAAGAGCAGAGGCCTGTATGAATCATGAATGTTGGGGGTCAGGCAGCCCCTTTGGGGTTTGTGTTGCTTCAGGAAAACCGGCTTGAGGCTGGAGATCGGGGTCTGATCTTGAATCCTGCTGCTTACTATCGACTAAGTCACAGAACCACCAGAATGATTTCCAGGGTGATTCAAATGCATCTATAGAAGTGAATTAAAAAAAAAATACGAAGCACTGTGCTGAAGCACTGAGATACTCCTGAGATACTCCCAGTACTGCGATTCTATTTCCCAGAGACACCTGTTCTAAAATCCTAACAGTCCTGTCGTGATTGGTTGGTTGGTTCTTTCATTTGTTTTGAACAAAACTACGGGATCAGTTATCCAAAGCCTCTGCTACTTCTCTTTCTCCCACAGGTTGTGAACTACAGATCTGGGGATACATTGAGCCCACGGAGAAATTTTATTTGACTTGCAATGTTTTGTTTATTTCTGTTTTTTCCTTCTTTCAAATTGCCTTGCTTGTCAACATTTTACATACGGGATTTTTCAGATTGATATTTTCATTTTGGCGTCTTCATCTGGAGGGTTCAGATTGCCTACTTCTATTGAAAATGGGAAGATTTGGCAGTGTGGGCTTGGACTCCCCACAGACGTCATCACCAGAGCCCAGAAGCAGCTGCCCTGAGGATGTGTCCTCCCCACCTCTCCACGGTTCCCACCTGGTCTCCCTCACTTCTGTCCTCTGCTCAGGAACCCCCCTAGGCATTTGGATGTCGATTCCTGCTCTTCCCTTTTCTCCTTTCCCAGACAAATAGCTCTCTAAAATGTCAAAAAAGACAGGAGCAAGGAGAAAAGTGATGAGACCATGTAACCAGCTTATTGGACATGAATAAGTAGGAACAGAGATTATCTAACATTATTTCCGAGAAGCGGTAGAGCAACGTGGTTAAAAGTAGGAACAAAATGCAAAAGCAATATTAAATCATGGCTCCCATCCTAAACAGTATGGAAAAATTACTTAAGCTGTTTGGGCCTCAGTTTCCTTAACCGGCACATGAGACTGACAATAGGAGTTTTTAGAATTCATTTCAATAACAGGGTTTTACTAAGCCCCTGCTGTGTACTAGAGATGTTTCTGGACTGGTGATCCAACACCCACCCAAACAAAGTCTGTACTCACGTGCTTCTATTAAATGAGTGAATTCATGTTAAGCATTTATAACAATCTCCGGCACATAATAAATAATCATTTATTATCAATTTATTCACAGTATGTTGTGTACTTGAAAGTAGTTACTTGGGACATCTGGGTGGCTCAGTCAGTTAAGTCCCTGCCTTCCACGCAGGTCACGATCCCACAAACTTGGGATGGAGTCCTGCATCAGGCTCCCTGCTCAGCAGGGAGTCTGCTTCTCCCTCTACCTTCTCTCCCTCCCTCTTTCTCTCTCTCCCTCAAATAAAATCTTTAAAGAAGGTAGTTCCTTAAATGGGAAAAGCTGAATCTGTTTAAGCTTGTATTTTATTTCCTGATAGTAGCTGCTAGAAATACAGTGTTAAGAATGAGTCTGAGGCCTTGTCCAGACGCAGCAGAAAGAAATGCAGGGATTGATGATTAACGTTGACACGGGCTTGAGTTATGTGTGCAGAAATTTATTTTGATGTCTTGCAATCCTGGTTTAAAAAAATCCCTAATTTCCCCCAAATTAAATTTCTGCATCCGTAAATGTCTGTCTCTCTGGTCTGAACAGACTGTCTTTCTGAGACTCCTTGTTCAGGGAGAGATAAAAGCATCATCTCCACATTTTTTTCTTTTTCGCAAGCAGCTCAGAAGAACAGGGCCATGCTCTGCCGTGCAGATGTGCAGAGAACACGCGAAGCTCAGAGGGCTACTAGCTTGTGATCAGGGAGGGTTTGAAGATGTCTGTTCCAATAACCGCCTCAAAAGATGACCCTCTCACAGCTAAAACCCAGCTCAGGGGAACCAAAATGCCTGCTCGGTAAGGATAAACTTCTCTTCAATAAAATATTTAAAAGGAAAGAAAGAAAAGAGCATTCTAGTACAAATCATACCACAACCCCCCAGAGTTATCCTCTGGCAGGTCTAGAGGCTCCGTCCGGCGCTCGGTGGGGGTGCCCGCACCCTCACTGACGTTTTGGGCTTGATTCCCGCGTTAAGCCTGCCTGCGCTCGTGAAATTCCGGACCAGGCAGAGGTGGAAAGTCATCGCAAGTTTCCTCCCCCACAGACAAATCCAAATGTTCACTCTCTGCATACTCCTCTGGGGCAAATATGAAATAAAACCTTTCCCAGCGATACTAACTGTAAAACCACCATACCCCCTGGAAGCGTGCACCTGCTGCCTCCACCCTGGGCTTTTCTCCATGTTCGGTAGTATCACACACGGCAGCCAAGTTCATCGGGATAAAGAATTCACAGTCACAGGCTGCTGATGGGAGAGGTCGCTGGGTAATGAAATAGAGGAAGCGTGTCTGGGCCTGCGGGTTAGAGGTGAACAGGCCAGGTGGCATCCCGTTATCAAGCAGACACAAGCACTAATGGTGGGAGGGGGGAGACTGCACAGTGCCTCAAATATGCTCTTCCTGATGAGCTCTCCTGGCCCCTTGGAAGCTGGGTGTTTGAAAATGACCCTCACCTGGTCACTTCACATTCCCTTAAAGCTCCAGAGGATCCACACTGCTTCTGTCCAGGTAAAACCAAACCTGGGTTATGCCAAGGTAGGGAGGCTTTCTGAAGAATGTGATGGCACAAGATGACGGCCTCCTGTTCCCTCCACGGCACTGGGGGCTTTTTGTCTAAGCACGTTTCATGGTATATCATTTATTATTTCTTTGTACAGCAACTTGTTTACAGTCAGTCTCCCTGACCAGTCTGTAGGCATTTACACCACACAGACCAGGGCAGGTGGTTTCTTTTCTTTCCCATTCTGTTCCTATCCTTTGGCACAGAGGCAAGAAAATTTTCTTAAAAGGGCCATCTAGTAAAAAAAAAAAAAAAAAAAAAAAGGGCCATCTAGTAAATATTTTTGGCTTTGGGGATGATTCAACCTTGCTGCTGTAACCTGAAAGTAGCCAGAAATCATAAGTATATGAATGGCATGGCCGTGTTCCAATACAAGTCTATTTCTAAAAGTAGAGGGTGGGCTGTATTTGGTCTATGGGCCGTTAAATCTACATTAAGTATTTTCATGCCCTTATTGTGTCCCATCACCCAGAGACAAGAATGATGTATGAGGGTTTGAATGCAGGGTGGTGGGGGTGGGGGTCTAGGTACTAGAAGGGCAACCAAGGGGCTCCTACGATGGAGAATGTTCTGTTTCTTGGTCTGGGTGCTGGACACCTAGTGAATTACTTTGTGACACTCTATCAGGCCATGCACTTAAATTTGAGTACTTTTTTGCCCACATGGTACTTTCTGAAAGACGTCTATAAGCTAAAAAATAAATACGTAAATAAAATAAGTAAGAGCTAAGGAGAGAAAGCAAAGCATCAGCGCCTGTTCATTTTGATCTCCCCTAATGACAGCTGACGAACAAAAGTGTCTCTCCACAAATTCTGAGCATTCACTAAGAGGATAAGCTGTGTCAGTCACCTCCTTGCAAACACAGGCAAAAATTCGGCTGTTCAGTCTGCCAGCTCCATGGGTCAAGTTAGCATCCTGATTATAAAATGAGCTTGAAAACCAAAAAGAGATACTGGGGAACCTCTCTGAGTCTCTGATTTTTTTTATCCCTAAAAGAATCATGTCTATCCCATGGTTCCATTGTGAGGATTAAACCAACTAATGTACAGAAAAT
Organism: Mustela lutreola; assembly: GCF_030435805.1. Taxonomy (NCBI): domain Eukaryota; kingdom Metazoa; phylum Chordata; class Mammalia; order Carnivora; family Mustelidae; genus Mustela; species Mustela lutreola. The sequence goes on from NC_081291.1 coordinate 35,224,079, forward strand.
GCCTCAAATAGTTCTCGTATCCATTAACATCAACGATTAGTACCCAGGGAATGCCAGGTAATAAGAAAAAAAGGCCATTTATTGGAAAGGAGGTCTTCTGGGTATCTTGCATTTGCTCCCTCATGCATTCTCCATCCTTCTCTGCTCTCTGATCTGAGTTTAGCCAGCGTGGGCCCCATCAGGTGGCTCCCCTGTCTTTCCAGGCTTCCAGTGAGGCCTGAGAGAGAGAGCCAGGTCAGGGCATTTATGCCCCCGGGCTCCTCCATGTGGCCATTATTCAATGAAAGGGAGGTAAGGCAACCCTTTCCACACAGCTCCTTTGATTTCAGGTCCCCATAAATGTTCCCCCGATTGCCACTCTGTGCTTCCTCAGGACCATGGGTGGGAACCACTCCTTGCTGGTAAGAACTATGGGGTATTGGAGTATCCGGTGGCTTCCCCACACTGTGTGCACATCTTTGTCCTCGGTCTCCAGGACTCCAATAAATGCATCAACCACACATCTGGAAAGAGAGTTCAAATAGCGAGGCAGGAAATTTTCTGAAAAGAGTCTATGGTGCTTTCTTCTGCCTCACCTATGGGACTTGGAAAAACAAGGGGTAGTTTTTCTCCAGGCCTTGCACAACGAGGTTATAAGAAGGCCTTGTTTCTCTAAACTGGGCTTTCTGGCTTCAGGAGCTGATGAAGCCTGAGTCAGGTTTTCAGCCGTGAGAAGAGCAGTTATGGGCCAACCTAGATATGGGGTTTCACATGGGCCTGGATGCTGAGGGTGATGCGAGCCACCTGGTCAGCACACAGCAGTGATTGAGGTTTTGAGAGAGACTGTGGGGGGTGCGGAAGTGCTCACCTTCACTCCCAGGAATAAGACTTCTGGTGGAGCAGCTGCAATTGAGCCTGTCGCAGAAGTATCTGCCCTCTGAACGCACACGGGCCTGGACAATGAGTCCTACAGCCTGGACCGTGATGTGCCCACCCGTGGAGGCCTTTCTAGTTAGTTGTTGGATCCATGCAGACCCCTCAGGAGTTTTCTGTAATCTCAAGGCATGTACTTTCTAAACCATAACTGGATATATTGGGCAACACCTCCGTGATTCTGATTTTGTGTGACTCAGGTTGAGCCCCTAAACTCCATCTTTAGCATGTACCGCACGGAGGTCAATGCAAGGAGTCCAAGGAGCATCAGGAGGTACTATAACTATACCCACTGGGCAAAGGAGACGAGTAGAGCCTCTGAGGGCGTAACCTTCTCCAGCTCAAGGTGCTTGGAATCTGGGCTAATACTGGTTGAGCAAGAGAAACTAAGCAAATTGCCCTTTCCTTGGTGGGTAGCACATTTATACCCATGGTGGAAACTTAACTCTTATTTTATTCTGGGGAATTCTGCCCGAATTCAGATGTTTGCAAACTTCCAAGAGCCAAATGGTGTTCCACTTCTTCCTTCACAATCAAGGAGGTTAGAACACCATAGCTAGCAAAAGCCCTCCCCAGATGCTTATTTGGGAGGCCTGGTCTGGGACACATAATCTATGAATGTGCAGAGCAAAGCCAAGAAATGTCTCCCATCTTGCTACTAGGCGCCAAGCTTAGAAAATCAAGTAAAACAATCAACTCAGCTGCTCACAAAGTCAGCAAAAAATGTTTATGTAATTAATCTTCATCATGGAAGTTCCGTCACAGCATTAGTGTCAAATATACCCCGAGAATAAATGTAAATTGTAGGTACAAATCAATTTACTTTATGCATCCAGCAGCAATTCCACTTGCCTCCACATACGCACTTAATAGCTGTTTGAGGCTTATAAATAAATAGTTACTGGTCTTCAGAAAGATGCAAGTCTGCAAGCTGAGATCCGAGATAAAACAACAAAATAGGAGTACCACAACACCACAGGCATTAGGAGATGCCTGAAGAAGTACCCAGAACGACTGTGTCAGCCCTTCCTGGGGAGAGGGGAAGTACCAGCTAAGATGTTCATTTTCTCTTCCCACCTTTTCCTGTTGCTTACAGTCTCCTTGCTATCAGATCCTGGAGTTGCTGGACAGGAGTGTTTTGGAGGGTCCCCCAGATAAAGAATGAGGCCAGACTGGCTTCCATTCCAAATGGCAGTGGACATGGATTCTCTTGCTCCTGTGAAATGTCCCAGCGATTTCCTTTCTGATGCCCTGGAGAAAACAGAAACATTTTTAAAGGACCTGGAAATACAAAGATCTTACTGTCAGGTAAAATGTCTTAAAAACACTTTATCTAGGAGCATAGCCCTTGCACGAAGCTGCACAATGCAGATAACTTTCTCCAAAATTCACTTGTCAATTTTCTTTGTCTTTCTGGCTGCTCTCAGATAGGTGGATAATAGGCTTTCTCTACTCTGCAAAATGTTTTATCTTAATATTGACAACTGTTTCCTTTGGACTTTAATAAAAGTCACAGGTATTGATTGGTTTCAGCCATTTTAAAATTTTATTATTTATTTATTTATTTATAGAGAAAGCGAGAAGCAGGGGGAGGGAGAGGGGCAGAGGGAGAGAGAGAATTTCAAGTAGACTCTGCACTGAGTGCAGAGCTGACGTGGAGCCTGATCCAATGATGCTGAGATCACAATCTGAGCCAAAAACAAGAGTCAGACACCCATCCCACTGAGCCATTGGGATGCCCTGACTGGGTTCAGTCTTTCTACTTTCCCGGTTCCATCACTCCCTTTGTCTCCCACCTGAACATATTTTTCACTTTTCTCACAGTGCTCATCTTTAATTATAATTATTGTAGTAATGGTATCATTAAGTAAAATGTGTGGGTTGGGGGAACTCTGGTTAATAGAATGCTAATGAAGAAATAATTTTAATTTTCCAGTGCTCACTGTTGAAAAATCTTTCTCTTAAATGTCTTTCTTTCTTAGAACCTTCATTTCACTCTCAAGAGACATGCAAAAAAGGACATAAGTATCAGCACATGAATACCCAAATTTATATATAGCAAAATTAATATTAGCCATTATGGCTACAAAGGAGATGAGACAGCATCAACTTTCAGATACATGAAACCATGACTATAATTTAGCCCGAAGGTTAGCTCTGAGCTCCCTGGCCGGCAAGACAAAATGGTTCATAAGGCACGATAAACTTTTGGGGGGAATAAAGAGTACTAAAGTCTAGTGATAGTGACCTACAAGAAAAGTTCCTGTGATTTTTTTGTCAAGTTGGATCAATCTGGTCATATCGCTTGACCACTGTGTTTTGGGCAGAATGAAATATTTCCCTTCTTTCTACCCACTCCTCCACACAGGTGTTTTACATGGTTTGATTAACTCTTTTGACCAGAAATTTAACTATGATGAGATTGTCTTTGTTTATAAAGGTAATCAATGACGAATCGGTGGAATTATGGTCCTATCCCCCACCCTCTGTTATTTCCACTTTTTTTTTTTAAAGAAAACATTTTGATAAGTTTGGCATAGGTCCTTGATACCATCTCCTAAAAAGTTCTTCAAAGATCACCTAATTACTTTAACATTACCTGGAGACCCAAAGATGAGTCAAGAATGATAACACCATGAGCAACATGGCTAATGTACCACTACATTTTTAGAAAATGTTAACTGATGAAGCATGATTTTTCTCAATTTCAGATAATGCATGGTTGAAGGAGACCATAAATTATGCTAAAATAAGGACTAATCAATTTTCTTCAACTCAAATCCAGATCTCAAATATTGAGTTTTATTTTCCTCATAATTCTTAAACTATCATAGAAATTAAGTATTTCAACATCTAGAATTTCCTCTTGCATGTGACAAAAAAAAAAGTATAATGATCCTTGGTCAGATTATATATACTGATTTTTAGTCTGTAATCTGGGGAATGTATTTGTATATCCTGTACATGTTCTTCATTCTTCTAAAATACTAGTCCAGGGACTTTATAACCCAAAAGGCCCTGTCTTGCTTGCTTTGCTAAAATTCCATCTATTGTAATGTCTTTAATTTCTAACTTCTTTTTTTTTAATATTTGGGGTTTAAGCTCTATGTCTTTTGAAAGGCAAATCTTCTTAGCTACTTCGAGTAGAGAATTTTCATATTTTAATTTGGAATCACAGGAAAAGCAAATATCTTAAGTGGAAAAGGCACAACATCTGATGTCAAAAGACCCATATTTGATTCTGGCTCTCCCCTTTACTGCCCCTTCATGAAATATACTCACATTTCTTAGTCTTCCTTTTCTAATCAGTAAAATGGGTATAATCACAATAATGCTCATCTATTAAGATTTGTTTGAAGATTAGATATGCATATATGACAAGTTTGTCAACTGTAAGATTATATTCACTTTATATTTATTGTTATTATTAGACCAAAGCTGTTTTGTAAAGATAAAGACAACAAGTCACAATGATAATAGAAAACATCATGAAATGCTTACCATGGGTCATGGATTCTACTAAGCACTTTAAACATATGAACTTACTTAAACCTTATTAACAACCTAATGCAGTATTATCACTACTTCGTTTTTTCAGATGAGGAACATGAGGTAAAAAGAGCGTAATAACCTTGTCCAAGGTCACAAAGTCAGTAAACATCGTTTCTGGGATTCAAATCCAAGTATTAAGTGCATAGGCTCTTAATCATATGACTCTATGTCCCCAGCACATTGCTATGGGGATGCTAACAAATGTCATACACATACAAAATGATTCCATCCTCAAAAGACTTTAGGAAATATAAGTTTTAAACAAAAAGTTGAACAGTTTTCTTGACTGTATGACTCCTCACATCCCCTAACATTCACAGTGAGTCTAGGAGGTGGAGGTATGGGCGGCAGCACTTCCTAAGACCAATTAAACCAAATCTTTTTTTTTTCATGAGCATTTCAAAAGACCAGTGTTCCATGGAACTCATTTTGACAAATGCTGATGTAGGAGGTATGATAAGTAAGTAGCAATGACATAACATTTGAGGGCTTGTAAAACAATCCTTTGAGGTAGGGGAGACAAGTATACCTCAATTCTACTTATACACAATCTGCATTATATATACTACCCAACATATTAAGTGTGGTGCCCAAAGTAAAAAAAAGAGTAAGCATTGCAATCCTCTTTAAAAAATGCATGTGTAAAGAATGCTTTTGTTTTAAAGGAGATGAAGAAGTTTTTTTTTTTTTTTTTTTTTTTTTTTTTGTCTGCCCCAGGATAATTCTCTGAGGTTGACATTTAGAGAGAAAAGATGCCCAACAAGGACCTGAGCTTTCACACACCTTGTTGCCTGGAGATACTGTAGATCACACCAGGGCAGGACTGAGGGAGCCCTAGGAACCAGCCTGCAAGTGATTAATGACAGCAAGATGACCCATTCACCCCTCCCAGGCACTTCCCTACCTGGGCATCTGGAATTACATTTAGGACATATGGAGAGAGAGGGGAATGAGACTGCTTTCAAATCACTTAAAGTGTATGATCGCCTTCTCAGAGACTTCTCCACTTCCCTGAGGTAAATGAATTTTGCCTATGGATTTCTTCACTTTCTGTTACAAATACCAACTGGATTTTGCCTATGGATTTCTTCACTTTCTGTTACAAATACCAACCAAATACCAACCCTTCCCTTCCCTCCTCTGACCCAGTGAGGAAGGAATCACAGTACTGCTGTTACTAACTTAACACAGAAACTAAAATAAAAGAGCTTAGAGATGTTCAGATCTGGTCAATCTCACTGAGTTGTAAAGCAAAGCAAACAGCTGTCATGAACAAATATTTGACCCACTTTTTAGAACCCCATTCAGCCTTATAAACCACACTGGATGTAGACTACCAGGCCTTTGGCAATAGGCTCTGTACCATCCCTCAATCCTATCCCATTTTATGTGCCCACCCTGTACATTCATGGTAAATCCACAGCTCTGTTAGAACACTACTACGTGGGGGTGGGGGAAGTGGGGTGGGATCTAGAATTTCAAAGTCTGGAAGTTCATATGAAATGGATGGTGAGAACATTCTTATCTGCACTTGGGCCACATGCCACCACACCTCTGGATGATGGAGGTAATTAAAGGACAGACTTTACTGTTATTATTAACTTTGTTTCTTCCTCTAGTCTTTATACAAGGCAGGTCTCTCTTGCGTAGAATTCACTTCACTTTACACTCTGTCCCCCTCCTGCCCATGCATGATTTACCAAATTCCCTTTCATATTGTAACCCCCCCCCCTTTTTTTAAAGAACAGTGAAGGTATAGATGAAGACCAAACCTCTCAAAAGAAACACTTCCCATTGAGAATTGAAACTGCCTAAAACACCGCATCTCCCTGCATGATCTCCCGTCACATGAATGCAGATCAGCATTCCCGGATGGAATCAACACATCAGTTCCTTGCCCTACCTTGTAGGAGATCAGTGGCATATGTAACCTGACATTTGTGCCTCAATGTTATTGAGTTTGCTCAGGCAAAATACTTGAAGACTGAGCAAGAGCTGCAAAAGTACTACGAACTAAAGGTTTCCTGAACCTATTGATGAAGCTGTTGTGCACACTACTCATTGGTTGAAATAAAAACCGATTCCACCATTGAAATAAAATCTTTAATCTTTGTAGAAAGATTATAAAAGCAGCATGGAGAGAAAATAAGAGAACTGGATTGAAATGAACATTTTTTGTTAACTCTGGTGTCAGTTGGGGCCTCTGGGGAGTTGATGTTAAGAATGAATTAGGAGACAAGGTTGGGGGGATGGGTGAGCATTGTGATAGGTAGTAAGGAGGGCATGTTCTGCATGGAGCACTGGGTGTGGTGCATAAATAATGAATCTTGGAACACTGGAAAAAATAAAATTAAATTTTAAAAAGAATGAATTAGAGTACATGAAATTTATTGAAAAGTAACAGCTGTAAAAGGAGAAGGAAGAAAACTGAATTGGGCTTTCTATAAGGGAGATTCCATAGATCTGGCAGTGCAACAGGACTCTGCAAAATGCTTATAGCCTTTTGGAGGAGTCTTTCTTTGGGTAGAAAATGTTAAGCCCTTTACCACTGTGCTGCTCAGTTATGAGCAGGAGCTTTCTTGACCTTGGCTCAAAAGCTAGGGTTCACCAAAAGAGGAATAGCTGGAAGCCGTCAGCTAACCACACATCTTGCAGTTGAACAGGAGTTCTTTCTTAAAGAGCGATCTGAATTACGTATGTCTGCTGTGATTCCCAACATGCATTTCATCTCCTCATTGTGGAGCAGATATATGATTTAAGTTAATACAGAAGAACCTCTAATTATGCCCTCTCAACATTGGGACTCTCATTGATGCATGCTGCTATAAAAATGAGCAAAGAAATACACTAGAGCAAAACCCCATTAAATACAGCCACAAAAGGCATTAGTGGTCTCTGACTTATGAGTAGAATCATTCTGAACTGAACATATTTGTCAGTAGAGGGACTTTCTAGATATAGACTAAGGATTCAAACAACATATTAATTTACTACCAATCAATAATGATTTAGAGTAAATTAACTGAAAGATAACTGTTACCTTGGGCAACCAAGATCAGGAAATGGGATTCATGACAGGTAAGTTATAGAGATGAAGAAAAGAGATTCTAGGCAGAAATTGACAAACACAATCATGATGAGAAATTTTATCTCTTCTTTTTCAGTCATTAGTGAATCAGACATACAAAATAATTAAAGATATGTAAAATATCGAGCTTTAAAAGTTGAGGTTATTAATTAAAAGTTTAATCTGTTTTGATGTCCCTTATTAGAATTAACCTTACAGAAACAGCTTCAAACACAAAGGCCAAGAGAAAAATTTAGAAATCTTTGAATTGGTCACCTTTCTGCTTTCTCTATGGTTTCTGTTAACACATCTGGCTTGTTCTCATGGGCTTCATGCAGCCATAGCACATGTGTGCCTTGCATTCCACACACCAGACACTGTCTTCATGTCTACAACCCATATGTGTGCACTCACACCAGCACTCTCCGTCCTTAGGTAGCTCAGACTGCGCCTGCATCATAGCTGATGGGCACCCTCGCCAGTGACACAGGAGACTGGATTTAGACACAGGTCATTTGGTGCTCATGGATTCGGCACTTACAGGTCTAATTGCTCCAAAGGTCTATGGAATAGACCTATATATGATTTTCCTAAAGCCTGAAGTTCTGAGGGTCTGACCCAGGTAAACAGAGCTCGTAAGTGAACTTGGCAGACAGCCCAGCCCCATCTTGTCCCCTGGCCTGGTTCTCTGCTGACGATAGCTTGCAATCACATTTTCTTTACAGATGTGGGGGGTTGACTTAGCATGTTTCAATCACATGTTACTACATTTTATGGGAGAAAATTCATATTTGAAGTTCTCTCTTGTGACTGTTGGTGAGTCTGATTTTGTTTTTAAGTTTAGTAGAACGAATCTATGTAAAGTCTTGTATTCCACATAAAGAATATGACTTTTTAAACATTCATGGATCACTTACAAAAATGGACCACACTCTAACTCACAAATCACTAAAACAAAAATAAAGATAACCATAAAGAACTAAAATTTGTATTCCACAGATCACATAATGTTAACAATTAAAATAGATCTCAATGACAAATATTTAACTAACACCCGGCCCCATCAAACATTAGCAAGAATAGCAGTTATCATTCCAACAGGAAACAGATGGTTCATTCAAATTAGGACAATTCAAGGAGGGCTTAACAAAGGGGATATTTAGAAGATGTAGATAGTTGTATGGAAACCCCAGGAATAGAGCAATACCCCAGGGTTAGTAAGGGTAGAATGGTTACTTTCCCTAGGTCTGAAGAGGCAAGATTCAGGAAAGATAATCAGAGATTAGAAGAAAAATCACATGAGAGGGCAACCTTGAGAAGAGAAGTGGCATGAGGTTGAGGGTATAGTCAACCCAAGGCCCTAAAGAGACATCAACATTGACTCTCTCCCTAGGGCATCTGCAGCCACTTCAACTGAGCCACAACACACCATAGACAATGCCAGCTCTGCAGCAGGGAGGAAAGTCAATATGTCTCTTTATCATTTCCCAGGAGGCCCAAGAAGGTAATATGGAGGTGAGCTCAAGGATTTTATCTCTTTCTTTTCAGCAGAAAGAGAGGCCCCTTCAGTGCCAGCCTTCTGGTGAGGCAGATAAGAACAGTCAAAGAGAACAGTGTCTATATCAAGATGGGCACCATGTCTGCTGGCCAGCTGCCTTTGGGGCAAGCAGTTGACCTCAGGTTTTGGGAAAAAAATGCTTGGCTTTGGATTTTTTCTCACTGAGGCTGCATGTCTATCTAAACTGCAATCTGAAAACTTGCCATTTTTACCCTAGAAAAATCTCTTCTTTTCTATGGTATCACTAAATTCAAGCTATACCATCAAACTATCACCTCCAGTTTCAAACTATAAGATTGATCCGGGGTTGACTGAATGCTGATTTGGAGAGAAGCAGTCCTTTATATAGGCCACCCCGATGCCCATTTTCACTTTCTTCAGGAACACAGAACTTGTTTTAAAATCACAATAAACATTTGTAACAAGTCACCTCCCAACATTCTTACCATGCCACTACTTCCTCTCTATGTGGTCATCAATTACACCCCACAACTACAGAGGCAGCCCCCCATAATTCCTGGAATATGGTAGCATGGAACTTGTAGTACTAATTTATTCTGCAGTAGTGCTTAGCAGCAAAAAATCTTGACGGCCGGCACAGAGAAGTAAATTATTCTTGGAGTACTATTCTTTGATGCTTTGAGTTTAATTACCTTGTAATTTCCAGGTCATGTTATTACCATGAAGTTACATGATTTTGCAAATTTATTTACAGCCTATAAAATGAAAATGACTTTGGAAATGAATGTTGCTAAAATGACTCCTTGTAAATAGCTCTTTTGTTGTTATTTAAAAAGAAACAAAAAGCTTTCCTGTGGGAAAATGTGGCCTGTTCATATGTCTAATCTTTTAAAACTCAAGGACCGGAATCTTGAGGGAAAGACATGAAGTCATTCAAACAGGAATCAGGGATCTCTGCATGGTTAGTCAGGGAGGCAGGCAGCAAGAAGACCAGTAAGATAAAGGGGGTCAGAAATAAAAATAATGGTTATATCAGGGCCAGTAATTTGGTCAAAGTATGAAGTATTGGGACTAGTTAGGATCCAAGAACCAGAGGTTTATAAGCAATTGACAAGTTTTGCTCAATGGAAATTGACAAAGGTCAGGGACGACATAAACCTTGCACTTGGTAGACACTATTCTATTCTGTATGTTTGTATGACCAATAAAGTGAAGCACGACTGCTCTCTAGGGCAAGGCAAGACTGTTTCCTTCCTTTCTCATCCCTACCTAATTTGATTCCTACCTTTCTAGGATCAGTAGCAAGAAACTCGGCCTCCCAAGATGGGATGAGTTGCTGAAACTTAAGGATGTTGATGGGCCTACTTTCAGAGGGAATAAATGTCCTGTCCTATGTGTGCCTGGCCTCTCTTCTCTTTCTTCCTCGCATCCCCAGAGGGATGGTAAGAGTATAGGTCTGTTCCTACAAGACCTACTATTATTTGGTTCCTCCTTAGATGTTTCCTTCCTTTTCGTTCAGTGGTTTTGGAAGGGAACCTTGTCCAGCTTGATCCAGCAACACTGCCTGTTGTTGGTAGTCATTGGGCATCACTTATCTCATACTGAGTGAACCAGAGTCTTTGAGAATTTGGGGACCAGAGAGTGTAGAGAGTCAGAGACTCACAACCTGATTTATCTGAGGCTGATTGGGCCTAACTGGCTTTGGAGAAAGGAAATTTCTACTTGGTCAAACTGCATTACTAAAACTCTGCCTTAGCATTTAGGTTCATATACAATAATATTTAGTTACCCTGTCACTGGTAACTGTTCCTAGACATATATGTCTTGGGAGGACCTCGCAGGGAGAATGGATGGCTAGACTAAGGCAGAATTTTTGTTTCTTGGGTGTCTAGCCACAAGAATGACATGTAGCACATCAGACCATCCTGAAGTATATGGGTCGATAATCAATTTCTTTGAAGAGATGGCCTGTTTTTTTCAATCTGTATTCTTTCTCTAGGGACCATTTCCCTGCTCCTGTGCCTTTCCCTTCTCTCTACTTAGTCCCTCAGCATTTTCTGTACTACTATTCCTCCAAATACCTACTGCCTATTCCTCTTTATTACCCCCTGACTTCCAGCCTGCACTCCATTGCTTAACTGTCCCACAAGTTTCTTTCTTCCTAAGTAAGACCAGGGAATACCCAAACAGAACATTTTACTGCCTATTAAAGAAAAAATGACATACTAATCTGAGTAAAATAAGTCCATCATCAGCCAACAATTCAATATCCTCTGACTGATCATCACCATTTTGATGCCTAAATGTATAAAAAGGGTTCCCAGGTGGTAAATGTCAGCATTTTCAAATTTTTAGTGAACTTTTCGGAAGGCAGCTTTTGTGGAGGAGGAGCAAGATGATGGAGGAGTGAAGACCTAATTTTCATCTGGTTCCAGAAGTTCAGCTAGATAGTTATCAAACCGTTCCAATCACCTTCAAACTCAACAAGAGATCAAAGAAAAGAAAAGCAGCAATTCTATGAATAGAAAAGTGACCACTTTCTGGAAGGTAGGACATGAGGAGAAGTGAATCTGAGGTGATATACAGGAAGATAGACTGTGGCAGGAGGGGCCAGCTCCCAGCAAGCAGTGGAACAATGGAACACAAAATTGGAACTTTTAGAAGTCCACTCCATTGAGGGACGTTGCTCCAGTGGCTAAACAGAGGTGGAACTCTTGCTGGGACTGTGTGGTCTAAGGACCCTGGGGGTCACAGAAAGACCAGGGGTGCCTGAGTGTGGCAGAGCTCCCAGGTATCAGAGTGGGGAAACCAGCTAAAGAGACGGAGCCGAGGAGGGTTTCTTAGCTCAGGGTTACCTTAAACCATGATCCGAGGCAAGACAGACCACTGCTTTTTGAGCAGGGACCCAGAAGCTATAGATGTAGGGAGACCACCCCTTCCTCCACTGAGATAAATGGTGCAGGAGCATGCTAAAGGAATCTGCTGGGTTTGGAGATTCCAAACAGGGTCATGTACAAGAGATAGAAATGCTCAATCACAGGCTGGGGGAGCATGGAGCACAGTCAGAGACTAAGGAGACGGGAGTGATTGACTGCTTTTCTCTGAGGGCACACTTAAGAGTGGGGCCCTGAGTTCTTGGCACTTCCAGGTTGGATATTGGGAGGCTGTCACTTTCATTTTCCTCCTCCAAACCTTTACAGAAAGCCCAGGGAACAAAAACTCCGGAGAGTAAAACCGAGCAGATTACTTAGCCTGTCCCCTGGCAAGGGCAGTGCACTTCTACCTCTGGCAAAGATATTTGAGAATCACTGCAACAAGCCCCTTCCCCAGAAGATCAGCAAGAACATCCAGCCAAGATCAAGTTTACCAATCAATGAAAACTGCAAATCTCCAGTGCTAAAGGGATATAGCATATAGAATTCATGGCTTTTCCCCCAGGATTCTTTACTCTTTCAAAGTTAAGTTTTTAAAATATTTTTTATTTTTATCTTTTTCTTTTTAAAAATATTTTATTTATTTATTTGACAGAGAGAAACACAGCGAGAGAGGGAACACAAGCAGGGGGACCAGGAGAGGGAGAAGCAGCCTTCCCATCAAGCAAGGAGCCCTATGTGGGGCTCAATCCCAGGACCCTGGAATCATGACCTGAGCTGAAGGCAGATACTTAACAATTGAGCCACCCAAGTGCACCTTTCTTTGAAATGTTCTTTCCTCTTTTAACAATCACCATATCAATACCTTTTTAAATATTTTTAATTTTTATTTTTACAATCATATACTATCCCTTCATTGTACCTAAGCTTTTTTTGATGTGTATATATATGTTTTTCTTTCTTTAAAATTTTGGGATGCAGTTTCTTCTAAGAGACCAAAATATACCATAAATCTAGTGTATGGCTTGGTTCTAGTCTCGCAACTGATCACATTCACCCCCCTCCTTTTTTAAGATTTTCTTTCTTTTTTTAACTGAATTCTTATCTTATAAATTCCTTTTTTTTAAAAAAAATCTTTTTAAATTTTCTTCTTTACACTTATATTCCATCCCTTCATTGTATTTACCCTTATTTTTGTATATATATGTACGTTTTTCTTTCCTTAAAATTTTGGAAGACAGTTACTTTTAACAGACCAATATACACCTCAAATCAGGTGTGTGGCTCCGTTCTATTCACCAGACTGGTGTTATATATATATATATATATCATATATTAGTATATAATATATAAAAATAAATAAATAAATAAATATATATATATATATATATATATTTTTTTTTTTTACTTTCCTTATCCCTGGCTTTGGGTCCCTTCTGATTGTTTAGTGTATATTGTTCTGCCTCTTTTGGCATTTTGTTCTCTCAATCATCTATTCTTCTCTGGACAAAATGACAAGAGAGGAATTCTCACCTCAAAAACAAAACAAAACAAAAGCAAAACAAAACAAAACAAAAATAGAAGAAGCAGTACTGACTGCCAGGGACCCAATCAATACGGACATTAGTAAGATGTCAGAAATAGAGTTCAGGATGATGATTATAAAGATACAAGCTGTGCTTGAAAAAGACATAGGGGATACTAGAGAATTCTTTCAAGGAGAAATAAAAGAAGTAAAATCTAACCAAGTTGAAATTTAAAAAGGCATTAATGAGGTGCAATAAAAAATGGAGACTATTGCTGCTAGAATAAATGAGACAGAAGAGAGAATTAGTGACATAGAAGACCAAATGATGGGAAATAAAGAAGCTGAGATAAAGAGAGATAAATAACTACTAGATCATGAGAAAAATTGAGAGATAAGTGATACCATAAGATGAAACAATATTAGAATAATAGGGGTCCCAGAAGAAAAGAAGGGGGGGAACAAAAGGTATATTGGAGCAAATTACAATGGAGAACTTCTCTAACTGGGGGAAGAAAATGGGCATCAAAATCCAGGCACAGAGAACCCCCCTCAAAATCAATAAAAATAGGTTAACATCCTGTCATCTAATAGTAAAAGTTACAAGTCTCAAAGACAAAGAGAAAATCCTGAATGCAGCTTGGTACAAGAAGTTGGTAACCTGCAATGGTAGAAATATTAGATTGGCAGCAGACTTATCCACAGAGACCTGGCAGGCCATAAAGGACTGGCATGATACATTCAGAGCACTAAAGGAGAAAAACATGCAGCCAAGAATACTATATTCAGCTAGGCTGTCATTGAAAATAGAAGGAGAAATAAAAAGCTTCCAGGACAAACAAAAACTAAAAGAATTTGCAAACACCAAACCAGCCCTTCAAGAAATATTGAAAGGGTTCTCTAAGCAAACAGAGAGCTTACCCTGCTCAGTGGAGAGCCTGCTTCTCCCTCTCCCTCTACCTGCTGCTCTGCCTACTTGTGGTCTCTCTCTATCTCTATAATAAGTAAATAAAATCTTAAAGAGAGAGAGAGAGAGACTAAAGGTAACATAGACCAGAAAGGAACAGAGACAATATACAGTAACAGTCATCTTACAAGCAATACAATGGCACTAAATTTATATCTTTCAATAGTTACCCTGAATGTAAACGGGCCAAATGCCCTAATCAAAAGACACAGGGTATCAGAATGGATAAAAAAAAAAAAAGACCCATCAATATGCTGTCTTCAAGAGACTCATTTTAGACCCAAAGACATCTCCAGATCTAAAGCAAGGGGATGGAAAACAATTTACCATGCTAATGGACATCAAAAGAAAGCTGGGGTGGCAATCCTTATATCAGATCAATTAGATTTTAAGCTAAAGACTATCATAAGAGATGAGGAATGACACTATATCATACTGAAATGGTCTATCCAACAAGAAGATCTAACAGTTTTAAATATCTATGCCCCTAACATGGGAGCAGCCAACTATATAAACCAATTAGTAACAAAATCAAAGAAACACATTGACAATAACACAATAATAGTAGGGGACTTTAACAAGCCCCTCACTCAAATGGACAGATCATCCAAGCAAAAGATCAACAAGGAAATTAAGGCCTTATATGACACACTGGACCACATGGACATCACACATATATTGAGAACATTCCATCCCAAAACAACACAGTCTTCTATAGTGCCCATGGAACATTCTCCAGAATAGATCACATCCTGGGTCACAACTCAGGTCTCAACCGGTACCAAAAGACTGGAATCATTCCCTGCATATTTTCAGACCACAGTGCTTTGAAACTAGTACTCAGCCACAAGAGGAAAGTTAGAATGAACTCAAATACATGGAAGTTAAAGAGCATCCTACTGAAGAATGAATGGGTCAACCAGGAAATTAAAGAAGACTTGAAAAAATTTATGGAAACAAATGATAATGAAAACACAATTGTTCAAAATCTGTGGGACACAGCAAAGGCAGTCCTGAGAGGAAAATAGATAGCCATACAAGCCTTTCTCAAGAAACAAGAAGGGCCTCAAGTATGCAGACTAACCCTATACCTAAGGGAGTTGAAAAAGAATAGCAGATAAAGTCTAAACCCAGTAAGAGAAGAGAAATATTTAAGAACAGAGCAGAAATCAATGAAATAGAAACAAACAAACAAATAAATAAATAAACAAATAAATAGAACAAATCAATGAAACTAGGAGCTGGTTCTTTGAAAGAATTAATAAGATTGATAAAACCCTGGCCAGACTTATTAAAAAGAAGAGAGAGAGAGAGAGAGAGAGAGAGAGAGAAAGGACCCAAATAAATAAAATCATGAATGAAAGGGGAGAGACCACAATCAACACCAAAGAAATGCAAACAAATATAAGAACATATTATGAGCAACTACATGTCAACAAATTTAACAATCTGGGAGAAATGCATGTATTCCTACAGACATATAAACTACCAAAACTGAACCAGGAAGAACTAGAAAACATGAACAGACCCAGTAAAGAACAGACCAGTAAGGAAACAGACCAGTAAGTAACAGACCCAAACCCAGTAAGTACAGACCAGTAAGGAAATTGAAGCAGTGATCAAAAATCTCCCAACAATTGAGAGCTCAGGGCCAGATGGCATCCAAGGGAAACTCTACCAAACATTTAAAGAAGGATTAACACCACTCTCCTGAAACTCTTCCAAAAAAATAAAAATGGAAGGAAAACTTCCAAACTCATTTTATGAAGCCAGTATTACCTTGATCCCCAAACCAGACAAATACCCCACCAAAAAGAATTACAGACCAATATCCTTGATGAGCAGGGATGCAAAACTTCTCACCAAAATACTAACCAATAGGATCCAACAGTACATTAAGAGGATTATTCACCAAGAACAAGTGGGATTTATTCCTGGGTTGCAAGGTTGGTTCAACACCATAAACCAAGCAATGTGATACAATACATTAATAAAAGGAAGAACAAGAACCATATTATACTCTCAATAGATGTAGAAAAAGCATATGACAATGTATAACATACTTTCTTGATCAAAACTCTTCAAAGTGTAGGGATAGAGAGTACATACCTCAATATCATCAAAGCCATCTATGAAAAATCCATAGAGAATATCATTCTCAATGGGGAAATACTGAGAGCTTTTTCCATAAGGTCAGGAACATAGCAGGGCTGTCCACTATCACCACTGCTATTTAACATGGGACTAGAATTCCCAGCCTTAGCAATCGGAGAACAAAAGGAAACCAAATGCATCCGATTTAGCAAAGAAGATGTCAAACTCTCACTCTTTGCAGATGATGTGATCCTTTATGTGGAAAACCCCAAAGAATCCACTCCAAAACTGCTAGAACTCATACAGGAATTTAGTAAAGTGTCAGGATATAAAATCAATGCACAGAAATCAGCTGCATTTCTATATACCAACAAGCCAGAAGAAAGAGAAGTTAAGGAATTGATCCCATTTACAGTTGCACCCAAAGCCATAAGATACCTAAGAATAAATCTAATGGAGAGACAAATTTGTACTCAGAAAACTATAGACCACTCATGAATTAAGGAAAACATAAAGAAATGAAAACATGTGCCATGCTCATGGATTGGAAGAACAAATATTGTGAAAATGTCTATGCCACTTAGAGAAATCTACACGTTTATTGCAACCCCTATCAAAATACCATCAACTTTTTTCCAAAAAATGGGACAAATAATCTTAAAATTTATATGGAACCAGAAAAGACCCTGAATATCCAGAGGAATGTTGAAAAAGAAATCCCAAGTTGGCGGTATCACAATTCCAGACTTTAAGCTTTATCACAAAGCTGTCATCATCAAGCCAGTAGGCTACTGGCACAAAAACAGACACATAAAAGGAAGGAACAGAACAGAGAGCCCAGAAAAGGACCCTTAATTCTATAGTCAACTAATCTCCAACAAAGCAGGAAAGGATGTCCAGTGGAAAAAAGACAGTTCTTCAACAAATGGTGTTTGGAAAATTGGATAACCACATGCAGAAAAGTGAAACTAAACCATTTCCTTACACCACACACAAAAATAGACTCAAAATGGATGAAAGACCTCAATGTGAGACAGGAATCCATCAAATCCTTGAGGGGAATACAGGCAGCAACCTTTTCAACCTCAGCCACAGCAACTTCTTCCTAGAAACCTCACCAAGGGCAAGGGAAGCAAGGGCAAAAATGAACTGTTGGAACTTCATCAAGATCAAAAGCTTTTGCACAGCAAAGGAAACAGTTAAGAAAACCAAAAGACAACAGACAGAATGGAAGAAGATATTTGCAAATGACCTATCAGATAAAATCCCAGAATCCAAGATCAATGAAGAACTTATCAAACTCAACACCCAAAGAAAAATAATCCAATCAAGAAATGGGCAGAAGACCTGAACAGAGGTTTCTTCAAAGAAGACATCAAAATGGTCAAGGACACATGAGGAAGTACTCAACATCACTTGGAATCAGGGAAATACAAATCAAAACCATAATGAGATACCACCTTACACCAGATACCACCTCACACCAATCAGAATGGCTAAAATTAACGTGTCAGGTTTTGGTGAGGTTGTGGAAAAAAAGAAATCCTCCTACACTATTGGTAGGAATGCAAGCTGGTGCTGTCACTCTGGAAAACAGTATGGAGGCTCCCCAAAAAGTCGAAAATAGAGCTACCCTATGACCTATGAAGTGCACTACTGGGTATTTACCCTAAAGATATAAATGTAGTGATCAGAAGGGGTATGTGCATCCCAACGTTTATAGTAGCAATGTCCACAATAACCAAACCATGGAAAGAACTAGAAGTCCATAAACAGATGAATGGATAAAGAAGATGATATATATATACCATGGAATATTATGCAGCCATCAACCCCCCCCCCCAACTCTTGACATTTGCAACAGTGTGGGTGGAACTAGAGGTTATTATGCTACTGAAATAAGTCAATCAGAGAAAGACAATTATCATATGATCTCACTGATATGAGGAATTTGAAAAACAAGATGGAGGATCATCGGGGAAGGGAGGGAAAAATGAAACAAGATGAAACCAGAGAGGGAGACAAAGCATAAGAGACTCTTAACTTCAGGAAACAAACTGAGGGTTGCTGAGGGTGAGGTGGGGGAGATGGGGTGGCTGGGTGATGGACATTCGGGAGGGTATATGCTATAGTGAATGCAGTGAATTGTGCAGGACTGATGAATCACATACCTTTACCCCAAAACAAATAATATATTATATGTTAATGATAAATAAAAAAAATTAAAAATATTTAAGAAAAAGGAAGGCAACTCTTGCTTTTAAATGGCATCACATATTCAAAAAAAGTTTCTAAATGTTTAAAGGTGACATAATGGATTCATATGTTGCCAAATAATAATTTAAAATGAATAAATATTTTATGCATATTGTTCTATTTACTTTTGGCCTGCATTCCAGAAACAGTAAGCACTCAGTGTACATATTAACTGCTGGAACCAAAAAGGCATGACATATTTAGCAGCTTGATGTTTTATTAACATTAAACCAGCTGGTGGCAGTTTGGTAACTGAAGTTATATCCCAACTTCCTAAAAAGGCTGTTACATTGCACTGTACCAGAGGCAAAAGAAATGAACAAAGAAAAAAACCCATCATGTGTATTTATACTATGGGGAGCATTTACCCAATTCTTGTTAACCTTCAGGCTAGAATTTTATTCAGGGGCCAAGTTTTACACAGCATTGCCTATAGATTTTGCAATTTCTGCACTTCTGAAAACTCATTTTTAATAAACATAAGATTATGTACCTCTAAAGAAAAGTATAAATTCTTTGCCTCTCTATTTTGTAGTAATTATTGTTACTAAGGACCTCAGCTATAGTTGCCAAAGACAAATCTAAATACAGAATGATAGAAATTATGATTGGACAGTGTCCCTCAAGGACTGAGGATGTAGCATCTCTTCGGCAAAATAAAAGCTGTTACGATAGTGAATAAACTATGCTCTCTTCCATGAAATCAATCACCCCTTAAAGATTTATTTATTTGAGAAAGAGAGAAAAAGCATGTGTGTGAGCAGGGGAAAAGGGCAGAGGGAGAGGGAGAGAAATCCTGAAGCAGAATCCCCACTGAGCATGGAGCCTGACATGGGGCTCAATTCTGGGACCCTGATATCATGACCTGAGCCAAAACCATAAGTAGGACACTCAACTTACTGAGCCACCCAGGTACCCCAGGTAAGCATTACATTATCTGATTTGGTATGTTTACATAAGTACTATAGAATTACAGAGGAGAAGAAGCTAACTTCGCCTAGTGAGTTGATTGGCAGACATGAGGTGATGTTAATGGTTAATGAAAGACCTCACAGAGGAGGGGATGCTGAGGCCGAATCACAAGAAATGGTTGAAGACTGCCAGGTGAGGAGCAGGGAAAGGAAACATGTACCACCAATACTGAACAAGGAGAGGGGAAAGCATCTATACAAATGTTTGGGTATTCAATTAGAAACATCTATAAATATCCCCAGTTCATGGTGGTCACTTCTGGAGATCCTGTCCCCACCTCAGCTCACGGAAAGGTTGGTTCTTTATGCCTGCAACTGGCTTAGCTCATGCTGATTGGATCAAAGATGGATACCTTACCCAATACATGGTTGCTAAGTAACCAGTCAGATGGTCTTCAGAGAATTTGAACTAACTGACCAGAGGTACTTAAGCTGAAGAGCCGAGACAAGGGCAACTATATCAAGCCATCCGTGGTGACTATATGAGGCCATGTGCAAGGCAAGAAAGGAGAGGAAGCTGGGTCCAGAGATAAGCAAGAACTGAAGAACGCATGGGAAAAGGAGGTGCTGAAAGAACCACACGTATTTTTTTTTCCTGTCTTTTGTTAAAGTCTTTTGTAATTTAACACACTAGGTTATACTATAGCAAGGGATGGCAAACTACGGCCCTTGGGACAATCTTGCCTGGGTCTGTTTTTGGAAAGCCTGAACTAAGAATTGTTTTAAAAAAAAAAAAAAAAAAAAAAAAGAATTATAAAGAAGGAAAAGGAGAAGAATCAACTACATATGCTGTCTGCAAAACTTTTACAGAAAAGTATGCAAACTCTGCGCTATAGTAATAACTATCACCAAAACATAGAAGCTTGTAACAAGATGTTGCCCATCACCTCAGAGCTCTGCCCCAAGTTTAACTCACGGAAGAAGGCTAAGAGAACAGCCACCATGCTGAGTACTGTCAAACCGTGTGGAAAGTCCTGCAACAATGATTAAATGTTCCAGTCTGGAAGTGGTCCACATCACAACCATGCAAAACACATTGGCCAGTCTCGGGGAGAATCAAGATGCCAGAGGAGTAGCAGAATGAGCTGACATCAGGTCATAGGAGTTCACCTACATAGTTATCAAACTATTCTGAACACCTACAAACCCAACAGGAGATCAAAGAGAAGAAGAGCAGCAATTCTAGGAACAGAAAATCAACCACTTTCTAAAAAGTAGGACATGCGGAGAAGTGAATCCAAAGTGAGGGGAAGATAAGACCACGAGGGAGGGGCTGGTCCTGGCAAGCGGTGGAGCAATGGAGCACAAAATCCAAAGTTTTAGAAGTCTGCTCCACTGAGGGACATTGCTCCAGAGGCTAAGCAGAGGTGGAGCCCTCACGGGGACAGTATGGTCTCAGATCCTGCAGGGTCACAGAAGGATCAGAGTGTGGCAGAGCACCCAGGTATCAGAGCGGGGAAGCCAGCTGCAAGAGACACAGCTGAAGAGGGGGCTTTCAGCTCAGGGTTACCTTAAACCGTGATCTGAGGCACAGTTGGGCCACTGCTTTTAGGACAGGGACCCCACAAGTGGCAGATCTGGGAGACTCACCTTCCTGTGGGAAGAACAGCCCAGGAGCGTGCTGCAGGAATCTGCTGGGTTTGGAGACTCCAAACAGGGCCATGTGCCAGAGACAGAAATGCTCAGTCACAGGCTGGGTGAGCTCGGAGCTCAGCTGGAAGCCAGGGATATGGGAGTAACTGACAGCTTTTTTCCGAGGGTACATTGAGGAGTGGGGCCTGGAGCTCTCGGCTCCTCTGGGCTGGAGATTAGGAGGCCGCCATTTTCATTCCCATCCTCCTGAGCTCTATGGAAAGTGTTCAGGGAACAAAAGCTCCTGAGAAAACCCAAGCAGATTGCTTAGTCCAGCCCCTGGAAAGGGCGGCAAAATTCCACCTCTGGCAAAGACATCTGAGAATCGCTACAACAGGCCCCTTCCTGCAGAAGATCAGCAAGAATAACCAGCCAAGACCAACCTCACTGATGAAGGAGAACAGTGGATTTCCAGCAGAGGGGAAAGCAAAGCATGGAATTCATGGCTTTCTCCCCATGATTCTTTAGTCTAAAAAAGTTAATTAATTTTTTTTTAATTTTACTTTTTTCTTATTCTATTTTTTTTAACTTTTCCTCTTTCCTCTTTTAACGTTTTTAAACTAGTTTATCTTGACAATACCTTCCTCAAAAAAATCTTTTAAAAACTTCCTTATTATAGTCATATCTCTTTTTTTTTTTAAAGATTATTTATTTATTTATTTATTTGACAGACAGAGATCTCAAGTAGGCTGACAGGCAGACAGAGGGAGAGAGGAGGAAGCAGGCTCCCTGCCAAGCAGAGAGCCCAATGTGGGGCTCGATCCCAGGACCCTGGGATCATGACCTGAGCCAAAGGCAGAGGCTTTAACCCACTGAGCCACCCATGCACCCCATAGTCATATCTTATCCTTCATTGAATCTAACTTTATTTTTTGTATACATATAGGATTTTTTCTTAAAAAATTTTGGGCTACAATTTCTTCTAATAATCAAAATATACCCTAAATCTAGCACAGGACTTTGTTCTAGCCTCCAGCCTGAGCAAATTCTCTCCACTTTCTTTTTCTTTCTTTTCCCAACTAACATATCTTATCAACTCCTTTTTTATAATTTTTTTAAATTTTTCATTTTTATAGTCATATTCCATCCCTTCATTGTGTTTACCCTTATTTTTGTGTGTTTGTGTATGTATATATATACATATATGTATATATGTATATAGTGTGTGTGTGTGTTTTTATATATATATTTTGTGTGGTTTGTGTATATATATATATATTTTTTTTTCCTTTCTTTCTTTAAAATTTTGGGAGGTAGTTTTTTCTAAGAGACCAAAATACTCCCCAAATTAAGTGGGTTGCTCTCTTCTACTCACCAGGCTAATGTATATATTTTTTCTTTTTTCTCTTATTTTTCTTCAAAAAATTTTTTTTAACTTCTTTTTACCCTTTTTCTTAACCCCCAAATTTGGGGTCTCTTCTGATTTGGTTCACACACATTTTCCTGGGGCCTTTGCCACCCTTTTAGTGTTTTATTTTCTCCTTTAAATATTCTTCTCTGGATAAAATGACAAGGCAAAAAAACTCACCGCAAAAAAAAAAAAAACAAACAAAGAACAAGAGGCAGTATGTTAGGCTAGGGACCTGATCAATATGGACATTGGTAATATGTCAGATCTAGAGCTCAGAATGATGATTCTCAAGGTGCTGGCTGGGCCCAAAAAAGGCATGGAAGATATTAGAGAAACCCTGTCTGGAGAAATAAAAGCCCTTTCTGGGGAAATAAAAGAACTGAAATCTAACCGAAGTGAAATCAAAAAAGCTATTAATCACGTGCAATAAAAAAGGGAGGGTCTTACTGCTAGGATAAATGAGACAGAAGAGAGAATTAGTGATATAGAACACCAAATGATGGAGAATAAAGAAGCTGAACAAAAGAGAGGCAGACAACTCCTGGACCACGAGGGGAGAATTTAAGAGATAAGTGATACCATAAGGTGAAACAATGTTAGAATAATTGAGATTCCAGAAGAAGAAGAAAAAGAAAGGGGAACAGAAGGTATATTGTAGTGAATTATTGTAGAGAGTTTCCCTAATATAGCAAGGGGAACAAGCATCAAAATCCAGGAGGGGCAGAGAACCCCCCTCAAAATCAACAAGAACATGTCCACACCCCATCATCTAATCGTAACACTTACAAGTCTTAGTGACAACAAGAAGATCCTGAAAGCAGCCTGGGACAAGAAGTCTGTAACATAAAATGGTAAAATTATTAGATTGGCAGCAGACTTATGCATAGAGACATGGCAGGCCAGAAAGAACTGGCATGATATATTCAGAGCCCTAAAGGAGAAAAACATACAGCCAGGAATACTATATCCAGCTAGGTTATCATTGAAAATAGAAGGAGAAATAAAACCTTCCAGGACAAACAAAAACTTAAAGAATTTGTAAACACCAAACCAGCTCTACAGGAAATATTGAAAGGGGTCCTCTAAGCAAAGAGAGAGCCTAAAAGTAGTAGACCAGAAAGGATCAGAGACAATATACAGTAACAGTCACCCTACAATCAATACAATGGCACTAAATTCATATCTCCCAATAGTTACCCTGAATGTAAATGGGCTAAATGTCCTAATCAAAAGACACAGGGTATCAGAATGGATAAAAAAAAAATCAATATGCTGTCTACAAGAAACTCATTTTAGACCCAAAGACATGTCCAGATTTAAGGCAAGGGGGTGGAAAACAATTTACCATGCTAATGGACATCAAAAGAAAGCTGGGGTGGCAATCTTTATATTAGAACGATTATATTTTAAGCCAAAGACTATAATAAGAGATGAGGAAGGACACTATATCATACTGAAATGGTCTGCCCAACAAGAAGATCTGACAGTTTTAAATATCTATGCCCCTAACATGGGAGCAGCCAACTATATAAACCAATTAATAACAAAATCAAAGAAACACATTGACAATAACACAATAATAGTAGGGTACTTTAACAACCCCCTCACTCAAATGGACAGATCATCCAAGCAAAAGATCAATAAGGGAATGAAGGCCTTATATGACACGCTGGACCTAATGGACATCACACATATATTAAGAACATTCCATCTCAAAACAACACATTCTTCTCTAGTGCCCATGGAACATTCTCCAGAATAGATCACATCCTGGGTCACAACTCAGGTCTCAACTGGTACCAAAAGACTGGAATCATTCCCTGCATATTTTCAGACCACAATGCTTTGAAACTAGAACTCAGCCACAAGAGGAAAGTTAGAAAGAACTCAAATACATGGAGGCTAAAGAGCATCCTACTGAAGAATGAATGGGTCAACCAGGAAATTAAAGAAGACTTGAAAAAAATTATGGAAACAAATGATAATGAAAACACAACTGTTCAAAATCTGTGCGACACTCAGATTTCCTGAGAGGAAAGTATATAGCCATACAAGCCTTTCAAGAAACAAAAAAGGCCTCAAGTATGCAGCCTAACCCTACACCTAAGGGAGTAGAACAAGAGATAAAGCCTAAACCCAGAAAGAGAAGAGAAATATTTAAGAACAGAGCAGAAATCAATGAAATAGATACCAAAAAAACCAATAGAACAAATCAATGAAATTAGGAGCTTGTTCTTTGAAAGAATTAATAAGATTGAGAAACCTCTTTTCTTGTCAAAAAGAAAAGAGAAAGAACCCAAATAAGTAAAATCATAAATGAAAGAGGAGAGATCACAACAAACACCAACGAAATACAAACAATTATAAGAACATATTATGAGCAATTATATGCCAGCAAATTTGGCAATCTGGAAGAGATAGATGCATTCCTAGAAACATATAAACTACCAAAAGTGAACCAGGAAGAAATAGAAAACCTGAACAGACCCATAACCAGTAAGGAGATTGAAGCAGTCATTAAAAATCTCCCAACAAACAAGAGCCCAGGGCCAGATGGCTTCCCAGGGGAATTCTACCAAACATTTAAAGAAGAATTAATTCCTATTCTCCTGAAACTGTTCCAAAAAATAGAAATGGAAGGAAAACTTCCAAACTCATTTTATGAGGCTAGCATTACCTTGATCCCAAAACCAGAGAAGGATCCCATCAAAAAAGAGAATTATAGACCAATATCCTTGAAGAATACGTGTTTGGTGAACATTCTCACCAAAATATTAGCCAATAGGATCCAACAGTACATTTAAAAAAGTTATTCACCACGACCAAGTGGGATTTACTCCTGAGCTGCAAGGTTGGTTCAACACCACAAACCAATCAATGTGATACAATAAATTAATGAAAGAAAGAACAAGAACCATATTATGCTCTCAATAGATGCTTAAAAAGCATTTGACAAAGTACAGCATACTTTCTTGACCAAAACTCTTCAAAGTGTAGGGATAGAGGGTACATACCTCCATATCATCAAAACCATCTATGAAAAACCCACAGTGAATATCATTCTCAGTGGAGAAAAACTGAGAGCTTTTCTGCTAAGGTCAGGAGCATTATCACCACTGCTATTCAACATAGTACTAGAAGTCCTAGCCTCAGCAATCAGACAACAAAAAGAAAGGCATCCAAATTGGCAAAGAAGAATTCAAACTATCACACTTTGCAGATTATATGATACTTTATGTGGAAAACCTAAAAGACTCCACTCCAAATCTGCTAGAACTTGTACAGGGATTCAGTAAAGTGTCAGGATATAAAATCAATGCACAGAAATCATTTGCATTTCTTTACTTCAACAGCAAGACAGAAGAAAGAGAAATTAAGGAGTCAGTCCCATTTACAATTGCACCCAAAACCATAAGATACCTAGGAATAAGAATAATGAAAGAGGCAAACAATCTGTACTCAGAAAACTATAAAGTACTCATGAAAGAAATTGAGGAATACACAAAGAAATAGAAACACATGTCATGCTCATGAATTGGAAGAAAAAATATTGTGAAAATGTCTATGCTACCTAAAGTAATCTACATGTTTATTGCAATCCCTATCAAAATACCATTCATTGTTTTCAAAGAAATGGAACAAATAATCCTAAAATTTATATGGAACCAGAAAAGAATTCAAATAGCCAGAGGAATGTTGAGAAAGAAAGCCAAAGTTGGTGGCATCATAATTTCAGACTTCAAGCTCTATTCCAAAGAAAGCCAAAGTTGGTGGCATCATAACTCCAGACTTCAAGCTCTATTCCAAAGCTCTAGTCCAAGCTCTATTCCAAGCTCTATTCCAAATCAAGACAGCATGTTACTGGCACAAATACAGACACATAGATCAAAAGAACAAAATAGAAAGCACAGAAATAGACCCTCAACTCTACGGTCAACTAATCTTCGACAAAGCAGAATGTCCAATGGAAACAAACAAACAAATGGTATTTGGAAAATTGGACAGCCACATGCAGAAAAATGAAACTGGACCATTTCCTTACACCACACACAAAAATAGACTCAGAATGGATGGAAGACCTCAGTGTGAGACAGGAATCCATCCAAATCCTTGAGGAGAACAGAGGCACCAACCTCTTCGACTTCAGCCTCAGCAACTTCCTAGAAACATCACCAAAGGCAAGAGAAGCAAGAGCAAAAATGAACTATTGGGTTGCCAGGGGGAGGTAGGTATGGAGAGAGTGGTTGGGTTATGGACATAGGGGCAGGTATGTGCTTTGGTGAGTGCTGTGAAGTGTGTAAGCCTGACGATTCACAGACCTGCACCCCTGGGGCAAATAATACATCATATGTTAATAATTTTTTTTAAACCCATACATTGGCCAGAACTAGTCATACAGACCCACTTAGACATCAGGAGAAATAGAATGTCACCATGTACTATGAAGGTAGAGGACTGGAAATATTTAATAAACAATGCTGAAGACTAAAAGAGATGTTGAAAATTATATCCATACCTGAACTACTATCAGTCAGGTTCTGTTCCTTAGAATGACAATATCCTTGAAGACAGAGAAAACGCAGCAGAGGAGCTATAAAATCAGGTAGGAGTCAGACAGGGAGGGTCTCGTACCCTATGCTAAAAAGCTAATTGTTTTTTCTATGTTCAATGGCAAATCATTTTTTTAAAATTATTATATAATGTAGTATTTGCCCCAGGATTACAGGTCTGTGAATCATCAGGCTTACACACTTCACAGCACACAACACAGCACATGTCCTCCCCAATGTCCATAACCCAGTCACTCTATCCCTTCATCCCCATACCTCCCAGCAACCCTCAGTTTGTTTCCTGAGATTAAGAGTCTCTTATGGTTTGTCTCCCTCCCAGTCACATCTTGTTTCATTTTTTCCTTCCTTACCCCCTAAGCCCCCCACACTCTGCCTCTCAAATTCTTCATATCAGAGAGATCATATGATACTTGTCTTTTTCCGATTGACTTATTTTGCTTAGCATAATACCCTCTGGCTCCACCATAAAGATTTTATTTATTTATTTGTCAGAGAGAAAGAGAGAGAGAGAGCATGAGCAAACATTCAATGACAAGTCTTAATGGGTTTCAGTTAATAGGAAAACGGACAACTCTTGGTTTTAACCAAGGAGTTAGAAGTTTACACCACGCTTTTAGAACTATCACGTTAGCTACCACATGGAAATCAAAATTGGAAGAGCGATTAAGTCAAGTCATGAGTCAACCTGAGGGCCCAGTTGGAAGCTACTGCAGTGAACAAGACAGGAGTAAATGTGGATGTGAAATAAAGTCACATGCAGACGAATGAGCAAGACACTTAGACCGAAAAAAAGGCGTAAGGAGGCTTTATAATACTTGTTGTCAAGAAAAATGGGAGGGACTAAAGAGTGGAGACACCTTGGACAAATAAGTGAGTGTTAAGATTAATAGTTTAGATAGGAAGGTGGAAGAGAAAATAGTTCACAGGCCTTGCTCATCACGCTTGGTCTCTGAAGATTCATCTGAGTAACTTCTGACCTGGGTACATTCCTCCTTCCTTAAACTTTCATTTCTAGGTAAGTAAGGAATAAACTTCAGCTCCTTTCTTACTGCTCAAACTGTGTTCCTCCAGGGGTCCTTCTCATGTTTCTTGATTTCTTACGTGTGGGCCTATAGCATTTCTATATTTCTATACAGCAACTCACCATTTTGAAATGAACTGTGGCCCACAGCCACAAACCCGTTGGTTTATTATTTCTTCAGTGCATCTTGACCACTAGGGCCTCAGTTGCTAGTCAGGAAATTGGGCATGTGAGAATAGAAAAAGTTTACTTTGTTGCAGCTTAGCTCCTATTTCTCTCTGGAATAAACTGGAGATGAAGTTTAATGTTTAACGGTAGCTAATTAAACAAGTTAAAGTATAGGAGGCAGATGGAAATATAGATGATTAAAAAAAACAGATTGAACACAGTTCTTTTGGGATATGCTAACGATGCAGGCTTATGCAATGGAAATCAGAGGCACAATTTGTGGCAAGCAACTGATCTCTGATGCCTGTATAGAAGTTGAAGGAAATGCATTAATGTACCATTACTGTGCAATTTCCATAGTTTGCTGAACTATGTACTACTAAAGTGGGTCAAAACATTGAACATGTTGTTTAATGTCACTGAACCTATGTATTCTAATGTAATATCAGTAAACCATGTATTGCATATATTCTTCAGTGTTTCCAGACTTTGTGGCCCTCTGTTTGTAAGCCACATTGGTGTTGTCACTTACATGTCATTTCCCTTTGGTTCCTGTGCTGATTATTTGTCTGGTTGCTCTTAGATCCATTCCTACACTTTCTCCGTTCTGCTTTGTACCACAGGAAGTGGGTGGCTAAAAACTACAATTCTCAGGCTCCTTTGCTAACTGGTTTCTGGCCAGGTTCATCCAATGGGAAGCAATGTTGACAGACTGGAGGGCAGGAAGAAAGGCGCAGCCAGGATATTGCCCCCTCTTGCTCTCTGCTTCAGGCAGCATCTTATTAGTGGCTGTATGTCTGCCATGTTCCAAATTCCTGCTAGATACACATTCCCTCTGTGCTCCTCGCTCCCTTTGGGAAAACTCTGGGTTAGCCCCAGCTCACAGAGAGTAGCACCTTCTCCAGACTCCACCTTTCACCTGACAGTCCCCGCCACGTTGTCCCTGGGCCAGCTCGACCCAGGCATCCCTGACTCCTGAATTGTAACACCATCCCCTTGCCTACTCCCTCCTGGTCTAGCCATTGCCGCACCTTCCTGAAATTGTTACATTCTGGGCTGGCCCACCTTTCCCTGTTCACTCTCGTTTCTTTCAACACCTCCATAACTAGATCAGTTATATTGACATATAACTGACATATGAAATTGTCACATATTCAGATTATCATATATGTAAATATATTAAATATATGTTATATATTTAAAGTATGTAGTGTGACGATGTGGAAAGAGTCCCACAACAGAGTTCATTAACCACAGTTTCCAGGGGACATCTAGAGTTATGAGGGTAAGTCACGAACGCAGGCATAAAGGGGCACAGTTCTAAGTCAGGCTGTGCTGGGAAGGAGAGACTGAACTTCAGAGGAGCTCTTAGTGAATGGGTACTTCAGAAGAAGGATGAGAAAAGGCCTTGGATGGACTCTTTTCCCACTTCCTGCACTAGCACCTCCTCCAGCTTTTGATATTCTCAGGGTGCAAAATCTCGAGCAATAATGGAAAACCCATTAACAGTCCTGTACTCCACATCCTCACACTAAAACACACCCTAAGAGAAAACTTGGCTATTTCCTCTGAGGATAAAATTGAAAAAAAGGAGAGATATTAATAGATTAATAAATTATTGAGAGCTAAATCAGTGTGTAAACAGCATCCCTTAAAAGCAATCTTCTGATGACTTTTGTAGGACTGAAGAAATGAGCTTATTTAACCTTAGTTAATTTGCCGGACTCTAGATATGTTTGACTTTTTTTTTTTCCCCCAGACAAGAGAGAGCAATATGTTTTGCTAGAATCAGAGGGCTTGTAACATCTAGGCAATGTGAAAGCAGAACACGAACAAAGAGACAGTGAAGTCTAAAAGTTAAACTTACAGGCTCGTGAGTTTGGATGAGCTTGGGTTTGGATCTTGGCTCTTTTACCTACCAATGGTATGACCTTGGGGAAGTTACTTGAATGACTGTGACTTCGTTTTCTTAACTGAACTGGGGATTATAGCACCCACTGTGCTGAACCTTTGTGCAGACTAAATGGGATAAATACCCTAAAGTATTATCAGAATACCATGTCTGGTTCTCAGCAGGATCTAAGGAAGAAGAGTTGGAGAAACAGGAAGTCTTAGTGTCAGTGATTCTTAACCCTTTGAATGAGTAAGAATCACTGAGTTTGTTAAACAGGTAGAATGTTGGGCCCTGACCCCCAAAATTTTGCTTCAAATGGTCTGAAGATGAACCCTAAAAATACGCTGTTTTAGTAGATTCACACTCAGGAGATTTGCATGCCTGTGGGGCATAGATCTCACTATGAAAAACACTCTCATTTTTCCTTCCTTCTCTACCCATTTGTGACATTTCCTTTAAATCCACCATTTTCTTTCCATTAGTGATTCATCTGAATTCTAAAGTTGTTTTCTTAATATATCATGGTAGTCAGGAAAACAGAAGGCAAGTCAGACAGCCTGACCATTAATAACTAGTAAGCTGCTTAATGAACCATGTAGCTTTGGTCAAGTCACTTCCTCGGCTGAAACTTTAGTTTCCTTATCTTAGAAATCAGAAATAGTACTCATCCTATTTAACTCTCAGGGCTGTTAAAAGGAGCAATGGGGGAAAAGATATAAGAACATTTTTTAAACTAGAAGGCATTATACCAATGTGAGCTATTACATGGATCCAGTTTGATGACAGTCTAAATCTCCTGAGTTATA
Source organism: Mustela lutreola (assembly GCF_030435805.1). NCBI lineage: Eukaryota > Metazoa > Chordata > Mammalia > Carnivora > Mustelidae > Mustela > Mustela lutreola. The sequence continues at coordinate 35,255,258 of NC_081291.1, forward strand.
AATATGAAAGAGTTTCATTTTTTCTTTATTTGTTACTAACTATGCTTTGTCAAATCTCACCTTTCTCGCTATAGAGAAAATTTTTTAATATCTCTCATTTCAATTCCATGACCCTTCTGTCATTTTTAATTATTCAACCAGTCTCACATAAGTTGAGATTCAGTCTTTCCTATCTTCAATCCAGTATTCTATTCAGCTCAAAAGGTTTTCCTCTTCTCCAGCACAGGCTTGGACTTGGGAAACCGAAACTTGAACAGAAGTGGGTATGTGCTCCCACACCTCACATGCCATCGCAAACCCCGCCTTTGCTCATCTCCTCTGGGGCAGGGTAGGAGAAAAACAAAATTTGTGTATGTCCTCCTATCCCAGCACCACGATGAACTTGTCTGTTCTTTTTATGGGCAGTAATGACCACTTCTGAATGTGAGTCCCTTTCCCACGCTGACCAGATTACTTTTTCTTTTCTCCATCTCATGAAAGGTGATAGTGCATGGTCTGAAGAAGAGTCACCGTATGCTGTGCAAACTCCAAAAGGTCAGCTTGGTAGACATTCAATCCCAAGACCCCTTTCCCTACTACTGATCATTTCTCACTGGATTTGCCCATTATTTCCTTGCTGGTGCCCTCAAGGTACATCCCTTTGATACAGCTGGTTTGCCATCTATCTAGGTAGTCTCCAGTAAATCTGAACACCCCATTCTCATCCTTTCTCTACACCTCAGTCCTGTGGGCATAGATCAGCTCCATCTTACAGACAGCTCCACAAACTCTTTAAATGTGTTCTCCAGCCATGCCCTTTCTCCCATATTGAGGGCAGCAGCAGAAGCAGAATCAGTCAATCTGATGGTTTGGGATACAACCAGGTGCTGAATAGGATGCCTCTCTTCCTTCTCACAAAACTTAGAAACTTCCTAATGTGATTTGCTCAGTGGAAAGAAACTAGTCTGAAAAGGCAACATACTATTTGATTCTGCTTATATGACCCCATTGAAAAGCAAAACTGTAGAGACAGTGAAAATACCAGTAGTTGCCAGGGGCCCAGGGATTGGGGCACAGGAATAAATAAGTGGAGTAAGGACTCTTGAGGTCAGCGAATCTATTCTGCCTGATAGTCTAATGGAGGATACACGCAATTCATTTGTCAGAATGTATAGAACTATACAACACAGAACTCTAATGGAAACTGTGGTTTCTAATTAATAATAATATCGCAAATTTGGTTCATCAATTGTAACAAATGTAGCACACTGATGGAGGATATTAACAATATGGAAACTGGGCAGGAAAGTTATGTGAGAATTCTCCGTACACTCTGGCCAATTTTCTGTAAACTTAAAACTTCCTTAAAGAATAAAGTTTAATTGAGTTTAATTTTAATTTTTGAGTTTGAGTTTAATTTAATTTTTGAGTTTAAGTTTAATTAAAAAAAAAACAGCAAGGCAATGATGATCAACTTATTATTTTATACAGGAATTCTTGAAAGACATTACTTTGTATGTTTTGGGAGGTAAAAGAAAACAGTGCTAGTGGTGGAGTCGAAAAATAAATGAAGTATTATGCATGTTATGAGAGAACTATGTTGGCATCAGGAAATCGTAGCTCTGCCATCTTGCTGGCTGTGAGACCTTGGACAGGTTAATTAATCATGCTTGGTTTATATCACCTGCCTCTAAATTGGAGTTAGTAACAGGAGACTTAGAGTGTTGCCATGAAAATCAGAGGAGAGAATATATGAAAACTTTGAAACACTGTGACTGGCTTAAAAAGTGGCAGAGATGATGGTCATGAAGATGATGCCTACAGAGAGAAGGATAGGAAGAAGAGAAGGAAGAAATAACTGACTTGAGGGTAAAAGAGGGCTTTGGAATATTACAGGTTTTTCATAGTTGGTAACGATCATTACTGCCATCAGCAATCTAATAAGACTCCCATTTCAAGTATAACCCTACGGGTGAGGAAAGTGATAGGCAGAATGTAACAACTTTTAAAATAATTCCAAACTGTGTATGAATCATATTGAAATTCCTCTGTTGTATAGCAGAGAGGGAAAAATCCACTTAACCAAGCCGTAAGTAAAAAGGAAAACCTCTGAGTAGTTTCCCAAATGAATTAAGTTTATTTTTTTTTAATTTTTCCTTATTTTAATCTGTTTTTTAATATAATTTTTTTAAAATTTATTTTCAGCATAACAGTATTCATTGTTTTTGTACCACACCCAGTGCTCCATGCAATCCGTGCCCTCTCTAATACCCACCACCTGGTTCCTCCAACCTCCCACCCCCCGCCCCTTCAAACCCCTCAAATTGTTTTTCAGAGTCCATAGTCTCTCATGATTCACCTCCCCTTCCAATTTCCCCCAACTCCCTTCTCCTCTCTAATTCCCCATGTCCTCCATGCTATTTGTTATGCTCCACAAATAAGTGAAACCATATGATAATTGACTGTCTCTGCTTGACTTATTTCACTCAGCATAATCTCTTCCAGTCCCGTCCATGTTGCTACAAAAGTTGGGTATTCCTCCTTTCTGATGGAGGCATAATACTCCATAGTGTATATGGACCACATCTTCCTTATCCATTTGTCCATTGAAGGGCATCTTGGTTCTTTCTTGGTTCTTTGGTGACCGTCGCCATTGCTGCTATAAACATTGGGGTACAGATGGCTCTTCTTTTCACTATATCTGTACCAAATGAATTAAGTTTTAAGGGAAAGTTGGTGTTTGCCTCAGTTTCCACCTTTACATTCACTCTCAGTGTCCCCAAAGAAGAGTTAAAATCTAATGAGGACATATCATAGTTTACTTTTTTTTTTTTTTTTTAAGAATTCTACTTGATTCTTCTACAACTTACTTTCCTCCCTGATCCCAATGATATGCCAGATAGGAGCCGGGGAGCTGGTGGAATGCCCCAGTTTCCACAGCAAGGGCTGAAAGCTTTAATTGTCTTAAATGAAGAGTCCTGTGCCCTGGATTTGCTGGAGAACCTCTATTTTAAGCGACTTCTCTTATTATTCTGTTTCAGGGACTCTTTTTCAAAGCCCTGATTTTGCCTGGATGCCAAACTGCAGGAAGTCATATGATTTGGGGCTGCATCAGGTCTAGTATTTAAAATGCCAGAGAAGATTTAGCATTTTAATAGAGAAGGCTCAGACTTGGTGCGTAGTTCACTCCAACTGCCACAGTTAGTACTTGATAAGCCAAGATTTAGACCCAGGTCTTTGTGACCTCAGAGATCACACCCTTCACCACATGTTTTAATTTCTGGGTTCCTAACCCCCAACACCCAGTGGTTCAGTCTTTGGGATGAATCCCATTCCAAAAGCACAATTCTGTGGGCTGAAAGAGAATCCCATTCTTTGCTTAAATCTATCACATAATCCAAATCCACTTTCTCTTCTATACTCACAGCTAACAATTATACTTCAGGGTCCCATCAAACTACACTCTCAACTGCTCCTTTATCCCAGGCCAAAGTGCTTTCTTTTCTTCCTCTTGGTCACCTTGATTAAGTAGATCAATTCACCCCTGCAAGCTTAAACCTTTCTTTTTCTAACTTCTTCCCATTTCCCTCTCTACTCCAGCCCTACCCACCCAGCCCTGTTCTCCCAACTCTGTATCCTTGAAGCTCAAGGAGTCTGTCTGTGACGTCAGAGCTTCCCTAAGCAAAACCTACCTTAGAATCCTATAATTTAAGCAAACATTGGGAGGAGAAAAGAGTGGAATATTCTCAAAGTGTAAATGCTAATATTTTGCCTTTCTTCACACTCATCAGCTCTCCAAAGTCAGCTCCTATATCCCACTCATTTCTATATCTCTTAGACAGTTTCTGGCTGTCATTCTAGATTACAAAAGGGATAATATCACTTCTAACATTATGAATTCAAACTTTTGTTGTAAGACTTTGTGCCCACAGAAATTTAGGAAACTCGTGTTTCCAATAATCACAACTCTGGGACTTGCATTAAATTTTTAATCAACCATTATGACATATAATAGTTTCTAAATCTGGCTGTGATAATATCTATCCCATGCCACGTGCTTGTCTTACAAGGTAACTTTGACATTCTTCCATCAGGAGGTTAGGGATGATGTTCTCTCCCCTAGAACCTGCAGACTTTTTAAAGTGCCTCAACCAACAGAATATGGTAAAAGTGGCAGTGACCTCCAAGGTTAGAATACCAAAGGCATCGCAATTTCCACGTTTCTCTTGGATCACTCACACTGGGAAAGCTAGTTGCTGTGGATTGAGAATATTGAAGCAGCCCTGCAGAGAGAAACTGGGGCCCCTGGCCCACACCCAGCACCAAATTGCCATGCTTATGGATGAGTCCTTCAACCCCAGTCAAGCCTTCAGATGACTGTGCACCCAGCCAGTGTGAGACTACAACGACATGAGAGTCTCAATGGAGAACCGTCCCTCTGATCCCTTTCCAAATCTCTCCCCAACAGAAATTAGGGGAGATAATACATCAATTAATGTGCTGATTAAGTCACTAGGTTTTGAGTTAATTTTATGTAACAGTAAATAAATTATACAACCATTAATGCCTCTTTTAAATTTGTCCCAGCACCGAGTAAGTTGATGCAGGCTAACTTTAACATAGCTTTCAGGGAAGGAAGAATTTTTTAAAAATTAAGGCCAGAAGGGGGGAGGGCAGTTCTGTTATTGCCCCCAAGGAAACAGGGTGTACTGGGATCAGAGAAAAGTGCTGCAAAAAGATGAGTGTATTTAGAAAGCAGACTATTTTTCAGCCTTGTCTAAGCTGAATTGTGAATTGAAATAATTGCTGTGGTCAAATCCTAATTCTGTGGATAAGGAAGAGCATTTGATGATGGGGGTGAGAATTGAAATCTTTCTCACTGGAGCTTTAAATAAACCCTGTTTATCATAATATGCGTGCTCTGTGACTTCTTTCCATGCTGGGGAAAAAAAACAATCCTTCTACCAGGTATGGGCAAAAAGGGGCTTAATTCTGGGAGCCTCACGATAACCTGGTGGTGGCTTCCAGGTCAGGTAGGCATTGATGTCTGGGGGAACACAGCCTGTGTTGACAACCATTGAGAGATGTATCACTGAAGCAAGCATATGATGTGCTGTCCAGAAAGCTCAGACAGGCTAGGAAAAATGCATGATTTTCCAAATAAGCCATTTATTTCCCTCTTTTGACCTGAAACAGCAAACAGCTATTTGGGAAAGAGTCATTTTGAAATAGATTTCTAAGTTAGGTTGGCCCTTTTTATCTGTAAGGGATAAAGGATCGTTTAGCTTTCCTCAAGACATGGGGGTTATTATAAGAATAAATATGGAAATAAGCAAGACAGCTTAATATATAAGATTTTGCTTCTTGACACAAATATACATGAAACATCACATTCCTCAATTTTTCAAAATCAGCACAAATCTAGAACTACCTTTTCCATGCCCCACCATTATGTGGGTGGATAATTCCAATCTTTTTGGAGAAATGATGAATAAGAACTCTGGAATCTATGGAAGTCCAGTAATCTTGGGAAAGTGCCTCTACTATTCATAGTCCATTGTGGATAACAGGATTTTCATTGACAAAGTTCTTATAATTCACTCAACGTTGCTCCTGCATCCACTCCCTTTAATATTTTAGCTTTCAAGTTCACAGCATATAGTGCCTCCTCCCCAGACATGCAACTGCCACCATTATCACAGGGCTGCTTCTCCTAGAGTCTATGTGGGAGGGTATGCTCCCTCCCCTACCAACCCAAAGAAGAGGAGTGCAACTCTTGTTCACTGACTTCAGCATTCAGCCCCTGGAAGCCTGTCCTTTTGACAGTAGCATACCCAATGTAGCTGATGAGTATACTCAGTCCCAGGACAGGTAACAAGTTGCCTGTCTATAAAAAATGTGAAAACAATAATAAAACACACAAGTTTGCTTTTTTATTGTCTCACACTGGGCAATTTAAAAACAGTAAGATCTCTGCCAAGAGGCAGACCACCCTACTTCTCATCCTTAGAATGCCACTGTTTTTTGAACAAGCAGGTGTTATGTCCCAGTCAGCCTATATTTGGTAAAAACAAACAAACAAACAAACAAAACAAACAAACAAAAAACCCCAAAAAACCCTCTTACTTGTCTCCTACCACAACAGACATTTCAACCTTTCAATATAATGAAACACAATGAACCTTATAACCTGGTAGGTATATGGGAAGAACAAGAACTACAGTATACCTAGGCCCATGGGAGTGAGAATCTGAGTAATCCAGTTAAATCCTTCTTATTCTTGTTGCCTGGAGCTTTCCCACTAGGGGCCCACCTCTGGCCCAATCAGTGGTGGGGTAGGGTTATAAGATGCCCCAACGTTGATTTAATGTGGAAGGAACCTCATTCAATTGGGATATAGGCATGGTAGGTATTATGAGATTTAGTCTATACAAAAAAGTCTCAATCTGTTGGGTGTCTTTCAAGGTGGGGAATTCAGGGGAAAGTGATGGGGTACGTTAGAATGATATACTACATAAGGTCTCTGAATTGACTTCATGTGTGGTCTAGACAGTTGAATAAGATCACATGAGGTCAGCACCCAGCACTAAATACCTCCCTTAATTTGTCTACCTGGAAAGGAAAATTAATACCATCAAGATAAGTCCCCAGAGGATGTCTGAAGAGATAATACAAAGGAATAAATGACTTCAGGGTTAGAGCACACTTACCTATTCCATAGCTTAAGGTACAGAGCTTATTTCATAGCCTTACTGGCTTAAGTACCACTGAGTAAGGAGGAAAGTGGGATTTAAACCAGTACTACTCAAAGAGTGGTCCATGAACCAGCATCATCAGCATCAACTGGGAACTTGTTAGAAACAACCTTTGTTGTTTTAATGAAATGAGAATTGGAGCTGTTTATTACTGAAGCTTATTTAGGTTATCCTGACTTATAAAACTATAAATCAAGACTTGTGGCACGGATCAAAACCAGGACTTAAAGAAAATGTGTGGCTCTAGATGCTCACAAAGGAAAAGAAGAAAGGCTAAAAACTCATGGGCTAAGCAACCTATTAAAGGATTAGAAAAAGGATGACCACACAGACTCAAGGAAAGTGGCAGGGAAAGAATTCTTTGAGTGAAATAAAAACACAGCGCTCAATTAGAGATAATCCAACAAGCCAAGTCAGTTATTTAAAAACACGAGGGAAGTCAAGAAATCATGATTCAGGCTGATTGAGAAACAGAGAAGGTACAAATATGAAAAAAAAAAAAAAGTCATTTGGAATGGAAAGGGGCTAAAATGAAGGGGGCTTAAACTCTAAAAAAATAACTCAAATCTCAGTGACCTAAAAACACTCTAGTAGGAGTCCAGTGCAGGTCAGTTTGCTCTCTTTGGTGGCTCCTCTCCAAATGGTGACAAAGATTGCATAACTGACCTCACTTATGATCAGTAGGAGCAGGCAAATACAGTCAGGGCTGGGGTGGATGTGAACTGTGCTTCTGGACCTTCAGAACTCTAGCCAACTAGCTTGTTGGGCTTGCTCTCATCATTTCCTTGTTCTGGAAGCAAGGTGAGCCCATATTTCATGTGCTCGAATTTTTTGGATCACATATATTGGTAATGAGGGGTTATGCTGTATCAGCGGGAAAAGTACGTCACAAAAGTACTTGTAATATGTTAGCATTTTACAGGGTTTTGAGATAAACAAAATGAAATGTAAAATTGTTTAGAAATGTAAACAAATGTAATATTACTATTTATAAAAAGCAGAGAAATAAGAATCACAAAATTTAAGATAGTAGTTAGCTCTGGGGCCATCCACATGTGAATTTCATGGTGTTAGTACTATTTTGGTTCTTGAATTGGATAGTGCTTTCTCAGTTTCATTTTGTTATTTTATGTCTTAATGTATTACATGTATATTATTTAGATGTATTAAATATTCCCTCTAATTACCTTCCGCTTCCATTTGAGTTTTTTTGATCTTAACATCTCATTCCTCAGCTTTCCCATTTATGAAATGGGAATTAGAAACCTGGCTTCAACCTCCTTCACTGGAGAGGATAAGAATAAATGAGTATTTTAAGTACTTAGTGCAAAAGTTTCTCTCTATTCCAATTTCCTTTTCTTCTCCCAAAGGAGTAGGACAGTTGAAAAGGGTCAAAAGAAATTTGAGAGATGGTGTGTTCCTGTGTTACTGTAGTTGCATGCTTAATGATCTCATGCTCCTCACACAGAATACGATTTCCACCCTCTGGTTCCATGTTGTGAACCAGGTGGCAGCCATTGGGCTTAGTCCCAGGTGAACATTCATTAAAGAAGTTTCTGTGTTCACAGAAGAAGGGACTTGTGGGGTAAGAGAGAAAGTAGGAAAGAAATGGGGATGGGTGACTGGGTGGTTCAGTGAGTTACGCTGCTGCCTTCAGCTCAGGTCATGATCTCAGGGTCCTGGGATCGAGTCCAGAGTCAGGCTTTCTCCTCAGCAGGAAGCCTGCTTCCCTCTCTCTCTCTCTCTCTCTGCCTGCCTCTCTGCCTACTTGTGATCTCTGTCAAATAAATAAATAAAATCTTTTTTTAAAAATGGGGAGAAAATCGAAGAGCAGTTCAGCACCAGGAAGAGGAAAAAAAGGAAGACCAAATGGCTTTAATGACTCCGTTTTCCTCCTGCGGGCTCCAGGATGTCTGTGAGAAGCCGAAACACACATTCGCCTTCTAATTCTACTTGTCCAGTCGGGAGCTGGTGATTCCTTGAAGTAACAAGCAGGTCTTCTGTAGCAATGACTTGGAGTCACCAACTCGTGTCCAACGATCTGTCTCCCCACTGCCAAGAATAAACTTCAGAGATCCCAGAGAATGGAATGATTTTTAAAAAATAGTAACACACAAAGGCGGGAAACAACCCCAGTGCATATTTTCCAGCTAATTCTAGCACAGACAGTTAATGAGCAATAATAGTTTTATTAAGCTAGAGCAGTTGGGGCAATATTTATTCATCTGAATGAACCTAAGAAATGTAAATGATGAAACAAAAGACATTGCAGATTGGGGACAATAAACAAGCAGCCAGTGAGGCTGAGTGGAGCTTTTCAAAGAAACCGTAAAATGTACCCAAATGCATAGGAGGAAAATTAAAGATCAAAAGGAAATTATCATATTCAAGCAGTTCTGCCGTACAGACTCCACTCTCCTGGACTTTGAGAGGAAAGCAGTCAGTGGTAATAATTAAGAAAGCCTGCACTTGTTTTTTTAATAAATATTTCATGATATGTCATCTGCTTCCAAGAGGAGCCATAACACGCCACAGTCACTGCATACTTAGCAGTCGTGGAATGACAAAAACTGGGCTAATTATGCTAAGATCATACAAATTTAGAACCGGAGGCAGTGGAGGCTGACAGGCCATGTCAAGGGCTATGAATCTGGGTTATACACAGAACCCTAGGAGTTAGCAATGTCAGCTTATTATGTGCCAGGCACCCCGGCAGGTCTTACTCACTGGGGCACCCTTGCAGAGAGTTCTAAAAAACACTTTTAGGCAAGAACAGCACTTCAGTGGCTTTCCGAAAAACATGGACCCAAGCCAGAAGGGCCTGAATCCCGCCTGTCCCCATCGCAGAGAGACCTTAAGTCTCAGACTGCAAATACGATTGCCTGTTTCAACCTCTCGGAGCACAAGCAATTTCTTTCTCTCTAGGAGGTTTGTTTTCCTTTATTCACTGATTCCAGAAATATGTATTGAGCATCTACTAAGTGTCAGGCACTGCTCTGGACCCTGGGGGACACAGCTATGGACCCAAAGGACATGTTTGCCCTTGTAGCATTCTCTCCTTCCAACGGGAAAGACAAACTGTAGACAAAGGAAGCATGTAATGTTATAGGCAATGCGTGTGCTATGGAGGAGGACAAAACAGGGAAGGGGTTGGAAGTGACAGACGAGGGTGTTCTACTGTTGGTTCTCTAGAAAGAGGACACGAGGCGGGGGCGGGGGCTGGGTGGCTCAGTGGGTTAAGCCTCTGCTTTTGGCTCGGGTCATGATCTCAGGCTCCTGGGATCGAGTCCCGTGTTGGGCTCCCTGCTTCCCCTTTCTCTCTGCCTGCCTGCCTTTCTGCCTACTTGTGATAAATAAAATCTTTAAAGAAACAAAAAAGAAAGAGGGCACAGAAGAGGCCTCACTAAGAATGTTTGAGAAAAGCCTGAAGGAAGCAAGGGAAGGAGTTGTGTGGATCTGTGAGAGTAGAAAATTCCAGCCAGAGAGAGCAGCTAGCACAGAGGTTCTGAGAAGCGAATGCACTGGTGTCCTGGAGAATCAGCCAGGCTGTAAGGAGGCCGGAGAAGACCGAGGAGGACAAGGCTGGTAGGAGATGAGGTCAGGGGGTCATGAGGAGGCAGCAGACGATACCAGTCCTCATAGACCACACGAGGACTTGGATTTCCCTCTGAAAAGATGGACAGCCATCAACAGGTATAGAGCAAAGGGACATGTCATCTATCCTAAACTTCCAACGGCATTTCCCTGGCTGCTGTGTTGAAAAAAGACGGTCATGGGGCAAGGTCATAAGTAGGGAGACCAATCAGGAGGCTTTTGCAATAATCTATGTGAGAGGTGATGCCTTGAACGAGCAGGTAGCAGGAGAAGCCCAGAAGAGAGGGCCCATAGGAAAAGCTGAAATTATTTTTTTGTGGACTGAATGTGGGAGGTCAGACTAAGAGGTCATTCGTGGATATCTTGAAGGTTTTCTGTCCTTGGCAATCGAAAGGATAGTATTAACAAGTACCAAGGAGTAACTCATTGGAAAAGGAGCACATTTAGGGGGACTGACAGGAGCTTGGTTTCGGCCATGTTCAGATGTCTATTAGATATTGAGTGGGTGATTGGGTATATAAGTCTGAAGTTCAGGGAAATAGAGTGTATATATATATATATATATATATATATATATATATATAATATGCATATGTATATACAATATGCATATATAGAGTATGCATAATATATATTATATATATTATGCCATATATATGTATATATTTTAAAGACTTTACTTATTTATTTTAGAGAGAGTGAGCACGTGAGTGAGAGAGGAACAGAGGGAGAGGGACAAGCAGACTCTGTGCTGAGCACAGCTTGGGGCTAAATCCCACAACTCTGAGGTCATGACCTGCGCCAAACACAAGATTCTTAACTGACAGCCACCCAGGCAGCCCTTGGTTTGATATATTAAGTGGGACGTCCTTGGCATCTGGTTGGTATGTAAAACCATGAGGACAGATGACATTACCCACAGAATTAGTCAAAATAGAAAAGAGTAGAGAACAGCTAACAACAGACTCTCCAAGGCATTTTAATGTTTCTGTTAAACAGCAAATGATTATCTCTGCAAAATGGACATAATATTATTATATCTCACTGAGTTGTGAGACTATGAATAAATATGAAGCACCAAGCATATATATCCCAGCACATGGTACCAATACTAAGTAGATTTAAACAAAACCCTGCCATTGGAGACTCCCACTATACAAAAGCAGGGAATAAATCTCAAAGGGGATTTAAGAGCTTCCTGCCTTGGGAACTAATGGATTTTGGAGATGAGATTTGAACTTGGTTTTTCAAGCCCCAAACCAAGGATTTTATCCTCATTTGCCACATGCTTTCTTGCTAAAGAGTAAGTCATGTGCCTGTCCCTAAGGAGTTTACACTTTAGCAGAGAGATATAAGGCAAGAGTGTATGCATTAGAAAGGTTCAAGTGAGCAGGCAACATGAGGGGATTCCTGGAACCAGTGTCCTGGGAGCGTTGGTTTTGGGAACTCTTGGTTTGGGTATGGTCTCCATGGTAAGGACCTCATGGCTATCTCTGGACCTAGTCCTTAGGCCAACTGGAGGACTGGTTCTGCCATTACTCACTGCACTACTTTGGAATTCAAGAGCTGGCTGGTGTGACCACAAACAACTTCTACTGGCACATAGTGCTTGCTTAGATCAGTCAAGTCTCCTTCACTGAAAACTCTTCCCCTTTTGAACAATTTCATGGCACTCTGGTGAGGAACTGGTTCTCAAACGGGCCCCATTACATGGAGGGTAAGGAGAAACTAGACAGAAGAGCAGATCACTCCAAACTGGTGGGTGGCAGTTGTAGGAAGCGAGGGAACTTGTCTCAGGTGCCTGAGAGACAAGTTGACTTCCACATCCACCTGCCAAGTGCCTATGACTTCCACATCCACCTGCCAAGTGCCTAAGATCCCACTCTTAGAAATTTATAAAGAGGCTTTAACTGCATTCAGTCACATATTTGGTCCTGATGGTCTCAACAACACTTTACTTTCCAAGGCTATATCTCTGGAACAGTTCTCACTGTGGGAACACTGGCAGAATGTGCATTCCAAGGACAGAGGAGGGGCTAAGGAGACTTTGCACAGATCTGGCTCATGGGTCAAGCGGCAGTCATGTCCTCTGGCTTATCATCGCCATTATGGGCAAATGGCAAGAGGCAAACCTCTTCCTTTTGCTCTAGGGACAGAGTTAGTCTGGTATGGTGTGGGCAACAGTAAAAAGAGACCGATATATTTCAAGGTCTGAACACTTCCTCAAACGGAACTAGAACCACATAACACCAACTTGGGAGTCTGTGCCAACACTTAATATTGTGGTTACATCATCTACATGAGGCATTTATGTCTTCTTCATTTCATTCTTATGACAGTATGGTAGAGGTTGTAAGGCTTGTACTTACTATCGGTATTCTCATTTTGTAGAAGAGGAGACTGAAGTTCAGAAAGGTTCTCTGACTTGCTGGTGGATAACACAGCTAAGAAGTGATAAGCAAGGGGTGCCTGGGTGGCTCAGTGGGTTAAGCTTCTGCTTTTGGATCAGGTCATGATCTCAGGGCCCTGGGAATTTAAGGAAGTATGCCACATCCAACTGAGGGAAGAGCATTTCAGGAGGAGAACAGGCTGGGCACCTGGGTGGCTCAGTGGGTTAAAGCCTCTCCCTTCAGCTCAGGTCATGATCTCAGTGTCCTGGGATCGAACCCCACATTGGGCTCTCTGCTCAGGAGGGAGCCTGCTTCCTCCTCTCCCTCTGCCTGCCTCTCTACCTACTTGTGATCTCTCTCTGTCAAATAAATAAATAAAAATCTTTTTTTTTTTAAAGTGATTAACAAGGATCTGGACCCAAACTTTCTGACCCCACATCACCAGAATTTACCAACAGTGACATACAATTGTCCACAATTCTGTATTTTGCTGTAATTTCATAGGAAAGTAGTAACAAAGCAGGGATTTGAACCCAAACCTCTGATTCCTCTTTCCCAGTGCATGTCCCAATGGCATCCAATTTCTCATAGTTAGAACAACTTTTAAGAAGGGCTTTAAATTATTTCTCATCCCTTCTTGGGATGGCATTTAGGATGAACTCGTGATCTGAAACTTCCTTTGTAGAAAAAAAAAAAAAAAAAACAAAAACACAAACACAGTTTTGAAGTCCTATTCTTTCAGAAAGGTTTGTTTTTATTGGCCATATACACTCCTTAATACCCAGAAATACCAACATGACCCTCCAGGATCTTTCTTAAAAGGATTGATCAATGTATGGATTTTTTTGTCCCTCCAAATTGAGTCAGATGTTGCTTTGGCATTACTAAATGGGCAATTAAATGCCTACATGTTGAATTCCTGCATCTGTAATCCACCTCAGATAAAAGTTCTCAAATGTCAGCAGTCACCCACATGCTGTTCAAAACCCCAAATCCACACTGGTCCCACACTTTCGTGACTGCCTCCATCACTCCTCAGTAAACACTCATTGTCTTCTAAATATCTTCGTTATGCCAGCCAAAAATAAGTCTCCACTCACAGCAACCCACTCAGATAAAGTTTCCCTTCAACTTTGCTTTCAAATGTTCAAAAGAGGAATGGATACCACAGACTTTGGTACCCAGCAAACAGTTTTTATAAAGCCTACCTGATTTCTTTTTCTGCTTCCAGATAATTGGTTAAGGAAGAGACAGAAGCATTGCCCTAACTAAAAATGTGGGCAAGATGACTCAGTATATCTCAAGTACAGTTTGTTCTATAGAGAAAGAATCTGGTTGGGCACCACAGAACTAGATCTTAGTGGTGGTGGTGGGGTAGTTAGGAAATTGACAGAGGACTGCCAACATAGGACCAATTCCCAGATCCTGGTGGGTGTTCCGTGTTTTTCTACACACTGATGACAAGAGGGGAAACCAGTATCCCCTTCATTGGTTCTTTCCCAGAAACATGCCACCATTGTACAAATGGGCCAGAGAGTGGCTTTGAGCTGAAAAGGCTGGGGCTCTACAAAGACCCAACAGAGTTATTTAATGTCTTTTAAATGACTTCCGAGTCTTGGAAGATCCATCCAATGAGAGGAAGAAATACTATGATACTAAAATGCTGCTTAACTTGCTGATGAATGTCCTTCCTCTTCCTTTGCAGTGGCAAATGAAAAGCATTGAAATTATCTCTCTAGGCTCTTTTGTCTACAGAAAAGTGGATTTCAGAGGAGCAAGGAGGACTACTTTTCCCTCTGTCTGCCAAATTCCCACCATACCAGCAGGTCAACCTGCTCCTCCTGACACTCCACGAGAGAACTGCTTGTCATCTCCTACAACTGTTCCTATTTTTCTCTATCCTTCATCCACCTCTTTCCTTCCTTCCCCATGTTCTTGATAAAACTCAGCAGTTTAACATTACCCAGCTATTAAAATGCTCATTTTATGCTTGACTAAAATTATTTATGGGATGTGAAACAGTTCATAGTAGAAAATAAGTGAAAATCATTTTCAAAATAGAAGGTAGTGTGTGATCCCAGTTTTATAGTGGAAAATAAAAAAAAAATTCTAGAAAAATACCAAAACATTAACAGTGATATTCTGAGACATCATGCAACCACGAGTGCTTTTAATTCACTTCTTTTTTGCCTTAATTAAATCCTTCTTAGTTATAGAAAAGAAATATATGTTACTTAAAAGTTAGAAAGTATCAGGCCATTGCAATAAATTTAACAAACATAGTTACCTACCTATAGTGGATAGGATATTCTAGTACATAATAAAACACTACAAAAGGAAAGAAGTTTCCTCATCTGCAGAGAACTGATAGTACAGTTAGTTGGCTCGAAGACAAACAGTATGGAGGTGACCAAAATAATATGAAAATGACTTTTATTTTTTAAAATTTATTTTACTTATTTTAAATAGAGAGAGAGACAGTAAGCATGGGTGGGGAGGAGAAGAGAGAGGGACAAGCAGGCTCTCTGCTGAGCATGGAGCCTGATGTGGGGCTTGTTCCCAGGACCGTGAGATCGTGACCAGAGCTGAAATCAAGAATTGGACACTCAACCAACTGCTCTACCCAGGTTCTCCATGACTTTTATTTTTTAAACAAATTTTACCTTAGAAGGTTTTTAAATTTTTGGAAAAACTGATCAGAGTATAGTGATCTCATATATTTCACATCCAGTTTCCCTTATTAATATCTTGTTATTATGTTACACTCGTCACAACAGGTGAACGGATATCAGTACATTAGTATTAACTGAATCCCAATGGCCACGGTCGCCAAACTGTGGAAAGAACCAAGATGCCCTTCAATGGATTAATGGATAAGGAAGATGTGGTCCATATACACTATGGAGTATTATGCCTCCATCAGAAAGGAGGAATACCCAACTTTTGTAGCAACATGGACGGGACTGGAAGAGATTATGCTGAGTGAAATAAGTCAAGCAGAGAGAGTCAATTATCATATGGTTTCACTTATTTGTGGAGCATAACAAATAGCATGGAGGACATGGGGAGATGGAGAGGAGAAGGGAGTTGGGGGAAATTGGAAGGGGAGGTGAACCATGAGAGACGATGAACTCCAAATGTCATTTTATTCAGCTCTCCTAACTTCTATTTCTTTAATTTTTATTTTTTAAAAGATTCTTTTTATTGAGAGAGAGAGAGAGAGAAAGGAAAAGAGAGAATGAGAGTGTGCAAGTGTGAGGAGGGGCAGAGGGAGGGCGGGAGAGTCTCGGGCAGACGCCGAGCTGAGCACAGAGCCCTATACAAGGCTGCATCCCACAAAGCTGAGATCATGACCTGAGCCAAAATCAAGGTCAGACGCTTAGCCGACTGAGTCACCCAGGTGCCCCCAGATTTCCTTATTTTTAAACAATCATCATTTTTCTCTCCCAGGATCCCACCCAGGGGACCACATTATGTTCAACTGTCATGTCTTCTTAGGCTCCTTTGAACTGTGAAAGTTGCTCAGACTTGCCTTGTTTTCGATGACCTTGACAGTGTCAAGGAGTACTGTTGAGGTATTTCATACAATGGCCCTCAACTGGGATTTGTCTAACATTTTTCTCATGATTCATCTGGAGCTGCAGGTTTTTTTAAAGAGGGGGATGACAGGGGTTACGTGCTATTTGCATTACATGCTGTCAGGCATATATGCTGTTAACCAGACTTATTGTCAACGTCATCTTCGATCACCTGGCTGGGTGAAGTACTGTTTGCCAGGTTTCTCTATAGCAAAGTTACTCTTCTCCTTCCTGTCCATGTCTTATACCCTTTTTGGAAAGAAGTCCCTATGCACAGCCCACATTTAAGGAGTGGGAAGTTATACTCCACCTCCTTGAGAGCCAAGTACATACATGAATTATTTGGAATTTTTCTGCATGGGAGAGCACTCTCATTTCTCTCTTTGCCCCATGAATTTGGTGAGTCAATCATTTCTGTATGCCAGTATGGGTTCATGGATGTTTCTTTTATATTTTGCGTTATCATACAGTACTGCTTTATTTTTCCTCTTGTTCACATTTTTGTAGCTTTGGTCCCTGGGAGCTCCAAGTGCCACTTAGGCATATCTCCATTCCTGTGGAGGGTTTTTGTGTTTCATTTTTTTGTGTGCTTCCATACTCCAGGCACTTCAAGATGCTTCAGGGGCTCATATGGCATACTTCCTGCCCCAGTCCCCAAATCAGATGTTTCTCTAAGGATTTACGGTTTCTTTTATTGGAGAATAGTATTAGAAACCAAGATCTGGGCTCTGGTGTGCTCCTTGCTCCTGGCATATCATTGTTTCTGAGTCCTCTTAGATGACTGAGCAAGAAGATATATCTGAATATATAATTCCATATTTATATGCATACCTATGTGTTTCTGTAAATATTTCTACATGTAACCATTTGTATCTCTACTAAGCAGAACATGAGTTCATAATGATGTTTCAGAGTCTGATCAATTACCACATGGATCATTCTAGCTTCCTCCTCTGGTTTATTTGTAACCTCTCACTCCAATAGTGAAAAACCAATAAAATCAGAAACTCCGGGAAGTGATCCAAGGCACTGACATATTGTAAAGCTCCCACATCCACTGCCTCCAGCCCTCCAGTGATCTAACAGGCTGCTGCTAGGGGTGGGAACCACTGCTCTGGTCAGATGAGGGCCACCTTCACCCTAAATCCCCAGGGCCTAGAACCTAGTACATAATAGGTATTCAAAAAACAAAAAATAAATAAATAAATAAATAAATACTTGCCACTTACAAGAAGCCAGCATTGAGGTTTGAAATGATGCAGGCATGATGCAGGCGTGGAAAGAACGGAGTGAATCTGAGGGTTTAGAGCAGAAGACACTGCCTGGAAAATAAGGGACAATCGGAAAAGTTGGGGGTATGGAGAGGGCAGAAGCAGCTAGTGTCCCACACATGAATGCAATGCAGGTAAAGGCTTCTGCTCCCTGCTTTCCCATCTACACAGAAGCAAGGGGAGAGAAAGCAGGCCAACATTCCAGCAAGTACCCTTCACTATAAGGAATAGTTTCTTCACTGTAAAGATGTAAAAATAGAGAACAGTCTGTGAAACACTAGCCCCTGTGAATCTATTAAAAACTCCTAGAGACATCACTCCTGAATTAGGTCAGCTGAGAACTGCAGTTTGGAGAAGGGAGCGAAAACTGTTAAGAAAAAGTCTTCCAACCTTTCTTCTGCCAGGAAGCAATTAACTCCTTACTGAATCGAGACCCTCACCCTGTGCCAGCAGCACAGTCCCTTGCCATAGGTTATATTTACAGGTAACATGGGTGGGTTGCACCAAATCTCCTGTCAAGCTTTAACCCTTCCACTCCCACGCGTTGGACACACGTGTGTGTGCCCCACAGTCTCATAAGATTTTTTCAGGAGAACTAGGAGCTCAGGACAATGTCCTGCACGGGGACAGTCCCACTCTAAACCTGTGCACTGCCTCCCTGAGCGCTCATTACATCATTTACAATTTTCTCCTGCTGCCACGTCTTCAAATAGCTCCTGTTCTCGCACCCCAGGTGCCTTTGCACAGCTGTTTCTTACCTACGCTAACTTCTTTCAATCTCAGCTCAAGCTTCTCTTCTTCAGTGAAGCCCTCCCTGGTTGCGTAACCTAAGAGGGAGGTTCCTTGTTCGATGGCCTCATACAACCATGTTCTTCTGCGCAGGGCAGTGAACAGAGCATCCAGATACACTGTTGCCAGTATTAGTCTTTGAATGTCTGTCTCCTGTTCCAAACACCTATGACAAATAACGGAATTTAGTATCCTAAAGCAACAACTGCCATGATTTTGTGTAGGAGTCTGCAAATTGGACGGGAGTTGATGAGAGCAGCTCATCTCTCTGTTCCACATGCCGTCAGCTCTGCTGACACGGAAGGGTACATTTCTGGGATGGCTCACTTGCATGGCTGGCAGCTGATGCTGGCTATCTTTCCACCTGTACCAGGCCCCTTCATGGTGGCGTGGTGACTGTGTTTCACAAGTTAACCTCCCAAGGGACGGGGAGTACAGGTTGCAAATTTCTTAAGGTTTGAGACTAGAAGGTGGCACAGCATCCTTTCTGCTATATTCTACTGGTGAATAATCATGGAACTCAGATTCAAGGCAAGAAGACAGAACCCCCCCCCATGGGAAGAGCAAAAAATTGGGGGGCACACATTAAAAGTTCCACAAGCATGATTTTTGTCTGAGTTTCTTTTCCATTGTCCCCTGGACACCTAGCACAAATCCTGGCACAGAAGAGTCATGGGATTGGATGAAGAAATGTCATTCTTTCCACATTTTGTGTGCCAGGAAGCTGGTCTTGGTCACAGTTTTTCTGAGTTGATTGCTGGTTCTATGATTATCTGAACTTTACCTACAGGCCACCCTGTTGCACCAAACTAACACTTAGGTACCACACAGAGGAGGAAGCCAATGATTCAGGCCCACTATTCAGTTCCTAACTCACGTTCTTATTGTTGTAAGGGAAGATGGCAAACAAGTCATTCTCACTATTAGCAAAAATGGCAATCACAGGCATTTGCCTGAATACACAGTGTACTCTAAATTAGTTACACATGACTAAGGCAAGTAATACCCACCTACAGTTGACATTCAATACCACCCACAGCGGAGCTCACAGCCGCTAATCTAAAAGCCACTGGGGAAATCAGCCCCAAATAGAGCCTGGCTGGGAAGGATCTACCCAGTTATGAATCCCGAACATAGACTCATTCATTTATTCCAACCCAGCCTCCTGCTTCACTCACAGGCCTGATTATAAACTGAGCACTAACTGTGTGCCGGGCACTATTCCAAAAGCTTTATATACATTAATTCATTGAATCTTGTCAATAACCCATGAGATCATTACTATTAGAATCATCCCCCTTGTGGAGGACAGGCACTAAGACGGCCCCATAGTCATGCCTTTGTGTGATCCCTTCTCCTGGAATGTGGGTGGGATCACTGACTTGCTTCTAGCCAATGTTACAATGTTCTAGAACCATTTCTCTCCTATGTTTCATGAGCCAGTTTGTCTAAAAGGGATGAAATCCAGGATGTCTCTACTGTGTGGGCCGTCACCGAAGAAAATCCCATCTAGGATGGTATGTGTTGACCACACCATAGGGCCATCTTGCTGGAGTTTCTCCACTGTTGGCCATGAAGAAGTCAGCTGCCCCGAGTCCCACAGCCACAGGAAAAGAACTCTGCCAACAACCTGATGAAGCTTGGGCATGCATCCTCCCCGGTCAAGCCTCCAAATGAGAACCTAGCATGACTGACTTCTTCATTGTATCTTTGCAGGGGACCCAGGCAAGCAGCACCCAGACTCCAGACCCCTGGAAACGGTGAGGTCATAAATGTGTGTTGTTTGAAGCTGCTAAATTTGTGATATTCTGTTATGCAATAAGAG
This sequence comes from Mustela lutreola, assembly GCF_030435805.1. Lineage (NCBI taxonomy): Eukaryota > Metazoa > Chordata > Mammalia > Carnivora > Mustelidae > Mustela > Mustela lutreola. Next base: position 35,275,439 of record NC_081291.1, read on the forward strand.
ATGATGAACACATCTGTTTGACAGGTGAGGACAGTGGGGGATGTTAAACATGCTGCACAGGGGCTCCCGGGGTTTTAAGCTGGCCCTCTTTTCTATTCTAAAACAAGCCCATTTTTGAGTACTTAGAGCAGGCCAGGCATTGTGCCAGGTATTTCGTGTGTATCATTCTCTTTAATTCTAAAAAAAACCCCAAGCCCCAAAAAACCAAAAACCCAAACACCAAACCAAACCAAAACAACATGTGCAACAGGTACTACTATTACTTCATAGCTAAGTGAACTGAGGTCATAAAGTTTAATTTGCCCAAACTTAGAGCCACTTGGTGTTGAACCAAGACATGAGCCCAGACACCTCAACAACCCCATACCCACTCTTAGAAGTGCATTATATTGCTTCCTGGAATGAAGCAAAGTGACTGCAGGTGTGTACTGTCGAAAGAGAAAGGCTCGGGCATCTGACATGAGCTGGGGCTCCCAAAGCTGAAGGTGGGCCAAGAGACAAACACGAGGGGGAGATGGGTCTCTCAGCTTGCAGAGCACAGAGCTAAGACAGTACTCAGTGGAGAAGCCATTGAGTCTGAACAAGGTGTCATCCTGAAAACTCTGGATGACTTGTGGGGGCAAGTCTGGAGCAAGTCTGCAGGCAAAGTAGACGCATCTGTGGAAACCTGTCTCTCAGCCAGGAGCACTCTGTCAGTCGTGGTGTTAAAAGCAGTGTAACACTAGAGAACAGCACAATGCACTTGGACTTGCTCTCCGGGAGAACCTGCCAGCATCCTATGGCCTGGCCATTTCAGAAGCATTGAAGAATCCTGAAGGCAGAGAGAGTGAGGTAGAAACTGGGTCTAGGGACCACATATCTCCATTGACCTTGACCTAGATTCTGTTTGTTCTGATAATATAACAGGCTATGTGTGCAAAGTTGAATAAGACACAGGAGCCTGCCTTTAAGGAACTCATTCGAGCAAGAAGCACTCACAGAAATCAGCAAACAACCAGAACATGGGAAGGTTGATGTAAGCTTGAACAGAGGTCCCCAATGAATGCAATAGGAACATTAAAGCAGGGACAATGATCCTAGAAAAATGGCCAAGTCCCAAATAAGTAGAAATAGGAAGAAAGGTTGTGTCAGAAAGAGGAAACATTATGTTCAAGGATATAGAGATGAGAGACACATAGAGTATAATATACAAAGCAGCAAGAAATAAATTAGACTAGAATGTGAAGGGCAGAGCAAGCAAAGTAACAGGTCATAATGGAGGAAAATAAGCTGGGGCCAGATCAACTGGGAATTTGAATGGCAAAAATAAAATAAAATAAAAATACTTGATCATTATTCTATAGAATGAGGAATTCTAAATTTTTTTTGAAAAACCAAGTATTTAAATTTGCCAGACATTTAAAGTAGCATCATTTCTCCTTATATAACAGAGTCCTAGGTAAAGAAGGGCATTGTTCATCTTAGTCTAAAGAATACTGAGCACATGCAAGTTTCCATAAAAAAAAAAAAAAAAAAAAAAACAAAGGTTCCTATGGTGAAACATGTATCAGAAAGGCATATATTCCTCTCAGTGGAGATCTGAAGTGCCTGCAAGGTTAGGAGAAGCAAGAAGATGTCTTGCAGTAGGAAAACCTATTTAACTGTTTCACCCAGTGTGTTCCCAAGTATCTCATTACTGATTTTTTTCTTTGAACAAATACATATTATTATACCCAGTGTATCCCCTGCAAGGGATGCATGGTCTGTATTCTTCCATTTTTATGCTAAAGAAGAGCTTTCTTAAGGGAATATCCACATTCTTAGAAGCCCTTATGGAAGGGTTGAGAGGACCATTTCTCTCCTATGTTTCATGAGCCAGTTTGTCTAAAAGGGATGAAATCCAGGATGTCTCTACTGTGTGGGCCGTCACTGAAGAAAATACTTTATTGGTCGGTCTTTTCTGCTTCGAGGATGAGAAAATTTGCAGTATTCACTGTTATCTCAGCTATTTGAGGGCCCCAAATGGACTTGCCTCGATACAAGTATCAGAGCATTCCACATTGATTACAAGGGTCCATCAGAAAGCCCAGCCAGGAGTGGTTGTGTCTGTAAAGAAACGGGGCCAGGACAGCTCTGTAAAAGCACAGCGCCTAAGATAAATCAGACGGAAGCTGCCGGGGCAGGGGTGGGGGTGGGGGTGGGGGTGGGGGTGGGGGGGGCGGGGAGGGGGGGGATCGTCTTTGTTGGGAACGGGAGCATGATTCAGCCATAAAGTGATTCATGGCCGCCGCTTCTCTCCTCTTCCATATAAACATTCCGGGCCTCGTGGAAGGATTCTTTACCACCTATTCCGGGCAACAGACCCAAAGATACAGCACAGAAAGGGAGCATAATTTGGCTATAAAAATGTTGTAATAAGTGATTTTATATAACTGAAATGCCAGTTCCTTTACTACATACTCCCACTCATTTTACAACCAGTTAATATTTTTCTCAACTTTTGTGTTATATTCCACTCAGCTGCCTCTGCAATCTTTTTTGCCTATTTTTCTGCTGGAGCCACAAGAATAAAGCTGTCAGATGGTCCGTGGAGCCATTTTTCTTGTCTGGCAAATTGTCTAGAGGCAACCATAACGTCCTACCTGCTCCACTATATAACAGAAGTAGCCTGTCTTAGCAAAACAGGATTTAAATATTCTTTCGAACTGTGTTATCTACAGGCATCTAGGAGAAAAAAAAAAAAAAGATTCGTGAAAGTGTGTGTCCCTGACATTTTCTGACCTTGTTCTAATGGGAAAGGGGTAGGGAGGTGTTCCTATTAAGCACACCCTAGTACTGACAGGCTTAGCGAGATGGTACATAGCTCTCCAACAGGGATATCTCAGGGTATTTGAACTGTAATAATAAATGTGGCAGCTCCTAGGGGAAGAAGGATACAGCAAGAAAGTACCCAGAAGAAGATTAAGAACTGAAGTGAGCTCATGCTCTACAGTGGTTAGCTTTGAATGTGATGAGGATTTATGGTTTCAATTAGTGCTGGAGAGCAATTTTAGAAAGTTATTAGCAGGCGACTGGCATTCTCAAAGATGGCTCATTTGTGTATTGCTCAAGATTAGCTGGGTCTTTTAGTTGTTTACAAACACACATGGTAGCTTGCGCTGAAGCTACGGAAGTAACGGCAATATTCCATATCCAGAGCTCTTTAGCAGACATGGAGGCTGGTGCTTTGGTTTCTGAGTACTCCTGTGTGGGCAAAGCAAAACTCAGTTTTGCAACATTTTCTTCCATTAAAATAAAAAAAAAAAGTTGAGTTTCCCCACCTGTTCTAAACTCTGATACACTATTTCAAATGAATCGCTTCCCTATTCTGCACACTCCTTCATATTTAAAATTCTTAAATGCCTCAAATACTCCATGTTGTGCTGCCTCGAATACAAATTAATTTTTAAGTCTCCCTACTGAAATGTTTTGCACTGAAACCCATAAATCTCTGCGTCAGAGCGTGCATATTTTTTCTCTTTTAAAGCCTTTAGGGCGTTATTCATATGGTGCAAAAATTCTCAAAAAGATTAGAATCCTGGTGGAGGCATTTGCAAACACAACACAAAGTGCTCAATCCCAGGGCATAGAAAGCTGTGCCTGGTTCCCTCTCATCTCAAACACTTAGGAAAAACACTGTATCACCTCGAGCCAGGAGACCTTGACCTGAGCATTCTACAGAGCCCTGAACAGTTTCCTACCCTATTCATAGGGGAAATACAAGGTAACACTTGCCACATATGGTTGTTATAGGATTCCTCACAAGATGACAAGCCCTTGGTCAAGGGCCCATGTTCTCACTACAACAGTTTCTGTTTCTCATTTGCCTCTTCTAATGGCTATTAAGGGTATAGTTCTTTGATCACAAAATTTACGTGTGTAAGAAATATCCATTTCCTACTTTTCCCTATTTATTGGTATCCCAACTAAGGATATATCCTTATTTGATAAAAATGCATTTTAAATAAAAATACACATTTCCCTAAATCAGGTTAATATACCCAAACTTTCATTCCTCCTGCTGAAAGAAACTAGTGTGTAATGTGGAATCTGGGCGCTTTATCTGATAGGAAATAGGGCCAGGGTTTGCTGACCTCAACTGTCCTATTCCACTATAGGTTTATGAATTTAAGCATCCTTCTACTTCTCTGCCAAGAGACACACTGATGTGTACCCATTCCCTTCTGAGATCTATTTCCTTATTCCCTGACCCTTCCGAGCAGAAATAGATTCAATAAATTCAGGTATCTACTCAAGGTAATAGGAGCTAAGATCCCAAGAAGATTTTATTTTGAGTACTACAAAAATTCAAGGGTCTGGTTCTCTGGAACAGAGGAAAAGACAAGGGAACCCAAACATACAAATGTCTCTAAAAACTTATACTGCCGTCAGCCTGTTATAGATGGAAGGGGGTGAAAAACCCATTCTTCACCTTCCCTTTCCTGGGTGTCTTCTCAATTTTGGTTATCTTGGGTGCTGGTCTCCTGGGGGGTTCAAGAATGTTCTATGAGCTTGTAGATCTAAATTCTGAGCCATGGGGAGATGAGGATGTGGTTTTGATGGTGAGTATAAACTGTGAGCCGTGATATTGTTTCCAGCTTTAATAGATTATGGCATGAACGTTGACCAACCAGCTTGGACACCCATAAAATAAGGGCTAGCCATAGAAATGATATGTCTCTACTGGTAAATACGGCGAGTATGGCTCTGAAACTGAATAAATATTGAGTGATTTTAATGAACTAATTAGAACAGTGCTCTATGATTGAGGAAAAAAGGTACTGAAAAGATACATCCTGACCTAAGTCAGAGATATATAATATAAAAACATATGAAAGCATTATGAATAATATATAAATAGTATGAATTCTACATCTGTATGAATATTTATGTATATATTCACACATATGTATATTCATAAAAACACCTATATATATATGTATTCATATGTGTATACACACGTATATATCCATCCAAAGGTAAATAAAAAAATAATAGCTTGACATTGAAAATTCAAGTCCACACTTCAGAGATTTGTCATCTAGAGGGAGAGGGGACTGGAGATTTGATCCACCAACTCCCACCAGTGGCTTGTGGAAAGCTGCTCTGCGAGCTTGAGTTCTCTGAGACTTACAGCCTGTCCTATGAATACACCAGCTGACCGGGCTGGCTGCTATGGCCAGAGAAAGCTCTTAGGCACAGACATAGTAGCTTACAGTTGGGAGCTGCTACCATGGAAATGTTGAGAGCTTGGAGCCCATGGGTAGGTCAACAACATCCGCTTCGGGAACCAGCTGCTCCAGGCTGACATCAGCCTACCTTCAAGTCTAAGGGATGAAGGAAGACCCTCCCTTTTTAATAAATTAAATAATTCCAACATAAGTCCTGAAACAAAACATTGGTACCTCCGGTAGTTTCAAGAGGCATGTTGTAGTTGGTCAAGCTTGGGCTCTGTGACACCAGTCTAATAAAACATAGAAATAAGGAACGCAGGGAAGAGTGATTCCTCTCAGAAACTCAGGTAGTGGTATATCACACATAGGGAAGAATGGATACAAGGCAGAACAAATACATCCAAGAAAAGGTGATGCAGTGATGTTATAAAGACTGAAATACATATACAGCCTTCTCAGTGCCGCGCAGCCACAAGTGTGAACTCACTTGGAACACACGGCTATCTGAATCTCTAAAATGCCATTGATGGGTGTCATAATTTTATCTAACCCTTCACTTAAAGTAATTTCTTTCTGTCCTAGGGTTTGACTATATTGATTGAGAGACCCTGCAATAAGGAAATTCAGGTACAAGGGGCCGGGAAATAAATCACAGAGGCAAACACCAGCCTATTGTTCTTTCAAAACAGACAAGAGCAGAGAGGTTCCAGGAAATGATTGCGTTAGTCAGTGGGCAGCTTATGGTGGTCTGAATGTTAAGACTCTCTACTCTATATTTTGCAGTATAAAGGCCAAAGCAATTACAGACTTTATGTCTCTAAGAAAAGAAAATAAGGAGAGAGACTTCGAACTTACTATTGTTAGGCCTAAAACATCTTAAACAACATAGTATTTTATCAGTTCCATGTCTGATCAATCACAGAACGAGATATTTCATTTAAAGTTCTTTGTAAGAACTGTATAATTATAAAGGAAGAAGGATGCAAATTGTATGCTTGCATACTAAAGAAAAATTATGTTCTTATGACACCAAAAAAACACCTCCCTTTCCAACAGTACTGACAAGAGTACCTACCGATCCTCAGAACCTCTGCTTGGAATAAACGTCTACTTCTGAACCAAACATAATGGTCAGGGGCTAAGTGCCCCTTTGCAAGTAGAGACCTTTACATTCCTGGCCACTTGGAGAAACTTCAGTCTAGTCAGAAACAGTATCAGTGTGACCTTATACTGGCATTCCCAGACTTGCTCTGAGATATGCTTGCCTAAAGGCCCATTTTCCTCCCTATTTTTTAGATAATGCTTTTATTTGGAAGGAAGGAAGAGGTAAAAATACTGCTTAATTTGGGGGGAAAAAAGTGTCTTTGTCCTTTCCGTATTTATCACTGTTTGATCAGTGATGTTTCCTGATGGAGAGAGCATCTCTAATTTGTGAGATCTTGTGTTGCTCTGTATTACATGTAGAGGAGTATATCTCACAGTGAACGCTAAGGATTTTTCACACGAGTACACTACATCTGAGGGTACTGCAGTATTACATGGGATCTGCAAAGAAGCTAAACAAAGCTGTAATCTACTTTGTGTATTCTGAATTTTAATATGCTGGGAACAGCAGGCTGTCTACCCATACGAATTGTCTTTAGAAACCGAGCAGTTAATCTCAAGGCAAATAATCTGTTATTTTAATAATTAATTCAACTCCTTAAAAAACGATGGGTAAGAAGCCAGTTGCCAAGAGGTTTAAGAAACAGTTACTTTATTGGATTCAACTTTAAGTGAAAGTTTAATGTTTAAATGTAGACAAGTGAGGATATAAATGTTTTAATAATATGTTTAGATTATTTGGTAATGAATTCAAAAGATTGTTAATAATAAATTTGCAGCAACTGGTCAAAGAGTCAAGGTCAAGGGAAGATTCAGAATGGCAGATGCCAGGAGTGCTGAAGGAGAATGGGAAGAGAATAATGTGGCAAGGAAACGGTCAAGATGCAACACTTATTTCCCTTGGTTTTGCATCCATGTTTTATTCTATCTTTATCATGATAGACTTAGACTGTCATGAAGCATATGCAAAGAGTTTAACAAAGCAAAGTTCTTAGGGGATTTTAGTGAGAGAACTTTTTGTTAAAACAAAAATGTTTAAAATAGACTAGGGGGAGAACGTTAGTACCAGACGAAAGGAACTACGAAGAGATTCATGAAGTCCAGTTTCCAGACTCAGGCCTGAACAATCTACACAGCTCTGGACAGGTCTTAACCTTGCTCTATCTCAGTTTCTTCTGCAAACAAAGGTGACGAATTAGATAGTTCCAAATATCTCTTTGAGCCTGCAATTGTGTGAGACAGTACATGACTTAAAACAAACAAACAAACAAACAAACAAAACCCAAAACTTAAAGCATTAGAATTTCAACAGAAATTCTAAATCCGATACCAGCAGAAATTATGAAGATTGAAATATATTTATATGAGAACTAAAATCAAGTTGCAAACAATATTGACTATTCTCCCAAGCTAGTTTCAAATTCTCCAACAGCCTACATGGTATTATTTGAGTGAGGCTATTGAATAGAAATTAAAAGGCAGTAACAAACATTCTTACAGGTCATATTATTTCCTTTGATAAATGTAATATGTGTTTACAGGCAAGAAAATGGCATTTCAACTGCTTTCTTTCTTCCTTTTTTCTTCTAAGGCCTATTGAGTTTCCTTTGCCTTCTTAGAGAAGTTAAACTGAGCAAAATGATGTCGAACCCACACACAGCATCTCCTTATCATGGGACGCCTTGCCAAGGTACTAGATCTGTCCTGGCTGGTTAGCAGTTCAGGGAAGAGTGTATTTACTTGTTTAACTTCATGGGCTTCACAGGTTCAGACACAAAGCACTTCATTAGAGAATCTGTATTCCATAAAGATAATCTCTGCTTTTCTTCTACATTCCTGTCATCACAGACCTAAGGAAACCTGGGACTACATTCAGAATGGTTTAATTCTACACTAAGAAGAATGAAGTCACGAAAAGATTGGAAGAGTGATATTTAGGTTTCTGGGGGGTTTTTTGTTTTGTTTTGTTTGTTTGTTTTCAGAAAAATGGTGATGCCATTCATGAGCTGGAGAATATTAGAAAAGGACCAGATTTTCAGAGAAAGATGATGAAGTCAGCAGGTCTGTGTGCATATAAGATGTCCTGGAGAAGACCAAATGGAGATATTCTAGAAATACAGAATAGATGAGTTGAAAGCTTACTAAAACGATCTGTAAAGAGACATCAAGGTGGAAGCCACTGGCGTGTCCCTAATTAATTAAAACAGGACATCCGTGGAAAAGAGTATCTGTGGAGAAAATACCATGAAAGAGACCTCTCTCATGTCTCAAGTCATTTACACCCTGCCCAAATCCCATGTATGAATATTATTAACCTGATTTACAGATAAGGAAACTGAGATTCAGAGAGAGCAGCCAAAAGCTTCACTCTTGGTGAAACATTCCTTTTCTTCCTTAATCCTCTACTTTGTCTTAGGTCAAAATGATTAAACGTGCCTATTCTCTCCCCAGCATATGTTCTGGTCAGGAGAAGCATGGATAAAATAGCAGTCATGGCTGAAAATCAAGGAGGAGATTTTGCCTGTGATTTCTCAATGAAGACCTGGGTGATTTCCATTTTGGAGGCGGGGGTTAAGATACTGATGAGAGATCAAAATTAAAGGAAGAAAAGTTGCAAGTCATCCCCCTTGCACAATCAGCTATAGGCGAGAAAATTTTGATATTTATATTATTATTTCTCATTTTTATTTGAGTCTTGCTACCCTGAGTTTAATTTTCTTGCAATCCTCTTTCTATTATTATCTTTCCATTTTTACTAGGTGCCTGTCACTGGGCTTCTCTGTGGTGGGAATTTCAATGCTTCATATAATTTGCAATGCCAGCTTGGAGTTTGGAATTACTCCACTACAAAGGGTTTTTTAATTTTGTTTTTGTTTTTCTTATTGACTTGTCCAGCCCTTTTGGTGCTGTCATGTCAACCTTGATACTGGAAGGCTTGGAGCCAGGCACAGATACATACACAAGTATTTGTTACTGGAAAAACAGGGAGGGATGTTGGAGTCAGCTGAGGTTGAGAAAGGAGGAGCTCCACAAGTCAGATAACTACATACCAAATACCATAACTGGAAGTTGTACTAACAAATTTCTGAGACCTAGACAGTCCCCATGGAAACAGGGCTCTGCTGTTGCAGTTATATAAAAATTCTCTTCAGTAAATAATCAGCGATAACATTTATTTTCTTTTCCTCATTGTCCTTGTAACAATGTTGAATCGTCAACTGGAAAGACAGAACAAAAGGAGAGAGACACTATTGATTCTTGAATGATAGGTGAAATGCCTTCTAGAGGACCCCACCAACAAGGAAGAGAGGAAGCAGTTTAAGGATGGTTTTTAAAAAAACAGACAATAATGGAAAAGTACATTTATCTTCAGGCTGGCTGGTGACGTGCTGAAAAGGCTACAGTCTTGGGTAGCTTATTGCCACTGGTGAGTAGCAAGGCTTTATATTAGATCCTGATCAGGAGTGCGTCTATGTTCTGTTGTGTCTGGAGCTTATAAAATGGGAACAGGAAGCAGGGTTGGGGGAGTATTTAATATGATAATGTAAAATCTTTCATATTGAATACAGTGCAGGGCATTGGAAGAACCTCAAGCAAAAATAAGAGCCCTGAAATTTAAGCTTCACTGGTTTCTTGGCAAATCCAACTCTGACCCTGGAAGTAGAGTAATAAATAATGACAAACACAGTAACAATAATAACAGCAACAGTAGCAACTATTGTATACTCAGTAACTAGCCCTGTGCTAAGCACTTTAAGTGCACTGTCTCATTTAATATTCCCCATAGTCCTATGAATTAGGTATTAATTTTGCAGATGAGGGAACTGAGGCTCTGTAACTTACCAAAGGACATACAGTCATGGAACTGAATTTAAAATCAGAAACTCTGACTCTAAACTTCAAGCTCTGAATCACCAAATAGAAGGATCTTAAGAAGTCTCAACAATATTAAGACAACATTAAGTGAGGTAACTGAGAGAGTCTTGGTAAGTTTAGTAAAAGGTTTTTTTTTTTTTTTTAAAGATTTTATTTATTTACTTGACAGACAGAGATCACAAGTAGGCAGAGAGGCAGACAGAAAGAGAGGAAGGGAAGCAGGCTCCCTGCCGTGCAGAGAGCTCGATGCGGGACCCGATCCCAGGATCCCGGGATCATGACCTGAGCTGAAGGCAGAGGCTTTAACCCACTGAGCCACCCAGGCGCCCCAGTAAAAGGTTTTTTTGTTTTGTTTTAATTTTTTTTTTCCTAGAGTTGACAATAGCTAAAGCAGTGTATCTCAAACTTGGCACTACTTACATTTGGGACTAGATAATTCTTTGATGTTGGGGGGGTTGCTGTTCTGTGAATTACAGGATGATTAGCAACATCCATGCCCTCTACCCACCAGATGCAATAGCATCCTCTCTTCAGTTGGGATAACTATAAATGTCTCCAGATATTCCCAAATATCCCCTGGCTGGGGATGAAGGGGATGATCTGAGGCAAGAGACTTAAAGAATAAGAGGTATCTACGTGAGAAACTGGGGGAGTACGCTCTTGAAAGAGGTCACAGCAAGAACAAAGGCAGAGTAGGGAGAAGCAGCATGATGGGTACAGGGAAAGGCAAGCAATTTTATGCTACTTGAGGCTGAAAGCCAAGGCTTAGGACTAGTTGGTAAAGTAGAAAGAGGTCAAATTACAAAGACCATTAACTGTCATGCTAAGGAGTTAAGAGTTTTATCTTGTCAGAGGGAAAGGAATGCACTTCCGTCTCTGGAAGACAGAAATTGCAATACAACTCTACCAGGTGGTAGACTGGCAATGCGATCTTCCAGCAAGATGTGCTGGAAAGCCTTTCCACGCTAAACAATTGCATCAGTTTTATGAGGGAAATGGCAGAAAACAGATGAAGGCAGCCATGGGAAACTATGAAGTATCCATTCCCTTTTCAGCTTTGCTTAAAATAGAGAAGGAGGGCACCTGGGTGGCTCAGTTGGTTAACATCTGCCTTCGGCTCAGGTCAGGATTCCAGGGTCCTGGAATCGTGTCCTGCATCAGACTCCCTGCTCAGTCTCCCTACTTCTCCCTCTCCCTCTCCCCTTCTTCCTGTTTGTATTCTCTTTCTCTTGCTCTCTCTCAAGTAAATAAATAAAATCTTTAATAAAATATAATATAATAGAGAAGGGAAAGTAAAGAACCACAAAGATATGTCCATGAGCATCAACCTGGTTTTCTTCCAAATCATTTAAATGATAAGAGTTGCATTTTTATAGTATGGCAGACATTGCTCATTACCTATCCAATGCCCACTCTCTATTTTACTCTTACTAACCATGTTTTGATTTTGCTCAGGCAATAATGTTATGTTCTAAGCTAAAATTACTTATATCTTCTGACTCCTATACAACTAGAGATAGCCAAGTAACCCAGAGAAATAAGATATATGCAGGTGATGTTGGGTGGAGTCCCTGCCCAAAACTCACTCAAATTCAGAATACTCTAATATTGTAATGGGGGTGGTAAGTCATTCATAATTATAGTGTAAGTGTTAAAAGGAAAAAGCATGAAAAATAATTATAACTGTAGTAATTTTTAAATAAATAGACAAAGTAAAAAGATGTGAATTATGATATCAAAAACAAAATGTGTGTGGGGATATAAAATGTAGAACTTTTATATGTATTTGAAGTTCAGCTGTTATTAGCTGAAAATAGACTGTTAAAACTATAAGATATTTTATGTAAGTTTCATGGTAGTCACAAAGCAAAAATCTATAGTAGATACACAAAAGATAAAGAAAATCAAAGCATACCATTACAGAAAATCATCAAATCACAAAGAAGAGGCCAATAGAGGACACAAGGAACAAAGAAACTACAAACAGTCAGAAAACAGTTAGCAAAATGGCAACTGTAAGTCAATACTTATCAATAATTACTTTAAATGTAAATAGATTAAAATCTCCAAATCAAAAGACACAGAGTGGCCAAAAGGGTTAAAAAAAAAAAAGAACAGAATATGCTGACTACAAGAAACTCATTTCAGCTTTAAAGGTATACAATATAGAGGCTCAAAGGGAAGGAATGGAAATAGATAATCCATGCAAATGGAAACCAAAAGAGAGCAAGGGTACCTATATTTATATCAGACAAAATAGATTTTTTAAGACAAAAGCCAAAAATAAGACACAAAGTTCATTATATTATATAAAGGGGGAAATTCATCAAGAGGATATAGCAACTATAAATATTTAGGCAAGCGATACTGGAGCACCTAAATATATAAAACAAATCTGAACTTACTTGAAACATTTGCTTATTTGAAATCTGAAGGGAGACATAGAGAGCAATATAACTCTGGACCTCAGTACCCCACTTTCAACAAGGGATAGATCATCCAGACAGAAAATCAATAAGGAAACAATGGACTTAAACTACACATTAGACCAGATGGCCCTAAAAGACATAAATAGAACATTCCACCCAACAGCAGCAGCATACATATCCCCTAGGACAGATCATATGTTAGACCACAACACAAGTCTTAATAACTTTAATAAGAGTACTGAAATCACATAAAGCATCTTTTCTAACCACAGCTATATGAAACCAGAGATTAACTACAAGAAGAAAACTGGAAAACTCAAGTTTTGTGGAGGTAAAATAATATGCTCCTGAGCAACCAAGAGGCCAAACAAAAAAGTCAAAAGGTAAATCAAAAAGTATCTTCAGACAAATAAAAATGGAAACACACCACACCAAAACTAAGAGCAGCAGCAAAAGCAGTTCTAAAGAAAGTTTGTAGTGATAACTGCCTACATTTTGAAAAGAAAGATTTCAATCAAACAGCCTAACTTTACAATTCAAAGAACCAGAAGTAAGAAAAATACCAATCCCAAGTCAGTAGAAAAAAAAAAAAAAAAAAAGGATCAGAGCAGAAATTAATGCCATAGAAACTGAAAACACAATAAAAAAATATTAGTGGAACTAAGAACTGATTTGGGGGGGGTGGGAAGATAAATAAAACTGACAAACCTTTAGCTAGATCAAGAAGAAAAGTGAAAAGACTCAAACAAATAAAATCAGAAATGAAAGAAGAGACTTTGTAACTGATAATGCAGAAATATATGGATCATAAGAAACTACTACAGACAATTTTTTGCTAACAAATTAAAAGAAATAGATAAACTAGAAGAAATGGACAAATTCCTAAAAATTCAACCAAACATGGTGAATCATAAAGAGAAAATCCAGAGACCAATTACTACTAAGGGGATTGATTCCATAGTCAAAAATCTCCCAAGGGATGCCTGCATGGCTCAGTGGGTTAAAGCCTCTGTCTTCAGCTCAGGTCATGATCCCAAGGGTCCTGGGATCGAGCCCTGCATCGGGCTCTCTGCTCAGCAAGGAGCCTGCTTCCTCCTCTCTCTCTGCCTGCCTCTCTGCCAACTTGTAATCTCTGTCAAATAAATTTTTTTTTAAATCTTTAAAAAAAAAAACACTCCCAAAAGAGAAAATGCCAGGACCAGATGGCTTTATTGGAGAATTTTATTGGAATTCAAAGAATTAATAGCTTTCTCAAACTCTCCCCAAAAATAGAAGAGGATGGATTATCTGCAAACTAACTTTACAAGGTCAGCATCACTCTGAAACCAAGACCAGACAAGGACACTACAAGAAATGAATATTACAGGCCAATATCCCTGAAGAAAATATATGTGAAAATCTTCAACAAAATATAAGCAAACAGAGTTTAACAATACATCAAAAGCATCATACACCACGATCAAGTGGGATTTAGTCCAAGGGTGTAAGGATGGTTCAGCATCCATGAATCAATCAATGTGACACACCATGTTAACACAATGAAGGGCAACAATCATATGATCATCTCAATAGATGCAGAAAAAGCATTTGACAAAATTCAACACCCATTTATGATAAAAATTCTCAACAAAGTGGGTGTAGAGGGAATGTACCTGAACATAAAAAAAGCCTTATATGACAAGCCCAGAGCTGACATCAGACTCAAAGGTGAAAAGCTAAAAGCTTTTCCTCTAACATCAGGAATAACCGAAGGATGTCCATGCTCATCACTTCTATTCAACAGAGAACTGGGAGTCCTTGCTAGAGGAACAGGCAAGAAAAATAAACAAAAGTTATTCAGAATAGAAAGGAAAAAGTGTAAGTCTCTCTATTTGCAGATGACATGATAGTTTATATTTAGAAAATCCTCAAGACTCCACCAAAAAACTGTTAGAACTAAAAAATTCAGTAAAGTTGCAGGATACAAGCTCAATATACAATAACCAGTGGCATTTTTATACACCAATAGTAAACTATCAGAAAGAGAAGTCAAGAAAACAATCCCATGTACAACTACATCAAAAAGAACAAGACACCTAGCAATAAATTTAACCCAGGAGGTAAAAGACTTGTACCTGAAAAACTATAAGGCATTGTTGAAAGGAACTGAAAATACTAATAAATGGGAAGACATTCCATGCCCAAGGATTGAAAGAATTAATATTATTAAAATTACCATACTACTCAAAGCAATCTATAGATGCAATCCTTATGAAAATTTCAATGGCATTTTTCACAGAAATAAAATAAACCTAAAATTTGTATTGGAAACACAGAAGACGTCAAATATCCAAAACAATTTTGAGAAAGAACAAAGCATCACACTTTCTGATTTCAAACTAGATTACAAAGCTACGGTAATCAAAACAGTACAGTATTGGCACAACAACAGATGCATAGCTAAATGGAACAGAATAAAGAGCCCAGAAATATACCCAGGCATATATGCTCAATTAATTTACAACACAGAAGCCAAGAGCATGTAATGAGGAAAGGTAGTAAATAGTGTTGATAAAACTGGAGAGCCACATGCAAAAGAATGAAGCTGGACCATTTATCAACTCAAAATGGGTTAAGGACTTGAACATAAGTCTATTACTCCTAAAAGAACATAGGTGATAAGATCCTAGACATTGGTCTTAGCGATTTTATTTTATTTTTTTAATTTAACACCAAAACCAAAGGCAATAAAAAAGAAAGTAAACAAGTAGGACTATGCCAAACCCAAAAGCTTATGCACTGGATGGGAAACCACCAACAAATGAAAAGGCAATCCATGTTAAGAAATGGGAGGAAGTATTTGTAAATCATGTATCTGATGAGGAGTTAATATGCAAAATACATTAAAAAAACTCATACAACTCATGCAAAATAATCAAATAGTCCAACTAAAAAATGAGCAGAAGATCTGAATAGACAAACATATTTCCAAAGAAGACATAAAAATGGCCCAAAGATGCTTGAAAAAGTGCTCAATCATTAGGAAATGCAAGCCAAAACCACAATGAGATATCATCCCACATCTATTAGACTGGGTATTAGCTAAAGGCAAGAAATAACAGGTGTTAGTGAGAATGTGGAGAAGAGAGAATACTTGTACATCATTGGTGGGAACATAAATTAGTGGAGCCGTGATGGAAAATAGTATGGAGGGTCCTCAAAAAATTAAAGTAGAATTACCATGTGATCCAGCAATTCCATTTCTAGGTATTTATCAGAAGGAAATAAAACCATTAACTGGCAAAGATATCTGCACCTTCGTGTTTACTGCAGCATTATTTACAATAGTCAAAACATGCAAGCAACTTTATCCATGAATAGATAAATAGATAAAGAAAATGCAGTGTACTCTATGCAATTAAATATCATTCAGCCATAAAAAGAATGAAATCCTGCCATTTGTGACAACATGGGTGGAACTTGAGAGCACTGTGCTAAATGAAATAAGTCAGGCAGAGAAAGACAAGTATCATAGGATCTCACTTACATAGGGAATTAAAAAAAAAAAAAATCTCCTGGATACAGAGAAAAGACTGGTTGTTTCCAGAGGTGGTGGGGTGAGAGGAAATGTGTAAAGGGGGGGTTGAAAAGTACAAATTTCAAGTTATGCATAAATCCTGGGGACTGGTGACTACAGTTAATGATACTGTAATATAACTTGAAAGTTGGTAAGAGAGTAGATCTTGAATGTTCTCTTGACAAGAAAAAAATTTCTAGCTATGTGTGCTGATGATTGATAACCAGAGTCACTGTGGAGATCATTTTGCAATATCTACATGCATCAACAGCATCAAAATGTTGTACATCTGAAACTAATATAATGTTATATATCAATTACATCTCAATTTTTAAAATATACCAACATATATTTCTTCCAACAGTATTTGAAAGCAAATACTCTTCACTTCTTTACCAGCTTTGGATAATAACAAATCTTAAATTCCTCTTAATCTGATAGCTAGAAGAAAAAAAAAAGTAATGTTGTAAATTAGGTTTTAATTATGTACTGGTTGAATATCTTTTTATATTGTTTATTAATTCCTGTGATTTGTATTTCTTTCATTCATGTTAGGTGGGTGATTTATCATATGCTTATTGGCCATTTGCACTGGGATTAGCTATGTTTTATAATTTCCTTGTAAGAGACAAGGAATTCATATTAAGCACATCTCAGTGAAGGGTTATTTTCATGGTGCCAAATAGTTGTGAACCGGTTTGTAATTTATCAGTTCTATGTGATCCAAGGTTACTGAGGGTGCCAGCATATGTATTTTTTTTTAAAGATTTATTTTTATTTACTTGACAGATAGAGATGACAAGTTGGCAGAGAGGCAGGCAGAGAGAGATGGGAAGCAGGCTCCCTGCTGAGCAGAGAGCCCAGATGTGGGGCTCAATCCCAGGACCCTGGGATCATGACCTGAGCTGAAGGCAGAGGTTTAACCCACTGAGCCACCCAGGCACCCTGCCATCATGTGTCTTAGATTATTTGCCCTTTATCTAAGACATTGCCACCAGCCTTTGTATAAGCACAGTGCTTAGACAATATAGACTTTTTTTTTCGATGATGAGACCTTTATTCTTTGATGGAGTCTATGTCAATGGTGGTGGGATGATTTCTATATTAGGGTTGATAGTATCTGAGTCTCTGAGTATGAAACATTATAAACTTCAATTTACTTTTTTATCTATCTATCTATCTATATATCTATCTATCATCTATATTTTTAATTTTTTAACTTGGATGTGACAGAAGTTAAGTGTTAGGTTAGAGAACAATCAGATTAACAGCATGAATTGGATAAGAAGGAGACCCCTCTCAGGGCACCTGAGTGGCTCAGTGGGTTAAGGCCTCAGGGTGCTGGGATGGAGCCCCATATGAGTCTTCCTGCTTAGCGGTGAGCCTGCTTCTTCCTCTCCCTCTTCCTGCTGCTCTGCCTACTTGTGATCTCTGTCAAATAAATAAATAAAATCTTTTTAAAAAAAAAAAGAAGAAGAAGGAGATGCCTCTCTATTTCTTTCCCCTCCCCCGCTCCACCCCAAATCCAAATTCTTCCTGCTCTCCTTTCTCACTAAGTTGCAAGTAATACCTATAGCAGTCACGCTGTGTTCTGCCTCAGGAACATTGCACTTGCCTCCCTTGGAGTCTCTGTTGGAAGATCAGTTCCTCTGAGGAGCCTAACCGGATGCCTCACATAGGTGCCCAGTTAGCTTTCATCTATTGGTTTCCTTCCCAGTACTTAGCACAATTATTTAACCATGTGATTTTAAAAAAATGTAAATTGTAAAAAAATTAACTATTTCGCTCATTTGCTCATATTTTCTGCTTGAAAATCAGTCCATGAGAAGTTGTTTGGTTATCCAGTTTGCACTGAATTTGCAAAATATTTCCTTGTCTTCTGCTTGGGCTATTACTCCCGGACATCCCAGGGAATCGAAATACGCTTCCCTGGGCCTGAGTGGCATAAATTATAAAGACAAGGCTTCTCTCTATGATGTTACTGAAGAGAAGAACATTTGCAGTAATTCACATGGCACTCCAAAGTCCCCTCCCTCCAAAAAAGCACAATTATAAGCACTATTAAGACTAGGTTTCAGGTTAGAAGTATATTCGCTATCAATTTAGCTTGTGTTTAAGCAGAGCTATAATTAGGCTCATGGTATGAAAAGTTACATCAGTTTACACAGACACTTGATTGCTCACTTCATCATTACCAAATGTCTATAAAAATGAACTAGAAGCTGGAGCTTATCTCTGACTCACTCTTCTGCTTAATTACATTTATGGAAAGAGGCAATTGGCCACATATATTATTCACGGTCTAGAAACTGCCATTTAACAATATTTGCCAAAAGAATAGCGCCCACAAAAGGCAAGAAAAAAGCCAATAGCATGCTCTCATTAAGTATGTGTATATGTAAATATAAGTGTATATTCATATACAAATGATATAACATTTATATTTAACTATAGATGTATATATTTATCCAAAATTAATAAATGCATTTATATTTATATAAAAACATAGCTATAAAACATACAAAAACAATTTGCCTGATTAAGTGCAAAAAGCCCAACATCGCAACTGTTCATGTATAACTAGACATCATTTTTCATAAATTACACAGTCACTACACTACAAATATTCCTCTTTGTTATCTTGAAGGTAGTTGCCACGCTTAGATTGAATGGGTTTTTTTATAACCCATAAGGAAAGAAAGTCTTCATCCTTTAAGGGACAATTTGAATTGGAATCTTAATCTGTTTTCATATTCCCTCTACAGTGTCTGAGTTCTTCATAATGTCCTCAGATACTTTCACACTTTATAAAGCAAACCATACCTCTCACTTTGAGTTTGAATGGGAGCTTGCCCTTTAGAAAAGGTCAAGAAATACTCTTTCCTGAAAAGTATGCCTACCATCTGATAATGATTCCATCACAACTCATTTGCTTTATGCTTTCAAATTTGAAGACTACAGAGGACAGAGCATTTCCGTGTTCATAATGGCCCTGTGGCAGCTTCTGCCTGACATCACACAGGAGAGAAGAGATGAAAGTGGTCACTGATTAACACATTTCTTCTCAGAGCAAGTCTTTGGAATTCAAACAAATGCTTCCAACAAGTTGGGCTTTGAGTTTACTACATAAAGCAGTCATAGCGCAACAAAACCTAAGGACGCTTTCCCAAAGTGTTTCTCTTAGAACGGACTGGCCTTACCACTGGTAGAGTAAAGAAAACCTGATGAGACAGCAGCCTTAAGAACCTCTTAGAAAATCTCTGGGTTTCTCACTGCTGGGTCATACACCCTAGAATCATGTGCAGGTTTAGGGTAACAAAAGCAGAAACAAAAGAGAAACAAGAGAGACCTAAAAAATCACTCCTTACACACGCAATGACAGACAGTAGCTCCATTAGATCACGTCTGTTAGATTAGCTACAGGCTAGGCCTCTACTACCTACCCATGCCTACTACCGCCCATTCTTCAGGATGACCCAGCCAAGGAAAACAGAATGACCAATCTTTTTATTTTTTTAACATTAAAAAATATATATTTTATTTATTTATTTGACAAATAGCACAAGTAGGCAGAGAGGCAGGCAGAGAGAGAGAGGAGGAAGCGGGCTCCCCGCTGAGCAGAGAGCCCGACTTGGGGCTTGATCCCAGGACACTGAGATCATGACCTGAGCCGAAGGCAGACACTTAACCCACTGAGCCACCCAGGCGCCCCCAGGATGACCAATCTTTCCATAGCCTGATACTATAATCTCATTGTCTGCCTCTAAGGATTTTGGGCAAAAATTTTTGTCTGGGAAGCCCAGAAAAGCTTTCTAGCACCTCGTGCTTTCCAGTGTGACTGCTGTGGTGTTGATAAAAACACGGAAGCAACAATGTCCACACTCATCTCAGGGGAGACAATGGAGAGGGAGCCCCCCTATCAGACAGAGAAGCTGTCTACTGTTCCTTTCAAAGCACACCGGACACTTTCCCAAATATTCAGAGGTACTCTTCAAATCTTTCATTTCTTTTTTCTTCTTCAAGATTTTATTTATTTGACACAGAGAGACACAGCGAGAGAGGGAACACAAGTAGGGGGAGTGGGACAGGGAGAAGCAGACCCTCCACTGAGCAGCCGGCCCAATGCAAGTCTCGATCTCATGACCCTGGGATCGTGACCTGAGCCGAAGGCAGATGTTTAACAGTTGAGCCGTGCAGGTACCCCCCCCCCCCACCATCGCTCATTTCTATTTAAACCCACTCTGCTCATTTTTATTGAGATACAAAACATGTCTTCATTTGCACAAAAGTAGGCGTTTGTTGCAAAATCATTTCAGTCATGAAATAACACCCGTGACATTGTTCAGAGATTAAACTTGAAATTTCGCGGACTATAAAGAACAGAAAAGGGCGTCTTCTCCCCGAGGCCCCACTTTGCAGCTATTCGAAGGTGTAATGTTTCAGCGCATTCTAACAGGATGTGCTGAATCTCATTCAGGGAAGCTTGGTCCTCAATATGAATATAAATATGGGTGAAATATATAAGTATATTGAATGAAAGGGAAAAAGCACATCAATTCCCCCACATTCTCTCCAATTCTCCTGGCTCTTTCCCTGCCCCTGGCACTGTAGTCAAGAAAGTCCTTTTGTTTGTTTACTGAAACATAAATCTGCCAGGAAAGCCTAACTCTAAATTTCTGTTGCATTTCTGATGGAAAGCTACCACGTCATTTAAATTTCAACAGCTCTATGGGTTCCCATATTTCTTATTTGTGACTTGCCGCCTCACAGACGAAGTGCATTGCACTATCATTTTAATAAATAGTTTCCGAGTGAAGGTCATTTTTCTTTGTGTTCAAATTCCATCTGTTTATTTCTTTCTTTCTTTTTACTGACACATCCTGGGATCCAATAAAAGGCTTTGAAAAGTCATTTCATTTCAATGGTAACCATCATGTTTCAACAGCCAATAAAACAAATGACCAGACGGAATGATGTCTTCAAACTGCGTAAGAGGAAAGAGCCCCTGAGTGAGTGACAGTTCTGGTTTGTCACTTTGTCTAAAGGGAAAGGAGAGTGTTGCTTCCATTGTTCAGCCACATAATTGTGAGTAAACATTATTTTTGGGGAAAATCAGTTTTCTGGGGTTTTTCTCATCAGCGATGTGTTTTCCCCATAAAGGCAGATAATTACCTGGTTTCTCAGGAAAATGGGAGTCCATCTTCATGATAGAGGTGGCACTTAGAAACGGACTGAGTCCAATTGGATTCACGGTCTGAGCTATGAAGAGACGGATATCAAGCCACTTTTAATCTTGTATGAAACAAAAAGATTAAACTGTCAATATTACGGTGAACTGCCGTGACGAGCGCTTTGATAGAACCACACTCTTAGAGCTGCTTCTAATGATATGTATGCAAGGAATAGATTTTTCCTGATAACGCATGTAATTAGAGGACAGAACAAAATGTACTGTTCAAATTCATGACATGCCCAACTAATAAAGAAAGGGAGGATAAGGCCCTTGCTATTTATTTGCATGAAAAAGCTTCAATATAGGATCTACTTTAGAGAAATTAGTTTTTAATCTAGGTGACCAGATGAGATTTTGACCCTGAACTGTTTTTTGAGTTGACCTGTGAGAATTTATGCAGAAATAACACTGTGATGCTTACAAGCCAGACAGGCATTGCTTTTTTCATTAATTCCTGAATGTCTCAGAGAGTCAAGAGAAGCAGAAAATTGGTCCTTTTAAAAGCCCACTGTACGAGAATTCGCTTTTATGAAACATAATCAGCAAGAGTTGATAGGAATCTTAGCAGGAATGTATTCTTTTTGAATTTAGACATTCAAGAAGTTGGAGACATTCATTCAGCAGGGATGGTTCTCCACTGACCTGTATAAAACAGAAATCTGCGGTGGTATATTGTTATGAATATTTGTGAGGTCTCCTGTTATCGTAGCACCAGCTTTTCAAGGTGAATGATAGACCACACAATGGGTGCTTGAAAGAAAGCTTTACATCAAGTCTTGCGCTTATTTTTCCATGATAAGGGTAAAGGTCACGTACACTGGATATATGCAAGAAATTGCTTTTAAGGGCAGAAGTCTTTTCCTTGTTTTTAAAAAATCACCGATATCAACATTATCTATGTAATATATTAGGTAGCTGCAGAAATCTACACTGAAGATAAAATAAAAAATAGCTAAGCATGATAAAAAAAGAAACTGCATCATGTTGTGTAGTGAACATCATTGGAAACACTAGTATAGTAAGAATAACTGTTATAGTCCTCCTGCAGATATGAAACATGAAAGTAGTCTGGCCTCCCTCCATTAGCAAGAGACACCAAGTTCCTCTCAAATGCTCAAGCCACAAAACAGAGGCATCATCTTTGCTCCTCCTTTTACCTCTTCTTCCACTTCCAAGCCATCAACAAGTTCTGTCAATTCTCCAGTCCAACCTGTATGATGAAGTGGTCAATCCTTCTAGCTCCAACCTGGCCCAGACCATCATCCCTGGTTACTTGGTCTCTTAAAAAAAAAAAAAAGTCTTTGTTTTGTTTTGTTTTATTTTGTTCTCTTTCAAAGTTATCTCTCTACCCCTGGCCCCCTTTAATCCATGTTCCACAAAGTAGAAAGAAGAATCCGATTAAAATCTTTAATATCTTCCCCTTACATGTAGAGCAAACCCAAATGTACTAAATTCAGGGCCTCTGTTTTTCTGTCAAATCGTGCTTCCCACAGAGTCAACAGCAAAGGTCCCGTCCCTCTCAGTCATATCTTCAAATTCTTTCCTATTTCAAGGCCTGCCATTCTCTCTACTTGGATTACACTTTGTCCTTCTCATTTTCTCATACCTCAGCTAAAAGAGCCTCTCTTTGGAGACCTTCCTTCATTGTTGTATCTGAAGTAAATCTTGTCCCATTCAGCAATTCCTTTCATTGTATTTTTCAAAATTTGCAATAATTTTGTTTGTTGATTTTTTTTTTTTTTTTTTTTGGTCCATCTGCCCACAAAATGTCAGTGTTGTGAAGGCAGGGACGATGTCTCTCTTGATTACTCTTGTATTTACATACTAAGCTCTCCCTTAGCATTTGTTGAATGAATATATGAACTTATTACAAATCTGTTTTCATAGAGGTTGCAAAAATGCAGAGAAGCAGATAAATTCCAGGGGAAAGAACTGTCTTTCATTTGGCTCATGTTCAGGGAGCACAGATTTTCCTATTTCCCTACTGTAACATAAATGTTCAATTCTACCTAATTTTCACAAGGGGGGACATAAAAGGAGTAGATATTCTCACATATCACAATCATAAAGCTAACTCAAAGTGTATATATTTTTTATTACACTATACTGTATATATTTTTTATTCATAAGTGGGTGAGCCAGATTTTTCTCTGGAAGTGAGCTAACCCCCTTTTGGAAGTTTTCCATCTCTTTTGGGCCACTTAAGTAACGGGAAGATATTAGAGTTGTTAATGGTCCCAGAGTTCCACATTTATTGCCAAAGAATATGTAAGCTGATTATACCCACTTGTGTGTATTCACTGTACAAAACAACTATAATAGGCTTGTGAAAAAGTTCTCGCCTGACATTACTGAAATCTCTTACATGTCAAGCCACAATAAGAGAGTGGAAGACAGCATCTTATAACAATGAATAAGGAAAAAGGATTTTGTGGAAAAACATTTGAAGACTACAGAATTTTTACATTGTCCTTCTATTTTAACTTGAGTACTATTTTCTTACTATTATTCATTGCTCAAAGGAAAATTGGAAAACAAGTAACAAATAGTTAATGAACAAACTACCGCTATAATTTTAACCTGGCAGAACTGCCAAAGGTATACATTTTATTTGATGTAATTCAAAACTTTTAAACTTTGCAAACATGGACATATTAAGGAACATAATGGAAACTTCATGGAAATTTTAAATACAAAATGGTTGATTTTGAAGAAATAGGTTTAACGCCAATTGTTACAAGTACATTCTTCTCTGCAATTAAGGATAATTTAATAGCAATTTTTGCTATCAAATAACAGTGAGTGTAATGTTCTTTCCTATAAACCAGAGACAGATATTGTCAAATATAATTTTATCCAGTCAAATATAATAGTCTATTCAGTCAAGATAAAGGCACTAAGGAGAGTCCAAACTCATCAGGTAGAAGAGAACATCCCTCCCCAAAACATGGCTCACCCCACATGAAGGGATTCTGACCCACCAGATGCAGCAGAGCACAGGTGGACACAGAGGCATTGATAGGACCTCCAGGTTCATCCACTGGCGCTTCCTTGGCTTTGACATGGTTATTTAGGCACACACATGAACCTGGGAATTTGGGGGTCCATATGTGCATGTGCACACATTTCACTGTAACCACAGTGTCCAGAGGGAGGAAAAGAATGATATTGCAAAAGTCTGGGCTTTAATAGCACATAGGGGTAGAGTAGAACCAAGTCTCATTCTAGAATCAAAAAGAACCTTACTGGGTGGACTTAACCAGCTTGTCTCCAACCAAGGAAAGGGGTTTGAAAGTCATTCTGTGTCTGCAGAACAAATGAAAAAAGATCTGTAGGAGAGAGAACAAATGAAAAGATCTGTCGGAGAGAGACAGAAGAATGAAAAGATCTGTGGGAGAGAGACAGAAAGCTATAGGACTGTGCAGTCACAAAAGCATCTTCCTTCAAATGTTAGGGGGGAAAAAATCCCCCTACTTAAAAGCTAATCTGCATCTGGAGCTAGAGCTCTTTTTTTTTTTTTCCTTTTTAAAAAGATTTATTTATTTATTTCAGAGAGAGAGAGAGCGTACACATGAGCGAGCAGGGGAAGGGGCAGAGGGAGAATCTCAAGCAAACTCCCCGCTGAGCCGGGAGCCCAATCCAGGGCTCAATCCTAAGACCCTGAGATCCTAACCTGAGTGGAAATCAAGAGTCAGATGCTTAACCAACTGAGTCACCCAGTGAACACGATTACTGCTATGAGGAATTGGCTACTCTTGCACGTCCCAGGGTGGGACAGGAATGACAGACATTTAAAGGAGAAGATTAGAACTACTGACAAAAGATCTTCAGCAGCTGCAAAGAAAAAAAAGAGGAAAAATAAAATACTAGAGCTTCACTGTAACCACATATGCACACCTACATGCACAAAACACATGCATAAATACATGTCCACACCCCTGCACACATACAAATATGCACACACCCAGACACAGAGGCATGCATACACACACATGGATTCCTCACACGCTCACAAGGCACATACCCACACATACCTGCATGTATGTACCCCAGTACACACGCAGCCTATGATGCTCATTCACACTCATTTTATTTGAGCCAAACTCTACTTTGTCTGTTACTAATGTAAGTACTCTGCTATTTTGTTTTCTCTTTTATTCTTAATTTAATAAATTATTGCTTTATTAGTATATAATTCAGATATCATATTGACTCTTAATACTGCTCATTATTGCGGTGAGGGTTCAGGCATCTGCATTCATCTTGTTGCCTCTATAAAATCTTACATTCATAACCTCTGTAGGAATTGTTGTAAATCAGGGATGACAAAACAAACAATCTACCAACTGAGTTCACTCCGCAGACTTGTTTTATTTGGTTCACAAAGTCATTTGGACACATTGAGTTGGTTGCCAACATCTGTAAATCCAGAAGTCTTATATAAAAATCCAGACCCTTTTATTCTTTGGAAAAAGGAAGAGGTCTGGCACCATCGGGCCCACAGTCCTGCAAGGACAACTGGCCCAAGCTGGCCTGGTGGCCCCTTCAGTCTGCACCTGTGCTCTCAAGGTGAACAGACCATCCACCTCCTTTAGTCTGCTGAGTTCAAATACTAGTGTACATGTACATCACCAGGAGAATCTTGTGAGAATACACATCCTGATGCAGAAGGTCCAAGGTGGGGGCTGATATTCTGCGTTTCTAAGAAAATTTCAAACCCTGTGGCTGCTGCTTTCTCTAAAGGACCACAGGCTAGGGTTCTATTCAACCCAGTCCTACACCATTGAGGTTTGCCAGGTGCAGGAAAGAAAACACATGCCATCTAGTTAAATTTGAATTTCAGGAATACAGAATCTTTTTTTTTAAATGTAAGTATGTCCCATGCAATAATTGGTGTATACTTACATAAAAAAACAAGCGTTTGTCTGGAATTTAAATTTAACTGGGCATCCTGTATTTCCTCTGGGTTTATAGAAAAGCCAGATACTTACAGAGTATAGAATACAGAATATATTATATAGAATATAGAATATATATGTGTGTATACACACACACATATAATAGAATCTAATCTGTTTTTGAATTCTAGTCCACTTTGCTGGCCCCTGTAGGAATTTAAATTCAGCAGA
Organism: Mustela lutreola; assembly: GCF_030435805.1. NCBI lineage: Eukaryota > Metazoa > Chordata > Mammalia > Carnivora > Mustelidae > Mustela > Mustela lutreola. Next base: position 35,301,958 of record NC_081291.1, read on the forward strand.
TCCTAAGACAGGGATTCAGGAGCACATGAATGATTGGGAAGTTTCACAGAGAAAGGGAGCCAGGGAGAGGGGCAGAATGAGGCAGAGGAAAGAGGTTAACTAAGAAAGGCCATGTTCTCAGCTGCAATTTAGCTTCAGCCTAATTCCAAGGAAAGTTCTGACCACATAGTTGGTGGACCACATAGTTGGTGCCACTTTGAAGCAATGGAGTGTGGCCTTCTGTAACTGGTGACAGGCATTTACTGTAGGCAGCTCCCAGAGCTGGGAGTAACCTTCCAGGTGGGACTAACCTGCTTCACTGAGAATTTTCTGGTAAGGAAGGTATATGCAGCCATCGGCAACAACGTTCAGCAGACAGGAGATTAGGGAACTGTCCTGATAAAGAGGATCTTGGCATCAACATCAACTACAGATACCCTACTTAGAGTTACCAGCTGGATGACATGGACCCACCTTCCATATCCAAAATTTACCCATGATTTTGATATTTTAGAAAGCCATCATCATTTACTGAACTCTGCCTTTGTAAGACTTACTCTGTTCGTATGCATTACACAAACACAGTGGTAGTAGTACTTAACATTATACATTTCTATATTATACAGCCTTTACTTGTGATCCAGTCTAGTCAAATCTAGCAAGCGGTTACTGAGCACTTACTATGTGCAAATCATGACAACATGACCCTTGGTCGTCTTCTTAAGCACTCTGTGGCATAAGCAGGCTAGGGCTCCTCAGCTGCATGCAAAACACATTAGAGAACACAAAGTCTACCAAACAGTCCATTAAATATTATCTAAAGCCTTCCCAGAGGTAAATTTGCTTTCCCAAAGTCACAAAGTTGAAATGTGGGTAAGTCAGCACTTAAAAACAAGTTTTCTGATGCTTCCTCTGTATTTGAATAAGTATTCAAACCACAGTGTTCCTAAGGGGGCATTTATAAATAATAAACATACATGGTCCTAGTAACATAAAGAAGTAAATTTTATTTAAAATTATAAATTTGGAAATAACAATGGATTCATAAGAAGTTGTAATGATAGTACAGAGATGCCCCCTCTGTCTTGCTTCCCCAATGGTTACATTTTACATAATTATGGTATAATAGCAAAGTAAGGAAATGGGTAAAACGTGTATGTTATAGTTCCATCTCATCTTATCACATCTGTAGATTAAGGTAACCACTTCCATAATCAAGAAACACTATCCACCAACCTGAACATATAGCAAATATGGATCTTTTTTCTCTGTCTCTATAATTTTGTCATTTTGAGAATCTTACATAAATGAAATCATACACTATGCAACCTAATGAGATGGGCTTTTATCACTTAGCATACTGTCCTTGAGTTCTGTCCAGGGTGATTATATTTATCACTAGTTCATTCCATTTTATTACTGAGTGGTATTCCATGATGTGGACATACATTTTGTTTAACCATTCACCTACGAAAGGATATTTTACTTGTTTCATTAATTTTATCTATTGTTTTGTTTTCAATTTTATTCCTTTCTATCCCTATATTTGTCATTTACTTCCTTATGCCCACTTTCGGTTTAATTTGCTCTTCTTTTTCTAATTTCCTATGGTGTAAGACTATTGATTTGAGATTTTTCATCTTTTCTAATCCCATGGGTTATTTAAAGTATGTTGTTGAGTTTCCAAGGGTTTAGAGATTTCCCTGTTAACTTTCTGTTTTTCATTTCTAGCATGAGGAACACACTCTGAATGGTTTTAATTCTTTTAAATTTGTTGAGGTTTGTTTTATGGCTTGATTATAGTCTACATTAGTGTAGTACTGTGAACGCTAGAATAGAATGTGTATATGGCTGTGGCTGGGAGGAGTGTTTTATGTGTATTGACTAGATCCTGGTGGATGGTGTTAATGATATATCCTTGCTGGGTTTTTTTGTTGTTGTTGTTCAGCTGTTTTATTAGCTGTTGAGAAGCAGATATTGAAGTCTCCAGCTACAATTGTGAACTCCTTTCAGTTCTATCAGTTTTGGCTTTACACATCTTACAACTGTATTGTTTGGTGCATAAATATTTAGGGTAACTATGTATTCTTGGTGGGTTGACTTTTATATCGTATATACTTTTTTTCTTTATCCCTGGTCATTTTATTTGATCCAAACTCTACTTTATCTATTATTAATATAAGCACTCTTGCTGTATTTTGTTTTCTTTTTTCTTCTTAATTTTATGAATAATTGCTTTATTGGTAAGTAATTCAGATATCTTAAAATTCATCCTTTTAAAGTATACAATTCAGGGATGCCCCGGTGGCTCTGTCAGTTAAGTGTCTGCCTTCAGGTCAGGTCATGATCCCAGAGTCCTGGAATCGAGTCCCACATCAGGCTGCTTGCTCAGCGGGGAGCCTGCTTCTCCCTCTGCCTGCCCTTCCCCCTGCTTGTGCTCATTCTCTCTCTCTGACAAATAAATAAAAATTTAAAAAATAAAGTGTACAATTCAGTGGTTTGCAGTATAATCACAGAGTTGAACAATTATCACCACTATCTAATTTTAGTACATTTTTACCACCAGAAACAAACATTCCGTCCTCCATCCAGCCCTGGCAACACTTAATTTCTGTCTTTATGGATTTGAATCTTCTGGACATTTCATGTAAATGGAATCATATAATATATAGTCTTTTGTGACTGACGTTTTTTCACTTAGCATGATGTGTTCAAGTTCCTTCATGTTGTAGCATGGGTCAGTATTTCATTCCTTTCTATGGCTGAAGATGCTCTGTTATATGGGTATACTGCATTTTATTTTCCATTCATCAGTTGTTGGACACTTGGATTGTTTGCCCCTTTGGTTATTATGAATAATACTACTAGTACTATTATTATGAATAATACTACCATGACCATTAATGTATAAGTTTTGTGTAGGCATATGTTTTCTTATCTCCTTGGAATATACCTAGCTTTGTAACGTGGGTCATACGGTGACTCTATGTTTAACATTTTGAAAACTGCTCAACTATTTGCTAAAGGGAACTTACCATTTTACAATCCCATCAGTTATGGGTGAGGATTGCCATTTTTCACATTCTCACTAACACCAGTTGTCTGTCTTTTTGATTCAGTTATCCTAGTAAGTGTGAAATGCTATCTCATTGTGAACATGACTGGCAGTTTTCTGAGGATTAATGATGTTTGGTATTTTTTCATGTGTTTATTGGGTAATGGCATATCTTGTTTGGACAAATGTTTACTCAAGCCCTTTGCCCATTTTTAATTGGGTTATTTGTTGAGTTGTATGTCTTCTGGATAAAAGCTTCTTATACACATGATTTGCAAATATTTCTCCCATTTTGTGAACTGTCTTTTCACTTTCTTGATGGTATTTTGAGACAGAAAAGTTTTTAATTTCGATAAAACCCAATTTATCTATTTTTTTCTTTTGCTGCTTTTGCTTTTGGGGTCATACTTAAGAAACCATTACTATGTCACAGAAATTAACTCCTATGTTGTTTTCTTACAGTTTTGTAGTTTTGTCTCTTTATTTTTTATTAAAGATTTTATTTATTTATTTGAGGAAGAGAGAGAAAGAGCACAAGCTGGGAGGAGAGGGAGAAACAGGCTCCCTGTAAGCAGGGAGTCTAATGCAGGACTCAATCCCAAGAACCTGGGATCGTGACCTGAGCTAATGGCAGATGCTTAATGGACTTAGCCACCCAGGCACCCCTGACTCCATTTAGAGCTAAGATCCATTTTGAGGCCATTTTTATACAGTATGACTATTGTTTGCATGGTAAATATCTATTCATCCTCTTATTTCCAACCTACCTGTATCATACTAACTGAAGTGAGTTTCTCATAGAAAGAATATAACTAGGTCATATTTTTTTAATCCACTTTGCCAATCTCTCTTGTAATTGGTGCACTTAGGCCATCTGTATTTAATTAATTATGGGCATATTACAGGTTAAGCCTGCCATTTCTTGTTTTGTTTCCTGGGTATTTTCTTTCTTTCTTTTTTTAAATTTATTTTCTTTTACTTTTTTTTTTTTTTTTTTTTTTTTTTTTGGTCCCTGTGTTCCTATGGGTTAGAGAGTCCACAGTCTCTCATGCTTCATCTCCTTCTTCAGTTTCCCCCAATTCACTTTTCCTTTCCTTCTCCTTATGTCCTCCATGTTATTCCTTATGCTCCACAAGTAAGTGAAAACATATGATAATTGACTCTCTCTGCTTGACTTTTTTCACTCAGCATAATCTCCTCCAGTCCCATCCATGTTGATATAAAAGTTGGGTATTCATCCTTTCTGATGGAGGTGTAATACTCCATTGTATATATGGACCTATCTTTATCCATTCGTCCATTGAAGGGCATCTTGGCTCTTTCCACAGTTTGGCGATTGTGGCCATTGCTGCTATGAACATTGGTGTATGGATGGCCCTTCTTTTCACTGTTTCTGTATCTTTGGGGTAAATACCCAGTAGTGCAATTGCAGGGTCATAGGGTAGCTCTATTTTTATTTTTTTAAGGAATCTCTACACTGTTTTCCAAAGTGGCTGCACCAACTTGCATTCCCCCAACATTGTAAGAGGGTTCCCCTTTCTCCACATGCTGAAAAGTTTTTAAAGCCCTGTTATTGAAATCAACACTGGCCCGATTCGAGTGGGGCTTATGACTTTTCTATGATCTCATTAGAAAGCCTACTTCTCTCTCCCTAAATTCCTCTTCTGCCATGGTTACAATCATTTTACTATAATGTCTCATAGTAAGAAATGTTCTTCTCTTTTGTGGTGATTCAACCAACCTTTGCTTAGTGATTCTTGCCAAAATAAGGAGCCAATTACAAACTTTTTGAAAGTCTCATTTTTTATTCTCAAATTCCTTCAAGCTTCTGCTTCTCTCTCAGTTAAGTTTAGTCTTGAGTATTTTAGAGTTGGTCTGTTATTTAAGATTTTCAGAGTAGCAAAACTATGCTAGTCTTGAATAAAATCTACGTTGCTAAAATAACCTTATTTAATAGTATTAAATATAAGCCATATACAACACTCCATAATAAGTACCAGTCTATGATTGTTGAGTTGGCATATCAATAGGTTGCCACAGGAAAGAGAAAGCATACTCAAATTAATATAATTAGAGGATAACTATAGAAACTATATACAAAAAGGAACTATTTGCAGAAAAACTACTTACAAAAATGATATTGCAAGAATAAAGTGTTAATGGCAACACAACTGTCACCATACCTAGGTCTGCAAGGACAGAGAGAATAGTTACCACGACCTGGAGGGGAAAGTCATGCAGAGAAGTCTGCTTTGAGAGCAGTTTAGAGAAAATGCAGGCCAAGGCAACCTCAGATGGAAGAGGAATAATTATCCAGCTCTCTCTTTTCCTTCCAAGCTCCTCTTGGGGTTCCCAATGGTTGAACTCAAAAGGAAGCCAGAGGATCAGGAAGCTGACGTCTGTCTGCTGGGACAGAAAGCCAGGTAAGAAAACATACACAAGGGATCTGGAAGGGCAAAAGAAGGTATTCAGCCTAGGTGGTTTGTTTATTAGTATCCAGGCAGAAAGAAGAGCATCTCAGGATGCTGAGAGAATATTGAAGAATCAATTCTTGGATCTTATAAAATATTCAGACCAGTACTACCAATTTAAACACTTCAAACATCCTAATTTGTACAAAAATTAATGCATAAGAAATACTGATGATAGCTTTTATCTAGAATCCCTATAATCAAAGTATATGACGTAACTGAGGCTCATGTTTTCAGGGTACGCTCAGATAAATTTACCTGAGAAGGTGATGATAATTGTCAGACAGAAACTACCGAATAGCTTTTACTATCTTCCAGTTTCTCATTCCCAGCTTTCGTCATGCTTTCTGGCACCTAAGGCCTATCTCATATTCACTCATAATATAGAAGAGGCTGGGGGGAAAGGTGAAGAAGGTAGCATGTGACTGCTTTTGTATTCCTTCTTTTTTACCAATTTCAGCTGAATAACAGAGTATATGCATTCTCCAGCATTGACACTATAATATTTTTAATCCTCTAATATAGTGCACAATTGGGAAACTCTTTTTATTTTCAGCTTTCTTGAGCTTCTAGAAGTATGGAGTCTCCTCTAAAAGCAGAATGACTAGTGACATCTGGGTGACTCAAATGGTTAAAACATCTGACTCATGATTTTGATTCAGGTCGTGACCTCAGGGTTGTGAGATCAAGCCCCACCGTGGCTCTGTGCTGCGTGCGAAGCCTGCTTAAGATTCTCTCTCTCCCTCTCTCTCTGCCCCCCCCCACCCATACTTACATGCTCTTTCTCTCTCAAAATAAAAATAAAAATAAATAAAAGCAGCGTGACTGAATCTTTAGTATTCAATATAATTTTTCAGATACTAACACAATTATCACAAGCTATAAGAGATAGGAAGCATCTCAAACCCCAGGGTCCTTGACTGATATTGATGACAGTATCTTCTCAGGGAATAGAAGGACACTGGGAAAATAGGAAATGGGAAACAAAGATGGATTGGTGATTACAAAGAAAGGCAATAGACTGGAGAACCTCTATCTTCTTAGAGGAGGCACCAAAGTCAACATACTTCATGAGATAATATGTTCCAGAGGGGAAAGACGGGAGGGCAATGGAGGAAAAAACAGCCCAGGGCATTGACATGAAAGGAAACAGAACTTCCAGAGAACAGAGTGTCAGGAGGATGCCATTCAGTACCAGCTGTCGGCACAGTGACAATGGAGAGGAAACAGAGAAACAGAGCCACCTTTCGGAAGAGGATTAAGCCACCTACTGAGAAAATGTAGTTAGCTACCAAAAAGTCCTGATTGTGAGACAATTTTTACTTTACTGAGGAGGATAAAGAAACTGCCGACATTTTTAGTAGATATGGGACCATACTGTAGCATCCCAAATCAACTTTGTCAGTAATTAATTAACTCTGGTGAAATTATTTCATTTCTAAGGTTAGAGTCTTCTCATTAGAAAAATTGTCTCAAATAAGAAAAGAGAGATGGTACCTCACTAGGTTCAATTATTCTAATTTCTGGTATAGGTCTAATTTGTCTCTATTGGTGGATAAAGTACACTACTCCATGTTTTTAGTAGTGAAAAATACATATTTTTAATGCGATACAGTAGAAGACATTCTTGAAGGTTTTATGGTTTCCCATGAGTTTACAGTTCCTCTAACAAGAGGCTGTAGAAGATTCAGGTAGAGTATCACACAGACCAATTAGGGGCTTTATTTACCACTGAAACATGAATAATAGAGTCAATATGAGAGTTTTATGAGGGTCTTCTTTTTCTATTCACTGACCTCATGCATCATCGGTGGATACTGTATGGATTATTAAAATAAAATTAAAAAAATAGTGACTCACAAGCATCTGTTATTTACTTTACCCAAAATGTCACAGACCTACTTATCTAAAAAAAGAAAACCTTACCCAAATGGGAATCTACATGAAGTGACAAACACCAAATGGTTTGGGACTGCACTCTGCATTCTGAAAGGGTCTCTAAGACTGCTATGCTCAATGTGAAGAATAAATATTTACTTGAAAAAATTTCTACCCACACAGTAAACATTGGTGTCAGGGATGATAATGAGAATAATCTTTTAATATCGCAGGTTATGTTTGGTGAGCTAACAGGAAAGATGCTTACTGGAAATAAACTAAAAATATTAAAATGTTTTCATCACCAAGCTCTGCTATGTGAAATTGACGTATAAATACAGTGTTAGTTGAGGTGGGTGGTTCTATTGAGAGCTTCCCAACTGGGGTGCCATGGGTGCACTGAAAGTGTGCAGGGATGTGAATCCCTACAAACTTCAGGGCTGCAGATTGGGAGGCCCCCAACCATGAACAGCTTCTGGAAGCTTGTACATAGTCTATATATGTCTTGACATGAAAATACTTAGAAAGTGCTGGTCCCCACTATAGACTATTACATCAAAAAACAAAAACAAAACAAAAAACAAACCCAAACAGTGACATATATAAAGCTTGGCCAGGACCTTATGAAATAAAGTTTATTTATGAAAGTGTTCTTAGCAATCACAGATTCCATTTGAAGGGAAGAAAATATATTTTTCCCTCAAAATCTGCATCCAAGATTGAAAAAAACAGAGTCCACTTTCAGCTTTGGGGTGAAACTTCCTATCTGGGGGACTGCAGTGAGGGTTTGGAAATGGCTCCTTATGTGACCAACATAGTCAGGATGGTGGTAATTTTGTGACTGTCTCATTCCAATTCCTGTCTGGGGCCTGGCAAAGATGTTTCGATCCTCACAAAGATGAATGAAAAATATGCCTCATGATAGAGGATCTTGATATGCTGCATACTTCTTCACCTGGAAAATATCACTTGTGACAAGCTCCACAGGCTTTCCGAGGGAAGGAGCTTGAAAGCCACCAGGAAATCCAACCCTGGCTGAAAGACACTTGATGTTTATGGTACATGACATCAGTAGTATAGATAGACATATTTTTTCATTCTAAGCGAAGGCAGAATAAGGAGGGGGAATAGAATATATACCTTTTGAAAAAAAGCCAAAAGAGGCCTGATCTACACCTTTCTTTGGAAAACTGGTATGGAATGGTAAAGGTATTTTCCTTCTAAAGAAAACACTCACTGGACTAAAGACAAAGAGATCAGTCCTATCCCTTTTCATGAGGAATTAAAAAATCTATGCAGGGCACCTGGGTGGCTCCGTCGGTTAAGTGCTGCTTGGCGTCAGCTCAGGTCATGATCTCAGGGTCCTGGGATCAAGTCTCATGTCGGACTCACTGCTCAGCTTCTCCCTCTACCCTTCCCCCTTCACAAAAATAAATGAATAAAACCTTTAAAGCAAACAAATGAAAACAAAGTCTATGCAATGTTTCTGAAAGCATGCTACCCACTGTTCTGAGAGCTTCCATGGTAGCCCTATTGGTCCCAGGACATGATCACCCCCCACGTCCCGGCCAATTCTCGCCTTCAGCACTTGTCCTACCTGACTCTTCAGTAACTGCATGTGGCCCAGTCCTAACAGGAAGAGCTGAAATGACTAATGGATTCCACAGAAATAGAGACATGTTTTCTCCTGGTGTGACTTGTCTTCAAGCAAAGCTTTATGTCTATGAAAAAAAAAAAAAAATGCCATTAAGAAAACAGCCCTACTCGTTTTAATTGACGCGTTTTCTCTAAGTAATCATTAAAAAGGCCAGATCATCCAGTGTTTATGAATTCATATTTTTAGTAAGGGTTTTTGACTACTCCATAGATCTCATTCGCTGCCTAATTGGTCCTTTACAATATTTTGGTTTATTATGATTAAGTGAAAGCTAGGGTAGACTATTAATTGATTACAAACAAATGGAGTAAACCCAGATATTAATAACAACAGTAGAAAAAAAAAAGTCGTGGGTCTACATGCTAAACAGAGAACCTTTGATAAGAAGTTTTACTTTCTTTGAAGCCAAGTACACCAGGAATTAAATGAGGTAGCTTCTGGGTTGAATTCTGCCTATCTGAGTATTTTCTTTGGATTGTATAGCATTTTTATTTTTATTTTTTTAAAGATTTTTATTTTTATTTATTTGACAGACAGAGATCACAAGTAGGCAGAGAGGTAGGCAGAAACAGGCTTCCCGAGGAGCAGAGAGTCTGATGTGGGGCTCAATCCCAGGACCCTGGGATCATGACCTGAGCTGAAGGCAGAGGCCTTAACCCACTGAGCCACCCAGGTGCCCCCTTGTCCAGCATTTTTAAACAAACTGAAATTAGCAACTAAAATTTGAGAAGCAAGAGGTTTTACATTAGATCAAGGCATTAACTGATTTATGGTAAAACATGGAAGGTTCCTACAGCATTAGTCTCAAGTCACCTCTTGGCAACACTGAGCCTGTGATCTGTCATAACTGCCTTTAAGCAGGTATGAGCTGTCCAGTTTATAAAGTTTCCTACGCAGTCTAATTCACTCATTCAAATATTCACTCATATAGGAAATATTCAATACATATTTCCTGAGGATCTACCATGTGCCAGAAGATACTTTGCCAGATTTTGTGCTCCAAGAATATATAGTCTAAGGGGAAATGGATTGTAAACAGGTCCATAAAATTAGAAATTTACAAGAATGCTATCAGTTAAAATGTAGAGGGTGTTATGACCATTTACCAGAGGGTCCTGAATGGTTCTGGGGGGTAGAGGAGAAAGGATTGGAGGTTTCTTGAAAAAGTGGATCTCCAAGCTGAGATGTGGAAGACCAGGAGGGGTTAACTAGGACCAGAGTAATCTAGAGAGAGGGAACGGGAGGGGGGAAGGTGAAGAGAGAGCAGACTCTTCAAGGACATAAGAGGGAATTGTTTGAAAGAAGGAAGGCTGACTCAGGTGTACACAAGATCACACTAAGAATCTTGGGGGTCATGTTAACATCACTGGCCTTTGTCCTTAAGAGCAGTGGGTGGATACTGAGAGCTTTTTCCTCAGGTATGTAGTAGGAGCACTGTTTTAAAAATACCATTCTGATTATTTATTTATTATTTATTAATAACATTCTGATTATTCTGATCTGGAAAAGGGTTAGTAGGGGGCAAGTACAGAAGCAACAGAGGATGGTACGCACTAGAGTTGACCTTATAAAGAAGACTTTGCAAATTGACCTGGATGTTACAAACCCGAATGACACTGGAAATGGCACAGAACCGTAAAGAGAGACCTTTGATGTGCTGCTCTAGATCGACTTTCCCTGCTGAGCCCCCAGGAGGCTGACCCACATGGACTTCATCGGCAGCCTCCCTCACCTGCTAGGTTCTGATTATATTCAGAAGACAAGCATCCCCAGCAGGCGATCAAAGGGGAGCATGAGAGAGGTCAGGCCATTTATCCACCCAGCTCCTTCCCTGCTGGATTGTTAGTGGTTCCGTTCTTCTTCCAAAGGGCCTGGCTCCTGCTGGGACTGTGCACTCTTCCTGCTTTCCTTAATCTCTCCCCTTGCCCTTCTAGCTAAGGGGCAGTGATGACTTTCCACTGTGGTTGCCCAAACAAGGATTCCATAACTCATTGTTAATTTCCCTTAACTTCTGCCCACATATCTCTAGCCCCTTCATTTAAATATTTCATTCATTTATTTGACAGACAAAGATCACAAGTAGGCAGAGAGGCAGGCAGAGAGAAAGGAAAGGAAGCAGGCTCCCTGCTAGGCAGAGAGCCCGATGTGGGGCTTGATCCCAAGACCCTGAGATCATGACCTGAGCCAAAGGCAGAGGCTTTAATCCACTGAGCCACCCAGGTGTCCCTCTCTAGCGCTTTCATTTGAAGATTTATTTTATCTATTTTAGAGAAGGGGGGGCGCATGAGTACAGGGGAAGCGAAGAGGGAGAGAAACTCCAAGCAGACTCCCTGCTAAGCACGTAACTCAACATGGGGCTTGATTCCAGGGCCCTAGATAAGACCCGAGCAGAAACCCAGAGTCAGAAACTCAACCACTTAACCAATTGAGCTACCCTGACACCCCGTCTGTCCCTTCATTTAAACTCTTCTTGGGTACCCCCATTTGACTGTGCCATTTGTTTCCTCCAGGATCCTTGACCTTAACCCAAATTATGAGCATTAGTTGGAAACTGGTCTAGCTAGGTGCTTTTTAAATCTCCTAATCCTATGGCACACCTGCGTGGCTCAGTGGGTTAAGCAGCTCCCTTCCGCTCAGGTAGTGAACCCAGGGTCCTGGGATCAAGCCCCGAATTAGGCTCCCTGCTCAGTGAGAAGCCTGTTCTCCCTCTCTCCCTGCAGCGCCCCCTGTTTGTTCTCTGTCAAGTGAATAAATAAAACTAAAACAAAACAAACAAACAAAAAACAATTCTCCTAATCCTAGTATCTTTAAAGGTGAAGAGACCAGAAGAAATGATAATAAAATTACAATGACAAATCCTAAAGAAAAGCATTTAAGATGCATCATTCTGCTTGTCCTCTCTCCTATAAAGGGGTCAAGAATGTCTCAAGAGCACAGAAGCATACAGGAGCCATGTGGAAAGGGAATTGCAGTAGATACAATTTTGTAGTAAACATTGTTTCGTAGTGGATGCTGTGGTGTGTTGCACAGACACCCTCTTCAGGCCCGAGCCTCCCTCTTCCTCAGTTTCTGGGAGTGTCCTGGGCACTCCAGGCCACATCTTTCCTCAAAGAAAGCCTGCATACAATAAAAGACTGATGGCCTAGAAAGGTCCAAGGATGTCAACTGTGAATGGGCAGCCCAGCTTCACCACACCCTCTTCTGCCTAACCCTACTTTCCGGCCCATCACAGGTGTGGACCCAGGGGCACTCCCCAGTAAATTTTCTACATGCCCACCTCTATTTCACAGACTGCTTGTGGAGTGATCTGATTTTGGACAGGTATTATGAACCATTTTCTTACACAGATGTAAAAACTTCAAATGTCAGAATTGTAAGTTGAGGTAGGATACCCCCAAAATAAGGTGAGTTGTATAAGCATTCCCGCAGTGTTGATAGTTTGAATATGGATTTCTATGCTAGGAACTAGAGGCAGCCACTTGTCTTTTTATGGAGGTTACTGACACACAAATCCTATGTTAGAAGAACAACATGCGTATTTCCGTTTTTCGGAAAGTAGTATGATTTTAAGGCTGATTAAGATAAACGACTTCTTGAGAAATGTGCTCAGTCGGCTGTGGGAAGGGGCAGACCAAGGTGTCGGGTATGGTATGTATTTCCCCAGGATACTTGTCAGTTTCGCCACTGTGTAATCAGCTCTTGCTCTATACCAAGCATCATGCTAAATGCCCCATGTGCATTGTCATATGTAATTCTTAAAATAACCATTTGTAGATGATTTTATTCTCCCTACAAGTGCAGTAGAGGAGCATCGAGCCAAAAGTATGTCACTGTGTGTTCCAGTCACTGACCCACCCTGGGCAGTGGTTTCCACAGCTGAAAATGGGCATGACAGCTGCCTACAGGTATGTGTTGGGGACCACAGGGGATACAACAGGCTTAGAGAAATGCTTTCCAAGGTAAGTTGTCATGCCAACATGACAAATGATAATTGGTGTAGTTTATGTGGGGGTGAATGGGTGAGGGAGTGTGTGTATATTGGAGAAAGAGAGAATTGGTATTTAGCAGATTAGCCAACTGGCACCTTCATTTCATCCATGAGCAACAGGGACAGAGGAATCACATTTTCTATTTCAAATAATTATTTGACATGAACAAGATGATCATATGCCATTAAGAAGAAAAAAACTGGGGGCATCAGAAAGAAGACAGAGTTGAAATGCTTTTTAGAGAACATTATGCTAAGTGAAATAGGTCAGTCAGAGAAAGACAAATACCATATGATTTCACCCATATGTGGGACTTAAGAAACAAAACAAACAAGAATAGGGAAAAAAGGAGAGAGAAAAATCAAGAAAGAGACTCTCTCTCTCTCTTTTTTAAGATTTTATTTATTAGAGAGAGAGAGAGGGTGCACACCTGAGTAGGGAGGAGAAGTAGAGGGAGCTGAGCTCCCTCTGAGCAGGGAGCCTGATGTGGGGCCTGATCTCAGGACCCTGGGATCATAACCTGAGCCAAAAGCAGATGCTTAACCAACTGGGCTACCCAGGAGCCCCCAAGAAACAGACTCTTAACTATAGAGAACACACTGATGGTTACCAGAGGGGAGGGGGGTGGGGGGATGGTGGAAGTAGGTGATGGGGATGAAGGAGCCACCTGTGATGAGTGCCAGATGTGTTGTATGGAATTGCTGAGTTTCTAAATTATGTGCCTGAAGTTAATATTACTCTCTGTTAACTGAAATTTAAGTAAAAACTTTTTTAAAATTGTGTTCAGTTAGCCACTGTACAGTACAACATTAGTTTTTGATATAGTGTTCAACAATTCACTACTTATGCATAACACTCAGCACATATCACAACACATGCCCTCCTTAATACCCATCAGTCTGTTACCCTCTTCCCCAACCCCCTCCTTTCTGAGACCCTCAGTTCATTTCCCAGGGTCTATAGTCTCTCATGGTTCATCTGCCTCTCTGATTCCTCCCCCTTCAGATTTCCCTCCCTTTCCCGATGGTCCTCCATGCTATTGCTTATGTTCCACATAAGATGGAACCATCAGAAATTCTTAAACTCAAAACTCAAAAAACAAATAGCCCAGTCAAAAAAGGGGCAGAAGACATGAACAGACACTTCTCCAAAGAAGACATACAAATAACTAACAGACATATGAAAAAATGCTCAACATTATTAGCCATCAGGGAAATACAAAAGAAACCACAACCACAATGAGATACCACCTTACACCAATTAGAATGGCAAAAATTAACAAAACAGGAAACAACAAATGTTGGCGAGGATGTGGAGAAAGGGGAATCCTCTTACATTGTTGATGGGATTGCAAGCTGGTATAGCCACTCTGGAAAACAGTATGGAAGTTCCTCAAGTTGTTAAAAAATAGAGCCAGAAAATACACTACTAGGTATTACCCCTAAGATACAAATGTAGTGAAAAGAAGGGGCACATGCACCCCAATATTCATAGCAGCAATGTCCAAAACAGCAAAACTGTGGGAAGAGTCGAGATATCCTTCAGCAGATGAATGGATAAAGAAGATGTGGTACATACATAAATAAAAACTTTTAAAAAATAAAATAAAATACAGAGCATGCTCTCTGCTGTCCCTTTTCCTTTCTAAATGCAGTATTGGTAATTACCATTGTCACTTAAGGTAGAGCGTCATTATTTCCACATTCTACTTAGTAAACCAGTCCCCATGTTCCCTCTCAGTCAAGAATATGTTCACTTGACAATATTCCACCCATTGTCTTAGGAAAATTTACCTGATCAGAGGACTTTCAAGCCCTGCCAGTTCACTGTAGGGTAATAAAATGCTAGTTGCAAAGCCAAGTCCATTTCTCAGCTGTGTGCTATGGTGATTGGTGGGATTCATATCAGTTTTGTAAGAAATTCAATATGTTTCATTTCTGTCCTCTGGAGTACTGGTTCACTGGGAAACATTTATAACTAGAGCTGGTGTTCATATTCAGGCTATAGAAGAAGGAGGCCACTCCAAAGGGAGAAATATGCTGAAATCCTGCCCCCATAAATTTAAGTTAATGTTACTAACTTGGGTGGATAGATCATTGTTCAAAGGCCTGGGTGAGAAAAACCAGTGTCTTAGATCCTGAATTATAGGGAGAGGAGCACTGGTTTCTAAGTAGACTTCAAATGCAAATGCAACACAGAAATCTCCACAGATTCTGTTCTGATATAAAAAGAGATGTCTTAGAGAGCTTTACAGAAGGCAGTGCATGGAGTTGTAAGGCCTGCCCTTCATCTGATACCATAATTGAGAAAATCTCAAAGGTGATGTTTCCAGAACCTTGGGGAGAGTTTAAGATTTTTAAGCATATGTTAACTCTATAGTTTTGTTTACATCCAGACCAAAACCTCCCTTACCAAACCTCCCCCCCCCCCAAAAAAAAAAACAAAAAACGAGAACTTTTTGATCTGGGAATGGCCCATATCCTAAATTATTCATTAATTTATTAAAAATACAGATGCGAAAATACTCAACAAAATACTAGCCAATCGGATTCAACAGTACATTAAAAAGATTATTCACCACGACCAAGTGGGATTTATTCCAGGGCTGCAAGGTTGGTTCAACATCCGCAAATCAGTCAATGTGATACAACACATCAATAAAAGTAAGAACAAGAACCATATGATACTCTCAATAGATGCTGAAAAAGCATTTGACAAAGTACAACATCCCTTCCTGATCAAAACTCTTCAAAGTGTAGGGATAGAGGGCACATACCTCAATATCATCAAAGCCATCTATGAAAAACCCACCGCAAATATCATTCTCAATGGAGAAAAACTGAAAGCTTTTCCGCTAAGGTCAGGAACACGGCAGGGATGTCCATTATCACCACTGCTATTCAACATCGTACTAGAGGTCCTAGCCTCAGCAATCAGACAACAAAAGGAAATTAAAGGCATCCAAATCGGCAAAGAAGAAGTCAAATTATCACTCTTCGCAGATGATATGATACTATATGTGGAAAACCCAAAAGACTCCACTCCAAAACTGCTAGAACTTATACAGGAATTCAGTAAAGTGTCAGGATATAAAATCAATGCACAGAAATCAGTTGCATTTCTCTACACCAAAAGCAAGACAGAAGAAAGAGATATTAAGGAGTCAATCCCATTTACAATTGCATCCAAAACCATAAGATACCTAGGAATAAACCTAACCAAAGAGACACAGAATCTATACTCAGAAAACTATAAAGTACTCATGAAAGAAATTGAGGAAGACACAAAGAAATGGAAAAATGTTCCATGCTCCTGGATTGGAAGAATAAATATTGTGAAAATGTCTATGCTACCTAAAGCAATCTACACATTTAATGCAATTCCTATCAAAGTACCATCCATCTTTTTCAAAGAAATGGAACAAATAATTCTAAAATTTATATGGAACCAGAAAAGACCTCGAATAGCCAAAGGGATATTGAAAAAGAAAGCCAACGTTGGTGGCATCACAATTCCGGACTTCAAGCTCTATTACAAAGCTGTCATCATCAAGACAGCATGGTACTGGCACAAAAACAGACACATAGATCAATGGAACAGAATAGAGAGCCCAGAAATAGACCCTCAACTCTATGGTCAACTAATCTTCGACAAAGCAGGAAAGAATGTCCAATGGAAAAAAGACAGCCTTTTCAATAAATGGTGCTGGGAAAATTGGACAGCCACATGCAGAAAAATGAAATTGGACCATTTCCTTACACCACACACAAAAATAGACTCAAAATGGATGAAGGACCTCAATGTACGAAAGGAATCCATCAAAATCCTTGAGGAGAACACGGGCAGCAACCTCTTCGACCTCTGCCGCAGCAACATCTTCCTAGGAACAACGCAAAAGGCAAGGGAAGCAAGGGAAAAAATGAACTACTGGGATTTCATCAAGATCAAAAGCTTTTGCACAGCAAAGGAAACAGTTAACAAAATCAAAAGACAACTGACAGAATGGGAGAAGATATTTGCAAACGACATATCAGATAAAGGACTAGTGTCCAGAATCTATAAAGAACTTAGCAAACTCAACACCCAAAGAACAAATAATCCAATCAAGAAATGGGCAGAAGACATGAACAGACATTTCTGCAAAGAAGACATCCAGATGGCCAACAGACACATGAAAAAGTGCTCCATATCACTTGGCATCAGGGAAATACAAATCAAAACCACAATGAGATATCACCTCACACCAGTCAGAATGGCTAAAATCAACAAGTCAGGAAATGACAGATGCTGGCGAGGATGCGGAGAAAGGGGAACCCTCCTACACTGTTGGTGGGAATGCAAGCTGGTGCAGCCACTCTGGAAAACAGCATGGAGGTACCTCAAAATGTTGAAAATAGAACTGCCCTATGACCCAGCAATTGCACTATTGGGTATTTACCCTAAAGATACAAATGTAGTGATCCAAAGGGACACATGCACCCGAATGTTTATAGCAGCAATGTCCACAATAGCCAAACTATGGAAAGAACCTAGATGTCCATCAACAGATGAATGGATCAAGAAGATGTGGTATATATACACAATGGAATACTATGCAGCCATCAAAAGAAATGAAATCTTGCCATTTGCAACAACATGGATGGAACTAGAGCGTATCATGCTTAGCGAAATAAGTCAAGCAGAGAAAGACAACTATCATATGATCTCCCTGATATGAGGAAGTGGTGATGCAACATGGAGGCTTAAGTGGGTAGAAGAATAAATGAAACAAGATGGGATTGGGAGGGAGACAAACCATAAGTGACTCTTAATCTCACAAAACAAACTGAGGGTTGCCGGGGGGAGGGGGTTGGGGAGAAGGGGGTGGGATTATGGACATTGGGGAGGGTATGTGATTTGGTGAGTGCTGTGAAGTGTGTAAACCTGGTGATTCACAGACCTGGGGATAAAAATATATGTATATAAAAAATATATGTTTATAAAAAATAAAAAATAAAAAAAAAAAAAATACAATCTCCAAGCATCTACTATATTCTGGGTTCTGTTCATAGGCTCAATACTAAATTAATTAAAATTAATTAAAAGGACAAGCCATACCTTTTTTACCCTCAAAGTGTTCACAAACTTGAGAATCATGATGCTAAGAGAAGTGGGTCCTCTTTCTCTTTTCTGGACAATGGATATTTCTTGACACCTGATTGTACCTTTCTCATGACAGTTACAGTGGGAGAATGGAAAGGATTTAGGAAAGATGGAGAGAGGAAGGAAGAAGAAAAAGAAAAGTAAATCAACCTCATCATAGCTGCTTAAGTGAAGCAAAATCTTGACTACAGCTGTTCCAGAAGTAATCAACTCAGTAACACTGTTGGATCTTGTTTCAACTTCCTCTATCTAAAATGCCCCGCCTTGTGATAATTTCCAGAAATTAATGGCTATATGCAAGCCTTTCTCAAACACTGTTTTGTTTTTTGTTTTGTTTTGTTTTGTTTTTTGGTTGGGGGGGACTCTAACTTAAGTATCATTTAGAAAAAAGTTAGCTGAGACTGCGTCCATATCCACTCATCCTTGGCTAAAATTAAACACATAAAGTTGTAACAGGTGCCATGGCCACAAAAACCTACATCTGTGAGACCAGCTCCAGCCTCCTCAGAAAGTAGTTGTAATTTTTTTTTTATTTATTACTCAGCATAGTCCTGTGTACCACTCCTGAGTTGGCAAATAGGCACATTAAAAACATATTCAAAATCATAAGTCACTAGGGAAATTCAGATCTATTGAATTTCACTAGACATCTAGTGAATGGCTAAAATCATAATAAAAAAATTTAGAATGGCTAAAATCATAATAAAAAAATTCTGAGACTACCACTAGTTTCTTGTAAACTGTAACATACATTTATCATATCACCCAGCAATCCATTTGACCCAAATATCTTTTGGTTGATGAAAGAATTAAAAAGTTGTGGCACATTCATACAATTAAATATCACTGAGCAGTAAAAAGAAAGTGAACTGCTGATACATACAACATAATGACTATCAGATGAATTAAGCCAAGCAAAATAAGACAGACTCAAAACACTATGGACATATGATTCCACTTATATGACACTATTACAAAGGCAAACAGTAGAGACAGAAAACAGATTAGTGATTTTCTGTGGCTGGGGGTGGGGGAAAGCATTGATGACAAAGGGGAAGGAGGAATTGGGAATGCTACAACTGTTCTATGTCTTGATTACAAATGGAGGCAATAGCACTATATTGGTCAAAACCCACTGAAATTTACAATGAAAGTGATTCCATTTCATTCTATATAAATTATACTTCAATAAACCAAACTTAAAAAAAGAGGTTAGGTGGCAAGCACCAAAAACATTCTTTTTTTTTTTTTTTTTAATTTTTTATTTTTTATAAACATATATTTTTTATATACATATATTTTTATCCCCAGGTCTGTGAATCACCAGGTTTACACACTTCACAGCACTCACCAAATCACATACCCTCCCCAATGTCCATAATCCCACCCCCTTCTCCCCAACCCCCTCCCCCCGGCAACCCTCAGTTTGTTTTGTGAGATTAAGAGTCATTTATGGTTTGTCTCCCTCCCAATCCCATCTTGTTTCATTTATTCTTCTACCCAAAAACATTCTTGAGAGTTTCTTCTATTTTCACTTTTATCTGAGCTCCAAAGATATCATTAGTTCTTTGTAGGCAAACATAGTTCAGAAGTTTACTTTCTTCCAGGATTATTCATTTAAAGTTCACAGTTACAGCCATGAGCGTACCCAGTGGAAAGCAATAACTACCCTTCTCATTGAATGGGAAGACAAAAAGAAGTGAATATGAAGTATGAACACACAAAGTTGAGAAAATGAATAGCAGATTTCCTTGATTTTCTTGCTGACTAGGTATTGTTAGGAGAAGTCAACTAAAAAATGGGAACAATATACAGAAGTGATGAAAAAGGCGGGAAATGGCATTAGTTAGAATGAAGAGAGGTCTAAAAGAGGGTATAGCATGAAGAATCTAGAAATATTAGCAACAGTTACAGGCAGAAGCAAATACGTACAAGCTAGAAACACTTTCAATTCCACTTCTTCTGATTATCCGGTTAGACAAACAAAACCATTGTATGCCATGTATCTCCCCCTTTCTAGCTGTAGCTTCTAAAGCCAAAGAACCACCTCCATGTGCCTTTTTTTTTTTTTTTTTTTTTTTTTGCCAGTAGTTGCTCCAGTTTTCATTCTTCCCAACAGTGCACAAAAGTTCATTTTTTTCTATATCCTTACCAACAGGTATGTGTTGTCTTTTTGGTGACAGTCATTCTAACAGGTGTAAGTAGACATATTGCACACACCGAAGTGTGTCAAATCAACACACTGGACACCTTAAACATGCACAGTATTATATCAATTGTATCTTCATAAAGCTGGGGGGAAAGAAACCTAAGAAAAATCTAGATTAGTCTTCCCAACATCAATGTGCTTATGAGTAAGCATCCTATGGAAGGACCTGCAACAACTTCAGGTTCCCAGTTCTCAGAGAGGCTGCTCTGGCCCGGTCTCTAAGCCACAATGATCAGGATACTAACTTCCAAGAAACAAGTTTTTGCCTGAGATATATAAATAGGAATATAAACATAAATGTGTGTGTGTGTCTGTCTGTTCACATATGCTGAAGACATCATTCCACTATCAGGTTATTCTTTAGAAACAGCAATACTAAAAGACATTTTATAGAGTAAAAAAGGCACAATGATGAGCCCAGAACTTATTCCAGAGAGAAAAAAATAAATGTGATTGATTAAACAATCCTCAAGATAACACATCAGGTATTTAGCAGGACTCAATATACAAATTGATAGAGGCCTTCAACCATATACTCTGTTCCAATTAAACTAAACACATTTCCTAAATTAGCTGAATAGAAAATTAAACTATATTACAAGTAAATGGAAACTAGAACTCACATTTCAGTAATAGGCAATTCACACAGTTATAGGAATAATTACTCATATTTGAAGAGTGATTTAAAAAAGCATTCCTAGAAGAAAACGTGAATCTTTATATTTGTAGAGAATGAAAGGTATATAGATAAAAGCAAAGTCCTATAACCTACTGATATTCAAATGCAGCTTTCAAACCTTAATTTAGAAACAAAGCATTTTTTTGAGAAACACATCTACATTTGTTATTCAGTATTATAAAAGTGGTCATTTTATTTTCAATTTCAAAACAAACAAAAAAAATTGACTATTTTAATTTGTAGTTAAAAACCTTCCCACAAAGAAAACTACAGTCTTCACTAGTAAATTTCACCAAACATATAAAGGAAATAATAATATTAATCTAGACAAGCTCAGGAAGGAAATAAAAAATAAAGAAACACATCTGAATTCATTTCACAAGCCCATCATACTTCTGATATTAAAAGCAAAGACATGACAAGAAAAGATAAATCCAGACGAACATCGCTATGAGCACAGATACAAAAATCCTTAACATCAGTGAATTGAATCTAACTATTTATAAAAATAGTAATACATTGTGGCCTAGTGAGATTCATATTAGTTAGGCAAGAATGGTTTAACTTTAAAAAAATTTTTAAAAATAAAATAAAATAAATTAATTAAAAAAAAACAATAAAAAAGATAGCATCAAAGTTAAAACATTAAAGGACAGTTTATGAAGATGAGAAGAAAACCACAGACTAGAAAAGAAGTCTGCAAGAAGTACGTCCGGTAAAAAATAATTTTATCTAGGATGCACAAAAAAATTAATAACATTATGAAATATATGATTTAAAAATGGGAAAATATTTTAACACTTAACCAAAGAAGAAACACTAAGGCAAATAAGTACATGAAATAATAATTAACACCATTATTCATTTGAGAAATGCAAATTAAACCACAATTAGATACCATTACATCCACTAGAAAGTTAAATTAAAATGATTAACAACACCAAGTGTTGGCAAGGATGTTGAGCAGATGGAATCCCATTGATTTACTAGTGGGAATGCAAATGATACAGACACTTCAGAAAAAGTTTGACACTATCTCATAAAGTTAAATATACACTTATCCTATGATCCAGGAGTCCCTCTTTTGGGTATTTTCCCAAGAGAAATGAGAATATATTTCCACACAAAGTCTTATATGCAAATGCTCATATCACATTTATTCATAATATTCAATAACTAGATATAAACCTAATCTCCATCAACAGGCAAACAAATTGTGGCATACTTAGACAATGGAGCATTATTTAGTATTAAAAATTGATTTACTGACCAATGCAAAACATCCAAAACAGAATCCCAAAAGACCGTGCTAAAAAAGCCAGAAACAAACAGTGCTTACTTCCAATAGAGACCATATGCCAGGTCCTATAACAAGCCTCAACAAACTCAAAAGGACAGAAATAATATACAGTATGTTCTTTGACCATAAAATGTAATGAAATCAGAAATCAATAAGTGGAAAATTTTTTAAAGATGTGGAAATTAAACCACAGACTCCTAAATAACCAGTGGATCAAAGAAGAAATCAAAAGAAACAAAAAATAGTTTGAAGCAAGTGAAAAAAAAGACACAACTTACCAAAACTTATATGATGCTGCTAAAGCAGTGTTTAGAGAAAAAAATTATTAGCTTCAAATTCCTAGATTAGGAAAGAAGAATGACATCAATAACCTAACTTATTACCTTAAAACGCTTGAAAAAGAAGAGAAAACTACATCTAAAACAGGCAGAAGGAAAGAAACAATGAAGAATAGAGCAGAATTGATAAAATGGGCAATAGTAAAATAATAGAGAAAACCAGTACAACTCAAACCCCATTCTATGAAAAGATGAACAAAATTTATAAACCTTTAGTTAGATTAACCAAGAGGAAAAAGGAAAGAGTCCCAAATTACTAGAGTCAGAAAATAAGAAGGGGATATTACCCCTGACCTTATAGAAATGAAAATGAATATTAAGGAAAGCTACAAATAATTACATGTCAACAAATTAGATGATTTAGGTGAAGTGGATATACTCCCAGAGAGGTACAAATTACTGAACCTGACTCAAGATGAAATAACCATTTTGATGAACCTATATACAACAAGTGAGAAGAGTGAATTAATAACCAAAGGCTAGGGACAAAGAAGTAGGCCTGTATGATTTCACTGGTGAAGTCTACCAAACATTTAACGAAGATCAATTCTTACAAACTCTTCGAAAAAACTGAAGAGGAGGGAGCACATCTCAACTCATTGAATAAGACTGTTATCCTGATACCAAAACCAGACAAAGACATCACAGGAAAACTACAGTCCAATGTCTTTTATGCATATGAATGTAAAAATCTTTAACAAAATACTAACAATAAATACTAATAAAATACTAACAAAAACACTAACTTTTATTTTGTTAATAAAATACTAACAAAACCAGCAACATCTAAAAGAATTCCCAACCCAACCTAGTATACATACAGAACACTTACTTCTCAATCATAAAAAGACAACCCGGTTTAAAGATGGGTGAAGGATCTAAAGAGTTCTCCAAGAAAAATACACAAATAACCAATAAGCGTGTGAACAGGTGCTTAACATCATTAATTATCAGAGAAATGCAAATTAAACCTCTATTTGAGTAGCTGAAATAAAAAAGTCAGATAGTAACAGGTGTTGGAAAGAATGCGAAGAAATTAGAATCCTCATATACTGCAGGCCGGGATGTAAAATGGCACAGATGCACTGGAAACCAGTCTTCTTTTTCTTAAATGGTTAAACATGGTTACCATATGACCCAGCAATTTCACTCCACCCAGGAGAAATGAAAACACGTATTCACACAAAAAACTTGTAAATGAAAGTTTATAGGAGCATAGTCATAATAGCCAAAAGGAGGACATAACCTAAATGTCTATCAACCAACTGGCGAACAGATAGACGAAACGTGGTATATCAATACAATGGGACATTATTGAGGCATAGACTACTGTGGAAGGGAGTACTGATACCTTCTACAGCACATATAATCCTTGAAAACGTGCCTAAGTGAAAAAAGTCAGTCAGCAAAGATCATCCCTTACATGATTCCATTCCCGAGACATGTCCAGAACAAGGAAATCTATGTAGGCAGAAAGTAGATTAGCAGTTGATTGGCACTCAGGAAACAGAGAGGTAGAAGAGTGATATCTAAAGGGTACAGGCTTTCTGAGGTGATGAAGAGTTGCTAAATTTGACTATGGTGATGATTGCACGTATTAAGCATACTAAAAAAAGCCACCACATATAGCAACACTGCATACTTTATATGAGTGAATTCTATGATATGTAAATTATAGCTCAATGAAGCTATTAAAATCTTTTAAAGTAAAAAAAAAATCTTTTAAAGTATGTATTTCCATTTATATGAAATACTGGAGAAGGTAAAAATTGTAATGACAATAAAATCAGTTACCATCGGGGACCAGGAGTGGGGAAAGAGGTTGCAGAGTGGCCCAAGTGGACTGTTTGAGGTGATGGAGATGTTGGATACCATGGTTGTTTGATGGCTACGTTATTGCATACATTTGTTAAAACCCATCATTTGTATTTTTAAAAATGGAAGACTTTTAACGTATGTAAATTATACTGCAAAGCTGACTTTCAAAAGATATATTAAAAAAAGAAACATCAAGTATTTTTTTTTCTCAGCCCTAATTCTCCTACATAAAATATCAAAGCAAAATGATGGCACAAACATTTTGATAGCCTTGCTAAACACTAAATATCTGTTTCTTTTATTTTTTTTATTATTTTTTTAAGATTTTATTTATTTATTTGCCAGAGAGAGAGAGAGAGGGAGAGAGAGAGAGCTCATGCAAGCGAGCACAGGCAGGCAGAGTGGCAGCAGAGGCAGAGGGAGAAGCAGGCTCCTGGCTGAGCAAGGAGCCCGATGTGGGACTCGATCCCAGGACGCTGGGATCATGACCTGAGCCGAAGGCAGCTGCTCAACCAACTGAGCCACCCAGGCGTCCGATATCTGTTTCTTTTAAAAAGCAGATTTCATAAAAGAACAAAATCTTGCTATTTGCAACAAGATGGATGAATCTGGAAGGCATAATGCTAAATGAAGTAAGTCAGAGAAAGACAAATATGATCTTATTCATATGTGGGATTTAACAAACAAAACAAACGAACAAAGAAAGAAGAGACAAACCAAAAAACATACTCTTAACTATAGAGCACAAACTGATGGCTACCAGAGGGGAGGTATGTGAGGGGATGGGGATTAAGAGTACACTTATCTTGATGAGCACTGAGTAATGTGTAGAATTGTTGAATCACTATATTGTACACCTGAAACTAATAAAACACTGTATCTTAACTATACTGGGATTAAAATGAAATTTAAGAAAGCAGATTTTACATATCACTGCAAAGTATTCCTCCATTAGGCAGGCAAACATGGACACATTGGATCATAAATATATCCTAAAATACATATATTACATTTATTTGAATATATGTGCATATATTTATTTTTTTGGATAAAGACCCTTAGTTAGTTGATGGAATCGATATGATGGAAATTATATCTGGATACAAAGGGGCTCATTCCCTAGGCTAGTTCCTCAGAAATAAGGAGTTTCCTTTCTTCAGGATTTTGTATGTTCTCTCATTACAGGGTACTTTATCAAAGGCTCTCATTTGAACCTGACAAAATTGGTTCTTTAAAAAAAAAAAGAAGAAAAAGAAATTTCACACAGATTTCATGGTTTTTTTTTCGTTCTTCCTGGAGACAGGACCTCACTGTAACAAGATTAGATGTCACTGTAAACAAGCCTTTTATAAAACAACCCAGAAAGGGATTAACACTGCAGAGATCAGGAACATAAACCCACAGGACAAATGAGGACCCTCACTGACCAGTATGCTCTAGCAAAACTAACATACCAAAGCTGAATGGGGTGGGATTTTAATACTCTCACATTTGGGGTCCATGTGCAACCATGGCAGTTACCGTTATAGGCAAGTGTACAGTCATGCTCTCTAAATCTGACTGATTCTTGCCCTGCCTCATGAGACACTCAGCAGAGCAACGGATATGCCAGAACTAAATAGGAAGCTGTGTATCTGGCTTTGTGTCTCTGACTTGGGACCAAGACATCTGCTTGTCAGAATGGCTGCCAGTTTCACTGGGAGCGGATGTGCAGTTTTCACTGTGGACGTTGAAAAGTCAAAAACAGACCATTAGTTTCCCAGAGAACAAACCACATGATTAATACAGCACAATTTTAAAGGTGGTAGTTTCATACTGGGAGAATCTTATTCTCCCTGATAGAGGCCAACTAGCATAACTGTTGTGAAGCCAGATCATGGGGGTTTGCAGTCTGGGTCTACCACCTAGAAATCATCAACTTCTCCGTGCCTCAGTTTCTTCTTCTGTAAAATGAGAGTATTAGTATATCTATCTAGAGGGTTGTTGTGTTAGTAAATGTCAAGTGGTTAGAACAGCACCAGGCACTATATTAAGTGTCATTTACTTCAGGTAGGCTAGGCAGGGGTCATTATCCCCAGTGCCCAGATGGAGAAAATGTGGTTTAAAAAGAGTGAATGGGTCACACAGCCAGTCAAGGGATGAACTAGAACTAAACTCTCCAACTCCTTCTTCTAATTTTCTACCCTTTCTATAATACATCCTTAAATTTAGAATGAAGAAAAATGACTCATTCAAGTAAGGAAAGCAATTACCCAAGACTTATTCACTTTCTATGGCATTCTACAAACTGCAACAAATTGTTTAGGCTATTTATTAGAACAATGCTTTTCAAAATGCTTGTAGTAAACTGTGAGTAGACCAATGCTTCATTTGGTGAGTTTCTCTCTTTTCTTTTTTCAAGATTTTATTTTTTTATTTGAGAAAGGGCTCTACAGAGAGAGAAAAATATCAAGCAAGCATGAATGGGGGCAGAGGCAGAGAGAGAAGCAGACTCCCCACTGAGCAGGGAGGCCTATTGTGGGACTCGATCCCAGGACTGAGCCTAAAGCAGACTCCTAATTGACTGAGCCACCCAGGCGCCCCACTTGGTGAGTTTCAAACAAAATTTAAAAAGACACAACAGAATAGAAAAATATTAGAATGCACCAAACATAGCAAGGATAATTATTGACTTGTGAATTTTGTTTCACTCACACATGTACTTGTACACGTGTAGTGGGCTGTATTATTTCCCTCTCCACCTTCCTTTTGAAGGAATATTCATCCTTGCCCCTTACCTGTTGGCATGCAGGGCTCCCTGGATAGAGGAATGCGTGCACACTGCATTGACGTTTGGGAGGATGAGACCGCTAGACAATGGAATATAAGCATGTGGTGTATGCAAACCCCCAGCAATAGCTTTCAGAGCAATTACGCAGTTTGGCTCAAGGTTTTACTATTTCCCTCTACTATTAGCACGTAGCACGATGAGGCTGTTCCTGTCACCTGAATGCCGGAAGAACAAGCTACTTGGAGCAGAGTCGCAACCCCCCTGTAGCCTGGAAGAGAGAGCTGTGATCCCGAGCAGAACCACTGAGGCTACAACAGCCTTCATGTAACACGACAACGAAGGAAAAAAACCTTTGTTTTGCAGCCACAGAGATTTTGAGCTGTTTCTTATGGTAGCATAATTTGACCAAAGATGACCAATGAAGAAGCAAACGTTTGTTTATGGGATTGATGAGATAAAATGTATTTCTCACTGAAGCAGGTGGTTAAAAAACCTGAAAAATCACTCCATGGAATGACCACTTGGGAATAGGATTCTTTCAAGTATTCGCTTAGCTGACTTGGATACATTAGGCGTTTCCCTGGATTTCCCATAGATCTACGTTTCACTTTTATTTTCGTCTGCTTTTCACTGGACACACAGGATCCGTCTATCCCTTAAGACTCAGACCAGTGTTCCTCAAACTATGGTATTGAGAGATGAATGGGCACTGAGACAAGAACATTACCGCATTGAGTAACCTAAAACTAAGACTGAAATAGAATTCACTATTGAATGATAATTCAAAGTTAAACATCCATGAGAGAGATGTTTTTCCAATGATAATAATCTAAACTAGTATCATAAGTAAGGGCTATGTATCCTCTTCTATAATAAGTAACATTACCTGTAGGAGAGGTGCCTTAACCAGTCCATCTAGTTTTACATCTTTTATCTCTAGAAATTGACATGTGATCATTTCTAGAAATGACACGTGGACCAACTATAGACCCAACACAGAGAAATTTCTCATTGGAGACTGTGACTCCTCAGTCTGGTACTGGAGATAATAACCATATCACATATCCCACTCAAATGCTCAATGTTTAACTGGAAGGATCATAGCAAATTGAATCCCAATCCACTCTAGAAAGTATCTGTCCTCTCTTGTTTTAGTGTTTGGATGGGTTTTCAAATAATAGGTCATTAATTACCTTCACTGATAAGGGGGGACCGGGACACAGCAAGCATTTGAAAATAATTAAATTTGCCAAGACTGAGATGTTTGCCCCCAAATTTGTTGTCCTTAAGAAATTCTGATATCATATCTTTAACAATAGAAAATAATGATAATGTTTCCCTGAAGTAATGGATGCATGGATTCAAGATCCTGAATAAGTCACTAAAATCTGTCACCTGGGCAACCATCTAAAATCGCAGAAATAGTCTTGACTGGAACCACCAGTGTAATAAAAAATGCATTTGAAAAATCTCAACTTTCATTTTAAGGTTCATTTAAGCATCTTACTCCTCAACAGCACACAGAAAAATAACATTTTGAAATTGCCACATAATGTATAGAACTCTGTAAAAATAAGAGTTAAAATCAATTGCTATGATTTAATAGTATTCCTTTTTTTTTTTTACTTCACTTCTTCAATTTCTGAATCAAGATGCAGAGACATATGACTGACTACCAGGTATTTTCTGTAAATAAAGCGATGTTGGATTGCTAATCAGGCACAACCCTTTTAATTCAAGGACCTTTACTGCTTCCAGTGTAGTTGGTGCTCTTATGGTACTGATTAGAACATACGTTTTTTCTATTTTACCTCATGGATTTCAAATCTTTTTGCCTTGAGGATGCAACTTTGCGTGATGCCTCTGTAGCTTCATTCCCTTCTCGGTCCTTATCCACACAACTGATCAATTTCCATAATGGTAACTTCACTTTGTATTTCTTTTTCTGAGAAAAATACTAATGGCTTACCAGCATAGTATTTGAAAAGATAAAAAGCCTAAAGTACATTGCAGCTTCATGATAAGAAATTGGTAACACAGTGAGTTTGGGGCTGTCTATTGCTCCAATAATGTCCAACTTTCAGATGTTTGCTGTTGTACTTCATAGACATATTTGCTGTTTTGGCTGTCTGAGCAATCTCACACCTGTTAAGTTCCCTTGTGCCAGCAAACATAGATTTGGAGTCTGTGTTCAGGCCTTAAGCTTCCACCCTCATCTTAAGCTGCGGTAAATAATGTAAAAGCAAATAATTTGACTTTTCCTATCACTATTTTTAAGCTTGAACTACTTCTAGTCATTTACTCATTTTAGCCAATTGCTGGAATAATGCAATAAAATAACGGGAAAAATCTACACTTCGTAATCACACACAATAGCACCCAAGTCATAAAATTACTTTAGCTGAAATGAAATGAACTCTGCTATGCACTTGGAAAAGCATTTTTAAAAACGCTTTCATGAGGGCATTAAATGAAAAATCACCGCTGGTTGATCCCTGAATAGTGGGGCTGTTGACTAGTGTTTTCAACCACTTTAGAGCTTTCCCACTTTAGAGCTTTCCCTCAGAAAGTCACGCAAGGCACTTTCTACACAGCCTGATGCTAATATGAACACTTTGTTGTTGTCATTCTTCTTGTTTGAAAAACTGACAAATACTAAAAGATCAATTTTTCCCTATCACAAGCGCCACATTTAACTTTTGGTAATGGTTTAACTGTCCAGTGTCTTAGTCAATATTTTAAAAAAGTTATTGGTGGATATATTGAATGCTGCCATTTTCCTCATTTATAGAGGCAATTTTGCAAAATTAAAGACACATAAAGCACTACCTTTGCATATTCTATGCTATAGAAAACCAGATGTACCAGAGCAACTGTTTTTAGGGAAAAGAAAAAAAAAGAGTGTTGACAAGAATCCCCGCAAAGATCTCCAATGCCTGTGACAGGTGGTGATCATACCTGCTGCATTCTTTCTAATGGAGACCTTTGTGATTTAATTCTTTGCAATGTTTAATAGAATGATGATTAGGCCAAGCAGCAATATATAGTAAAATGAAAATTTACCGTCAGATATTTTACCTTAAAATACCGTTTTGTGAGATTATTTTCATTGATGACTGAAATTTGACACATGCAGATAATTTTAGTATTTATATAGCTACCTGGTTCATTCGAAATGTGTCATTTAAAATACTTAGCATTACTGGAGTGCCTGAGTGGCTCAATTGGTTAAGCAACTAACTCTTGATTTCTGCTCAGGCCATGACCTCTGGGTCGTGAGATTGAGCCCCGCATTGAACTCTGTGCTATATAACACCTCCCCCCACCCCAGCTGTCTCTCTGTGTCTCAAAAAACAAAAATAAAAATATTTATCATTACAAAAAATACAATATGTAGTGGTAAAACTTAGGATTTGGTGTGGGATTGAACCGGATTTAAATCCTGGGATTTTGCAAATCTTAATCAAGTAACTCAACTTTCTAAATCTCAATTCAAGCTGCATAAAGGTAAGAACCTTATCTTCTAACCTCATAAATTCATCTTCCACATTTAATACACTACCTGGTACATGGTAAGCACTTATTAAATATTCAATGCCTAAAATAATAAATTTAATAATGGGGATAGTTATGTACTTTATCTCATGGGATAGATGTGAGAGTGACATAGGATCCAGCATGCAAATGTTCACAACAGATCTAGACTATAAACATTAATGATTTCTTCTTATTAGGGTAAACATAGAGTTCATCATACTCCTCTGGATGCTTCTGAGAGTAAAAAGAGTGTGATTAATAATTACATCCGGACAAAAGGTGCAAACTAAAACTTTCCAAGTCAAAGCAAGGTAGGTAGACACCTTACCTCTTGCTGTTAGGCAGTATAGGGGATCAAGAGTAGGGGAGAATATGTAATGATAGGTCTTCTTTGAAAACATTTGCAATATATATAAATAAGGCTATACAAGTGTCTAATTTGGCAAGAAGTGTCTCTATCCACTTGCCAGAGGCATTAGAGAGAAGAAACATTTGTAAAAGAACTTCCTGGATCGAAATTTTCGTTGTTTATTGTCTTGAGTTCCTTTAATTAGATCAAACATTATCTCCCCAGATTCTCTATCACGTCTCTCACATTGACTGTTTTCATATCTTTGCTCTTCTTGCATGCATTGTGGGCCCTGACTTCTCTAAGTAGATTTAATAACAATTTACATATCAACCTATCTCCGCCTACATCTTAGCCTCTTCAGGATCTCTCTGGACTATCACCTTTCCTTTTTTTCTGCATCTTCTGTTTCCAAGGAAAACACATCCTTCCTTTAGACAGGACCCAATCCTCCCAAGGGCAACACATCTCTTAGGCTCTGTGGTTCTTCCATCAATTACTCACTTCAATCTTATTTACACAGTCAATAGCTCTATCTTGTTAAGATTCAGAAGTTCAGATTTCATGCTCCAGAACCAAAAACTCAGGTTCATTTTTTGGCTTTCCAATGTACTACTAGTGTGATCTTGGGTAAACTTCACATCGAGTCTCAGTTTCTTCAGGTAAAATGGTCATTGTAATACCCCCCATAAAGCATAGCAGTGAGGATTAAATGAGATAATGCCTAGAAAATATTCAAGGGCTCTCTGGGCATGAGGCTGCCTTACATTTAAGCACTAGTACACTCTCCCAGCTCTAAGAAATTAACAACAACAGGCAGAATACAGAGAGAGAAAAGCAATAAAATATGCTTCAGCAAGATAGTTTTCAAAGCATTCTAAATACCTACAAACTCAACAGATCAAAGAGAGGAAGAGCAGCAATTCTGCAAACAGAAAAGTGACCACTTTCCAGAAGGTAGGACGTGTGGAGAAGTGAATCTGAGGTGATATATGAGAAGACAGACCACGGGGGAGGGGCTGGCTCTCGGGAAGCAGTAGAGAAGCAGAGCACGAAATTGGAACTTTTAGAAGTTTGCTCCACTGAGGGACATCACTCCAGAGGTTAAGCAGGGGGTGGAGCTCTTGCGAGGACACTGTGGTCTCAGGACCTATGGGATCACAGAAAGACCGGGGGTGTCTGAGTGTGGCAGAGCTCCCAGGTATCAAAACGGGGAAGCCGGCTAGAAAGACTGAGCAGAGGTGGGGGCTCTCAGCTCCAGGTTACCTTAAACTGTGATTTGCAGCACAGTCAGGCCAGGAGTGCCACATCCGGGGAGACTCACCTTCCTGTGGGAAGAATAGCCCAGGAGCCTGCTGCAGGAATCTACTGAGTTTGGAGACTCCAAACAGGGCTGTGCACCAGAGATAGAAACGCTCTGTCACAGGCCAGGTGAGCTTAGAGCACGGCCTGGGGACCAGACCAGGGAGACAGGAGGAATTGACCACTTTTCTCCAAGCACCTACTGAGGAGTGGGGCGCTGAGGTCTTGGCTCCTCCAGGCAGGGATTGGGAGGCCGCCATCTTCATTCTCTGGCTCCTGAGCTCTACTGGAAGTGTTCAGGGAACAAAAGCTATGAAAACGAACCTGAGCAGATTACTTAGCCTGGCCCCTGAAAGGGTGGCGCAATTCGGCCTCAGGCAAATTCCGCCTCAGGCAAAGACATTTGATAATCACTGCAATATGCCCTTCCCCCAGAAGATTAGAAAGAACATCAAGCCAAGACCAAGATCACCAATGAGAACTGTGGAATTCCAGTGCTAAGGAAGGTAACACATAGAATTCATGGCTTTTTCCCCATGATTCTTTAGTCTTTCAAAGTTAAATATTTTTAATTTTATTTTTTTCTTATTCTATTTTTTTTAGAATTTTTTATCTTTCCTGTTTTAAACTTTTTAAACTATTTTATCTTATTAATACCTTAATTTTTAAAATTTTTGTTGTTATATTCATATTCTGTTCCTTCACTGTATTTAAACTTATTTTCTGTATAAATATAGGTTTTTCTTTCTTTAAATTTTTGAGATCCAGTTTCTTCTAACAGATCAAAATATACCCTAAATCTAGTTCTTTTGTTCTAGTCTCCAGCCTGATTACATTCTTTCCTCTTGTGTTTTTTTTTTTTTTCAACCAACTTCCTACCTTATGAATTCCTTTTTTAGAATCTTTTTAAATTTTCATCTTTACAGTCATATTGCATCCCCTAATAGTGTTTATCTTTATTTGTGTGTATGAGTGTGTGTGTGTGTGTGTGTATAAGTTTTTCTTTCTTTAAAAATTTGGGAGACAGTTTCTTCTAACAGACCAAAATAAAACTAAGTCAAGTGTGTGGCTCTGCTCTATTCACCAGTCTAATATATATGTGTGTGTGTGTGTGTGTGTGTGTGTGTGTGTGTATAACAAATGTTTTCTCCTCCTCCTTCTCCCCCCAGTTTCAGGTCTCTGCCAGATTTGGTTAATGTATACTTTTCTGGGGTCATTGCTACCCTTTTAGTATTTTGTTCTCTCATTCATCTATTCTTAACTGGATAAAATGACAAGGTAGAAAAACTCACCTCAAAAAAAAAAAAAAAAAAAAAAGAACAAGGGCAGTGATCTAATCAATATAGACGTTACTAAGATGTAAGAACTAAAGTTCAGGATGACGAATATCAAGGTGCTAGTCTGGCTCAAAAAACATGGACAATACAAGAGAATCTCTTTCTGGAGAAATAAAGTCCCTTTCTGGAGAAATAAAAGAACTAAAATCTAATCAAGTTGAAACCAAAAAAGCTATTAATGAGGTGCAATAAAAAATGGAGGCTCTTACTGCTAGGATAAATGAGGCAGAAGAGAGACATAGTGATATAGAAGAACAAATGATGGAGAATAAAGAAGCTGGGAAACAGAGAGACAAAAAAAAAAAAATACTGGAACATGGTGGGAGAATTCAAGAGATAAATGGATACACAAGATGAAACAATATTAGAATATTTGTGATCCCAGAAGTAGAAGAAAGGGGGGGGCAGAAGATATACTGGACCAAATTATAGCAGAGAATTTCCTTAATTTGGGGAAGGGAACAAACATCAAAATCCAGGAGGCACAGAAAAACCCCTGTCAAGATCAGTAAAAGTATGTCCACACTCTGTCAGCTAATGGTAAAACTTACAAGTCTCAGTGATAAAGAGAAAATCCTGAAAGCAGCTCAGAACAAGAAGTCTATAACCTACAATGGTAGAAATATTAGATTATTAGAAGAGCTATCCACAGAGACTTGGCTGACCAGAAAGGATTGACATGCTAAATTCAGAGAACTAAATGAGAAAAATATATAGCCAAGAATATTATATCCAGCTAGGCTGTTATTGAAAATAGAAAAAGATATATAAAGCTTCCAGGACAAACAAAAACTAAAAGAATTTGCAAACACCAAACCAGCTGGCCCTATAGGAAATATTGAAAGGGGTCCTCTAAGCAAAGAGAGAGTCTTAAAGTAACAGACCGGAAAGGAACAGAGATAATATACAGTAACAGTCACCTTACAGGCAATATAATGACACTAAATTCTTATCTTTCAGTAGTTACCCTGAATGTAAATGGGTTAAATGCTCCAAAAGACACAGTGTATGAGAATGGATTAAAAAAGCAAGACCCATCAGTATGCTGGCTGCAAGAAACTTATTTTAGACCCAAGACACCAACATATTAAAAATGAGGGGGTGTAAAACAATTTACCATGCTAATGGACATCAAAAGAAAGCTGGGGTGGCAATCCTTATGTCAGAAAAGTTAGATTTTAAGCCAAAGACTATAATAAGAGCTGAGGAAAGTCACCATATCATACTTAAAGTTTCTATCCAACAAGAAGTTCTAACAATTTTAAATATCTATCCCCCTAACATGGGAGCAGCCAACTATATAAACCAATTAATAACAAAATCAAGGAAGCACATCGACAATAGCACAATAATAATAGGGGACTTTAACAACCCCCTCACTCAAATGGACAGATCATCCAAGCAAAAGATCATCAAAGAAATAAAGGCCTTAAATGACACACTTGACCAGAGGACATCACAGGTATATTCAGAACATTCCATCCTAAAGCAACAGAATACACATTCTTCTCTAGTGCACATGGAACATTCTTCAGAACAGATCACATCTGGGGTCACAAATCAGGTCTCAACTGGTACCAAAAGATTGGGATCATTCCCTGCATATTTTCAGACCACAATGCTCTGAAGCTAGAACTCAATCAGAAGAGGAAAGTTGGAAAGAACTCAAATACATGGAGGCTAAAGAGCATCCTACTGAAGAATGAATGGGCCAACCAGGAAATTAAAGAAGAATCAAAAAATTCATGGGAATATTGATAATGAAAATACAACCATTCAAAATCTGTGGGACACAGCAAAAGCAGTCTTGAAAGTATACAGCCATAGAAGCCTTTTTCAAGAAAAAAGAAAGGTCTCAAGTACACAACCTAACCCTATCCCTAAAGGAGCTGGAGAAAGAACAGCAGATAAAGTATAAACCCAGAAGGAGAAGAGAAATAATAAAGATCAGAGCAGAAGTCAATGAAATAGAAACAAACAAACAAAAATCAGTAGAACAAACCAATGGAAGTAGGAGCTGGTTCTTTTAAAGAATTAATAAGATTGTAAAACCCTGGATGGACTTATCAAAAAGTAAAGGCAAAGGACCCAAAGTAATAAAATCATGAACAAAAGAGGAGAAATCAAAACCATCACCAAAGAAATACAAACAATCATCAGAACATATTATGAGCAACTATACACCAGCAAATTTGACAATCTGGAAGAAATGCATGCCTTCCTACAGATTTATAAACTACCACAACTGAATCAGGAAGAAATAGAAAACCTGAACAGACCCATAAGCAGTAAGGAGATGGAAGCAGTCATTAAAAATCTCCCAACAAACAGGAGCCCAGGGCCAGATGGCTTCCCAGAGGAATTCTACCAAACATTTAAAGAAGAATTAATACTGATTCTCCTGAAACTGTTCCAAAAAATAGAATGGAAGGAAAGCATCCAAACTCGTTTTATGAGGCCAGCATTACCTTGATCACCAAACCAGAAAAAGACCCCCATCAAAAAAGAGAATTATAGACCAATATCCTTGATGAACACGGATGCGAAAATTCTCACCAAAATACTACCCAATAGGATCCAACATTACATTAAAAGGATTATTCACTATGACCAAGTGGGATTTATTCCTGGAATGCAAGGGTGGTTCAATATTCACAAATCAACCAATATGATACAATACATTAATAAAAGAAAGAACAAGAAACTTTCTTGATCAAAACTCTTCACAGAGTAGGGATAGAGGGTATATACCTTAATATCATCAAAGCCATCTATGAAAAACCAAAGTGAATATTATTCTCAATGGAGAAAAACTGAGGGCTTTTCTATTAAGATCAGGACCACAGCAGGGATGTCCATTATCACTACTGCTATTCACCATAGTACTAGAAGCCCTAGCCTCAGCAATCAGACAACAAAAAGAAATAAAAGGCATCCAAATCAGCAAAGGAGATGTCAAAATCTCACTCTTTGCAGATGATATGATACTTTCTGTGGAAAACCCCAAAGACTCCACTCTAAAACTGTTAGAACTCACATATTAATTCAATAAAGTGTCATGATATAATATCAATGCACAGAAATCAGTTGCATTTCTATACACAGTAAAACAGAGGAAAAAGAAATTAAGGAGTTGATCCCATTTACAACTGCACCCAAAACCATAAGATTCCTAGGAATAAACTTAACCAAAAAGGCAAAGAATCTGTACTCAGAAAACTATAAAGTAGTCATAAAAAAAATTTGAGGAAGACGCAAAGAAATGGGAAAAAAACGTTCCAGGGTCATGGATTGGAAAAACAAATATTGTGAAAATGTCTATGCTACCTAAAGCAATCTACTTATTTAATGCAATCCTTATCAAAATACCATCATTTTTTTTAAAGAAATGGAACAACTAATCCTAAAATGTATATGGAACCAGAAAAGACCCCGAATAGTCAGAGGAATGTTGAGAAAGAAACCCAAAGTTGATGGCATCACAATTCCAGACTTCAAGCTCTATTACAAAGCTATCATCATCAAGACAATATGATACTGGCACAAAAACAGACACATAGACCAAAAGACACATGAATAGAGAGCCCAGAAATGGACCTTCAATTCTATGGTCAACTAATCTTCGACCAAGCAGGAAAGAATGTCTACTGGAAAAAAGACAGTTTCTTCAACAAATGGTCTTGGGAAAATTGGACAGCCACATGCAGAAGAATGAAACTGGACCATTTCCTTACACCACACACAACAATGGACTCAAAATGGATGAAAGACCTCAGTGTGAAACAGAAATCCATCCAAATCCTTGAGGAGAACACAGGCAGCAACCTCTTTAACCTCAGCTGCAGCAACTACTTCCTAGACACATCACTGAAGGCAAGGGAAGAAAGGGCAGAAATGAACTATGGGGTCTTCATCAAGATCCAAAGCTTTTGCACAGCCAAGGAAACAGTCAACAAAACCAAAATACAATTGACAGAATGGGAGAACATATTTGCATATGACATATCAGATAATGGGCTGGTGTCTAAAATCTCTAAAGAACTTATCAAACCTAAAGAACAAAAAATCCAATCAAAAAATGGACAGAAGGAGGAGGAGTCAAGATGGTGGAGAAGTAGCAGGCTGAGACTACTTCAGCTAGCAGGAGATCAGCTAGATAGTTTATCTAAAGATGCAAACACCTGCAAATCCATGCATGTGCAACGGAGCACAAAATAAGGACTTTTAAAAATCTGTTCCGCTGAGGGACATCACTCCAGAGGCTAAACTGGGGAGAAGCCCATGCGGGGTCAGCGTGGCCTCAAGTCCTGCAGGGTCACAGAAGGATCGGGGGTGTCTGAGTGTCGCAGAGTTTGCGGGTATTGGAACAGGAAAGCCAGCTACAGAGACAGAGCCAACAGTAAGCTCACAGCTGGGGGTTACCTTGAACCAGCCGCAGGCTCAGTGAGCTCAGAGCGCAGCCAGAGGTCAGGCAGACGGGAGTTACTGGGCACTGTTCTCTGAGGGCGCACTGATGAGTGGGGCCCTGGGCTCTCAGCTCCTCCGGGCTGGAGACCAGGAGGCCACCATTTGTATTCCCGTCCTCTGGAACTCTACAGAAAGCGCTCAGGGAACAAAACCTTCTGAAAGCAAACCGGAGCGGATTACTCAGCCCGGCCCCTGGTAAGGGTGGTGCAATTCTGCCTGGGGCAAAGACACTTGAGAATCACTACACCAGGCCCCTCCCCCAGAAGATCAACAAGAAATCCAGCCGGGACCAAGTTCACCTACCAAGGAGTGTGGTTTCAATACCAAGGAGAGCAGCAGAATTCCAGAGGAGGAGAAAGCAAAACACAGAACTCATGGCTTTCTCCCTGTGATTTTTTTTAGTCTTGCAGTTAATTTAATTTTTTTCTTCTTCATTTTTTTCCTCTTCTTCTGCTAAAATTTTTTTTAACTTTTACCATTTTCTTTTTTAACGTTTTTTAACTAGTTTATCGAATGTATATATTTTTTTTCTTTTTTATACTTTTCTTTATTCGTTTTCTTTTTTTAAATTCTTTTCTTTCTTTTTTTTTTCTTTCTTTCTTTTTGAACCTCTTTTTATCCCCTTTCTACCCCCTCACGATTTGGGATCTCTTCTGATTTGGTTAAAGCATATTTTCCTGGTGTTGTTGCCAGCCTTTTAGTATTTTACTTGCTCCTTCATATACTCTTATCTGGACAAAATGACAAGGCAGAAAAATTCACCACAAAAAAAAAAAAAAAAGAACAAAAGGCAGTACCGAAGGCTAGGGACTTAATCAATACAGACATTGGTAATATGTCAGATCTAGAGTTCAGAATGACAATTCTCAAGGTTCTAGCCGGGCTCGTAAAAGGCATGGAAGATATTAGAGAAACCCTCTCAGGAGATATAAAAGCCCTTTCTGGAGAAATAAAAGAACTAAATCTAACCAAGTTGAAATTTAAAAAGCTATTAATGAGGTGCAATCAAAAATAAAGGCTCTCACTGCTAGGATAAATGAGGCAGAAGAAAGAATTAGCGATATAGAAGACCAAATGACAGAGAATAAAGAAGCTGAGCAAAAGAGGGACAAACAGCTACTGGACCATGAGGGGAGAATTCTAGAGATAAGTGACACCATAAGATGAAACATTAGAATAATTGGGATTCCAGAAGAAGAAGAAAGAGAGAGGGGAGCAGAAGGTATACTGGAGAGAATTATTGGGGAGAATTTCCCCAATATGGCAAAGGGAACGAGCATCAAAATTCAGGAGGTTCCAAGAACGCCCCTCAAAATCAATAAGAATAGGCCCACACCCTGTCACCTAATAGTAAAATTTACAAGTCTTAGTGACAAAGAGAAAATCCTGAGGGCAGCCCGGGAAAAGAAGTCTGTAACATACAATGGCAAAAATATTAGATTGGCAGCTGACTTATCCACAGAGACCTGGCAGGCCAGAAAGAGCTGGCGTGATATTTTCAGAGCACTAAATGAGAAAACTATGCAGCCAAGAATACTATATCCAGCTAGTCAAAAGGCTATCATTGAAAATAGAAGGAGAGATTAAAAGCTTCAAGGACAAACAAAAACTGAAAGAATTTGCAAACACCTAACCAGCTCTACAGGAAATATTGAAAGGGGTCCTCTAAGCAAAGAGAGAGCCTACAAGTGATAGATCAGAAAGGAACAGAAACAATATACAGTAACAGTCACCTTACAGGCAATACAATGGCACTAAATTCATATCTCTCAATAGTTACCCTGAATGTTAATGGGTAAAATGCTCCAATCAAAAGACACAGGGTATCAGAATGGATAAAAAAACAAAACCCATCTATATGTTGCCTACAAGAAACTCATTTTAAGCCCGAAGACACCTCCAGATTTAAAGTGAAGGGGTGGAAAAGAATTTACCATGCTAATGGACATCAGAAGAAAGCAGGAGTGGCAATCCTTATATCAGATCAATTAGATTTTAAGCCAAAGACTATAATAAGAGATGAGGAAGGACACTATATCATACTCAAAGGGTCTGTCCAACAAGAAGATCTAACAATTTTAAATATCTATGCCCCCAACGTGGGAGCAGCCAGCTATATAAACCAATTAATAACAAAGTCAAAGAAACACATCAACAATAATACAATAATAGTAGGGGACTTTAACACTCACCTCACTGAAATGGACAGATCATCCAAGCAAAAGATCAACAAGGAAATAAAGGCCTTAAACAACACACTGGACCAGATGGACATCACAAATATATTCAGAACATTTCACCCCAAAGCAACAGAATACACATTCTTCTCTAGTGCATATGGAACATTCTCCAGAATAGATCACATCCTCGGTCCTAAATCAGGACTCAACCGGTATCAAAAGATTGGGATCATTCCCTGCATATTTTCAGACCACAATGCTCTGAAGCTAGAACTCAACCACAAGAGGAAGTTTGGAAAGAACCCAAATACATGGAAACTAAACAGCATCTTTCTAAAGAATGAATGGGTCAACTGGGAAATTAAAGAAGAATTGAAAAAAAATCATGGAAACAAATGATAATGAAAATACAATGGTTCAAAATCTGTGGGACACAACAAAGGCAGTCCTGAGAGGAAAATATATAGCGGTACAAGCCTTTCTCAAGAAGCAAGAAACATCTCAGATACACAACCTAACCCTACACCTAAAGGACCTGGAGAAAGAACAAGAAAAAATCCTTAAGCCCAGCAGGAGAAGAGAAATCATAAAGATCAGAGCAGAAATCAATGAAATAGAAACCAAAAAAACAATAGAACAAATCAACGAAACTAGGAGCTGGTTCTTTGAAAGAATTAATAAAATTGATAAACCCCTGGCCAGACTTATCAAAAAGAAAAGAGAAAGGACCCAAATAAATAAAATCATGAATGAAAGAGGAGAGATCACAACTAACACCAAAGAAATACAAAGTATTATAAGAACATACTATGAGCAACTCTACGCCAACAAATTTGACTATCTGGAAGAAATGGATGCATTCCTAGAAACATATAAACTACCACAATTGAACCAGGAAGAAATAGAAAGTCTGAACAGACCCATAACCAGTAAGGAGATTGAAACAGTCATTAAAAATCTCCAAACAAACAAAAGCCCAGGGCCAGATGGCTTCCCGGGGGGAATTCTACCAAACATTAAAAGAAGAACTAATTCCTATTCTCCTGAAACTGTTCCAAAAAATAGAAATGGAAGGAAAACTTCCAAACTCATTTTATGAGGCCAGCATCACCTTGATCCCAAAACCAGACAAGGATCCCATCAAAAAAGAGAGCTATAGACCAATATCCTTGATGAACACAGATGCGAAAATTCTCACCAAAATACTAGCCAATAGGATTCAACAGTACATTAAAAGGATTATTCACCACGACCAAGTGGGATTTATTCCAGGGCTGCAAGGTTGGTTCAACATCCGCAAATCAGTCAATGTGATACAGCACATCAATAAAATAAAGAACAAGAACCATATGATACTCTCAATAGATGCTGAAAAAGCATTTGACAAAGTACAGCATCCCTTCCTGATCAAAACTCTTCAAAGTGTAGGGATAGAGGGCACATACCTCAATATCATCAAAGCCATCTATGAAAAACCCACCGCAAATATCATTCTCAATGGAGAAAAACTGAAAGCTTTTCCGCTAAGGTCAGGAACACGGCAGGGATGTCCATTATCACCACTGCTATTCAACATAGTACTAGAGGTCCTAGCCTCAGCAATCAGACAACAAAAGGAAATTAAAGGCATCCAAATCGGCAAAGAAGAAGTCAAATTATCACTCTTCGCAGATGATATAATACTATATGTGGAAAACCCAAAAGACTCCACTCCTAAACTGCTAGAACTTATACAGGAATTCAGTAAAGTGTCAGGATATAAAATCAATGCACAGAAATCAGTTGCATTTCTCTACACCAACAACAAGACAGAAGAAAGAGAAATTAAAGAGTCAATCCCATTTACAATTGCACCCAAAACCATAAGATACCTAGGAATAAACCTAAGCAAAGAGGCTAAGAATCTATACTCAGAAAACTATAAAGTACTCATGAAAGAAATTGAGGAAGACACAAAGAAATGGAACAAATAATTCTAAAACTTATATGGAACCAGAAAAGACCTTGAATAGCCAAAGGGATATTGAAAAAGAAAGCCAAAGTTGGTGGCATCACAATTCCGATCTTCAAGCTCTATTACAAAGCTGTCATCATCAAGACAGCATTGTACTGGCACAAAAACAGACATATAGATCAATGGAACAGAATAGAGAGCCCAGAAATAGACCCTCAACTCTATGGTCAACTAAATTTTGACAAAGCAGGAAAGAATGTCCAATGGAAAAAAGACAGCTTCTTCAATAAATGGTGTTGGGAAAGTTGGACAGCCACATGCAGAAAAATGAAATTGGACCATTTCCTTACACCACACACAAAAATAGACTCAAAATGGATGAAGGGCCTCAATGTGAGAAAGGAATCCATCAAAATCCTTGAGGAGAACACAGGCAGCAACCTCTCCGACCTCAGTCGCAGCAACATCTTCCTAGGAACATCGCCAAAGGCAAGGGAAGCAAGGGCAAAAATGAACTATTGGGATTTCATCAAGATCAAAAGCTTTTTCACAGCAAAGGAAACAGTTAACAAAATCAAAAGACAACTGGCAGAATTGGAGAAGATATTTGCAAACGACATATCAGATAAAGGACTAGTGTCCAAAATATATAAAGAACTTAGCAAACTCAACATCCAAAGAACAAATAATCCAATCAAGAAATGGGCAGAGGACATGAACAGACATTTCTGCAAAGAAGACATCCAGATGGCCAACAGACACATGAAAAAGTGCTCCATATCACTCAGCATCAGGGAAATACAAATCAAAACCACAATGAGATACCACCTCACACCAGTCAGAATGGCTAAAATAAACAAGTCAGGAAATGACAGATGCTGGCGAGGATGTGGAGAAAGGGGAACCCTCCTACACTGTTGGTGGGAATGAAAGCTGGTGCAGCCACTCTGGAAAACAGCATGGAGGTTCCTCAAAATGTTGAAAATAGAACTGCCCTATGACCCAGCAATTGCACTATTGGGTATTTACCCTAAAGATACAAACGTAGTGATCCAAAGGGGCACGTGTACCCGAATGTTTATAGCAGCAATGTCCACAATAGCCAAACTATGGAAGAACCTAGATGTCCATCAACAGATGAATGGATCAAGAAGATGTGGTATATATACA
This sequence comes from Mustela lutreola, assembly GCF_030435805.1. Classification (NCBI taxonomy): domain Eukaryota; kingdom Metazoa; phylum Chordata; class Mammalia; order Carnivora; family Mustelidae; genus Mustela; species Mustela lutreola. Next base: position 35,345,539 of record NC_081291.1, read on the forward strand.
CGATGGAATACTATGCAGCCATCAAAAGAAATGAAATCTTGCCATTTGCGACAACATGGATGGAACTAGAGCGTATCATGCTTAGCGAAATAAGTCAAGCAGAGAAAGACAGCTATCATATGATCTCTCTGAAATGAGGAAGTGGTGATGCAAAATGGGGGCTTAAGTGGGTAGGAGAAGAATAAATGAAACAAGATGGGATTGGGAGGGAGACAATCAGTAAGTGACTCTTAATCTCACAAAACAAACTGAGGTTTGCTGGGGGGAGGGGGGTTGGGAGAAGGAGGGTGGGGTTATGGACATTGGGGAGGGTATGTGCTTTGGTAAGTTCTGTGAAGTGTGTAAACCTGGCAATTCACAGTCCTGTACTCCTGGGGATAAAAATATATGTTTATAAAAAATAAAAAATTTTTCAAAAATGGACAGAAGACATGAACAAACATTTCTGCAAAGACATTCGTATAGCTAACAGAGACATTAAAAAATGGCCAGTATCATTCAGCATCAGGGAAATAAAAATCAAAACCACAGTGAGATACCACCTCACACCAGTCAGAATGGCTAAAATTAACAGGTCAAGTGTTTCTTGACCTGTTTTGTCAGATGTTGGCAAGGATGTGGAGAAAGGGGAACCCTCCTAAATTGTTGGTGGGAATACAAGCTGGTGCAGTCACTCTGGAAAATAGTATGGAAATTCCTCAAAAAGTTGAAAATAGAGCTACCCTATGACCCAGGAATCACATTCCTGAGTATTTACCCTTAAGATACAAATGTAGTGATCTGAAGGGGCATGTGCACCCAAATGTTTATACCAGCAATGTCCACAATAGCCCGATAGAAAGAACCTAGATGTCCATCAACAGATGACTGGATAAAGAAAATGTGGTATATATAGATGTGGTACACACACACTGGAATACTATGCAGGCATAAAAATGAAATCTTGTAATTTGCAGCAATGTGGATGGAACTAGTGGGTATCCTAAGCAAAGTAAGTCAGAGAAAAACAATGATCATATGATCTCTCTGATATGAGGAAATTCAGAGGCAGGATGGGGGGTCATTGGGGGATGGGAGGAAAACCATGAAACAAGATGGGACTGGGGAGGGAGATGCACCATGAGACTCTTAATCTCAGGAAACAAATGGAGGATTGTTGGGGGTTGTAGGGGAGGGATGGGTGGCTGGGTTATGGACACTGGGTAAGTTATGTACTACGGTGAGTTCTATGAATTGTGTAAGACTGATGATTCACAGACCTGTACCCTTGGGGCAAATAATACATTATATGATAATTAAAAAAAAAAAAGGAAAAGAAAAGAAGTAAGATACAGCTAAACATTAGAACATTAAAACATTTAGAACATTAAAAAATTGACTCTTAGGTAAATCATGAGCCAAAAGGAAATTTACAGTGAGAGAATTATAAAGTATTTGGGACAGAACACCAATGAAAAGGTAACGAAATCTAATGGAATATAGATTTTAGAAATACTTACGTATAGAGAACAAACTGATGGTTAGCTGACAGGAGGTGAGTGGGTGGATGGGTGAAACAGGTAATGGGGACTAGGAGTGCACTTGTCAAGAGCACTGGGTGTCGTATGGAACTGCTGAATCACTAAATTGTACACCTGAAACTAACATTATACAGTATGTTAACTAATTGGAATTTAAATAAAAATTAAAAAATAAAAATAAAGTTTAAGTGCATATGCTTGATATCCTCAAAAGAGGATAAACATAAATGACTTAAGTATTTACACTGAATATCTAGAAAAATATTTTATTTTTATTTTTAGAGATTTTATTTATTTATTAGAGAGAGACAGTGTGAGTGAGAGAGAGAGCATAAACTGGGGGAGAGGCAGAGAGAGAGGAAGAGAACACAAGTAGGCAGAGGGAGAGGGAGGAACAGACTCCCTGTTGAGCAGGAAGCCGGATACAGGGCTCCATCCCAGGACCCTGGGATCATGACCTGAGCTAAAGGCAGATGCTTAACTGATTGAGCCACCCAGGCACCCCTAGAAAAATATTTTAGGAAAAAGCTCCACAAAATCAGAAGAAAAAGAATAATAATATTATTAAGAAATGAATAAAATAAAACACAAAAATACAATGGGAAGGATTAAAAAACCCAAATACTGGGGGTGCCTGGGTGGCTCAGTGGGTTAAGCCGCTGCCTTCGGCTCAGGTCATGATCTCAGGGTTGGGATCGAGTCCCACATCATGCTCTCTGCTCAGCGGGGAGCTTGCTTCCCTTCCTCTCTCTCTGCCTGCCTCTCTGTCTACTTGTGATTTCTCTCTGTCAAATAAATAAATAAATAAATAAAAATCTATAAAAAAAAAAAAACAAAAACCAAATACTGGTTCTCTGAAAAGGCGAAAAATCTCTATAAAGGCTAACAAAAAATAATAGTATGCATAAATAAAGAATAACAAAAAGGAGACACACTACACATATTAAAAATTACTAATCTGAGGATTAAGATTAGCAAAGGACTTCCTTTGCTAGTGATTGAGGTTGGTGTAGACATATGACAGTTCCTTGTGAAAAGGTTGAGAAAAGGGGAAATTTTGCTACAATTCTTCTAGGAAAGTTCTCCCCAACCTCCCCTCCATCACCCATTAGGCCCTGTCACAAGACAAGATACTTCCTCATCCTGCTTTTGGATGCTGCAGTCTAAAAAAAGTGGTGCTTGGTGCTGTGGCAGCCTTAATGGCATGAGGACAAAGTCAAGGGATTCAGAGGAGTTAATAAGAATTAACAAGAGTTAACAGGAGCCCCAAGGTAACCAACCCTAGAACTCTCTTCAGATTCTTTTTACGTGAGATAAATGCATTCCTTACCATTTAATTAGCTCTTCTAAGAGGATTTTATGAGTGGGAGCCAAACACCTCCGTCACAGACGTATCATTCTGAAAGCAGTTTCTTCATTTTATTTTCAAAATGGGAATTCAATGCAAATCTACCACTTTTCTTCCCAAACTGAATGGACTAACCTGAAGGGGGTTCTTCCTTCAATAGCAAATGTGCTCTAGGAGCCAGGGATAAAGAGAAGTTGCTACAAGGGGACAGCTGTAGAACTTTAACTCTCCACCTCCTTCTCATCCAAGTGCTGAACAATGAGCAGGATTTCCAAGGGATGTCACACAACATATCTAAAGAGAAAGGACCAATGGCCTATTCTCCGTCTTATTAAGAATCCAAGACTCTTGGAAAACCGAATCACAGTCCTTGATTACACATTCCCTTCTTTCCCATGGTTCTTCAAATGCTTAAATCATAGTACATTTCTTCCATAAATGTCCCACCTAGACACATCCTCAAATACTGTTGGGAGATTGAAGTAGTACAATCCATGCTCTTCAATGCTTCAATTACTTTATCAGATAACTGAATTTAAGCGTTAAAAAAAATTGACAATAACCATTACCTATATGAAAGTACTTTTACAAAGGTTTCCTTGCAAAATAAACTTTTAACATAAAAAAAATGCCAGTGGCCTGCTTATTCAGATTTTGGTGAGTGACATGCTCTTGGAAAGTAGTTATATTCTCATTGGGGTTTTCTCTTTCTTACTTTAAGTATATACAACTTCCTTGTTTTTCATAACAGTACTTGAAATTGGAGACATAGATTCTTACGATTTTTTCCTTGAAGGTTATGGGCTCTATACTGCCCTGTTACTCCCACTCATTGCTAGAACATAGGTATTGCTGGTTCTTCTCTTACTGGAGGAGCATGCAAGCTATAAAGACCACACTTTTTTTTTTTTTTAATGTCTTTCCCTCATTTGCTAGGAAAACAACTCCATGGTCCCCTCAGATTGCTGACATTTGGATAAGGCAGCATGAAACAGATGAATTTTCTTATATCCAGACAGAAATAGAAATTACATACAAAATTTTCTTTAAAAAACAGAACAGAGTGACTATAATAGAGCCCACACTAGAAGTCAGGACTCTCGAGTACAGTTGTTCCGTCATAGACTTCTGAGATACTGGGGGGAAAAAATCACTCAAGAACCTCTTGGCACCTCTCTGGGCTGCACCTATAAATGATTATGCTTTTCTATTATAGAGCTCTCGAACATCTATTGTGATACAGAACTATCTCAAAGGAGTTGTTGACAGCTTAGCCAATGCATGGAGTATAAATCACTTGGAGCTTCTGACAGGAATGCAAAATGTACATTAAATTCCAAATCAAGTGGTACAGGAAGGCAAAAAGAAACCGTGGATCATGAACAAGGCATGAACGGATGCCTTAGGAGAGGGGTTATGTGGAACAAATACAACTGTGGCCTATAGTTGGAAAAGGAAAATGCGGCAACTGATGGCATGGGTTACTTTCTCAGGCAGAACTGAAGAGATAGAGATGTCAGATTTCTGCCTCAGATTTGTAAAAGGGCAGTTGTGTGCACCCCAACAACTCCATTCCAGACTGTAAGGTCCAAAATTGTCCAGCTGATGCCCACTTATGTTACTAGATTGTTCTATTAAAAACCCAATTCTTCATGCTTTCTTCTACCTATGTCTTTTGCTCATGGTGTTTTAAGGAACTCTCATCAAGAAGTGGAGTTTAGTTATAGTATCTAGAGTCTGAATGGGGTCATGTCACTTGCTTTGGCTAATGGGATATTAGCAGTTGTGACACAAACAGATGCCCAAAAAGTGCTTGCTGGTTTTTGGTTTTGCTCTTGCTCTTCTGAGATTGTGAGGAGGACATGCCCCAGCGAGGATGCTAAAGAATGAGATATGTGGGACGGAGCCAACATGTTTTTTCTCACTTTTTTTTTATGTGAGTTGCTGTTTATAGAAGATAATTAAAGGAGAGGTGATAGTGGCTACAAAAATGCCCATAATACAATGTTAAAAGAAAGATGATACAAAACTATGCATAGTAAAATCCTTAACATACAACAAATCTGTCTCTCTCTCTAGGCATTGAAAAATGAAGGGAAAAATGTATAGCAAGATTTGAGTATTAGCAGTAGAGTTATGAAAGATTTTAAATTTTTTAAAGATTTATTTATTTAATTTAGAGGTGGGGAGGGACCAGATGGAGGGGATCTTCAGGCAGACTCCCCGCTGAATGCAGAGCCCTAAAACAGAGATCAATCTCATGACCCGGAGATCATGACCTGAGCCGAAACCAAGAGTCAAATGCTTCACCAACTGAGCCACACAGGTGCCCCTGAAAGCTTCTAACATTTTAATATATTTTTAAAATTTCTAATTTTTAACACAAAGCATGATTATTTTAATGGTTAAAAAATAAGTAACTTAGCAAAAATATCATAGAGAACAATGGCATTTTTTTTCTTCCCCTAAAAGAACTCAGTTGAAATGTCTAAGGGGGGAGGTCTTCCATTTGTGGGAAAATGGAATAGATGGCACTTTTCTCCCAATAATTACAACAATAAATCTGGGACATTATGTCTTAAATAAGATGAGTCTTACAGGTGAAGAAAAAAGAGATCTCCTAGAGCTCTCAGGAAACAAAGAGCAAAACGGTAATGAGTTTCCTAGGGGTTTTTTTGCCCCACATATTCCAGACCTGGAGCTGGCAAAGCCGGGCGACCTGGATGCCGATGGGTAGAGACAAGAAAAGCCACAACAAAAGCCTGTTCTCCCTAGGACAAGAGGAAGAGCAGCCTACCAAGACAGGAAACACTTAGACGGTCACTTCTCTACCTCGGCCAAACACCACAGAAATAACCTGTGACCCACCCCAAGCCACTCCAGCAAATGATGAGCATCAATTCCATCAATTCCATCAATTCCACCTTCTCCAGGCTGTAAGGAAGTGTCTCACCCTCCTGTGTCCAGACCAAAGCTAACTATTACAATTGCAGCTAGCCCAAGAAGACTCAGAGTTGAGCAGAGAAAACTTTAAGGCACTCTCATGTTTAATACTTCTGTGTGAAATACGGCATTTGGTGCACTTATCACGTGTAAGTAATGTTGAGATTAACAGGTCAGGATCATGGGTCTAATCTACCATCTGTGAATACTTGATAAAGACAAGATTTTAAATTGAAATCTTAACTAAGTACACAAACAATTCAGCATATTTAATATAATTTAAGAATGACGATTTTTAACTTTATATTAGATTTATGGTAATTACTTAAGCATTTGGGATGGCCTGTCATAAAATTGAGAACGCTCAAAAATAAAATGGAATTTACTAAATCTGTACAGTTTGAATGTTTAAAAGAATCTCACTAAGTTTAAAAACAGAAAGAAGCGTGAATCAAAGGCCTATTAAAAGTGATCTGTTAAACTTGATGGATTTATAAATAGAATAAGAAGATCTATAACTTTAGGAAGTAGGCTTTAAAATTTATAACTCAATCAATTATTAACTATCATACCAATTTAAATCTTTAAGAAATCTTTTGAATGCATGAAATCTGCCCCTACAGAGGCAGAATCCCTCACACTGACATCAACATTATAAGAACACGTGGTATGATTATCATTGATGGGAAATTCTTGCCAGGTTTCTCCAGTGTTTTGCTTTCCATCACATCTAGAAATCCTGTCAAGTTCCAGGGAGTCTTTCTAAGGACATCTGGGTTATCCACTCCTTCAGTAGAGGGTCTGTCTTTATTAAATCTGTTTTCTCTCTGCAGCTGCCATCTTGCCAGGGAAGAGCAGATGTTAGATAAACATTTGTTTGAATTAAGCTTAATTAGCTACATTTCTCAAGCTCTATTTTAAAATGGCGTATGCTGGGATGAGACCGTGATCCTGAAAAGATTTTGTGTTCATGGCGCACTTTCAAGTACTAGAATTTTAGATTCAGGATGAAAAGATGCAGAAGAACCAGAAACCCACCAGCCATATTTACAACATGAGCACCAGTGATGATAATAATGTCAAGCAGCAGTTGGTCCTGTCCAGCTCTCTTGCAGTTTGGTAAGAACTGTTGACTGCCTAGAACTTGCTATTTTGTATCTGCAAGAGGCAAAGCTCTGCCATGTCCCCCTACCCAGTCGTATGTCTGAGGTCCTGGCTGGTCCTTGTATTATGCTTCTTCCTAAGGAGCAAGTTTTACCCCCACGAACTGCTTCAACATAGAACCACACACGGTTTGGCATTCATTGCTGGAACCTGATGTGCCATGATTTCTAATATTAGAATTTTAGACACCACAGTTCAAAGATTTAAGGGATTTCAAACAACATGAAACACACCATTAATACATCATAACTCATAGTGTAGCAAAAAATAATTTCTATGTATTGAAAAAAATTGGGGGGCATATCCATGAAATATAGACTCGTTGAGAATCACTATTTCAATCCCAGGTCTATGACTAAAATCAGCATTTATTCTGAGACACTACAACATAAAGTGAATGAAGAGATTTTTAAATGTTATTTAAATAGACCATTTTAGAAACCAACTTTTACTTAAGGTCTGTATTGACCATATTTTCTTTTCTTTCATAATGTAATATATATTCTCCCCGAAGAGAAAGTTATTTAAAATAACAGTATAACTTACATAAGTTTGCACTCATATGAGATTTGCATTGCAAATTAATCCAAGATCACTAACAAGAGAATAAATTAATTTATATCCTTTTCGACTGAATACATTCATCTACTAAGCAAACTCTTCTCCAGTTTCACTTTATGTAGTAATTTTCTCTTGGCAACTTCATTTTTATTATACCGGTAACCCACATTTATGCAGTAAATTCATAAATACAAGTAAACCAGCAATTTTCAATCTCAGCATCATTGATTTTGAGCTGACTACTTTTTTGTTGTGGAGGTCTGTTCTGTATGTGAGGCTGTTTTGCTGCATCTTTGGTGCTGTTAGAAGTGACTGGCATTTTCCCAGCTGTAATAGACAAAAATGCCTTCAGATATTGCCAGATGTCCCTGGGGGGGAGGGTGGGGCATGCACAACTGTCCCCAGCTGAGAACCATTAAGTTAAATGAAAACAAGACACCTATTTTCCTAGCAAAGTTAGTTTATATCCTTATGATCAATTTTCTATATATACATATATAAACAATGGATAATAGATACATTTTTAAAAAATAATCATTTGTATTGTTCTGTTATGGCTACTCTGTAGCATATAATATGAACACTCTTCTACAAATGAACCTGTCTACTTCATCATTCTTAATGGCTACATAGCATTCCATTGCTTAGATAGAATATAGTTTATTTGTTCAATTTACTATTTTCCGATATTGAAGTTATTCCCAGTCTTTCTCTCTCACAGACAGTAATATGATAAAAGTGCTCATTTGGTTGGTTAAGATATTCTTGGGAAACACTTTCTTTCCCTATGAATTTTAAAGATTTTTGTGTTTCATTGTGTTCTGATATTAAGAGAGACTGGAGAAAAATAAAAGTCCAGCATGCTTTCTTTTCATATTTTCTCAGTTGCATGTGCCTTCAGGAAATGGGAAGGATTCTCCTTTTATCCTGAAGTTGAGAATTTTTATCTTTAAAATATCAATTTTTATTACTGATCCTTGCTGGAATACAGTGCTCTTTTTCAGTATTTAGGCACAATTCCACAATCTTTTCAATAAGATTTTCTCCTGTTGTATTCTTAACATATTCTCAGTTGTGGTTTCCCTATTTCAAAGACATGGATTACCCTTATGTTGGATTATCCTGACTAGTTTCTCCTAATAGCTTTTACTTCTTCATTTCCCCCCTGCATTCATTGTGAATCAAAAATCTTTCATTTTATGTTAGTGTTTCAGTTTGTTTCTCAATTTGGCAACATCTTTTTTTTTTTTTTAGTATTTTAATTTTAATTATACCAAAACCCACTACTTATTATGGTAAGTTAACGAATGCAATTAAGTCAGGTTTCTCAGCCTTGGCACTATTGACATGGAGGCTGGAAACTTTTTCACTGCAGGGGTAAGGGTCTCCTGTGCATTGCAAGGTATTTAAAATTTATTGAACCTTATGAGTTATTTATTAGTTCTTGAACATTGTTCTGGTCCTTAATTGGTTTTCTCAGCTGTTTTTTCTTTCTTTGTTTCTAAGTCAGTCTGAGTATGCTTTTATTTACTAACTGAATTAATACTCTTCTCAAGTTCTTCTATACCATGAAGGTCTTTCAGGGAATTATTTTTCTATTTCTTGAATATCCGCTTTTCCAGAAAAGATTATTTATATGTGTGGAGCCCCCTCTCTCTTTGTCCCTCCCTCTCTCCATTACTATTTCTTTTTTTTTTCTTGCTCACGATTAATACAACTCTATCTTTCTGTTCTTTGTTCTGAAGTTGTACTGTGCAAATTCTGTTTGGTTCTCTGCCCACCTTATCAGAGAGCAGTTGTCCACGACTCTGCGGGCTGGAATTGATATTCCAACTCCTTTACTAAGCCTGTGTGCCAGCAGTGGGAATGCTGGGGGCGGGGGTGATAACTGCACAGAAACTGGGTTCATCTGCAGTCTTGGTTAGAAGAATTATGGCATGCTCTCTCCTCTGCAACTTTGTTATGTATCCCAGGATAGGGTTACCTTGAGCTAGTTGGGAGTACATGCTGTCACCATTCACAATGGTGGTGGGGAAAGATGCCCTCTGGTGGGATCATTTCTGCCTTCAGCACAGAGCTTCTAGCTTTTGCTGCAGTCCAATAGATCAGCCGAGGTGTTCTCTCTTCCGGTTTCACCTGATACCATCCAGCAGACGTACAGTGATGAATGTTTTTGTTTGTTTGTTTGTTTTAAATATTTTATTTATTTATTTGACAGAGAAGGAGAGAGATCACAAGTAGGCAGAGAGGTAGGCAGAGAGAGGAAGGGAAGCAGGCTCCCTGCTGAGCATAGAGCTTGACGTGGGGCTCGATCCCAGGACCCTGGGATCATGACTTTAGCCTAAGGCAGAGGCTTACCCCACTGAGCCACCCAGGCACCCCAGTGATGAACATTTTTAAGCCTGTCAATCTGTACCCAAAAATTGACCTCCTAAAAGATTTTACTGACTACATAGCAATTACCAAACTAAAAAAGATATCTATTTCCTTATAATCTTGCCAATCTTGCTAATTAGAATTCTTATTGTTACTGGGTTTTTGTAAAAATTAAAAATAAAACTATAGAAAAATGTAATGTATTTCAATGCATTCAAATATTTTAAAAATGTTTGAAATCCACATGCAATATTCTGAGAGCTTAAAAATATCAATGTGTTCACACAAACTGTGTAACATTCTAAACAACAGGAAGTTAGAGGGACCTTAATTAATATGTAAAAAGTCCTTATGAAAGTCAACTTTCAAAAGCAATCTCTAAGGAAAACATATAAAACGAGTGGTTATTGAAAATAGAACAATAATCTTAAATGTTCTAAGACACAGTATTTTGGGGGGAAACAACGACTTTATTTTTTATAGACAGAGGTTCAGAAATATTTCAAAGAGTAACAGATTTTTCACTGAAATTCAGAAAGCAAGGATACTATTATTCTTTCCATGAACACACACAGAGGAGCGCCAACTGGTAGGGTCACATGACTACATCCATGAGACAATGAGACAAGAGCTGCAAATAAAACTGAGCCTATGCTTTTTTTTTTTTTTTTTTAAGATTTTATTTATTTATCAGAGAGAGTGGGAGAGAGAGCGAGCACAGACAGACAGAATGGCAGGCAGAGGCAGAGGGAGAAGCAGGCTCCCTGCTGAGCAAGGAGCCCGATGTGGGACTCGATCCCAGGACACTGGGATCATGACCTGAGCAGGAGGCAGCTGCTTAACCAACTGAGCCACCCAGGCATCCCGAGCCTATGCTTTTATTAACACATGAAATCCTAATGCAAGGTCTTCCATCCACCCATCTATCGATCCATCCATCATCTGCCTAAAATGATTTGAGACATAGTTATACACTATAAAATTCAGTGGTTTTTAGTATATTCAAAGAGTTTTGCAACCATCATTCCTGTCTAATAATTTTAACCCAAAAGAGAACCCTGTACCCCTTAACAGTCACTCCTCATTCCCCTCTCCCCACCAGTCCTGGGAGCTACAATCTACATGATGCCTCTACAGATTTATTCATTCTAGACATTTCTTATAAATGAAATCATATTGTATGAATTCTTTCATTTAGTAGTGCTTTCAGGGTTCACCCATACTGTATCATTTCTGTGCCTCATTCCTTTTAATGGATGAATAATATTCCTGTGCATGGATAGACCCTATTTTATTTATCTACTTATGAGTTGTAAACATCTGAATTATTTCCACTTTCTGGAAAAATTTTCTGCAATTTTTAAAAAATTTTAATGAAGTATAGTTCAGTCATTGTTGTAACATATGCTTTTAATATAGGGTCTTTTAAAAACTAATCCCCCCCCCTTTTTTTGTGCAGGGCAAATAATTATAAGGACTCAGAGCACACAAATATTCAGCATTAAAAGAAAGTGGAAACAAACTCCAAATAGGCATTTTCAAAACTTCCAGTTTGTCCCCAGCTCTCTCTGACTGCAGAACAGATCTCTTGATTACTACATTAATGACTTGACTTTATTTCTTTCTCCCCTAGGTAGGAAAAGGATTAAATAAACAAGCTCCCATTTTTTAACTGCCACTGCATACGCAAGGGAGGAATAAGAAAAAAAGGGTATTTTGTCATATTTGGCCTACGAAATCTAATTAATTTCGGATTTGTTAAGTTTGGCATAAGGTACCAAAGAATTGCAACTGGTCTATTTCAAATATCAAAATATAAGACAAGACTTCTGGACCGAATGTTCTCCAGAGGAAGGGGGGTGGTCACTAACAAAATTTCCTCCTATTGTTGTGATAATAGGTGTCTCCAGCTTTTACTTCTCCTGCCTTTTGTCTTACTGGGTAATCATGGTTTTGAATATTGGGGAAGGCAATGAATTGTGAGAAGGCCCTTAGAATTAAGTCCCTGGGAAAAGGCTCTTGCCTTATAAACTGTGCAAAACCAGAAAGGTGCCCTTCCCATTGTAGTCCATTCAACTTGTCCAATTGTGTAAGTTGACCTTTGAGCTTTTAAATTTTGTTTTTCAAGGTATGGGGTACACCAAAAAGGAAACAGATTCAAGAACTCAGCCTGCTAAATATCTTTGCCTCAAACATTCTATGACAATAAGCAGCACAACTATGACAAACTTGGGTCCTGACAGGTTTAAAACCAAGTGCAGTGGCTTTGGATTCAGAAGATCAGAATCTCTATCTTGACCACCCACATAGCAGTTGTGTGTTCGTGGTCATTCTTACCCTCCCTGGGATACAATGTTCTCATATGTAAAATAAGAATGGTGGATACAAAGAATTGCTAAGGGGATTAATGAAGACAACATATGTAAAGATCATGGCAGACAGTAAGCACTCAATGTGAGGTCCTCTGATGTGAAAGTGATGCATTCTAAAACCCATTAGATTTAGACTGTAAAGCTCTGCTGTCCAGTATGGTAGCTACTGGCAACACATGGCCATGAATTAACTGAAATTAAATAGGCTTCAAAATTCAATGCTCAAAAGTCATATGTGGCTACAGCTACATACTGGATAGCACCATAGTTATCACTGCCGTCAACAAGGAAAGTTCTATTGGACACTGATGCCATGGAAGTAACAGGATTACCAGAAATCTAGAACACTAAATTTTTGCCACTAATCATGCAACTTTAGCAGAACAACTTTTATCTCATTACGTGACTGTTCCTTCCATGGTAAAATGGAATTAATGCCTCTGCGGCAGTTGTGGGAATCAGGGGCACTGAAATCACTTTTTTTCTGGCTTTCTTATCATTCCAGGACCCCAAGATTAAATTACGCACTACTCTGAGGTGACTCAATAGGTTCAGCTCTTTGGGAGTTCATTATTCATAGTCATGATTTGATATTATTCCAACACACCTGTAAGTAGTTAAGAATAGCATATGTTCAATAGCATACCAAGCTACCTGCAGGCAATTTTGGTGGCGATGAAAAGAAAAATATTAACATAATGGAATAAGTTTTCACTGGCAAATGGCCTTTTGTAGACTACTAAATTCTCGCAAGGTTTAGGAAAGATCAGAGATCCTATTTCCTACTTACTCACTGGTTTCACTTTAATGTCTCAGTCTGCCTTTTCCAGCAACAATAATCTGTTGCTGTCACTCTGGAGTAATACTGCATATTTTATCTAGATGACTAGAATATGCCTGTTAGTTTCTCTGTTAAAAAACCAAGTAATAGATATTGGAGGGTCATAACTTCTCTATCACAACCAGTGAACTTCTGCTATTATAGCATGAAAACAGCCATCAATGATGTGAACATAAATAGGCATGGCTGTGTGCCAATATAACTTTATTTACTAAAATAGCCCCTCACACCTTAATTTGCCAACTCCAGATCCAGAAGGATGTATAAGATCATATTCTTCCTTGTTCTTCCCCACACTGCTTTTTTTTTTTAAACCACAGCTATATGTTTTTCATTTAGTTTAATTTTTTGAACATAGATTACATCCTGCAAGTGATCACAGGCTTTTAAATGTTTAATTTAGAAATGTCAAAACATAATTTTTCTTCCCAGTTTTATTAAGACCTTGAATAAAAAACAGTCTAATTTTTTAGGATGATTTTCCCCCTCAGCAAATTGAGAGGGATGTATACAGCATATAAGTCATAAAAGAACTAATTAAAAAAGATTCACAGATCTAGTCAGATCCTTTAAAGTTTCCTGGCTATTTGGCTAATTTATGAATTGAATTAAAATGTAAATACAAAACCAAAATTGAGCTAAGTGCCATAATGTCGTTATTTCTTAGACAGACATTACTGTTCAAGACTAACCAATTGAGGTCAAATATTTAGATGATTCAAGTAACAGCTATACAAAAAAACCTAGTAACTTGTGTGCTTGGGTAAAAATGTACTTCAAAGAACTGGTAAGAAATTAATAGACTAGAACCATGAAATCCTAGAGTGGGAAGCATCCTTATGGAGTAATTTGTTCTACCTCATTGCTTCGTGGTTGATGACTGTGGTTGTCATCTCTTATTTCCCCTTCCCTGCATACGCTGTTTGTTCTCAGTCGATCTCCAGCTTTCCTGACGGAACTACCTCCCTTTCTGTCGTTCTCAGCTCTGATAGGTTGGGTCAGGCTGTCTCAGCCTCAGGCCAGCAAGGTAGGTATTTAACAGAGACTCATGACAGCCCTATAAACTCCTGGCTGGAAGGACAGTTTCAGTTATTGTTTCCCGGCCAAAAATAGTCAGTTATCCTAATTCTGAGATGTTTCTTTAATTCCCGGAAGAGAGTAGCTTCCCTCCTTCCTTCCTCTTCCCTTCGTCTTTTCTTTCTGTGTTCCTCCCTCTCTTTCCCCTTCCTTCCCCCTCTTTCCTTCCTGCCTTTCCTTTCAGTCTCTCTTTCTCAGCTGCTCCCTCTCTTTCTTTCAGGGATGTTCAACTTGAGAATATACACTGGCACGAACAGCGGCCATTTTGCCAGCCTGTGGAAATGGGATGGAGAGTGAAGCCAATGAGAGACAAGCTGTTCTGAGATGCAGAGTCTGGGTTCTGAGGTTTTGAGTGTCTGGATCCAGGCTTAACTGTAACCAGAAACCTCTGTCTTTTGTAATCACAAGAGCAAATCAGTTCTCCCCATTTTTCTTAAACTTGAGTTAGGTTTTTGCCAGACAAGAGTCTGGACAAATACCATATGTTAATCAACTGAAAAGAAGGGAATGTTGATACATGGAGGGTGATGGGTAAACCCGCAAATCCGTTAAAATCCCGTGCGCAAAGCAGTTCAAGTAAGAAGTGTATCCTGCTCCGTAGGCTTCTTCCATACTGTCACCTCCTTTCATGGATATTCTTGCTTTGAACAGGGCCAACTTTCCAAAATACTGACCTGACTTAAAGGAAATTGCTGTTGATTCTTATATATGGTGCAGCGGGCAGACTAGAAGGGGAAGCTGGAAGGTCAGAATACGTAGGGAATGCGGGCGTAGGTAACATCTGGAGGACTTCAGCTCCACCAACACCACCAACCATCCGTGATTCTACCCTGTGTTGTCAGTCACAATAGCTGGGTCAACACACACATACCAGGGATTCATTCTACAAATACTTACAGCAACTAAGCTGTGCTTGGCACCAAGATACCATGTGAGCAACATAAACTCAGACACCTGGGCCTTCCGAGAGAGGGAAAAAAATCCTTAATTCTGACACTTATTTGAAAATAAAGAACTATTTGATTGTTATTAATCCTTTTAGACAATAATCACATAAATGATTTAATTCCTTTATCTCCTTCTCCAAATTGGATTCATTAGAAACAACAGTATATGCGGTTATAGGAACATGGACTTTTACAAAGGGCAAAAAATTAGAAATATGCTGATTTTTGTCTGACAATGTACACATTATTTCTTTCATCATACTAACTGGTTATCCACAATCAAGAACCAACACACCTAAAAAGACATTATTAATATTTTTCATTCATTGCATAATGATTAAAAAAGGACATAAGACTGATTTATCGAATGGTTTTTCTCTCCATGGAAAATATGGAGCTAGAGAAAGATGACTTTTTAACTGTTGTCCATCTGTGAAATTTATGAAAACAGTGTGAACTGATAAAAAAAAAAACACAAAAAAACAGAAAAATTTGGCCTGTTAAACATTTCTACGCTAAAAGAAAAACCTTTAATGTTGACAACCGAGCCTCACTAAATGGAACAAGTTTGCGGGTATATATTTCCTTCAGCATTGTGCAGACTGTAGTCGTATTTAAGCCCGTTAGACATCTGTGACACTTACCTGGGCTTCTGGTTTATATAAAATTTTTATTCTTACATTGCAAAATCTGTTAACAGAAATGGTGGTTAACAAAGTTGAGTGGAACTGAAATAATCCCAGAACAACTCAAATTCTGTAATTTTGAAGTCACACCTAAGATGTAAAAGAAAAACTGTGAGGAATGAAATAGACTAAAATGAGAAATACACAGCCCTTAGAGCTTAAAAAACATAATTTTATTTAAATTTGCGTACAGATAAAAATTTACCAAAATTTAAACAAAGACTCAATTCAAATTCCTTCCCACCACAGAAATGGACTTTTTTTTTTTTTTTTTTTTTTTTATAGATTTTATTTATTTATTTGTCAGAGAGAAAGGAGCTAGAGTGAGCACAGGCAGACAGAATGGCAGGCAGAGGCAGAAGAAGAAGCAGGCTCCCTGCCAAGCAAGGAGCCCGATGTGGGACTCGATCCCAGGACGCCGGGATCATGACCTGAGCTGAAGGCAGCTGCTCAACCAACTGAGCCACCCAGGCGTCCCCAGAAATGGACATTATGAGAAAACGCCACATTCTCTCAATTACATTTTCCCAGCCAGTAGATTCTGGACGGACAAGAGAGGGGAGAAAAGATACCAACACAACAGAATTTGATCTTCAGCACGGTCTTGTCTTGAAATGACTTAATTATGGAGATTTCCATAAGAATCAGCATTCTTCAGTTTTGACATTGAAATAGACCCTTCTATGCCAAAATCACAAATAAGGCTTCTGGCTGTATTTTTAGTGTGAGGTAAACAGTATATTCAATATTAAGGCAAACAGTCGAATACACATGTGGGATATTAATGTGGATCATCTACTGTACGATAGTATGTTTTGGAACATTCAGGGATTTTCTAAGCATTGGAATTAGAAACTCGTAGAAGCTGTTGCAGTGCACAACACTTCTGAATGTCTTAGCTGTGTCTTTTTGAGAGTCTGTCAAATGGAATCCTGAGTTTTTTTACAGCATGCATTTTTTTTTTTATTAAAAATTGTTGTAAATTTGTTGTAAATGAACCAAGGTCTGTTCTCAAATTCTATGTATATACACACACTGTTTGGCCAAATAGACTGCTCCCCCAAAGCTGGTGAAACATGCCTAGTGAGCAGGCTTACCATGATGGAAAAGTATGAGAACAGGACATGGATAAAGGTTCTGAGTGAAATCAGATTATTTGGTTGCCTAGCTGTCTTATTCAAGAAAATGCAGAAATGTAGATTTAAGAACTTAGGTACAGTGATTCATCCCCTGGCTCATCCTTTCTCCTTTTTCCCCCAATGGGATAATCATTTCCTTCACAGTGATGACAAAAACATTACTTTTTCTGGCAAAATGGACTTCTTCCTCCAAGAGGTCAGGACAGAGCTGTCACTTCTTGGCCACGCTAGCCACAGACTTCTTGGCTGCGTCCTCCAGGTCGACGGCCGAAGTAATGGGGAGTCCACTGTTATTGAGAATGTTCTGGGCCTCGTGGACATTGGTTCCTAGAAGGTGGGGGTTAGGGGGGTACGAAGAGTCACTCAAATGAAACTGGAGGTGGTCCCCCGGGAAGTTTCCTACGAGCAGAAATTGTGCAATGCCCAGGTCTCATGAACACAATTTAATTAAACTCAGTTCCAGCTTCTTAGGATCCAGATTTAGCTATTTACATATATTCAGATGATGAATATACTTTTTTTGTTTTATGGTTTTTGTTTTGTTTTGTTTGCTCTTTTTACCTCAAATACCTGGCATTACAAAGATGCTACCTATATTTTTTCTGGCAAATCATGATTTGCAAGGTTCTTACAAGACTGTGAACAAAGAAAAACTAGTGACTACTTAGTCAAGTAGTTTGAAAGAGGAAAATCCTCTGGAATGGATCTATCCCTTGCTTGAATAATCTGAATACGGAGTCTAAAGAAAAAGAATGGGACAGAATATTGAAAGTAACACAAGAAGATGCAAGGACTGACCAATCCCTAGCTTTTCACCAGGAAATGAATCAATTACAGGTTTTAATCAAGGTTGTTGACAGGGAAGAGGGTGTGGCAAGATCTCTAACAAGTGGTGGTCTGGCTAGAAAACAAGATGAAAGATAGGAATTGCATGAGACCAATGGTTTTTTGTTTTTTGGTTTTTTTGTTTTGTTTTGTTTTGTTTTTAAACTGATGAAAAGCTGAAATTTCTGCTGATAATCTATAGTCAAGAGGCTTTCATGCAGGTTTGGCCCATGCCAGAAGTCATTTGTCTTAAAGACCTCTTGAAATGAAGGGTCTGAGTTGGCACTCAGCTAACGTTCTGAAAACCCACCCACTGATGGCACTGGTCTACTGCTTTGGGAAGGACAGCATTCCACACCTCTGTTCTTGCTTCCTCCCCACTCTGTCTGACAGAAAGGGCAGAGGACCCAAAAAGAGCACTGCAGCCTCTGAGGGGGTGTCTCAGTGTCCCACTTCTGCTGGATTTGTAGCTTCTGCAGGCCAAGCTACCCTCCACTCCCTTGCCCAAAGGTGTGCTTCTGCAGCTGACTGTTTAGCATGCAAACTGCCTCTCTGTTCTTTCAGAGCGAATGAGCCCGTTGGAGAAATGTGATAAAATTTAAGAGTCTAATGAAATACCTCATCTTACATCATTTCCTATGCTTCTATCTAGTTAGCAAGACAGAGCCTATTTATAAACAAAGACCTTGAAATATAGGCCTTGGAGGACCTACGTGTACAAATAAAAAGGAGGCACTCGGTCAGCATGTTTCATCCAAAAAGGCAAAGGCAGAGTTAAAGAGGAAGAGTTGTGCTAGCAAGGTGACACAGTGTTGATTCTCCTGGGAGCCTGGGGTCCCCATAGTGGAGGGGAAGGGGACACCTGGCACTGCGCCTTTAGTTTAAGGCTGACTCACTGCTGTTTCACACAGCAATCTGCTGAATGGCCTCTGTGGATAGCAACAACTCAAAAGGTAGGAAAGTTGTTACCTAAGATCCCCAGCTTCTCATTCTGGCTCTGTTGTACGTTAGTTGTGTAACTCCTTTGAGTCTCAACTTCTTTATCTCCAGACATAACATTAGGATCATCTGCCCTATAACTAATACTCATTAAGCACTTTCATATTCCAGATATGATGCTAAATGACTTGTGAGCAGCGCATGAAATCTTTACGATGATGGTACCTAGATCTTACTGTCCCTCTTTCACAGATGACACAACAGAGATGAGAAGTTGAACTCTGCTTGCCCTAATTATACAAGCCTTCATGTTCTAAAGATATACCAATCTGTCTCCCTGTCTATAAAATGACAATAATGGGGCGCCTTGGTGGCTCAGTTGGTTCAGCGTTCCAACTCTTGATTTCGGCTCAGGTCATGATCTCAGGGTGGTGAGATCCAGCCCTACGTCGTGGGCTCTGTGCTGGGCATGCAGCCAGCTTAAAATTCTCTCTCTACCTCTCCCTTTGCCCCCCATGCCCCACCTCTCCTCCTTTTTAAAATGAGAATAATAATGCTGATAGCACAGATTGTGATGAGAAGCAAATGGAATAATACATGTGAAAGGATTTCATAAATGTCTGTCTGCGCGTCTGTGGCAGACTTGCCTGGCTGTCCACCAAAGTTTCAAGCTTCTCTTCTATATGGGACAGCTGTTGCCAGGAGGAAGCTGCCCAACCAGGAACTACATTTCCCAGGGCTTCTTGCATCTACGTGGTATCACATGAGTGAGTTCTGGCCAAGGGCATGTGAGTGGACATGAAACACACACCTATGAAAGTTGCCAATATGAGCTTCTGTAGTCACCCAGTTTTCCCTGTCTGCACTCTGGAACATTGCCAGCCAAGACACCTTTTTGAAGATGGCAACAACTCCTTCAGCATGGATACTATCATAATTCTGTAGAGCAGAGCACCCCACTCACTCACCCTCTTAGCCTTTATGTGAATGAGGAAGAACATTCTATTATGTTAGGACTCACATTTTAGCGTTTCTCTGTTGTTACAGGAGTCAGTATTACTTTAACTGATATGTTACTTTTTTAAATTTATTTTTTATTTATTTTCAGCATAACAGTATTCATTATTTTTGCACCACACCCAGTGTTCCACGCAATCCGTGCCCTCTATAATACCCACCATCTGGTACCCTACCTCCCACTCCCCGCTCCTTCAAAACCCTCAGATTGTTTTTCAGAGTTCATAGTCTCTCATGGTTCATCTCCCCTTCCAATTTCCCCCAACTCCCTTCTCCTCTCTAACTCCCTATGTCCTCCATGCTATTTGTTATGCTCCACAAATAAGTGAAATCATGTGTTGGAGGGGATGTGGAGGAAGGGGAACCCTCTTACACTGTTGGTGGGAATGCAAGTTGGTGCAGCCTCTTTGGAGAACAGTGTGGAGATTCCTCAAGAAATTAAAAATAGAACTTCCCTATGACCCTGCAATTGCACTACTGGGTATTTACCCCAAAGACACAGATACAGTGAAAAGAAGGGCCATCTGTACCCCAACGTTTATAGCAGCAATGGCCACAGTCGCCAAACTCTGGAAAGAACCAAGATGCCCTTCAATGGACAAATGGATAAGGAAGATGTGGTCCATATACACTATGGAGTATTATGCCTCTATCAGAAAGGATGAATACCTAACTTTTGTAGCAACATGGACAGGACTCACTCACTATGCTGAGTGAAATAAGTCAAGCAGAGAGAGTCAAGTATCATATGACATGTTACTTTTTAAGTGTGGTGGGCAGCTTCCAAAAGTGGCTCTGCTATGATCAGTCCCCACCTCCGGGTGCTCATGCCCCTGTATAATCCCTTTGGCTGTGGTTGGAGCCAGCAACTTGCTTCTAATGAGTAAGAATAGAGCAAAAGTGATGAAAGGTCATTTCTAGGACTAAGTCACAAAAGCCCATGTCTTCTTTCTTGCTCCCTCTGACTCTTTGTTCATTCTGATGAAGCCAACTGCCGTACTGTGGACTGTCCTATGGAGAAGTCAGCAAGGACGGAACCCAGGACTGCTTTCCAGCCGAATGCCAAGGAGTAACTGAGGCCTACAGTCTGATAGCCCACGAGGAACCACATCCTGCCAATGGCGACAGGAGTGTGTTTGGAAGCAACCCTTCCCTAGAGGAGTCTTGACATAACCCTAGCCCTGGCTGACACTTGGAAAGCCGCTTTGAGACCTTGAGCCAAAGGACCCAACTAAGCCACACCCAGATTCGCTACCAGAGAAACTAAGAGATCAACAACCTTCCTGGTGTTACGCTGTTGAATTTCAGGGCAGTTTGTTATATAGTGTTTACTTAACTAATGAAGATATTAAGATTTATTATTTCATTAATACAACCTCAGTGTTCATTTTGATTCATTTGGTAAAGTTTCAGGCAAGGTCCCGGAGGTTGAAAAGTAGGACAAAGGATCAGACTGTGGCAGGTGTTCAATGCAGGGCTAAGGGATTGTGACATTAATCTGTGCATAGGACTTTCATGGAATCATGACACGATGTGAAGCCAAGTCCTGACTGACACAGAATGGAATTGGTCTTTGGACCACAAGGTCAATGAAAGTTAAATATATAAATTTCTATCTCCTTCAGCAGAGACACGGACTAGAGTTCTCTGCCAGGGGAGAAATCTAAATTAGGATTTTAAAGAAAGGCTCTCCTCCCTCTTCCCTTTCTCTTCAGAGTGTCTCCAATCTCAACAGACAGCCCCCAAGAACCCCATGCATCAAAGACGCAGGTTCACCTGCCTGAACATTCCTCATCTCTGACTCTACCCTCCTTTGGTGAGAGTCCTGTGCACACAAATCTTGCCCAAGCCTGTCAAGCTCTTTCTGTGTAACTGGACTGGTACAAGAATCAGCAGTGCCAGTAGGAGTGGTAACATTAACAAAAGCAATAATATCAGCTCTCACTTAGCATCATGCATTGTCCTAGGGTCTCAAGTATATTAGTTCATTTGTTCCTCAGTGGCAACCCTGAGATAGCTACGGTTCCTATTTTCCTTTTACAGAGGGGAGGACTGAGGCACAATTAAGTTAAAGGTCAAAGTCTAGCTAGCCTGGCTAGTAATAGCTAGGAAATAGTGGAATAAACACTGAACTTGATCTTGCACTGGTTTGAAAGACTTCTGGACCTAATGCTTAAAACATTGATGCTGAACCTTGGATGATCCCTTCTTACAATTTTTATAAATACATGACATCATCATCATCGTAATCACAATGATGATAATAAAAAAAGAATCTTTGTTTTTCAGTCTTCCCGCAATACTTTATTTGAGACTTTGAACTGGTGAGTTTCGTGTTTCTAAAAGACCTTGTGAGCCAGGTGTTTATAAATGAGTTCTTTTTATTCATTTATTTACTTTTTTGGCCAAGGGCACTGAGGCTTAGTGATTGGCAGGATTCAGTCTCAAAATCCTTTGTTCTTCCCACTCAGTTTTTGATTTCTTGGTGACTCCTGTTTGACATTTAAAATCTGTAGCACTTTCCCATGCATGAGATCATCTAAACTTCAATGATGCTATAAATTACTTAAGAGCAGGTACAACTCAGGTGTCCTGACCTCCCTGTCTGGCTGTACCTACCCTACCCAGTCTCCTACTAGAGGAGGGACCACGTGGTGTTCTTTGCCTGGAGGCAGATGTGGACTGTCCCCACAGCACGACTGCACCTGATCCAAGGGTGATCCAAATACAGGTGAGAATCTGAATGGGTAGTATACATGAAATAGAACGGGGCAGCCCTGAGAAGACATACACAGCTCTAAGTATTAAGCATGCGAGAGGAAGGCAGTGCAAACATGCAGAGAGGAGTGCTGTCAGGGCACAGGCTGCTGGAGAGATGCTCCGGAGGGCGGCCTCCACGCTCTAGCTTCCTTCTCCTGGGGACCAGCTGCATCCTGGCTTCCATCCACTCTGAGAACTGCTTATGCACTTTTACCTGTATTCCTTTCCATGGCTATAGATGAAACCAGCTCTTGACCATTTTAGGTTTTTGATACTACTTGAACTAGTCTCTCTTCCTTGCAACCAAGAAACCTAAGTCAGTTCCTTAACTAATGCCTTGTTCTGGAAACAACGTAGAGCCCGGTATTCCAAAAGGGGTGACATGACTGATTTAGAAATTCATGAACTGCAGAAATGCCGGGCTGTTGGCCTTGAGTCCTCCACCTAGAACTCTTGCCTTCTCTCTGCTCGGCTGACACCCAAACGTTTGTGAGATACCTGTTTAAATGGCATTTTGTTGGGGATGCCTTCCTTGTCACCACTCCCCCACCCTCAAACTAGAGCAGGGGTTTGTCAAAGAGCTTCTACAGTACCTTGTACATCCAGAATCATAGCACTATTGGGATTGCTCACTAACATTTCTCTCTTGCCCACCAAACACAAGCTTCGTGGGGGCTGACACTGTGCCAGGCCGGCCCACCAGGATCTCTCCGAACTTGGTGCAGCAGCTGTTACGAAGCACCTGCTTGTTGATCGACCGAATGACGATGGACAGACTCATTACATGGCAAGTGTGCTTCAGGAGGTGAGGTGTGGGAAGGTGCTTTTCTGATCACTTTGCTGGCCTGATAGCCCCCAAATAACTACTAGCATTGAAAGAGAAGCCCCAAATCACCTGAAAATAAGGCGCGACTGTTCCCGAGTTTCTTGGCTTCCATAGTGGCCTCCTCTAAAAAGCGCTGAGGAGCAGCTGGCTGGCGGAGTGCCTGGAGGACTCCAAGCTGCTGCCCCTCCTTTGGCCCAGCAGCTCTGCTTCCCTTGAGCTTGGCCTTCCACCGCCCTCTTGCTCAAGGTTAACAACGAGGGGGCGGGGCCAGAAGAGGGGGGTGGAACAGCTCTCAGGAAAATGGGCCATTCTCTCCTTCCAGCTGTTCCTACAGGGCCATATCAAAATGCCTAATTGCTTCACAATTCCAGGCTCCATTGAAGTGAATTTTAATTATGCTTGCAGTTACACTTTAATTATAGCCTTAATTATTAAGTACAGGCTAAGCATACTCAGAACCCCAGCATGTGCAAGGGAGGGACAGGGAAAGGAAGGAAGAAGAGGAGAAAATGGAGAGAGGAGAGGGAAGGGGAGGGGTGGGGGACAGAAAGGAGTTGGTGGGGGGAGGGGAAAGAGTCCTGAGGAATAACCCAGAGAGAGACACACATAAAAATAAAGAGGTATAGACAAGAGTCAGATACAGAGAGCAAGGGCAAAAACTGAGCCCATCAAGTCTCCAGTGCAGCAGCCTCTATCCTGACCCTGCCAGCACTCTGTCCCAGCACCCAGGCTGGTTTCTCCCTGAACCCTTCTGTCTTGCTGCCCACCTACCCTGCTTCCCTCATTACTGCAAGAGAGCAGCTCCAGGGGCGCCTGGGTGGCTCAGTGGGTTGAAGCCTCTGCCTTCAGCTTAGGTCATGATCTCAGGTCCTGGAACCGACCCCCCCCCCCCCATCGGACTCTCTGCTCAGCAGGGAGCCTGCTTCCTCCTCTCTCTCTGCCTGCCTCTCTGCCTGCTTGTGATCTCTGTCTGGCAAATAAATAAATAAAATCTTAAAAAAAAAAAAAAGAGAGAGAGCAGCTCCAAGGGGAAAGTGCGAACACACAGAGAAGAGGGTCAAAAAGAACACTAACAGCGTCAAAAGATCATTGGAAAAGAAAAACAGGGGAAGCCTTGGGCAGATGTTTGCTGATGTGTGGGTTCCTTTCATTGATGCTGCTCTTTTGAATATTCAAGGTTGGTTTCTTCTTGATTCAGCAGGTGGCTGACACCTGCTCCCCAGCCCCTTCCTTGTCTTTATTTCTAAATAGAAACCACCATAGCTGCTTTAAACTCCAACACAGAATTAAGAGTTCCAAAGACAGTGTTTATGCCTGTGTACCCAATTACAAAGGGAGTTGATCTCTTCCCCACATTTAAATAGTGCTGCTGACATCCTCTAATATTTATTAAATGCTGCATTGCTTTTCAATGAGGCTGCAGGACAACAGTTTTAATAACCACCTAAAGAGATAACTGATTGACTCACACTTGTTCAACTTCAAGCACTTCTTAACATCTGTGGGCTGAAAAGCTGCTAAGCTTTTCAAATCTGCCCGATGCCTTAAAAATGGCAATGCACAGAGATTCAAACGGGAATGGTTTGATAATGAAATCTCGGTCTACTGGCAGAGGATATTATAAAAAGAATAATTATTAAATTTTTAAGTTTCCACTGGTGCATGTTTTACCACTGACTTCCTGCCAGCAGGTGGAGTGAGAGAGCTGTAAACAGAGACGCAAGGTTAATTCATCAAAATCTAATACTTGCAAGAGAAGGTACCACTGGACAGAAATTACTGGGTTTTGTTCAAAAGGTACGCCCACTCCCCCCCCACCCCCCAGTTAGGCTTATCACAGGGCTGTGAAGAAAAATACTCTCCAGTCTGGATGTATATGGGAGCTGGGATTTTCTTTTCTTTCTTTTTTTTTTTTTTTAAAGAAAGCAATAGTTGTCACTTACTGAATATACACTAGGTGCAATTAATGTCTGTTGGGTACATGAGTTAACGGGTTCACAATTATCGTATCACTTCAACCATTAGCAACCTTAAAGAAGACCTTGTTGTTTTGTTTTATAGGTTTTATTTATTTATTTGACAGAGATAGCACAAGCAGGCAGAGAGGGAGATGCAGACTCCTTGCTGAGCAGGGAGCCCTACGTGGGGCTCGATCCCAGGACCCTGGGTTCATGACCTGAGCCCAAAGCAGCCACTTAACTGACTGAGCCACCCAGGCACCCAAGAAGACCTTGTTTTTAATCCCTCATTTTACAGATGAGATAATTGAGGAACTGGAAATCTTAGGAACTTGCCCTATGCCCCCAGCAAGTCAAAGGCTAAGCTGAGATTAAGAATCTAGGTTTATCTGACTATAGAGCCACAGGACAACCACACAGCCTGACCTTCTAGTGCTAGAAAGAATCCTAATTATCCTTTAGGATAAATCTCTTGTTTTCACTAGAGGAAACTGAGGCCCAGAAACATTAAATGATTTGTTCAGGTCAAATTACCAGTGAGCCACGACAGGTCTGCCTCTCGGCCTGGTGTTTTAAGTCAGGGCAGTTCTAAATCAGCTAAGAATAGTTTTTACATTTTTAAATAGTTAGGGAAAAAAATCAGAAGAATAATATTTTCTGATGCATGAAAATTACATGAAATTCAAATTTCCGTGTCCATAAATACAGTTTCACTGGCCTACAGCCAAAGTGATTCATTTGCAGATTGTCGACGGCAGAGCTGCTGGGACAGAGTCAGCACGGCCCATAAATCCTCCAATACTTCGACCCTGGCTCTAAGCAATGGTATCTTCCCCCCCTCCGTCCTGGGGAGAAAGGAGGTCAGTGGAAACAAACCCAATTCTACAAAGCAGCAGATTCCTCCTAAAATGTTCTCTGTCCTTTTGCCCTTGATCCTCTTTCATTATTCTCTTTTCAAGTGACAAGCAGATAGAAGAGGTCCATTTTCTTGGTGACATGTAAATTTAGATAACGTATCACATCTCTTTTGTCCTATTACTGTACTGTTAAAAATGGAATACTTCACTGAGAGTCCGGGGTAGAGTCCCGCTGTGTCGGCAGTCCTCCTGTTTGAGACGACGTGCTCCCCACGGCTCACACCTTGCTTGGCACACTGTCGCCAAGGCTCCCTGAGTAAGCCCCTCGGTCGAGCTCGGAATCAGGGTAATGATGGCAGCTAACGTTTACTGAGCCAGGGCCTGTATAGGTTATTTGAAAACGCATCCGCTTCTTACAACAACCGCATGACACTGCTGTATGTTTATTCCCATGTCCAGATGAGAAAACTGAGACTTTATACCTGGTTTGGTCACGAGAAGTTGAGTGACCTTGGGAAGTTACTGTGGTTGGATGAGTATCTTACAGAAATGCCTTGTATCCTTCACCTTTTGGGAAAATCAAGAATGACTAAGATACCCTATAGGACTCTCTCTTTTGTACCCCTATATTCCTCGGTAATTTCTTCTGCTGTGGTAAGAAGTAGCCACTGCTGAGGATGTGAGTGTGACAAGTGTTCTCAAGATGCCAGCGGGAGCCACTGCTCGTAGTGACAGGAAGCCGATGGCCGGGTCGTGAAGCTGGTGTGCACGGACTTAGGATTGTGCTAGCGAGGGTGAGGACGAACTCTAATATATATCCATCAAGGGCTCATGTGAGCTGTTGATGCTTTTGCTTTCAACTATGTTAACTGTCCAAAAAGGCAACATATAAAATATGTTGGTATGGGAGGCTTACTGTTTTTTATTTATTTTTAAAATTTTATTTATTTACTTATTTGACAGAGAGAGAAAGATCACAAGGAGGCAGAGAGCAGGCAGAGAGAGAGGGGGGAAGCAGGCTCCCTGCTGAGCAGAGAGCCTGAAGTGGGACTCGATCCCAGGATCCTGAGATCATGACCTGAACCCAAGGCAGAGGCTTAAGCCACTGAGCCACCCAGGTGCCCCGGGAGACTTACTATTAAACTGGAACCGAATGAATCCTCTGACAAGCAAGAATGCTATAAAATTCTGTACCTACTAGGAATAGAGCCATTCTTGTAAAGAAGGGGTGTTCTATATACCTAAGCATCTGCACGGAGCTCCCCTTCATGCCTTTCTTCAGTCTACCTCATGGCTTTCAACTCACGTATATTCTAACACATGGGTGATTTCAGGACTTTTCGAAGGTAATTTTGGTGGTGTGAGACTTCTGTCTGGAATCCTGATTTCTGGAACTCCACGGCTGCCTGAGAGGGGACATCAGTGCATCGCTGCCCATGATTCTGTACCTGCACGGGGGAACGACTGCGAGATCTCACTGCTCATCTGGTCCTTGAGAAATTACTCTTACAGCCTAAATCTTTCTCAGCTTTCACAAAACCATTCAGAGCTGAGGATGGAGAGGGCTTTAGACTCAGAGATCACGAGGCGTTTCCAGAATTCTAGGTCTTGCTGCTGCCCTCTTCTCTACCCACACCAGGCTGCAACTTAGGCCCCACTGTTTGTCTCTGAACGATGCTTTATTATGGCAGAGCCATGCCTGTTCCTTTCTATACTGTCTACACTGCTTCTGTGCTACATGGCAGAGGTGAGTGATTGCAATGGGGAATACGTGGCCCACAAAGCCTAAAATCGGGCCACTTACAGAAAAAGTCTGCAGACCTTTGCTGTCTACAGTCCACATTTTTGGCCTTGTGGCTGTGGCATACCCAGGCTCATCTCACGCCTTTGCAGCCGGCAGCCCCCGCTTCCTGCTTCTGATGCAGCAGGCAGCTGGATTGGCAGTGGCTGGCGCTTGGCTCGAGTGCTCCCACTCTTCGTTCTCACCTCTGTGGAAGACAATGACCCCAGAGCTCTTTGCCACTGAGCTGGGGTATAGTCTCAGCATCTTTCTTGGTACAGCACTGCAGGCGGTCACTGCTGATAAAGAGAAGGGGGCTGGAGATCAAAGCTGTTTGTCCTGCCTGTTCTCGAACATTCGAGTGGAGTCTTTCCTCCTAGATAGCTCTGTCTTTGGCCAGCCTCAACGTGGTACTCTCCGGGACAGTCTTATTAAGAGGACCACCTGCTACCTCTAAGGTAGGACAGATAGAATCTACCACGGTGTCCCTCTCCTCATCACAATGTGTTCTCCTTCTCTTTGGTGGCCGATCAAACACGACTTTCAAGTGTTATATACGGAAACTGAGGCATGAAGAAATGAACCAACTGATCACTCAGAAACACCCACAAAGAGGATGGTGGTGTTGTGATGTGCAGGACTTATTACGAGTGCCCCACAGAAACAATGTCAGGCTCCTGTTCCTGAGGGAAGGACCACTGGCTAGACTGAGGCGGCCACCTGACCGAAACACAGCCCACGCCCAGGGAAGACCGATCACTGGATGTGCATCAGACGGGCATCTCCTTCCAAGCAGAGCATAACACTGTGGGTCTCCCCTTTGACTACCGCTGGCTCTGCGCTAGCAGCAGAAACACTTCTCTGACTGGAATGTCTGAAAGGAGAAAGACAGCATGTGCAGCCCAGCCACTTCCACTGCCTTTCCTTTGGACTGTGCTCTCCCAGCCCTCCCCTCTGGGTCCATGGTGCCTGTGACTGGGTGTGTCTGGGGTTCAGAGTAAGAAAGATCACTCTCGGTATACAAGGTGCACCTTTGCCTTCTTCAACAGTAATGAAAGTGATACTCTGGTCTCTTAGACCTCTGACATATTTCTCACCAGATTCCCCAGATGGGGAAGGAGCCATTGGGTCTCCTGAAAGACCCCAACAACATGGACCAGTGGGATTCCTGCCTTGCTAAGGGGCACTGAGTAACTTTTTCTTGTGTAAGGCAGCAGATGTCCAACATGGCAAACATTTCAGCTACTCATGTGAACCATCTAGAAGTAAAATGAAGATTCAAAGTGCCATATCTAGTGGATTGTCTGGAAACTTAAATATTCTACCTAAAAAGCTTTCACTGCCCTAAGACCTTGGGTTAGGTCCTATGAGACTTGGTGTGATGTTTAAGTGCAGCAAAGTTTAAACATTCAGAAGTGTTTATTGATTTAGACAATGAGAAGATTTAAGGCTCAATGACAGAGCAGGGTTTTCTCCAGCGTGTCCTCTGGTTTAATACTGCTGCTGATGAATTTAACACTAAGGAGGGTACTCGGGGAGAAGATGCCAGTGACGGGAAGGAGGAGAGGTGACAGACATCCACAGGAAGAAATCAGTCTCAGAAATGGTGTATCCATGGGGCACAGAGAAGGAGGAAGGAGATGTAGAGAAAGCAAGGGGAGGAAGAGTGTGCAGAAATTGGGGACAGAGAGGGGAATGAGGATCAAACACAAAGAGGAAAAGAGACGCACACTGGCCAAGAAGATATGGTCCCTCTTGGAGCCACATCCCACAGACCAACCACAGAACGAAAGGGGGAGTCAAGAGCAGGGAAAGGCGTTTCGGGCAGGCTGGGAGCCGAGGGGGGAGAACAGGTGTACCTTGCCTTAAAAGAGAAGAGGGATTGAGCAAGGAAGAGAAGAAAAAAACTCGGTGCTGAGCAGCTGTTGGGAAATGTGCAAAGAGGCCAGGGACAGAGAGCTAACCCCTGGGCGCTGCTGGGCATCCACACTCACTCCGCCTGGGATCATGCCCCCACTCAGCCAGCGGACCCTTGTTCTCTGCTGACTCTGAGGGGAAGCAGCAAACCCTGAACAAAAACTTTCTCCAGCTAGTCAGCCACAGCAGTCTGACAGGAGTTAGAGGAATAATGGCGCCCTCCTCTTGGTCTCACACCCTCATAGTCACCGAAGACTTGCAGAATGGATGCCACCAAGTGTGTGGAGACACAACTGAACACTCCCTGAACACTTTAATCTTGGAGGTTTCTTTTCCCTTAGGCAGACCAAAGCATCATGTAGCAACTTTACTGTATCTGTGCTAAGAAAGAAACTTGATGTGCTTTGCTCTGAATGGGGCTCCAACTCGTCAGTATAGCAGAGATCAACAGTAAGGACCTGTCCACACCTGCCCACAAGGTGCTAGTCCATTGTTCCAGAAAGTAAAATAAACAGGATACAAAGTTTCTGACTGAGAGATGTTTATGTTCTCAACAACTGTAAAGAGAGTTAAGGACACATTTAGAGAGACTGACAAGGATAAGGAAGGGACCCACAAGGGACTCTTGTTTTGAAAGATTATTTGTCAAAAGAGAAGCAAAATGTTTATGTTGCTGAAACAAACCATTTGGTACTGTATGGAAGAACCAAACTGGAAAGACTTGGCTAAGAAAAAAAGAATCCAATCTACATATCATCTAGGCTCATTATTGTTTATGGCTTAACTTGGAATCATAAGGAACACCTGAGAGAAAAGCAAATTTCTTTTCAGACTTATTTGAGATATAGAAGTTTGCTGCAGGGGTGCCTGGGTGGCTCGGTCGGTAAAGCGTCCACCTTCGGTTCAGGTCATGATCCCAGGGTCCTGGGATCGAGTCCCACATCAGGCTCCCTGTTCAGTGGGGAGTCTCCTTCTCTCTCTCCCATTGCCTGCAGCTCTGCCTGCTTGTGCTTCCCTCTCTGTCAAATACATGAACGGAATCTTAAAAAAAAAAAAAAAAAAAGTTTGCTGCAGATTTAAATGGGACAATAAGGAAAAATGAAATTGTTTTTGGAAAAGTTCTCTAAAGGTATTGGGAGGCCCTGATCTAGAACCGCAAAACTGCCCATACAAAACCTAAAGCTTTGGCTAAAACAGCTTTGCACGCTGAGTACACGAAGGTGTTAATAAATGTCTGTACATTTTTCAAACTTGTCATGGGTTGGGCTACATTAACCATCCAGGTAACTTTTTTGCCAAGTATATATACAAGTTAAAGAGGGGTAAAAAAATGTCTCAGATTATTTGTTCTTTATTCATGCTAGAAACAACTGTGTACAAAACCTAAACCTGCTCCCCCCCAAAAGACAACTGCTCAATTTACCTAGGAATCTTTTATATACAAATAGTCCTGTGTCTCAGCTGGTGAGTTCTGTTGTGATAAGGCAAGTAAATACATGTAATTATAAAATTACCATTTTCAAAGAGGAGAGTAAGCTCTTCCTTACCCACTGGTAAAACAAGTTGTACTTATACAGCTGAGAACAAAGATTTGTCCGCAAAATCCCACTAAATCAAGTCTCATTTGATTAATTAAAACTTATTTCATCAAAACATTTCTAATACACTGTGTGTAGCAACAGAGTCTCGAAAATACGGGTCACAGATTAATGAGAATTATGGCAAGATCTTAGATCTTCCAAATGGCCATTTTGCAAGCAAGAAAAAACTAGCTTCTTTATTTATAGGAAGTAGATGCTACTAACAAAACCTGTTATTGGTTTCTGAAATGCCTGTTATCTTGGTCATTAAAAATCTGTCATTTGTTTAGACTATATAGCCATGTGTCAGAGTGTCTGAAACTTAGCAAGTTAACAAATGTTAGCAATAACACTTATTTATTATTGTAATTCAGACCCCATGTAGAATTTGTCTGCCACACTTAGTTTTTATGTGTCACTGAGCTTTGTCACAGAGGCTGGGGTGATGGGTACCTTTTCCCTTTTCTTACCTGGATGACAGTGCACATTCTGGGGATGTGAACCAATTTTAATATGAGTATGAATAAATATAATTGAAAAATTCATCAGTTAAAGCAGAAAATATCAGTGTTAAATCAGGTTAAATAGCAACTACCACTAGAATTGTCCAGAATGTTCCTGACTCTTCACCGACAAGTTGTTTGTTCAGAAAAAAGGATCCATGTCATGCACTAAGGTTGGGTAAAGTGTAGCTGCATGCACAGACATTTGTGGGAGGAGAATTTGTGTTCCAACCCAGAGAAAGCTAATGGAAAATCTATACGGAGTACAGAGAAATTCCTCCAAAGGTCCCAGTAGTTAGCAACTGTTCCCCACTGGAAGCGCTGAGAACAAGACTTCCTGTGACAGGACATTTTTGGTTTGGGTTGGTTTCTCCTTTAACTAAGCTGTACTGCAGGAGAACAATTTCTAAGACAGCAAGATCTGAGTGTGGTTTACGGAGGAACTTCAAAGTGGGTCGACCTACCCATTTTTCTATCACGTTTCTCCTTGGATCACTCCCCAGATTCCTCCCTCGGTACCTCCACATGTGTCCCATCTGACATTACAGGCTTATCTCAACTAAGGATGACTAGACCACAACGTAATACTTCCGCATTCTCTCTAGCGAGTCCCCACTTCTGACTTGCCGCAGTCCATCAACCGTGCCATCCTGCATTCTCATGGTCATTAGATTTAAAACCCAAATGTCCCTCTTTTTCTCTCTCATTTCCTTTCCTATCTCTGCTACTGTCTACTTGACTTCTAATTCTACATGGCAAACCTGTCCGGGTTTCTAGTTTCCAGCTAATGTAAACTCTGACTACGGACATGATTTCAACTTTGTTTTTGTTTTTGAAGATTTTTTTTTTTTAGTGTATTTGACAGAGATCCCAAGTGGGCAGAGAGGCGGGCAGAGAGACAGAAAGAGAGAGGGGGAAGCAGGCTCCCCGCTGAGCTGAGCAGAGAGCCCGATGTGGGGCTCGATCCCAGGACCCTGGGATCATGTCCTGAGCCAAAGGCAGAGGCTTTAACCCACTGAACCACCCAGGTGCCCCTGTTTTTGTTTTTGTTTTTTTTTTTAATTTAATTTTTTTTTCAGTGTTCCAAATTCATTGTTTATATACCACACCCAGTGCTCCATGTAATATGTACCCTCCATAATACCCACCACCAGGCTTACCAACCCCCTACCCCTCTCCCCTCCAAAACCCTCAGTTTGTTTTAGTCATACTATGTTGTTGCAAAGCCATTACTCTCTCCGGCACAGGCTTCTGATCTACCCAGGTCCTAGGTTTCAGGTTATACCACTTTTATGGTCCCAGTACCAACTGTCAAGTATGGAACAGATCTCATGCCTTGCTTCTGATTCTTTACCAAATTCCCTCTCCTTTCCTTTCCAATGATTCAAATCTTACTTATTTCCATGCTCATCTTGGAAACTCTCCTTTTATAATATCTCTCTGCTAACTCACATCTCTAAATGTACTATAATTATAGTAGTCAATGTTGAATAAGCTTAAAAAGGAGACTATGCCAAAGAAAGTGGGCTGAGCTACACAGGCACTCAGCTTAAGGGACACATTTTACAGAAGTCTCCACTCCCTTAACATAAAGAGCACTGGCTTGGTTTTTATTTAGTTCCTTTTACAGGGCCTTCAGGGGTAATACCATCATGGATTTTCTTCATTTTGTTATTTCTGATTAGTGTCAAGAGCAGAATTAAAGCAGAATTCTTTGCTTTTCTCTTGTACCAACACAACATGGGGAAAGGTCTGATTTGGTGTGGGCTGTTGGTTTCCCAGAAATCACATATGGAGATTAGTGACCTTGATACAAACCATGTTGAGTGTGAGACACATTTTTCACACAAGAGGAAGAAATGAAAACCAGTAGGACTCCAGAAATGTTGAAAGCCCCCCTGCTTTTGGTATCTTGATAAAAGGTCCTCGATGTTCCTAACGGGATAGGGGTCATTCCAAGGGAGGAGAGGAGGGACAACGAGGTCACCAAGCATATTTTTAGACTCAGAAATTTGGGGGGACAGTATTCTTTTTGAGTTCATCTCAAATCATCACATGCAATTCTCCATGGTACACTGCATGGTGGACACTGCAAGGTATTGATATTTGCAAACATGCTGGTGGCTCTCTGGGATGCCCCAGTGGTCATCGCTACTAAGACAAAAGCAGTCTATTAGGGCCAACACCCATTAACATTTTGTATCTATTATCTTGTATTGTTCATTTTTTTTTCTTTTTGTTGTATTTCCCCATTTATCTAATAACTAACATGGCTGTTTCTATTTCTACACATCCTACTTAATATCTAAAGCTCAGTGACCCAAACAGTATTTATTATGTTAATTAATGATTTTAAAAAACCACAAGCATCTATTTTGGAAGTGCATTAACTTAAAAGATACAAATCTGGGGCACCTGGGTGGCTCAGTGTGTTAAAGCCTCTGCCTTCGGCTTGAGTCATGATCCCAGTGTCCTGGGATTGAGCCCTGCATCGGGCTCTCTGCTCGGTGGGGAGCCTGCTTCCTCCTCTCTCTCTGCCTGCCTCTCTGCCTACTTATGATTTCTGTCTGCCAAATAAATAAATAAAATCTTAAAAAAAAAAGATACAAATCTGATTGTCTAAGAAATTGGGAAATTGCAAAGTTTCTTCCTAGTAGCTCTAAGACAGCAAGATAGACCTCTGCGGCAGGCAACAGAGATTATTAGAGGAAAAAATATCAGATATGGTATTTTGCTTAGTGCAGCATGTGTATTATCCAGAAACACAAAATACAGATATAGGAGAGGGGTAATTTAATACTTCTGGAACACTAAGTGCAGTGAGAAAATAAAAGAAATGCTCTTTGTTAAGAAAAAAATAGTGAAGTAGAAAAGTAAAGTGGAGTAACTTTGATTTCTATGAATGCACTCACAATAAATGATTATGGGCCTCTGCTGAACCATTCAAGCATACAAGGGATCACAAGAAAGAAGGAGCCCACCGAAGTATACACTCATTTCTAAGCAACAGACGCGAGTCTAATCTGCTTCAAGAGACTTGCTCCCTTTGAAGAACACAATCAGCACTGACTTTTAGAACCTGAGGGTTACTGGTCACTTGGACCCTGAAAACACTGTGACATCCACAGTGAATTATACATACTCTGATGACGCCACTAACTTCTTGATCAGTTTTTTCAATGCAGCTTTGCCAGTAACCTTTCCTTTTATTGAAATTATTTTTATAGTGATCAATTATGTCACATTTACATTTTTAAGGAGGTTTAATTCATTCATATGTTTTAATGTCCATATTAAACTTTGCCAACGGGTGCTTCAGCTACTTCCATTTCCTTTGTGACCATATTTCTTTCAAGTCCATATGGTGCAGACCTACATCTGTGAGGCGGCAAGTCTCAGGGAGAAAAGGAGAATGGCAGAGAGTGAGAGGAAGAAGAAACAGAAAGAGGCAAACAGAAAACAAAACAGACTGGAGCTGCTCTGGGACCTTGACCTCAAAGGACAGGGATACAAAGAGCAGGGTCAAAATGTCCCTGGACTTGATCTTGAGGGGAAGAAGGTCTCTAGGGAATTATGGCACCAATACAGAGGTTGGGGAAGAGCCTCTGTATTGTCCCAAGAACAGCACCGCAGAATTCTCCTGGGGCTGCTTAGTCACTGTAATCTGAACTTGCTGAGCAGGTGGACAGCCTTTTGCACAGGTTCTCACACTGGAGGGCCTGTTTTTGCTTCTCCGCTACAGTAGTTTTCAAAGCGTGGTCCACGGAATCCTGGGGGAAGTCCCTGACGCAAAAACTGTTTTTATGATAATAACAACAACACTCTGTTGGCACTTGCACTGATGAAGGGTGGGTAAAATGACTGGCATGTTACCATGGACTCAAAGGCATGGCACTGAGCTGTAGGAATGGCCACTGTATTTTTACCACCATGCACTTGCAATATGAAGTTGCCACTTGCAGGTAAGAATGTCCTTGATGGACAGTAAAGGAATATTAATTTTATTAAATCTCACCTGAGCATAGGTCTTTTGAATACTCTGAGTGACCGTGGGGCATGTACACATAAAACAAGTCTGCTGTATCCTGAACTGTTATGGTTGTTCTAAAACATGCATTTGTGCAACTGTCTGAGTAGCAAGTTACACCACCCACTTCTCTATGGAACATTATATTTTCTTGGAAGAATGACAGACACACTGTGGTTATCCTGACTTAGGAATGTGGTACCCATTTTCTCCAAAATGAGTGAAGCCAGGCTGTCACTTCGAGGAAAACAGCTAACCGATGTGTGGCTGATGATAAAATCTATACTTTATTTAAAGTGAAAATCAGATTTCTGGAAAAGTTGCATCTACCACCTTGACAGCATCCCAATATTTAGACGTTTTGCTGATGAGAATGGTGTGATATGAACAAATGTGAACTTTTTTATATTGTATGTTGAAATGCGCCAATCTTTGGATGATCTGCATAATTCCGTTATTTTCCATTTGCATGGTACTGCAAACCATACATGTCGAAGATCCGCTTAATGTTTAGGACAGATCAACAGATTTTATTTATTTGTCTGTCAGAGAGAAAGTAAGAACACAAGCAGATTCCCCTCTGAGCAGGGAGCCCCGACTCAGGGCTCGATCCCAGAACACTAGGATCCTGACCTGAATCAAAGGCTGACTCCTAACCAATTGAGCCACCCAGGTGCCCCAGATCAATGGATTTTAATATAAGAGTATGAAAAATCCTCTGAAATAGTTTCAGATTTATATACTAATCTTTAAAAAGAAACTACTACTTACTAACTTTAGTGTAGTACCAATGAAGAAAGAAAACTCACAATTACATGAAATGGTGATTAAAAACCCCTCCCTTTTTCAAATGACCTCTGTGAGGCCATATTTTCCTCACATACTTCAGCCAAAATAACATATTGCAACAGATATAATGCAGAAGCAAATATTAAGCTAGATAGTAAATAAAGGGATTTGTAAAAATATAAAACAGTGCTGCTATTCTCACTAAAATTTTTATGATATTTTTCATGAAATATGCAGCATAATATATTTGTATATAAAGTATACAATATAAAATTATTGTTGAAAAAGTATTTAAAAAATTCCAAGTAGTTATACTCATTACCAAATTAATTTATTTTTTCTACAATTTAATTAATTATGTAATCAATTAATACCAACAGTTGTAACCCAAAATTAACCTTAGCCCTTTAGGATCCTCAATTTTAACACGTAAAGGAGCCCTAAGACCAAAACGTTCAACAACCATTGCTCTTCCATGATGAATAAATCTTGGGGTAGCATTTCTCAGAGTGTTTCAAAGCACTAATTTTATGAAGTGATTCATAATTCAAAACCCCACCCTGGAATGAGTGTGGAAAATATGGAGAATCATAACCTATGCCATTCTTTTTTTTTTTTAAAGATTTTATTTATTTATTTGACAGAGATCGCAAGTAGGCAAAGAGACAGGCAGAGAGGGAGGAAGGGAAGCAGGCTCCCTGCTGAGCAGAGAGCCTGATGCGGGGCTCGATCCCAGGACCTTGGGATCATGACCCAAGCTGAAGGCAGAGGCTTTAACCCACTGAGCCACCCAGGCACCCCAACCTATGCCATTCTTGGAGAGAAGCCGTCTTTACTAGCTTGTTAGAGACTCAGAGAAGTATTTCTGTAGAGCATCTGTTTCACCTTATTTAACCCAGTGATTCTATATGTTGTCTTAGGAAGTCTATACTGCAAAACCCACTGGCACCTGATCTTGGGCACTGGGGAAGTCTACCATGACTCACCTTCCAGCCGGACCACCAGGGGCACCTTGAGTTCCAGCTCCCGGCAGGCTTTGGTGATCCCATTGGCAATGATGGCACAGTTGACGATTCCACCAAAAATATTAACAAGGATGGCTTCCACCTGAAGTCAAAAATAGGAAGGTGCCCATCAAAATGCTGTTGGCTGACATTCTCAAAATTAACTGCCTGAGCAATAGAGACAATTAGAATAAGACTTGTTGTTGTTGTTATTGTTTCTAACCACAGAATATAAAATGTAGGACAAAAGGCCCAAAAAAGGTTAAAAAAGTTAAAACTTAGTACTGAATGAGTAAATAGCAATATATATCATGACCATATTAATTCATATTCTCCCATCACTCAATTCTCTGAACTCAACATGGAATCAATCAACACTCATTTATTACACTGCTTTTTCTTATATTGTTGTCTAAAACTGTTCCTTTATGAGTAGTGTCATTTAAAATTTTATGAACTTATTTCTTTCCCTCTCCCATGCTTTATTAAATTTTTATTTGTCATCATACCTTAGGGAATATTTCAAAAGTAGGAAGTTAGTGATTACTTGCTGTTTCGTTTTAGTAGGTAAAGATTTAAGCTTTTCCATGCTTCCTTAATACCTCTTTGATATGCAAGAGGTATATTCTCAAAAACCAGAAATAGTTTAATTATCTAAGATAACAACATTTTGATTAAAAAAAAATGAGCCCCAAAAGAATGAGATACAAGCTCATACCACAAGTAAGGATCTGAAGAAAGTTAAGCCAGTGACTGGAATTTTTCAGAAATGTAAATTTAAACCCATCATGTTAACCTGTTTGTACATATTTCATATTCAAAGTCATGTGGACCAAAAAAAAAGAAAAGACTCATCCTGACTTGATAAATAGGTATAAGAAAATCCTGTATAATTAACATGAAGAACAAGATAATGAAGAGAATTCATTACCTAGATTAATTGATAACATCCATAGAAAATGGTTATTCATCAAGCTGGAGGCATCAAAATTCCAGCGATGGCATCACAATTAAATTAGGGTACACAAAAGCATATATGTGTGTGCAGCACGCCAGTTTAAATCCTGTTACTTCAATATGCTAAATTAACTACACAAACAGGAGAGATATGAGGAGGGACCTCTCGGTGGTTCAGCCGGTTCAGCATCCAATTTTTGGCTGTCTCAGCTCAGGTTATGACCTCAGGGTCATGAGACTGAGCCCTGCATAGGGCTTCGTGCTCCATGGGGACTCTGCAGATTCTCTCCCTCAGTTCCTTCCCCCACTCTCTCTCACAATTAAATAAATCTTAAAAAAAAAAAATGCAAGAAAAGAATGCCTTCCATGTGTTCCCCATTTAACTGTTTCAGAAAGTACCCGATGTGAACACTTAGTTTAAATATTGATTCTTGCCTGAACCCTATTCAGTAAGTCCAGTGGAGGTTAGCCCTCTGTAGCTGATAAAGCTCCAAGGTCACACAGAGAACATGTTGCAGTGGTGAGGCTCAAAGTCATCCATTCATGCCAGATACTACCACTGGAATCCTGGGCTTCACACCCAGGTACTTCATACCACCTCTCCTGAACATGGCTTCCTTATCTAAAAGGCGTGATTAACAGTACCTAGTCTACAAGGTTGTTGAAAGGCTTAAATGAGATAATACATATAAAATGTTTAGTACATTGCCTGTAAAGAAATTAACGGATATTTATACATACATTTATTTCAACAAGCAACAACAAGAGTGGACAAGTTACCTAGACAACAGGTAAGAAATAAGAAAACGCCTCTCAGTACTCTACAGCTATGTTGAATTAGAACAGAATGGAGGCACATGCTTAGTGACGCTCAATAAAAGGCAATGTCTTAAGAATAAAGTAAATGAGCGATATTTTTCAAACCAATTAGAGATGGGGGCCACTCCCCAACAGAAACCTCCCATTACCATTCACAGCAGGCTGACTGGTAAGCAGAAGCTTGCTTTCTAATGACAGCTATTAAATGTTGTTAGCAATGAGGCTTGGTGCAGCAGTAGTTTCCAAATAGCTGTGGGATGGAGAGGCAGTTGCCAAAACAATGGAATAAAAAACACTCAAAGGCAATAATGACTCCACGGGGTCCCAGAGAGAAACTTGGGAACTGCTGAGGCTCACTCAGGTTTGTGCACGAGGACAAGGCTTTTCCAGTGAGGTATACACGGCCACCTGGACAGGTCTGCCACGTTTCAAACTGTACATTCTTTAAGGATGAATTCAGAGGTCACCCTGCACCCCCATCCCCAGTGTGTAACTCCCTTGTGGAGGTTACCTTTGTGCTCCTCCATGGCAGAACCTTGTGGGGACAGCTAGCATAATCCACAGCAGAGCACACTCATCTACTAAACAGTAGTTTCAAGAGTGGATGGATTAAATTAATTTCAGTAGATGTTTAATGACCATCCTCCTTGTACTGGGTACAGAGTGAAGGGCTTAGGATATGGAGATGAATAAGATACCACCATCGTCCTCAAAGAACTCAAAGACTAGTTTGAGAGTCAGACCAGTAAACTGGTGATTACAATCCAAGATCTGCAGATGCCTCATACAACGAAGACCAGGGTGGGGTCAGCGATCCAGACTGCTACCATCAGAGAGGTGATGTTCTGGTCCACAAAGAAAGAGAAAGAACAGGACGTCAGGTAGCCAAGAGCAGCCAGGATGAAGGCCAAGATCAGTTACCCAACTTTGCTCGGGACTACAGGCTAAATAGGGAAGTAGCCCAAGATTGTACGGGTTATAGACTCGCAGCTGCTAAAGGCCAGGGATGAGAACTTGGCTCTTTTTGCTTAGTCCTTCCCTTTTCAGAGCTGGGTGAAGGCAGGTGTTGAAAGTAACTGCCTTTGGAGGGGGCTGAGAAGGCGGTCATGGGAGAGGCAAGGAGGGACAGAGGGAAAGAAGGAGCACATGAGCAAATGTGAGCTAAGAGATACAGTCCATGTGAGAGTGTAAGAGAGGGAGGCAGGAGGGAGAGAGGAAGGGGAAGAGAGAGAAAGAGAGGGAGAGGCTGAGAATGCAAAAGGGAGAGAGAGGGAACGCAGTGTGGAAGAAAGGAGACTGTGGAACCAATACTAACAATGCAGTTAGGACTTCTACGAGAATACCGAGACAGCAGTACTCACGGGCTGCTTAGCTCAGGAAAAGGGGATTGCTTAGAACACCTGCTGTGCCACAGAGCACGGAGAGGAAAATCACCACCCGGGGTGGAGGGAAGACCCCACTCCACCCGAGACGATGCCATTCTCTTCCACTATAAAGTAATTTGCTGCAGTCATGCACTTTAGCGGAAATCTGATTTAAGGTTTCACTCTGGGCCAATTTCTATAATTAACGACTGTAATCTACAATCTCAAACTGAGAATGAAATTAAGACGGTTTGAAAATGAAAGCCTTGTGACATCATTATTATTATTTAGCATTTATAAACCATGTCCAATTTTCGATGTGTGCCTCACGTGTGCACTCATTATTACAATCACTAACTGCTGTTCCGTGACAATACCAACAGCAACTCCGAGTAGTCTTTTTGTTTTGTTTTGTTTTCGTGGCAAAGAGAACATTGGGGAAAACAAAACAAAACAAAAAAGTCAGTGGTTAGGTCTATTTAGGTACCAAGAGACTTTCCCGGAAGATTCCTAAGAGCTTTTACGAACAGGCTTTTCCTAATTCTCAGATGAGAATGACAAGGGTTGCTATTTACAGTTCCAGAAAAGTTAAAGATCATCCAGTAAGGCAGATCCGGGGCCAGAAATACCGCCCAGGTCCCCAGCCGCCTGACGGCGACTCCCGCGGCGAGGTCTGCGGTGGCCGTTGGCAGCTGTGCAAGTGATCTGACAAGCCAAATGCAGGTTTTTCAAATGTCTCTCTCTCTGTGTTTGGCTTTGCAAAATATACTCTGGTTTCAGATTTTAGTCCACAATTAAAAGTAAAGAATGAACTTCAAAAGAAGAA
Organism: Mustela lutreola; assembly: GCF_030435805.1. Taxonomy (NCBI): domain Eukaryota; kingdom Metazoa; phylum Chordata; class Mammalia; order Carnivora; family Mustelidae; genus Mustela; species Mustela lutreola. Next base: position 35,387,261 of record NC_081291.1, read on the forward strand.
AAGCTATCACCTTCGGTATTTATCAAGCTCTTTTCGACCCTGAATAAACAAACCAGCCAACGGAATCACTACTAAAACCCTTTTTGGCAACATCATCTTGAGTATTTGATGTACATTAGGAACCCCAGACAGATTACAGTCACACAGACACTAATATTTTTGGATACTTTTAGATAAGCCCTATGACCAAACTCTCCTTTAGGATTTGGCCTCAAAGACAGATAGTAGTAAAGGATAACACATTGCGTATGTGTGTACGGTAAGAGTAGGAGTTCCATGGGAACTGGGAGTTCTCTGCACCTATTTATAAAATGCTGTTTGAATGTGTACTTTGAGGGCAAAGTGTCCATAAGAAATCAAGAGTAGTAACAGTTATAAACAACAACAGCTAATGCTTGCCAGGCATTTAGCAGATGGTAGACAGGGTTCTAATTATTCTACATGTATTAACATGTTTAGCAAATGAGTAGTATATGAGGTAGGCATGATTATTTTTCCCGCTTTACAGGTAAGGACCCTGAAGGTACTGAAAACCTGGAGAATCACTGGGGCTACTGCCTCATCTACGGTCAGATGTCTTTCAGAGCCAGCAAACCGACCGACGACCTACAATATGCTCCGTGCTGTTTTCCCCATTCATCGTCTCAGCTGACTCCGCTGCCAGCATGGGAGGAGGGGGGACCGCCTACCCCATTCACAGATGAGGAAGGGCAAGTTCAGAGAGACACAGACAACCACGGACCAATGATGCAGCCAGCATATCATCAGGATCAAAAATTCAGTTTTCTTCTACTTTTTTTTTTTTTTTAAGATTTTATCTATTTGACAGAGAGAGAGCGTGTGCACAAGCAGGGGAGCAGCAGGCAGAGGGGGAAGCAGACTCCCTGCTGAGCGGAGAGCCCGATGCAGAACTTGATCCCAGGACCCTGGGATCATGACCTGAGCCGAAGGCAGACTAGCTTAGCCGACTGAGCCACCCCGGCATCCTATCCTGAACTTTTAATGAGATGCAAATATTGCCAGATTGCTCAATGAAAAGTGAGTCATTTATTCAAAATAAAGTTTTGAGGGCCTACTCTTTGCTGGGCACTCTTCTAACTATTGAGTATAGCCAGTAGCTAATATGACAAAATATATTTGAAGAAAAAAAGAGATTAAAATGTTCTATATTTGTATCTAAAATTGCAAGCTATAATAAGAGTTATCAGGGGGAGGGAAATGGAGGGTACTCTGAGATCACAGGACAGCACCCATGTTACACGCAGTAGTCAGGGAGGGCCTCTTATAGGCAGACTTGAACCTTAAATCTGAAGGACAGTCAGGAATAGACTATGGAAATTAAGAGAGTGATGAAGAGTAAGTACCTCCAGACAAGAGGATATCATAGGCAAAGGTAGAGGGGAGGAAAATAACATGGTGGATTTGAGAAACGGAATAAACCCAGAGTCTCACGTACCTAGAGCTTGAGAAGTGGAGTCATGGGAAATGAGATGGACCACCCTGGCTAGGGCCAAATGACACAGAGGCATCACAGAATAGACACCAGGAGAAGGAGTTTGAGAAGCCTCTGGTTTCAAAAAGGCTCAGCCTTCAGGGATGATGGGAAGGGAATTATCATTCATTCAGCATCCCCAGTATATTACATTTAGTTTATAAGATGGGTTTAATGGCCTCCATTTTATGAACTAATGGAGGCTCACAGAGTTTAGGGTCTCCTACCTGTTAAGAAGTTACAGTTCAAACCAACGTCCATTTCACCACACCATAATAGGTTGGCAATTTTAGGGGTGCTACTGATAAATACTACACATACAGGGCCTGGCAAACATTCTCTTAAGGCATTGTTGGTAAATATTCTAGGCTTTGTGGACCAGGCTGTGTCCCAACTACCCAACTCTCTCATTATGGCATGAAAGCTGTCACAGACACTATGTAAATGAATGAGGGTGACTGTGTTGCAATAAAACTTTATTTACAAGAACAGGTGGGCAACGTACCAATGATGTAAAACTTTATTTACAAGAACAGGTGGGCCAGATTTGGCCCATAAGCCCATAGTTTGCCATGTCCTGGCATAGACATGATTTGATTCATGGTTAACCTCAAGTTCACTGTAACCACCACTCCATCGCCTTTGCATCATTTGAAATCGCTCCATAGAACTTTTCATATTTTAAGTTCTCTTCCTTTGCCACACCATGTTCTTGCCACCATTGTAGTAGTGGCTGATTGAATGAATGTGTCCTCCAACTATAATATCATTTCTCTGAAACAAATTCTGTAGCTTGCTCAAGTTCATAAGATGTCTTGAATGCCTTTTCTTTATTTTTTTTCTCTCCCTAATGTTGGCTGGAAGCAAATAAAAAAAACTTCACCAATAAGCAAGCCATTCTATAACTGTTATTGTAAATGGTTAAGTACAGTGCTGCTTTTAAAACACATTGTAGTATATACATTAAGCACAGTCAGTGCAGCTATTGGGTTTGGCCTCTGCTTGTTCTAATTCAGCATGCTAACTTGGTCCCATTACAGTAGGCAATGCTGAGAAAAACCAAGCAAGCATGTTTAGATTAGGCGAGATAAGAACATTTTTTTAATCACATTATTTTAATTCTGAATGTTGTTGTTCTTGGTTAAGCATCTGTTTTTGTTAAACTGCTTTTCTCTTTTTTGTTGTTTTTCTTTTCCTACTGAATTCTAATCATGCCTTCTAATCCATTGGCAGCCAAGGAAGGAAAATAAATGGTGAAGGAAATTAGATGCAGCTTAGATAATTGATGTTTGTATGCCTGGCTTTAATAAAAATACTCTGCTAAATGAGAGGGGAGTCTAAATGGATTCAGTCAATAAGGAAGTGACTCAGGTGAGGAATTCAATCTTGGGTTTTGTTGTAAACTTACAAATAAGCCGACAGCTCAGTTCAATGGGGATGAGCTGCTTTCCTTGCTTTTCTACTTTTAGTTTGTTCTTAAAATTTGAAATTATTTTCTTTCGTATGACTTCAAGCACTAGGTTCGCTGGGTTTAAGCAATGACCCTCCAAATTGCTAGGAATGATATGAGAACAAAAGTATTTCTTGAAGAACTCTCTCTCTTACTCTGCCTTCTTAATTTCTTTCATTTCTTAGTGAGTTCACACAATCCAGCCTGAATCATCTCAGAATCAAAAGGCAGTATCTTAAACATCACCCTTCACATCAAACATTTTGGCATTTTTAATTAATCAATCGGATAAACCCATTTTATTCCAACTTTGCAATTAGTTATTCCAAAACTGGTAACATGGAAATAGCACGTGTGGGTGAAAAATATTTGGATGGAGAGCCATGTTTCCATTAGGTGTGGCCTCTAAGAACAGCCAGAATGAATGGAGAGAAATGCGTCTAATTTGTTCTTGATCTACGCTCTTCTTCCTGAATTCCCTCTTTAGTTATATCCTGCAATCTTCTCCTCATTAAAATAAGTAAAATGGTACGGAGGAATAACATGCATTGCATGTTAGTTTTCCTAGGTGCTAGTAATTATGTACTAAACTTCCCCTAGGAAGTGAGCTGAGGCTCACAGAGCTTCAAATAACTTGTTCAAGGGCACGGAGCTGGTAAGCAATGGAGCCATGAATTGGACCAAGCCAGCTTGACTTGAGAGCCCATGATCTTTCTCCTCCCTCTAGCTGTCTCTCTATAACCAATGACTTCCATGATTAGTCAAAAGCCCTAGCTTTACTTTGCTTCTATTCTATATTTCAAGGGTACATTTTCTGAGTCCTATATTCTGGTGCCCACTATTTCTTGATTTCAAATCTCAGTGCCCTATTAAAATGGATTAGAGGTAAGATATGTTTTAGAGTTTTGTGGACCAAGAGGGTTTTAGTTCTGTACCACCCAAAGTTTCCTGTTTACTGATAAAAGAGTACAGAGCCTGTGGTTTGCAGTTCCTACATAGATGGGATTATAAAGTGATGGTCATGGCGTAAGAGTGGATCCTGGCCCTCAAAACCTCAGTCTGTCCTGAAAGAGATGTCTCTGCAAACCCTTCCCTGCAGACTGATAAGCCTTCTTGCTCGTTTCTGTCATGCTGAAATTTATCCCTTTGCCCCTGTTATTATTGTTAGAATACAGAAATATTAAATATTTCTAATAAGGATCAGTAAAATTCTAGTGGAGAGTTACATCATTTGAAACAATTATCGATACAGATTTTAAGTATTAGGTAATGGAATGGTCATTGGAAGGTACAGTAACTCTGTCGGGCTATTTGGGGTACTGTGTTGAGAACAAGGTTAGGGCCATGACCTAGTTCAGTGGGAGGCATTTACCAGCTATAAACAATGCCTGCCATGGCAGTGGAGGAAAGAGTCAAATTGGATAGTGATGTTGTATGTTTGTCTCTTTAATCTTGGGGTCATATAACACAAATTCTGATAATCAGAACTAAAAGGTTTAGTGTTAACATTGCCATTCCTTTACAAAGAAAATATTAGACAGTAAGGAAACCTAATTCACATCCAGCATAATCACTATAATTTCATTAATTATGTATGTTTGAGTGTATAACCCCCCCCAAATGATTATCAACTTTCAGCACTAGATAGGCCAAAGCCACCTTCCATAATGAAAACTGGCAATTTAATTTTTTATTTATGGGGGGGGAGCAGAGGGAGAGGGAGAGAGAATCTCAAGCAAGCTCCACACCAAGCACGGAGCCTGATGTGGGGCTCCATCTCACAACCCTGAGATCATGACCTGAGTCAAAATCAAAAGTCAGATGCTTAACCGCCTGAGCCACCCAGGTGTCCTGGTTATTTTAACAGGTTAAAAAAAACACAATGAAACCTCACCATAGAAATTATAAAGCCATACTCTCTCCCCAAATGAGCGCCTGTTAAAAAGTGAAAGCTTGCCAGTGTGTGTTCTGGGATGCTCTAGGCCTATGTTATGTTTTATGAAAAAAGTTCTCTGATCAAACAGTATGGATTCTAGCTTATGAAAGCTTTAGCAAACAATCTGTGTTCGAAGTTGCAACATCCTATTTTAGTCATTTTCTACAAAGTCAAAGGGATGGCAATTTGATCTCCAGTGAGTTCAGGAGGTGGTGTATTGAGTATCTGAATGGCACAGAGACCTAAGGTCCTTCTCCCCAAAGACACCAATCATGTCACGATTTGGATGATTTTTATACGTGAGTGTCTGCAAAACTCGAAGGCTTTTGTAATCAAGAACACCAACCATGAATGCCAAGGCCAGTCCAAGGATCCTCATCAATACAAATGGTTCCTTACTTGCTAGTAAACCCTGCAGCTGGGGTTAAGTCAGCTATCAACAGGAAACCGAAAAAGGGAAAAAAAAATCTAAAGATGGAAATATTGGTTGGCATTATAAGCAGGCACAGGAGACAAGGACGTAAAAGGACTGGAGAATACAGATATTTGAGGGAACAGCACAGATGTGTTTTTTATCCTTTGCAGAGACATTTCCCACATCCTCTTGAACTCAGAATCAGAACCATTATTAAGATTACAAAAAGCACTTAGACACCTAGAATGGCAATGTAAGGTTCTTTTTGAGTGTCATGTGTTCAAAATAGCTCTTGCAAAAACTTTTATGATGTATAATTTGGCCACAGAGCTATCTGAAACTAAAAGAGAAAAAATAAAAATGAGCAAGGAGATTTTGTTTTTAACCTGTTCACCAGGAAGCATCAAAAGGCTTAAAAAGAAAAAAAGGCATATAATTCTCACTCAAGAAATCAGCTATTAGAATTGACTGTTAACAAATATTTTGGTTACAAAACTGCTTTCCCAGCTTAACAGATAATTGCTTTCAAGGCAGGATACTCATTGCTCATAACGTAATATCTATATATTATTTGTAATGGGAGCAAGATTGGTGAAGATTAAGAATATTTATTGGCACATTCTTTCTGAGAAACATTTTGTCCAATCATTTCAGATTTATGTCATCTTGATGAATGTGAATATGTACACTCCATCATCATTTGTTAGAGAGTTAATATAGAGAATACCCATAAAATTGGCAACTTGGTAGAAGACCCATTTATTAATCTATAAACAGGATGTCTATCTATCTATTGTTGCAACATAATAATCTTCACAGGATAACTGTTCCAATAAGAAAGGGGGAAAAATACTTTCATGGATGACTTCTTTGCCTGTATTCATGACTGACATCAATTAAAAAAAAATTAGCTAAGCAGACAGAGCCAAAACTTAGGACCACACAGATTCACACTTCATGCCATAGAGAAATGAAGATAAATTTAGTTAATAGCAAAACCCACTGTTTCTGTAAATAACAAGTCTAGTGTAAGAAGAAGGTGGCCTATATTGATTCTGTGATGCTTCATACATCTGTTCAGATTAAACTATCTGATTATTTAGTTTTATGGAGAAACAAAGAGAATTTACAAAAATTTGTATCAAAACCACTAATAGATAAATACGTAACTCAGAAAAGTCAAAATATAAGTTTCCAACTAAGATCTTTGCAAGTTACAAGTTATTTATTATGTACTAAAATTTAAAGTAAAATTTTCACATAAAAATTATGTTATCATTTTTAAGTAAAATAAAACACATTTTATTTTTTTTTCTAAATATTTCTTTCTTTTTTTTTTTTTAAGATTTCATCCATTCATTTGACAGAGAGAGATCACAAGTAGACAGAGAGGCAGGCAGAGAGAGAGAGAGAGGGAAGTAGGCTCCCCGCCGAGCAGAGAGCCCGATGCGGGACTCGATCCCAGGACCCTGAGATCATGACCCGAGCCGAAGGCAGCGGCTTAACCCACTGAGCCACCCAGGTGCCCTAAAACACATTTTAAAAACACATACATATGTTTCTTCTCATAACAGATCTTTCCAATATATTTGTGAAAATCAGTTTACTGCCAAAGATTTTTTCTGTAAGTACTTGCTTCCAGTTTATTTTCTAAATTCTCACCGTTTGTTCATCCCAGTAAAAGGACCTCAACCTCAAACGTCACACCCAGAATCTTAAACACAAAACCGTCATTAAAGATACTATAATACAAATATAGTATGATAATATAAGATAATACTTCTTTTTTTTTTTTTAAAGATTTTATTTATTTATTTGACAGAGAGAGAGAGATCACAAGTAGGCAGAGAGTCAGGCAGAGAGAGAAGCAGGCTCCCTGCTGAGCAAAGAGCCCGATGCGGGGCTCTATTCCAGGACACTGAGATCATGACCTGAGCAGAAGGAAGCGGCTTAATCCACTGAGCCACCCAGGTGACCCGATAATATAATATTTCTTAGCATCAAAAAGTTTCAATCAAGCAAAACAATATGAAACAACAAAACCTCCAAGAAAGTTACCCATTAAAACATCTGTAATTATAAAAATCAACATCCCATCTGATTTAGGGTTCCTCTAAACTGCCTGGGCAGAACTGATGCCTTGTAGTATTTAAGATTAGGAGGAGAGGAATCTATGGAATTCATTTTTCGACTCCTAACAGCATCTGATATCACTGTCACCAAAACCATCCTGAGCTATAGACAATATTCTAAAATTACTGATCTCTCTGCCTGACCTTGCTGTCATCTGTTGTGTGGAATTCTGATTCATTTATTTAGTGGTTCAGCAAATGTCAGAATACCATGTCTGGAGCAGATTATTCCCCCCAACCTGCTAGGAAGGAAATGTAACAAAACTCTTTTTTCCTCAAAGTGGTCTAAATCACTGGTTGGCCACATCCTCTCCCACCCATGGCTAACGTTTTTTGGACTTCAGTGCTGTTCTCAAGTTGTTAGACTTTCTTTACAAAAGGATTCCCAAATATTCTATCCCCTGAGGCACAGGTTCAACTAACAAAAAGATGCCATTGTGACCTGTGTTATAGATCCCTGTGCCTCTCCTGACCCACCCCACCCTTGTCTACCCTTCTACCTTCTCTAGAGAACACAGGAAGGGGCTCCTTTCTCCGTCTGGCATCTGGGAAGCCTCTGCAGGGGCAGATGGACTGCAAAGTCAGGGTGTTCACATTCCTCCATGTCCCTCCCCTTGAGGCCGTCTTGAGGGCATGTTTCCTGCCACAAAAGGTCTGTGATCATCTAAAGAATGCCTTCATTACAGATTTTTTTTTATTCTAGTGAAGTGGCCACTCCCTTCTCTCTTCCTTTTGGTTTAGGGAAATAAGCGGTCCGAGACTGCTAGGCCCCAGTTTTTGCACTTTCTCTTACAGTTCCTGTACTCCCTACCCACATCTTCACCATACATCTCTTTGCAAAAAAATTCTCATCCATACACCATGAGTTGAGTGAATCATCATCTCCTAGTGAGATTGGTAACAACATCCTATTTTCACCAGCCCAGCATGAATTTGAGGAAGTCCATTCATCTGAACCTTCTAGAACTGGAAGGTTAATTGTTTGTTTAGTTTTCCTTTCTCTACCACATACCTGCAGTCCTGAGTTAAATAATGAAATAAAAGCAAAAAAAAAAAAAAGTGAACACTTTCAGCTCAACCCATTTTAATGAGTATTATCAAATATTTCTTTCTCTGGTTCTTTTTAGGAGATGGCTAACACCTAAGAATCTGAAATTATTGCTCATTAACTGTCTGGATCTACACCCAAGGTAAAGGAAGAAAAAAAAAGAAAATAAGCCAAATGCTTTATATCTTGGGTCCTGTCCATTATAAATGACAAATGATAGCTTGTTAGGTGAAAGCGAGCTTCTCAGCACTGAAATGGCTTCATTTGGTTTATTAGCTGCAAACAAAAACTAAGGAAGGACCATCTAGAAGGTAACTTGCAAACCTTATTTTCAGCATGATGAAAGATAGGCTCGGTAAGTCTGAATCCCCATGTGGCCTCCCATTCTGTCTAAAAGAAGAATAAAAGTAACATGAAGACAAACCTGAAAAGATGGTTAATAAGTAAAAATGTGGGTCTGTAGCCCTTAGCAAAAGATGACGTTTAACTTCCACAAAACTACACAGACCTCCAGATTTAAAGTGAGGGGGTGGAAAAGAATTTACCATGCTAATGGACATCAGAAGAAAGCAGGAGTGGCAATCCTTATATCAGATCAATTAGATTTTAAGCCAAAGACTGTAATAAGAGATGAGGAAGGACACTATATCATACTCAAAGGGTCTGTCCAACAAGAAGATTTAACAATTTTAAATATCTATGCCCCCAACGTGGGAGCAGCCAACTATATAAACCAATTAATAACAAAATCAAAGAAACACATAAACAACAATACAATAATAGTAGGGGACTTTAATATTCCCCTCACTGAAATGGACAGGTCATCCAAGCAAAAGATCAGCAAGGAAATAAAGGCCTTAAATGACACACTGGACCAGATGGACATCACAGATATATTCAGAATATTTCATCCCAAAGCAACAGAATACACATTCTTCTCTAGTGCACATGGTACATTCTCCAGAATAGATCACATCCTCGGTCCTAAATCAGGACTCAACCGGTATCAAAAGATTGGGATCATTCCCTGCATATTTTCAGACCACAATGCTCTAAAGCTAGAACTCAACCACAAAAGGAAGTTTGGAAAGAACCCAAATACATGGAGACTAAACAGTATCCTTCTAAAGAATGAATGGGTCAACCGGGAAATTAAAGAAGAATTGAAAAAAATCATGGAAACAAATGATAATGAAAATACAACGGTTCAAAATCTGTGGGACACAACAAAGGCAGTCCTGAGAGGAAAATATATAGCGGTACAAGCCTTTCTCAAGAAACAAGAAAGGTCTCAGGTACACAACCTAACCCTACACCTAAAGGAGCTGGAGAAGGAACAAGAAAGAAACCCTAAGCCCAGCAGGAGAAGAGAAATCATAAAGATCAGAGCAGAAATCAATGAAATAGAAACCAAAAAAACAATAGAACAAATCAACGAAACTAGGAGCTGGTTCTTTGAAAGAATTAATAAAATTGATAAACCCCTGGCCCGACTTATCAAAAAGAAAAGAGAAAGGACCCAAATAAATAAAATCATGAATGAAAGAGGAGAGATCACAACTAACACCAAGGAAATACAAACTATTATAAGAACATACTATGAGCAACTCTACGGCAATAAATTTGACAATCTGGAAGAAATGGATGCATTCCTAGAAACATATAAACTACCACAACTGAACCATGAAGAAATAGAAAGCCTGAACAGACCCATAACCAGTAAGGAGATTGAAACAGTCATTAAAAATCTCCAAACAAACAAAAGCCCAGGGCCAGACGGCTTCCCGGGGGAATTCTACCAAACATTTAAAGAAGAACTAATTCCTATTCTCCTGAAACTGTTCCAAAAAATAGAAATGGAAGGAAAACTTCCAAACTCATTTTATGAGGCCAGCATCACCTTGATCCCAAAACCAGACAAGGATCCCACCAAAAAAGAGAGCTATAGACCGATATCCTTGATGAACACAGATGCGAAAATACTCAACAAAATACTAGCCAATCGGATTCAACAGTACATTAAAAAGATTATTCACCACGACCAAGTGGGATTTATTCCAGGGCTGCAAGGTTGGTTCAACATCCGCAAATCAGTCAATGTGATACAACACATCAATAAAAGTAAGAACAAGAACCATATGATACTCTCAATAGATGCTGAAAAAGCATTTGACAAAGTACAACATCCCTTCCTGATCAAAACTCTTCAAAGTGTAGGGATAGAGGGCACATACCTCAATATCATCAAAGCCATCTATGAAAAACCCACCGCAAATATCATTCTCAATGGAGAAAAACTGAAAGCTTTTCCGCTAAGGTCAGGAACACGGCAGGGATGTCCATTATCACCACTGCTATTCAACATCGTACTAGAGGTCCTAGCCTCAGCAATCAGACAACAAAAGGAAATTAAAGGCATCCAAATCGGCAAAGAAGAAGTCAAATTATCACTCTTCGCAGATGATATGATACTATATGTGGAAAACCCAAAAGACTCCACTCCAAAACTGCTAGAACTTATACAGGAATTCAGTAAAGTGTCAGGATATAAAATCAATGCACAGAAATCAGTTGCATTTCTCTACACCAACAGCAAGACAGAAGAAAGAGATATTAAGGAGTCAATCCCATTTACAATTGCATCCAAAACCATAAGATACCTAGGAATAAACCTAACCAAAGAGACACAGAATCTATACTCAGAAAACTATAAAGTACTCATGAAAGAAATTGAGGAAGACACAAAGAAATGGAAAAATGTTCCATGCTCCTGGATTGGAAGAATAAATATTGTGAAAATGTCTATGCTACCTAAAGCAATCTACACATTTAATGCAATTCCTATCAAAGTACCATCCATCTTTTTCAAAGAAATGGAACAAATAATTCTAAAATTTATATGGAACCAGAAAAGACCTCGAATAGCCAAAGGGATATTGAAAAAGAAAGCCAACGTTGGTGGCATCACAATTCCGGACTTCAAGCTCTATTACAAAGCTGTCATCATCAAGACAGCATGGTACTGGCACAAAAACAGACACATAGATCAATGGAACAGAATAGAGAGCCCAGAAATAGACCCTCAACTCTATGGTCAACTAATCTTCGACAAAGCAGGAAAGAATGTCCAATGGAAAAAAGACAGCCTTTTCAATAAATGGTGCTGGGAAAATTGGACAGCCACATGCAGAAAAATGAAATTGGACCATTTCCTTACACCACACACAAAAATAGACTCAAAATGGATGAAGGACCTCAATGTACGAAAGGAATCCATCAAAATCCTTGAGGAGAACACGGGCAGCAACCTCTTCGACCTCTGCCGCAGCAACATCTTCCTAGGAACAACGCAAAAGGCAAGGGAAGCAAGGGAAAAAATGAACTACTGGGATTTCATCAAGATCAAAAGCTTTTGCACAGCAAAGGAAACAGTTAACAAAATCAAAAGACAACTGACAGAATGGGAGAAGATATTTGCAAACGACATATCAGATAAAGGACTAGTGTCCAGAATCTATAAAGAACTTAGCAAACTCAACACCCAAAGAACAAATAATCCAATCAAGAAATGGGCAGAAGACATGAACAGACATTTCTGCAAAGAAGACATCCAGATGGCCAACAGACACATGAAAAAGTGCTCCATATCACTTGGCATCAGGGAAATACAAATCAAAACCACAATGAGATATCACCTCACACCAGTCAGAATGGCTAAAATCAACAAGTCAGGAAATGACAGATGCTGGCGAGGATGCGGAGAAAGGGGAACCCTCCTACACTGTTGGTGGGAATGCAAGCTGGTGCAGCCACTCTGGAAAACAGCATGGAGGTTCCTCAAAATGTTGAAAATAGAACTGCCCTATGACCCAGCAATTGCACTATTGGGTATTTACCCTAAAGATACAAATGTAGTGATCCAAAGGGACACATGCACCCGAATGTTTATAGCAGCAATGTCCACAATAGCCAAACTATGGAAAGAACCTAGATGTCCATCAACAGATGAATGGATCAAGAAGATGTGGTATATATACACAATGGAATACTATGCAGCCATCAAAAGAAATGAAATCTTGCCATTTGCAACAACATGGATGGAACTAGAGCGTATCATGCTTAGCGAAATAAGTCAAGCAGAGAAAGACAACTATCATATGATCTCCCTGATATGAGGAAGTGGTGATGCAACATGGAGGCTTAAGTGGGTAGAAGAATAAATGAAACAAGATGGGATTGGGAGGGAGACAAACCATAAGTGACTCTTAATCTCACAAAACAAACTGAGGGTTGCCGGGGGGAGGGGGTTGGGGAGAAGGGGGTGGGATTATGGACATTGGGGAGGGTATGTGATTTGGTGAGTGCTGTGAAGTGTGTAAACCTGGTGATTCACAGACCTGGGGATAAAAATATATGTATATAAAAAATATATGTTTATAAAAAATAAAAAAAAATTAAAAAAAAAAAAAAAAAAAAAAAAAAACTACACAGACCTGTTGTAAGCAGTGACCTCACACTTATCTCAGAAGTCACTATTATTCTGCTTTATCAATACACTGTGTCATTGAGCTGTTAATAGTCAACAATAAAATATACTCCAAGGGAATACATACAGGGTGGCTTAAAAACCAAGAAAAATGTGGGCAAAGAAAGAGAAACTCTTGAACTATGTAAATCTCTATAGCTTTGCTGGGTTGTGAGTTTCCCCTGGTAGGGCCCCCCACGCACATCTACTACTGGAATCCATAAAATTCAGACAAGTATTTTCTTTCCTGGCATGTTAGAGCTTCCTCTTCTCTTCCCTAAACATGTACTTGTCCTTTATGCCCTGAAACACTTGGACAAAAATAAAAACCCCTTTGTTTGCAGAAGCCCACCCCTCCCCCCATATCCCTCAGTATGGATTTATTTCATGAATGTGCATTTTATATGTGCTAAATCTAAGATACTCTTGTATCTATTTAAAGCCTGTTCATGTCCTACCAAAGTAGAAGCTCCTGGGAGTCACAGATACCTTTTTGTAAATGCCTCGAAGTGACTGTTTTTGCTTCTTCTTAAGACCATCCTGAACATCGTGTCCAAGTTTTTACTCTAGAAACCTTGGAATAGTCTTCTGAGCTGCTCAGGACTAGCTCAGGTCAACTCCCATTTCCTGTTAGCCTTAACTAGGTGACACCTCCCATAATGTCCACCCCCGCCACACATGTGACTTGTGAAGTTTCCTTTCACACCATGTTATCCAGCTGCTTTCCCAAGTTCAAATCAGTTAGCCAGTAAGACAAGACTCTGCCCATCTGGGTCTGAGATGGGTCTTAAAATCAGGAAATCCTGCTTGGTTTCAGGCTGTGGTTCTCAGGGGCCGTCTTGACAGATGCATGGGGTATCATGAAGGTGACAGTCCTTCCTAAGGAAGATTATACTGTGAGTCTAAACTGCGGAGTGTCAGCCCCTAATTGGAGAGAAGGGTTGCAAACTCAATGCCCTCCAGAGCCATGAAGGTGAAGCAATGAGTCAGGAGGGCCTGGATTAAAACTAGAGATTTTGATTTCCCAGAGAAGACAAGACTTTCCCAAAGGGACCATTGCTTCATAATCCAGCTGATTGTTGCCATGGGAATGTAGGCCTAGTGTGCTCAGATCTTTACACTTTCAAAAGCCAGGAATTTGGATTTCTGAAGACATTGAGCTTCCTAGACAAAACATCTGTGAGTTGCATCTGTCCCCAAAGCCTCACCCCTGGAACCACCTCAGCAGCCAGGCATGCCAGCGTCCTGGAAGGTCCTACCCAAACCCGCCTGCGTCCTTCCTGCTGTGGTCACCCTCTGGGCAGCTTTCTGATGCTTCCTCTCACCTGAATGATTTTAGCATCTCTGCATGTTCAAGAATACTGTGGGGGACAACTGTTGCATGTGTGAATGGGGGGATGTAGAACAAAGCTCTAAAGGGAGAGAAAAACTAAGCAAGTTTGAAGAGATCCCAGCAGGATTCCTTAGGCTAAGGAAGAACAGAATGAAGAGTTAGAGTGCGAATCCACATATGGTAACACTACAGCTAATACCAGAAGTAGTAGCCAATACTTACTGATCATTTTTTAATATGCCAAGTGGTTTTCTAAGTGTTTTAGATGGGCTAACTTACTTAGATCTCACCATGATCTTACGAGGAAAGTGATGGTTTTTCCTCTTTTAAAGCTGGTACTCAGCACAGGGATGTTGGGAGGTGTCCCTGAGGTCACACATCTGGAGAGTGGTGGGCCCCAGGGTGCCAAAGCTATTACGTCACACTCCTTGCCCTACACTACTTACCCACAGCACCTCTGTCATCCCACTGTGACGTGACATCTTGGCTCAAGTCCTTGGGTACAGCCTGAAATACCTTTTCTACATAAACCAACATAACCCAAAAGGCCAAATCGTCCCATGAAAATTGTCAATTCAACATGTAGAGCTTTATCCCCTCTTGACTGAGGGCTAGACTGAGTGCTTCACTTCAAATAAGAGAATATGGTGAAAGTAAGCAACTTTTGAGACCAGGTTATAAAAAGTACTGGGTTTCTGGCAATGTCAAAAGGATACTCAAGGGGCGCCTGTGTGGCTCAGTGGGTTAAACCTCTCCCTTCGGCTCGGGTCATGGTCCCAGAGTCCTGTGATCAAGCCCCACATCGGGCTCTCTGCTCAGCAGGGAGCCTGCTTCCTCTTCTCTCTCTCTGCCTGCCTCTCTGCCTACTTGTGATCTCTGTCTGTCAAATAAATAAATAAAAATCTTTAAAAAAAAAAAAAAGGATACTCAAGCAGCACGAAGGGAGGGTTCTATATAGCAAGGAACTCAGGACTCCTGCCAGTGGCCATGTACTCAAGCCATGCTGGAAGGGGATCCTCCTGCCTAAATCAATCAAGTCTTTAGATGATAGTAAACTCAGCCTACTTTTTTATTGCAGCCTCAAGGGAGATCCTGAGGCAGAAACACCATAAATAATACCCAACATCATTTATCAAATAATTAGAGGTCTGATGGTTGGCTCACTGGTAGTCAAGAGTATACTTCAGTAATGATTTAAGTAGCTGCTTTAAAAATATGACCGAATGGAATTGTTTCAATAGAAAATCTTTAACACTTCCATTGATGGTGGATCACCAAGTAAATATGGATGTAATTTTACCATTTATAGATTGCATTTTAGAATGAAGACTGTCATTCTTTGTCATATTGAGATACTGATCTGCAAGCAAGTCGGAGGAAGTGATATGGATTTATGTTTACTAAAAAGATGATTTTTCTCAAATTTTATCTGAGGAAAAAATTCCGTTGTGATGATGTTATTTTGCAATGTATCAGCTACTTTTTATTTTATGGATATAAGATAATTTGCTATATCATTAATATATTTTTCCCCATTAATATCTTATTTATCTGTAAAGAGTATTTGGGTCGTTTTCTAAAAAGCTGTTATAAATGTCTTAAGAACAACGTGTGTTAGACGAGGACTATGGCATTAACATCACAATTTCATCTTATAAAATTCGAGAAAATCATCCAGTTTTGTTAAGAATACTGACAAATATGGGAATATCCACATATTTAATCAGTCACATGATGAAATCTGCTCCAAAACTTTGATAATTCTGATTGTGCTGCATAATATAGATTCTCAGCAATGATTAAAATATACGGTATGCTGTTACAATAAATGAGTCAAGGCAAGATCAATATGAGACATAACTGTGACAGGGATCCACTAGAGGCCAGTGTAATTCAGCACAGGGAAGGAATTTATAATCAATCCCTGTGGAAAAACTAACATTATTTCTTCCACTTAAAAGTGGAGCTCTTATGAATTGGAGGGAAAAAAATGATGAAGAAAGCTTTTTTCGATTCTCTGAAAAAGTAGTTTCAAAGGATAAGAAAGATGAGTTGAGGAAGGATGAGTCATGAGAATTTGGGGAAAAGAGAATTCTTGTCTCCAAAAAAAAAAAAAAACAAATAGTACTACCATAAAATTTTGATGTTTCACCAATGTAAGCATAAATTTTCAACATACCTGGTGTAATTGTAAGCTTTTCCATAAATGTTTCATTTGGCAATGATTTTTATGATTTTAGAAATAATTAAGGATCTAGAATATCTAGAAAGTGCCGCGTCATCTTATTTTCAGGGCAATCACCCTTGCTAGCTGCCCAGACAATGCCAAGAGTTTTGAAGAAAAGGGTAGAAAAACTGTACATTTGCTATCTCCTTCCCTTAAACAATTTTATTCAGAACAAGTACCAAATGGTTCCTCCTCAAATATGGAATAATAATTCACATAAATTCATTTAGAGCTACATTCATACTATAGAATACATTTCTTAATAGTGGTGCCACATCATGCTTCTAATACTTTTTAACAAGGAACTGAACCAGCTTCTCAAAACTGAAAATGGGAGTAGAAATGAAAATTTGCTTCTTTAATAAAGCTTAGACAATAATAGTTGGTAGGATCTCATGTAGGAGATTGAACTTTAAGACTGAACAATTTAACACATAACCCACAGACATGTTCTCTTTCCCCTCCTCCCGCAGAGGAAGGCGCCTTACGTAATGTGGACACACTGAGGAGATGAATGAATCATAAATGAACCATTAGAGCTGGACGGGACCTGATTGGTCAGCCAGCTATAGCCTGAACCTTTTCAAAGACCAGGCGTTTCCTCCTTTGCATGGTGGTCCATTATCTTATCAAGGCTATAATTGTTTCAAAATTATTCTTTGATCCTTATATTTAGGGATGTCATTCTATGTACAACAAAATGCTTCCTGGGGTCAAAAGGGGGGGGCAAGATACAAAGATACAGAACACATAATCCTGACTTTGAGGAAATATAAAATTCTACTCATGAGAATCTGATTTGGGCCCCTGACCCCCAAGTACTGGTCCTATCAGTTACTATACTCTTACTATGGGCCTCATTTTCTTAATCTGTAAAATGGGGACAATAGTACCTATCTGACAGGGTTGTTGTCAGGGTTAAACATGATAATTCAAGTAGACACTAAGCCTTGTACCCGTAAGTACTCAGTAACTGTTAGCTATTATTGCTAGACACTGTTTATTTCATAAAGAAATTCATTGATCTTTACCAAACCCCTATGATTTATTATTTATTACATTATTTTTAGAGACAGGAGAACTGATTTGTGAAGCGACTTGCAAGGATCAGCTGCTAGTCAGTGGCCGTACTAGGGTTTCAACACAGGTCTGTCCCACTAAAAAAGCTTTATTCTGCTACAAAAGCTTTTAAACTGAGCTGCTTCAATGAAAAGTGAAGTGAATTCCTTTTCCATGTGACAGTCAGCATTCCCCTCCTCTGATCTAAATATGGTTAGTGCCAACAGCTAACAATAAGACCCCTTCGTTCCTACCAACAGTACAGCAAGAGGTCCTGAAGGGGGAGACGGTGGCAGACATTGAAATGTGAAGTCCCCAAACCTTGCTTCCAGTGGATTATCTCTCTTGATCTCAGACATCTTCTGCTGGAGTCCCCCATTCCTGGTTAACTCCCACCTCTGTAGAGGCAGGGCATCCCTGTGCCTTCAACTATTCCATGGGGCAAGTCACAGAGGTTTCGCCCAGTCTGCTCCCTTGCTACAACATGACCTACATGCATAAAAGGCTCTTTTTATATTTCCAGAAACAACCCTCCTGTAGGCAGGATGACAGAGTACAAACCAAACCATCACAGAAATAGCCACACATACACATGCAGGCCTGATGTGTGTTCCAATTGGAGATTAATAAGAGACAAGCCTTCGTACTGCTTCTTGTTCCACTGCAGTAAGCCTGGTTTTATCTTCAGACACCTGTGGGTTTATCAATCACCATCACTGAGATAAACATGTCAGCTAACTTTCTGTTAAAGGCACGACACCACGCCAGGTGTTACACTAAGCACATCACAGGTATCAGGTCCTTTCATCCTCGGCACAGTCCAGGTGTTGACACTGGAGGGCCTGGAGGTCACTGCGTCGTTGCCCAAGATCCTATGGTTGCTTGACGGCTGAGCTAGAGTTTCCACTGAGCTCTACTTGATCATAAAGCCCCAACTCTTACCCAACACGGTACACGGCCTACATTCAGAGCCCCATTATTCTGCTACCTTGAGGGTACCTCAGACTTCACTGCTATAGTACAACATGACCCAACCTCATGCTAAAAGAAGGCCTTTTTATATTTCCCCAAACAATCCTCCTTCAGTAAAAAAGAAGCAAAGAAACAGCACATAAAACATTTCATTAGTAGTCAGGAGGCAGATTTGGGTCTTTACCCCAATATAGGTATGGGGCCTTGGAAACGCCCCTTCATCTGTCATGGCCTCAACTGCATCTTCTGATTTGGCAACCCCACGGGAGCATTCTTGCATAAACGCATTCAACGATACTCAGGTAATATGCACCAGTCGTGGAGGCCACCACCAGCACCAGGTTCTCATTGACTCTGACACATTTCTGCAAACTTTCTAGTGCTACAACAAGGACAGATGATAAAGCAACATGGAAAAGAATGGGGATCAGAAAGTCAATGCTTGGTCATACACCTCCACATATCTATGTCAAATTTGGCTTTCGCAGATAAATGAAGATGGAGAAAAACAACTGCCAAGTGAAAGAGTTTAATTAGGGTACAGAGACACTGTCAGAACAGAATTGCATCTTTTGGCACAAATAGGACTGAAGAATAATTAAAATGGGCTTTTAAAAAAAAAGCGCCTCTTCTAGGTTATGTTTAGGAGCTGAATATTTCTATAAGAAGCTTTTCCAATTCTTAGAATTAAAGCCATGAAGATTTGCACATTAATCAGCTTAAATGTATGTGCATTTCTCCGAGGTAGCAAGAAGTTTACTCAAATGAGGCAAGTACATGCAACACAGCAGTGTCTTTCAACTCCACCTGACTCTCAGAAACTAAGCTTCAAACTTTTTTTTTTTTTTAATTTTAAATAGCCTTAAGAACAATGAAGTATGCCAGGGATACGTGAGGAAAGAACATTCAACAGAAATCTACTAAGGTCCTGCAAAGTGTTTAGCACTGTGTTGAGATGTGGTGATAGAGCAAACTGGTGCCCAGAAAGTCATAGTTAGTCTTTACTCATTTTGTAATCCAGTGGTGATCTTGATCTAGAGAATGAGAAAAAGATTTCAAAGGTATAGCTCAACTAAGAATATCTGATCTCTCTCTCTCTTTTTTTAAAATTTTCAGCATAACAGAATTCATTATTTTTTCACCACACCCAGCGCTCCATGCAATCCATGCCCTCTATAATACCCACCACCTGGTACCCCATCTCTTAAGAACAAATGCTAAGGGGTGTGTAGATCGCTCAGTGGGTTAAAGCTAGGTCCTGGGACCAAGCTGCGCATCAGGCTTTCTGCTCAGTGGGAAGCCTGCTTCCCCCTCTCTCTCTGCCTGCCTCTCTGCCTACTTGTGATCTCTGCAAATAAATAAATAAAATCTTTAAAAAAAAAAAAAGAATAAATGCTAAAACCCCCATTTATCAGCTATTGCCTCACTTAGAATGGTATCTACAGGACTATGTAGTTTTTATTATCTGTGCATCCTATTAAAAGGAGGAGAGCTAACACATAAAGCATCTGCAGTGTTGCAGTGTTGACACTGAATAAGCTTCTTTCTCTACAGCAAGAGGGATGGTTAAAAGTCAGAAGTTCATGAGGACACCCATGATACCAGGTGGAAACCTCTAGAACTGAGAACGGGAGGGAGGGGGTTGTGCCCACTGCCTATGAAGACAGACTTATTAGGCTGAAGAAGGTTAGGTTTTGTTGGACTGGGTCGCCAAAGCTGACTGGGTCTTATTTCAAGATGGTTAACAGGTGAACCCAGAGAGAGGATTTCAAGGTTAGGCTGAATTGGTAAGAATACCTAAGTCCTCACACTAGAATTCCCTCCTCCTCATAACCACTAACTTCATCTGGTAATTCCTCAATCTTTATAATATATAATGGGGAGGGAACTCAGCCCACCGGCACCAAAGAAGAGGCAAACAGAGTGGGATAGATGGCTACAGTGATCACTTTTTCTCACAGACTTGGTTATCTTCTTCTCCATGTCTCTTTTCTCTTCACAGGGATTTGAGGAGTCTTTACCATCCAAATTATCCTTCCTAGGATGGACTCCAGTTATCAATGTCCTTACTGAACAGGTAGGATGGTGCCTCTGCACGGCCACCCTGCCAATGTTGCGTGGCCACAGGGACACGGCAGGAAAGTATTAAGAATGTGGGCTGTGGTGTAAAATTGCCTGGGGTTCTAATTCTCTCCGTGTAACATACTAGCTCTGGTCTTGAGTAAATCAGGAGCCTCTTCTGAGCCTCCTTTCCCTGGTTGTAAAGTAGATGATAACAACAGTGCCTGCAGGTAAAACACCCCACCGAAAATGCCAGAGGCTGGTGTGGAATGAAAGCTCAGTAACTGTTGGTCATTGCTAATACCACCACCACCACCACCTCAGCTCTGCCACTGCTCTTACTGCTTACTAGAAAAATTCCAAATAAACACCACTTCGTGCAACAGCAGATACGAAGGTGACAGCGGTCATCCTTCGCCTTTTCTTATCTGGATGACCTTACTTATCACTCTACAGCGCTCTGAACAAGCTCTTGACCATCTCCTCCTTGATCATTTCATCTAAAATGCCTTCCTTCGTCTTTCTCTTCCGCCCTTCCAACACTGCCCCTGTCTTCAAGAATATGCTCGTTGCGCCCACCCAATCACCTTCCTTTCCTCCTCACTTTTCGTCAGGTAATCCCTTCACACCTGGTTAAGTGCTCTGTTAGTTTTAAATCCAGTGCCTTGTGAGATTACTATGATCTATGGCTTCCTAATAGACTCATGAATTTCACTTGTCTTTCTAATTACCAGGTAAAGCGTTTCCTGCTCTTACTTGGTATTGCCTTCTTGGCCCGAGGAACATTCTGGGAACTCAGAAAAAGGTACAGGGACGATCCCTGGATTGATTCACACTTGCGTCTTAAGTGTATTAATCAGCCCCAGAATTACTATCAGGAACCTTGAAAATGAAGTAAATCCTCACCAGACAGCAGGGTACTGCTTAACGTTAAGGCTACTACGTCTTCATACAGTCTAAAGGAAAAGAAATTTAGTCTCAAACTGAAACCTGCAAAATGTAAACATAAGCTCAAAAGGAGTCTGATGTATAATCAGAGAGGAACTCTAGTTCAGGAAGATCCTGCCTTCCTGCAATCTAGAACACAGCACATTTACTAACTGACTCACTTAAAATAAGCAACACATAGGTGCTACGTGAAAGATCATGAAGTTTGGTTTATACAATTAAAAAAAAAAAAAGTTGAGTGGGGCGCCTGTGTGGCTCAGTCTATTAAGTGTCAGACTCTTGACTCATGGTTTCCACGCAGGTCATGATCTCTGGGTCCTGAGAAGAGCCGGGCAACCAGCATCCTCAATCAGTAGATCAGTGGGGAGTCGGCTCCCCCTCTCCCTCTCCCTCTGCCCCTCCCCACCAGCCCACACACACTCTCTCTAAAATAAATAAAATAAAATCTTTAAAAATGTTGACAGCAAATACACACACAAGAAAGGACTTGGCTGAAAGACTGCTCTGATTATTATTCACAATGCTAATGAAGTCTCTGTGCACAAACAGCTAAAAGTCATGTCAAACACCATTTGTTCAGAACGTAGATGGGGGCTTATCTGAAATTTACTTTTGCATTACCAAAGAAAAGGAATTTGTTGAGAAAAAAATAAAGTAAGATTACAAAGAACATTCAACATAGTTAAGGAAAGAAACTTTCCTCTAGCATTAAAACATCTCAAATATAAATCCTTGACTCCTTAATAATAAGACATTCCTTACTGTTAATTTTATTTATTGATTGACTGATTGGCTGACTGCTGTTTGGGATGATTTATTCCACTGTAATAGAAAAATAAAATAGGCTATATTAAAGGGAGCATTAAATACTATTTGTAATAAAAAGGGTTATTAAATCTGACATTATTGAGAGACACTGTCATAGTAAATGCTTGATAATTAGAACTTATTTTATTAAAGTATAATTGACATATAACATTATATTAGTTTCAGGTGTACATATAATGATTCAGTATTTTTATATATTACCAAATAATCACCAAAATAAGTCTAGGTAACACTGTCACGATACATAGTCCAATTTTTTCTTGTGATGAGACTTTTAAGATCTACTCTCTCAGCAACTCTTGAATATGCAAGGCAGTATTATCACTACAGTCATCGTGCTGTATGTCCTATCCCATCATGCTGATAACTAGACATCTGTACCTTGTGACCACCCTCATCCGATGTTACTGACCCCCACCCACACAGTCCCAACCTCTGGCAATTACCAATCTTTTCTCTGTATCTATGAGTTTAGAATTTTGGGTTTGTTTGTTTTTAGATCCTACATTTAAGCAAGGTCATATGACATTTGTCTTTCTCTGTCTGACAGAGACTCAGTATAACGCTCTCAAGCTCTACCCGTGCTGTCATGAATGGCAAGATTTCATACATTTTTATGGCTGAGTAACATTCCATTACACACACACACACACACACACACACACACACAGTTTCCTTACCCATTCATCTAGCAATGGACATGTAAACGGATACTTAGTTTTCCTGTTTTGGTCACTGTAAAAATGCTTTAAAGAACACAAAAGTGCATGCATTTTTTTGAATTGTTGTTTTTGTTTTCTTTGGATAAATATCCAGAAGTGGAATTGTGGATATTATGGTAGTTCTATTTTTAATTTTGGGGGGGAATCTTCGCACTGTTCTTCCTGATGGCCCCATCAATTTACATAATTTACATAGCCACCAACAGTGCACAAAGGTTCCCTTTCTCTACATCCTTGCCAGCACTTGCTATTTCTTGTCTTTTTGATAATAGCTATTCTAACAGGGGAGAGGTGGTATCTCATGATGGGTTTCATCTGCATTCCCCATATGATTAGCAATGTTGAGCATATTTTCATGTACCTGTAGGCCATCTGTATATCTTCCTTGGAAAAATGTCTATTCTGTTCCTCTGCTAATTTTCTAACTGTATTGTTTGGGGCTGTTTTTGCTCTTGAGTTGTAGGAATACTTTATATATTCTTTTTTTTTTTTTTAAAGATTTATTTATTTGACAGAGAGAGAGATCACAAGTAAGCAGAGAAGCAGGCAGAGAGAGAGGGGGAAGCAGGCTCCCCACTGAGCACAGAGTCCGATGCAGGACTCGATCCCAGGACCCTGAGATCATGACCTGAGCCGAAGGCAGCGGCTTAACCCACTGAGCCAGCCAGGTGCCCCTACTTTATATATTCTTAATATTAACCCCTCCTCAGATATATGATTAGCAAACATTTTTTCCCATTCAGTAGGTTGACTTTTCTTTTCTTTCTTTTTTTGATGGTTTCCTTTGTAATATAGAAACTTTTTATTTTGATGTAGTCCCACTTGTTTATTTTTGCTTTTGGTGTCAGATTAAAAAAATCATCACCAAGACCTAAATTAAGGAACTTACCACTTATGTTTTCTTCTAGGAAGTTTATGGTTTCATGTCTTATGTTCAAGTCTTTAATTCATTTGAGTTAATTGGGTGGGGAATGGAGAAATGTGTGAAGTGAGTCAAAGGGTAAAAATATACATGTAAATAAATAAAATAAAATCTCTATAGTAAGTCAAAACCCAGGCCTCTTGGGTTGCTGCAGTCACTCACTAGAACAACAGAAATTGAATGTATACTATGTGACTGGTGCTGGTTTATACATTAGGATCCTTGTCTTCTTGGAGCTTATATTCTAGCAATAGGGATCAGACATTGCAAGAATAAATACGTAAACACAAAAACTGTGTTATTAAGAAAAAGGGCAGGGCATTAAAATTGTTCATGGGGGTGGTAAGTTATTTAGACTGTGCTGGTGCAAGAAGATAATATTTGAACTGGTTAACAAGTGGGGGGATTATGTAAAAATATGTAAATAAAAATAAAATCTGTAGTAAAAGATGTCTACTTGAACAAGGATCATTTTCTCACTTTAAATAATCAAAATAAATAGAATGACATTAGGAATGTAATGTACAACAGGATCTCTTCCTGCTTATTGGCCCTAATATATTAAGACTGAACAATAAGTTTTTGTCTTTTATTAGAGAAGATGAGATTATTTTTCTCTAAATAATACTTTGGTGACTAGTAATGGATGTAGTCACCTAAATCATAGATACGCGTTTTGTTTTCAGTGTTCTTCTCTTTCTGGCAAAAATTATTTTCCTTTAGAAGTAGCCCACCAATTCACATGTGAAACTAAATCTGTTGCTGTGAGATCGGGTTTTAAAATAACTTCAAGGAGGAGAGGCCCTTGACAGGAGAGTTAACAATAGAAACGAGGTCACCAACTCAAGACCTAGACTTTCTTTACTGTTCATGGACACAAATGCTTGGTTTCAGAAGCACATTGTTATCCAGGAAGCAATTGGACAGAACCATTTTTTGGGGGGGGGGGAAATTATATCCCTGACACTAATGCAGTCAGACCTTCAAACTGAAATTAAAAATAAATAAGTAATAATCACTTAGGGGTCAGCAACTGGTGGCTTGGATGGGCAGTGGAGACCAAGTTTGCTCTCCCTGGGTGGCACGTTGAGGGCAACTGACCTTAAGTATAGCAGGAAGGGATGATGGATGGTCAGCTCAAACTCCTTTTGTCCCAAGAGCATTTTTCAGCTGTCAAAAAGTACTCTAGCAGGGACCAGACTTAACAATGGGAGACCACCTGGGGGGCTAACTACCTATTCAACTATACCCTTTGCAGATGACAATAGCATCTTTACTTTTACATCTGGTGGTACTGGGTGGCTAGTCATTGTTCTGCTGATTTATTAAACTTGTTTCGGTAAGAGCAGCAAGTAACTGTCTCCATGGTAGAGGAGGCTGAGAATTCCTTATGGACAACAAATAATTTTAATAAATGCCAAGTCCCAAGTGCTTAGGTCAGCACTACAGGTGATAATGCTCATTTTATGATCACCAAAGCCTATCTTTCGACACAGACTTATACACAGTGGCAAAACTATGGGCAAACAGGGAACTCGGTGGTCAGCTGTGAATGTTCAGCTACACAAATGATTTATTTATTTCAAATCTGTCTGAGGGCAGAAATGGAACAATGCCTTGGTTATTTTTGTAACCCTTCCACCATTAACATAGAAGTCAGAGTTTGAAAAGGAATGGTAGTCTGATACACATTTATTGAGTTGCATTAAATTACAAGGGATGTCTAATGTCTCCTGAGTTTGCTTCCTAAATCTTCAAATGGGTAAGAAATAAAATTGAGGTGGTCCCTTGTCACATTGGGCAGTTCTACTCTGAGGAAGAGCACAGTTTGGGTACGGTCTGTCCATTTCACTGTACTTCTGGGGGGAAATTGCTTCTAGGCGTTTCCTCAAGTAAAAGTTCAAAACAGCATTTCTATAAAAGACAACGAGTTTATAAAACACTGTTTTATAACCGTATTAAAAATCCTAAAGTTGACCTCCAAGAAAAACCACTTCATACAGTTTCCCTAAACCCTTGCTTGATGAGCTCATAAAAATATTTAGCTAAAATATTACTTGAAGTTTATTCTTTTATTCCACTGACTAGTTATGATATAATCTGCAGATGAAATTGGGTGAAAATGACAAATTTCTTTCAGTTAAAGGAAATTCCAGATGGGAGATGTGAGGTTCAACAGTGAAAGGCTGAGGAGGTAGAGGACAGGTGCCAAGGGCAAAAATATTTTCTAAGTGTAGAAAAGAGGAGAGAATGACCTAAGATGAAGTTATCGAATGACCTTTCTGTGATAGCCACTGTGTAGGGAAGAAAGTCTATTTCTTCCTAAAGAGCTGAGAAGTGAGGTAGAAACTAAGGAGTGAGGTGAAGTGAACTTAACATGTAAGTTGATTAAGCAAACTGCTTGAACACCCAGAGGGAGAGATAGTTCCTCAGGGAATCAATAATAATTGCAGAGATTGGATAAATCAAATTTAAGGTCTAAAGACTAAACTAGGGTCTCATATCTGTTAGGAATTTTGAGGTGCAACATTGAAAAGGGAACTAATTTGCAGTGAGATGCCCAGTGAGGTCTAACTGTATAAAAAATCTGTAACACACACCTTTTAATTCTCTACTTGCTGGTTTCATAATTAGTTTGACTTTTGTTCATAAAAGAAAACTTCTAGGGAAACCTGGGTGGCTCACTCAGTTAAGGAAGACTTCTAGGGAAACCTGGTGGCTCACTCAGTTAAGCATCCCGCTCTTGGTTTTGGCTCAGATCATGATCTCTGGGTCGTGGGACTGAGCCCTGCACTGGGCTCCCCACTTAGCGAGGAGCCTACTTGAGACTCTCCCTTTCCTCTGTGTGCATGTGCTCTTTCAGTCTCTCTCCAAAATAAATAAATAAATCTTGGAGGAGGAGGAGGAGAAGAGAAGAAAGCTTTCTACACCCATGGGAAATCTGTCTACTTGAGCAATAAGAACAAATCCACAAATGCCACTACATATCCAGAAGTTGACAAAGTACATGGGAAGACACGGGTCTCATGAGTGCTGATTTCAAATCCTCAAATCATTAAGGTGTAAGTAGCTGTTACATATGCAAATTGATCACATGAAATAATCAATTAAAAATCTCTTTGAAAGGCAACAAAGTATACACACGCACAAAGGATGATGGTCATAACTGCTGAATTACAGAATCATGAAACTAAAGTAAATTCAAAACTGAGTACAGGGTACCAAACAAGGAGATATCCAAATTATTTTTGAACACTTGAGTGGGGAGGAGAAAGCCAGCAGTGAAATTTTATACTGGTTGGGGAGGCAGGTGATGGTGGTAAAATGTGAATACAAGGCAAATACTTCATTTTAAAAGTGCATTTCCTTCTTTGCTTATTGATTTTTACATATATGGGCACATATGCACCATGTGTCGAGATGAGATGTACAGGTCTTCTTTTTTCCTCTTCCATTCCAAATAAATGGGCCAGAGAGCTATATCCAGGAAGGGCTGGGTCAAGTCCAAGGTCATATATTATACTTTTCTCAAACAGGCATTCTTCCTGCGTCACATCTGCTGTGCGTGCATCATAACTAACTGATAATAGTTAACTATATAAACTATGATGGACTCACTTGTGTTTCCAAATGAAATACAAATGAGTCAAGGTCAACCCTATAATGGTTTTTCTATCGCTTACTTGCATTTCTATAAATTTGCTTGAGTGAGGAGCTACAGTAAGTAACCTCTCTCCTCCACTGGGTGGTGTACCTACAGCTGACACAGACTGGAGGACCAGCTTCTCTATAATTCTCCACAAATCATAAGTGTACCTGAATGAGCAGTTTATTACCTTGTAATACTGACTTCGAACCCAAACAATGTGCTTTCAGGATCTTCTAACAGTTATTTTCCTTTTGAATAAAACATTAAGAGAATAAGCTTTAAAAAAAAAAAATATATATATATATATGCACTTCAATCCTTTACTTTAAATGCAGGTTGCACTGGGATGAAGCAGAAAATATGTATTATTAACACCAGCAGTTGTTAATGGTAGTAATGATAATACGTTATCTCCACCACACAGTGATAATGGGTTTTTTATTATTAAAGTAAGTTTCGGCCTTTATTTATAGACATCAGTTAAATCAGAGAAAATGAAAATGCAAAATTACTACACAGCTCAAATTGAAGCAGCTCTTAAGACTCAGTGGGAAAAATGTATATGCATCATCATATAGATTAAAAGAATACACAGTATTTTAGCCCATTATAACATCTACACATATGGGCTCTAAGGCTATAGGAATAGAAAGGCTAGTCAAAATAAAGGAAACATTCTTCTATGGTGTGATTTTTTTAAAAAGGAAAATGGATTCTAAAAGCAATCAATCAGTTTTTTTTTTTTTTAAACTAAGTACAGACAAGAGAACATTATATGTTCTTTTCAATTAAATAACCTCACTTAGAAACAAATATGCACACAGCCAAATGGAATTTACACTGACCATTTAATATAGTTTAATGTCATCTTCCTCTTGAATTTTAGAAGCAAAGCTCTACTAATATTGTCTGAAACATGAGTGTATGAAAAATGGTATCCCCCAGAAGTGGCCTCTGAAATTGTATTTGCTGTCAGAAAGATGCATATGTTCTAGTACAGATATATTTTTGAAAACTTGGAATTCTGCTAAATTTGGTACTCTGAAGACTATTCCATTTGGTCTGACCAATTCAGAAAATAAAATGCGAAGAGTGAAGTTTAGTTGCCAGCATCACAGTAATGCATGTAGTGAACTCATATCTTAGCAAAGTGCTTCATTTTAAGAACAATGGCTCAATTGCATACTCGATTTCAAGAACAAAAGGCTCAAAAGTGGGGGGAAAACCCCTATTTTTCCAAACACAATGCTGCTGCTAATACCGAATAAGAAAAACAAAACAAAACAAAACTCAAAGTCTTGCTTTGTTTTTAGTTCTTGCAGGAAAAAAGGTGTCTGGGCATAACCAACCTCAAGTAATTTAATGTCATGCTTGCCAGATATGGATTCTGCAGTGACCAGGAGCAGCGTCCAAAGGAGAGCCCCACAAGAGATGGTATGGACAATCAATAAAGGCATAACATCCTACAGAAATGACTGGAAGAGAGAGGGCAAACAGACACAGCGAAGCACCACTGACTGCCATTTACAAAAATCCTATCACCAAATAAGGCCAACTCTAAGAGTCTTCACTGGTTGAAGTTCAGATCTAGGGAAAATGAACTAGCAGATAAATGCTAATAAAGTCTGTTGCCTAAGTTATAGGACTCATACTAAATTGGTACTAAATTGTCATCAGTAACATTACTACAGATTTACAAGGTACTTTGGCTCTGCAAGCACCCAGTTAAAAACTCAGCAGCTTTTGTTTTGTTATAATCATATGTGATCACTACATAAATTCTAAATATTATGTAGTCTTAAATTAAATATTTTCCTTGGAAGTATTTAATTACACACACACAAATTCACAAGTGTTTCTTCCTAAATAATCAAACACTTCTCAAATGCTACATGGGATTAAACACCTACACGTACTTTGTCCTTTTCCTTTGGTTTTTCTTTCATTTCTCTTGTTCTTTCTAAATGTTTCTCCATTGTAAGGAAATACATAATATCGACAGGAAATAGAAAAACAAAGAAAAATAGACCAAATCACGTGTATTCCTAACACTCAAAGACAAAGAGTGTCATTACTCTGAATATTTCCTTTTGGTATATTTCCGGGGTGAAAAGAAGACTGATGTCAGGTGTAGTTAAAATCATACCTACAGTGTGTTAAAAGAAAGAGAAAAGCAATTACCAAGACGGAAGCCACAGCCTTTTTATAACCTAATCTTTCATTTCTCTTTGGTAGAAGTGAATCACCAGATTCCATCCCACTGCAGCAGGAGGGAAGTACACAAGAGCATGAATACCAGAACATAGGATCAATGACAAGAGGCCATCTTGAAGACCATCCAAAGCAACACTATTCTGCACTAAACATCTTTTAAAAAATTTAATTAATTTATTAATTTGAGAGCAAGAGCACGTGAGCTATGTGAATAGGGAGAAGGCAGAGGGAGAGAAGGGAGAGAATCTTCAAGCAGACTCCCTGCAGAGCACGGAGCCAGACGTGTGGCTAGACCTCATGACCCGTGAGATCACACCCTGAGCGGAAACCAAAAGTCGATGCTCAACTGACTGAGCCACCCAGGTACCCCAACATCTTTTTGCATCAAAAATTTGAGCATTTTTTGGATGTTTTTATTTCTTTTAAAGATTTTATTTATATGAGAGAGAGAGAGAATGAGCAAGAGAGAGAAAGAGAAAGAGAGAGAGTAAGCACAAGCCGGTGGTGGGGGTGGGGGTATAGGCAGAGGAAGAAGCAGACTCCCTGCTGAGCAGGGAGCCTGATGCTGAGGTTTGATCCCAGGACCCTGGGATCATGATCCGAGTGGAGCTGAAGGCAGAAGCTTAACCAACTGAGCCACCCAGGTGCCCCAAGGGCATTATTTTCTTAAGACAAAATTGCAGAGATGGGTTACAGGGCCAAATGGTATGAAGATTTTTAAGGTACCTAATGGAGTCACCATCCTTCTATGTTAGAGAGACACACTGCACCTGGTAACCCAATTTATTCTTTTAACTGTTACTGAAATCAGAATAATCCTATTTAATAAAAGTTATAGATGTTCTTATCCATAATCATAATGATATCAGTCTACAACTTCTTTAATTGTATGAAGTCTGGTTTTATATCAGGTGTAGTTCCTTCATTCAAGAAAAGGAGGGGGATTTTACAAAAAGTGACCATTTATAAAATACAGATTTGGGTAAGAATTTCACATGGTACACACTTTGGTTGGGTATAAAGTTCTTAAGGAATGATGATGATGAAATTAAATTATGATGGTCATCATAATTTAATTGCTATCATTATTGAGCTCCCGTCAAATCTCACTTTTCCATTGTATGGATGAGGAAATGATGCTAATGTAGTATGATGGTTTTAAGGATATGTCCCAAACTTCTCTGACATTCCCTTGAGGGGATATATATATATATCCACATATATAAATGTGGGCTGGACTTTGTAACTCATTTCTAGTGAACATAAATGTCCCTCTGAGATTAGGTTACAAAAAGACTGTGGTCTTGGGCTCACTAGTGGCTCAGTCAGTTAAGAGTCTGCCTTCAGTTCAGGTTGTGATCCCAGTATCTTTGGATTGAGTCCCACATCAGGCTCCTTGCTCAGAGTCTGCTTCTCCCTCTGCCTGGTGCTCTCCCTGCCTGTGCTTGCTCCCTCACTCTCTCTCTCTCTGCCAAATAAATAAATAAAATCTTGGGGGGAAAAAAAGTCTCTGTTTGTGGCTTCTTTTTGTGCTCTCCTGCCCTGTAACAAGCAACCCTATGGAGAGGCCCCCAAGGCAAGGAGTTGAAGCCTCCTACAAATAGCCCCATGATGAGCTTGAAAGCATATGTTCCAAATTCGAGTCTGTAACCTCATAAGAGACCCTGAGTCTGAACAACCTAGCCAAATTTGCTCCCACTTCCAGCCCGTGGAAAATTATGTCATAATAAGTGTTATTTTAAGCTGGTAAATTTGTATTTTGTCACAAAGCAATAAGAGGTAACAACATATAAAGGGATTGCCCAAGGAGACACAGCTGAGCAGGGTTCAAGTTCTCAATCACTTTGATACACTTGCCGTGAGGGAAGGTGCACAGGGCATGAAAGGAGCTAAGAATAACGTCTGGAAGGTTTCCTCTGCTCTGAATAAAAAGAAGAGAAAGAGAGGGGGAAGCCATTCTGGTGCGCTTCTGTTTTTACTCCCAAAGCTTATACAAAAATCCTTTTTGCCATTTTATTACTTAATTGTACTTTGGTCTGAAATATCCGAAATACTTGTCAAATATAAGTGTCTTTTTAAAGATTTGGTTAAAAAAAAATAGAGAAAATCAGTCAGGTTGTCTTCTTTCAAATCACAACAGAATTTCCTACTCCAGCAGTTTCCAAAGCATGATCCTTGGACCAGCAACCTGAGTATAGGCCTGGAGCTCTTTCCAAAGGCCCCAGAGCAGATGGTTGGCTTGGATTCTCCTGAAGGTGGGCTCAATGATCTGAGCTCGAAACAAGCTTTTCAGGTGAGTTTGAGGCATCCAGGAGCTTGAGAGGCGCTGCTCTGGATTGAAGACCTGGGAAAATGGCAATGGCTGCCCGACAGCTTTCTGCCCACTACCGGCTTTTTCAAGATGAAAGCAAAGGCTTTGGGTGGCCTTCAGCCTAATTAAAATGTTTAAAGAGATTTAATTACTAAATGCCAACCCATACAAATGTAAAGATCTTTCCAACGGAGACTGTGTGATGAATTGAATACATTTTTTAATAAAGTGCTTGGCAAGCAGTATGGGTTTTCTTGTTTGTAAACAGCTATACTAATGCTAAACATATTTATTCACAACTTGACAAGAAATATTGCCCTGTAATTAATCATTTCCCAGTCTTAATTCAGACTAAATAAAAATACAAATCCGAAATGTGTATCCCCTTCTCAATACATATTGAGAGTCACATACATAAATAATAATTAGATCTATCTGGTATATACATATGTGCAAGTCTTTTTAGGCAAAACAATGCCAGATACTGAAAGCGTGTTGGTCATGAAAAGGACATTTCACTTTTCTTAGAAATATATACGTAGCTAAGAAAATCACTGCTCATTTTAAGTATTTTCAATTGTAAGGGTTTTTTTTTTTTTTTTTTAAAGATTTAAAGATTTATTTGAGAGAGAGAGTATGCATGCACCCCAGTGCATGAGCAGGGGGTAGGGGCAGCAGGAGAGGGAGAAGCAGACTCCCTGCTGAGCAGGGAGCCTGATCGGGGGCTTGATCCCAAGACCCTGGCATCATGACCCAATCGGAGCCAAAGGCAGAGGCTTAAACAACCAAGTCATCCAAGTGCCCCTTCAGTTGCAAGTTTTAAAATCCAGAATATCTATTAATTACAGATTTTCATTAGTGGTTTTTTAATTAGAGGCAAAATTTTAAATAATCACCTATGTTTGATTAAAATCTAAAGATTAATGGCAGTTCTTCAAATGAATTTTAAAAATCATCACTAGCAATTAGCTATTGAAAATACACCATACTTTGGTTCACTAGTTTTATTCAATGTGTATTCTCAAGATGCGTATGTTAATAAGAATCACTCTCAACTGGATAGCATGCTAAAATTCAAGGTCTATAAAACCGAGTTAATTTTTAAAAAATTGTTTTACTTAGTCCCTTCTAAGGATTTCTACTTCATTTCCCAAATACAATAATACTAAAAGTACATAAGATACTGCAATTAAATACAAGATTCACCAGAAAGTTGAATACCAGCAATGAGGAAAAATGTTATCAAGTCATTCCAGAAAAACAATTATTTGAATATTAAAAAATTGTATGATTTTGGGGTGCCGGCTTGGCTCAGTTGGTTAAGTGTCTGACTTGATTTCTGTTTGGGTCATGGTCTCAGGATTTTGGGCCCTGTATCTGGCTATGTGCCCAGTGGGGAGTCTGCTTGAGGATTTTCTGTCCCCCTTCTCTGCCCCTCCTCATGCTTACGCTGGCACGTGCAGGTGCTCTCTTTCTCTCTCAAATAAATAAATCTTTAAAAAATAGTGTGATTTTATAAATGTGTATGACTGGGGTTTTTCCCACAATCTTTCCAATATTCACTGAGCAATTATCACATGGCAGGCACCGGGACAGATAGAGTTAGCTATAAAAAATCAATAAACATAAGAAATAACATGGAGGACACTGGGAGATGGAGAGGTGAAGTGAGTTGGGGAAATCGGAGGGGGAGACAAACCATGAGCGACTGTGGACTCTGAGAAACAAACTGAGGGTTTTGGAGGGGAGGGGGGTGAGGGGTTACGTGAGCCTGGTGGCAGGTATTAAGGAGGTATTACATGGAGTACTGGGTGTGGGGCATAAGTAATGAATCTTGAAACACTGAAAAGATTTAATACAGAATAAAGTTCAAAAAAACTTGAGACAGTTTGTGTTAAAAAGGAGCTGAGGTTGGGTTATGGACATTGGGGAGGGTATGTGCTATGGTGAGTGCTGTGAAGTGTGTAAACCTGGTGATTCACAGACCTGTACCCCTGGAGCTAATAATACATTATATGTTAATAAAAAATTAAAAAATATTATATATAAGAAAAGGAGCTGAAATTAAAATATTCATACATTCTTTTAGCAATTTTATTTCTAACTTATCAGAAATATATAATTTCATAAAGACACATAAAGTTAGTGATATTCGCTGGTTAAAGAAACTATGAAAAACTAAAATCTATCAAGATAGGGCTTTGTAATAAATGATCAAATATTCACTTTATGAAATAAAAAAATGCAGTCTTGAAAAAGAATGAAGTCATTTCACGTATGTTAACATAAAAGTATCTCTAAGATCTATTATTAGGTGAAAATGTAAGTCACAGAAGAGTACACAGAGGATGGACCATTCATTTAAAGAAAAATTAAGAGGGTCACACACTGGATGTGCAGGTAAACACATCAGTGCGTGTACTGAAAAAACATACACCTAAATTCTGCCTATAATTGGTTCTGGGAAACAATCTACTTTTAAATTGTTTAAATAGCACATGAAAATACCACATTCCTGCATATGTGTAAAAAAAGTTTCCTCTTTCAGTGTGTAAGCTCGTCTTTCTGATTGCCTGTATTTGTTCCTGTTGATTCTAATAGTGAAGAAAATCTCAAATTCCATTGAGATAGTAGTGAACATAAAATCCTCCAATAGACAGATGGAAGTAATATAAGAACACTGCCTAACTTGGTGAATATTTTCTGCTTTTTGTTTTTACAGAAACACATTATTGTATATTTACTTTGTAGAAGTGATGTACTTTACGATATTTTCCGAATTTTATTAAGAAAAGAAAATTCAATGAAGAAAAAGTGACTGTGACAAACAGATTAAAATCTAATCCACAGCTAGACCCAGCTTGGCAAATCTCTCTATTTATGTGGCTATTTCTTATTTTAGGAAAAAATATACATTAGTAAATATAAACATATACATATACAGGTATATATATATGCTTTTCTCCCCCAAGAAATAAGTCAGTGTTTTCCAAAAGCAAGTAAAGAGTGCCCTATCTTAAGCACTAGACAAGCAAAAACTCTATCTTTTAAGTTAGCTTTTATGGACTTTTGAAGAAAATCTGAAACTGGGGAGAGGCAGCCATCACTTGCAGCCACAGGAGCCCCAAACTATGTTCATTCTGTCATACAAAGAGCAGAAGATGAATAACAGAGTTTCTGGAAAATTAGTTAGGACACTTAAAATTCTTCAGTAACCAGCCTTTTCCTACAGTAGCTCTGTGCATACTACCCCTTCAATTTTTTGTTTTTCCCAACAACGTGCACCATTTGTCTACTATTTGGTGAATACTGTAAAACCTAAATACATTGCTTGAAAGGAGAATGGTATCACTATCAACACTAAAAAAGTTGTATGAATTACTATGATTTAAATAAAAAAAGAAACAGAAAAATTAGAGTATTTTTTATTAAAGTCTAGCTAGAGACATCCTGCCACTGGCTCCAAGTCAAAGCAAAATGTTGAGCCATGTTTAGTCAGGAGATTTTCTTGAAATGTCCAATAACTGAAAGGGAAATAAAGAGTAAATAAAATTTTCATTTGTTCCAATATAGTACTGTGAACATATTTAAGCATTCAGAGAAGTCAAAAAAGTCGTATAGAGAACACACACTTCATGATTGTGCAGAGACCACCAGCGGCATTTGGTCCTTTTCTTTTATCACCTGTCGTCTGACCGTCTCTCTATCCAGGACTCCTCGGCTTTAACAGTTAGTTAACCACCTCGACTTTCTCAAGAATCACCACACGTCCCTACCCACAATTTTGGAAATCCTGTTCTGAAAAATAACACAGTCATTCCCTAACTCCTTCACCCACCCAGAAAGGCTAGTTACTGTATCCAGCCCCTTCTTTAGCTTCCTCCCAATCTCTAACTAGCCCCCATCACACAAGTCCACAACTGAACTGAACAAACTATTTGCAGTCTCCATTACTTTTAGGACTTCGCCTGCCGACCAGCATGATACAAGGCCAAGGGCAGACTGGCCCTAATATACCCATTTGGCCTCACAGTAGCTTCAGCAGCTGGTTTTTACTGAGTGCTAACTGTATGCTAGGCACTGTCCTAGGAACTTCCTTTATCACCTATTTCCCCGAAACAGTTCTACGAAGAAGGCCTTCGATTTACTCTCAGTTTATAGGTAAGCAAATGGCAGCAGAGAGAAATTTCTCACATTCTATTACTGAACAATTCTACTCCCTGTCTCAGTGTGCCAGCAGCCTTGATGGAGCTCACGTATGTTTCTTCCAACACCTTTCGTGATTGAATGCTTTGCAATCTGTGGTTTCTGCCGCTTTAATACATTCCCTACACCTCTTTTATCCAAGCCTTACTCATTTGTTGAAACACAACTCAAATGTCGCCTCCTCAGTGACAAGTGCTCAAATATTTTAATAAGTGAATTAAATAAATGAGTCAATACTTACAAGGTCAAAATTTCTATTTGATAAACTAAGAGAAATACTAAATCTTTTGGTAAGCAAGTCTTTAAGTTGCCAAGACGAAAATATTTCTAACATCCACTCTTAGAAAGGAATGATAAAACAAAAATCCAGCAGATTCAAAATAATCTATAAGGGAGTAACTTCAAAAACGTTAAGCTAGGTATCAGCACCTTCTTATTATGCTTCCCTAGTGGGCATTCCCTTTCTGGCATCCTTGAATTCTGGAGGTTCTTGACATAATCAATACAAAGATACTCTCTTATAATGTCTACT
This sequence comes from Mustela lutreola, assembly GCF_030435805.1. NCBI lineage: Eukaryota > Metazoa > Chordata > Mammalia > Carnivora > Mustelidae > Mustela > Mustela lutreola. The sequence continues at coordinate 35,424,243 of NC_081291.1, forward strand.
CTAATAGATACAAATTTTCCTTCTTTTCCTTATACTTTTCATTTCTGGGAACAATTATATCATGGAATTACTGTAAATGATGGTTAAATCTCCCAGAATGTCTATGATATAAGATTACTTTTAAAGTAACAGATCATAGATTCATAGAGACTTAAAGTCTCAAAAGACTTTAAAGCTAGAGTAGTTTGTGGTGTGCTGGTGGTAAATTGGTTCTCTGGAAGGGTGGCTGTGGTAAGCCCTGACTTAGAGTGGTTTACCAATTTCCATGGAATAAATAAAATCTCCATGGCCAATTTCAGGTTAACAGCAGTTTAACAATCTGCTCATAAAACTTCTGAATACTTAACATTACTGTTATACTCCAGCTCTGTTACTAAAAGGGTGAGGAATCCGAGGGATAAAGAGGAGGGTAACTAAATGAGTTGTTCAAGGTCATGGGGGGGAAAAGTCAGTTGTCTGGTTTAGAAGCCAGATTAATCGACTCTTAGTCTAGCCCCGTTATTATCAACTCATTAGAATTATCTTGGAACTTTGCAAAGATACTTTGCTCCAACTTACTCCACAGGAATAAAAAAAGAATCTCTAGAGACCCCCGTCTTCCATAAAAACCAAAAACTTCCCCAGGTGCTTCTGATATAACCAAGTTCAAGAACCTCTGTAGTTCATTTCCCTACTTTATGTTGCCTATTAGGAGATCTCCATATCTTCCTGTGAACTTAGGCAGTGAACAAAGTATACATTGATAAACACCACAAGTTATCATAATATTTTTATTTTTTATATTTCTTAACATAATATTTTTAAATGTTGTAAGCTTCAAACACACTTCAAGTATGGCCATGAATTAGAACTGTCTGAATATTTTCTAAATCTTTTGGCCTACTTTCACAAAGATGAGACTGATCTGTAATTAGAGCATTGATTTTATGTAAATAAGTGCTTCTGTGTTAACGGGTTGCCAAGAATTAGTTCTCTTAACAGATAAAAAATACTTTTTCTTCTATTCATGGAATCCTTTCTTAATGTAGAAAAGAGGTAATGTTCAATTAGTCATCTAAATTAATTATCACAAGTCCCTTACCAAGTTTACTAAATTCCCCCTCCCTCTTTTCATCTCTTCCCATCCTGCTTTCAAATACTTATTGAGTGTCTATCAAGTACGGACTACTACATCCCACCCAAGACTCCTGTGTATTAGACATAACATCTAATAAATTCATCTATTGTCCTTCAGTAGCTGAAATTCTATTCTGGTCTGCATTTTTGAATTAGAGTTCAATTAGTAGCTTTGTTTATCTGTCATGAACACCATTTTAATTTTGCAGATCTCATGGATATGTGTAAGAGTCCCCTAGCCAAAACAGTAGCAGCTTACAACTGTCTAATCTTACGTGTTTGAAAGGAAGCGTCTGGTATTACTTCCTTTTCAAAGGGAAGCAGAGATCAAGATCTACAGTAGCCCTTCTTATTCCCTTTCCTTTAAGTTCCTTAAACTGATGACAGCCTAGAAATCCATCAAATATTTCTTCTGCATTGTCCTTCATCCTCACTATGTTCTTTAGTTACTTCTCAGCTTATCAGCAAGGACTGCAACACCGGATTTCAAATGTTACAATGCTTGAATCATGTGAGCATTTTCTTCTTCAAAGAAATGATGCGAAGAAAGTGTTGAGTGTGACAATGCTTCCCTCCGCATCTTTCTGGTCACCTGGCTAAAAATTAGAAAGCCGGGGGAAAAGAAAAGCCTTTCAACATTGTTATCCTCAGTAGTGGCAAACTCCTGATATTCTTTGATAAAGGATTCCTATCAACCACTAGCCTCATCAAAAGCCTGTGCTTCTGCAAAATGTATGTGTTCACTGGTTACATGTATATCAGTTACAAATGGTAGTATCCAGTTCAAACACAATTCTAACTGCAAATGGTAGAAATAGATCTGGACACACCCCCGATGCTGAAATGTACTTGGGCAAACTTCCAAGGTTGTCATGGTTACACTTTTGGTTCAAATATGGTAAGCATGTCTATTACTGCCTATTGTTCTTACACAAAACTTATTTTAAAAAATCAGATTTTACAGGGATGACTGACAACAGCCTTAGAATTGAAAATATAACACTTAAACAAAAAACTTGGACTTAAGCAGATGCAAATTTTTATTTTCATTTGCAAGATTTTAAAAGAATTTGGCTTAGAACTGAATAAAAATAGAAAAAGAAACATACCAAATTATGAGCTCGTGAAGTAAGAAGATAATATCTTACTCACTTACATATCTTTAGCACTTGGAATGGTACCTGGCACATAGAGCAGATAACTTGAAGCTGAGTTTTGTGGATTTAAGAGAAAAAGGACACCATAGAAATCTCTGGCTCACGTTTGGAGTAAGCAGAAGTCATTTGGTCCATTCTCCTGCCAGTCAAGCACTATTTTGTTCTTGATATGCACTTAGGATTTGGGACATAAATCATTATAAGCATCTTGCATGTCTGCCTAATCAACCTAGTTTAAATCCACTGACTAAAAAGGGAACTTACTTTCCAGAATCAGATTGGAGGAAAAGAGAACATTTTTCATTTCCTCCTGCTCCTAAAAATGGATTGCGCTAAGGTGATGCATATTAAAAATGTAAAATACTTTGGTGGGGAGATTATAAAGAAATTAATTTTCCAACTTGAACAATTTCAATGTTATGATTCTCAATGTTAGGATAATGACAATCAAAATACACTAGAATATGTTCCAGGTACAGGGGGAAGAAAAACACAGATGGGGTAGATATCCTGTTAGGGAATGTGGCAGAAAAAGTGCAGAAGATGAGGACTAAAGATTTCAAATATGGGTACCTGAAAGGGTAGATCTGTCCATTTTTATTTCACTACCTTGTTTTCCCATCCCACTGGAACATCACAACATTCTAGGACCTCCCCATACATCTCTCCCTCTGCCCTGGGCATATATGTGGTACTCAACACTGTTTTGTCCCAGGCTTTTCAAATTTAAGGGGCTATTACCACTGTTATTAGTTTTAGCTATGCTTCTATTACTGAAAGTAATAAGTCTTCAATCAGGGATGATTTACTGCCAAGACACCCACTGGTATATGGCAGAGCTACTAGAATACCAAGTAGTAATACCCTGTTTCTTCTGTAATGGCAGAATCTCAACAGGATGTCAATTCTATGATGTTTTTTGACTTGGATCCATGTGACTGCTTTCTGGTCAGTGAGATGCAAACAAAAGTGTGGTAAATATGGGGACTTTCTGGTATCCATCTGGCCACAGTGTCACTTCTTTGCGATATCTAAGCATAAAACTCATGCTCTGTTACCAATCAACGAACAACTCACTGGGTCAAAAATGCAGGGTCCATTATATGCAAGTGTCAAAATACAGACAGATTTTTTTTTTTTTAAATTTTATTTATTTATTTGACAGACAGGGATCACAACTAGGCAGAGAGGCAGACAGAGAAGGGGTGGGGGGAAGCAGACTCTCCGCCGAGCAGAGAGCCGGGGCTCGATCCCAAGACTCTGGGATCATGGCCTGAGCTGAAGGCAGAGGCTTAACCCACTGAGCCACCCAGGCGCCCCAATACAGACAGATCTTAAAGAAGGGTTAACAGAGAAGCCACAGGAAAATAGGCTCCCCAATAGAGGAAATCAGTGTACCTCAAATGTTACTGAACAAGGTGTTTGCCTACTCAGTCCCAGCATAAACCCTCATTCAAAGGTTTTTTTCTGGAACACTGGATTGCATATGGATTGTAGGAGGAGATGTAGCTGATGATAGGAACAGGGTTGCTGTAGTGCCCATGGTATGTGAGGGCACAAGAAAAACATACTCAACTCAAAGAAGAGTATGGTAATTTCAGGCTTCATTAGAAGCACAGGGAGGTGAAATCAATGAAGGCCAGACAGGAAAGAATCAAAATCAGTAAGGAAAGAAAATTTAATTTCAAGCTTCTAAGGAGAGACTATAAATAATGCAACGTTTAAAACATATTAGCAAAAATAGATCACGGTATCTTTCTCTCTCAAGCAAAACAGCTAAACCTAAAACTTGCTTGAAGACTTTCAGTTGTGAATATTTAAAAGCAAAGGCACATATTTGCCGGAGAGGAGAAAGTGTTTGGGGAGAATATATTAAAATGAAAAGTCAGGGATGATACATACCCAAATATTAATGCTGACATGAATGGTTACAGGTGATTTTTTCTTACTTCTTTATACCTTTATGTATTGTTTCAAAATTTAAAATTGTGAATATCTAACTTCTAGAATTAGAGAGACAAAGAGCCTTTGCATGGACAGGGAAGGCTCACCACATCCAGCATTCCCCGAATAACCTCCAAAAAACCATCCGGCAACTCGCTCTTGATAGAATATTGCCTCCTAATGACATCTAGTTTTGGATGCTCTACTGGTTGAGACCTTTGAGTTGTGGAGTCCAGCTAGCCTGACTTCTCAAAGTGTAGCTCTCTAGATCAGTAACATGAAAATCACCTAAATACAGGTGAGGACTCACAGTGGAAGAAAAGTGGTGGTGACGCTCCTGCCATTACAAAGGCAGCAGGAAAGAACAGGGAAAGAAAAAAATGTTCTCTCCCCAGCTGCTTCAAGTTTTTTAAACCAGCCCAACCAAAAGTCCCTGTCTTAGTTTGGGGTACCCCCTTGCTGGCCAGAAAGCAGTCACATGACCCCACGTAGCTGAAAGGGATGTTGAGAAATATCACAGAACTGGAATTCTGTTGAGATTGTGTTACTAGAAAATTCTATACATATGAAATTTCTTGCTATTCCCAAAAATGTGATGTTCTAAAGTGATATATGTGGGAACTGTAAAGTACTTTTAGTGGCGAGAATATACAGAAATAACCTTTTCATTTAAATAATTTCAATTTTATAATTCCCAATGTCATGGTGATTAGAAATGTACAATGTCTGGCCCCAACCCAGGCTGCCTGAATGAGAGGAATGGGGAATTTCCTGGGGAATTGCTGAACTAGGGCATATCTTTTAGGCCCTACTGAAGGAAAAAAAAAAAAAATTGTTTCCAGCTGTAGTTTTACAGCAGATAACCCAGAAGCTGTCGATAGTGATGGCTTTGATTTAAACTAAGATATTTAGAAATAAAATTATTTTATCTTTTATAACTTCTTTGTGAAATATTTTCTATCGATGCCTACTTAAAACAGTAACAACAAAACAATGAAAGCAATTCTTGGAACTAGGGCTATAACAGAAGAGAGTGTTGGAAAGGCTATGAGAAGGGACCACAAAGAGACCACGTGAAGAGGGGGGAGGTCCTCAAACAATGTGGTAGGAGCAAGAGCCCAGTGGCCCCAGCAATCACAGCTGAACCGAGACACCAGTCAACCTGCCAGCTGAATGCAGTCACAGAGTGAATACCAAGAAGAGCAGAAGAAAGGGTCACCTGCCTGCAGCTCAAACTGCTGAATTATGAGAGGATAAACATAGGGGTTTTGTTTTGTTTTGTTTTGTTGGCAAGAGAGACAGAGAAAGTGAGAGAGGGCAGGAGCAGGGAAGAGAGGGAGAAGCAGGCTACCCAATGAGCAGGGAGCCGGATGCGGGACTCGATCCTGGGACTCCAGGATTATGAACTGAGCCAAAGGTTACCGCTTAACCAACTGAGCCACCCAGATGTCCAAAATAGCTATTGTTTTAAACAAAGTATTAGGATGGTTTTTATACAGCAATAATAACTGAAACAGTGGTTTACAGACATTCATTTCATTTCAATCAAAACAACCCTACATATTAGGAATTATCATTCTCCTCCTGTTTATCTAACATTAATAAAAAATTTCATCAGTAAGTGCAGAGACAGGCTAGGACCTCCATGTATAAGAACAGGTCTATGTGTTATGTAACACCAGCAGCACAGTTTCCGATCTGAGCACAGACTACGATCAGACTCTGACAGGCCGTGTCTCCTCACCTGTAAAGGCAGCAGACTCACTGGGCGTCTAAAGTCCCTTCCAGATTTGAAATTTCATGGCTCCACTTAAAGTAGTAGCTCTGCGTTTGTTGCTTACATAGCATATCTTCATAGCGGCACACTGTACGCATGCACATGTGTCCTTGGTTGAACAAAGGTCAGAAGTGCAGAAAGCATCCTGAGAATGTCACATCCTACCAATTTTGGTGCCCAGGCACCAGAATTATAGGAACAACCCTACTGAGGGCTGGAAGGAAAAGCTCAATGCATATTAAAGCACTCAGAACACACTGCCTTTCTAGAATGTCTTTAAGCTACTCAGTCTGTCATATAGTCCTTCAAGTCATTTAATTGAAAAAAGAAATTGCATATGGAAATATTACTTTCTCCTTCCTAGTCTGCTAATTTGTATATAGAAAGCCATCCAACATGAAAAACACATGGTTAATCACCTTTGAGACCCAACACAAAATAGCCTAGAAAGAAAAAGAGGCTTTTTTTTTTTATGATTTGAATTGTTATGTGGTGAATCAAATCAAATCTATTCTAATTTATTCACATGGAAGGTCAATTATCCCAAAACCCTTAATACAGCCTGCACCTGATCTTGGTGGTCAGTGAACCATTCAAAGGGCAGCTGTTTCGTGTATGTGTGTTTTTTTGGGAGGGAGGATGTTAATATTAGCACATTTTTACCTTTTTCTCTGTTTCTTGTACTTAAGCTTACATTGTCTACTTAACGGAGTCCATTTAAGTAGAGGGGAAAAGCACTAAGCAATCTTTGAAAACATATTCACTATGGCCTCTCTTTAGTCAATACATATGAAAAACTCGCCCGATTCACTATACAACCATCTGTTTGAATGAAAACATCACAATGGCTTTAAAGTAATTCTGGTGTCACCTTTAGAAAAATCCCATATTGAACAGCAGAGGACACACCACATACTTGTATTGGCACTCAGGTAACATCAACCACAAGACAAGCAACTGGACTGGGAGCCCTATGCCAATGGAATGCAGGGAGCAGACAGGTGTCACATGCCAATCAGTCCTTTCTTTAAACCAATTTCATTTTTGAAATGGGCCTAAAATGCATGTCGAGGAACAGCATACACTTGTCTTGGCCCTTACTGTGAAGGCTTTTGTTTGTTGATTCGCTCAATGGCCCAGTTTAAATTTGAGTCAACTTAATTATCTGTTATGTTAGAAGATAATTTTACCATAAAGGACAAAAGTATTGAAAATACTCCATGGTAAATGAGAAGAAATATGCCAAAGCCCTAAGTGGTAAGATTGGATTAGTCAAGAGCTAAGAAATAGAGGTACATGAACATGCAAGTGTTTATTCTCTTGCATAAAAGAAGATCAGTGGGACATCGGACAGGACTATATGTCAGTATCAGTTAAGGACTCAGACTATTTGCCGTTTTTCCTCCACCATGCAAGGCTACCAACTGAGGATACCTCTCAGTCCCAGAGGTGGTGAAGCTCCTGCCATTACAAAGGCAGCAGGAAAGAACAGGGAAAGAGGAAAAGGCTATCTCCCCAGCTGCTTCAAGTTTTTAAAACCAGCCCAGCCAGAAGTCCCTGACTTAGTTTGGGGCACCCCTTTGAAGACCAGAAAGCAGTCACATAACCCCCAACTAGCTGAAAGGGATGTTGAGAAATATCACAGAACTGGAATTCTGTTGAGATTGTGTTACTAGAAAAGAAATACAGATTTTATACTGGATATCCCAGTATCAATTAATGTATCAATTAACATCTTGGGTTAAATCATTCCTAATTGAGGTCTTATAATTTCCAGTGTTATAAGTATAGCTAAAAACAATGACAGTGGTCATAATATCTTAAATCTGAAGAACTTCTATTTAAAATGTATTATTTGGTTCACACAATAATTGGATGAGAGTAACAACAGGAGTGACAATAATAATTCATGCTGGTATCAGAAATTAGTAGCAGTATCTATTATGCATTGAATACCAGGCTCTTTATCATGTGCTCTAATTGTTTATTTTAACCAATCTTTATATCAACTTTGCTAGGGTTTAAAGAACTCCATTTCCCAGAGAAGCCACTGACTTCAGAGACGGGAAGTGACTCTTCTAAGGTTCTAATTCACTGGAAAGAGAAAGAAGTGTAATACCACCACAGCCCTCTTAATCACATTGGTAATAATCATCACCCTGGTGGGGTCATTAATACTCCCATTTTACAGTTGAGGAAATGAAGGTTGAAATACTGGAGTGCTTCAGTTTATTATAATTACAATGTACTCCACATTTGAATCAGTGGTACAGGATTTTGTTTGTAAAAATGATTGATTGATTGATTGATTGATTGATTTCACCCACTGGCTCTTACGAGGCCCGGAGAAGGAGTTAGAAAATCTAGCTTCTCATTCTGGCTCTCTAGCTTAAGTGAGTCTGAAAAAAGAAAGGAAAATGCAAACAATACAGGAAAGAAGAAAGTAAAACTCACCCCCAGTGTCCCACCAATCTGAGCGAATACAGCCAATGTGAACATTTCGGTGAGCACACTCTGGGGCTCTTCCTCATTCAGATGCATGGGTGAGACTGGGAGGGGAGAGCTAGGAACCTGGACTCCAATTCATCCTGCCCATGTCCCCAGGACGTTCTCCAACCCAGGACAGTCATGAGTCTTACCTTCCCTGCTGAAAGCGTGCATGCTTGAATATTCAATGACACAGGGACCTCCCTGTTTCAATGAGCTTTTATGAAAACTCATTTTTTTAATTTTTTATTTTTTATAAACATATATTTTTATCCCCAGGGGTACAGGTCTGTGAATCACCAAGTTTACACACTTCACAGCACTCACCAAAGCACATACCCTCCCCAATGTATGAAAACTCATTTTTACGTTTCTCTTCTAAGTACCAAGAGGAAGACAACTAAATGCAATCATTAACAAACTACCCGTGCTATACATAAGTCTGACACAAACCAAGACCCAGGGTTTCTGAATACCATCAAGGTACCGGAAGCAGGCTCATTTCTCATTTCCTTTTGCCAACTCCATAAATCTGTTTGAAATCTGAAGTGGAGATTATATATTGAAGTGACTCTGGTATTCTGGCCAGTAAAAACATGAAATGCAATTATGTTCCCACATAACTATAACAGAAGCAGCACAAAGAAAGGTGGCATTCTGAGGAGGAAGGGGTTTGTGTATTCATTTCAATATGGTTTTCATCATATACTATGTCTCAGACATGGAGAAGTCAGATTAAAAAAAAAAAAAGACCTTCCAGTAGAACATTTCTCAGTCTTGGCACAATTATCATTTTGGGGCCAGAAAACCCTTATGGGGGCCTCTCCTGTTCACTGAAAGATGGTCAGCAGCATCCCTGGCCCCTACCCACTAAATGCCAGCAGCACACCGACTTGATAATCAACCATGATGTGTCCAGATGTTGCCAAACATCCCCTGGGAGCCAACATGATCTCCAGTTGGAAAGCACTGATTTGGTGGATACCCCCCCGGTTCACACCATCTGGGAAGATTTCCAAGCAGGTCCACAAAGTCAGAAAGGAGGGGGAGCACCTTCTGGGACAAGGGTACTCGGTACAGATGGTAACACCGGTGCCAGCAGCAGGAGAACATAAGGTTTTCTGGGGCCAAATGACACATGCTTTTGAATCTCTGACTCAGGAGTTTTGAATGTAGTTTGCAGCAAATGGGGCTCAGCTCAAGTTCATGATCAAGAACTGAGATAAGATGCACAAAAGGCGAGTCCTAAGAGGTGAGCTCGAAGGTATGCTGCTGTGGTCTCTGACCTTTTATTGTTTTAATTAAACAGAGGTGGGGGATGATGAAATCACAATCCCTCTCTAAAACCGTCTACTTAACAAAGTGGCTGAGCGGCACTGAAAAATTTGTTTGTTTGTTTGTTTTTAAAGATTTTATTTATTTATTTGTCAGAGACAGTGTGGGCATAAGCAGGGGAAGAGGGAGAGGGAAAGGCAGGGTCACTGCTGAGCTGGGAGCCTGATGTGGGGCTCAATCCCAGGATGCTGGGATCCTGACCCGAGCTGAAGGCAGACACTCAAACAACAAAGACCCAGGCATCTCAACTTCCTGATTTTTAAAATAGAGATACTTTAACTCATAGAAAGTATTCTGTACATTGCTTCACACACACGGCATTCCATCAATGTTAACTCCTCATTGCGGCCACCACTACTGCTATGCTTATTAAAGGAAGACAGTGACATGATGGCCAAAGTCAGCATTTCTCAGATGTGTCCCAAGAAACTCTGGTATCCGGAAGTATTAAAAATATCTATGTATGTATACAGATGGGCACACAGAGAGAATTACTTTCCCTCCAAAACTTATGTATTATTATTATTATTTTAGAAAACCACATAAGACAAAGGATGTAAAAATAGGAGAAATTCTCTCACGCTCTCTTTTTTTTTTTTTTTAAGATTTTATTTATTTATTTACCAGAAAGAGGGAAAGAGAGTGTGAGAACACAAGCAGGGGGAGCAGCAGAGGCAGAGGGAAAAACAGACTCCACACTGAGCAGGGAGCCTTATATGGGACTCGATCCCAGGGACCTGGGATCATGACCTGAGCCGAAGGCAGATGCTTAACCCACTGAGCCACCCAAGTGCCCAGGAGAAATTCTCATCTCCATATATTTTGTTATAAAAGCTTAATTTCCTAACTTGTATTTTCCTATAAAATAAAGAGAACACATACATGATTTTTTTTCTAATCTTTTCTTGAAGCAATTAATTTACCTATAGGCCACTTTTTTTCCTATCATTTCTTGATAAGCTCATGTCAGCATCCCACTACACTTGAAATATTATTGGTCCAGAAATACTGACTTGATTCAGCTGATGGGGACTGTTTGGAAAAGACCCTGGCTCTGGGCCCCTGAGGGTAGGCAAGGAGCGGGGGCCATCTTGAAATGAAGAGGAAGAAAGTGTCATCCCTATGAAAAGGGCAAGGAGAAAGCTGCCTCGCCAGCTGTCTGCACACATCACTCCAAGGCGAACACCTGACACCGTGAAATAATCTCAGGGAGGTATTAAAATAGCCAGGAAAACCCATCTGCAAATGCCCAAACAATGGGGTGTCATTGTTTAGGAGTTGGAGGGCCATCCGTTCCTGCGCATTTGAGGCAATTTTCTCCCATGACACACTATGTTTTGTCTTCCTGAACATTTAACCTCCGATTTGGACAGCAGAGACCCGGCCTAGGCCCATTCCTTTAGAGTCTGTTCGAATGGTTACTCAAAGTGACACTTTTCTAATTATTCTGTCAAGCATCAATCTCAGAAGTTCCCAGTTCCTCAGCGCTCTGACTGACAGGGCAATCAGGCCTTAGCTTTAAGTGTGCACACTGACTTCTCCCGGCCGGCACGAGCTCCTTACCTGCCAACAAAATGGAGAAATCCATAGCGGGACGAAGGGGAGAAGTTGTCACGGGAGTGAGATTTTACACCTGTGGGAGTGGCGCTTTTCTAGCTGGCATCTCTCTGAAATGGGGACATCCCCAATTCCAAAGGGCCTTTTTCCAAATCTCAACCATCAGGGCTAGGACTTACTCTGCATTCACTGTGGCTGCTGCAAGTACAATCAAAAGGCTCAAGAAAACCCAACCACCAAGCAATCCAAACAGCATCAGGCAGACCAAAATGCTCCGGGCGAAGCATGAGTCTGGACCATGTGCGCTTCCGGCTCCCGGTCCAAGCTTGTATTTCCACCTTTCTTAAACACTGGGCCTCTCGGTTGGAGGATGGCACAGGAACTGTCACTACAGGACAGTTAAATTCAATTTATTTTATTTAATTAAATTTAGCCAAATTCCCCTTGTCCATTTTTCTCTAAAAGTTGCCTCCACGTATTACCCAGTGTTCTGCCTCAGTTCTGCCCTTGGGAGTGTAACTTCTTACCCAAGAGGCAGAACGAGAAATGAGACTGGGGGATCATTATATGTCAGCTGGTTTGGATGTGACGGTTGAGGTCTGTGAAAGCTGCCTCAGAACAGGAGGCCGCATACACAGCACAGTGTTCAAAGCCAAGGGGATGCAGAGGAGGCAAACGGGTTGTATGATGAGTGAGAGCCACCAGGATAACTCGGAAGATGACTTTGCAAAATGACTGCCTGATCTACGTTATGGGATTGGAGCAGGGAGTGGAGAAAGCAGGGCACCTGTAGTTAATTCCCTAAATATAAGCAGACTACACAGCATATTTTCAGGATCCCCAAGGCTTGGAGAAAAAGGAGGTAATTCAAAAGCAGACAGTTTTTTGTTGCCTAGAGTAGTACTAACTAGCGTCCTAACCCGTCTCTCTCTTCACTTTCCTCCCTTTTCCACAATACCTACTCCCAGATTTATCTCCAATTTCATCATCCTGGTGCTTAAAGTCATCCAGAGGCTTCCCATTTCATCAGAATCATATTCAAACATCCCAGTTTGGCCTTTAGGTCCTTCCCCGCCAGCCCCAGGCTACCTTTCTCCTCCCACTCAGTTCTCCTCACTGCTCTGCTCATCAAACAGTCGTTTCCTGCCCTTACCTTTCTCACTTTACTTTCCAGGCTCTTTCCACTTAGCCCCAGATTGCCACAGGTGAATTCCTTTAAATCATTCGGGTCTCAGCTTAAAGGTCACCTTCCCCAAAAGCCCCCCCCCCCCCCCCCCCCGCCAACTCATGGTCATTCCATCTAAAGTAACTTCTTTCTTGCTGCTGAGACCTACAAATAATAGAGGGCGCCTGACTGGCTGCACCAGAGCCAAGACTACAACACTCAGGGTCTGCTCCTAGCCAGTGACTAGGTGTAGAGCGACACTAAGGCAGATCCATTCCCTGGAGACCTGAGTCTTCTCTATCACCATCTGTTTCCAGAACTACCTGACAGCCCTACAAGCCTTCCTTATTCTGCACATCAGCACAGGACATGTCCCCACCCAACCTTCCTTGCCTCTCTTGCTCATGCAGGGTCATACCTGGATCCAGGCCAACGGCTCCCCAGCCTCTCCCTGTCCTTTACCATTTCCTCTCCAAGGCACTTCCCCCAGAGGAAAGCTCAGCACGTTAATCCTGCCCTGGTTAGTCTCTAAGACCCTGACCAACCTACTATCTACTATCACCTCATCTTGTTTTATTTTCTTCTTAGCAGTGACCACTAAAAAAAAGGCCCTGGAAGGACATGCAGCAATCTGTATTTACCAAGCCCTCCAGCTGGTTCTGGAACATGCTCAAGTTGGAGAAAACATGACCTACTATTATACAGCTAACGATAGTCTGAGTAAGAAGCAGGACACGGCCATATGCATTACCAGTTTGTCTCCCAGCAACCAGGAGCCCTGATAACACAGTCCTTAGATTACAGCTTTGCATAAGGGCTTTGTTTAACAAATGAATTCAAATCCTTGCCAGCTTCTTGCATCTAGTTTTTAAACACATAGACTTCACAAATGGACATTAACTTACTAGGTAAGCTGAAGGAATTTCCAGAACTCTGATCTGATCATGGCTGAATGCTTCCGTGTTTCTAACTGGCTTTGTAGCTTTTAGGCAGTAAAAATAAACTTCTCAATTTATACTGCTCTCCTGTGAGGGAAGCTTAATCTGATGTTCTGCCATTACTAACGCGGGAAAGCGGCAGCACTATCAAGATGGCATCTGGCAAGACGAAATGGTCTTGAAGTTTGTCGCTATCGATTTCTATGTGGTAAAACCCATGTCTCGTTCGTTTTCTCCTTTTAGATCAAATGCTATGATCTCCAGGCAGAGAGGCTAAGGATTTGGTGCTCGGTGATGGCAATGGCTCAGGCACCAAGCAAGCAAGTATGATAGAGAGAGGATGGATTGATTACAGTCAGGAAACTTATGGACGGTAAGGCAGGAAATACTATCTGGCTGAACACCCAAGATAAAAGGATATAACGTGCTTTACTGCTTACGAAGGGAGGCAGCAGGCTGTCTCCTTTCCAACATAAATCTGTAAGTATCTTTTCGCCGGGGAAAAGCGTATTAAATCAAGTCCATTACAACTTTAGACACAAGTCAGAATTCCGAAAAGGAGGACTACTTAATGTGTTTTTAAGAACTGAGGAAAAGGAGGACTACTTAATGTGTTTTTAAGAACTGAGAAAGGGAACTTTCGCAACGAAATGAACTCAGATACAAGGAGCTTCCTTCCTAATTAATGACCCCTGGCCTACAAGGCCATTTGTAGAATTCCAAAAAGTTCTCCGCAACTTTGTTTTTCTCTTACCTCCTGAGGTAGATGGTATAAATACACGTCACTGTATAATTACCCTGTGAAATTGAAGTCTGGCTACACTAGCCAGAATCCCTTAAACTTTGCCAATCGAAATCAGAGCTCTGATGTACTTTCCTAATCTCAAAAACTCAGGAATATGAAGATTTTCAGTTTCTCATACTTTTCTCACCAAGTGCAAAGGTTTGGTCAAAGCACATATCATACCTGGTTAAGCTCTAGAGAGAACAACTCTGACAGGTGACAGTGAAGAAAAAAATAGTTCTACTGCCTTCCTATAAACAGAAAAAAAGAGGAAATGGAAAAGCCCAGGATGACAGATTTTTCAAATAGAGTTTTAGTAAAAGGATTATGTCTTTGGGAACTTACACTGTAATTTTACCTTGAACAAGTATAAGGTAGAATGTCTTTGAAAGGGAGCATTTGAAAATCGTAAAATGTTTATTCACTCAACGACTATCTGCTGAGTGATGACTTTATCAGCACAGCATAAAAGCCAAGAGTTTTTGGAAGTGAAATAACTAACAACACATGCTAAAAGCCTGGTGTCTTATCGGGCCATTTAATACTCATAACAACCATGTGGAATTGTTTCTATTAATATGCCCATTTCACTGGCAGGAAAAAAAATAAATGAGACTTGGAGGAGTTAGGTCACTTGCCAGGGTCACACAGCTAAGAGGGAGAGAGCTGGAATTCCATTTGAGGTTGACTAGTAGACAGCCCCAGAGCTAAGCACCACACTCCGTGGTCTAATATTGGGCTAAATATCCTGAACAACAGAATATATGCTCTTGAGGAACTTTACTGGGGAAAGCAGATGGGAGGGGAAATCATGACATGCGATTTGCTCTGCAGAGTGCTGTGTGAGGGGCAAATGTGTGAGATAAAAGCCTCTCGGATGGTAACAAATTCTAGAAGATATAGGGTAGAGCTGGTAGGAAATGGGAGTTTAAACTGAGAAAAAGCAAGAGATCAAGCTCACTTATATTTGTTTTCTGGCCTGATCTGATATTTGTCCAAGACGTTCTCCCGGTATTATTCATTTATTTGCATGAAAATAGGTTTTTAGCACCTACCATGTGCTGATACAGTGGTCAGTGTGAACCCTGACTTCATGAAGGTCGTAGTCTAGCAGGGGAGGTTAGGTAGTTTGCAAAGATGGCCACACAGTATCTCCCACCACACACACTCTTCTGCACTGTGATTCTGTCACTCCCATGTCAAGAGACGGCATCTGTTTCTCCGCCCCACTGAATCTGGGTAGGGCCTCTGATAGCTCTAACCCCTGTGGAGGAAGTCACACAGAGCTGGTCCTGACCTAGCAGCTTCCATTCCCAGACTTCTAGAAGTCAGCCATGGTATAGGATCATTCTAGACCACCAGTCTCGTGGAAAGTCTGTGGAAAGGCCAAGCTATGTGGAGAGATGAGAAGAGATACGGGGAGAAAGAGACAGAGACAGGCTCAGGAGGAATAAAGTGCCAGACACGGAAGGAAGCTACCTTAGACAGTCCAGTGACCAATGGCCGCAGCTGCTTGGCAGACTCCATGCAAGAACCATGAGGCAGAATCCAGGGAACCAACAGAACCATGGGAGAGAAGAAGGAACTGCTCTTTTTAACCCACTGTGTAAGCCTGAAGGTGGTTCGTTGGGAAGCAATGGATAACAGGAACCGAGCTGAATACAAAATTACCTGTAGAACTACATAATTTAACTAGGAGAGTATAATTTGAGCTCTTCTGACAATGAACATACCCTCACCTTCTGAGGGGTTTTTGGAAAGCATAACTGCAGTCAGGGTGAGTCCTGAAGAATGAGGACAAGAAAGAAAAACATGAGAGGGAAAGAGTTGGGGGAGAAAGGATAGGGATGTACTCATACATTCCAGGAGGCGAGAGAATATCAGTGACTGAATGAGCCACATGCATAAAGCAAGGCACAAGGTGGGCTGGAGAGCTGACGGGTACTGGCTCACGTGGAGCCTGGTAAGCCATGGTGGCTGGTGGGCACTGTGTTCTGGGAGCAGTGGGAGCCAGGAAGGAGGAGTGACGAAGATTTGTGGTTGCTGCAGTTGGCACTACGGGGTGTCAGGGGAAGTCAACAGGGAGAAAGACTGGACAGGAGGCCTTCAAGATTCAAGAGCAGGCTGTCCTAAGGGGAAATTCAGCCTTTACCTTGGGCGTCACGGTGCTGTAAGGTCCTTAGCTAAATAAAATAAAATAAAATGATAAATTTTTAAAAATGAGTACAGTGTCCAGGAAATTTAGGGAATTTGCTTTCTCAATTCAAACTTTACAATTCACAAAATGAGTTTAAGCGTATAGTCCACACAATAAATCTGACCTAATTCAGGGAGTGAAATGTGGCTAAATTTAATAAACTAAAGAAAATAGGAGAGAAGAAATGGCATGGTTTGAATATGAAACTTAAATGAATTTTTTCACATTTCATGTGGTTTCCTCAGGTCCAAGTCAGCCAAAAATGAGCACTTATACTTCAGCTTCTGCTGCAGCTTTCTGCTTCTGCCCGGTCTGTAATTGTATTTTCTTATTCCACTTATATGCTTTTCTTAAAAATGCCCACGTTTTCAGTGACCATCGTGTAGATGGACAGACAGGCACCGTCCTCACTGCCCCACACACCATCATTGTCCTACACAACGAACACCTAAGACAGGAGAGCTGCTTTCCCAGCACAGCTGCTGCACATCTGGGAGACTCCCTTCCTGTGCCAGGAGGAGGCCTGCACTAAAAGGGAGACCAGCACTTCCATACCTGAGTCTAGAAACTGCAGGAACTTAAAATGCTGTGAGAAGAAAAACTGGGAGAACGTACATGTTGCTTACAGTGTCGGGACATGACTGGTTTTCACCTGCTTTGTTTGATTGCTTTTGTGCATTTTCTAAGAAAAATAATTGTTTGGGAATTAATGATTGAGAATCATAGTACCAGGGGCACCTGGATGGCTCAGTCAGTTGAGCATTTGCCTTCGGCTCAGGTCATGATCCCAGGGTCCTGGGATCAAGGCAGGTGTCTGGTTCCCTGCTCAGCGGGGAGCCTGTTTCTCCCTCTCCCTCTGCCCCTCCTCCACCACCACTCATGCTCACTCTCTCTTGCTCTCTCTGCCTCACTCTCTCTCAAATAAAGAAAATAAAATCTTTAAAAAAAAATCATAGTGTGCTATTATAATGATATTAAAATGATACTTGGCCCAGTCTGAAATTCCGCAGCTTGGACGCTAAGGTGGTCACACAAGGCCAGTGAGAGAAAGACGTGCCACCAAAGCAAGACAAGCCAATGTGACCTCTACAATGGGGTCTTCTTCAAGCTGAACGAAAGGGTTGAGGAATTCTTTAGCCAAGTTAAGTTCAAGACTTTGGAACATCATAATTGCTCCTCCTTCTCCCAGGCTTCAACTCTGGCCCCTTTCAATCTAAGCTCGTTAAGGTACCATTCCACCCAAATCAGAAAACCTCCCTCTTCTGGGGTTACAGCAAAAGTAGCCAGACTGAAAGGCAGAGCATATAGTATGTACTCCATAAATGGCTCTGACTGGTCTGGCATATACTGGTCCTCCCTTTTTTGGAACAGGATACAGAAGATGGAGTGGAGAAGAAGGGAGGAGGAGGAGGTAGAGGAGAAGGAACCTGATGGGGCCAGCTTTAGGGGGGGGGCTTGGTCTGTGTTACCCTCAGGGAGGACCTCTGGAAGGGACCAAACACATCTGAGCTCCAGATCTTCTTAAATGGACTCTACCCACCAAAACACCGGGCAACAAAATGTGTCTTTTTTTTTTTTTTTTTTAACAAAATGTGTCTTAATGAAACAAATCAGATCCGTGATTTCTTCTCCTGATAGCAGTTATGAGGAAAAAGTAGATGCATAGAACTTTTTTACCCAGAGGCTACAATACGATTTTGAAAACATATTATACACACACACACATAAAATTATCCTAATTACTACCAAGAAAATATTTTTAAAAATTTCTATGTGTTTAGAATGCCTGACAGTCTTCATTCAAGACATATATAATGGGTGAAAATAACTTAATGTCATATTATAGACCGATACTATCACTGAAAAAAATCATCTGGTTTTATCTCAACCCCCTCTATGAAAATCCATCAAGTGACTCCAACGAGAACATAGCAAATAAGTTCTTTCTTGGCCTCTAATCTGAGGTAATTTTAACACAGTCATAATTATATCTTCAATATTTGGAAAAAGTAAGTCTAGAAAATTCACATATTCATGCTTTATTACAGACATATATTAAAAAAAGGAATTTTGGGGGAAAGACCATGTTTCCTTAATCGCTGCATGCAAATTTTATAACAACCACAAAGTGTCACATATTTAGTACCAGATCCAAAATCTAATAACCACGCATTTATTACAAAAGATACTAGATTGTTATGTGACTTTCATAATTTATCACAGACTCTGTTTACTGGGTTGTCTTAGAATGAAACATCCTTGATGATAATCATTTGTTTCTACCCAACTGTCATTATAACAGTAAGATCTATTTAGTTTAATTATATACAGACCCTCTGAAGACATCTGTTAATGTCTGAGCATCTATTTGTTAATTGGTTTTATTTAACATTTGGGATCATTTAGCAAAATGCTTTGTTCAGGGAATGATGGAAACCAACCAAGCTCAATTAACTAAACGGTCACCAGAGACCATGTTAGGGGACAGCAAAAAATAAAATGCTTCCATGCATAGGTATAAGTTTAAAAAAAAATTAATATAGTCCCAAGTCTCTAAAAGGGAAATAGCTACCCAAGTTCCAATTTCACTTATAAATAAATGTATACAACAAAAATATAAAAAATGATCACATTGTGGTGGCAACAACAACAACAAAAGGAAGCCAGCTAAATATCTTAACAATAACAAAATAACTAACAATACAAAAGTGTATTTACAGAACGAAACAATACATGGTCACTGAAAATTTTGTTGCAGAAAAATATTTAATCATGTGGTACAATGATTTCAGGATATTGCTAAGTGGAAAAACATAGTATGATCCCAATTTTAATTTAAAATGTATGGGTACTTATAGAGAAAGAAAAAGGAAACAGTGGAAGCACACAGTCCGAATTTTAATAGTAATCTCTGAGCTAAAAAGTAATAGATGGCTTCATTTTATTCTGTGTGCTTTTTTACTATATGCCAAATCCCCCATAACAACCATGTATTAAATTATGAAACTGAAGTATTTAGGAAACGAAATAGATCTCATAGATACTTAATTCTAAAGTTTAAAAAAATCAGTAATATATAATTTATAATTCCAAAATGAATGAGCATTAAAAAGAATATGTTTTAGATGCTACTGAAAAAAAAAGGGGTGGGGGGGCTTCTGCACCAAGTTCCCAGGTAAACATTAAGACTCTTGACTACAAAGTGCAAAGCATGTAAGAACAGACATTACACAGTTTATTTCAGGGTGAGTTTTGTTTTGACTCAACTTCATTTTAAAAAGACGTTTTGTTTGGAGGGGGGCAACTGGTTAACTCAGTCAGTTAAGTGTCTGACTCTTGATCTCAGCTCAGATCCTGACCTTAGGATCATGAGTTCAAGTCCCACATTAGGCTCTATGCTGGGCATGAAGCCTACTTTAAAAATAGAAAGAAAGACAGGAGAAAAGGAAGGAAGGAAGGAAGGAAGGAAGGAAGGAAGGAAGGAAGGAAGGAAGGAAGGAAGAGGGAGAGGCAGGCAGGAGGGAGGGAGGAAGGCTATAATAAAAAGACATTTTGTTTTGTTTGGGAAGGACATTAGTCTGTTTTCTTGAGATAATTCTGAGTATCTGCACTACCAGCCCTGTACTCCTCAAGGCTTGCCAAGTATAGCAATAAAGCTGTGAAAATTGTTTAATTAAAACCATTTCCTTAAAGTGAACAGAACAAGAGTTCATACGGACAAGCACCTGCAGACTTACGAAGGCTGCTCTGCTCTTCTCTAAAGGGGCTACTGGTCGTGCATGTCCTTAGTGATGGGAAAAGGTGGAAAGGCAGTGCCTCTTTCTCTGTCCTTATGTTTTCAGCATACACTGCCCAGCAGAAGTGATGGCAAACTCAGGGAAAGTACTAATATACTCAAATTTTCCAAAATTTATATGTTGTGCACACTGAAGAAAGAAATACTGCTGTGTTCAAATGCTTCAAAATAACACCCGTGAAGGAAGCTCATTTGCTGTGTTCTTGCTGGTCTCACTCTATGGATTTCCATGGATATATCAAGTAGCTGACAAAGAGGAGACAAGACTTGATTTACTTGGTGACTATAAAGGGTTTGGCCCCTTTTCAGAAGAACATGCCAAATCTTGCTACATTTGTTCAGACTTAAATCATCTTATGATATAGCTTTCTTTCTTATTTAGAAGGTCTCACCCAATTCTAAGAAACTGTTGCATATGAAGTTTTAAAACTGTTTTTTAAAGAAGCCTCACTTAAAATCAGATTTAAACACATACTTCACTGGCTTAATATAGCCCTTCTTTAATTTATTTTTACTGGTTTTTTTTTTGCTTTCTTTTCTTTTCTTTTTTTTTTTTTTTTTAATGCCCCATACAAGCATGTTGGTCACCCACAGTTCTTACAGGCTTATATCAGGTCCCTCTCCACCACAGACATCTCTCCATCAGGAAAGCCCCTCCAGGCCTAGGAAGGGCTTGGGTGGGATGCAGTGGTGTCAGGTGAGACTTCCTCTCATTCCTCTTCATTCTAGGAAGGGATGCAGGGGTGTCCAATGAGACTTCCTCTCTTTCTAGCTACTGACAGAGTGGTCCCATGACCCACACATAACCAGCCTCCACCTTCCCCATCCTCAGAAGTGCTCACTCATGACAACATCTAGCTGCAAGGGCCAATTTCCTGTCCCAGTCTGAAGTGATGAGAGGAGAAAAGGGAAAAAATATGCTCCCGGAGAATGAATAAACAAGAACAACAACCACCACAAACCCCCAAAACAAGTATGGAAGACCTAAGAGTCATGCCTCTTGCACTAGAGCTGATATGGAAATGTAATTGACAGCATGTCACCAAGCACATTACCCAAAGCTCCCAAGTCACGCCTGGCCACCCCTGACGTGGCATGGGCATTTCGTTAAGACTACTTCATATCAGCAAAATAGAAAGAAACATGATATACACCCTAGTTGACTTCATCAAGACATGAAGACCTCCACAATGAACATGTTCTTTCACTCGTGAAAGAAACGGATTTCTCTCTCATCATGGTGACAATGGCAAGAGAAACTTCCAGTTTCTTCTCCATGTAACAAAAGCTGTGTGGTTCAGAAATGGAATAAAGGTGGATACATAATTCAGAAAGTAGAGCCCCAAAGAGGAGTCCCAGAGGAAGGCCTCCAGGAGCAGCAGGAGCTCAACAATTTGGAGGAGGTCTTAGGGAAGTTGCAATCTCTGTGGTCTGTCCTATGATGTGTCCTCAATGAAAGGACAGGCCTTGTGGTCCCTTTACATTAAGTGACTCCCTGGACATGCAGCATTCAAGTTCTCATACCACCCAGGACATACTTCGCACATGCATTTCCTCCATGTGTCCCCCGATAAATTTGTTTTTCTTTTGAAGGTCCATACAATTATAAGCCTAGAAACGTGGTCTGGAAGGTTAACTTCCTGGGGCATAGTACAGAAAAATCTCTGCGAATCATGGAATTTGAACAGGCATTCTTTGTATCTCTTTCTCTCTCAATCACTGTAAAATGACCACTCTGGCTGGAAAGTTGTATATTTAAATTAAAAAAAAAAGATCCCACACGAGTGATGAAAATACCCCTCAACAATTTCTAAATCCCTGGTCTTCACTGCTTTCCTCATACCTCCACTAGAGTTTTATTTAGTCTCATCTTATACACTGATGTCACATCATACACACATTAAATTTATATAAATCCAGCCAAATGGGCACAGGGACAGAACAAATAAATGAGGAAGAAAGAGTCAAAATTAATGAGTAAAATCTGCTTGGTCCATTCAAAGAACATGAGTTCTTGAGGGAGATGAGAGGGAATGAGTTCCTTCTGCACCTAGGGCACTGGATAACCAAGTTACTAAGAAGAGGGATGAGAGCCAGGCTGCCTTGGTATGAATCCTTGCTCTACCACTCAAGTGAGGCCTGCAGCAACTTAATCTGTTTCTGCCTCAGTTTCCCATCTATAAAATGGACATGATGTAGTACCTACCTTAGGTCTGGCCTGAGTGTTAAATGAATTCACATTTAGAAAGCCCTTAAACCAGTTCTTGGCATATGGTTAATGCCTATGTTAAGTGTTAGCTGCTGTTATTAATATTTATTTTATTCTTTAACTTTGGCACAGCTCATTTTTTTAAATTCAACAAAATTTATTATTCACTGTGCACTGTATTTCTGCCACTTTGTAAGAAGATACAGCAAACACAGCAGAGACCATCCTCCTTATAGGAGCTTACAGTGTCATGGGCCAGACAGACTTCAGTAAAATGTTCCAGCCATTTTCTGACCATAGACCGTGGTGGTGAGGCCTGCCATGGAGAAGGATCAGCATCTCCCTGCACTCCTGGGACTTTGGTGCTTAAAGATACAAAAATGTCTGGGTGACTCAATAGGATTGCTTAAGTTAATTTTTATTATAAACATTATTTGCCTTCTGAGTTACCTTTTAGAGGTTCGCCCATATCTGGGATATGCCACCACCATGCAGGGGCTGCAGTAAGCGAGATACATTGAAGACCTACAAGGAGGGATGGAAATGAGCTCACATCCTGTGTCTTGTCTAGCCCATCCTCTCAGGAAGCCATCCTCTAGAGCCAACACTCGAGAACATGATACAATCCCCAAAGTAGAAGAGACAGCAATGAGGACTCAGTTTGATACAGAAAATATGAAAGAAAAGCATGCAGATCTTGAGTTTTCTGTAGTGGTTGACATACAGATGATCTAATAGTTGGAGAAAGGTATATGCTGATTCTCTGACCACAGAATAATCTGGAAAGAGCTTGTGCAAAGAGCTATCAAGATAAAGAGACATTAAATTTTATTTTTTTAAAAAAGATGTGATTTTTCATTCCTCATGTATACCAAAGAGAAATTCAGTGAAGACCTTATGTCACATATCATTATGAATCAATTTTCTTGACCAAACAGAAAAGTTGATTCAACATCTCCACCTTGAAACACTCTATTATCATGACATTTGTCAAATACTGAAAGATCTGACCACTTCCCTTTTCCCCAAATAGCACAAGGAACCCAGATAACAAATGAAGGTTGTACTTTGTAACAAGAATAGACAGGAGATTGAATCACAGCAAAACACTTACAAATCAAGAGAGGGGAAGAAAAGTACCAAGAGAGATTAAATGCACAGAGAACAATAATAGGAAGGAAATCTCTTGTGAAAAGAAGCAGCTGATGGTAACTTAATCGGGACAAAAATGAATTAGATCTACTTCAGTGACTGCGCTCAAGAAGAGGTAATTTCATAAAGTTTATAGAAAGTCACTTGAAAATTATACAACTTGTTTTTGTTCTCTACTTTTAGAGGGAAGGGAAATAAAAATTCTCCGTTGAGGGAACTGCTCTTCAGAAAAAAGCATTTATAAACCCAGTTGATGAATGTTACCTATTAACTAGAAGATTATCCTTAATTCTCATTTGGGTAAAAAAATCACTTTAGAACTGAGAAAGTCCCTCTGAGTTTCAGGGAGAGATTTTGACCCAGAAATAAGGAGTGGGGGGAATCTTAAAACACATGGGGATGGCAAGTACATGGAGAAAGAAATTAAAATCTGAGTTAAAAGAGTTGAGCCCCAGGTGAGTATATGGCTCAACAAAGGTAAGCTGGGGCAAATTCTCAGATCTGTGAAAATGTGTTACATGGCATGTAACACAAGACTTGTTGGGTTGTCAGTGACAGAAAACAAATACTAGGGGTGCCTAGTGGCTAGGCAGTTGAGCGTCTGCCTTCGGCTCAGGTGATGATCCCAGGGTTGTGGAATCGAGTCTTACATCAGGCTCCTTGCTCATTGGAGAGCCTGCTTCTTCCTCTCCCTGTGCCTGCCTCTCTCCCTGCTTATGCTCTTTCTTGGTCAAATAAAAACACAAAATATTTTAAAAAGAAAGAAAGGAAGGAAGGAAGGAAAGAAGGAAGGAAGGAAGGAAGGAAGGAAGGAAGGATGGAAGGAAGGAAGGAAGAAAAGAAAAGAAAGAAAACAAATTCTAACTTAAAGGGTAACAAAAACTGAAATTTCTCTTCACTGGGACGGTAGCTGAAGAAGCTAGAGAAGAAGAGGAGAGCCAGCAGACATTCTCAAACATGAGAATCACCCCAAGGGCTGGTGGGGCCCCATGCCAAAGTTTTTGATTCAGTAGTTTCAGGCAGAAGAATCTGCATTTCTAAAAAAGTTGCAGGTGTTGCCACTCCTACTTGTCCAAGCACTTTGAGGAGCTCTGAGTTAGAGACAGCTGGACTCTAGAATGGAAGCTCTATCACACAGCTTTCCTCCTGGATCTTACTCTGGCTGTCACCAGATGGGAGGGAATACTTAGAGCGTCTTGGGCCACCTGGTTTTAGTTCATGATCCCACAGGCAGGTGGTCTTTATTATGAGGGTCAGCAGGAGAACAGCAGGGAGGCCTCTGACCTGGACTGAGGGACTCTGTCAGGACACCGCGCCTGAAAGCAACCTTATGCGAGGGGTGCAGTGAGGAACATCTGGGTTGCTGGTGTAACACCTGGGCCAGGTATAAGGGTTCTCTGTGGGCAGGGGCAGGGAGTAGAGGATCCAACTGGGGACACACAGAGCAAAAGAATGTATCACCAAGATCACAGGGGATCACAAGGAGAAGTATCACCAAAGAAATAAGAGAGTCATGGGGAAGCATGATGAGCAAAGAACAGTATGACAGGTGGTTATCATAGCCCATAATGAAGTCCAGATGCACCATGTACAATCAAATTCTCTTATGATACTGTTTTTTACACATATTATCACTCATCTAAACTCACAGAGCAGTGTGGTTCTCACATCTGTGGTGAAGGACAATTTTTTATTAAATGCTCTGACAGACACTGACTGATGTTTTTGTAAAATACAATCATCTGAATGGCTAGAAAATCGATCTTCCACTTATCTGCCATGGCAATGGCAATTTGCAATACAAATTCCTAGATGCGGATTCTGTTTCTGTACTTACTATAGACCTGAAACAGCACACAGGCTGGTGTTTCTACACGAACTGGCCCTGGTCCTATACCACAGAGAGCATTCCTACTGGAGACCACAGGGCACCAGGTCTCTGTCATAACTACTCAGCTAAGTAAGGACATGAATGAGCAGAGCTCTGTTCCTATAAAACTTTATTTATAAAAACAGGCATAAGACAAGATTTGACTGTAAAATCCAGTATGCCTACCCCTATTACAGCCCAGTGCTTCTCAAACTCTAATGCACATAGAGTCATCTGGGGGTCCTGTGAAAACACAAATTCTAACCCAACAGATCTGAGGTAGGGCTGAGATCCTGCATTTCTAACAGCCTTCAGGCTGATGTCAACATTGGTAGTCTATGGACTACATTTTGAGGAATAAGGCTGCACAGACTCTTCTCTGTGAACCTAGAGACTAGGATGTGATGTCAATATTAATATGTGCTTTATACTGGGACATCTTTAAGCTTAGAAAGGACTGTATGTGTCAGTCAGTCTTCAAAGGGATGATAACAGTCAGGAGAACTTGATAAGGGTGCCTTGTTGGAACCAATGACATCAAATGTTAGGTGGTTTCCTATTTTCTCAATCAGCTCATGACATGACACATAGTAGGTGATCAAGGAACAGTCAAATGACTATTCATTGATGCTAGGAATATCCAGTTGTGTCCGCTACAGGGAGGAAGCTAAGATGACGGTAAGGCTCTCATTTCTATCCTGTTGTCTTACCTAAGACATTCTGCATTGTTCAATACATTGGTGCAACTTAAAACAGGTGGTGCTTTTTAAGGCTGTATCTGTATAGAAAAACAGAATCACAGTATTCTTTCAGCAATGGTTTTCTTTTTACACTTCTTTTGTATTTTTATAATTTTTTTTTATTTTTGCTGCTTTCACTCTTCTCATTTGATTGTCCAACACTTCTGTGTTGGAATTTGGTCAACAAATATTTGGTCAACAAATTCCAACAGATGAACTACTTGCTTGTTCAGTTTAATGGACATGAAGATCCACTCACAAAATGTAATCACTAATCACAGGTCATAAAACAGAAAAATATCAGAAATGTCTAAATTTAGGCATTTCCCCTCATACCTGCTACCCAAATGTCCACATTCTTGGATTACAATGACAAACTGAAGATTCTACATCACTTATATCTCTAACTCAGAGAAATGTACTACTTGAGATTAACAAGCCAGAGAAATCTAGAAGGTCAAGGGTTAAAGCTCCAAATGGATTTTCTGTTCACTACTTATGATCCTAAGGCCTCTGAGAAGTAGAGCAGATACCTAAATGTTTGCTCAAAAATATTCTACTGGAGTTCTAATTGAGAAAAAGGGACGTGTCCAGAATGCTTACAGATAACGATTAATGAAAGAACTCACAGATAAGCTGGAAGAAAAATAATTAACTTGGACTTGTGCCAGCTGCCCCTTGGGAATGCTAACTAATATGTGTGTTCAAAGTGCTCCATTTCTTAGGACCTCAAAGGTGGAGACAGAGCATCCCCAGGAGAGGGTCCTGGCTATGGAGATAAAATATCCATCGATACTCACAAAGGACCTCTAACTGCAAGGCAGTTGCCACCCAAATTTAAGTTGCAGCATAAACTATTCAAGTGGACAGCACCTATATTTTTTTTAAGTCTATAATAAAACAAATGACATGGCTTACAGCTTTGGTAGAGAAGTAGTGAGTAAACAGAAAGGAAAGAAGGGCAGGTCCAGCTGGTGGAGATATTGGAAAGATTCTCCTCACTGGGAATATTCATTCATCGCCTACAAACCCAGGCTCCACATCTAACAGTCACAACGCATCTTTCCCAAGGGCAAATATTTCTGAGGTCTTCTTGGACAAACCTATCGAAAATAACAAATTTCTGGCATTCTGAGGTCTCCCTCTCAATTTTATTTTTCAACCCTGTAAGTATCACCACCCAGTATATTAGTTATTTCATTGATATTAGGCATTCATTTACTCATTGATTCAACTGTCTATCTTCTCCCTCTGAAAGAGAAGCTCCAAGACTGTTTTACTCACTGCTCTACAACTCAGTTGTATGGATACAGGACAGGCATGTATAACACAATATACTATCATCTGGCTCATGTAGCTGAGTGGGTTTCTGGCCTGCTGAGTCATTCTGCGATCTGGAGAACTAGTCCTGACCTCATAAAGGGGACTTTGAGGAGTTGACCCCAACAAGCTGGGGGGAACCACCTCCTCCATAAAGTCAATTCCTGTTGTGGCATGAGACTTGTCAACCTCCTGGTTAACACACTGACGTGTACCTATGGCTGAGTTCCTGCCTTAGTTTCCTGCCTGGTACTCCAGTCTCCCTAGAACCAAGCTTCTGCTCATGGGATGCTTTGTGTGAGTGCAGCTTGGCCTCAGCTCTACAGCCTGGAGACTGTGGTACTGGCAACCTGTTAACAGATTTGCCCTAAATACTACTTAAGAATTGCCTCCCTGTGTTTGTACTCATTATCTTCTACTCACATGCTGCTTTCAGGTAAGACCTGCCCACTCACTTCTCTCTGGAGACCTGTCACCTGCTGCTGCTGGGTCTGGCTGCTGGACAGGACCTCACCCCAGCGTCTGCAAAGAGGCCCTTCCCTTCATTGCTTCCCTGACCCTGGGGGATAAGTCCAGCTCTAGACAATGGTCCCTAGCTGGCTGCCCCGTTTCATCAGAGGCTTATCAGACGCACAGTACTGGCATCTAGCTCTGGAAACTGTTTCACAAGGATAACTCATTAATTTATTATGTGTTCCTTCCTGGCTGAGAACATTCAACTGTATGATTTACATGAAAATAAAGAGACTGTCAATATGAATTTGCTCGAAAAGACATTTTTGGAGAATCTACAATGTTCCTTGAACCATTAGAGTGGCTAGAAAAAATGAAGTATATAATAATAGTTGAACAAAACGAGGGTCTGGGGAAAAGAAAAACTCAAGGAAAAACTGTAAGCTATTTTTAAAGAATATGGAGTCAATGAAAAGTTTAATGAAAGACCAGCAAGAAGTGGGAGGGCAAAGAAGAAATCCTATCTCTAGGCAATTTCACAGGATTTAAAAAGAGAAATGTATGAACGAAAGAGATGATTAATTGGTGAGGACTATAAATTGCAAATATTCCACAGAAAAGCAGAGAGAGATGGGGACGAATTATCACCGAGGTGGCATCTGATATGGGCTAGAGATTAACAAGACACTTACTTACGTTTTGAGCTTCTTTCTCTTTACAAAGGAAGATGCATAGAGAAATCTATGGATTCTTAGGAAGAATGTTGGCCAGAAAGAACAAGGGGAAATAAAGGTGAGTTTACTCTTCTACTTCTGTTAAGTCTCTTTCTGGACTCAGTGTCACTTCATTGAACCGCATATATTAGGAGGATATCAGGAAGACCTTGAACTGAACTGTCAGGGAGGCACATCAGTCCACATTTGGAATTCTTAGGTATTTCAGAATCTGGGTAATTCAGCATGACAATATCAAATATTTAAGAATGACTCATTAATCCTGAGATAATTAAAACAAAGTCAGATCAGCAGCCTATTGAGGTAGTAAATGTGTAAGTCACTAAAGGATGGGGGCGTGGTTCTGACTTGGCACTGGACTATGGTGATTTTTTTTTTATTGTTATAAAAATCTGTTTTGTACCACAAAGTTTTTAATACTTGTTACTATTACATTTATTTGTTAACTATACTGTACTCTGCTTCAGCAAACCAGACTTAACAAAGTTCACACATTTTCTGAAACAGATTTTAAGTGCTGAGTTTCTTTAAATAACTTTCTCAATAACAAGATACCTTTAAAACACTGCCCTTTATTAACACGCTATTAAAAACAACACTGGAAGATGTGTATTATGTAACACCAGATTTTTTTTAAAGACCATCAAAAGGAAGGGCATTCTAATAATACCTTACAAAGACAATAAGTATAGATAATTTTTGCAAGGAAATTTAACAAAATTATAATAGTGGCTATGTTATGGTAATAAAGTTAAGGATGATTTTTTTTAATCTCATACTTTTAATAGGAAGTGTAAATTTCTAAAAGTCGAAAATATCAATTTTTTTTAAAGTAAAGAAAAATTTCAAAATGCACGAAACAAAGGGACTTAAAGGTGTAAGGAATCATTCTTACCTGAAAAGTGGAAAATTAAGTTAAAATTTTCTCAAGGTTAAAAAAAAAAATTTTCTCAAGGTTTATTTATCTAATCCTTAAATATAAAGGCAATATGTCTAAAAGACTATTACCAACACATTTTGAAGGTTCGTAAGAATCAAAATCCTTTCCTTTAGGAAGTATATAAAAGGAAATTATGAAAAGAAAGAATTTTTTTCACTTTACATTCAGGCTAGGGGTTCCTGACTGTCCTTTCTAATAAAGATAAAATGGAATAACTCTTTCATGTAATCTCTGAAGAGCTATCCATAACTATCCAAAACATTATTCAGGCAATTCTCATCCACAGCAGTCATGTTCTATAATCTTAATAGTGAACACTGAGTCAGCAAATACTAAATCACTGCTCCCAAGGAAATGCGGGGTTAGGTTCCTACAAGCCTCTGGGGATAACATTTTCCTCAAAAGAGCAATACATAATATTGTTCTCTGTGTGTTTCTCTCTCTCGCTCTCTCTTTTTTTAAAAGATTTTATTTATTTATTTATTTGACAGACAGATATCACAAGTAGGCAGAGAGGCAGGCAGGGAGAGAGAGGAGGAAGCAGGCTCCCCACTGAGCAGAGAGCCCGATGTGGAGCTTGATCCCAGAACCCTGAGATCGTGACCTGAGCTGAAGGCAGAGGACTTAACCCACTGAGCCACCCAGGTGCCCTGTGTGTTTTGTCTTAAGGACACCTTATTTAATATATATTGTTAATTCATTGCTATTGAATCTGTCTTCAGTTCTGGTCATGATTCCAGGGTCCTAGGATTGAGTCCTGCTTTGGGGTCCCTGTCCCTCTGCTGCTTTCCCTGATTTTGCACTCTCTCTCTCTCTCTGACAAAAAAGTAAAATCTAAATTTATTTTTAAAAAATCCTTTCTATTGAATTTATGGCCAATTGCACTCTAACTCACTCTTGAACAAAGCTAATCTCATATCTATATTTTTTCTCTGTGAGGTGCATCACAAGAGATGTGACTTAGGTGAACGAGACAGCACTGTGTCACTACATGGATCATTTTAAACTTCAAAATAGCCACTCTTCCCAATGATGATAGCCTTCTATGTTCTTCTGCCTCTACCTAGTGTGGTGATAAGTTGGCAGGAAATGTTGAAACCTTAAAATCTGCATACATAGTCACCCTCAATCTTACAGGAATTCATCTTATATGAATAGTCTGAACTGTATGTAACAGGAAGAGTACAGAGAGGTTCAGGACAGGATTATTTTAACTTAGAAACACCCTGAATATCAAATAAAAGAGGACTGATTAAGTAAATTTACATATTCATACATCTGAATACTATTCGGCTCCTAAAAATGTTGTAGAGGAGTATACAAGGACAGGGAAAAGGTATGTAAAAAGTGGGAAAAAGCAGAGTATATAATAGTGGCAATCATTTTGACACTAGTTTTGTCAAAAATACTACACTACATAGTCATTTAAAACAGTATATGTAAATGTAACTTGACTTATTTTGGTACTTTTCTATATTTTATGTTTCCTTAATTTAATCTTTAGGAAAAAGGGATGCTGTTTAATAAAACACCCTAAAAAAAGACAAAATGCTTTTTATTTTGCAAGCCACAATGAGTCAAAAGTTGATTTCTTCAGTGAGCCCACGTGGACGTGTTGTTCATTTAGGAACAACACAAGCATCCCTAGTTCCTAATTCTCTGGCAATGGGTGGAGGGGAGTGTTGAGGGAGGAAGAAAGACAATTCAGTGTCTTTGATTCCCAGAATGCAGTGGGGCTCATCCCGCCAGACTACAGCTCAGCCCTGTAGAGGAACCAGGAACCCTCTCAGCTCAGAGGCTCTTCTTCACCTTGTTCTCTTGCATAATTTTCCCAAGTTTGCTCCCCACATCTAGTGATTCCCCTACCAGACATTATTTGGATTAAAAAGCAATACCTTAAAAATAATAATAGTAAAACTTCGAGATGTTTGATCACTCTACTATTATACGGCCATTCTTAAGACTCAGATATACCTGACATTAATCCTGATCATTATTAGGTCACCTTGTTAGAAAATGCACTATTTTCTCCTTCTTGAATAGAGCTGTGCCATTTCTCCGTGCAATAACATTAAGACGGGGGGGAAAAAAAACCCAAACTAACTCTTCTAATCATTATATATTATTTCTAATCTATATGATATTATACTTTAACAGCAGTTCATTTATCTTTAACAGTCTACAAACTCTTCACACAGAATTCATAATCCATTACTATGCATGTTGGGACTAATGATAAAATTCACTAAAATATCCTCAAGTCTGTTAAAATTCTTCAAATTACTTACCATGAAACAAAACAAAGCACATTCAAATTTGAATTTTGAGAAGCAGAACAGAGTAAAAACCTTATTTTTTATTTATTCCTGAGAGTATGTTAGCAAGGAACATGAAAATATATTTAGAGTGTTCCAGGGATGCATGAAAAATGAGGTAGCTATCAGACACACTGATCTTCTGTAAGATACAAAACCAACCGCCTTCCTAGGACCCAGCTCTTACTGGGACGTGCTGGCAGGTAACATGGAATGAGTGTATGTTGGACAAGGACAGCCAGACATATTTGGAAATTTGGATCAACTGGGCATCAGAGAAAGAAATGCAAGACAAGAGGGAAAGTACTTTAAGGAAAGGAAGAGCAGTGAGTATGGGGCAGCTGGCTTTCCATTCTCTAGTTCACATATAGTGTTACCCTACACAGGGGTGAAACCAGATGACAGGTTACCAATTTGTAAGCACTAAATCGTTTATATTCTTCTCAGACTAGACTATCAGGTAGCCTACCACCATACAGAATGGCTGCCTGGACTTATACTCCTGCCAACTCCATATGAAAGTAAGATTTCTTTTCTAAGAGGCCTGTAAGAACAGGGATAGGGGAGTTATTTTAAAAATAATGCTCATGTTGTTTAAAGGACTAGTCATTATATTTGAAAATCAATCCCTATAAGAGTTCTATTATCCCCCCACACACATACAAAATAAAGGCTCCCTTTATTTTAATAAAGGTATTTAGTTTTTATTAAATTTTATTTAATAAAGGTATTTTAGCAAATACAAATAGACTGTAATAAAATGAGTCTCATTGAAAGCGTCTGACATAAATATGTAAATAAGTGAAATAGAGCTTCCTGTGTTTTATGCTTGAATATATTCTAAATGTATGATAAACAACAATATGTGTGTGAGGCATTTAGAACATATTAATCCCCAAATATATTTATTCAAATTAAAAGCATTGGCATGCTAAAAATATGACATGCAGTTTTACTTCTCCAGCCTCAAATTCTAAAGACTTTTGAAGCATACCACAGAGCCAAAATAGCTGGACTCTTCTCAAATTTATACCAGATGATATCCTGTGGTTCTTGCACACATGAATTTAATCCTCCCTTGATTAAGTTGTGTTTTCTTGCTTATCTGAACATAGAGTCATGGCAAGTCACTGACTTGCTTACACATTTCATCGACTTCAAAACAACACAGGCAGTGACACGGATGTCAGTGAACCTCTTTTAGACACCTCCCATCCTGTCCATGACCGCTAATTCCTCCCCTTTCAATAATTATAAATCCAAGCCTTAGAAATGACAATGAAGTGGAACATACAATAAAATGTTCAATAAAAGTTTGAATTGTACTTTAAAAGTTTTCATTGTGCTTTAGAAATATCTGCCAAGTACTTACACATACATGATCTATGTTGATATTCAAAGCAATGCTTCCAGGTGTTACTTTCATGTCTACTTTACCAGAAGGTACCCGAAGTTTAAAGAGCATATCCTAATAGCTAATAAACATATGAAAATGCATTCAACTTCACTGGTCATGAGAGAAAGGCACTCAACCGCACTGAATACCACCACACATTGATCGGGATGACTGAAACTGGGAAGGCTTGACTATACCAGTGTTGGAAAGATGTGGAGAAACTGGAACTCCTATACACACTCACGAGAATGTAAACGGGCACATTTGTAGGACCTCTTGGTAGGATATGTTCAGGCTGATTATGTGTGTATGTTACAACCCAGAAACCCTAGTTCCAAGAATATACCCCACTGAAATGCGCTCCAAAGGACTTGTATGAGAACATGTTCATAGCCAATGTAATAGTCAAAACTGAGTAACACAAATGTCTATCCACAAGAAAGGATAAAGTGTTGTGGCAGTCACACTATAGAATACCATGCAGCAGTAAGAATAAGTGAACAATTGCTACATAAAATGCAGATGAATCTTAAAAATAAAAGTTAAGCAAGGCTAGGAGGAGAGACTTAAGATGGCGGAGGAGGAGCAGACTGAAATGACATCAGGTCGCAAGAGTTCAGCTAGATGGTTATCAAACCATACCAAATACCTACAAACTCAACAGGAGATCAAAGAAAAGAAGAGCAGCAATTCTAGGAACAGAAAATTGAGCACTTTCTGAAAGGTAGGATGTGTAGAGAAGTGAATCCGAGATTATGGAAAGATAGACTGGAGAGTAGGGGTCAACTCCCGGCAAGCAACGGAGTAACAGAGCACAAAATCAGAACATTTAGAAGTCCGCTCCACTAAGGGACATTGCTCCAGAGGTTAAGCGGTGGTGGACCCCTTGCAGGGACAGTGTAGTCTTGGGACCCGCGGGGTCACAAAAGATTGGGGGTGTCTGAGTGTGGCAAATCTTCTAGGTATCAGAGTGGGGAAGATAGCTACAAAGACAGAGCTAAGGTGGGGTGTCTCAGCTTGGGATTACCTTAAATCATGATCCATAGCATAGTCGGAGCACTGCTCTTTGAGCAGGGATCCTACAAGTGGCAGATCCACAGAGACACCTTCCTCTGCTGGAGGCAGGAATCTGCTCGGTTTAGAGACTCCAAATGGGGCCAGGGGTCAGAGACAGAAACGCTCTGTCATAGGCTGGGTGAGCCCAGAGCCTGGCCAGAGACCAAGGAGACGGGAGTGATTGATCCCTTTTCTCTGAAGGTGCACTGAGAAGCGGGGCCCTGAGCACTCAGCTCCTCCGAGCTGGAGTTTGGGAGGCTGCCATGTTCATTCCCATCCTCCAGAACTCTATAGAAAGCATTCAGGGGATAAAAATTCCTGAGAGGGAACCCGAGTAGTTTACTTAGCCCGGCCCTGGCAAGGACGATACAATTCTGCCTCGGGCAAAGACATTTGAGAATCACTGTTACAGGCCCCTCCTGCAGAAGATCAGCAAGAAAATCCAGCCAGGACCAAGCTTACCGATCAAGGAGAACAGTGGAACTCCAGAGATAGGGGAAAGCAATGCATGGAATTCATGGCTTTCTCCCCATGATCCTTTAGTCTTACAAAGTTAAATAAATTAAAAAATTTTTTTTTCTTATTCTAATTTTTAAAAAATTTTCCTCTTTCCTCTTTTAATGTTTTTTAACTAGTTCATCTTAACAATATTTTCTAAAAAAAAAAATCTTTTTAAACCTTCATTATTTTAGTCATATTATACCCTTCATTGTATTTAACCTTATTTTTTGTATACAAATAGGGTTTTTTTTTTTTCTAAAAATTTGGATATAATTTCTTCTAATAGATCAAAATATATCCTGAATCTAGCACTAGGCTTTTTTCTAATCTCCAGCCTGAGCACATTCTCTGCACCCCCCCTTTTATTTCTTCTTTCTTTTTCCAACCAACTTATCATATCAATTCCTTTTTTAGAATTTTTATTTTAATTTTCATCTTTACAGTCATATTCCATCCCTTCACCATGTTTACCCTTATTTTTGTATATATGTAAGTTTTTCTTTCTTTAAAATTTTGGGAGGTAGTTTCTTCTAAGAGACCAAAATACACCCCAAATCAAATCAGTGGCTCTGTTCTATTCACCAGTCTAATATATATTTTTAAATTTCTTTTTACCCCCTTTCTTCTCCCCTGGTTTGGGGTTTCCTTTGATTTGGTCAGCATACATTTTTCTGGGGTCTTTGCCACCCTTTTAGTATTTTATTCTCTCATTCATATATTCTTATCTAGATAAAATGACAAGGCAGAAAAAATTCGCACCAAAAAAAAAGGAACAAGAGGCAATACCAACAGCTAGGGACCTAACCAATATGGCCACTGGTAATATGTTAGATCTAGAGTTCAGAATGACAATTCTCAAGGTGCTAGCTAGGTTCAAAAAAGGTATGGAGGATATTAGAGAAACCCTGTCTAGAGAAAAAAAAAGCCCTTTCTGGAGAAATAGCCAAATCTAACCAGGTTGAAATTTAAAAAGGACTTAATGAGGTGCAATCAAGAATGGAGGCTCTCTCTGCTAGGATAAATGAGCCAGAAGAGAGAATTAGTGATATAGAAGACCAAATGATGGAGAATAAAGAAGCTGAGCAAAAGAGAGACAACTACTGGACCACGAGGGGAGAATTTGAGAGGTAAGTGATACTATAAGATGAAACAATATTAGAATAATTGGGATTCCAGAAAAAGAAGAAAGAGAGAGGGGGCAAAAGGTATATTGGAGAAAATTATAATAGAGAATTTCCCTAATATGGGAAAGGAAACAAGCATTAAAATCCAGGAGGCACACAGAATCCCCATCAAAATTAATAAAAATAGGTCCACACCCCGTCATCTAATAGTAAAACATACAAGTTTTAGTGACAAAGAGAAAATCCTGAAAGCAGCTCGGGACAAGAAGTCTGTAACATATAATGGTAGAAATATTAGATTGGCAGCAGACTTACCCACAGAGACCTCTGGGCCAGAAAGAACTAGCATGATATATTCAGGGCACTAAAGGAGAAAAATATGCTGCCAAGAATACTATATGCAGCTAAGCTATCATTGAAAATAGGAGAGATAAAAAGCTTCCAGGACGAACAAAAACTAAAAGAATTTGCAAACATCCTATCAGCCCTACAGGATATACTGAAAGAGGTCCTCTAAGCAAAGAGACAGCCCAAAAGTAGTAGACCAGAACAAAACAGTAACAGTCACCTTACAAGCAATACAAGAAGGAAATAAAGGCCTTAAATGGCACACTGGACCAGATGGACATCACATATATATCAGAACATTCCATCCCAAAGCAATAGAATACACATTCTTCTCTAGTACACATGGAACATTCTCCAGAATAGATCACATCCTGGGTCACAAATCAGGTGTCAACTGGTACCAAAAGATTGGGATCATTCCCTGCATATTTTCAGACCACAATGCTCTGAAGCTAGAACTCAATCACAAGAGGAAAGTTGGAAAGATCTCAAATACATGGAGGCTAAAGAGCATCCTACTGAAGAATGAATGGGTCAGCCAGGAAATTAAGAACTGAAAAAATTCAAGGAAACAAATGATAATGAAAACACAACTGTTCAAAATCTGTAGAACACAGCAAAGGCAATCCTAACAGGAAAGTATACGGCAATACAATCCTTTCTCAAGAAATAAGAAAGGTCTCAAGTACACAACTTAACCCTATACCTAAAGGAGCTGGAAAAAGAACAGCAGATAAAGTCTAAAAGTCTCTAGACAGGGTTTCTCTAATATCCTCCATGCCTTTTTTGAGCCTAGCTAGCACCTTGAGAAGAGAAATAATAAAGATGAGAGCAGAAATCAATAAAATAGAAACCAAAAGAATAGGAGAACACATCGACGAAACTTGGAGCTGGTTCTCTGAAAGAATAAGATTGATAAACTCATGGCCAGACTTATCAAAATAAAAACAGAAAGGATCCAAAGTAATAAAATCATGAATGAAAGCGGAGAGATCACAACCAACACCAAAGTAATACAAACAATTATAAGAACATATTATAAACAACTATACACCGGCAAATTTGACAAGCTGGAAGAAATGGATGCATTCGTAGACACATAGAAACCATACAAACTGAACCAGGAAGAAACAGAAAACCTGAACAGACCCATAGCCAGTAAGGAGATTGAAGCAGTCATCAAAAATCTCCCAACAGGGGTGCTGGGTAGTTCAGTGGGTTAAAGCCTCTGCCTTCAGCTCAGGTCATGATCCTAGGGTCCTGGGATCAATCCCTGCATCTGGCTCTCTGCTCTGCGGGGAGCCTGCTTCCTCCTCTCTCACTGCCTGCCTCTCTGCCTACTTGTGATCTCTGTCAAATAAATAAATAAATATTAAAAAAAAAAAAATCTCCTAACAAACAAGAGCTGAGGGCCAGATGGCTTTCCAGGAGAATTCTACCAAATATTTAAAGAAGAATTAACACCTATTCTCCTGAAACTGTTCCAAAAAATAGAAATGGAAGGAAAGCATCCAAACTCATTTTATAAGGCCAGCATTATCTTGATCCCAAAACCAGACAAAGAACACAACAAAAAGGAGAATTATAGACCAATATCCTTGATGAAAATGGATGCAAAAATTCTCACCAAAATACTAGCCAATAGGATCCAGCAGTACCTTAAAAGGATTATTCACCATGATGAAATGGGATTTATGACTGGGCTGCAAGGTTGGTTCAACAACCACAAATCAATCAATGTGATACAATACCTTAATAAAAGAAAGAACAAGAAACATATGATACTCTCAACAGGTGCAGAAAAAGCAGTTGACAAAGTACAGCATTGTTTCCTTTTTTTTAAGATTTTATTTATTTGAGAGAGAGAGGGAATAAAAGAGAGAGAGAGAGCATGATACAAGAGAGGACAGGGAGAAGCAGACTCCCTGCTGAGCAGGCAGCCTGATGTGGGACTTGATCCCAGGATTCCTGGATCATGACCCGAAACAAAGACAGTTGCTTAAACAGCTGAGCCACCAAGGTGCCCAGTACGGCAGCCTTTCTTTTTACTTTTTCTTTTTTTTTTTTTATGTATTTATTTGACAGACAGAGATCACAAGTAGGCAGAGAGGCAGGTAGAGAGAGAGAGAAGGAAGCAGGCTCCCTGCTGAGCAGAGAGCCTGATGCGGGCTCGATCCCAGGACCCTGGGATCATGACCTGAGCCGAAGGCAGAGGCTTTAACCCACTGAGCCCCCCAGGTGCCCCAACGGCATCCTTTTTTGATCAAAACTCTTCACAGTATAGGGATAGAAGGTACATACCTCAATATCATCAAAGCAATCTATGAATATCATTCTCAATGGGGAAAAACAGAGAGCTTTTCTCCTAAGGTCAGGAACACAGCAGGGATGTCTACTATCACCACTAATATTCAACATAGTACTAGCAGTCCTAGCCTCAGCAATCAGAAAACAAAAAGGAATAAAAAGCATCTGAACTGGCAAAGAAAAGTCAACTCTTTGCAGATGGTATGATTCTTTATGTGGAAAACCCAAAAGACTCCACTCCAAAACTCCAGAACTCATACAGGAATTCAATAAAGTGACAGGATAGAAAATCAATGCACAGAAATCAGTTGCATTTCTATATACAAACAACAAGACAGAAAAAAGAGAAGTTAAGGAATCGATCCCATTTAAAATTGCACCCAAAATTATACCTAGGAATTAACCTAACCACAGAGGCAAAGAGTCTGTACTCAGAAAACTATGAAGTATTCATGAAAGAAATTGAGGAAGACACAAAGAAATGGAAAAGCTTTCCATGCTCATGGATTGGAAGAACAAACATTGTGAAAATGTCTATGCTACCTAAAGCAATCTATACATTTAATGCAATCTCCATCAAAATACCATTAATTTTTTTCAGAGAAATGGAACAAATAATTTAAAAATTTATGTGAAACCAGAAAAGACCCTGAACAGCCAGAGGAATGTTGAAAAAGAAAGCCAAAGTTGGCAGTATCACAATTCTAGACTTCAAGCACTATTACAAAGCTGTCATCATCAAGACAGTATGGTACTGGCACTAAAACAGACACATAGATCAGTGGAACAGAGTAGAAAGCCTAGAGACAGACCCTCAACTCTATGGTCAACTAATCTTTGACAACGCAGGAAAGAATGTCCAATGAAAAAAAGACAGTCTCTTCAACAAATGGTGTTTGGAAAATTGGACAGCCATATGCAGAAAAATGAAGCTGGATCATGTCCTTACACCACACACAAAAATAGACTCAAATTGGATGAAAGACTTCAGTGTAAGACAGGAATCCATCCAAATCCTTGAGAACAGAGGCAGGAACCTCTTCAACCTCAGCTTTAGCAACTTTTTCCTAGAAACACTGCCAAAGGCAAAGGAAGCAAGGGCACAAATGAACTGTTGGGACTTCAACAAGATCCAAAGCTTTTGCCCAGCAAAGGAAATAGTCAACAAAACCAGAAGATAATTGACAGAATGGGAGAAGATATTCACAAATAACAAATCAGATAAAGGGCTAGTATCCAAAATCTGTAAAGAACTTAAAAACTCAACACCCGAAGAACAAATAATCTAATCAAGAAATAGGCAGACGACCTGAACAGACATTTCTTGAAAAAACACATCCAGATGGCCAACAGACACATGAAAAAATGCTCAACATCACTGGGCATCAGGGAAATACAAATCAAAACCACAGTGAGATACCTCATACCAGTCAGAATGGCTAAAATTAAGTCACAAAATGACAGAATATGGTGCAGATGTGAAGAAAGGGGAACTCTCCTACACTGCTGGTGGGAATGCAAGCTGGTACAGCTTTACTCTGGAAAACAACATGGAGGTTCCTCACAAAGTTGAAAATAGAGCTACCCTACCCAGCAATCGCACTACTTGGTATTTATACTAAAGATACAAATGTAGCGATCCGAAGGTGCACATGCACCTGAATGTTTATAGCAGCAATGTCCACAATAGCCAAATATGGAAATAACCTAGATGTCCATCAATAGATGAATGGATAAAGAAGATGTGGTATATACATACAATGGAATACTATGCAACCATCAAAATGAAATCTTGCCACTTGCATGGGTGGAACTAGAGGGTATTATGCTGAGTGAAAGAAGTCACTCAGAGAAAGACAGTTATCATATGCTCTCCCTGAAATGAGGAATTTGAGAGGCAAAGTGGGGGGCTTGGGGGGTAGGGAAGGAAAAAATGAAACAAGATGGGATCGGGAGGGAGACAAAGCATAAGAGACTCTTAATCTCACAAAACAAACTGAGGGTTCCTAGGAGGGTGGGGGGTATGGAGAAAATGGTTGGGTTATGGACATCAGGGAGGGTATGTGAAATGGTGAGTGCTGTGAAGTGTGTAAGGCTGACTATTTACAGACCTGTACCCCTTGGGCAAATAATACATTATATGTTAATAAAAATAATTAATAAAAAAAGTTAAGTGACAGATGGCTAACACAAAAGCTCTACAATCCTGTTTATACTCAGCTGAAATGTATATTAAGGCAAAAGAAACTGATGACAGAAGTTGGGACAACTATATTACCTTTGGGGGCAAAGCAAAGAAGGAGAAACATGGAGCTGAAGTGCATTATTTGCTTCCGAGATGCTGGTTGTCTAAGTCGGCTCAGGCTGCTATAACAAACTACCATAGATGGAGTGATATGACAACAAACAGTTATTTATTTTTTTTAAAGATTTTGTTTATTTATTTGACAGACAGAGATCACAAGTAGGCAGAGAGGCAGGCAGAGAGAGAGGAGGAAGCAGGCTCCCCACCGAGCAGAGAGCCCGATGTGGGGCTCGATCCCAGGACCCTGGGATCATGACCTGAGCCGAAGGCAGAGGCTTTAACCCACTGAGCTACCCAGGCGCCCCAACAAACAGTTATTTTTCACAATTCTAGAGGCTGCAAGTCCAAGAGGAAGGCACTGGCAGATTCAGCGTCTTTTGAGAGCCCACTTCCTGGTACAGAAACGGCCATAATCTAGATATACCCTCACATGGAGGAAGGGGTGAAGGAGCTATCTGGGGTCTCCTTTATAAGGGTATTACTCCCCCTCATGATGTAATTATCTGCCAAAGGTCCTACTTCCTAATATCATCACATTGGGGGTTAGGATTTCAACATATGAATTCTGGTGGGATGTAAAAATTTAGTCCTTAACACTGGTCATGTTCTATTTTGTGACCCAGCTGCCAGTTACATGGCTATGTTCACTTCATAATTACTCACCAAGCTATTGATTTGCGTACTGTTCTGTATGTAGGTCATACTTCAAGAAGAATTTATTAAGAATTTTAAATGATACCATCATATAAAATTATTCCTCCTTTAAATGGGAAATGTATATGTGTATCTTAATTAATGTAATAAGCCACTCTCTGGGTAAATGTTCCCACCACAAAAAAGAAACCATAATTACAGAGCAGGATGGAAACTAAGGCTATACTGTGATCATACTGCAACATACAGATGTACCAAATCAACACTTTACTCATCTCAAACTTATATGATGTTA
This sequence comes from Mustela lutreola, assembly GCF_030435805.1. Taxonomy (NCBI): domain Eukaryota; kingdom Metazoa; phylum Chordata; class Mammalia; order Carnivora; family Mustelidae; genus Mustela; species Mustela lutreola. The sequence continues at coordinate 35,466,215 of NC_081291.1, forward strand.
TGTAATCAATTATATCTCAATTTAAAAATTTTAATAACATTGAACTCCAAATACTAAAAAAAAAAAAAAAAAAGAAAGAAAGAAATGAAGCAGCCCTATGAGGTAATAAGTACTGTTATTATTTCATTTTATATAAATGAGGAAACTGAGATATATAGAAATAAAATTACTTGCTCAAGCTCCTACAAGCAGTAAGTGGTAAAGATTTGACTGGAACCTGGGCAGTCTGGCACCAGAGCCCCATTAAGAACACATTCCTTGGGGCTCCTGGATGGCTCAGTGGGTTAAAGCCTCTGCCTTGGGCTCAGGTTATGATCCCAGGGTCCTGGAATCGAGCCCTGCGTCAAGCTCTCTGCTCCTCAGGGAGCCTGCTTCTTCCCCTCTCTCTGCCTGCCTCTCTGCCTACTTGTGATCTCTCTCTCTGTCAAATAAATAAAATCTTTAAAAAAAAAAAAAAAAAAGAAGAACACATTCCTTTTTGAACTAGTACTTAGGGCTTATGTGGAACATTTCTTCTTGGGTATTTAAAGAGCTTTGAAAAAACACGATACGTTAATTATATTGCAACCGAAAATAATAATATTTAAAGAAATAAAAGTTAAAAAATAAAGAGTGTTGAAACATGACTCTGAGTTAGATCTAAACCAGAAGCATGGACACATCAGGAGCAGTGACTTCGTGACTATCAATCATGCACTACTGGTTTCTGAAATCAGGCCTTCAGAGGCAACAAATTTGCTTTACTTTGTCCAAAAGAGTTGGGGTGACTATTGAGAACCCTGTCAACTGTCTTTTCCTTTTATCCATTTGTGTAAGATGTTTTACGTACTCCAGATGTCATTCGTACTCATTTTCTACACCTTTGGAATTCCAAGTTTTGAATTAGAAATAAAACCCAAGCATTTTTTAGAAAGACAAAAACTTAAGGATAACACTCTTCGGAGGGCTTTTCCATTAAGTGTGTTCAAATTCTTTACAGATTACCACAAACACCCTACTTCTACTTCTTAGTTTACATGGTTTTTTACTCCTCATGATTTACAGAATGCTAGTGCTTAGAATTTTATATGGTAAAAACAATGGAGATCAGATCTATTATACCACCAGAAGAACACACTCTCTTCCCTTTCTCTCATTTCTAGCCCAACTTGAAAATAAGAAAATTAAAAAAGACTTAATGTAATTCTGTTTTATAAGGGAGCTATCTTGAAGATTCTTGTTTTAGACAGTTTGGCAGAGGAGCTCTGTTTCGCATATATTACAATCAAATAAGGAACACATTAGTGATAAAGGCATTTGTGTTAAGTCTCAGTGTGTATCAGCATTTGGGCTAAGAGTCAAGCAAAATAAATATAAGTTTCAGCTCTATGGCTGATATTATGTGTATAAATATAGGTCAACCCATAATATTGTTCTTGAATGATAACATTTATAACATTTATTACTTGATCAATAGAATTGGTTCACACATATGATGAACAAGTAGTTGTTACTATCAGTTGATTCAAGTTTAACAAAAACGGGCCTTTTGCAATTTTGGGTTTCAGTTAATTCAATTGACTAATCCTTACATCTAACAAGAAAATCAATACCTCTGTAATAATTAGCTTAGGGTTTTGGGGATTCTCTACTTCTGGGCAGCTGAATGGGGTTCTACCTGAAATAATTACTGCTAGAACTACTATCAGTTTTCTTGCAAAATCAAGTCAATTCATCTATAGTATTTTTAAGTCTCTGTTCTCTGAAATCTGTTAAACAATGCCAGGATTGAAAATACCCATTACATTTCTATGCTTTTTTTCTGTCCAAATTTCAAGATTTGGAAAATTTACAGTGAGATGAGCTATGCATTCATTTTCCTGATATAGCATGAGAAAAATAAAATAACTCCCACATATCTTTCTCTATCCAAGATGACAGGCAATCTCAAAAAAGTTTAAATACTCTAAGCATTTGAAAATATTCCATAGGGTAAAATCAAAATTTTTTCAGAGACTGTTTAAAAAAAAAAAAAATGGCTCTGCAAGTGACTTTTCCTTCCCTTCCTGCATTTTACAAAATTAAAATTCCAGATCAGCGGCTAAGAAAAGACATTCCAAAGAAAATGCAGTGATTGTCCTGGTAGATTTACTCCCTCGATAGCTCTCTATTATTCTTAGCACCGAATTTCCGTAGACACTAAAACTTCAGTATTTTATCACAGTTGCCCTGTTCTCTGAATACTTTGTGGTTCATGCACTTTAAAGAGCTGTGTGTTACTTATATCCATGGTATTTAGAGATTTCAATTTATAGGACACTTTTTGGGAGGAAAATGATTCTTTCATTTAGTAAATAAGAAGAGGCACCTAGGTGGCTTAGCTGGTTTAGCATCTGCCTTTGGACCAGGTCATGGCCCCAGGGTCCTGGGATGGAGCCCCTATCAGGCTCCCTGCTCAGTGAGGAGTCTGTTTTTCCCTCTCTCTCTCTAGCCCCTTTCTCTCACTCCTGCTCTCTCTGTCTGTATTTCAAATAAATAAATAAAATCTTTTAAAAAAAGAAAATAAGAAGAAGAAAGGTTAAATAAATTAATGACTGGGAAGCCATTGATAAAATTCCTACTTAACCAATGAGAACAAGGTACTTATATAAACAGAAAACCAATTGCAAACACTTTCTTCATGGCTGGGTGACTTCAGATTTTGATGACTCTGCTCCTCCTGGAAAGCACTGGAGAACTGAAGATTAGCAGCTGATAATACCCTACCACTTATTTTGTGAATCAGAAGGACAAGAGTGAGCAAAAATGTAAGGTGAGCAACCACCTGAGTCATAATGAAAACAGACAAGTATACTACTAATATAAAACAAAATTTCATATATGTGAACCAAAAGACTACTGTTGGTACTTATTAATGAGAAGCTTCCATATTAAGTTCAGACCACATTTCTTTAAAAAGAAATCTGGTCTCATGTTCATTTATGATTTTCCTAGTGATGGTTCACATTTCCCAGGTCTTCAGCTATATTAAGAGCCAAGAGAATGTCTCAGATACTCTAACAGTATCAAGATTCTCAAAGTCTAAAGTCAAATGGCGGTGGCACAGACACTACCTCACAGAACTGTAAAGGGAAATAAATGATATATATAATTCATTCATTCAATACATGTTAGCCTTCTCCTTGTCGTAAATGTCCATCTAAGCCTTGTTGTCATAGACAAGTGAGTACCAGCAGTTGAAACAAAGCATATAGGTATTGAACTTGAAAAGAATTTACTGAAGCCCTACTATGTGCTAGCATGGGTGTGATAGCTATATTATAGGCTCATAAAGCAACATTCTATGCTAGCTAGCACATATTACACACGATGAAAATTAAAAAGCACATGGAAGAATGTGGGGTCATTACTTTCTAGTGGCATATAGTTTTGTAATCCTTTCATTTTCTTCTGTCTCCAACTGTATGATAACACTTGCAGCACGTTATGGAAGGAGTCAGAGACTCGGTCCTCTAAGTCACATAAGGGCAGGACTAATCGCTTCAGTAAACATTATTCAAATAATGTTTCATGTCAACCAATGTTTCACTGTCTGGTGCACTCCCCCTTTTTTATTCCCTCCTGTCTCTCAGAACTTTGGAAGCACAGCATCTGAAATAAAATCTGGAGGCACCTACAAGCCTTTCACCTGAAATGGGTAAGCCATTGTATACTCCAAGTGGATGTAAAACAGGATTTACATCTACGGCTGCCATGTAAAGGTGTTGGCTTATCACCACTGAGCAGGAAAAAGGCAGTTCTTGACCGGGAAAAATCAGCACCTTACACAATCTCCCTACAAAGACAGAGATTACCTTAGGATCGGAGGTCAGCAGTTTGAAAGCTTGATACACTTGAGCTTCCTTTACGCCACCACCAAGATCCAAGAAGTTGGCTGGCTTCCCACCATTCAGGAAGATAATGTCACAAGTAGCCATGGCTAGTCCAGCACCGTTCACTAGGAAATGTAAATGGCACACAAGACAGGATGAATTTAGCAACACGAAAGGGCGCATGAACCATTTCCTTCCCTCATCACACCAAAGAGAGCCCTGTCTCTCCCAGGTCAATCTGTCCTGCCTGGAACCAGGTAAATTCATGGACTTTTAGAACAAATCAGGAAATGTGCACACGAAGCATAAACAAAACAAAAAAACCTGGGAATATGAAGACAGGTTTGTTGAGAAGCTAAATCAATCTGGGAAACAGATCAAAGGAGAAGGGTTTACATCATTAATTTGGGCTAGTAGAAGAGGGAGTTTTGGGTTCTGGAAAAAACAACAGAACTCAAGAGAACCAAGGAAGGCTGCAAGAAGTTGCTTGCGTCTGTGAATTTCCTTCTTTAAATATCCTCAAGAGACCGGAGTAAAAAATGGAATTTGTTGAATTTTTGGCTTGCTGAGAATATGATCTTTTGAATGTAGCATCCCTCTGGGGTTGAGCCACGGGGGTCCCCACTTCAATAGGGCTCCATACTTTTCTACACTCAGTGCAACCATGCGTATAATAGGTTAATGTGGATTAACTTAGAAAACAAATGAATAAATGATAGCATCAAAATAATAGTCTTATCCCTCTGTTCCTTCTCCAAATTAATAAAAGAAAAGTTCACTAGTAACCTGATCACTAAAACTAGAACTGAAATGTGCTTACTCGTAGGGGCTTTTTTTTTTTTTTTTAAGAAAAAAAGAAGAAAATAAATAAAGAGTTTTAACACTGCAATTCTTATTTTCCAGAGCTGAGTTTTATTGACCAATTGTACTTCTTTAGCTTCTTATACTTAATTACATGAAATTATTTTCCTCAGGTTAGAAAGGGAAAAAAATAAAAAAGCAGACCTCCTGAACACAGCAGAAACTCTCAAGGTAAAATATACTTCACTTTTTCTGACCCTTGAATTCCCCAGACAAGCCTGTGAACTATGACTAATTTAATTAAGTTCGGGTGACTACAACAAAAACGGTTTATATACGATCTTAAAACAATTTGAAATGTGTTAATCGTCGCTTTTGAGGCTGCTAACTTGGTCAAATCATGCATACTCCCACAGAGGCTACAAAGAATCTGTATTTAATTTGTTCTAAACACACTATTATATCATTCTCCTTTCTAAATGCCTACAAATATTGAGAGCACATTAGCTTATCAAGATCAGAACAATGTGAGTGATCTGGTACATTACAGTTATTACTCCAATACAAAGCAAGAGCTTTTGGTTATCACTTGTAATTAGATGTCATTTTCTATTGTATGGCTCAGCAGACTACTGGATGAGGTCTGTTCAATTCTGAATATAATAATCCTGTTGGTTTAATGAGCTACAAATCTTTTTTATTTTAATTCCATTAAGATTAAGACCTCAGTTTCCAGTGCAATGAATTGGTTCCACCAGAAACATAGATGTGTATAAATCTTAGCTCTGTAAGCTGTGGACAATAACAGAAATTGTATTGCCTCTATAGGCTCATTCTTATCTCAGCTGAATAAGCCATTTTCACAAATTTAGATGAGTATGATAAAATCAATTGTTTTATTAATAAACTGGATAATGGATTAAACATTTTATCATTTGGTTATTATAAAAGCTGAAACTACAGTATAATGATTCAAGTATATGTTCTCTTCTACTTCCTCTGAGAAATTTTATCTTAAAACCAAATTTCAAAAGACTTCCTAGCATATTAACTCTGATTGGAGCAGCAAGGTTTTTGATTTTTATTAAGCAAAATTTAACTGAGATGTTTTAAAATAGTATTTCTCAGCTGGGGTGATTTTGCTTACCGGAAGATATTTGCTAGTGCTTCATGGCATCTCTGGTTGTAACAATGGGGGGGGGGGGTGTCCCAGTGGCGCATAAAGATCAGGGACACTGCCAAATATCTCACAATGTATAGGCCAGCCTTTCATTGTAAAGAGTTTTCCCACCCCAATTGTCAATAGCGTCAGACTTGAGAAACCCTGCTTTAAACCAGTGACCACCGGGCAAAATGAACATTGGGAAGAAACTCAGAAACTGTTTCCCAAGACTTTTGGGCTATAGAAACTCCTATTTCCACTGGCTACTGGGAAATACCATTTCAGAAAGGTTCAGAAATCTGGACTACTTAAAATTCTACAAAAATCCACAAATCATGCTTTTGATAGAACTACATTCTTACCAAAGCAGGCAATGTTCCCGTCCAGTCCTATATATTTTAGATCATATTTGGCAGCTTCGTTTTCAATGGGTTCATTCTCTGATTTGTCATCCATGGCAAATATGTCCTTTTGTCGGAATTCTGCATTGTCATCAAAGTTTATCTTTGCATCAAAACAGACAACTAAATAAGGGGGAAAAAAAGGCACAAACATGAATATCTCTTAAGGTTATACAAATTAGTTCCGTAGGCTGGCAGGCAGAGAAGAAAGAAAAATAAGATTCTGTCATTTTTCTCTCAGGAGAGGGACAGGAGAAGCTGTTACAGCTTTCTTGATTTTAAGCTTTAGAGCTACAAGGACAAATATGGTGGCATAGACCCTGTTCTCATTACATTCTAAAAAAGAGCACAGTAATCTATACCTGTTGGTCTCTGTTTAATAAAATAATAATATAAGTTGTGGTCACCCATGAAAAGTTATAGGCTGTCAAAAAAATAAATAAAAGCTATAGACTGCCACATCTACATACAGCTTTGATTTGCCATTTTTATTACATTTCTTACTTTTAGTATGTAACCACTAATCATCGCTTTTACCTTTTGTGCAAAGAGGAACTAGATAATAATGCTTAAACCCACTGTCCTCCTTTGTCCTTCTGATGCTACAAAGAGAAATTTCTATTTAATCAGTATCCTCACTGATATTTCTGTAAGATTCAATGCAAAGAACACCAGGTTAGAATCAAAAGTTTTTTACTTGATCCTTAACTAACTCTGTAACTTGATAAAAAAAAAAATAATAATAACCTACTTCCTCTTTGGGTCTCAGTTTTCTTATTTAGAAAATGGAAAAAAACAATCCCTAAACTGATGGATATAGTTAACTTTGGGGTCAGCTCAAACTAGGACCGTCAACCTGATGTGTGCACGATATGACTCTTTCGATCCAAGTTATAGAACACTAAGAGACAGACAGATGAGACATGGTAGAAGGTGGCCAGGCATTACCTGGCACTTCTGTCTCTAGTCTCTGGTGCAGGTAGAAATCTCCCACTCTCTCAATGGCCAAGAGCACTGGACACAGTTGAAAATAACCAAGTGATACAGATGCACTGAAGGGAGAACGTTTTCTTTGGTTTACAAGATATCTCCTATATGAACTGCCAGGGAGAGACTGCAGTGAGGAGGGGTGATATGCAGGTTTCTGGGATCTGACCCCGTTTATTATATCCCTTTGGGGATTAGTTGTCCACAATGACATTCCATTCTAACCTTCACTTACTCTACTTCGGATATTGATAGACAGGGATCTTTGACTTAGACTTTAGAGAAATGACCCATTCTCCTCCTGCATGGCTGAAAGGCACCTTCTTCTTTGAAGAGAAGCAACTTGGAATAATTCATTCAAGAGCAATGACCATGGTCTGTTAATCCCATTTGCTTACAGTGACGAGAAAATACTGTCACATTACAACATCCTAGAATTACACACGCTTTCTAGAGATTTTATACAAGGGACTCTCTACCACAAAAATGAAGCACTTTGGTACAAATCTATGTAGAACTGGCATTTTAACATCTAAGAATACTTAGCATAAATAAAAACCCAAACCACAAATTATTTAAAGTAGCACTGACTGGCAAGAGAGGACCTTCTATAGAAGTTAATGTCTGCCAGAGTCCTTAGTCTTGCCACAAAATGTCCAACCACTTTACCCACACACTGTGAACACACGGAGCAAATGAGTAATTACTGTCCAGAATACTGCAATCTTAATGATGGAATCCTACAATTACCAAAGGAATTGGCCAACGTTTTCTGCTTGCTACAGTGGCATTTTGTCAGCAGTTAATGACTGGTATAATAATCAATAGGAAAGCAACTTCATTCTTGGCTTTCCACTAGGCTTATAAATAAATTTTAATTAATTTATTAGTAATTATAGCTCGTCCGTTACTCACTGGCAAGACTACTTGTCACCGACACCTTCAAGATGGGCAAAGGCTATCAAATTGACTTCCTGACTGAAGAGTTTCAAATAAAAGAATTCTTGGTCAAGATCAATAAACTAGTAAATCAAAATAGGTCCAGGCTGATCTTTGCCCCTTACACAGACTACAGTTCCAAGCTACTTGAGAGAACATAATTAATGGATATGCATGCGAAGATCAGGAGGCAGCCCCACCTACCCTCTGCAAAGCCAGATTTACAAAAGACGCTTTTTCCTGCAGTATGATGTATATGCCGAGGACAGAAATGAGTGCACTATTTGGGGGAAACCTGAGAATTAAATCAGAGCTTAAAGATGGTAATATAAATATACAATTTATATTTTTATAAATATAAATTTTTTATAAATTTTATAAAAATTTTATAAATTTTTAATAAATTTTTTGTAAATTTAATAAATTTTTATAAATATAAAAGGGGTGCCTACAGGTGGAAATCAAGGTGCACCTACAGGTGTTAGACTTGTGGGAAAATGACCTCTCTGCAATGGCCCCTTGCCCATTGTTCCCTCTTTGTAAAGAAAACTAAATGGCATAACGAGGCCAGTGTACGTTATATCCTAGTGCTTTGGGAAGTAACAGACACTACGTATGTAGGAAGCGAGGGGACTCAGGAATTAAGAAGAGTGACCCAAAACTGAATTGTCACCCTCAAAGCCTTAATCGTTTTCTGCAGGTGGAACCCAGGGAGAGTAGAACTCCTTAAGGAGGTACAGGGACTCCTTCAGATGCATATTTGTTACACCTGCTCAATATTTTCAAAGGAGTCCCAAACATACAAAGTGCTTTCCTGCCTCAGTATCTCAGTGTATAACGCGGTATCACCCGGATGTTTCCCCTTGAACTTCACCACTTAGTGAACTCTGGCATCAAACACACCTGGGTATGAACGACAATTCGGACGCTTTAGTCAGGTAGCTGCCGTCACCTCTCTTAAGCCCAGCGGCCTGGTCTATAAAATGAAAGCCAGAGTATTTTCTAGTGCGTGGTGTTTGTGTGCAAAGCTGGGACTGCGTGCAAAGCCCTCCGCAGCACAGACACTGGCCATTATACTCAGCTTCCTAATGCTGCAGCCCAGGCCATAGCCTTGTCCTATACTACAAATGACCTGTCTTTGGTCCCATTCCCTTATAATCCTAGACTTCTGTTTACAGTGAATCTAAACTAATGCCTCCTGGAGTTTACAGATGTACAGATTACCTGTGATTTTCAGTGAAATGCCATGTTCAGAATATGTAAGAATTTCCCATGGGAAGGACTTTTAGGGTTAGCATTTCAGGCAGTGTGACTAGTCAAGAAGGAGATTTTAGCCTAAAGGTTGAGGGTGAAAGAGATGCCTTTGATGACCCTCAAATCACACCACACCTTTCCATAAGGCCCCAGGTGGCTAAAGATTGGTACAAAATAGCCCCAAGTGAAAATCTCAGTCCGGTTGTGGCAAAGGATAGTCCTTGGGACAGCTTGCTATCTATTCTCCTAAATAGGGTTGGACTGGAATACAACTACGTCCATTCGTTTACATATTTCTATGGCTGCTGTCCCAAGGCAACAGCAGAGATGACTCATAATTGAGAGTCTATGGTCCTTTACAGAAAAAAGACAGCCAATTCCCACTAAGTCACACTTCTCATGTTGTAATAGTCACAGGTATCATACTTATTACAGCGAAAGAGAAACTTAGGAAAGTGTATCTAATGGCATGAAAATAAAAGAGCATAAGGGACGAAATAAACAAAAAGTTGCAGCTTGCACAAAAGGAGTGGATTAATCCTTGAATCTTGATTCACTCTTATATGCTTATTCCCCCCTGTAAGACCTGTCCAAGTACACTTTTAGAATGAGGGTGTTAAAAATGGATTGATGGCTATGTCAACAGTGGGGCAATAAAATAAACTTGTTTGCTCAAACCTTAGCTTTTTCATTTATTAAAACAACAAACTACACGAAAATGTATTTTTCAAGGTACCGAACTTGGTTCAGACATAAGATATTCAATGTCACATTAATGAAACCTCAATTCTATAGAAAATTCATCTTAAACAAAGGCCATTCTGTGTACAAATTGGGTGAAAAAACATACCTATTAATATTTATAAAACAATTTTCACCATCAAAAGCACATTGTTACATGCTTGATAGATTATACAAATGAATTTTCCTTCTGAACAAATATCAAAGACAGCTGCGGTACTTATATTCATCGGGAGTTTTGTTTTTTTGTTCCGTGGTGTGGATTCTGTGAGCTGCTAATTCACCAACCTAGATGAAGAACCTGCCTGGCAGTTAGCAGCCTCTGACCCTAGAGTTTTAACAGAAGAATGTGCTACAGAATTAAACAAAAGAAAAATACATTTCAGAGCGGAGACTCACACATAAAAGAAACATAAAAACAGCAGGAAATAAGATTGTCATAATTAGTTTGAAAAATAATCTGTCTTCAAGCAATGTACTGCACTTGATTTGTGATAAATAACCATAATATGCTATTGAAATGCACCTTGCCGTGATGGCCTTAAAATGCTGATACTTTCAAATTAGTCCCCTTTCCATTAAATATTGATGTTCCAAGAGTTGTATACTTTTTAGAACTTTTTTTGAGTTGCTGCAAAATAGAAAATAGATGTGAGGCGGGAGGGGGATTCGGGTGAAGGTAGAGAACTGAAAATGTTCTTGAAAATAGAGTCTTGTGTATAAAGAGAGAAACAGAGAGAAACACCCACCAACAACATGGGCACTTGCTAACACGAAGCAACAGGGTGGCTATTTAGGGAAATTAATCTGAAGCAAGAGGGATCTGATGTGCGAGTTAACTTTGGATCACTCAGCCTTAGTTCTCATGGAGTCTTGGCCAGGTAGTCACTGTTTTAAATTGAGTTTCATTCCAATAGCTTGGTGAATGGATTTGGGCTGAGCAGGAATTCTTAATCTTGGGACTATTGGTAGGTTAGGTGAGATCGTTGTCTACTGGGGGTAGGGGTGTGCTATGTACTGTAGGATATTTAGCAACATCCCTGGCCTCCACCCACAAGAGGCAAGTAGCATCCTGCACACCCAGTTGTGATAAACAAAAATGGATATTAGCAAAACTCAGTGTGGGGATCACATGCAATCACTGTGTTGTATACCTGAAACTAATATAATGCTATATGTCAGTTATACCTCAATACAAACAAACAAACAAACAAACAAAAATGTCTGTAGACATGGCCAAACATCCCCTGAGGGGACGATGTCTACCCTCCTCATTGAGAAACACTATTTTAGAGACACCAAGTCTGGCTGAAAGTGGGAAGAAATGGAATAGAGCATAAAATCTCACAGCGGCTTGTAAAACAAATGAATGAAAAGATAGGTAGATAAATAATGATAAAGAAAACCCTGCTTTTTTTTTTTTTTTTTTAAACCCTGCTTTAATTAAAGGTTTTTTTAAGTAATCTCTGCACCCCATGTGGGACTCAAAACTCATGAACCTGACTGAGATCAAGAGTCGCATGCTCTTCCAAGAAAACCTTGCTTCTAACTTGGTCACATGTTTTTGTTTTTGTTTTTAAGATTTTATTTATTTGACAGAGAGAGAGAGATTGAGCACAAGCAAGGGGAGTGGGAGAGGGAGAAGCCAGCTCCCTGCTGAGCAGGGAGAACTCGGCCACACATTTAATGAATTCTGGCAACACAACTGGACAAGTAAGGAAAAGAGTTAATTTCTCTTTGACTATTTAATTAACAGCTTATTTTCATTTCAATAAAATGTAGACCATTCTGGTAGACATGTGACTCTATCCCTGATTCCATTGAGAAACTGTCTTCTCTTATACATGTGATTCCAGCTCAGTGGCTGGCCTAAATACAAATATGGGATCCAAGTAGGGCCAATCAGAATCATTTGAAGAGATTGCTGCGTGGTTGCCGGAAGAGAATGATGAAAAATGGGAGCCATCTTAGCTGTCCCTCCAGAGAGCCTGGCCGACAAAAAAGAAATAATTCAGAGGCAACCGGGCTAGAAGACCAGGGCTTCATGCCTTCAACCAGCCCACTCCCTGTTACATGAGGAAAGTAAGTATCCTTACCTGACCTGGAAGCTTCTTAACAAAAACTAGACTGATGTTGGGTTTTTGTCACTAAGAACCATTATAATTCTAATAGTTACTAAACTACATACAGTCAATAGTGCCAAATTATATTCTTTGAATCAAATTATTAATCACATTGTTAAAAATAATTCTGGGACTGCATTTGTTTCGGCATATTAAAAATTTCCCATAGGTGACCAAGCAGCATAGACGTTATCAAGATCATTGTTTTTCATCCAACTGAGTATTATCTGTTGTGCAACTATACGACCAGTCACGTGGATTTTTTAAAAAATATATTCCTCATTAACCAATGGAAGACAGAAGAAACTCTCTTAAAAAGAAGCTTTGCAATAGAGAAGTTTAAAGTAAAAATGTTTATTTTTTTTTAAAAGATTTTATTTATTTATTTGACAGACAGAGATCACAAGTAGGCAGAGAGGCAGGCAGAGAGAGAGGAAGGCAAGCAGGCTCCCACTGAATAGACAGCTCGTTGCAGGGCTCAATCCCAGGACCCTGGGATCATGACCTGAGCCGAAGGCAGAGACTTAACCCATTGAGTCACCCAGGCGCCCCCATAAAGTAAAAAAATGTTGAGTGTGATGCCAAGCTCCTTAAACTTCTAAATTAAGTCCTTATTAAATCAAATTTTAATGTGAAATGTTCTATGTTCTACTCTTACTGATCTAAATGGAAAAAAATTAAATATTCACATTATAAATATTAAGATTATTAATACTGTTAGGATATAAATGACTTTTTTTACAGCTTCTAAATAAAGAATTGCTTTAGGGGATTGTGACAATGATGAAGATCAATTTATACATTTGGTCATTAATCACCGTTTCCTAATTGGGTTTAATTTGACTACTGCTCATTAGAGTTATAAACCAACACACTCATTTAATTGTGATTATAATTCAATAGCTGAACTTTTATGGTACAATGAACAAATTAATAGCTAAAGATAATTTTGCTCTTAAAAATATCACATAAGACTTATGCTTTAATGAACCAAATACACAGAATGTATTTTATGATGATTCCTTCAAAAAAGCTCAAGAATTTTCCTTTCTCTTGATAATTAAAAAGAAAACTTCTGATTTCATGAGGTTTTACAAATACATTCTAGGAAAAGTTTCTTGCACTGTTATTGCCTGCATCAGACTACTGTCTGTGACTGACAATTTACCAAAGGTTTAAATGAAAGTAGTTTTACAGCCTGACTTTTAACCAATTCTTTGGCTGAATTTCCTTTTTAGATACGAAATAATCAGGTCACTTGTGAATACTAGCTTGAAAAGCAAACCATAACTTTGAAGCACTTATACTCAACTTCCCTCCCTTTTGTTTCTTGGATTTAATTAACAGCCACTCGATGCAGCATGAATTCTGACTAATTTCTACTTAGCTGGAAACTACGTATAGGTCACACTGATAAAAATAAATTACTAGTTTGAGAGAAAAAAGGTAAAATAGCAGTCTTGCATATAAAAATCAACACACACTGTATTGAGAGAGACACAGGTTCAAATCCCAGCTCCAGTAATGGGATGCCTATGGAAGAGTCACATTAATTTTTAATCCTCTATAAAATGGAGACAATAACTCCACACTTTTTGGGATTGCTACAAGTAATAAGAAAGAATATATATAAAAGCTTACCACAGTATGTGTCATATGAACTCAAAACAGTTTTCTTCCACTTCACTTCTTCTCTATATAAAGTACTAATGATTTTATAGTCAAACAGAATTTTTAAAAATATTTATGAATAAAAGGTAGTTTGCTTATAAATAACCTACCACAGATATTTATCTGGTGGTCACGTGTGCAAACCATGAAATATATTATTTTCAATGGCTTCCTAAACATTATTCATCGGTCCTAACCTAAAATTTAAAAAAAATAACAAAAAACAAAAAATAGACAAATAGATTGAAATCCATACCTTTTCTGAAATACTCCCTTTTTTTAGAGCTATCATCTAGTTTAAATTTAAAAAATTAATTTTTCAATTTTTTAAATTTATTCATTTGAGAGAGTGCATGCGAGGGAGCAAGAGTACCAGCAGGGAGAGGGGGAAGCAGACTCCCCAATGAGTAAGGAGCCTCACATGAGGCTTGATCCCAGGCCCCTGAGATCATGACCTGAGCTGAAGGCAGATGCTTAACGGACTGAGCCACCTAGTTGCCCCTAATTTAACTGTTTTTACATGAAAATGGAGAATTTATTAGACAAACACAGGGGCCTCCATCAGAAATGCCACAAGACTCATGGAAGAAGACCAGGACTGTCTTTCATTCGTTCCAGTGCAATTGGTGACGATTATAATTTTAAGCAAAGCCTTAATTTTTGTATGGAGTTTTACTTTTTTTTTTGTTTTTACTTTCAATGTCCATTATCTGATTTGATTTTCAGAAGGAGAAGAAATAATAATATAATCATAGCTAATGCTTTTGTACCTCTTACCATCTGCCAAGCCTTGTTGTAGGAACACTAATTATTCTCACAACAATCTTCTAAGGTAGGTACTCTTATTATTGTCCCCATTGTGTACTTCCAGTATAGCTAACATACAGTGTTATTTTAGTTTCAGGTGTACAATACAATCAGGTAAGTTCCATGCATTACTCAGTGCTCATTACAGTGAGCAGACTCTCAATCCCCTTCACCTATTTCAGGTATCACTACCCTCACACACACATACACTGACCTCCCCTCTGGCAACCACCAGTTTGTCCTCTGTATTTAAGTATCTATTTTGTTTGTCCCCTTTTTGTTGTTGTTTGTTTTCTATCTTAATTTCCACATATGAGTGATATCATACAGTATTTGTCTTAGTCTGCCTTATTTTACGTAGTATGATACACTCTAGATCCATTCATGTTGCTGCAAATGGTTAAGATTTCATTTTTATGACTGAGTCATATTTCACTGTGTGTGTGTGTGTGTGTGTGTGTTTGTACAGACCACTTCTTTATCCACTCATTTATAGATGGGTACATGGGTTGCTTCCATATATCTTGATTATCATGAATAATACAGCAATGAATGTAAGGGTGCACATATATTTTTGAATTAGTGCTTTCATTTTCTTTGGGTAAATAAATATCCAGTTATGGAATTCCTGGGTCATATGATAATTCTATTTTTAATTTTTTTAATAACCTCCATTGTTTTCCATGGTGGTTGTACCAGCTTACGCTCCCACCAACAGTGCACAGGGGTTTTTTCCACATCCTTACAAACATTTGTTTCTCATGTTTTTTATTTTAGCCATTCTGACAAGTATGAAGTGGTATCTCCTTGGGGTTTTGATTTGTTTCCCTGATGAAGATATGCTTAACATATTTCCATGTGCCTGTTGGCCATCTGTATGTCTTCTTTGGAAAAATGTCTATTCATGTCTTCTGCCCATTATTAATTGATGTTGAGCTGTATAAGTACTTTATATATTTTGGATATTAACCCCTCATCAGATATACCATTTATAAATATCTTCTCCCATTCATTCGTTGTCTTTTTGTTTGGTTGATGGTTTCCCTTGCTGTATAAAAGCTTTTTATTTTGATATAGTCCCAATAGTTTATTTTAGCTTTTGTTTCCCTTGCTTCGAGACATATCTAGAAAAATGTTGCTACAGCCAATGTCAGAGAAATGACTTCATGGGCTCTTTTTTAGGATTTTTATGATTTCAGATATCACATTTGGATTTTTAATCCATTTCAAGCTTATTTTGGTATAAGGTATAAGACTGTGGTCCAGTTTCATTCTTTTGCATAGAAGTTGTCTGGTTTTCCCAACATCATTTGTTGAAGAAACTGTCTTCCCATTGCATTTTCTTACCTCCTTTGTCATAAATTGACTGTATAATCATGGGTTTCTGTTCCATTGATCTGTGTATTTATTTTTGTGCAAGTGCCATATTGTTTTGTTTACTATAGCTTTGGGTTATATCTGGAAATCTGGGATTGTGATTACTTCCAGTTTTGTTCTTTTTCAAGATTGCTTTGACTATTTAAGGATTTTTGTTTCTCCATACAAATTTTAGGAATATTTGTTATAGTTCTGTGAAAAATGCTGTTGGTATTTTAATAGGAATTGGATTATATCTGTAGATTGTTTTGGGTATATGGACTTTTTAACAATATTTGTTATCCCAATTCATGAACATGGAATGAGTATCTTTTTCCATTTATTTGTATCATCTTCAACTTCTTTCAACAATGTTTTGTAGGTTTTTTTGAGTACAGGACCTTTCACCTTGTTGGTTAAATCATTCCTAAGTATTTTACTATTTGGTGCAATTATAAATGAAATTATTTTCTTAATTTCTCTTTTTGCCATTTCATTATCAGTGTATAGGAATGCAATGGAGTTCTCTATATTGATTTCATGTCCTGCTACTTTACTGAATTCCTTTATCAGTTCTAGCAGTTTTTTGGTGGAGTCGTATTTGGGTTTTCTATGTGTAGCATCATGTCATCTGCAAATAGTGAAAGTTTTGCTTCTTCCCTTCCAATCTGGATTTCCTTTATTTTTGCCTCATTGCTGTGGCTAGGACTTCCAGTACTCTGTTGAATAAAACTGGTGAGAGGACATCCTTGTCTTGTTCCTGATCTTAGAGGTAAAGCTCTCAATCTTCCACCACTGAGTATGCTATTAGCTATGGGTTTCTCAGAGATGATCTTATTATGTTGAGATATATTCCCTTTAAACCTAGTTTGTTGAGGGTTTTTATCATAAATGGATGTTGTACTTTGTCAAATACTTTTTCTGCATCTATTGAAATGATCTTAAGGTTTCTATCCTTTCTCTTATTGATGTGATGTATCATACTACTTAATTTACAAATATTGAACTACTCTTCTGTCCCAGGAATAAATCCCACCTGATCATGGTGAATGATTTTTTTAATATATTATTGAATTTGATTTTCTGGTATTTTATTGAGGATTTTTACATCTATGTTCATCAGCGATATTAGCCTGTAATTTGTTTTTTTTTTTTGGTGGTATCTTCATCATAATTTTTTGTGTCAAGGTAGTGTTGGGCCTCACAGAATAAATTTGGAAACCTTCCTTCCCTTTCTAACTTTTGGAATAGTTTGAGACAAATAGGTATTAACTATTATTTAAAGGTTTGATAGGATTCACCTGGGAAGCCCTCTGGTCCTAAACATTTTTTTGTTGGGTGTTCTTCCTGGATTACCTGAGAAGAGGACCTATATCTTATTAATGTCAGGGACTGGTCTGTTTTGTGCCTGACATTGAATGTATACACAAACACCAGTCACTTCACTCTACAAGACAGTTATCATTTTTACCACTCTTTTGGATTAAAAACAAAACAAAAACCAAACTCTAAGGCTTAGCCCAGGTCTGAGGCCAGGATACGGCAGGTTCAGAATCTGAACTCAGTCCCCTTTGTAAAGCACCATACTATGCCCGCTTTGGCTGGCAACTTGGTTGTACTTGCACAGAGCAGATCACCCAATTTACCCAATAGTAAATTTGTATTCACTGATGGCCCACAACATGCTAGACAGTATACAAGATACTGGGGGTGAATTTGCTAAAAAAGATAAGGTCCGTGCAACTTCCATTCCATGTATCCCAGTCCTAACCACTTGATACCCCACCCTCTACCACCAAACACACATAGATTCACAAGCTTTTATTATCAAAATAATAGGAACTTATCAAATACCAGCTTTCAAGCATTTCCAGCTCCCTAGAAGCAGGTGCATTCATTACACTCCAATGCAGAGACTTCTGTTGCTACCCAGGATTTTACCTCAGTATAAGCAAGAAAGGCCCTGGAAAAACAAGGGAGTGTCGGTGGATGGATGTTTCTAAATAAAATAAGAAGGCGCTTCCCCTGAGGCCTGGCATGGCGACGCAAACCAACTCCAGGGCTGACGTGTTTAACCGCAGGACAGGAGTGTCTGAGACCACGGCCGAAAGTAAATTAATGAAATGAATGCAAAGCTGCTGCTACAGTCTTTTGTCCAATTTAATTAATAGTTTGCATAAATAATCACATTCATTTGTTACTGTTGTTCTTGCTGGTGGTTTTTTTGTTTGTTTTTTCTTTTTCTTTTTTTGGTTACCTTGTCCTTCTGGGGTTTCACCAAAGGGATTCACTTCCACTTGAGTTGCATCAATTTTCAGGAAGAGATTGTACAGCTTCTTAATTTGATCTGCAGCCTAAATGGGATCAAGTACAACAAAATTACACCAAAGCAGTAAAAGAACATTTATTTTGCTGGATTAATGAAACCTTAAAAATAGCAAGTCATGTCTTTACGTTCAGGTAGGTTTTTTGAAGGGAAAAAGAGAAAAGCACAATTATTTTAATTTCCACTGCTATTCATTAGAAGGAACTGCTCAACTTTCCTCCAGACACCAGGAAAGACCATTATCAGGAAAACAAAAATATTTTCAGTCTGGTCTAAAAACGTTAATCTTTTTGTAAATCATCATGTCCCGATTAGCTGAGCTACACTGCAGTATGAGCCACAATCATTAATACAAACAAGCTCCATTTAAGTAAAAGATAAACACAATTGTGAGAGTTTATAATGACCATGTTTTCCTTATTATGCTAGAATAAAATAGTTATTACATTCATCAGTCCAAACCTATAATCTGGAAACGACAATTATGGAGTATCTAATGGAAACTGTGGCAAGCCAGGAAGATGAAAGTCCTACACGGTAGAGTTAGGGAACGGCACAGTTCAAACTAAACAGTTAGTCCTGAAGGCATAAACCATAAAGAACAATATCCAGAGTCTCCCTGATGTTATGCCCTGACTTCATTTTTCCTGCTGCTTGAAATTCACTCACTCATTCTTTTCAACCAACTTTTACGAATGGCATCTGTCACAGCGTGCTGGCATTGTGTGAAGTGGGGCAAGGGGAAGTCATCATGAATGGGGGCTTGATAGGACCCTGGAAGGCTCACACCTAGACAGAACTCAGCCTGTGCTGTAACTCAGTACTGCTATGCGTCCATGGCTCGGTGCTGGGCATGAGTTTCATTCTCGGCTCCACCTTCTGGTCTAGCCATCATTCTCCCTTGGCAATATTTTCGCTCATTGTTCCAGCTCTGCGTCTTTGCCCTCAGATCCATTTCCGGCTTTTCCCCCTCCCTACTCTGGGTATCTGGGGAGCTGACACTTATAGACTGAGTTTCCAAGGCTTCTGGGCTGGATGGCTTCCAGCTCAGTTCAGCCAACTGGAAGCAGTGGTAGGAGATGAGAGGTGGGAGAAAGGGAAAAGCTAGGGTCCCCTCTCTTTCTGTCTTGCAGAAGCATCCTCTCCTCTGGCTTTAGCAACCACCAGAGACCCACCAGAGGTTCTACCTTCTGGATCCCATGGTGCAGTAACCACTGCCTCACTTCGCTTTGCCAGCATGCAGGGAGCAACAAATTTCTTGTTACACTTTCGTTCTACCTTACCTCTCGGTCCACCCCCAAATTTCTCAACCCTGAAATTTCGCACCATCTAACCAATTCCCTAGAACAAAGTCCCACTGTGGTGAACGCTAAGAGAGCTTTCTTTGTTCCAGTATTGACTGAAGAACTCCTGGAAATGAAATTCATGTTGTCTTCACTTATTTTATGTATATTTATAAACTTTCCTAAATCCTAGTTTGAATCCAGGTCTCTACACATAGAGAAACATACAAAATGGGTAAGATTGAATATTTTTTTTTAAATATTGATTTTTTCTGCCTAGATAATGTATGTCCATGATATAAACTTCCCAAGGCATGCAAGAGTCTCCCTCTAAACCTTCCCCGGGCTGCCCAGCCACATGGCTCCCGGGGGCTCATCCTACAGCAGCCATCATTCATACATACATACATACATACACACACACGTCATACTCACTGATTCAATGACAGGTATATGCATAGTCTCCATCTGCCTTTTTAAAAAAAAAAACAAACGTGGTTCTATACCTTATTTCTTTACTTAAATGATTTTTTTAAAAGATTTTATTTATTCATCTGACAGAGATCACAAGTAGGCAGAGAGGCAGGCAGAGAGAGAGGGGGAAGCAGGCTCCCTGCGGAGCAGAGAGCCCAAGGCGGGGCTCGATCCCAGGACGCTGAGATTATGACCTGAGCCGAAGGCAGAGGCTTTAACCCACTGAGCCACCCAGGTGCCCCTATTTCTTTACTTATATGATTTTATAAAGCCTTCATCGGCAACACAAATAGAGTGATCTTATTCTTATACGTGATCACCTAATACCTTACGTGAATATATCATAGTTAATTCAGCCTGTCTCTTAAACAATAGCCATTTGGTTTCCAATCCTTTGACATTACTTAAAATGCAGCCTTTTCTATCTCTGTATGTGCGCTATACATGTGATTGAAAATCTGTAGGATAAATTACCCAGAGTGGAGCAAAAAAGAGGTGTGGAAATTTTAAATAATAAAAAATCATTTTATTATTCTTGGTAGAAGCTCTCCCTAGTTTCCCAGCCCGCAACTCAGTATCAGAGAAATTGTTTTTCTATGCACAACCATCAGCTATCTCAATCTTTACCAGTACGCCAGGTAAGAGTGGGTATCTCATATAGATCTTTGATTGGAACTGCTCTTACTATTAATGAATTTGAGCTTTATTCAATATTCTTTATTAAGAGACATTTGTTATTTCCTTTTCTCTGAATTTTGCCCATTTCTCTGTTGTGATTTTAGTCTTCTTTCTCACTGAGTTATAAGAAGCATTTTTACACGTCAAAGTTAGCTCTTCATCTCATATAAATTGCAAATATTTTTCTCCTTTAACATTTGCCTTTCATCCATGTGTCTGTTAATTCTGCCACATGGAATCTAGTAATAATAATGTCACTCTTTTCTTTTATGGCTTCTAGCTTTAGGTCAGACTTTAAGAAGGCTGGTCCTACCCTGAGAGTGGAAAAACAATTTTCCAATTTTTTCAAATGCTCTAAGATTTCTCTTATTACATGTTTACTTTTTTTTTTTTTTTTTTTATCCAAATGTATTTTATTTGAGCTAGTGTAAAGCTGATAAGTCACTCAGTGCAAAATAGATTTGTATTTTTAGGGATTTTCTAGGCCATCGATACGAGCTTGCAATGTAAGCCACATGAAAGAGGCACACTGTCTGTCCTGGGCATAGGGGCACCAACTGGACCTTTATAGCCTCTGCACAGAGTCAACAATAGATATTGGCTCAATCAATGATTAATAGTAAGGAGAAACCCTAAAATGGAAAAAAAAATTCTGGGTGCATACATATACAAGATATTATCCCAGGTACTTTAAAATTTTCTTCTTTTTTAAAATACACGTAACTATTAAATGCATACTATTAAATCTCAATCTTTTTTTAAGTGTACACTTTGGCAGTCTCCAATCTATTCACAACGTCACCAGAAAAACTCCAGAACATTTTCATCCTGCAAAGCTGAAATGCTATACCCATCAAATAACAACTCTCCATGTTCCCCTTCCCTGATCCGACCATTCTACTTTCTGTCACTAGGCTTCTGATGAGTCTAGGGACCTCATAGAAATGGAATCATGCATATACTTATCTTTTTGTAACTGGCTAATTTCACTTAGCACATTGTCCTCAAGCCTCATCCACACCTTGTCAGATCCTCCCTTTTTTTCAAGGCTGAACAACCTTCCACTGCATGTACATACCACACTTGGTTTATCTATTCATTTGTCAGGGGATACCTGGGTCACTTCAAAACTGAAGCCTGTATCAACCAAGCTTACCATGAGACTTGAATTTTCTAAACATGAATGCCATTTTAATTGTGCACTAACACAGCATTTGGCTTATATTCACCATTATAACTACTTATGACCATACAAAGAAAGACTCCAAACACTTTTTTGAGAAGGACTGAAGCATGATTAGATTTATGTTGTAAGATCTCTAAGGGAAATGTGTTATAAAATCTGTGTTGTACCATCTAATTTTTTAATTTATTTTTTTAAATCTTTTTAAAAAATTTATTTATTTATTTATTTATTTGACAGACAGAGATCACAAGTAAGCAGAGAGGCAGGCACAGAGAGAGGAGGAAGCAGGTCCCTGCTGAACAGAGAGCCCAATGTGGGGCTCGACTGTGGGTTCATGACCTGAGCCGAAGGCAGAGGCTTTAACCCTCTGAGCCACCCAGGCGCCCGTGTTGTACCATCTAAAAGGGAGAACCTGCCCAGCTTGGAGACTGAACGTACCTTATTCCAGATGCCATCCAGTGAATGGCTATAAAGGCTACGCAGGGAAAATGTGTCAGTCTGAGCAGGTGTAATAATAGAAAATGGCAGGCCTTGGGGCAAGCGGAGGTTAGCTCCCCAGCTTTCTAAACATGTTCACATTTTTAAAATAAATTAAACACAAGTCAAAGAAAACATTCTGCTGTTTACCTTATAGTCAGCCAGCTTCCTACTGCCACCTACTTCCTCAGTTCAAAACCACACTGTACAGAAAATTTGTTTTCTTTTCTTTTGCCACCAATTAATGTTATTTTAAGATGGTTTGCTAAGCAATTAAAAAAATTAAGATGCCTAAAATCAACTATCCTTTGAGCCATATGTACAAAACCCTGACAAATTTACAAGTACCTTCAAAAACGTTTTAGCAAGTTAAAATTTTTAGAAATATTTTTGTTTTATTCCAGGAACTAATATCATCAACACTTACAGTTTTTAAAGCCAGCCGGGGGGACAAACCGTTCTCAGATGCACTAGTGAATTATTTATTAACAGCACCCATCAAATCTTTTCATCAGCTTAAATACTAAATAAAGATGCATATTGGCAATTCATGGTGTCTGTGTTTTCAGAAATTAATAATATAGAGTATAACTGAGACACACTTGAGAAATCTGTGAATTTTTAGTCATTTTCAGCTTCCCTGTGGCTTTAGTCTTTTCATCCAATTCTTGCTGAAATGAATTTTGTCAGGAACACATACCTGGTAGTTTTTGTGCAAGGTGGTACTTTTTGTTGTTGCTATTAAGTCTAATGTGAATATCTTGTGTTCACAGACAACAGGCATGAGTTACAGGAAAGATGTTAATAACTTTACAAAATGATCATGTTATAAGCTGTTCATCCATAAGAGCTCTGCCTCCAGATGCCTAAACCATGTCCTCGATGAGAATTAAGTGACTTTCAAGGTCACACTGAATCTGAGGGGGCTCAAAGATACCATTTCTTGATCAAAGGATCAGTAATTGTTGCTCATTTAAATGTCATCTCTTCTGGGGAGCTTCCTTTGCTTACTGGACACCGGCTTTCTGGAACATGTCGCTGACCTCTGTGGCTTGAGAAGGCTTCCCAAAGCAGAGGTTCCCAATGTACCACTCTAGCACACATATATTCTCCTTTCTACTGTGCAAATATAACCAGCTGTCCCCAGGTGAACAAATTCCAACACACCTACAACAGATCATCGTGCTGTCCTTCACACTCCCTCTCCCTGTAATTGCTTCCAGCAGCTGACCGCTGTTCTGTGAGCCCCTGGAGAACAATGGCTATTTCTCATCATCTCTGTTTCCCAGGGTCCAGCAGAGTCAGCAGCACCCAGGCAGCGCTCGCTCCAACTTTGCTGAGCAAATGAAGATTTAAAGCCTTTCATGTGGTGGGTGACAAACCAGGGGTGGTGGGGGGGGAGAAATGAATTAAAAAATGTCTTTCCTCGGCACATTCAGTTAAAAATACAATGACATTATAGTTCCTAATGAGCCCTGAGAACGTGCATGTTCATCGTCCTTCCACAGGTAATTCATTAAAAACCTAGAGGTTTGGGCTACTGAGGAAACGTGATTCAAGCATTTAAGAGCTATGACTCTTAAAGTTCTTTTACTACAGCAGAAGGAAGAAAGTATCTTCGGACATAATACCGTCAGTGCCTTTTCTAGAATTCTCTGTTGTGTTCACCTCCGGGGCTGTCAAGCCATGGTGTCTGTGGATTTGCCCACTGCAGACTTTTTGTCCTGCCCTTAAAGCTCCCCATCACCAGCTCCCTAGGAGATGGTGCAAAGCGGACATCCAGGATGTGCTGTTGCACTTATTCATGCATATGACAAATGTTTCTAGGGCACCTAATGCATCTGCCAAGCACTTTGCTGCCAACGCAGCAGCGAGCAAGGCTGACAAAGTCCCTTCTGTGGTGTAGGTAAGGATCTGCAAAGATGAATGCAAATAAGTAGAGAAACAGAGATGTGCAGAGGCATATGGAGGAGGGGAGTGGGGCGATGAGGAACATTCTGGAGCTGACTGCAGAGCAGGGTGGCTAGAACGGCAGAGTTCTTTGCAGAGTTCTATGGCAGAGTGGTCTTGGGTACCACCACCCCTACACAAGACACCCCACAATAAATGTCCAGTGAGCAGCTGAGCTAGTTAGTGACCTCATTCTCAGGGGGTGAATCCAACCCTGCAGCCCGTCCTCAAAAATCTACCATAACCTCCTTTTAAAAAGCAGGTCACTAACTTGGCATCTCCTTGACAGTCTGGGAATGACAGTTCTTCTACCTATCCACAGAGTCTTGGCTCTCTCTCCTACTAAGTTTTGGTTCCAGATGTTCCTGACCCTTTGCTTTCCAAGGGAGTCTTTCGTCCCAGGTTCAAGTAAGTGCTATCCTAATTTAAACACACATATTTGTGAAAGTCTCTGCTTTACCTTTGTATGACTTGCCTTATTGCCACCCTTAAGTTCTGAGAGATATAATAATCAAAGGAAAAACTAAAGACAGAAAGAGAAGCATGTGAAATCTGTTCTTTTTATTTTTTTAAGATTTTATTTATTTATTTGACAGAGAAAGACATAGTAAGAGAGGAAACACAAGCGAGGGGAGTGGGAGAGGGAGAAGCAGGCTTTCTGCTGAGCCAGGATCCCATGCAGGGTTCCATCCCAGGACCCTGGGATCATGACCTCAGCCGAATGCAGATGCTTAATGACTGAGCCACCCAATGCCCCTGAAATCTGTTCTTTTAGAGGAATGTTGCCCAAATAAATTAAAAGAAATGTTCTGTAACCATCTGAAGCCCCAGGGGAACATATACTCACTCACACATACACACTCTGACACAGACACACTCTCTCTCACATATACATACACACAGGACCTAGGGTTACTAAGGTGGTTTCTCTTAGTTGTGTAGGTAAAAACAGCCAGTATATAATGGAAAAAAGACAGTCTCTTCAATAAATGGTGCTGGGAAAATTGGACAGCTATAAGTAGAAGAGTGAAACTCAACCATTCTCTTACACCGTACACAAGGATAAACTCGAAATGGATAAAAGACCTCAACGTAAGATAGGAATCCATCAGAATCATAGAGGAGAACATAGGCAGTAGCCTCTTCGATATCAGCCACAGCAACTTCTTTCAAGATATGTCTCCGAAGGCAAAGGAAACAAAAGCAAAAATGAACTTTAGGGATCAAAACCTGCACAGCAAAGGAAACTGTCGACAAAACAAAGAGGCAACCCACGGAATGGGAGAAGATATTTGCAAATGACAGTGCAGACTAAAGGCTGATATCCAGGATCTATAAAGAACTTCCCAAACTCAACACACACAAAACAGATAATCATGTCAAAAAATGGGCAGAAGACATGAACAGACACTTCTCCAATGCTTATACCAGTTAGAATGGCCAAAATTAGCAAGACAGGAAACGTGTATTGGAGACGACGTGGAGAAAGGGGAACCCTCCTACACTGTTGATGGGAATGCAAGTTGGTGCAGCCACTTTGGAGAACAGTGTGGAGATTCCTTAACAAATTAAAAATAGAGCTTCCCTATGTTCCTGCAATTGCACTACTGAGTATTTACCCCAAAGATACAGATGTAGTGAAAAGAAGGGCTGTCTATACCCTAATGTTCATAGCAGCAATGGCCACGGTCGCCAAACTGTGTAAACAGTTTGTAAAATAACAGTGTAAACAGATTTGAAAAACACTCAGATCTATTCAGAAAAATGACATCATTCATATGATGATGGGAGGACCAATGTCAGTTATCAAACCAACAAGTTTATAAATATGCACGAGAATAAAAGCACATGTCTTACTTGGAAAAATATATATATAAATAAATAAAAATAGAAACAGCCAGTAAGTTCTGATTTAATTGTGAGACAAAGAAGCTTGTTTATGTAAACCTACAATCAGGCTCTGTGGGCTGGACCAAGGGCAATGCAGGACTGTGATCCTCAAGAAAAATTCTTCCACTCAACAGCTCCGAGGACAATTTTTCTGTCTTTGAAGCCAAGAGGTATAATTATTAAATTGGCATAATTTAAGCTGTTTTCAGTGAAATATCACTTTCAGACCATTAATATTCATCTCAAATCCCATTAGCTATGAAAGAATAGCAATTAGTTAAGTAATGTGTATTATTAGTAACAACAACAGCTGACCTTTCTGGAGTACTGAATAAGCACTTCCCTACATCAGCATGCTCAATCCTGACAATATGCCCCATTCTCACAGATGATGATACTAATGTTTAGATAGGCAGAGTCACGCATGCTGGGAGGCAGTGCTCGATTCAAACTCAGGTCTGCCTGACTCGACAACCCGTGTGTCTAAGCCTCCATGGCCTGGTCTAATTCCTGGGCTGCACGAACCCCGCAGTTAGTGTGTGAGACTAACACACAGAAGCAAAAGTGCACGTGTCTGTGTGCAACACTCACCCGTGCCCACATACCCACATACATAGGAACACATCTCAGCAGCATCCTGTTCTGGCATACAAGGGAAAGAGTGTTCTTTGTCATAAACAACGGGGGCACAGCTGTCAAACAATAAATCATCCTGTGTGCTGGGAGTCACAGATATCAGAGGAAAGGAAGAAAGGTAGTAAATGCTTTCTGAAACAAGTCATTCACAGTGGCCTCCACATACTCAGGTACCTGGTTTTTCAAAGGCCCAAGGAAGCCTAGATTTTCTGCCATCCGCTGAGCTTGGCTGTCCTTTACCCCTTCCGTAATGTCAACTTGCTCCTAGTAAAAATGAATCAGACAAGGAAAATTCAGACAGGCAAATGAAAAGATTCACAACCTTGAAAGAAAATGCTTAGTATTTATTTGCAAAATGAGTAATTAAAGTGTGGCACCTTTCCAAAGATCTCTGAGCAGGGCTACCGCAGCTGCCTATAGGGTATGTTTTAATTAGCAGACCATCTAAAAAACAGCCTTTCCAAAAACTATATAATCCTTCAGGGTGGCATGCTGACAAGACAATCGGATGCCGGTTTTCACTTTTAATTACTATACAGATGGCACTGACGAATATTTAGTCAGTTAATTTTTATGACATTTTTTGGAAAGATTCCAAAGTAAGGTTTTCCTGCCTAACATTGCTGTTAAGTTTAGAGCCTGTCATACGTAGGTTAAATATTACCATATGATTTAAACAGCCTATTGATGATGATAATTATTAATAATACCTTAGCTCTACAAAGCGCCATTCTCTCCAAGATACAAAGTGCTCTTCATATACATTATCTCATGTATTCTCTTCACAAATGGATTGGCTTGTTTAAATCACATTAATTTTGAAAATGGCTAGGCATTATTGGTAAGCCAACATGCAAAGTCTCAATTTAACTTCCAAGGCAGTTAAACTAAAGATATGATACTGGTGAAAAATATTCTAACACCAGTCACCAGAATATCAGTACCTGATCTAAACAAAGAGGTTCAGGAAATAAAATTCTCACTTTTTGAAAGGAAACGAAATCATTTTCTAAAAGAAATAAAGAATCCTTCTGCTAAAGATTTCTTTTTCTTTTTTTTCTGGTAAAAATTTCTAACATGATTTTTTTGATATTAAAAACTCAGAATTAAAAAAAACAATTAAAATTCTCAAGACCATAGATGCTTCTTACAAATGAGGTAGGTTGAGAAGCACTTTTTATACATTAACTTCATTCTTCCTCACAATTCTATGGGGTGGAAATTACCCCCCACTTCCACTTTAGTGATTCAGAAAATGAGGCATAGAGACTCTGAGACACTTGCAGGCTGGTTAGGATCTGACCTCAGCCAGATCTGTGGCTAGAAATAAAGGGTAAGATTCAAAGGACTGAAACAAACTGATAGAATCTGGACTTTTGAAGGACTCCGTTTTATATCAGCAGTACTGGGAGACATGGAAGCAGTCTCTAGCTCACATTCATTCTCCTAGGAGAGAATTTCTGGATCCTGCATACTATGAAGTGGGGTAGAGTTAGCCCAGAAAAATGGAAAACTCACAGACCTCCCCTATTGGTTAATTCTTGGGGCTGTGTGGATAGAAGAAATGAAGGGGAAAGAAAAAGCAGGAAGGATGAATAAAAGAAGAGAAGGAAAAAGCAAAGGAAGAGGGTCTTGGATAGGGAATACCTTCATTCTACCCAACTTCAACTAAGCACTCAGTTAAGAAAAAGGATTCAAATCTTCATGCCGTAAATCCCAGAAGCAAATGTACTATTACCAGCCTCAGACTGCACATTAAACCTTTAACAGCTTGTGCAACAATAATCAATGAACACAGTATAACCAGGAATCTTAACATACCTTAAAAATAAGTTCTGGATTAGAAGCTGCCACCTCTTCAATGTCAACGCCCCCCTGAGGGCTGCCCACTATTACTGGGCCATTGCAGGACCGGTCCATCAGAATGGCCAGGTAGGTTTCTCTGGAAATGTCCAAGGCTTCAGCAACCATCACCTGCCATATTAGTGAGAAAGTCAAATTAATTCAGCATTGAGCTGAGTTCCACCTGGAAATCTATATAAACTTGCTATACAAATCAAAGAGCTTCATTTTCAGGCTCTTTAAACCCAGTGAGCTAGCATCCAGAGATCTGAGAGTTCTGCCCTCATGGTACAGAATGCCCACCTCCTTAATTGATCCTGCTAACTTGCTCAAGTGACAGGTATTCGGTTTGCCTCAAGGAACCTTCCTACTCTAATCTTCTCTTTTTCTTCCTTGAGAAACCCTGACACTTAAGAAAAACTCCGGGGAAGCAGTTGTTATTTTAATTTGAGACATTAACTGTACGTACATGATTTTTACAACAATGGTTTTTCTCAGATTGTACTGGTGGAAAACCAAGTTTGTTGCCAACTTTCCACAGTACATCTGATGCTTCCTATGTTTGTATACCTCTATCTCGTGGATCACTGCATTTTTAATTCAATTTCCACTTTCTTTAAAATTACAAATACATTATTTGCTTATTCAAAAATAATGCAAAAGGTACCACAAGTATATACACAAGACAGTGACAGCACCCCAGGCTGCACAAACACAACCCTTGAGCATCAGGAGAGAGGGTGATCAGGAGCCTATATGGAACTTATGTGATCATCAGAAAAAGTAGCAACTTTCTCTGGGAGGCCATGATCTTCTGCATGTCAGAGGTAAGGGGATGGAAGGATTGCATTCTATGCTCACTGCCTCAGCCCGCTGTCCTTTTGCTCAGCACAGCCTCAGCAACTGTATGGCAGGCCTACCAGGAAAAACCACTGTTAACTTTGTATCTCTTTCCCATTCATCTACAAGCATTACAGTAGTGGAGACATCCTACACATGGAAGCATATTATACATACGTGAATGCCTCTTTTCTCTTGGTTTTGTTTTTTTTTTTTTTTTAAGATTTTATTTATTTGACATAGAGAGAGATAACAAGTAGGCAGAGAGGCAGGCAGAGAGAGAGGGGGAAGCAGGCTCCCCGATGAGCAGAGAGCCCGATGTAGGGCTCGATCCCAGGATCCTGATACCATGACCTGAGCTGAAGGCAGAGGCTTAACCCACTGAGCCACCCAGGTGCCCCTCTCTTGTTCTTAATCTTAGTACTACAAGTTGGAGATCTCTCCAAGGTCCTCTGTCTTCTTTGTGACTAGATGGTACTTATATGTCAATATTTATTTAATTATGTCCCAACTGACAGTCACGTATGTGGACTTCGTATCTCTAAAAGCCTACTTCAGTGTTTATTTATATATATATACCTTTGCTTATGTGTTCTAGTATCCCTGTAGATAAGGTATCCAGAAGACTCTTCATATTTGCAATTTTGATAAGTACTACCAAACTGCTCGAGAGAGAGAGAGAGGCTGTACCAGCTGACACTCCAAAAAAAGCTGGTAAAAGATGTCTTTGATCATTTAAAAAAAAAGAATATTCATAACTAATCACTACTAGTAGTGAAAATAATAAAAGCACTTTCATTGCTTTTCCTGAAAGTAGTTCAGTAAAAGATTTCACCAAAAAAGTCACCGATTAAACAGCATACATATTAACTACCCAGATGCCATCAAACCACTAATTTTTAAGACACATGTAATGGGATAAATATATGATGGTCTAAAAAGCTATGAAGTAATGAATACAGAAATTCTTTTCAAACACATCACCAGTTAAAAATAAAATATAGGAGGCTTCATATTGATTCTTTTATCATAAATGGTAACTCATGACTATGTAAGAAATACTTCTTGGCACATGGTGTTGGGATTTTCACAGAAGCATGCTGTTTTCTGTTCACTTTCTAATAAGAGTTAGTCTAGAGAAGGAAATTTAATGATTTTCAGTAGTTATTCTGAGAAGCAACACAACACTGTAACTTTTTAGGATGTCATTCAAGAGTCCTATTCTTAATCTTCTAAAATGTTGACAGATGTGCTCTGCATTCCATCATATTTCTATTTGTAAAGACCAGCTGCTGTCTCCAAAGTCTTCTGCTTGGTAGAAATAATGTATGACTCTTTAAGAAAACAGTCCCGGGAAAATGATGACTATCAGTGGATAATTCAAGATACAGTATTTTGAGATCAGATTTTTGACATTACCATGCCCTCCATATGGCCCAGGAAGTCAGAATATATTAGGCATTGTTGCAGAGAGAATCTAAATGGATTCCATGAACACTCATCCCACGAGGACCTGAGCTGATTATATTTCAGAAATGTGACTTCATCTGTGACTGACACAAACATCATCAACACAACCTTTTTGTGGAGTCCTCCAGGATGGGAAACTTTGGGGAACTACTGGACCACTGAACCGGGTTGGTTGGTTTTTGTTTTTCGTCTCATGCTATTGAAACTGTGATCTGTGGATGAGTGTTAGCACACAAATTATCTGTAACAGAACTGTGATTAGAAAAGATTAAAAATATACTCGGTTCTCCCACTTCTCTCGCTGTACAGTAGTAACCTTCGCTGGAACTGAATCATGAAGAATGTGGTGAGTAGAAGAGTCTCACCTCCCATATCGTTACCCAAGGGAACACAAGAGAAGTGCACTGGCACAGACTCAGAAAAAAATATCCAAAGTGTACAATGTATGTATGTGTTTATACAACTTCTCAAGCAATCTTAGAAATCTAAAGTTTCTGGGGTGCCTGGGTGGCTCAGTGGGTTAAAGCCGCTGCCTTCAGCTCAGGTCATGATCCTGTGGTCCTAGGATCGAGCCCCGCATCTGGCTCTCTGCTCAGCAGGGAGCCTGCTTCCTCCTCTCTCTCTCTCTGCCTGCCTCTCTGCCTACTTGTGATCTCTGTCAAATAAATAAATAAATAAATAAAATCTTTAAAAAAAAAAAAAAAAAAAAAAAAAAAAAAAAAAAAAAGGAAATCTAAAGTTTCTATAATGGGGTGACTTCTATCTACTGTCCAAGATATCATAAATGAAAAAAATAATCCATGTTCCTTAAAGGTGTACACAATGTTATTGTGTAGGAATAGTAGTAACATAATAGGAATGTAGTAACATAAACTACACAGAATAAGGACAGACCCGATAGATGCCATTATTTCAGGGGGGTGAGAAGCCAAAGAATTTCTGTTTTCAAATTTTTCTATTTCTGTAAGATAGGAATTTTTTTTACATGTTTGAATTACTTTTACAATCGGAGGAAAACACAATACACTACTTAAAAAAACACCACATTATAGACGTTTCCTGGCAATGACTCAATGTACAGGTATACACTTATCACCAGCCTTTCAGAAACCTAATCTCCAAACTAATCTTATGCATTACCATACAGGGTGAATCTGCTTTAGGTATTTTTATATGTTTTAAAAAAGTACCACAAACTCTAACCTAAAAACTCATATAGCCATATAAAACAACGAAATCCTACAAACAAAAACACTAATCATGTCCTCTGTGGACAAATTTTGAAGACGTTAACACAGGTAAAGACTCATAACCAGATTTAAAAGGCAAATAAAAGCACTCTGTTGGGCCAAACAAAAGTCAAAACAAAACACTTTGAGTTTTAAAACAGTTCTTACATCTGAGAAGAAGTGGGAAAGGGAAATCACCACAACCTGTTTCTCCTTAGTATGCTCTCTTGACATTTATAAAAGCTTTAAGTTCTCAGAATGAAGGAGCTAATGACCACCAGGATTTCCATCTCCCTCTTTCAGACCAAGGGAGACCCAAGAGACCCCCACCATGGTACACCAAGAACCAACTGGCAATTTTTTGGTTTTTTTGGTCATCTTGAAAATTTTCTCCCCTTTTCACTCTGAGAAATTGAGAACAGAATACACTGCCTCAGGTTCCCCATCATCGGTGATGCTGTGTCCACAAAGCAGAGAGAGAATCCCTAAAAGCCTGGGTCCCCATGCACTGTTATGACAGCGTCTTCTAACCATCCGTGCCTGCCAGGACTGGGGTGTGCAATCTTGTCATCACACAGGAGCCAATGCTCAGAAGGGTTCCCATCCTGGTCTTTTGGCATAATGTTTTGCTGGAGCGGATTTGAAATTTGAACAAAGGCCCCTATATGTTTTTGAACTGAGTCCTACAAATCAAGTAGCCAGCAGTGGTGTCTCTGTGTACCAGGAGGGTGTATAAGGTGGACAGGCTGACAGGAGCAGAGTTAGGTTCTGGCCTTGGCTCTGCACCCACGATTTTATGACTGAGGCGGGCCACTTGATTTGGGGTTTTATGTTCTGCGTGTGTGCGTATGCGCATGAGGTGCCCCCTAGAGACACTTGGGAACCCCAGCAGACCACTCACCCACAGTACGTGCAGTGAGAATAGTGGATTTCAGTGGTATTAATCTCAAAGTAAGGTAAAGCAACACTTAGAAAACCATTCACATCAGGTAACTCTGATTTGTAGGACGAGGGTGGGGTTATGGAGGAGCAGAGAATGTCCACACTGAGGAGTAAGAGCTGTCACTGAAAGCCCGTTCAGCTTTAAACAACCTGGGCCTGTGTTCTGGAAGGGAAAGCCATCGATTCTATCATTCACCCACACCTACTTTTAGTAAATGCTAATGATAATAAACACTTGTACTATTACAGAACCTTTACGCTTCTCCTCAAAGTCATACCACAACCTAAACAGATCATAGGAGGTTTAAAAAATATAATGGTGTATCACCAAAGTGTAGTGCTTCATCAGGTTGTCAAACTGAAATAGGATTTTCTCTTCTTCTTTTCTAACAACATACATAGAAAATGACCCACAGCATTCGCATTACCTTGTTAACTTTCACACCTTCTTTTGGAGTTTGTTTTGTTGCTAGATTATACCCAATCATCTGTTTAGCCAGCTGTCCCACAACTTGAGGGCTGAGAGAGAGAGAGAGAGAAAGGAAAAAATATCAATGTCTATGCTGAAAATTACTTTAGAGCAGACTGCATGCCATGTCCTCACGTCCAGCTCCACACTCATCGAGTCTGTAGGGCTTTCTGCTCATGTACTAGGTGCCTAGCCCTGTACCGGAGGCTCACTGAGAACAAAATACCTATGGGGGGGGGGGGAGGGGGGAAAGAGAAAGGAAGGGAAGGGAGGGGAGGGAAGGAGAGGGGAGAAAAGAAGGAGAGAAGGAAGGGGGGCAGGGAAAGGGGAAGGAAGGGGAGGGGAGGGGAGGGAGATTCTTGCTTCCCTCTGCTATTCTCTCTCCCCAAAATAAGTTACTTTCATAGTAGAAAGACACTGCTGAAATGCATCACAGATTCAGATATGAGGTCAATAACAAAGACCTGACTTGGGCAGTGTGAGAAGTCTTGGCCACTGAGGAGCACAAGAGAGAGGGTGAGATTCAAAGTAGATAATGAAAAGGTAAGTGACAGAAAGGAAAGGGAAAGTGGGCAGTGCTGGGCCCTGATACTCGAAGGCTTGGACTATCATACAGGAGGGACAACTGAAACCATTGGTACTGGGGAGCTATTGCGGGTTCTAGAATAGGGAAGAGACACTATGGAGGCCACATTTATGTTGTTGTTTTCAACATTTATGGTGAATCACTGACTGTCTACAACAGAAGGAGTGTTGAGTTTTCACCAATTAGTAGGGAAAAAATCCTTTTGTGAGATAAAGAACACTTGGGCACCACAGAACACTCTTACCTTTAATTCATTTCCTTTTTCGCTACCTTTTGCTCCCAACCCCATTCCAAACATCTTTCTCAAGGACTGCTTCCTTCAGTCATGAGCAAAATCTCCCATAACTGCTTAGACCAAAGACATTAAAATGTCCAGACTTACTCTTTTGTTAAGTGAACGCCTCCTTTCAAACCGCTACTGAAGACACCTTTTCCTCTTCCTCCAGCTAAGATCTGGGCTTTTAAAACAAATTCTTTTGCATCTGAAAAAGAAAACCCAGAGTTGGTAGTGAATTTTACTTACAAATAAATTTATCAATCTATCTATCTATTTATTTATTTATTATTCCAGCAACAAGCAATGTGGAAGTGCATATACCTTCCAAAAATGGTAAAAGCTCACTTAAACTAACTTTGAAAATAAAGGCATAAGGAGCTTCAAAAAAACAACAGGGCACTGAAATACAAAGTCTTTATCGAGGACATTAAAATATTTCCTACCAGTTTAATCTAATACTCAACCATCCCAAGAGAAAACAAGGCATATGTTCCCTTGATCTTTTGAGTGTCAGAAGATGCTAAATAAACCCAGGCCAGAGGTATTAATTTTACTGTGTAATGACACTCCCATGTGGCAGAGGCACTAATCTGCCAGTCAGAAAAGCTAACTACCTGTTAGCCAGCTGAGATGTCAAAGGGAAGGCTGGAGTACATGGGGGAGAGGTTTAAGACAAGATCCAAAGGGAGTAGTTAATAACTGTATTCTTGGAAACCAACAGATTTCTGAGTGGATGTTCTAGATATTGATGGGACTGGATAAGGGAGGAAGAAATGGATTAAAATTGAAAGCAAGTAATATTTCTGAAGGTTGGCAGGGTAACAAAACATCCCACATCCTAGGTGGGATTTTCCTTCCTTTCTTTCTTTCTTTCTTTCTTTCTCTCTCTCTCTTTCTTTCTTTTTAAGATTTTTTTTATTTATTTGACAGACAGAGATCACAAGTAGGTAGAGAGGCAGGCAGAGAGAGAGAGGGAAACAGGCTCCCCACTGAGCAGAGAGCCTGATGCGGGGCTCACTCCCAGGACCCTGGGTTCATGACCTGAGCCGAAGGCAGAGGCTTTAACCAACTGAGCCACTCAGAAGCCCAAGGGATTTTCACTGCTTGACACACTCAAGGAATGGGGGATGTGACTGCTTTTGACCTTTGAGAACCAACTCGTAAGCTCAAATATCTTCATGGACCTGGCTTAAAAGCTACATTTGTGAAGCAGCCCAGTGACAGAAATGAGGTCTTCAGCAAATAGGACAGCTGCCCACCCCTCACACATCCATGAGAAGAAAAATAAGAGAAAAAACTGGCAGCTTTCAAATCAAACAGGTTTCATAAAACAAATAGTACATTTCTTCTGGTCACAGCTGGTATTCTCTGTCGGTCATTCATCTTCATCTAAATGCAGAAAACTAAGTCAATCTTCTATAAGGTCCTATGAGTTTTCTGGTTTAACAGCAGGTTCAGAATCTGCAGACTGGGCTGCCGTCAGGCCTCCATCTCTTATCCCACTGTTGACCACTGGCAAGTTACTTAATGTCTCCGAGACTCAGTTTACTCCACTGTGAAGAAGTCATGGGACTTCTCTGAGAATTAAATCATACATGTGAATACTTTATCTCAAGAGCCTGAAAACTCTTATGATTAATGAAAGACTACTGCCACAGTTAGCTCATTTTATTACTTTACTATATTATAAAGAATCAAAGGGATCGTTGCCACTTGGGCAGATATGGATAAGTAATAATATTAATAATAAGTTTTCTGTGGCTGCCACCATTCACGTGAGATGAGGACTCCTCCATGAGTGTTGGCCATTTTAGCTATCTGTGTTATGGTTCTTGTTACTCAAGGCAAGCAGGCAAAGGTTCCCAGAGAAGGAGCCACAGAGGGTTTTATCATGAAGGCAACAGGGAGCTACAGAAAGATCTGGCATTATGACAGCACTGGGTATGACAGCCACTACAGATGATGTAGTCAGATTATTAGAATTCACTGTCTTTATTGGTTGGTCTTCCTTTCTCCTATATTTGCTTACACTCAGGAAACTAGGGCACACTTTCTCTCAGAAGCAAGCAGAGACCTTTGTTTTTGTTTTTGTTTTAATTTTTTAATTTTTTATAAACATATATCTTTATCCCCAGGGGTACAGGTCTGTGAATCGCCAGGTTTACACACTTCACAGCACTCACCAAAGCACATAGCCTCCCCAATGTCCATAACCCCACCCCCTTTCTCCCAACCCCCCTTCCCCCAGCAACCCTCAGTTTGTTTTGTGAGATTAAGAGTCACTTATGGTTTGGCTCCCTCCCAATCCCATCTTGTTTCATTTATTCTTCTCCTACCCACTTAAGCCCCAATGTTGCATAACCACTTCCTCATATCAGGGAGATCATATGATAGTTGTCTTTCTCTGCTTGACTTATTTCGCTAAGCATGATACACTCTAGTTCCATCCATGTTGTCGCAAATGGCAAGATTTCATTTCTTTTGATGGCTGCGTAGTATTCCATTGTGTATATATACCACTTCTTCTTGATCCATTCATCTGTTGATGGACATCTAGGTTCTTTCCACAGTTTGGCTATTGTGGACATTGCTGCTATAAACATTCAGGTGCACGTGCCCCTTTGGATCCCTATGTTTGTATCTTTAGGGTAAATATCCAGTAGTGCAATTGCTGGGTCATAGGGCAGTTCTATTTTCAACATTTTGAGGAACCTCCATGCTGTTTTCCAGAGTGGTTGCACCAGCTTGCATTCCCACCAACAGTGTAGGAGGATTCCCCTTTCTCCACATCCTCGCCAGCATCTGTCATTTCCTGACTCATTGATTTTAGCCATTCTGACTGATGTGAGGTGATATCCCATTTTGGTTTTGATTTGTATTTCCCTGATGCTGAGTGACATGGAGCACTTTTTCATGTGTCTGTTGGCCATCTGGATGTCTTCTTTGCATAAATGTCTGTTTATGTCCTCTGCCCATTTCTTGATTGGATTATTTGTTCTTTGGGTGTTGAGTTTGCTAAGTTCTTTATAGATTTTGGACACTAGTCCTTTATCTGATGTGTCATTTGCAAATATCTTCTCCCATTCTGTCAGTTGTCTTTTGATTTTGTTAACTGTTTCCTTTGCTGAGAACACCTTTGTTGATGTCCTTGACGCCCTCCAACACTTGCTGCTGTCATAGATATGAACCATTATAACATCCGTCAAACCCACGTCTTACAAACTGGCTCAAGTCTAAGTGGGTAATGAACTAGCTATGATGACAACTTATTATGAGAAAACACACGAGGAAAGAAACCAAGTAGAACTAATTTATTTTGTAGTTAGACCACAGCATGTAAGGACAGCAGTAAGAGCAAGGACTGTGGAGTTAAACAGACCTAAACTTTCCAACCTCTACCCATCACTTTCTTCATAGACAGGAAGAGAATGAGGCTCAGAGAGGTAAAAGTGTTTTGCCTGTCTGTAACATGGTTATAACGAAGTAATTGCCAGTGGTAGGATGATGTGAGTAATAAATGAAATACAGCAGGTAAAGTGCTTATCTCAATGCCTGGCACATTTAAAAGAAGTCAAAACATGATAGCTATCATCACTAATTGTTTTCAGCAATTAAACCAAAAAATGGCATTTGGAATTTGTCTTTTTGGAAGACATTTCTTAATTCCCTTTTGAAGACAACAAGTAGAAAAAATACTTTTTGCTGTCTACTCAAATTTTTAATTGTGATCACTTCAAATTCTTTAAAAACTGTAATCAGCATTCCATTGCCATTATCAATTTTCATATGCTTGTCATCCAGAAGAAAGAGATGCTTTTCTTTACAAGCTTTCCAGCGGCAAAAGTTGAAAGCCAGACAGAATACCTAATTGGGCATTGTTAATTGGCACTACATAGGCTTAATTAAATCAGCCTTAGGCACAAACCATCAAGACAGAGGAACAGTTGTAGCCTCAGTGAAGTGTTGTCAATTACACGAGTCACCATTTGACCATGCATCAAAGGACTCCATGCCACCAAGCTGGTAGACTGAACAGCCACTTGGAGACTGAGCATCCATACTGGGACAAGTGTCAAAAGACAAAGGAAAAGACTATATCCAATCTAGGTACATCTGCATCTTATAACCCAGGCCAAAAATAGGTTCACTAAAATCATCTCTTCTTGTTAGATCTCAAGTGCTAAATCAGTACAGTATGTCAATGGCCCATAGAAAAGCAAGTTTTTCTCTTCTGGACTGAAACTCACATGAAGTAATTTAATTCAGTTATTTACTCAAAGGGCTGAAAATTAAGTGGCCAAACGCTACTGAGCAGTTTCTAGTCTTTTCATTCAGTATTAATCAAGTTGATTTCACACAATGTCACAGTTTCCATTTTATTTAAAGATATGGTTTCTCCAAATACACAAATTTCTGGGTTGCTTTTGTTTGTTTTTCACATTATCTTCCTAATCCCAAATAAAATTACAAAAAAAATCCCTGACATGAAATTCAATTTTTGTCTAACACAAGGTGATTTAACCATACTTTAGGATAACAAGCTAAAAAAGAGACAGAGGGGAGAAAAAATAGCTACTCTGAAAGATTTTGTATGGAAAGATAGTGCACTTACATACTGATAACCATATTACCGAGTCCAAGTTAGTAAAACCTGAGTGTGTATAAAACTAAATTCCTTGCCCATAGCTACTACTCTTACATGCAGCAGCCTGAATGTGCAGTGAATTCACTTTTTTTTCTTCCTTTTCTGGTGAGTTTGTGATAATGAAGAGTGCTCACAAATGACTAGGATTCCGCTTGGTTAGATGGGAACCAGTTACTGTAATTTACATACATTTTAGGAGAAGAATTGTAAGCAATATATTTGATAAGCTTCTAAGTGTGTAAGATTCTCAACTACCATATCACTTATGAGAATATTTGTAGCTATTTAGGAAGCCTAAAAAAAACCCATGCTGTGATCTTCTTGTTTGATTCTATTAACCACATTAAAATAATGCTTTCTCAAATGTTTTCTTCTCATTCCTTACCACAAGTGTCATTCTAATTACAGTAACACAGTTTTATACCAATTTTTATAGTCCCCCAATAGTCCCAGGCTGGATACTAAATACCCTTGGAAGCATTATTAAATCTAAAGGGAAAAAAAATTCATTAAGGAAAGCATAACCTAAAGAGAATAAATATGAAATGTTTTTAATCAGACAAGTTTTATAAAACTAATTCACTCTGCCTTTTAGAGATGGCACTCACAAAATATACAAAATAATGCTTATAAGAAACAGTTTAGAACCACAATGCAAAAGGACCTAGAAAATGTCTGAAAAGGTTCATCAGGAATATCGATAAGAATATTGATATTTTCAACTATCTTTTTAAAACAAGTTTAGTGAATTCAACATTGCTCTCTTCAAAAACATAATAGCTTCCTAAATGTAAATGCAGCACTGTATGGATGGAGGCTACGAAGGTGATCATCTATTTTGAGCCGGTAACATTGGAGTTGTTGGGGGAAGTACAAATTCCACGGTTCACCGCTGGAGCAAAATTGAAATACCCAGTTTTCAGCACAGTTGCATGGCATAATTTCCAGCATGGTGATCAACTTTCATGAGGTTTGACAGGATTCTTAATTGAGAAAGTTACAATGTATTTCAGATTGACCTACCTCTGGAAGGCAAGGAGAAGGAGGAGGGTGAAGAAGAGTCGAAGATATTACCGAAAGAGGAAACTTTGTAAAGGACATACAATTACAGGGTGATAAGGTAGAGGCCTAAGTG
The DNA here is from genome assembly GCF_030435805.1 of Mustela lutreola. Taxonomy (NCBI): domain Eukaryota; kingdom Metazoa; phylum Chordata; class Mammalia; order Carnivora; family Mustelidae; genus Mustela; species Mustela lutreola. The sequence goes on from NC_081291.1 coordinate 35,506,643, forward strand.
CCAATTTCCCAAAGAAAATGATTTAATTTCTGTGATCTCATGATGACCCTAAAACCCAGACTTAAAATTGGAGAATTACCTATCTTTGATTATTATAATATCTCCTGTGAATGGAGTCCTATTTCCTCAAGTTGTAATTCGGTCACTGGGAATTAGATAATATTGCAATGACTCTTTCCATATGCTCAGTGGCATCCCTGAAACTAAAACAATTATTCCAATTTTCAACATGTCTGACATGGGCTTGCCTCACATTGGAACAAAGAATTTCAAGTATGCAAGACATCAGAATAAACTATTTCACCATTGGTCACATCCCTTGATTGATACCTGGATCCCCAAGAGATACTTGGATTCCCACCACACTGCTACCCATCAAAGATTTAAATTGCATATACTTGAAACAGTCATTTTTTTTTTAAAGATTTTATTTATTTATTTGACAGAGATAGATCACAAGTAGGCAGAGAGGCAGGCAGAGAGAGAGAGAGGAGGAAGCAGGCTGCCTGCTGAGCAGAAAGCCCGATGCGGGACTTGATCCCAGGACCCTGAGATCATGACCTGAGCCGAAGGCAGTGGCTTAACCCACTGAGCCACCCAGCTGCCCCTGAAACAGTCATTTTTAAAGTAAAAGATGGAACTAGGGCCATCTCTTGGATAAGGGTTTTGTGACAAGAACAACTAGGAAGTTGTTTAGGGAGACATTATCTTAGTAGTTTTTTGTTTGTTTGGGGGGGCAGAGAGAGAGAGGAGAGAGAGCATCTAAAAGGAGCCCCACACCCATCAAGGGGCCCCATGTGGGGCTCCATCTCACAACCCTGCCATCATGACCTGAGCTGAAGCCAACAGTCAGATGCTTAACCAAGTGACCCATCCAGGCACTCCAGGGAGACCTTATTTTACATTAAGAAATCCTTCACTGATAAAGCTTTTATATATAAAGCTTTTATATATGAATTTCCTATCAAATATTATAGTCAATTAATTCCATATTATCTAAAGTACTTCCTTCATCTGGAGAGTGTAGGGGCATGATAATACCACCTGGAACAGTTTAGGTAATAATGTAATCCTAAGACAACACATTTTGCTTTCAAGGAAATAATTTTAATTTTAGTTCCTATAAAAGTTTCTAAATTAAAGTTTGACAAATCATCATTTCATATTGCCATACTTAAAAAATATTACATATGTATTATTATATTACAGCTCTCATTAAAATCTGTAATGATAAACTAGCCTACTCGTCTGATCATATCACTGATGTTATTAATTGCTTTCATAACTATTAATACAGACTGCATTGGTGATAAAATTTTTAAAGCTAGACAGAAGTTTCCTCAGAAAAGCTCAATTCAATTGTAATATCTTACTCTTTTTATAGTTTAAGACTAATAAAACAATCTTACATGTTGGCTATTAAATTAAAAGATGTATTGCTTAGGTGCCTGGGTGGCTCAGTCATTAAGCATCTACCTTCAGGCTCAGGTCACGATCCCAGAGTCCTGGGATCGAGCAATGCATCTGGGCCCCTGCTTGGTGGGAAGGCTGCTTCTCCTTATCCCACTCTGCTTGCTGTGTTCCCTCTCTTACTGAATCTCTCTCTATAATAAATAAATAAATAAATAAACAAACAAACAAACAAACAAATAAAATCTTAAAAAAAAAAATAAAGGGAGCCCCACACCCATCAAGGGGCCCTTTATTTCCTTTTTAAAAAGATTTTATTTATTTATTTTAGCGGGTATCTGGGTGGCTCGGTTAAGTATCTGCCTTTGGCTCAGGTCATGATCTCGGGGTCCTAGGATTAAGCATTGGGCTCTCTGCTCAGTGTGAAGTCTGCTTCTCCCTCTCCCTCTGTGCGATCTCTCTCAAGTAAATAAAAATCTTGTAAAAAAAGAATAACAAAATGAGTCTCTTGTAGACATCCTATCAATGGACATTACTTTTTAAGTCCAATTTGATAACCTGTGTCTTTTGATTTGAGCTGTTAGCCCATTTACATTCAAAGTAAATTTATATTGAAAGATATGAATTTAGTGCCATCGTATTACCTGTAAAGTCACTGTTTCTGTACACTATCTCTGTTCCTTTTTGGTCTATGTTACTTTTGGGGTCTCTGTTTGCTTAAAGGAGGGTTTAGTGATCACAAATTCTTTTAGTTTCTCTTTGTCCTGGAAGCTCTTTATCTCTCCTATTCTGAATGACAGCCTTGCTGGATTAAGTATTCTTGGCTGCATATTCTTCTCATTTAGCACCCTGAATATATCAAGCCAGTTCCTTCTGGCCTGCCAGGTCTCTGTGGAGAGGTGTGCTGCCAGCCTTGTTTCTACCTCTGTAGGTTAAGGACCTGATTTCAGGATTTTCTCTTTGTCTTTGAAATTTGCAAGCTTTGCTATTATATGTCTACGTGTTGACCTATTTTTATTGATTTGGGGAGGGGTTTTCTGTTTCCTAGACTTGAATGCCTGTTTCCCTCCCCAGATTAGGGACGTCTACATCTATAATTTGCTCAAATATACCTTTTGCCCCTCTCTTTCCTCTTCCTCTGGGACCCCAATTATTCTAATATTTTTTCCCTTTATGGTATCACTTATCTCTCAAATATTTCCCCTTGATCCAGTAGTTGTTTATCTCTGTTTCTTGGTTTATTTATTCTCCATCATCTTGTCTTCGAAGTCATTGATTCTCTCTTCTGCCTCATTTATGTTAGCAGTTAGAGCCTCCATTTTTTTTTTTAAATGGAAGTTTTTAACCCTCCTTTGTTTTTTTCTTAGAGCCTCCATTTTTATTGCACCTCATTAATAGCCTTTTTTATTCTGATCTGACTAGATTTTAGCTCTTTTATTTCTTCAGAAAGGGATGCTCTAGTGTCTTCATGCTTTTTTCAAGCTCAGCTAATATCTTTATAATCATTATTATGAATTCTAGTTCTGACATATTACTTATGTTCATAGTGACTACGTCCCTGGCAGTTAGTCCTGCCTCTTATTCTCTTTTTTGGGGTGAGTTTGTTCGTCTTGTCTTCTGTCCAGAGAAGAATACATGAACAAGAGAACAAAATGCAAAAATAGCAACAACAACCCCCGTCAAGTTTACACGAAACAAATCAGAAAAGATCAGAAACTGGGGGAAAAAAAAAAAAAAGAAAGAAAAAAAGAATATAATCAAACAAGTGAACAGAACAGAGCAATACACTAGATCCTGGGTGTATTTTGCTCTGTTTATTAGAAGAAATTAGATCCCAAAATTGTAAAGAAAGAAAAACTTATATATATACAAAAATAAAATCAAATACAATGAAAGGAAGCCAAAAATTTAAAAATATGTGTATATAAAATGTAAATATAAAAATGAAAATTAAAAAAAGAGTTGTTAAGGGGTGCCTCGGTGGCTCAGTCATTAAGTGTCTGCCTTTGGCTCAGGTCATCATCCCAGCATCCTGGGATCGAGCCCCACATCAGGCTCCCTGCTTGGACCTTCCCTGCTTATATTCCTTCTCTCACTGTCTTTCTCTCTGTCAAATAAATAAATAAAATATTTTTTAAAAAGAGTTGTAAAAATAAGAAACTAGTTAAAAAGGAAAAAAATATTTTTAATTGAAAGACTAAAAAATCCTGAGAAAAAAATATGAATTCTATATATTATCTTCCCCTATTTTTGCAGTTCTGTGTGATCCATAAACTTGGTCTTAGCTGGATGTTTCTGCTGGTCTTCTGGGGAATGTGCCTGTTGCACTGATTCTTGGGTGTCTTTGCCCAGATGTAATTGCACCCCCCCACCCTGCAGTGGGCCAGGTTCAGTGAAAGCAGCTCTGGAGCTGATGGGGTAAAAAATGATAGCAACCCCATCTCAGATGGGGTCCCAGAGCTGAAGGCTCACACACCTGGCTTTTCAGTGTGCCCTCAGGAAAAAGGAGTCAATCATTCTTGTCTCCCTGGTTTCTGTCTGCACTCTGTGTTCATCCAGCATGTGACTGAGCATTTTTATCTCAGGCACTCAACCCTACTTCAAGTCTCCAAACTTGGGGTCTCGCTGAAGTTCTGCCACCTGCTGGGCCCCTGCTCAGAGAGTGGTCATCTGACCATTGGCCACACCCAGATTTAAAGATGTTTCTTTCCCTTTCACAGAAATATTACTAGTATTCTGAGATCTCCCACATTCTTGATCAGAAATCTTGTCTTTTCCCTATTTGTCTTGGTTTGTCAGTTCCTCTATTTGGCCCTCTGTTTGGTGAGAGGTGCCATATGCTACTGTCTGGACTCTGCCATCTGCTACCATTCTGCCACCAATGGTCACAGTACCACTGGTTTCCTCTAGGCTTCTCCCTCGTCACAATCAAGGAAGATCTTTCAGCTTCCCACAAGTGTTCAAGAAAAGTAGCTGAGCCCCCAGTGACACAGCTTTTCCCTTTATAGGCTAGCCTCTGTGCCAGATGCACACATTCTCCAGGGGACAATAGCACAGTCATGCACTGCCACACCCTAACCCCAAGACCTCTATACCCTTAAAGCTGTAGGGTCACCTCCTTTCCTCACTCACAGACATCATCTCAAAGAGCCCCTCCACTAACCAGCTCTGCTCCGTAGAAACCTGTCTGTCAGACAGGCCCCTGTGTCTGATTTCCCAATCAGGGAGTGCACTCAACATCCTTCTCGTGGGCCTCTGAAACCAGTGCAAATCAAGAAATAGGGCTGAGTACTTGTTCTGCACTACTGAAAAAGTCACCTCAGTTAAAAAGCACCTAGAATGTTCTCAGACAATTAGGAGGTCCACCTACCCAGTGCTCATAGAAAACCTATCTATGCTCTATTGGTAGAGCACTCTCATTTCTATGAAAATCAACTAGAAAAATAAGGATCTTTCACTGCAACATAATTATAATAGTGAAACACTTGAAAAGAGCCAAAATATCCATCAGCATGTGGACATTTGGAGTTGGAAAAAAAAAAAAAAATGTGTTTATAGCCACATAAGGAAATAATATAATACTATATGTCCATTAACAATGATTAAATATATATTTTGTGTGAACATGGGAATACGTCCACACACACTATATGCTCCAAATAGACCTCAAGGATCAGTATTTTAAAAAACAAATACATTTGCAACTAGTTATATAGTCACAATGAAATCTAAATGAACACTGAAATATTAACTGAGGTTATCTTAAGGGGCTAAGCACTGGTATTATAGGTGGAGCATTATATCCTTTCAGTACTGATTTACATTTTTTTCCCAATTATCACATGTTATCCTAAAAACAAATAAAAAATAAGAACTTAAAATGTGAGACAAACATAGGCAGTTATCCATAGTAGTATATCTTGATTGTTTCAATGTTTCAATTGTTTCAGTGTTCCCTGCTGTATCAGCCTTTTTAACTCTATCATATGAGTCAGGATGCCTATATATGCAGAGGCCTCCAGAAGACATCTTTGGGAAACACGGCTCCACATCTACCAACAAGGCATCCTAAAGTGTCATGCAAGAAAACCAAGAGTGACTAGAGAATGTGCTACCCTTTTCAAACATCTGCTGAGCATCTACTCTGTGGAAATTCAGATTAAAAAAAAAAGTCAGGGTCCCTACCTTTTAGAAACTTAAACCTCCTGAAGGAAAGAGATACAATTACTAATAAATATTAAGACTGTAATAAATGTTAAGAACACAGTGTAGTGAGAAGGGGACATGGTGCTGGGTCAAGGAAGAGATGGGTTTTCTAGTTAGACGGGGCTGGAAAGTGAAGACATGAAGGGGTCAACAACTGAGAAAGGTTACTTTGCTTTTCCATCTGTATTTGCTAGGCTTCTTAGTTATCTATTTAAATTAGACATCATGAGAACACCACCTCAAATAAACCTGTAAAGCACACCAAGATTCAGCACTACAAATCACTCACATTTGTTATTTCAGATCTTCAGAAAATCTCTCCATATTAAGTTCATTTCCCTATATTCAAGAACAGAAAATAAATAGAAAAACATACTTACAGGCTTTGTTAAATTTAGTTTTTTTCCCTAAGTGCTTTTAAGATAGCCCATAATTTAATCATAGTGGTCTTAAAACAGACAAACAAACAAAAAAAAAAAAAAAAAAAAAACAAGAAGAAAACAGCAAAAGCAGGTAAGCTAACTCTGAAACGGCTCCTGTAACAGTTCCCAAGCAGTCAGTGAGATTCAAACCATGCCACTGTTTAACAGCAACAATAATAAAGGACATGTCCACTGACTCCCAACCTGCAAATAAACACAGATTCCAGACTTAAAATCTGCTACAATTCCGAATGCCGGAGATACAGAATTCCAAACAATGGCTTGGTGATGTTGCCATAAAAAAGAACCCACTTTCTATTTTCCATGTTCGATTGGGAAAGTGGTGTATGACCCACTGGAATTCAAGATACCAGGAATGACCTATGCCAAGAGAGATGGGAGATCCCAGACCCCTTGCCCATGATGCACACATCTACTGAGGTCCAGCCTCATTTGTTATGTCACTTTCAAATTACACTGAGTTTTAAATTGCAGTGTCTTGTTCTTTTATTGCCTGTCCAGATCCATTCATAGTGTCTGAAGCATAAGTCTATTGCTTGAATGTTAAACACAAAGACGACTTTGGATTGCATCCTGGAGGGTGAAACTGTGGAATTTCCATGAACTGGGAAGAGTTTATATTTGGTTGACTTTCAAGGGTTGTGAAGGTTGGAAAAATACTTACTTTTTCCTTTTTTTTATGTCAGCTTTCTTTGGTTTCCTCCTTCCCTTCCTTCCTCCTCTTGTCCATCTAGTTTTATAAATACATCCAAGATACTCAAGTGCATGTTCAACTATATCTAAGACTACTGTCTTCATTTTCAACAAGTCTGTTCAATAGCCATAGAGATGAGCACTGACTTCAAACTTTACCTCCCATCACCTCCTCCTCAGATCTACACTCAAATAAGGACTTACATGTTTATATCCCCAAGAATTGGAGTGCTTGATACATCAACCTGTTCTATACCTAACCTCATACACCACAAAACCTACACCTATTTTCTTGGGACTGTCTTCACAATATTTTTTTGATTATATCTGAAGCATTCAAGCTAGAATAGTCTTTTCTTTTCTTTTGCTAGGACTTTCAGCATCTTAAAAAAAAAAAAAAATGCCTCATTCAAGCAAGAAATCATACTAGAGGGAGCCAGGCCAAGTGTTACAAATAGGAAATTAAGGAAATCATAAACTGCTATGCATTTTACTTCCTGGGGAAAAATAATAATATTTTTTGAGTTGACTTTGGAATTGCAACACCCAGAACAACACAGAAAAATGCCCAAGAGCTAGTATCCACATCTAGTAAAACTCAAAGAAAATTCTGGCAGCTTTTAAGTTCTCCAGTAGTACCGGTGTGGCAGAGAGATTGAGTCCTATTTCACACTTGACCTATCAAGCCGTCCAATATGAGGATAACCTTTGAAAATACCAATCATTTACTGTGAAGATTCATGCACATTTCATTATTGCAGCTGGAAAACGAGTATCTAAGTCTATTCCTCCTACCCACTGACAGCTCATTCTCCTTTCAAAATATAGCCAATATTTGCTGTATACCCCACACTAGACTCAACACCATAGTTGTTAACTGGTTTCCACCTTAGTTTCCTGCAGCATATCAGACATCCAGAAGTAAACGGCACACTCACAGAATTACCTGAAATACTGTCCTTCCACCCTCCACTGCTGGTGTCCTTAGACCCAGCGGCAGCCTCTCCCAGGTCCCCGACCCTTTCCCTTGGCCTCCCAGCACGAGGCTGGAACAGGCTGCCATTATGCATAAACATGATTTTGACTGTGGGGAGGGAGGGAGCGCCTAATACCTTAGAATAATTTCCCAGGACACAGGTCCATAGAGCAAAAACGGGATAAGCCCCAAATAGGGGATAACCTAGCCTTACACAAAGGGAATACCTTTTAAAATGAGGAAAATTAACATTCAGGATTACCCAGTCTAACAAAGCAGATGCCAGTTCTCTGAAGGGTCTTCTAGATCAAAGGAGATGCCGGGCCAAGGATGATCAGCAGTGCCAGGGAGGAGTTCTGTCACTTTTAATGAAGCCACTCTCAGTTGTGCTAATCACACTCCTCACACCTTCTCTTGTGTGGAAGTTTCCACGGAAGAGCACATACAGCACAATGCGGAATGGGAGCGCATCATTCCCCTGAAAATGACCAAATGAGCGTGCCAAGCACATAGTGGGCCCTCAGCGTATGGTCATTCATTTATAATCATAAATTATAAACTTAACTTTGTGAAATCACATTTACAGTGTTCTTGAGACATTCATTATGGAAGGAGATTTGCACTAAGTGTATTCATTATCTACATTTAACAAACAACCAGCTGAGGTTCACTTATGTGTTATTCACACAGCTAGCAAGAGGAAGAGTCAGAATTTTGTTTTTAAAGATTATTTATTTATTTATTTGACAGATAGAGATCACAAGTAGGCAGAGAGGCAGGTAGAGAGAGAGGAGGAAGCAGACTCCCTGCTGACCAGAGAGCCTGATGCGGGGCTCGATCCCAGAACCCTGAGATCATGACCCAAGCCGAAGGCAGAGGCTTAACCCACTGAGCCACCCAGGCACCCCAAGAGTCAGAATTTTTAAGCCAAAAAGATAATTCCAGAGACTGTGCCTTAACCCCTTCACACAGAGCCTCGTTACACACAAACTCCTAGCATTTTATTATGACGATTTCCAATCACATAAAGAAGCATAACGCCATCAAGTAAACACCCACATCCTCACCACTTGGGATTCCACCACTGTTCACATCTCACTGCATTTGCCATCTCACCTGCCTCCCCATCATCAAAGCCCACCCTATTTTTCTGCTGCATTACAAAGTAACAGACGTCAGTACTGTTACCCGTAAGCTCTTCAGCACACATATCAGTAACTAAAGTTTGATATCTGTTTATAGTTCCTTTTTGGGGAGAGAGAAAATTTACAAGCATGAAATATCCAAATCTGAAGTATATCATTAAGTTTTTGACAAATGCATTTATCTATATGACTCAAATTCCAGTCAAGAAATACATGACTATTTGAAAGAACATATTGCTCGAGTGTCTTTGCCATGAAATATCTAAGCAGACGAAGATGGACTATGGAGATCCTAAGTCTCTTGTTGAAACTCAACACAGCAATATTGAATTGAATTCAGACACCTCAGCACAGATGTCAGTACTTGACCTAAGGACTCACCTTCCCCTACCAACAACTCTGAATCAGAACCTCGCCCAAAGCATTCCTAAGTCACAGTTAGTTATATGCAAAGTACTGATTTCAAAACAGACTTTTTTTTTTGAAACGATGAGCATATGCAAACTTTTTTAAAACAACTAGTTAATTTACTACATGAATTTTTACAGCAATGATGCTTTGTAAGCTCAGAGAAAACTATCCTTGATAGCCACACCAAAACTGTTTCCCTTGCACCACACCTGTGCCAGGATCTTGGTATGGCTATCCCATTTTGAAAGGGGAAATGAATTCTCCTAGGGATACTTGCACCCTCCTGAAAAGCCAGGATGATGCCGGGAGCCTTGGTCTGTGCTGAAGCGAAAGAATGATGAAAACAACCCTCTCTAACCCAAGGCTTTTCTGTGCTGCCACTTGCCTGAAGCTTAACGTTGTGGGACTCTAGACTTTTGATAAGCCTGTGGGGTTTTTGAAAGAAAACCACCAGTAAGTATTTGGAGGATAAAAGACAAAACATATCTGTGTCACAAACCACAGTACCTTACTCTTTTGTAAACTTTAGAAAATGCAGATATAAATGCTAAAAGTCTAAAACAATATAAGGCCCACATCAACAGTGGTTATCTATACGGGGTATAGATAATCACTCAAATGACTCAAATGACGTTTACCACCTTCTGTAAACCTGTACCTCTTACAATGACTGCTTATGCCACTCAATAATCAGAGAAAACCTATTACCAGATTTTAAAAAAATATATGTTTACTTGACTTGATAAAAACATTTACAATATTATTGCTTGGTCAGGCCAGGGTAGGAGAGGAAGCTCGCTCTATTCCAAAATATGTAACATTAAATATATGTTCGTGTGGTGTGCCTAGGTGGCTTTGTCAGTTAAGCGCCTGCCTTCAGCTCAGGGCATGATTCCAGAATCCTGGGATCAAGTCTCATTTTGGGTTCCCTGATCAGCCAAGAGTCTGCTTCTCTCTCTACCTTTCCTCCTGCTTGTGCATGGTGTCTTTCTCTTTCCTTCACACTCTCTCTCAAATAAATAGAATCTTTAAAATAAACAAACAAAGAAATATATGTTCATGTGTACACCCATAATATATATACTGAGGATAAGTGAGGGACAAAATATATCAAGTATAAATTCTAACAATATAGAAGGGGGAGGATTATGGTTAACTTCTTCTTTTTGACTACAAATCTGCTACAGGGAACATGCATTATTTCCACAAACAGGAGAAAATAACAGCTATTTTGAAAATGCACTTACCATGCACTAGATTGTAAGGGTGCCAGAGATGTACACAGACACTGCCATTCAGCTGTACTGGCCGTGCCACCACTTCATCGCATGGAGGAGTGACTGAAGGTGAAGGGTGGGGCAAAACATGGCCACTTTTCATTCTGCAGCTAACGCTCTGGTCAAAGCCAGTCTCACCGTTCCTTAAGCCTGGAGGTCACATGTATCACTGCCTGCCAGAAGTAGCTGCATCTGGTCCAGGCAAGCCACATTCATCCTGTCACAGTGCCTCAAGTTTCCAAAGGGTGACATAAGGGGGAGTGCAGCGCCCTCTGGAGGTGCCCTCCAGCACCTACATTCCAAGAGGTACTTGCAGAAGTGTCAAATCATCTCCTTCCATGTACATTAGTGCACCATTCCTCGTAAGTCCTGCCTAAAGAAGACAACACTTTGGAGATGATTACAGTGCAGATAAGTTCATGAGCCATGGGTCAGAAAGCTTTGGATAAGAACTCGGGCTCTGCCCCTTACTAGCCAGCTGAGTGTCCCTGGCCAGAGAAGAGAGCCTCAATTTTCTTATCTATGAGATAAAGCAGATAAAAGTAGCACTTGCCTCACACAGTTGCTGTGAGAGTATTAAATGAAGAAAAACAACTGTTAAGTTATGTAAAGTACTTAACAATGCCTGGCTTAAATTTACTCATAGTATCCTTCCTTACACTGGCTTATAATAACACTTACCTCTCAAATTATCAAGTTCACAACATGTGATGATCATAATGATGAATACGCTATCCCCTGGGCAAAATAATTTTTGTAATAAGTAATAAATCTACTTTTACTGAGTTTTACAAGAGTTAAGAACACATTAAGATACCTACGTCTTGTATTTGTTCCAATCATAATCATTCAGACACGATAAATAAAATGTGCTCATGATTGATAAGGAGAGATAAGCTCGTATCAATTAAAAAGTGTCGATGCCTTCAAGAGAAGCCCAAACTCAAGAGACATTTAGCACTGCCCTGCCTCCTCCCAGATGCACAATCACTTTTGTAAGTAAAATTACTATCTCTGGATCCCAGAGAGCATTCGCCTGCCACAGACACGTACCACGTTTTTAGTTATGTTTGCATTTTGTTTAGTTTCTAGGTCTCCTTGCTTCCTTACTTTTTGCCTGTCTCCCCTTTGATATATCCATGTCTGCTGGCTGGCATGAATGGCTCTGACTACCCACCATGTTTCCTGGCAGAGAAAGAGTCCCTTGACTCCATCTGGAGCTGCTCAGCTTCAGGCCTCACTGGCAGGCTGAGGTTTGTACCAGCACATGCCTCCCTCCCCCAACACACATGCTGTGCCTGCTCCAGCCCCGCGGCAGCCTGCAGAGGAGGTAAAATGAGCTGGAGAGAAAGCTAGACGCTGAGCATGGCAGGCATTTGGGACATCGGCACTGGGCTATGTGGCTATCTGTCCTCTAGTGCCCTTACGGCTGTTAAAACTGTCACTATGGTGGCTGGGGTTGCTTTAGGTGTTTTAAAAAACTACTGGGGCGCCTGGGTGGCTCAGTGGGTTAAAGCCTCTGCCTTTGGCTCAGTTCATGATCTCAGGGTCCTGGGATTGAGCCCCACATCAGGATCCCTGTTCAGAGGGGAGCCTGCTTCCTCTCTCTCTCTCTCTCTGCCTATCTCTCTGCCTACTTGTGATCTCTGTTGTCAAATAAATAAGTAAAATCTTTAAAAAAATAAAAAATAAATAAATAATTAAAAAATAAAAATACCACATATTCAGCACTGAATTTGTCCCCAGAACGGTTAAAGGACTTTATATACCACAACTCATTGAATGTTTCCATTAGCCCTCTGTAGGAGACACTACTCCCAGAGAACAGGACACACACTGGAAGTCAGTTTCTTGTCTGAGATGACAAAATGTAAACTCCAGAGCACAGGATCCAGCCAGAGCTGAAGCTCACCCGTTCCACCTAAGCACAACTGTCCCTTACCCTCAGCCATTCAAGGCTGGGAGAGTCAAAGAGTTTGGGAGTAGAAAGAGGTGACAGTGGTCAGAGAGAGGGCAAACTATCCACTTTCAAGTTGGACCAGAATTCCTGATGACAGCTTCTAGGGGAACTGGCTGCCAATTAAAATGGTAAAAGGATAATGGCCCAATAGCAGCATTAACAACAATCTCCTGTTTTAAGCTATGACAGGCTATAGCCATCTTGTAGTTCACAAGGATTAGCTTTAAGGACAACTCTTTTTACTGTCTAAGCAACCACATGTTTTTGTGACGTAGCACACTTGCTCACCTTGTAATAAAACCAAGCCCCCTCCATCAGTGTATTCCCTCAATACTTTTACTATACATATTTTTTTTTTTAAAAGAAGACAGCAATCTAAATTGACGGACTGCCAAAGTCAGAGAGGAATTCTGTGAAGTCATAGGTGATACCAGCTCTGCCTTCTCTGTGGTCCCATTATTGCAGACAGGAACGTCTATAGGACAAGAACTCAAGAGTGTCTGGAGTCCAGTCAACAGCATCAGGGTTCCTGCATTTGAACTTGGGCTCAACTATCTACCTAGCTGTGCAAAAATTTAAAAGTCAGCCTCTCTAAACCTCCATTTTTCCATTGCAGTATCAAGAGGATAACAGTAAATACCTCACATGTTACTGGGAGAATTCAAGGATGCTATCTACACAGAGATTTGGCACAACGTCTGGCAACACAGGAGATGACTAAGGAATGTGAACTACGATGGGCTTTCTGCCTTACATCCCTTCAACTGGCCTGAAACAGTTCCTCAACAATCCATCAGCCTTCACATCTTCTTCTAACGAATGCCACTACTGTTTAAGCCCCGACTAAGGGACAAAGAACATACTGGGCACTTGATGTCTGTATCTCTAATCCTCCCAATAAGCCCATAATTTAGAAATGATTGTCTCCAGTTCACAGTTAAAAACACTGGAGTTCAAAAGGCAACAAGGGACTTGCTGGGATGTGCAACATCCAGCCAGTGCTTTTTCCATTACAGCTTCCAGCCCAACCAAGAGAGGGATGAGAATGTTATTTTGCTGTCCAGGGCAGCAGTTCATCTGCTGAAGGTGTCCCCAGAAATTAGCTCTGGCAATCAGCTTGGACTTCATGCTCTGCCAGCCCTGCAATCTTGTCCACAGCAGACCCCTGGCTATAGACACCGCAGCACAGGAATATTCACCATGTCGATGTGTTTGGGAGAGGTAGGGGCAGCCCTCTGCACCCCTTAGCTGCAAAGAGGAGCCCACAGAGGGTTTTATGTTACATACTTAGTTTAGTTAAGTGACACATTTATAAAAATCCATTTTTTCCATAAGCCTTCAAGTTCAATTTGAAATACATATCATTCTACTTAGAAGTTTAAAATTTTAATGTTCACTTTCAAGGAGGGGCATTAGATTAAGGTCCAAACAACTCAAGTTAGGCACACTAAAATCCCCCTCAGCCATCGGCATCATTTACAAATTTTATGTTTCTTGAACATTTACAACTGAATTTACAAATCAAATATATCCATTTTCTTTTCTTTAGCACATCCATGGTTTGACCTAACACTTAACACTAGTGCAGTATTAAACTGCACTAGTAATTCCCTGCAATTTAAAATAAAAGATACAATAAACTTTGAAGGCATTACAACACTGTTGATAATCTTTGTCAAAAAACTTATCTTTCCACATGAAACATACAATAGTCGTGCCAATCACACAATTAAATATATAAAGTGGAATCAATGTCTACTGTGTTCCTTTATGTGTCAAATTCCCTTAAACATTACAAACACGTCAACTAGAGAATGTATGCAGAGTATTACCAATTGATTAGGATTCACCACATGGGTCCTAGAAATTTCACCCTCTGTTTACTAATTCCAGAACCTTCACAGTCCCTCAACACATCACTTTCACTTGATGGTCAAGCTGGCTACAAACAGCCATAACTAAATCACAAGTCTGTAACTAGCTGCGAGGGAAACTGGGAAATGCAGTGTTTCCTCCATGCAGCCACGAACTTAGTAAAAAACTGAGAAGGCCCAGCACATGAGAACAAAGGGTACTCACAGCATGCCTGCTGGAGTCCGATACACGGTTGCCAAGGGAAGTAGGGAAGTGCCTCTCAGAGGCATATCAATGTCAATCTGACAGTACCCCAAAACTGAAGATGTTGGGGTATGTGTGGTACGCGGACAGCATAACTGGGAAATTGGTCACATTGACAGGTTATAGTATACTGATTCAGGAAGTTATGATAAAATATAAGTGTGTATACATAAGAGGATAATGAGAGTCAGTTTTCTCAACAGAGGAGAAAGTATTTCCACACATGGAAATGTGGGAGGCTAGAAAGAACTCTTGAGACTTAGGGTTGAAATCAGAAGTATTGATATAAACACAACAGCTTTTGTAAGATGTGAAGACAGAGAAATGGTTATTGATATATTTATATAAAAGTAAATATGTATATGTAAGACTGCATGCATATTTATTTCATATGTTTATATGTATATCTATATGTGTGTGTACCTGTATTATACATATGTGTGTGTATAGACACCCAATAGCCTCCTGAGATACCTAAAAATAGTAACACCTTCACAATAATAAGCACCATTACATGACCAGATCTTGGATAACAGATACCATCTCTACTAGAGAGAACTATGGATTGTTAGAAAAATAGCTGGTACAAGGGCTAGAACAAGGGAGGATTAAATTGAAACAAGGATATTTGTGACAGAAGGTAAGAAAATGCTCATAGAAACGATCAGCATTTCAAAAAGATTTAGGAATGGATGACAATGCACTGAATAAAACAGGAATTCATAGGTTTTTGCTGACGGACATACATACACAGAAGAAAAGCTCTTTCTTCAGTAGAATGCCAACTTATAAATGCAGAACAAATGATAGAAATGAAAATTACCAATGGGCAATCATCAGAGAGGTACCTGATTCACGCAACATCAATGAAGGTCAACGTTGATGGGTAAAAGTTAGATGAGGAACATAATATTGGTGTAATTGCAGAATACCCCCCCCATAAAATTCTAATCAATTACTAGGGGGAAAACGTCAAATCTAAGGTGGAAACACCTGTCAAACACCATCCTGACCAGTGGTGGGACAGATCATGCACTCCCCAATGTGACCAACTGTGAAAGCTGACTATTATTGTTATGGCATTTTGACCAAGAACACAGGAACTGAATCTGGCCATGAGAAGATCCTGGATAGGCACAGGCTCAGAGAACATCTAAAGAAGGAAAGACCTAGATGCTTTTAAACAAGGATTTGAAAAACAGGGAAAGACAAAGGCGATGTTCTGGAGTAGAGGAACTTGGATAGAGAATGACAACTGCACACAACATGTATCCCTGACTTGGATCCTGCTTCAGGACAGAAAAACAGACACTCGTCTGGACAGCTGGTGTAATCTGAATGGGCTTTGTAGACTAGATTGTAAAGCAAACCAGTTGCTTCCTGACTCGGGGGGTTGAATGGTGACAATGTGAGAGAGTTTCCTTGTTTTGGGGGGAAACACACACCACAGTGTTGAGGATGGTGAGGCACCAGGTCTGTAGGCTTGCTACAGTTAACAGCTGGAGAATCTGGGTGAAAGTGATCTGGGAGTTGTTCTCATGGTCATTTAAATTCTCCAAAATTTGAAATTATTTCAAAATAAAGCATTAGATAAACAAAACTCAGGGATCTATTGTTCAGGAAGAAGGTGAGCCCTGATGATTGAGAAAGAGAGAGCTCCTGGTCTCTGCTGATCAGGCCCCAAATCATACTACTGCATCTGCCTGTGCTTCTTGGCTTTGTTCAACTCTACATTCATAACCCTTCTTTCTCACTGTCTCTGCCCCAGCTGTTCCCCTTAACAAGATCATTTCCTTCCCTCTGGTCCATCCATGAGACTTCCCACCTGCCTTGTGTCCAAACCAGTCTGAGTCACCCAGGTAACACATTTTAGGATAGAAAACAAAGCATTTTCAACATCTTAGTACTGGCACAGCATTTAAGGGTTTCTCCGCACAATCCTACCCTGAGGCAGAAACTGAGCAGGAAGAGAAGAATGGAAGTAACACACTCAAGAAACCTGGAGAACAAACGTAATACCCAGGAAATGTGGGGAGAATGAGAAGCACAAACTGTAGCAGATGAAAGAGAAGTGAGAGCAGGTTTCTGAAATACAGCCTGAGGCACCTTTATAGCATGCACATTACCTCAAAGACCTGCCTGAACTGGTATTTGCCCCAAAAGTCTGATGAATGAGTCTCTCAACTACAATTCTAGACATGGCCTTTACAAGTATTAGTTAGGTTTGCACACCTATCACTTTTGGGAAAATGAATAAAGACTAGGGAAAAGGTCTTCCTAATTCCAAATCCAATGGATTCTGTCCTGAATAGCCTAATAAAAGGATGGACACTTTAAGAAGTACTAACATCACAAATTATGTAGTCACTAACAGCATGCCCTGATGAACAGAGATTGTGGCTGATGCCTATAATGAAGAGAACATGGTTATTAATTTCAAAATGAACACTTTTGTCTCTTTTTGCATCAAACTTAGAGTCCATGAACATTTATTTAAATCCTACCACTCTGTGCTCTGAACACCCAGATGAATAAAACAGCCAGTGTCCTCACTGAAAGAGCAGACAAGTAAACTAACAAATTTCATAAAAAGCATATCTAACATCAAATTGTTCACCATTCCTAGGTTTACCAAATGAAGTATCAGATCTTAGGTTAGATTTCTACTATAATTTATTGTATTTTTTTTAAAGGTTTATTTATTTGAGAGCGAGAGAACTCAAGAAGGAGGGGGAGAGGAAGAGAATCTCAAGCAGACACATGCTGAGCCTGGAGCCTGACGTGGGGCTTGATCTCACGATCCTGAGATTGTGACCCTGAGATCCTGACCCGAGCCAAAACCAAGAGCTGGATGCTTAAGGAACTGCACCACCCAGGTGTCCCAACTTATTTTATTTTATTTATTTATTTTTTAAGATTTTATTTATTTATTTGAGAGAGAATGAGTGAGAGAGAGCATGAGAGAGGAGAAGGTCAGAGGGAGAAGCAGACAACGAGCTGGGAGCCCGATGCAGGACTCGATCTCGGAAGTCCGGGCAGTTGCTCAACCAACTGAGCCACCCAGGTGCCCAACTTATTCTATTTTAAAACTGGGAACCAAATTAGGGAAACTGTACATACTGTGGGATGCATCATTTAAATCTATTGAGCCACGTGTGATAGGTCACTTAAATCAGTGGCTTCCACAGTTCCTGGCTGAACTTTATCAGGATCACCTGCAGTGCCTCTTCATAATTTAGAAATCCACAACTGATGAGTCAAAATCCCAGGAATCAGATTCAGAATTCAGTTTTTAAGAGTTCCTCAGCAAGTTTTGATGATGTATCCAAGGTTGAGAACTTCTGATTTAAATTAACTGTCACTAATTCTACCATGAGGGACCTTCGCACACCACAACACTAGTTGGCAAAATAAAAATCAGTCTCTTGGCTGTGAAATTCATAAGACTTCTGATTAATTCATCTGAATGTGATTAAATTGCTTCCCTCCAGCCTGGGTTTGTGGACGGTGAGCGACTGAAATGTTTGCCACCGTATTCATTATTAATGCTACTCCTTTCCCAAGCCTGTCCCTTTGACCTCTCTTTATTCCTCCTGGTCTCCTATATGACTTTATAGTTACTTGTTATGTGCAATTACATCATGCTGAGTATGAGGACACCCCACAAGCTGTTAGCTATATTAACTTAATAATAGATTTCAGGGTGTGATTTCCAATTAATTTCATTTTCCATATGCACATACAGCTCCATGGGAAGCCAGAATTATAGAGTAGCCATATGGTGCCTCATAAGTAACAATTAAAACTAATTTTCTATTCTTTGACACTAAAAAAAAAAAAAAAAAAAAAAAAAAAATCACACGGTTTAAATGCCACAGAGAAAATTGAAACTTCAACAGCATTCAATGGCATCTGATGCTCTCTAGCAAGAAGATGCCCCACTTTTCACATTTTGGTCCTGATACTCCAGCTTCTAGCTTGGCAGTGGTTCGGTGAGGACTGGGATCCCACCTGGCTTTTAGCATTCATGTTTCCTCACAGCTGTTAAACTGGTGAAATGTCTGACAGCAGCTACGAGAAAGTGCTGGGCTTTCTCATTCAGAGCGGTGAGCTGGGTTAAAAGAGTAGCTTCCTTTCGAAACAGATGATTTCTGGTACTAGAACTTTTCTACTGATCCATTTCCAAAAGGCAGTGTCTGAAACAACACCGCAACCTGCCCAAGCAAAGAGAAAAACTAAGCAGTCCCCCTGAAATCAAGTTATGTTTTTCAAGGACCGAACATGATTCTTCTAGGGAGAGAACCACTCCCTCTGGATAGTTTGACTAGTGTGCTAACTCAATGGAGGGTCCTTTTATACTCATCACAGGGTCTGAGTTTGTCAATTTCCATGGGTCCAATTTTGGCAGATTCATCATTTGGAAGGTTAAAAAAAAAAAAAAAAAGCAAAACATATCGAAACTCAATTCAGGATAAACAGTGTGAAAGAAAATAAAAATGTTCCATTTTATTAGACTTACACAATTTCCAACACTAAACTTGTCAAGTTTTTATGTGAGAGGAAATAATATCACAGTGTAGATCTAAAGAACACCTTGACTGTTTTGCTGAGAACATGACTAAATCTCATTATGTCGTATTTAATGGTGAGTCTCCTCTACGGTTAATATACCCAGGCAGGAGTCACAGACAAAAACATGAAGGGGTAAGCAAGAGGTCAGAAGTCTCTTGAGGTTTTCATGTAGATGAGTGAACAAGTCATCTGCATCGAGTTTTTTTGTAAAAAAAAAAAAGTGTCAGAGGTAAAACTTGGTGAAATCAGTATCAAAAATTTCATCAATAAAAACTGTAATGTCAATGGCAACAGACGAATGGATAAAGAAAATGTAGTGCGTGCACACACACACACACACACACACACACACACACCGGAATATTACTCAGCCATCAAAAAGATGAAATCTTGCCATTTGCAACGACATGGATAGAACTAGAGGGTATACTATGTTGAGTGAAATAAGTCAATCAGAAAAAGAAATTTATCATACGATTTCACTCACATGTGGAATTTTAAAAACAAAACAAGAGCATGGGAGAAGGGAGGGAAAATAAAACAAAATGGTATTAGAGAGGGAGACAAACCATAAGACTCTTAACCATAGGAAAAGAACTGAAAGTTGCTGGAGGGCAGGTGGATGGGGGGATGAGGTAACTGCGTGATGGGCATTAAGGAGAGCACATGAGGTGATGAGCACTGGATGTTATATTAGACCGATGAATCACTGACCTCGACCTCTGAAACTAATAATAAACTGTATGTTAATTATTCAATTTAAATTTTAAAAATTAAATTAAAAAAGAGTACATGGTTGCACAAAAGAAAAACTATGGGTTGAATTGTGTCTGCCCAAAACTCATATATTGAAGTTCTCAACCCCCAGTAACTCAGAAAGTAATCACGGCAGATGTAAATCATTAAGATGAGCTCTGATCAGGGGGAGCCCTGATCCAACATGAATGGTGTCCTTATAAAAGGATGACGTTCAGATACACACACAGAGGAACCCCATGTCAAGACTGGACTGGGGTGATGGCTGCACAGGCCAAGGAAGAGCAGAAAACCACCAGCAGAGAGGAAGGAGGCAGGGCACAGGGTCTCCCACACATTTGAGGAGTGAACCAACCCTGCCCATGCCAGATTTCTAGCCTCCAGGACTGGGACACAACAAATTTCTGTTTTTAAGCCACCCAGTGCGTGTTACTTTGTTATAGCAGACCTAGGAAACTAACACACTCTATGTCAGGGAGGTGAAAAACAAGAGAGCTGAGTTCAGGCCCTGAGTCCACCACCACCCAACTCTGTGACTTCGAGCAAGGATTTACTGGATTTACTCTCCCAGACATCAGTCTAATGACAATACCCTCCTCACAGCGATGTGGCGAGGGCAATGCACAGTACTCAGCACATTGACCAGTGTCCTGTACCCCCATACCACAAACCCCCGCCCCAGAGAAAGCTTGGCCTCTCCGAGTGTGCAGAGAGCTCAAGTCATTTTTCTAGCACATGCTTCCAATCCCTCCAGCATGTGCATCATCCCACAGGGTCTCCTTTTCCATACCTGTAGAATGAAAAACTCCTCTCTTCTTTCAAGTTACTAGACAGTAAAACCTCTGTATTTCTATTTGTTTGTTTTGCCCAGCCAAGAGACGCTGAAGTTGGCAGTGACCCCTATTAATAATACTAAGCAGACAAGTTCCCCGACCCCTAACCTGGCTCTATTTATTTCCTTCCTCCTCAGCCCCACTTACAAAATGAATTTAAAAAAATCTAAAAAGCACAACAAACATTAAATCAGCAAGTTAATATTAACACAACTCATCTAGAATGTCAAGCTTCTAACCCTGCCAGATGCTTGGAGAACACTAAAAATTAAAAGAATCCTCTTTGATGGCTAACTTCATCTTCGAGAGGGAGCACCACAACCTCCCAGACATCTAGCATTATATCCATGCTGTCTTATTCCCAGAGGCTACTTGTATCTTGTTGTAATGACTCCTACACACTTACTGAGCCAAAGTACTGTAATAAGCATTTTGTCTATTATCTTTCTATGGTAAAAAGTTAATGACGACTAAACATAGCAGTAATTTACCCCTATTTGTGGACCCCGATGAACACCAAGAAAATAAAGTGGGCTCTTTGATATCTTTTGCTCTGTTGCATTAATTTTTGATTAAATAACATCAATACTGAGACAATATTACATGTGGCATTCCATGCTGAGCAAATATTAATGCTCTCAATAACTACCAAAAAAAAAAAAATCCCCTCTTGGGGTGCCTGAGTGGCTCAGTCAGTTGATCATCTGCCTTTGGTTCCAGTCGTGATCTCGGGGTCCTGGAATGAAGCCCCACTTCAAGCTCCCTGATCAGCAGAGAGTCTGCTTTGCCCCCTCCTTCTGCCTTCCCCCTCACTCACGCATGCTCTCTCTCTCAAACAAATAAATAAAATCTTTAACAACAAAAATATTTCCTTCTTAACTGAGAAAAGAAAAGCACAACACTTAGCAGCTGCAACAAGCTACCTGTTTTGCTAACTAACCATATAAACACAAGTGAGCTGGACGTTTCTACGCATCTTCAAAATTCCAGTGAAAATAAATACTTGGAAAAACAAACATTTTATCACATTCTTCTCTCAACATTCACTCATCGTTCAATCCTTCCCTCTTAGTTTCTCTTTCCCCCCACATTATTCCCATGCCCTCCATGAAACTGACTAAAAAGAAATTCTTAGAGTTTCACTTCTCAGTGAGGCATACTCAGAACCGGGATGAGACGAAACAGCTGTGAGTAGGACGTGCATCCCAGATTTCTGGGCTCCTGTCGTTATCGTTATCAGTTTAAAAATGTAGATAAATACATGTATGATACACACTGTGTAAATAAATCTAATGGTAGTCTGCTACCATACCTACATTAGGAGTTTCCAAAACCCAGTCCACCACTTCTGAGGTTATCAGTCAACCATGAGGCTATCAGATCACAAAGTCAGACCCAAAGACTGGGCCAGACCAACATTTGGTTTCTGTCTAACTTTTGGCCCCTCTTTCTATACTCCTGCTTTAATTCCTTTTTAAATTTTTTAAAAAAAATTTTTTATGGGAGAAATGGGAACAGATCAATGAGAGGATGAAGAGCCACTGCTCCCTGAAAGCCACCAACTGCCTTTGCAAAATCCCTCCCTCAGGCAGAGGAGTGGAATGCTTTTTCACTGTGAACTCTTTCTGTGTGATCTGCCCTCCCTGTGGTTTTCCTGCATGCTTGCCCTGGAAAACGCACCGAGAGCCCAACTTCCTCAATTTACATCCTCTTTAGCAAAAGAGTCTCCCAATTTTATGTATACACAATAAAGTAGTACGATATTAATGATCACTAATAATTATTTATTATTAATTACATTCAAAAGACTCCACATTCAATATAATTTGTAATTTATAATGCCTATAATTTGTACTTCATTATTTTAAATGTGTTCTTATTATAGTTTATTATAGCCTGGGTCAGAAATCACTGTTTGAGGGAATAGTCTTTGGAATTCTGCTGTGAAGAGTGCAGATCGCTGTGTCACAGGGAGAACCAAGCCTCCTCTTCTACTTTGAGGCAGTTGGGTCATCTGTAAAATGATCTATTGTTCCTCATTCCCTGAATTTTCAGGTATCTTAGAGCAATATTTTTGCACCTTTAACAAGGACAGTGGGGCCAGCAGAGATGCTTAAGTAAATATGGTATGTCCACACACTGGGATGAATGAATAAATTTCCCTATATAATGACCTCTAAGACACTGTTCAGTGAAAAATGGCAAGGTATGTGGTAAGCTGACCAAGCCTCACTGAAGTTTTTAAGGCACCTTCATTTGAAGCAGAAAGGTACTAGATATCTCTGAAGACTTCTTCTGCCAATTAATTACTATATGTGAGAAGGAATCAAGGGGGAGGAATAAAAAAATACTTCAAAATTATTTTCATTTTTTTGTTCTAGAAAAGTTAAGCACATTTGCGATTGCAACGTCATCTGAGCAAGCTAACATGCTCTTTTTGTAAACAGCACAGGCTGTCCACGTGGGGTTATAGACATTGGGGAGAGAGGGTGGTTGGGTTATAGACATTGAGGAGGGTATGTGGTATGGTGAGTGGTGTGAAGTGTGTAAACCTGGCAATTCACAGACCTGTACTTTTGGGGCTAGTAATACATTATATGTTAATAAAAAATTAAAAATTATAAAGAAATTATTATCTCTCTGGGGACAAAACAAATAGATGAGTTTTACTTTCTTCCTTATAATTCCTTCTCATTTCAACTTTTTCTACTATGACCATGCATTACTTAGAGAAATTCTGAAAATAATGCGCCTTTTTCCTAAAAATTAAAAGCACATTTCTTCACAGATTTAATAGTGAATTTTGCAAAGTAACAATTCCTCCACTACCTTCCACAGTTTCTATTTTTTGATTGAATTATTTCATTAAAAAAAAATACCAGAAGTAAAAAGGATCCACTGTGTTTTCCTCCATAGCAAATAAAATTAACTTCTAAGAAATTTAAAATATCTAATAAGCTAGGATTTTATAGAGTACTGGTTACATTTATAATTATGGTTGTGTTCTATACTACATTTTTAACACTTCATAAATGAAGCATGTTTAACCTCCTTTCAAAGGGAGGGGAAAAAGCCACTGGAAATTAACACAATATTTTTTTCTTTTAGGTTTTATTTATTCATTTGAGAGCAAGAGAGCACAAGCACAGGGAGAGGCAGAGGGAGAGGGAGAGAGAGAAGCAAACCACCCCCCCACCCCCGCCACTGAGCTCAAAGTCCAGGCAACACTCAATTCCAGGACCCTGGGACATGACCTGATCTGAAGGCAGACACTTAGCCCACTGAGCCACCCAGGTGCCCCTGAAGCTCTTTTTTCCTTCTTTTTTTTTTTTTTCCCCTTATCTCTTTTTTTTTCTTTTTCTTTTTTTTTCCTTTCCTTTCCTTTTTTCCTTTCTTAACATATAATGTATTATTTGTTTCAGGGGTACAGTCTGTGATTCATCAGTCTTAAACAATTCATAATGCTCACCATAGCACACATCCTCCCCAATGTCCATCACCTAAATACCCTATCCCTCCCACCCCCTCATTTCCAGCAACCCTCACTTTGTTTCCTGAAATTAAGTCTCTTATGGTTTGTCTCCCTCTCTGGTTTCACCTTGTTTCATTTTCCCCTCCTTCCCTATGATCATCCGTATTGTTTCTCAAATTCTATCACTGAGATCATATAATTGTCTTTCTCTGATGGACTTATTTTGCTTAGCATAATACCCTCTAGTACCATCCATGTCATTGCAAATGGCAAGATTTCAGGGGTTTTGATGGCTGCATATTCCATAGTGTGTGTGCATGTGTGTATTCATTAACCTGTTCATGGACATCGAGGCTTTTTCCATAGTTTGGCTATTGTGTACATTGCTACTATAAACACTGGGGTGCATATGCCCCTTCAGATCACTACATTTGTATCTTTGGAGTAAATATCCAGCAGTGCAATTGCTAGGTCATAGAGTAGCTCTATTTTCAACTTTTGAAGGAACCTCCATACTGTTTTCCAGAGTAGCTGCACCAGCTTGCATTCCCACCAACAGTGTAGGAGTGTTCCCCTTTCTCTGCATCCTCACAAATATCTGCTGTTTCCTGACCTGTTAATTTTAGCCATTCTGACTGGTGTGAGGTGGTACTTCATTGTGCTTTTGATTTGTATTTCCCTGATGCTGAGTGATGTGGAGCACTTTTTCATGTGTCTGTTGGCCATCTGGATGTCTTCTTTGCAGAAATGTCTGTTCATGTCCTCTGCCCATTTCTTGCTTGGATTATTTGTTCTTTGGGTGTTGAGCTTGATAAGTTCTTTATAGATTTTGTATACTAGCCCTTTATCTGATATGTCGTTTGCAAATATCTTCTCCCATTCTGTTTTGGTTCTGTTAACTGTTTCCTTTGTTGTGCAAAAGCTTTTGATCTTGATGAAGTGCCAATAGTTCATTTGTGCCCTTGCTTCTCCTACCTTTGGTGATGTTTCTAGGAAGAAGTTGCCACAGCTGAGATGGAAGAGGTTGCTGCCTATGTTTTCCTCAAGGATTTTGATGGGATTTCTGTCTCACATGGAGGTCTTTCATCCATTTTGAGTCTATTTTTGTGCGTGGTGTAAGGAAATGGTCCAATTTCATTCTTCTACATGTGACTGTCCAATTTTCCTAACACTATTTGTTGAAGAGACTGTCTTTTTTCCACTGGACAATTTTTCCTAGTTTGTCAAAGATTAGTTGACCATAGGATTGAGGGTCTATTTCTGGGATTTCTATTCTGTTCCACTGATCTAATGTGTCTGTTCTTGTGCCAGTACCATACTGTCTTGATGAGGACAGCTTTGTAATAGAGCTTGAAGTTCAGAACTGTGATGCCAATAGCTTTGCTTTTCTTTTACAACATTCTTCTGGTTATTTGGGTTTTTATAAATTTTAAGATTATTTGTTCCATTTCTTTGAAAAAATTCATGGTATTTTGATAGGGATTGCATTATATGTGTAGATCGCTCTAGGTACCATAGACATTTTCACAATATTTGTTTTTCCAATCCATGAGCAAGGAATGCTCTTCCATTTCTTTGTGTCTTCCTCATTTTATTTCATGAGTATTCTCCAGTTTTCTGAGAACAGATTCTTAGCCTCTTTGGTTAGATTTATTTCTAGGTATCTTATGGTTTGGGGTGCAATTTTAAATGGGATACACTAATTTCTCTGTCTTCTGTATTGTTGGTGTATAGAAATACAACCGATTTCTGTGCACTGATTTTATACGCTGACAGTTTACTAAATTCCTATATGAGTTCTAGCAGTTTTAGGGTGGAGTTTTTGGGGTTTTCCACATAACGAATCATATCATCTACAAAGAGCGAGAGTTTGACTACTTCTTTGCTGATTCGGATGCCTTTAATTTTTTTGTTGTTGTCTGATGGCTGAGGCTAGGACTTCTAGTACTATGTAGAATAGCAGTGGTGATAATGGACATTCCTGCCATGTTCCTGACCTTAGGGGAAAAGCTCTCAGTTTTTCCCCATTGAGAATAACACAGTATTTTTTTAAAATTTATTTTTCTGATAGAGAGAAACACAGTGAGAGAGGGAACAGAAGCAGCAGGAGTGGGAGAGGGAGAAGCAGGCTTCCCACTGAGCAGGGAGCTCCATACGGGGCTTGATCCCAGAAACCCTGGGATCATGACCAGAGCCAAAGGCAGACGCTTAACAACTGAGCCACCGAGGCACCCCGAGAATAACACAATATTTTAAAAGGTAAGATATTCTGTATTTTAATACGGTAGAACTATACTTATGTGAAAAATTTCAAGACAACAAAACAAACAGGAATTTGAAAACATTTTGGCAATCTTTTTGTTCTGTTCACTCTTCCTTCCAATGTCACAGAAGAAAACTCGAGTCTCTCTCCAAATTATTCCATTTGGAAAGAGGCTGCTTAAAGTCTACCAGAGAAACAGAGCCTAAGTCAGATGTTCCACCTTGCCCTCTGTTGAAAGTCTCTGTTGAGACTGTCAGCTTTTCCTTTTGATCTTTCTTTGCACCTGAAGAACATAAAATTGATTTTTTTCCCCAGATGAACCAAAGTAGAGGAGGGGCAATGTTTTATTAAAAGGTTCTTCATTCATTCAGCATAAACCATCTTCTTTATTTATATACAAAGAAAGTCTGTCTCTTTGTTCTTCAGAAAATGCTTTCAGGAACTATCACTCTGGAAAGTTAATTCAATTGCATGTAACCCCAAAAAGAGATGGAGAGAAAAGAAAAGATGGTGATGAAAACCCTATTAGCCGCCTCAGCTAAGAATAAAGATGGGAGTTAATAAGCTCTCTCAAGAAGCACTGGTAGAAATAAAACTCCACCAAAATAGAAAACATGGGCACTATGGAGACCAGTCTTACGTGACTTTTGTTGCTCAAGAGCAGGAGGCAACAATGGCAAAAGAACTGTGGTGTTAGAGTCACTGAACATTTTTCAATTTAAGAAAAATTCACTGTTGGGCTTAAATGTGCCGAAGAAAAGGGGACTTGTGTTACACAAAAGGCAACAGAATAAGGAAAATCTGAAATGATCCCACAAATGAGGAAAGATTGAGGGGTATGATTTCAACCAAATGGTGAGACCCAGCTGGCTCTTAACTCTGAAGGAAGAGCATCAATAAATTTTAATATAGAAAGTAAGAAAAGGATGAAAAATAAGTAAAAGACTAAAAAGCAATATGATTCTTTGATCCTACATAAGCCTGAGGTTCCATAGCAACACAGAAAGAGACAAATGAGAGCGAAAATGTGAGAGAGCAAAGGCTTTCAACATCCTGGTCTTAATGAAAACTTAAGAGAGTTGTTTTTTGTTTTGTTTTGTTTTGTTTTTTAATTAGATTTTATTTTTTGAGACCAGTTTAAAGTGCATAGCGAAATTGAGCAGTAAGTATGTAAATTTCTCATACACCCCATCCCCCCATGCACAGCCTACACCATTGTTTACATCCCCCACCAGAGGGTGCCTTTGGTATAATTGAGGAACTACAATGGCATCATAACCACCCAAAGTCCACACTTTGCATTATGAATCACTCTTGGTGTGGTACATCCTATAGGTTTGGACAAATGTATAATGACATGTATCCATTATTATGGTATCACAGAATAGTTTCGCTCCCCTAAAAATCCTCTGTCCTCTGTCTACTCATCCTTTCCTCCCCCAAGCCCCGGGCAACCAATGATCTTTCTACAGTCTCCACAATTTTGCCTTTTCCATAATGTCATATGGTTGGAATTACACAATATGTAGTCTTTTCAGATTGGTTTCTTTCACTTACTAATAGGGACTTTAGTTTCTTCAATGTCTTTTCATGGGTTGGCAGCTCCTTTCTTTTTAGTTAAAAAATATTCCATTGTCTGGATGTTCCACAGTTTATTTATCTGTTCACCTACCAAAGGATGTCTCAGTTGCTTCCAAGCTTTGGCAATTATGAGTGAATTTGCTATGTAAATATCTGTGTGAAAGTTTTTGTGTGGACAAGCGACTCATTTTTTAAAGAAAAGTCACAAATATTTTCTGAACACAAACTATGAATCCATCAAGTTATCTTGCCTCATTCTTCCAAAAGTAGAAGCTTTTAAAAATAAATATTAAAAGCTCTCCAAACAAACTGGGAGCTATTTGGGGGAAACATTCTTAAACCTAGGTTAAAACTACATTAGAAACCTATTTGGGGATGATAACGGGACTGTTGAGCTTTTCTTTTATGACCCCCAATCCTATCTGGAATCCTGAAATTCTCAACCTTAGCAAAGCAAATGCATTAATTCTCTCATTTTATAATTCATTAATTCAACAATTTCTCAAAAGATATGAGGCCAAGAAAAATTACAAAATTCCCTCAGTATATTCTGGATCAAAATTTCTAAAATCTTAGAACATAGTCTCTCTAGCAATCACAGAATTACTGTTTATTACAACTCCTTGATTATTAGACTAGTTTGTTAAAATTATTTGCAGTAACAGATCCCTGTTTTCCCAACTTGACTGTAACCGCTAAGAATATGAGGATCAAGAGGGACTTAATATTTCTCTTTCTGGATATACAGATCTAATCATATTTACTGAGAGGGCAACAATGCTGCCCCCAATGGGCCTAAAAGGAAGGGCTATAACCCCAGTGGTCTCAAAGGATAGAGCACCATTGAAACAAAAAACCAAAAAACATTATTCTTCAGCCTTAAAACCTAACAGAATCTGTTTTAGACTTCCTTGAAACATGTGCTCTCTTTCCTCATTCGGATTTCTCCCTTTTGGAATGGGACTTTCTATCCTGTGCCTGTCTCCACCTTATACTTTGGAAACAGAAAATTTGCCTGGTTTCATAGGTTCACAGGTGGAAAGGATACTGCTTCAAGATGAATCACACTTAAGAGTCTCACCTGTGGCTGATTTAGATATTTATATAAGATTTCAGAGTTGATGCTGGAATGGTTCAATACATGTGGGGCTGTTGGGAATGGGATGAGTATACTTTGCATGCAGAAAGGACATGAATAGAAAGAAACAGAGGGAGACTAGAGGACAGAATGCCATTGCTGAAATTTTGTCCCCCCCCCCACGCCAAATTCATATGTTGAAGTCCCAATGAAGTAAATGAGGTAATTAGGGTGGAGCCTTATCCATTATAATTGGTTTCCTGATAAGAAGAGGGAGACATGAGGGATGGGTGGACACAGAGAAAAGAGAATGTGAGGACACAGAGAGAAGGCCCCCGTCTGTAAGCCAAGGAGAGAGGCCACAGTTTGAAATCAATGTTGCTGACACCTTGATCTTGGAATTCTAGCCTCAAAACTGTGAGAATCATATTTCTGTATTATATTTATAGATATTATATATCGTGATATATGTATGCAATGCCATATATGTGCATCATGTATATATATGTATATGTAGTATATGTATCATTTATACATGTGTATCTCATGTAATATAAATTACATATCTGTGATATATATGTAATGCTATGTAATATACACATATATTTAAAATTATATATAGTAAGCTTGATATGCCTGCCATTTACATTATCCCTGAATTGCTACTAGCTGAGGATACATGCCATGTTCCTTCAACTACAGGTGAACACCTGCTCTCTTCTCAGGGATCGTGTAATAAAGAACTTGGTCATGCCCAAAGAACAGTCTGGACTTTTCCCTCACCTTCTGAAAAGTAATCGTATCATTCCTGATAGAGAGCATCTTTGTTTAGAGCAAGGGCTGTTAGGATGAGCCCAGCCATACCCAATAGTCTTAGGGTAAGAGCTGGCCATACCAGAAAGACCAACCATGTGTTTTAGGGTGGGGACTCTGGAACACACCCTAGACATCTAGAACAGTGAGGAGAGAGGACCCTGAACTCCAAGGGGATAATGTTTAAATGCCACGTCCACAAAAACCACCTTCTTTTGACACTGGGTAGACAAACCATCTAAAATTTTGCTCTCAATTTTCTCATTTTTAAAATGAAACTAATAGTAGGAATTATTCCAAAGGATTGTTTATGGGAATAGTAAAATCACACATTAAAATCAGTTAGCAAAAATTCTGGACCAAAAGAGCACTAGCTGAATATTCACTACATGCCACTTGATTTTCCTTACATCATGAAATCCATTAAAAAAGATTTGCCCTATGACCCAGCAATTGCACTATTGGGTATTTACCCTAAAGATACAAATGTAGTGATCCAAAGGGGCACATGTACTCGAATGTTTATAGCAGCAATGTCCACAATAGCCAAACTATGGAAAGAACCTAGATGTCCATCAACAGATGAATGGATCAAGAAGATGTGGTATATATACACGATGGAATACTATGCAGCCATCAAAAGAAATGAAATCTTGCCATTTGCGACAACATGGATGGAACTAGAGGGTATCATGCTTAGCGAAATAAGTCAAGCGGAGAAAGACAACTATCATATGATCTCCCTGATTTGAGGAAGTGGTGATGCAACATGGGGGCTTAAGTGGGTACGAGAAGAATAAATGAAAGAAGATGGAATTGGGAGGGAGACAAACCATAAGTGACTCTTAATCTCACAAAACAAACTGAGGGTTGCTGGGGGGAGGGGGTTTGGGAGAAGGGGGTGGGATTATGGACATTGGGGAGGGTATGTGTTTTGGTGAGTGCTGTGAAGTGTGTAAACCTGGTGATTCACAGACCTGTACCCCTGGGGATAAAAATATATGTTTATAAAAAATAAAAAATTATATTAAAAAAAATCTTTTTTGAACTGGCTGAAACACTGGTAAAAACAGGTTCACAAATCAAGTTTTCTTGATTTGTTACAGAACAAGATAGATGCCTCCTTGAGGTCATGAATTTGGAGCTGCCAACGAATTAAATATTTCTTTCAATGCATCATTTGTCTTCTGCACCCTGAGCATTTTTTTTCTTTTTCCTTATCATCACCACACATGGTAGCTTTTGTGCATGTCCATTTTCTACAAGAAACAAAGTTTCTATCACACATGAGAGTTATGATAGAAGCAATGACAAGGGACAATAAACCAAACAATCCAGAGCTGGCAGTAGCAAGCAGTCCATGGAAAAACAAATTCCTCCTGTATGACCCATCTCCCAAAGATTACAAATCCCCCATAATGAATGACCGAAATCATTCAGGTCATAGAACCGTCTATACACGTTACATCTGAGAACAGAAAAGTTCAATTTTTTCCTTTTTTATCTGTCTTCCACCACTTTCCACCCATATGAATTCTTCATGCAAAGGACATAACTTTTCTCTCTTAGGCCCCCAAATCTATCATATGGCATGCTGTGTGTGTTAATTTGTGTCTTTTGGATGGATGGAAGAACAGAGGACAGATAGCCAAATGGATGAAAAGTAACAGCAACTGAAGGAACAAATAAATGAATAAATGAATAATTAAAATGGTTCTTTCTTCAGCTTATAAACAGCAGCATTACCAATTTTTGCTTGAATTGGCACAAAATTAAAACATGAGTGTTCTTGCAATATATACGCAGGACATAATTGTTTGACAACAGAACGTGGTTTACAGCCATAGTCTGAACAAGGAATAAAGGTTCTCTCCCACTTTCAGTGAATGATACAGCCCAGAGCAGTAAAGCGGGCTTGACGACTGCTTAGAAATAAGCTACTTCTCATTCTGCAGCACAGGAGTACATACTCCAGGTTAAAACATCCAGGAATAGAGGAATATTCATACTTAATAAGTCTCGCTGGGCTAAAATCAAGGTGCTAGCAGGGCTGTGTGACTTTTTGGAGGATGTAGGGCTGAATCTGTGTCCTTTCCCATTTAGATTATTAACAGAATTCAGTTCCTGGAGTTGTAGTACTAAGATCCTTGTTTTCCTGCTAACTGTCAGCTCCAAGTTGTTTCCAGGTTCTAGAGATCATATACATTTCTTGGCTGGTGACTGCCTTCCTCCATCTTCAAAGCCAGTAACAGTGGGTCAAGTCCTTATCATATTCAAGTGCATATTTCCTCTTTTTTTATCTCGCATCCCTGACCTACCGTGGAAAGATTCTCCACTTTCAAGTACTTGCATGATTAGGCTGACCCCACCCAGGGGCCGGGGATGTGCTCCATCTCAGCATTCATACATAATCATATCTGAAAAATTCCCTTTGCCATATAAACCAAGATAGTCACAGGTTCTGAGGCTTAAGAACTTGGACGACTTTGGGGGGTTATTTTTCTGCCTACCCCATGATATACTTACAATCAACTGATTTCTGACAAAACTAACAAGCCAACTGATTGGGGGAAGCATAGTTTCCTCAAAAAAAAATGACTCAGGAATAATCACAAGATGATGGGACACAGATCTTCAACTTATACTGTATATTAAAACAGACTCAAGGGGAATCATGGACTTAAATGTAAATGCTAAAAATAATAAAGTCTTGGGCGCCTGGGTGGCTCAGTGGGTTAAGCCGCTGCCTTCGGCTCAGGTCATGATCTCAGGGTCCTGGGATCGAGGCCCACATCGGGCTCTCTGCTCAGCGGGGAGCCTGCTTCCCTCTCTCTCTCTCTGCCTGCCTCTCTGTCTACTTGTGATCTCTCTCTGTCAAAAAAAAAAAAAAAAAAAAAAATAAAGTCTTTAGGAGAAAATCTTTGAGACCTGGGTATGGTAAAAACTTCCTAGATATGACATCCAAAACACACAGTTCAAGAAAGAAAAAGCTGTTAAGTTGAACCTCATTAAAATTCTAAACCTCTGCACTTCAAACATCAACATTAGAAAAATGAAATGACCAGCAATAGTCTGAGAGAAAAAAATTGCAAAACACATATCCAGCAAAGGACTTGGCTCCATAATTTATAAATAACACTCACAACTCAATAATAAGGAGACAAAATTCAATCCAAAAATGGGCCAAAGATATGACCACTTTGCCAAAGAATTTAGATAAATGGCTAATAAGTAAGTACATGAAAAGATGCACAACATCATGTTGGTAGTAAAATGCAAATGAAAACCACAATGAACTACCATTCCATACTTTCTAGAATAACTATACTATAAGAGACAGAAAATAACAAATATTGGTGCAGATAAAAAGAAATTGGAAACCTCCTACACTGCTGATAGAAATGTAAAATAGTACATTACTTTGGAAAACAGTCTGGTAGTTTCTCAAAAAGTTAAACACAGTTACCATATGACTCATAAGTTCCTATACTAGGTAATTAACCAAGAGAATGAAAAAATACATCCACACAAAGACCCAAACATGAATATTCACAGCAGCATTATTAACAGTGGTCCCAAATTGGAAACAATCTATATGTCTGCCAACTGGTGAATGAACAGACAAAATGTAGTATTACCCATTCAATGGAACAATATCCAGTGATAGAGACTGACAAGAGCTGTCAAGGATGAACCTCAAAAACATTAAGCTAAGCAAAAGTAGCCAGATACAAAAAGCCACATATCATATGACTTCATGTAAATGGAATGTTCAGAAGAGGCAAATTTAGAGGCAAAAAGTAGATTAGGGGTTGCCTGCAGTTGGGAGTGGGAATAAGGATTAATCATAAATGGCAGTGGGGAGCTTACTGGGGGTCGAGGGATAAAAATGTTCTGAAACTTATGACGATGGTTCACAACTCAACAAAGTTGCTATAAGTCATCAAACCGTAACCTGAAAAGAGAAAACTATGCTGTGAAAAACATTCTTCCATAGAGTTGCTTAAAAACAATTTATAAAAAGGAAAAACAGCCATGAAATCATGAGAAGCATCCCAGTGTGAAGTATAAGATCTTAGAAAACTATCAAAATTATGCCATGAAAAAAAAAATTATGCCATTAATAATGAATATAAGGATAAAAACTAAATTTCATCCAGATAAATCTGAAGAAAATGAATGACAAAGTCAGCGTCTGGTAGAATCTGGGAAGCTGTTCTCTGGTCTATAATGAACTCAACTAGAAAAATAGGGCATTTTTCATCGTGCCACTCTCTACACATAAAATACACATCCGTGAAGACGGCTGAACTGGATATCCAGTTCCATGGACATCTGAGCCATTTTTATTCTGGCTTTCTAGATAACCACAGTTGGCTGGATATAATGGAAAAGACAGGTTTCTTTGCTGTTTGTACACAAGTTTGTGTGGATGTGCTATAATTATGTAAACATCATTACTCCCCAATCAACAGAGAGGTGAACAGAGGACAGAACTCCTCAGCATAGGTCTCCCCAAGAAATCACAGATCAAGTCTCCTCTGTGGGACAGTACCATTGAGTTTTCAGATAAGTCATTCATTCATAACCCAGAGACCCTCTTTGAAGGGAAAGACAAATTACGCTATGATATGATTTGCATAAAGCAAAAATACAGTAACATTTCACATGGGCCAGTAAACAATCTGCACAATTTTTACAGAAAAAAAGGTAGACTTAGGAAAGTTTCCCAATTCAGAACCGAACAGTTTTAAGAAATACTTCCCATTCACAAATGTGTTGAAACATTCTTCTCTTTAAATAGCAAATAGATAGATGAATTTAGATAAACATATTTAAATTTCCAGAGCAATCTTGAGGAGCTGCAACCGTTTGGGAAAATGTCAAGAACACCCTCTGCTTGAGAAAACTGCTCTGCTCTGCAAGATGGAGATTATCTCAAGGAAAATAGAAACCTTCTCAAAGAACCTTATTGAGTATCACATTTTTCCCAACTGTTGATTTTAGAGAATTTTACTTGAGAGTTATTTCCACTCTGCCAGCTAAATATAAATATCTCTGGCCAAATGGGTTACGGGGAGAAAGCTAGTAATTTGAGAAGACAGAAAATGCTATAGGTTCACTTGACTCATAGCTTGAGCACTTCAATTCTCATGGAGGATTGGTAACAAAATTTTTCAAATGAACTTCTACTATCAATACCAGAACAGTGATTTAAAAAAACAAAAACAAAAACAAAAAAACCCCTCAAAATGGATTGATCACCCAAATGTAAACAATCTGCAGGTTGACCTTACCCAAATGGATAGCATAGGTAAAGAATTAAGTTCGCCTACAGCAGTTAAGAATAAAGTTCACTTTGTGATAAAAAATAAGCTGTTGAGAAGAGAATCACAAACTATGAGAAAATTAAAGAAGAGTCATAAAAACCCTATGCTGTGCGTAAAAATAAACAAGTAGTACTTCCAGACATCTAAAATCATGCCAGCATCATAAATAAAAGGACTTTTAAGACTACAAAGCTATGCTCTTAAAAAAGTTAGGATTTAGAGAGCACTTCTGTTAAGTCTTAAGTAGAATCACCAGCTGCGGGTCAGATAAAGTGAAAGAAGACAGAAAAGCGATGACGTATGAAAAGAAATTTTGCTTTAAATATTACCTTTTCATAGCTTCTAAATGCTAAATAAAAGACGTCTGGTTATTATGATGCAGACACTTAGAGCTTGGTGGCAGTTCGACCAGTGGAAACCCTACAGAATGTTTTTTCTTTAATGTTCTCGACAAATATCTGATAGCCATGGAAGCTCTATCAGAGCGTCCATCTAAACTGGATCTTGCTTTTTCAGTAATGGCAGGACTCTGGTACAGCTCCGGGCCAGCCACAGTATAGTCTAACCAGTCATTATCTTAGATATTTTACATGCACTTACTCTTTCCATTTTATTTTACTGGGTAATACAATCAAATCTCCATGTGCCCAAAGAACTAAAGGCCAAGAAGAGGGAAGGGGACTCACTTTAGTTCTTAATCTTAAGAATTTAGGAGGAAGCTAAAGGAGTAGCATACCCTTCCAACCAAGTGAAGAGAGCTTGGTGAGAATGGATGGGGTAGAGGAAGGCTAGGGGGTTATTCTGTACCTTCCTTTATCTGTGTGATTATTTCTCTGATCTGGTCATAAAATAACATCTTAAAGTTCTCCCACTTAAAAATAAACCACATGCTTACTTTTCATTAAGATAATTATAGGGTGCCTGGATGGCTCAGTAGGATAAGCGTCTGCTTTCAGCTCAGGTCATGATTCCAGGGTCCTGGGATTGAGAGCCGTGTTGGGCTCCCTGCTCAGCAGGGTGTCTGCTTCTCCCTCTCCCTCTGCTCTCTCTCTCTCTAATGAATAAAATCTCTAAATAAAAAAAGATGATTATACATTGCATAATGAATAGCATAAATTGGATAATATAATCAACACACAGGAATACAGATTTCATATATCGCATATGTATGTAAATTTATATATGTATATAAATAATTTAAGCTTAAATATATATATGTACACATACATATATATTTAAAATTTAAAAGGCTATTTTCATATCCAAGAGGTAAAGAAACTGATGAAATTTATTCATTAAGAATAAAAGCTTGAATTTATCTGGTTATCTAATAAATATTTAGATATTTAGACAAAATAGTGATAAAAATGCCTTATACTGGCTTATCTGAAAAATGAGAGCATATTTTTTGTAAAAGTAGATGCCAAGTATATTCTGTATTTTAGGGTGGAATCTCTGGCAAGCCAGGGTGAGAGGGAGAGGGCAGAGATGTCTGCAGGAAGGAAAGGAATAAAAGCAGTATGTGTTGCCAAGGTGGCCAGGGCTTCAGGAGAGAGCACAGCTGGTTCACTTTCCCTGGAAGAAGGGATGTCACCAGAAAGGCCACAGGGACCACTGTGTCTAGGAACAGTCCATGAGGTAGGAGACAGAGAGAAGACGGAAGGAATGGCACACCAGGAATTTAGCTGCAGGCTTTCTCTGTCTTCTGTCCTTTTACTCACAGGTCAGAACTTAGCAGAAAATGATGAGAGGAGCCTGACCCTCAAAAGGTCTGGTGTGGTTCAGCTTGGGCCTCAAAGAAGACAGCATGTGCCCACCCATCCCTGCAAGATGGGGAAGCCACAGGGGAGGCTACGGTTCTAAAAAAGGTCCAGAAGCCCCTGGTTAGGCTACGGTTCATTCCAAAGGCTGAAATTTACATCATGAAATCCTAAAATTTTCTAAAAAAAAAAAAAGAGAGTAATTATAAATTTTAGTATATGTATATCAGAATTTATATTAAAATAAAGCTGAAAATAAAACAGTTTCACTTCCTCGTTAGCCCATCTTTTTACAATGCAGTTTTCAGGAGGATAAAGGGTCCAAGTTCACAATTTATAAATCATGGCAAAATGAGGCAATTATGAGATTAAGAGTAGAAGAATTTAGAATGTCAAGTGGCATTAATTTAAGTGCGGATAAGTTCTCTACACCTAATTTAATTAATGCCAAGTGCTCGTAGAACTTTGTTTTTCTGCAGTGAAACTTGAAATTGGATGAGACTAACATAGTAATCGTAGTCTAATACTCCGCCCTGCAGAACTACAGGTATTATTTCTCACCATTAGAAAACCCTTATCGGGACGCCTGGGTGGCTCAGTTGGTTAAGCAGCTACCTTCGCCTCAGGTCATGATCCCAGCGTCCTGGGATCGAGTCCCACATCAGGCTCCTTGCTCGGAGGGGAGCCTGCTTCTCCCTCTGCCTCTGCCTGCCACTCTGTCTGCCTGTGCTCGCTCTAGCTCCTCTCTCTCTCTCTGACAAATAAATAAAATCTTTAAAAAAACAAAAACAAAAAAACAAAAAAAAACCCTTATCACTTACATTGTGTGTAATACAAAATACAGGGGTGGGGGGTTCCAAACAGATTTAAATAAGCTTACTGAAGTCAAATCACAAACCAAGAAACCTCCAAAAGGGGCTCTGACCTAGCTCATTCCCCCCTGAGAGGAAAGACTACTCTGGGAGCAAAGTGATATTCCGTGCTGCTATTCCCTTGATCTAGCACTTCAAGGCTTTCAAACAAATCAGAATATTGTTGTAGAAAAATAAAATATGAACACAGCATGGGAAATGGAGACCATGCCAACTGTCAACCGATCTCAATGCAACTTTAAGAACCATGCTAGTACTATTTAAAAAAAAAAAAAAAAGAGAGAGAGAAGTAGAACACATGACATTGAGTAGCAGGTAAAATTGTGCCTAGCATTCTGAGAAAAGTAGATGTATTATAAATATAAGTCATAGGTGTCAGTCAGTATAACACAAGACTGAAAAGCTAGGGCAGTAAGAGAGAAAGCATAATAGAGAAAGGAAGAGAGGGAGGGGAGGAGGGAGGAAGGGTGGAGGGGTGGAGGGGAGGGGTGGAAGGAAGGAAGAGACAGAGACACACACACAGAAAAATGAAAAAGGGAAGAAAAGTGAAAGAAAGGAAGAAGGGAGGGAGGGAAAACCATCAAACTAGAATATTCTCTGGCAAATCTCAATATATTGGAAATATTAGAATTTTGTACAACCTTGCTTTATTTAGTCCTTATTTATTTCCACAAATGCCATATGACTACACAGCAGACCTTTGAGCAACATGGGGATTAGGAGCACCAAACCTCTCCATAGTCAAAAATCTGCATAAAACTTTGATTCCTCCCTAAACTTAATTTCTAAAAGCCTACTGTTGACTGGAAGCCTTCTGATAACATACACAATTGATTAATACATATTTTGTAAGTATTAGGTACTGATTCTTACAATAAAGTAAGCTAGAGAGAGAAAATATTCTTAAGAAAATCATAAGAAAGAAAAAAAACACAGGACTGTACCATGTTTATTGGAAAAAGCCATGTATAAGCAGACCCACTCATTTCAAACCCAGGCAGTTCAGGGGTCAACTGTATTACAAGACTTTAAAAACACCAAACGTCCTATAATAAAGCATATTGAGGTTGAGCAGAAGCCCAGAGAGAACATCTTGCCCCCTGTTCATGATAATTCATTCATATCATAGGTAGACACTGCAAACATAAATCTGAACTATATGCCAGATTTTTCTAGTAGGATCACAGTGCTCTTGTTCTGTAGAGCTCATTGGCTAAGAGAGCCAAACAGAACTTCGTGGGGGTTTTTTAAAATTTATTTATTTGAGTATAGTTGACACATAGTGTTACAATAGTTTTAGATGTACAAATTTTATTTTCAATTATTTGATATTTGGTGTAGGGCCAAGGTCTTTATTTCCTCATCTGTAAAATGGGTGCTATAGAAATCTGCAGAAAATCCCACCTTACAGGCCTCCATTAAGGGTTAAATTAAATAAAGAATATAAAAGCACACAGTATCTGATAAGTAGAAAGTACCATGGCTCCTTTCACTAGGATGTGGCCTAATCTAAAGCAGATGATTTCCCCCCAGGGTATATAAGAAAAGAGCACTATTTTATAATCTAAAGATCAAGATTTAAATGTAAAATCTGTACATAATCAGACAATTTTCTTTTACTCGCAGTCACTGTCTACAGAGGGTTGAATGATGGCTCCCCAAAAGGAGTTAGGGAATGTCAGGTTATTTGGAAAAAAGCATCTTGGCACTAAATTGAGTATCTCCTAATGAGATAATCCTGGATTAGGCAAATGAGCCCTAAATCCAGTGACAATTGTCTTCACAGGAGAAAGGCAGAGAGAGATTTGAGAGGTAAGAGCATTGTGAAGAAAGAGACAGAGACTGAGGCCATGTATCTACAAACCCAGTATTACCATGGATGGCTGACAGACACCACAAGCTAATAAAGTAGCATGGAAAAGAAATTCCCTCAGAACCTCCAGTAGAAACCAGCCCTGCCAACACCCTGACTTCGACTTCCAGCCTCAAGAACTGTGAGAGAATCAATTTCAGTTTTTTAAAGCTACCCATTTTGTGATCCTTTGTCACAACAGCCCTAGATCTAAACCAATAAATCCCAATGTGTTCTCTTCGGACTCCGTGAACTCAAAGGTAGTGATGTTCTAGAAGGGATCTAATATGATGTTTGGCATGGGAAAGACCCTCAGTAGAAGTGAGCTTTCCTTCTACTGCCTCCTGCTCTCAGCCTAGCCATGTACTTCAACTTCAACTCAAGGCTCCCAAACCATCTACCGCAGAGAAAACCAACCATTTCCCAAGAGAGAACTATGTAGACTATCCCTAGCCAGGGCAATACAGACCCCAGCTCTTTCCCTGACCAAAACATCACTGTGCCATATTTTTTTCTGCTGACTTTTAGTCCCTTACTGCCTACAGTGCTTCTTCATGAACCTCTGCCTGGAACTCAGTCCCCCACCTGACTACCTGACTTTGCCTCTGTATCTTCAGTCCCCTGGCTGTCTGCACTACTGGATTTGCCCTATGAAGTAGACAGATTATTTAACTATTATTGCATATGATTCAAAAGCTTTAAGCAGTAATG
Organism: Mustela lutreola; assembly: GCF_030435805.1. Classification (NCBI taxonomy): domain Eukaryota; kingdom Metazoa; phylum Chordata; class Mammalia; order Carnivora; family Mustelidae; genus Mustela; species Mustela lutreola. The sequence goes on from NC_081291.1 coordinate 35,547,175, forward strand.
CAACTTTCCCAAGTCACAAAGATGCCAAAGTTAGCAGGAATGGAACAAAAATTGTGATTGTCACTCCTAAATCCATGTTTTATTTTGTTATAGATGTACCATTTGCTTAAATAAGAGTCAATGAATATCTGATGCAAATAAATTACATGTGGACCCTTAAAGATGAAAATAACATTTTATACAGAATCAAGGAGGGCACGTATTGCATGGAGCACTGAGTGTTATTCATAAACAATGAATCTTGGAACAGCACATCAAAAACTAATGATGTACTATATGGTGACTAACATAACACAATTAAAAAAAAAAATCAATTCTCCAGAACAGCATAACATACACTGGATAAAGACAAGAGATGGCTACAAGACAGAGTGGACTTTGATAAAAGGAATTTGGGTAAAATATCTAGCAGAATAGCAGACTCTGATATATAAAAGGAATTTGGGTAAAATATCTAGCAGAATAGCATGAGGAAGCAAACAGAATCACTCAGAGGAGTGATAACTCCTGATTTTTTAATATAGACATTGGAAAAATGCCCACAAATGAGGGTTGAGGGCATTCTCAAGGAGACAAATTGTGAAATTTCTTTCACAAAGAAGAAGCCGCTAGAGATCTATCTGTGTACAACTTTGCACACATTATTTGTGTGTTGGCCACAATATAAAGGAGGCTATTCGTATCTTCAAGGAGCCTATAATCTAAGCTCATCTGTACAAAGAGCTACAATAGGCAGCATCCAGCTAGGTCTCAAATAATATGATACAAACTTCTTGCTATGTCTGTATCAGAATGAGTACTCATCTCCAAAAAACAGTAGACATGCTGATAAAAACAACACGATTGACAATACACATCTTCTGAGAAGATGTGGGTAAACAGGCACAAGTTCACATTCACTTTGACGAAGAGTGAATTGCTTATCACTTTGATTCAGACTGTACGCTGATACAGGGTGCCTGAGTGGCTCAGTCAGCCGAGTGTGTGACTCTTGGTTTCAGTTCAGGTCATGATCTTGTGGCCATGAGGTCGAGCCCCACGTTGAGCCCTGCATCAGGCTCAGTGTGGAGTCGGCTTGAGATTTCCTCCCTCTGTCCTTCCCCTTGTTCTCTTTCTCACTCCAATAAATAAATAAATATTTTTTAAAAAGTGCATACTGACCCAACCTCTCAGAGGCGGTAAGTCTCAAAAGTTTGTCAAAAGTCCTACCCTCAGCAACCACCAATCCTTCTCTTACAAGACTAGTGACCACAGTGAAGAGGAAACATGGACTAAGGATGTTCATGGCAGGGTTGTCTATACTAGAAAAATCCAGTCACCTTTAATGTTTAAGAAAACAGGACTGGTTAAATAAGATAGAGTGCAACTAATAATGACTTATGGTAAAGAGCTCTCCAGTCCCTGGGAAGAAAAGATGATCATGACACCGTAAGTAAAATGGGTAGGTAAGTCCATTGCAAGTCACAGTTTGTGGCCATGTGTATGCCCTTACACATCTGAAGACTGACAATAGTGGAAATCTGTGAAGGGGATAATTCTAACTGCTCTTTTTTAAAAATTGAGGACAAAAGTGGCTAAATAAATTAATTAAAATATAATGAAAGATATAGGGAGCCTGGATGGCTCAGTTGGTTGAGTGTCTGCCTTCGGCTCAGGTCATGACCTCGGGGTTCTGGAATGGAGTCCTGCATCACGCTCCTTGCTCAGTGCGAAGTATGCTTCTCTCTCTCCCTTTGCCCCTCCCCCTGCTTGTGCGCACTCTCTCTCTCAAATAAATAAAATCCTAAAAGCAAAACAAAGCAAACATAATGAGAGATACAAATACATGCAAATCAGCTTTAGCTATTCTATTGGCCAGTATTTGCTGAGTGCCTCCTCAGAGCACTGTAGGAGACAAAGACAAAGACAAAGCTCTGAGTCTGAAGTGAATCCTGAAACCACTGGTGGAGAGACATCCCTTGATTAACTACTGATATTATCTCAACTTCCAGGGTCAGAATGTCATCTGTGGGTCACCAAATTTGGAACTGGTTCATCTTCTAAAACCTATCCTTGGTCAGTTTCGAACACAATCCAGTTGAAAATTATAGAGTGTCAATCATAATTTCACAACTGAGTTGTCAGAAAGAAAAAAAAAATATTTACTGCACTTGGAAATGTCAAGTGTAACCCAATAAATGTCAAATGAAATTGAATTGTTTGCAGGAACTTATGGGTGTGTAAACGGGAAGCCCGGGCAAGACCCTCTGAAAATAAGATCCCATGTATTTGGTTGAGTTTGTGCTACTGATATCCAGGGTTTTTTCTCCCTTCATGATACCCTGCATAGTCAACCATGTTGCCTTCCTCTGAAGAGAACTTTATCCTTTAAATACTTGGCTGTCCAAAGGGGGTACTAGAAGAATAAATGAAACAAGATGGGATTGGGAGGGAGACAAACCATAAGTGACTCTTAATCTCACAAAACAAACTGAGGGATGCTGGGGGGAGGGGGGTTGGGAGAAGCGGGGTGGGATTATGGACATTGGGGAGGGTATGTGCTATGGTGAGTGCTGTAAACCTGGCAATTCACAGACCTGTACCCCTGGGGATAAAAATATATTATATGTTTATAAAAATAAAAAAATAAATACTTGGCTGTCCAGTCACTCTTTGGATACACACATTTCTCAAACACCTATCTCTGCGCAGCAATCCAGGGAAGTTACTAAGGCATGCAACCAATGCTGCTTAACACATTCTTAAGACTTTCCTATGGCAGTCTTTTCTCAAAAGCAGACTGCAAAGATGGAGCCAAATTAATAAGGCAGAGGACCAAAAGTGCTGAGTACATGGCTGTTTTCTTTAAGCTGAAAAGGATCTTGATAATCAGATATGGCACGCACATGTCTGTAGTCAACACAATGTACTCTCTTCTGCCGCATTTGTTTGTCAGAAGGACTAGGAAGTCTGTCAATCACAAACTTACTTTCCCAGCAATCTTAATTTTCTAAGAGATTAGATGTTCCATATTTTTTTGAAAAGAGAAGGGCATGCAATAAAGTGATTCTGTGTTTTAACGTAACCAATATTTACTGAGCACTCCCCTGTGTCAAGTTCTTTGAACCAGGAATACCATGGAGAATACTGAGCCCTAACGTTTGGAGCTCCAAATCAAGTTAAAGAGACAGATGAGAAAAAGATAAAGATAAAACAGCATACAATGAGGAAAATGTCTGGAATGGCAGCATCTCAAACTTGAGTATCTTCTAACTTGAACGTAGAAGGTCAAAGAAGTTTCTCGCAGTATAGTCTAAGAACGAGGTGAGCACTAATATACCAAAAGAAGAGAAGAATAACGTGTATGCAAAGACCTGAAGGTATTTAAGAAGCGTATGGGTTCAGTCAGGTAAAGACGGCTTGTACCAATATGGCTAACCATCACACGTGCACTTAAGACCTCGAAATGATGAATGAGTGAGTCATTAGTTCAAAGATACAGATGTAGTGAAAAGAAGGGCCATCTGTACCCCAGTGTTCATAGTAGCAATGGCCACGGTCGCCAAACTGTGGAAAGAACCAAGATGCCCTTCAACAGATGAATGGATAAGGAAGATGTGGTCCATATACACTATGGAATATTATGCCTCTATCAGAAAGGAGGAATACCCAACTTTTGTAGCAACATGGACGGGACTGGAAGAGATTATGCTGAGTGAAATAAGTCAAGCAGAGAGAGTCAATTATCATATGGTTTCAGTTATTTGCGGAGCATAACAAATAACATGGAGGACATGGGGAGAAGGTAGTTGAGGGAAACTGGAAGGGGAGGTGAACCATGAGAGACTATGGACTCTGAAAAACAATCTGAGGGTTTTGAAGGGGCGGGGGGTGGGAGGTTGGGGGAACCAGGTGGTGGGTATTTGAGGGCAAGGATTGCATGGAGCACTGGGTGTGATGCAAAAACAATGAATACTGTTACGCTGAAAAGAAATTTAAAAATAAATAAATGAATAAATAAATAAATATTGCTCTTAGTCTATGTTAAAAAAAAAAAAAAAACCCAAAACAACAACAACAACAACAAAAAATACCTAGAGAATTAAACATTAACTTACAGCACCCAAAGTAGGAAAACAACTTAGGGAGTCTGCTTGTCTCTCAAGGTCAAATCAAGCTAAGGATGTCCTTTGAAAGTTGTGCACATAACACTTGACAGTAAGTAATGCAGATATATTGCAACATGCATGTCATATAGAGAGAGCACACATACATTTGTGTGAATGATATTCCACACCCTCAAAACCACCTTCTACATGAGACATTATGTTTCTCTTATAAGACAAGTTTCTGCATCCCCTCACTTTGTCTGTCAAACTTCTGTCAAACTTCAGTTACCTTCACCAGTAACTAGACCATGCCGGAGTGGTGAATTGGGGGTGTTTATTTATATGCAATGATGAAAGGGAAAATATCTTACAGTGCCCTTCTCTTACCTCTACCTCTGAGTCCGCTGTACCCCTCCCTCCTCCTCTGAGGACTGAGACACTATCTGAGACTGACTAGTAGTCCCGGGATGTTCAGTCACCAAGGGCTGATAGATGCTATCATTACTTCCTGCCATGCCACCCCTAAAAGGCCAAACTGACTCCATACCTGTCACCCATATCTTTGTTCTGACTCCAACTCGGGCACAGTGACTCTGGTCAGAGTTGCCATCATTGCTGGTCTTGTCTCCTGAAAACTCTCCCGACTTCTGCCCTTGGCTCTTTAACAGGCTTCCTTCAGCACACCCAGGGGATCCTTTCAAAATATCATGGCATCGCACTGCTCCAAACCACAGCAAAGTTTCTTCAAATAACCATGTAACCTAGTAACTCTACCCCAGTGATCCACTCTATTGGTTTTCTTTTGCTGTTGTAACAGATTCTGGCAAATTTAGTGGTTTAGACAATACTCATTAATAATCTCAGAGTGTTGCTGGGCTGATGTCTGGCGCAGTGGGGCTAGATTCTCTGCTCAGCGGCTCACTGGGCTAAAATCAAGGTATTAGCCAGTTCTGAGATACATTGTTGAGGTTCAGGGTCATCTTCCAAGCTCATTGGTTACTGGCAGAACTCAGTTCCTTACCCCACTGGATTGGTTTCCATTTCCTCAACAAATGGCTCTTCATCTTCAAGTCAAAAGAGTCTGACAAATCCTTCTCATGCTTCAAATCTCTCTGACTTCTGCTATACCACTCTGAATTCCTCTTCCACCTTCCCTTTCTGCTCATAAGGACTCATGTGATCACACTGGGTCTACCAAGTTAATCCAGAATACTCTCCATCTCTCCATATCTTAGGGTCAACTGATTAGTAACCTTAATTATATCTGCAAAGTCTCTTTTGCCATGGAATGTCACATAATCACAGGTGCAACACTAGGAGTGAAGGTCATGGGGCCAAAATTCTGCTACCATACTATCCAAGAGAATTAAAGATATATTCCACACAAAGATTTGCACATATATGTTCCCAGCAGCACTAATCACAACAGATAAAAATTCAGAACAACCTGTATGTCTACTAGCTGAGGAGTCAATACACAAAATGTGATATATCCAGACAATGGAACACTATTCAGCAACACAAAGAACAAACCACTAATATGTTCAATGACATGAATGAATCTCAAAAACATTAAACTAAGTAAAAGAAGCAAGAAACAAGAGACTTCATGTATTGTATGATTCAATTTAGAGAAAAGGCAAATCTGTACAGACAAAAGGAAACTAATGGGTCTCTATGGCTGGGAATGGAAACAGGATTAATAGTAAATAGACATGAAGGATATGATTGGAGGGTGAAGACATTCCAAAACCAGACCAGGGTGAAGGCCGCATAACCTGATACATTGATTACTAAAACTCATTGAATTATACCCTTGAAATAGATGAATTTTATGATATGTAAAATAGCACTTCATAAACTTGTTTTAAAAATTAAAAATAAATGAATAAAGCCATTGTAAAGCAGTTCTGTTCATGCAGATTGAAAGTTAGCATCCTTCCAATGGCTTACAAGGTCGTACATGACCTGTATTCCCAGAACCTCAACGTGGCCTCATTTCCTACTGCACTCTTTCCAGTTTGTCCATTCCTCTCATACTGACCTTACGAATTCCTCTATGCACATTCCTGCCTCAGGGCCTTTCAATTTATCCTATCAACCCAAACCTGGGAGTTAGCCTGTCAAGGAGACTTTGGATCCAGCTCTCTCTTAAATCAGTTCTGAATCAACATGGTCTTGACCATGGAAGAAACATGAGGACACTCACGGCTTCCCTTTACTTCTCTTTGCTCTCCTACAGGGCAAAGGAATGTATAATGAAAAATGATCACACTGTGAAAATCAGTGCAAGTTGAGCATTGTGATACTTAGAGAGCGGGCAAAGGACATTCTTTAGAATAGAGCTACTCCATCATCTGTCTCCAGCTGCCACTGGATGCCAATAAGCTGCTGGAATATAATAGCTGACTACATCAAGAATGCACAAATCACTGCCACGCTGAAATGCTTTCTCCCTGCTGCCTCTCTTGCTCCCCCGTCCAGTATGTGTCCTGGCGTATTTCAATTACTTCCAGGATAGATTATCCTCAACATCTGCAAAATAATGCCAACATCAACCAACCTATACCCTAAACTAACAAAAGGTCACCCTCACTTTATCAGAACCACTTGTGCAATAAAATAAATTGCAAAGTAATTCTAAAAGAAACCATTATTTCCACTTTTTAAATCTGGCTTCCTTCTCTCTCTCTCTTTCTGTAACAAGGATAGAGAATACTATTTGTAATGCTCAATATGTCCTCAGAGGCTGTAACTACTGACCATCAGGACAGGCTCTTTCCTTCTTACTATGGCCAAATCCTTCACCAGAGTCACAGAACTGAAACTTCAGAATTTGGAAAACAGTACTAGTTAACCTCAGAAAGCTGTTGTACAATTTCTCAACAAGCTGCATGAGACAAAATTCTCTTTTTGCAAATGAAGTGCTTTATTAAAAAAAAAAGTGAGCTATTAATAATGAAATTTGTTGATTTTGAGAGATCAGAAACAAGCAACCTTTGTATCAGAGTCCAATATGCCAATCTCAATCCCTAGGCAGTCAATTAATCTATCTTCCTCAATTGATCTGATTTCCATGACCCCAATGGGCTATTTTTTTTTAATACTTCTAATGAGTATTTTAAAGAAGATAAGAGTGTCTCTTCTCCTATTTCTCTCTCTCTCTCTCTCTCTTTTTTAATTTGCTCTGTTAGATGACCTTTTCAAATGCTCTAGAACATTTTCAGGGGCTTTTTTGTTTTTGTATGATGGCAATGCAGTATGAAGATTAGGAATACATGCTGAGGGGCACCTGGGTGGCTCAGCGGGTTAAGCCTCTGCCTTCAGCTCAGGTCATGATCTCAGGGTCCTGGGATCAAGTCCCTCATTGGACTCTCTGCTCAGCAGGGAGCCTGCTTCCCCCTCTCTCTCTGCCTGCTTCTCTGCCTATTTGTAATCTCTGTCTGTCAAATAAATAAATAAAATCTAGGAATACATGCTGAGATAGGCACAGGTTTAGATCCCAAATTTGACATTACAACACTCTGAGATTTACAGTTACACACCTAGTAAACGCCAGGAGAGGGGTGTGAACCAACGCAACTTGGCTCTAAGGTCTACAGGCTGAGTCACTAGTCTCAGCTGCCTCTCATTTACTACGACTACAACTCTTCTACCAGCACAACCAACATCATCTTCATCATCACTATCAGAGAGCTGCAGTATACATAGTAATTAAGACCGTTTTTAAATTAACCAAGTCAAACTCTGAAAAGCCACATTCAGCAAATGCCATCCAATAAAGAGTCACCACATGCTTTCATTTTTCTAATGCCATTCCAGCGAAGGAGAGAAGAAAATGTCATAAACCTCACTTTGCCAACTGGGGAACTGAGCTAAAAATGATTAAGTCTTCTAGCATCAGCTGATGACTGAGAGGCAGAGGGAGACTAATGAAGCTTGACTCTATTCACCTAGTATTATCACTCATCTTAAAAATATTTAAGCTTCCCAAATGAAAATAGGGAGAACTGTTTCCGGCCGTCTGATCTACCTGGAGAAAAACAAGGCCAGGCTGGCTTGCTAAGCACATTGGAATAAATAAAATATGAAGACATAAGTAAGGGCCTATCATAAAGAATTCCCACATTGTGTCTGCAGTCAGCATAATAACTTTGGCATTTCTTATCGTTTTGCATTCAGCCTGGGTAATTCAGTGACACCTTAAAAGTGACAGATGAACATGAAAAAGAGCTGACATCTCTTGCAAGATTTAAGGAGATGCCAAAAGGACCCTAGCAAAGTAGTGACAGCTGCAAGGGAGGACGACAGAGCTTAAAAAGCAGCTAACCACTTACTTTTTTTAGGTTTAATTTTTGCATGAAAAACACAACAGAAACAACATGAGATGGTATAGAAGGGGGAAAAAAAAATCAAAAAGCCCTTTATTTTTTTCTTTTTTTCTTCATTTTTTTCCTTTTCTTCTTCTTAAGAGAGTGAGGGGAAGGGGCAAAGGGAAAAGGAAAGAGAGAATCTTAAGTAGGCTCCACACCCAGTGCCAAGCCCAACACAGGGCTCAATCTCACAACCCTGATATCATGACCAGAACTGAAATCAAGAGTCAGATACATCCAAGTGCCCCAAAGCCCTTCCTAACTGAACAGTTAACATGTCTAAATCTGGCCATAACCAAAATGAATGACAGTCAAATGTGCCAGTGATGCTGGCAGTCCCCATTCTATTGTTCTTTGGCAAATATGTTTATCTAACTATTCAAAACATGCAAGAAAACAAAATTCTTAAAGATTCCACCAAACTTTTATTTAGGAAGGTCCTAAAAAGTTCCCGAGCTTTAGAGTACTTACCTAAAAGTCTGCTACAAGCGTATTTGCCAACATTTCCCTAAAACAAACCTCTTAAAATTAATAAATTACCTGTCAACTCCCATAAAAACAGATGGTCACTTGGAGACATGAGATTCTGTTTTACACAGCTGTTCAGGCTAGGAAAAGATCATTTCATTTTCTATAACATAGAAGAAACCCTGCCCAAGATTTCCAATATTATGCATAAAAATGAAAATTTCATGCAGCTGCTTCTATGTTACACATCTGGTTATTGCTGAGGAAACATCTCTTATAGTAAAATAATATCATTATAATAAATAAAAACTAAAATTGGTCTATTTGTTTTCTCTTACTAAATATCAAGCTATTTCTCAATGTTTTGCTATCAAAAGATTCAGCAAAATTGCTGGGTATTCTTACGATGGGACATTCTAATATGCTATATAATGCAATTAAGTATCTATTAGCCATTTCTTATCAAGTGCACACACAGGAGTATCTGATACCACAACTGTTTCTTCCTGTTACTCCTTTCAAGAAGGTGTTTTAGAAATTTTATCAGAAATCTAACCCATGAAACAATAAGTCAACACAACATTAATGTCACACATCTGAAATGAGATTTTGATTTGTTAGTCTCCAACACATTACTTACATTACTATAAATCGCATGAAGATGAAGACATGTGGCACCTAAGAATAGTTATGAAATAACCAACACCATGAGCATGCCTGTATTTATGCTCCAAGCTCTCTTGGTTCTATATTTTTAGCAAAAGACATGAAATTTGATAGCTAAATATATGGCTACTTTTTTCACAATACTTGCCAGGAGCACCACTGCTTAAGTCTTTGAAATGTCCGCAAAATAGATCTGTGACATTCAACTATTATTAGAGAGGGGGGATCTGTATTGCAGGGGGATTCATTTAAGATTGGCAAAATAATTAAAATGGTGACAGGCCACTTTGAGTTAACTGTTAGGCAGAGAACTGCATCAGGAAGTATTACTATCATTCCCGTTTAATATCTTCCAAAGGATTCTACCAGAAAAAATTCAAACCCTTTAGAGAGCCAACAATGTCCCTTCTTTTTCTCCAACCTCAACTAACTTTACAAAAGACTCCATGGTCATCTTTCTGTCCTTTGAAGCCACCAAGCTCAAGCCTGGTACCTATGTGTCCCAAAGACCTTGGGACATTCCTCCCTAAGATCTTTGTAGCTGTATAGCATTCATATCACAAAAGTCACCACAGAGAAGGAAGCCTTCCTTGACCACTGACCTTAATCCCACCCTTCAATCTCTGGCCTGCTACCCCCTCCTTTGTTTTCTTTACAGCACTGATAACCTCCAGACATTATTGTATATTTGCACATTTATTTATTTACTGTCTCCTCCCACCAGAACTTAAAGCTCTTCCCAGGAGATGTCTTATTCTTAGTTATATCGCTGGCACCAAGTACCTACACATAACAAATATACGCCGAATGAAGGAACTAATGCTGTTTTTCACCAAACTGACTAACAATGTGATTAAAGTGGCCAAAGAATCCATTTGAACCCAACTTGTGTCTTGGATACCCCTCCACTGGCCTCATAATCAGACTTAATTATAGGATAGGGTGAGGAGTCATGAAGCCAAAAGGACATGCCCAGAGCCTATTCTGTTGAAGTTTCTGTCTAAATGGTCCCCCACTGTGGTCTTCTTCTTGAGATCTAGTCTTCTAGGGGAAGAATATGGTGCTGCGAACACTCACAGGCTGAAGGTCTGGCCAAGGGATGGCTATCCGCAGGAGAAATGGATGGATCTGCACATGAGTGCATAGGAGGTACCTCACAATACTGAATGGCGCTGGGGTGACAAGAAGCAGCACAGGCCAGGGCACCTGGGTGGCTCAGACAGTTAAGTATCTGACTTCAGCTCATGATCCCAGGGTCCTGAGATTCAGGCCTGCATCGGGCTTTCCTGCTCAGTAGGAAGTCTGCTTATCCCCCTGCCCCTCACCCTCCTCATATGTTCTCAAATAAATAAAATCTTAAAAGAAGAACAATAACAACAACAATAACAACAACAACAACAACAGAAGAAGAAGAAAAAGAAGAGGAAGAGGAAGAAGAAAAAAAAGAAGCAGTATCACCAGCAGCACCAGCAAAGGCCAGGGTTTGGTAATCTATGTTGCACATTCTTACAGTAATATACCAGTAAGAGGAAATTAGATCAGGCCTTCCAGGTCACTATGAAGGTATCTTTGCCAAGGTAAGACACTTTATTCTACTGTGGACACATTTTAGTCCATTTGATAGACTGTAAGCTTGATTGATTAACTTTGTATTTGGCATGCATGGGATGCATGCCTCTATTTGTACTCTTGTCCCCTGTCCTACAAATGTTGGGGGTGGGCTTGTGGGTTCTTGATCCTGTACGTTGAGTTCTCTGAGTCCTGTTTCCTCCCTGGAAAAGAGAATTCCTATCTTGCCAACACCTTATATTATATAAAGGACAAATGAGATCTTCTATAAAAATCTATAGAAATCATAATTTTAAAATATTTGTATTGTGTTCCTTCCCACATGCCTCCCTATACACTCTAGCAAGTGAGGACAATAATAATTTTCACTGCCAATCTCAGAGCTACTGTGGTTTTTTAAAAACTTCGGAGCTAGACAGAGTTTTGCTTTTCATTTCATTTTTTTCACCATATTAGGTATTCATAAAATTATTTCTCTAACCTGCAAAATTTCACATCCTTCCAGAAGGAAAAGATATCAACCTGCCTAAGAGTTTAGACATTAAAAGAGAGAACTTTCTGTAAAAAAAAAAAAAAAAAAAAACACAACTTCTAGAATTATTCAGTTATTTATAGCTATAGAGTCAGGCTAGCTGAAAAATGCCTCTTCTACTATTTAGCCCTCTGAATACAGATCTGTTTTCCAGCACATAATATACATGACTGTTGTGCACTTATTGATCTCTGATCAGGTGCTAGAATGAACTGAACATGAAGAACACCCCTGAGGCTGTTTTTAGATCTCCCAGGCTATCTGTCCAGAAGCCTTTCCTCCCATCCCAAAGAAAGGATGATCTCAGAGATTTAATAAATCAAGAGCACAAACAGAACATAGAAAGAAGCTAGGATAAATAAAGAAAAACTCAAAAACTTAAAGAAAGCAGAAAAATAAACTGGCTAGAATGCCAGTAAGCTAGCCAACACAGGACAAGGAGAAATAGAAAAAGATTTCAGTGGACTAAGGTTCAAAAAGGCTGCATTTTAGAGGATCAAAACCATTTTACAAAATGCATTAAACTCATGAAACGGAGGACACTAACCACTATTAGAAAAATCACAAATTGCCAAAAGTAAATATTGAAAATCTGTATCAAAGTGCCCTTTAGAAGTTTCTCGCAACATAAACTTTTTAGTTTGCTAAATAACCCAGTTATTTTTAGCTCATCAGTCAGGATTAAAAATAATGTAAATTCAGCAGAAAACTTACATGTAAATATTAATAGCAATAATAATTAAGAAAGCTCAAATTCACTGAGTGGTTATAATTTCCACACACTGATCCAATTGTGTTAACACAATGAGTATCACAACTAACATAATGAGGACACTCACAGCAAATCTCTGATGCAAGAAATAGCATTAGTACCTTTTTAGAAGGGAAAACTGTGGCAGAGAGGGCTTAAGTAACTTGTCCAACATCTCCTACCAGCAAATTAGAAGAAAAATGCAGCCAACAGTCAAGAGAACTAAGTGGTAGGATCAAGAACAATATTAGAAAACTGACACTTTATCTGCCATGCCTCCCACAAATGTGCATTTATCACCACCACATACAAGAGTGCAAGGCATCGTGGCTGAAAAAAAAATGAAGCCAGTGGAACCCAGGCCTGGAAACTGAATGTCCTGGTGGAGGAGGAAAAGGGCTTCATTGGCAGGACCTCACAGAACACCATTACAGACATTCTCTCGTGTGACTCTCAGAACACACCCGTTATTCCCCATTCACAGAGGAAGGGACTGAGCTCAAATATGCCAAGCAAGTTACTCAGAGTCACACTAGTATTCAGTGGCTTCCCCACATGTAAACCGGTATTAATTCAATGTCAATTCACCCAGTATCTCCAAAGAGTTGGGGAGAACAGGTCCTCCTTGTCATTCAAGATAGTAAACTAAGCAGCTAGGGAAAAGGAGTTGGCAATACATAATAATCACGTGTACATCGTGCTCTCTCCCTTAAAATGGGAGGGGGAATGACTGAATGCGAAAGCCACTGCTCAAATTCAGGCTTTCTGAACCTTATTCAGGTATTGTGTCCTCCACACTACGTACAGTCACCCGACACTACCTAGGAAACTTACTATATAAATGTAAAATGTAAACCGTGATGGGTGCAGCTCCTGGTAAATCAAAACCAAGAGAACCGGACGCATTTCCCAGTATCAGTGATTTTCCCGATAGAAACAAAGTGCTATGGTGAGCTGAGGTGGCCAATGCTGGCTATTAGGAAGGAAGCTGTGTTAGTGGCAATCATTTTTTTCTGATACAACCTGCTTATATTATTATAGGATTAGGTCTGTATACAGCAAACTCCACATTGATTCCACTGCCACTGACTCCTAAGGCAGGGTTTCAAAGAGAAATACCATCTTGGGTGATTATAAGACAGAATGTATTTGAAAGTACTGGTTTATTGTAGTATTCTTGCAATAATCATTAAAATTTGTTATTCTCCTCTCTAGGATATTCAGATCATCACACTCCAGTAAATTGCATATCCAATTGGTCCAACACATCCTCAACTCCTCTCTTCATCTACCACATCCCCACACAACAGCAAGTCCCTTGAGCTCTTACTTCTAAAATTTATCTCAAAGTTATCCTCTTCTATCTCCCTCCTCGGTCACCCTCATGATGCAAACGGCCATCTTCTCTCACATGATCATGAGAACAGCCTACCTCTTTCTGAAGCCCTGTTATATTAATCCATGTACCACAGGACAATCTATAATAGGAAACAACTCCGTGTCCTTGGAAAATCCAGTTTGCCTTGGATTTTCTTGATTATAGCCATGAAAGTCCCATATCACAGGAACCCTCTCATTCCCAGGCAATCCAAGATGGCTAGTCACTCCAGTCTATGGTGAACTTTTTATAAAATAGGTAAAAGCATGTCATTGTGGTGGTTGAATGAATCATGCCCCCCATTCTTCACCTTTCCCTGGAAGCACACCCATTGCCATGTGCCCTTACAATTTCTTCCACTAGAGGCCATTAGTCCCAACGAGCCAGAGGTTAGCAGATATGATGTACAGAGACTTGAAACCTGCTTGAGGTTAGGCTTGCTCTTGTGCACGTTGGCCATTTCCCTGTGGAGCTATTCCCCATTGGTCCAAGGAAGATATGAAACACCTGATGTGGACTTGGACCCAACCAGAAGCCTGCAGCCACACCCAGTGGGGCCCTGAATGAGCCAAAATGCAAACATTCAAGGAAGAACAAATGACTCACTGAGTTTCATAGTGGCTTGATATCTAGTGTTGTTTAGATGCTTAACTGATAAGGATTTTATAAAATTCTTTCAGCCGTTCTCCATTTCAGTTAGAGTAAAATCCAAACTGCTTACCTAGGCTTACAAAAATCTGCATCTCAGATCTCACCCCACTGTCCTCCTCCAAACATCAATCTCACTGGTCTGTTTTCTGTTTTCCAAACTGACAAAGCTGTCCAGCTCAGGATGGCCCCATCCGTCACCTCTACTGGAACACCTTACTCCCCATTCTCCTCATGACTGGTTTCTTCCGTTCTTACATATTTACTTAAAATCACCCCTCAAAGAAGACTTCTGGACCATCCTTAGTCTTCCAGGACTACCACTCATTTGTTTCTGTCACAAAACTCACAATCCGTAAATTGTTTGCTAATTTGTTTTTTCTCTGTATCCCTGCAAACTTCACGTATGGTAAATATGTTCTCAGTAAGTTGCTGAATATCAATTGAGTGGTGCCCAATGGTCCAGAAAATCTGTTAATCTGATACTCTCCTGGTTTTAAGTGTAAAAGATTTTTATTACTGAAAACAGAAAGTGAAAACCGATAAGACAGTAGAACTATAGATGATGTTTATCAGTCATTGATATCGTTTTAAATTAAAAGTTGAAAAGGGATTTAACAGGGAAAAAACATTAGCCGAATGTTAAATTTATAAAAACCAGAAAGAATTATACCAGACTTTTAGATGTACTGCTCTTTCCAAATGAATAGTACTTAATATCAAACTCCTGTAACAGAGTCCTACACTACCAGCACCAAAATTATTGTGCTTAAATCAAAGGAAGCTGAACAAATAATAAGTTGCTTGGTCTTATGAAACTACAAGACTTTTACTCACAGAAGTTAAAACAGAAACAATGAAAATATCAGTCTCTATCATTAGAGATCCATACTATTGGTCAAGTGGAAAATTTCAGTAATCCACTTTCTTCAGGGACTTCAGTGTTCACAAAAGACCCCTTTTAAACTCTAACCACTGTGAAGTTCAAAGGCATTGAATCATGACAGTGGATGCTTCTATATTGAGAATATTTCTGTAATGGGAAACACAAAAAAGACCTAGTTGCTTGTTCAGCAAATGGGTGCTGCTTATGGTATTCGTGGTAGGGGCAGAAAAGACACCAGAACGCTTGAGAGTCTGAACCAACAAAATCAAGAGATCCAAGAGACAGGATGCCAGACAGGTCTCAAGCAGGAAGGGAGCCTGCCTTAGTTGGGACTAAGTTTTAGGAATCAAAAGGATGGGCACACATGGATCAGAGTCCCTGGGTGAGGGCAAGCAGCTTCTTGAGTATGGCTATAGATGCTAGAGGCCCTAATTCCGTGGCTTTGGGCTCAGTGGTAAAGGTCTTTGACTGATTTTCTATCATTCAGAAAGTCTCTATATTTTTTTTTCCTGGAATTTGTAAAGCACACTGATAGAGCTACTAAAGGTATGACTCAGGGTCCACCTTGCTTCTGAAGAATCCTCTTCGAGGATTCTTCTATGAACTACATGATGACTTTCCTCTAAAATGTCTTAGGAGGATTCTATGAGACAAAACAGACAAAGCACTTAACAGCATTTATTAAACATACATCATGTTCTCAAGACAATGTTAGCTGATATATTTCCCACCACTATATCTATCTGCTGACTGCATGAGTAAAGGAAAGTCTCAGCCTCTGCTTAAGTGTGCTCTTCTGCTTGAAAAGGGGGGGACAAGAGTGTACAGTAAACAAATGTGTCTTCTAAGACATCAATTAGGATGACAGATATGAACATTCCAGTGACAAAACAACAACAACACACCATTTCATTTTGTAAATGGACCCACTGATATTCTGGTTTATACATCATTCTCATGAGTTTTGTTGCTAAGTATCTAAACTCTTTAGTCTGATGAATTCTGATTAAATACCCAAAAGCTTCCTAACCTGCAAAGGCAAAAAGCAATTTGGGGGTTGCTCAAAGTAGTATTGGTTTGAGGGGTTGTCCACAGAATGCTATCTGGGAAGGCGGCCATTTACACTCCCCTCACGCAGCATGCTTCTCTTTCCCACCGGTAATGACCTTGCTGATGCCTCCGTTCATGACTTCCCACCTTTCTGCCATGGCCCATGGGGCTGCTACGCCCTTAAGTTTTGCCCTCTCCCAAAATAATGAATACTGTTATGCTGAAAATAAAAAATAAATTAAAAAAAAAAAAGTTTTGCCCTCTCCCGAGATGGAGCTTAAGGACATGACACAATGGCAGTGGAAAAAAAAAATAAAAATAAAATACATGCAATAAATAGCAATACAAATAAATACAATAAAAAGTAAAACAAAGGGCACAATGAATAAATGTATGGCTATGGTGAAAACCTAAAACAAACAAACAAAAAAAAAAACAGAACAAAACAAAACAAAAACAACCGAGAAGTCCCTCTTGGCCACTGTTACCCTAGATGGAAGGTCCCTTGCGGTGTCTATTCTCTTACTGATTTTTCCAATTTGTAGCCATTTATGGAATGCATAATATGTCTGAGGTACCAGAATTGCAAAGATGAATGGAAAGCAGCCCTGGGTCTGGAACAGAGATGCAAACTTTGTCCCATGCGAGCATTTTACTCCCCACTCCTGTGGTCATTTCTAATACTGTCAGGAAGGCCCGTTCATCACCTGTCCATCCTTCACTTAATAGCTGCATGAATTAATGGGATAATACTTATAGCTATCATATTCTGTCCTACTAAACAGGCTTCATATGAAAGACAGTTGTTCTCAAAATGTCATCCTCAGGGATATCTTGGTAGCTCCATCCATTAACTGTCCACTCTTGATTTTGGCTCGGGTCATAATCTCAGGGTAGTGAGATCAAGCCCTGCATCAGGCTCTGCACTGACAGTGGAGCCTACTTAAGATTCTCCTCTCCTCTCCTTCTGCCCTCTGCCCCCCCCCACCCTGCTTGTATGTGCACTCTCTCTCTCAAAAAAAAAGGGAAAGAAAAAACAAATTTGTCATCTTTAAAGTTACTCTTTTTGTAACATGACCACATACTTTATTATTTAAAAAGAGACAGTTATGAGAGTGGCACTGCTATTAGGATTTCTATATAGTATTACTATTAATAACAGTTCTGGAATAACAGACATATCTATGTCTGTCCTAAGCAGACCAATAGGGATAGTCATCTGTGCTTAGAGACATGTATGAAAATTTTAAAAAGATGATTCTATCCTGGTTTATGGGAATACATGTTATCTATTTCCTAAATGAAAAGTATTTTATGAAAGGAAGGACCACAACTATCTTGTAAGGAATAGGTTTCTTCTGGGATACAGACCCCACATGTCAAATTACAGCTACTACCCCCACCCTGTGCACACTGATGTGCATATCACTTACCATAGCAGCAGAAACCATGGCAATATGACAACATCTGAACTGTTGGTGGGATGTAAATTTGGTGCAGCCATGAAGAAAAACAGTATGGACTTTCCACACAAAACTAAAAGTAGAACGATTATATGGTCCATCAATTCCACTTCTGGGTAATTATATGAAGGAAATGAAAACACTAACTTGAAAAGGTATCTGTGCCCCCATATTTGCCGCAGTACTATTTACAACAGCCAAGATACAAAAAGAACTTAAGTGTCTTTGAATGGATGAATGGATAAAGAATACACACACACACACACACACACACACACACGAACACTATTCAGCCATAAAATAGAAGGAAATGCTGCCATTTGCAATAAAATGGATGGACTTTAAAGGTATTATGCTAAGTGAAATATGTCAAGACAGAGAAAGACAAATACTGTATATTCTCACTTATATGAGGAATCTAAAAAACAACAAAACAAAACAAAGAACTCATAGAAACAGAAAAGAGACCAGTGATTGTCAGAGGCAAGGGATGAAAGGTAGGTAAAATGGGTGAAGGTGGTCAAAAGGACAAATTTCCAGTTATCAGATAAATAAATCATGCAGATATAATGCAGAGTATGCTGACTGTAGCTAATGTTATTATACTTTATCTTTGAAAGTTGGTAGGAAGTAAATCTTAGAAATTCTCCTCACAAGAAAACAAAACAAAACAAAATCTTAATTATGTGTTGGCGATAGATGCTAACCAGATTTAATTTGATGATTATATCCCAATATATACACATAGTGAACCATTAGGTGAAACCAATAAAATGTCCTATGTCCAGTATATCTCAATTCAAATATATAAATGTATATGAAGACAACATCTACTCATGTTTCTTATGAGTCAAGCACTATAGTAAGACCTACGTCACTCCCCCCATCAAACCCATGGGAAGATAATACTGACATCCCATATTTCACAGATGAGGAAATGGAGCCCTACAGAATTTTAAAATGTAGCTAGTAAGGGGTAGAGCAAGGCTTGAAACTAACACTGCCTCCTCCCGAGCCTACCTATTTAAATGCCACCACATGCCTCCCAGAAGATATCACTGAGAGGTGACAGTTAAACTGGACCAAGATGGACAGGTGATAATGATAATGATCCCGGCTACCCATTAGTGAGACTCTGCTAAGCTTTATACATACATGACTTCATTTCACTGCTTTCTCTCTTTTTAAAAATACTTTATTTATTTATTTACTTGAGTGAGACTGAGAGGGCACATGAGCAGGGAGAGAGGCAGAGGAAGAAGGAGCCCTAAGCCTGGAGCCCAACTTAGGGATCAATCTCACAACACTGAGATCATGACAGAACTGAAATCAAAAGTTAGACACTCAACTGAGCCATCCAGGCACCCCTTCATTTCACTTTTATAGCTACCCTAAGAAGCAAGTATTATGAATAAACCCATTTTACAGATGGGGAAATGAAGGATTCTAGAGGTTAAGTCACTTGCCTCCAGCCACACAGTTAGGATGGGGCGAGCTCAGAATGTGAACTTAACACCAACTCCAGAGGAATCACTGAGTTAGAAGGTACTCTGTGGAGGAAAGAACACAGACAAAGGTAGGAAAAAAGTGATATGGCCACACAACAGAAAACAAGCACAAAGAAGGGGACAGTGGGGGAAAGAGAGACCATGTCAAACACAAGTGGCCATATGAGCTTCACCTGAATCCACTGAACAGGGAAGCACAGTAAGGAATTCTGGGAAAGAGGAAAGCTCTGAAGGGATCTGGCTTTTCTCATGTTTATGATGCTTATGTGTAGGTTATCTATAAAGAAAATATATATTTATGTGAAGCTGTTTTTCAGTGCTACATCTAGCACCTGAAGACTGGGAACAGTTTGAGTTTTGCGTATCAAATACTTTCAGCACTGTTATTTTTCCCTGTTATCCACATCCCATCTGCTTCTTTCTCCCCATACTGAAGTGACTGGTATATTCCCTCAAATAAAAGCCTGAAGACAAAAAATATCCTAATACTTGGCCCACATTTAATTTGAAAGAACAACAGACTCAACAAATCCCTTAGCTTGTTCAATGTCGAATAAAAGTAATAAAAAAAAAAAACCATAATTGAGGTAGCTTGTTGCTCATCTGGTTTTCATTCTAAGGTAGATCAAGCAATACAGATTTTAAACTTTTTCAATTCATTTCCTAACTTTTTTGTAAGTAACCTAGAAAACTCAAGTGGAGCCTTAGTACTATTTATGAACATCTGTTAAACATTGCCAGCTTCTGTAACAACCACCTTAGGGAATAGCGTAGCATCTTAAAAGCATAATTCCTTAGGTAATATTTATTCTCTTGTACTGTAAAAAAAGAATGGTTTACATTTTCTTTCAAAATTATACAACTTTTGATTTCATATATACCACCATCTCCCATCAACCAACAGCACAAGAGTAATATATTCATTTTCAAATCAGCTGGCAAGCTGTACACTAAATATAGTTTAACACTTGGGTAGTATTGCAAAATCACTGAGCATTTTTATTTTTGATCCACTGTTGATGTTTTTCATAACGGTTATTATATTCTTTTTATTATACCTCAGAACATGTGCTCATTCAGACCAAAAATAAAGGAAGAAAATAAGAAAGAAAATTGGGGAGTGCCTCATTTGTAGAAGGCATGTGCTACATTTCCATGTTTTTTTTTTAATCTAAATCATTCCTTGAAGTATGTGTTCTTATCCTCGAATTTACAGTCAAGTCCGTATGGCTGAAGTAATCAAAACAGAGCCGGAGGGGAGAGGTCTGTTCTGACTGCACAGGCCAGGTTCAGTCTAAGCCAGGAAGCAGAGGGACAATTTTCCTCCAAATTCTAAATGCTGCAGAGAATGCTACGTGATCACCAAATCCATTCCCCTTCCTAAGTGTGCCTTGAGACTCCACCTCCCAGTCTCTCTTCCCACTCTTCACTGTGATTGCTTGAGGAACTTTAGCCAAAACAATGGGAGCTGAAACAACGTGGTCCATGCAAAATCCCGACATGGAACTGGTCATGCTCTTCTCACCTGTTAAGTGGCGGGAGCGAACACAATTGCCAGGTCATGTCTGGGAACCACGTGGTAAAGAGAGCAGGGCAGAATGACAGGAGGCTCGATCTGTGAGTTGGCACTTAGAGGCAAACCGAGAAGACCACGATGGACTTCTACATGATTAAGAAATAATCCCTTTATTGTATAAAACTAATGGGAATTTGACAATTTATGGGTTACAGGAGCTAGCATCATCTAAGATGCTGAAACAGAAAAAAATAATCCAACTAAATCACAATAAGAAATAACATAGCTAATCTGGGAATTACCATAGAACCATTAAAACAGTGTTTGTTTGTTTAAAAGAAAATAAAAACTTAAAACTTGGGTTAGGTTCATGGTATAATGTACAAAAACTGTATGCACTGTATGTTTCCAAACTTTAAAACAAACACTGTCTCTCAATTATGTTTATGTGTGTATGTACACAGGAATTAATGTTGCTGGCTAAATGAATGAATGAGTGCATAAGAAAAATGGAGGGAAATATATTAATATTAAGGCAGGTTCCCTCTGGATAACAGGGTGTGAGGAGGTTTTTATATCTTTGTACTTTCCTGTATTTTTTTAAATCAAAATAATTGAGCACATTATTTTTATAATTAGAAGAGATTTGTCTGTTTACATGTAAGATTTCATTAAAAAGGCCACTATATCTAGACAGACAGATTATACAGAGCTAGTTCCTATGCCCACTTAGCCCAGGCAAAGCTGTTCCACACTTACGACCCTATAAACCACACTCTGGACATTCAGAGCTACCAAGCTGTACACTGGGTGAGTGAGAGACCCCAGGGAACAATAATTCACAGGAAAATCTTGGAAAATGAGACCATGTGGCAACATAACTTCTTTGTTCATTTACAATGAGGTAGCTCTAAGAAACAAGTTAATAAATAACTCTATTAACGACACACTGAGAAAACAGAAAGTGAAATTATGTCAGTTACCGTGGATACACAATCATGGGCATGTGGAGATCTGATGCTATTCAGAAACAGTCCCTAAAAGAAAACCTTTTCCTCTGGTTTAAATGAAGATTACATGAGATCATACTTACTGAAGGCTCAACATGATGCCAGGCACATGGCAAGAGGCCAGAGGTTAAATGACATCACTATTATTGTGTACTGGTTAATATGTGAGGAGAATAATTAATCCTTGCTTGACTATACTGCCAATATTCAAGTTGAGGCATTGACTTTCAAAGTGCCATTCTCATTAGTTTCTCAGGAAACTGAGAAGAAACCATATGCACTTCCACAAAGCCTGCCTGCTCACAGCCTGTCTTATGCACTCTAGAGGCCTCCTGCTGCTTCTACTCAGTGAACATCACAGGACAATTAGGGAAAAGATGCTCTAGCACAGAGAAATTCTAAGGAGATGACCAGAGAAGTCCATGTATATTTGCAGACTCAAGAAGAAAAGGGACATTTTATAAAACAGGGCATCTTTTTGGAAAAATATGTATAATAGAAAATAATACTAAAAGCTACAAATTGTTGAATGGGTTCCTCTCTTCATAAAGACAGTTAAGGAAAGCCTTTAATGTCAATTAAAGTGTTTCTTTACTGATCATAAGTAAACATGACTATGAGCAAGTGATCATTTTCTGAGTAACAATAATATTTATTGAGCATTTATTATGTCTCAGGATCTGCTAAGCACTTTTTGTCTGGATGAGTTAAAGAGTTCTAGCAGAAGGCAAAAAAAATTAACTGAAATAAGTATGACATAAACTGCAGAAAATATATTGGGGAGGTGCACCTAGGAGATAGGAGAATCAGTCTCAGAAAATAGGAAGGCATCAAAGGGGTCTAGCAGTCAAATCTCACCATGGAAACCACCTATCTCATGAGGACACCACCATGACTCCTAGAAAGCAGACACTGATTCAAACTCTGATGGGCCACACATGCCATGACTCTTGTTCCTTTGCAGTCCTGATTTCACATTCAAAAAAACGGACAGCAGATATGAAGGTAAAATGGAAGACTTACTACACAGAAATCAATGTTATCCTCACCTGTCCTTATAAGACAATCGTGACCATCATCTCAGCACAAAGGACATGAGATCTTTTGCAAAATCTTCACCATATAATGTGATATGGCAAAGCCACAAAATCAAGGTTTGCCATGTATTTAATTGCCTATAGGATTAATAGTGCATGTCAATCAGTAGTCAATGGGCAGCAGTTTCCTTTTTATATAAAATACAATTCCTTAATGCTGTAAGTAATTCACCAGGCTTTAGGATGTGATTATATAAAATTCAAAGAATAAGTTATCATATTGACAAATGGAAACATGTTGTAGCTGAAAGCAATCCAAAGTTAACCAAGTTCAATAAAAGCTCCTTATCTCCACTTTAGGATGCATGTCATTAGCTCAGAGAAGATTAATTTTCCCATTCATATTTCAATTTCTTTCCTGGCAAAAAATAAAACTATGAGTTTTTGCATTACAATCTTCTTGCTTAATCAAATGTTGAGAGTCTCACATCAACATGATTGGAATAATTAATTACGCAGATTCCTAAAACTAAAAGGTAGTAGTCCTAGATACGTTTCATCTATACTTATATGCAATTACTCCATTAAGACAAGCTTTCAAGTTACACGACAGACACATTGTTTCATTCATCTCTAAAAAGAAGTGAAAGGCAACGTAAAGATTGGTTATGCATACAGTAGGTATTCCTAATTATCTATTGATTATATACATTAAATCTAATCCATAGGGGATGAAAGTGTAATTAATAAACCTTCTGAGAAAATTCTATGCAAGGGGCACGATGCCCTCCTTAAAAAATGATTACAAAAGGTAGTTCATACAAACTGCTGCAGAACTAAATACTATCCACATATTAAAAACTTAATTCACCAAAGCAGATATACTCTCTCAATCAGACATAAGTCTATTTTCTATGCAAGAAAATGAGACTCTCACTCAATATCTTATCATTATGAATTGTGTTTCACAAAAAGGTTTGAATTACCCATTTCAAACAAATGCTCAAATGAACACGCTTTCCATAACTATATGGCAAAACATTCTACTGCCCAAAGAGATACAACAAAATGAATCATTAAGAAAATATCTGCAGATTACACAGTTTCTATAAATTGTGCCTTAGAACCTGCCACATCTAGTTTTAATTCAATCTTCTAATTTTATTAATATGCATTTTCCAACTTCAACATGCTGACTCACACATAACAATCTCCCAAGAATATCATCATTGAGTTAGCAAAGAGGAAACTGCTTGGGGAGGAGATTAAATCTAATCTAGCTGGGTAGAATCCTATCTTTGTCATTTATTAGCTGTACAACTTTGGCAAGTTTTTAACCTTACCCCTACCTATCTCCTTGCTTAGCAAAATAACAACACTATACTAACAGTGGCAATATTTAGGGAAGGAATGGAAGATGGTGTCAAAGGAAGAGGTTTCTAGGCTTGTGTTGATCCACAAAAACAACTAGATAATTATTATATCATCCTAAATACCACAAGAATCTATTTGAGGACCGGCAGAACAAACTCCACAACTGAGGGTAGAAAGGAGGCCACACCGAGGAGGGTAGGACTTGCAGAGACACTGCCTGGGAGAGAAATAGATTGTGACCACTGTGGAGGGGAGCCGTAGCTGCAGAGGGGGCAAGAAATAGACTAGGACACAGCAGAACACACAGGGAAGGCGGATCCCTTAGGAAATTAGCTTGAGAGAGCTAATTTGGATGAGAAAGCCCAAATTTCATGGGTGCTTTCAACCAGTGGGGCTTGAAGCCTAGAATTTTGAAGGTCAGCATGCTTGACTCTGAGATAGCTCATAGGACATTGGGGGCTGCTCCTGGAGAAGGGGCCAGGCAAACAGACCACAGACACACAGCATGGGAACAGCGATCTGAAGGGCACCTGGAGCACACATTGGGGAGGTTAATTCTTCATCTTAGAGCATGCCCCAGAGGGGCAGCATTTGTGGAGAGACTCCTCTGAAAACAGGGGAGCCGGTGGGTGCCATCTTCCTCCCCCACTCCTCAGCATAAGCACAGGGCCACCTGTGGGAACAGCACAGTGCAAACACTTGCTACTAACCTTGCTTGCACCAAGCCCTGGCCATGCTCCCCTGCCCATAGCCCTGCATTCTAGCAGAACCGCCCTTCCTGGTCTGCCCTCCCCAATGCAGCAGGCCCCCTCCTTAGAAGACTGTCACAAACCCCTGCCCACAATGAATCTCCCAACCCAGGAGGTTTGCAGAACCTTGGTTCTGGTGGCAACAACAACAGGTCTCATTTCAGATGCAGACCACAGCACACCTAGTTAAAACTTACCACATTCAGGCCAAGGACCAAACACTGCCCACAACAGGCAAAAAAGAGTCTCTGCGGACAACTGGACTAGAGAATAAAGCAGCGAGAACAAAACAGCAGAGAACACACAGCACATGTTGGAGAAACTTCCAGAAGCTCCAGACCGTCAGAAACAGGAGACACTATATGACAAGGCACTATGGATATCATCCTCACAAGACCATTACCCTCAGGAAAAGGTGAAGTAGCTGACATTCTTAACACAGTGAAATAGGCACAGAGACTTAGAGGATATAAGAAGACAGAGAAATCTATCCCAAAAGAAGAACAGGACAAGACCATAGCCAGAGATCTGTAACAGGCCTGATGAAGAATTTAAAGTAGTGATCACAAGTATACGCCCTGGACTTGAGAAAAGAGTGGAAGACATAAATAAGAACTTAACACAGAGATAAGGAATAACAGCAGAAATAAAGTGAAATGAGAAACACATTTGATGGAATGAACAGTAGGATGGAAGCAGAGGAAAAATTAGTGACCTCAAAGAGTAATGGAAAGTAATCAAGCTGAACAAAAGAGAGAAAAAATAATTATGCAAAACTAGAATAGACTTAGGGAACTCAGGGATACCACTTAAGATAATAACATTTGTATTACAGGAGTCCCAAAGGAGAGAGAGAAAATGGGGGAGAAGTGGATCTGAAAAATTATATAATATATAAAATATATAAAAATAATAGCTGAAAAATTCCCTACTCTGGGGAAGGAAACAGTTACACAAACTTAAGATGCACAGAGAACTCCCATCAAAATCAGCCAAAACAGACCCACATTAGGACATATTGTAATTAAACTGGCAAAATACACTGATACAGAAAAAATTTAAAAGCAGCAAGATAAAAAAAAGAAGAAAAGAAAACAGTAACTTACAAGGGAAACCCAAGGAGATTTTTCAACCAAAAACTTTCTAAGCTAGAAGGAAGTGGAATGATACATTCAAATCGCTAAAGGGGAAAAAAAAAATGTGCAACCAAGAATATCCAGCAAGGCTATCAGTCAGAATAGGAGGAGAGGTAAAGAGTTTCCCAGACAATCAAAAATTAAAGGAATTTATGACTACCAAAGCCAGCCCTACAAGAAATACTAAAGGGATTATTTAAGTGGGAGGGAGAGACCAGAGTGACAGTATAAAGATTGGAAACACAAAAGCAATAAAAATGAATACTTCTGTAAAGAATCAATCAAGGAACTCACAAAATAAAGGGATAAAAAATATGACACTATATACCTAACATGTGGGGAAGAGAGGAATAAAGCAAGGGCTCACACTTAAACAACCATCAACTTAATCTAGACTGCTATATGCAGAAGAGGTTACATACAGACCTAACAGTAACCATATATCAAAAAAACACCAATAAATATGCAAAGAATAAAGGGAAAGAAATCCAAATATATCACTAAAGAAAATCAGCAAGACATGAAAGAGAAAAAAAGAAGGATCAGAGAAATTCTTCAGAAACAACCACCAAATAATAAAATAACATAAAAAAACCTTTCCACTGATTACTTTGAATGTAAATAGATTGAATACTGATGAAAAGACAGCGGGTAACGTAATGGATAAAAAAAGCAAGACTTGTCTCTATGTTCTCTAAAAGAGACTCATTTTAGACCTAAAGATACTTGAAAATTGAAACGAGGGACAGAGAAATATCATGCAAATGGATGTCAATAGAAAGCCAGAGTAGCAATATTTTTATCAGACAAAACAGACATTAAAATAAAGACTGTACAAGAGACAAAGATAGACACTAGATAAAAATAAGGGGGAAATCCAACAAGAGGATATAACAATTGTGCATATTTATGCACCCAACACAGAAGCACCCAAATAGTTAATAAAAACATAAAGGAACAAATTGATAATAATGTAATAATAGTACGGGATTTTAACATTTCACATACATTAATGGACAGATCATCCAAAGAGAAAATCAATAAGGAAACAATGGCTTTGAATGAAACATGGAATGGATGGATTTAACAGATATATTCAGAACATTCCATCATAAAACAGCAGAATACACATTCTTGTCAAGTGCACATGGGACATTCTCCAGACGAGATCACATATTGGTCCATAAAACAACCCTCAACAAATTCAAGAATGAAGTCATACCATGCATCTTTTCTGACTACGATGGTGTGAAACTAGAAGTCAACAACAAGAAAAAATATGAAAAGACCACAAATACATGGAAGTTAAATAACATTCTACTAAACAATGAATGGATCAACCAGGAAATAAAGAAAAAAATTTAAAAGTGCAGGGAAACAAATGAAAATGAAAACACAATGGTGCAAAACCTTTAGGATGCAGCAAAAGCAGATCTAAGAAAGAAGTTTATAGCAACACAGGCCTACCTCAAGAAGCAAAGAAAATCTCAATATACCTTAAAGAAGCTAGAAAAAAAACAACAAACAAAACCCCAAATCAGCAGAAGGAAGGAAATGATAATGGTAAGAGTGGAAATAAATGATATAGAATTTAAAAAATATAATAGATTGATGAAACAGCTAGTTCTTTGAAAAGATCAACAGAATTAATAAACCTTTAGTCAGATTAATCAAAAACCCAAAAAGAGAGAGAACTCAAACAAAACCACAAATGAAAGAGAAAACACAGTAACCAACACCACAGAAATACAAAGGATTATAAGGGAATATTATGGAAAATTACATGCTAACAAACTAGACAATGTAGAAGAAATGGATAAATTCCAAGAAACATATAACCTATGGGGGAAGGAAAAAAAGGAAGAAATAGAAAATGTCAACAGATGGATAACCAGCAAAGTAACTGAATCAGTAACAAAAACAAAACAAAACAACAAAAATAAAAAACAATGAACAAAAGTTCAGAACCAGATGGCTTTAAGGCAAATTCTACCAGAGTTAAAGGAAAGTTAATACTTATTCTTCTCAAACTATTCTAAAAAACAGAAAAGGAAAGAAAATTTCAGAATGCGTTCTATGAAGCCAGCATTATCCTGATACCAAAATCACATAAAGACATCACCACAAAAGAGAACCATAGGCTAATATCCTTGATGAACGCAATTGCAAAAACACTTAATAAAACACTAGCAAACAAACTTCAACAGTACATTTTAAAAAGTCAGTCACCACAATCAAGTGGGATTTATTCCTGAGCTGCAAGGGCAGTTCAATATTCATAAATCAATCAACATGATATATCACATCAACAAGAGAAAGGCTAAGTACCATACGATCATTTAAATAGATGCAGAAAGAGCATCTGACCAACTACAACATCTATTCATGATAAAAAAAAAAAAAAACCCTCAACAAAGTAGCTTTAGAGGGACCATACTTCAACATAAAAAAGGCCATATATGAAAAACCCACAACTATCATCATCATCAATAGGGGAAAACTGAGGGCTTTTCTCCTAAGGTCAGAAATAAGAAAAGGATCTCCACATTCACCACTTCTATTCAACATAGCACTGGAAGTCCTAGCCACAGCAATCAGACAACAAAAAGAAATAAAATGCATTCAAATCAGTAAGGAAGAAGTAAAACTTCCACTATTTGCTGATGATATGATACTATATACAGAAAACCTAAGACTCCACCAAAAAACTACTAGAACTGACACATGAATTCAGTGAAGTTGTAGGACACAATATCAATGTACAGAAATCTGTTGCATTTCTACACACCAATAAAGAAGCAGCAGATAGAGAAGTTAAGAAAACATTCCCATTTATAGTTGCACCAATAAGATACCCAGGAATAAACCTAATCAAAGAGGTCAAAGAGTTACACTCTGAAAAATATAAAACACTGATGAAAGAAATTGGAGACAACACCAAGAAATGGAAAGTTATTCCACATTCATAGATTAGAATAAATATTGTTAAAATGTCTATACTTAAAGAAAAAAGTCTATACTATTCAAAGCAATCTACAAATTTAATGAAATCCCCATCAAAATACCAACAACATTTTTCGCAGAACTTGAACAATTCTAAAATCTGTATGAAATCACAAAAGACACCTTATAGTCAAAATAATCTTTAAAAAGAATAGCAAAGTTGGAGGCATCACAATTCCAGACTTCAAGATACATTACAAAAATATACTGATCAAAATAGTATACTACTGGCACAAAAACAGACACATAGATTAACAGAACAGAGTAGAAAACTCAGAAACGAACCCACAGCTAGATGTTCAGTTAATCTATAACAAAACCGGAAAGAGTATCAAGTGAAAAAAAGATAGATTCTTCAACAAATGGTGTTGGGAAAACTGGACAGCAACATGCAAAAGAATGAAACTAGACTACCATTTTACACCATACACAAAAATAAATCCAAAATGGATTAAAAATCTAAATGTGAGACCTGAAACCATAAAAATCTTAGAAGAGAACATAGGCAGCAACTTCTCTGATGCTGGGCATAGCTATGTCTAGATATAACTTCTGAGGACAGGGAAACACAAAGGCAAAAATAAAACTTTGGAACTACATAAAAATAAAAAGCTTCTACACAGTGAAGAAAACAATCAACAAAACTAAAAGGCAACCTATGAAATGGGAGAAGATACTTGCAAATGACATATCCAATAAAGGGTTAGTATCCAAAATATATAAAGAACTTGACTCAGTACTAGAACACAAATAATCCAAATGAAAAATGGGCAGACATGAATACATATTTTTCCAAAGAAGACATACAGACCAGATACTCATCATCACTTAGCATCAAGGAAATACAAATCAAAACCACAGCGAGTTATAACCTCACACTTGTCAGAGTGGCTAAAACCAAAAACACAAGAAACAACAAGTGTTGCTGAGGATGTGGAGAAAAAGGAATCCTTGTGTGCTGTAGGCGGGAACACAAACTAATGCAGCTACTGTGGAAAACAGTACGGAGGTATCTCAAAAAGTTAAAAATAGAACTACCAGTTGGTCCAGAAGTTGCAGTACTGGGTATTTACCCAAAGAATACAAAAATACTAATTCAAAGGGATACATGCACTCCTTAGTTTACTGCAGCATTACTTACAATACCTAAGATATGGAAGCAGCCCAAGTGTCCATCCATTGACGAATGGATAAAAAAGATGTGGGTGCATGTGCGTGTGCATAGATATAGATGTATAGATAATAGATATATAATGGAATATTATTCACCCATAAAAAAGAATGAAAACTTGTGATTTGCAAGGACATGAATGGAGCTAGAATGTCATCATGCTAATCGATCTAAGTTAGAGAAAGACAAATACTGTATGATCTCACTCATGTGTGGAATTTAAGAAACAAAACAAGTGAGCAAAAGAGGAAAAAAAGAGATAGAGACAAGTCAAGAAATGGACTCTTAATGACAGAGAATAAATTAATGGTTACCAGAGGGGAACGGGCTAAATAGGTGTTGGGATTAAGGGATGAACCCGTCGTGATGAGCAGCAGTTGATGTATGGAAGTGCTGAGTCACTATACCATACACCGGAAGGTAATACAACACTGTATATTAACTAACTGGAATTAAAACAGAAAAATAGGGGGCGCCTGGGTGGCTCAGTGGGTTAAAGCCTCTGCCTTCGGCTCAGGTCATGATCCCAGGGTCCTAGAATCGAGCGACTCCTTCCCTTCCCCTCTCTCTACCTGCCTCTCTGCCTGCTTGTGATCTCTGTCTGTCAAATAAATAACTAAATAATCTTTAAAAAACAAACAAACAGAAAATTAGAGGGGGAAAAAAAGATCACTGGAGGAATCTCAGATGGGTAAGTAGGGGGAGATAAGGAGAGAAAGTCTGAAGCAACTGGGAGATGACAAATTCTATTTGGGCCAGGAGAAGTGGAGAAAGCCGTAAACAGGTGGTCCAGAGGCAACCAGGAATGTGGGTTCAGACACAAAGAAACAGAGAATCCTGGAAATCTTAGGCATGACTAATACTAACAATCGCTTTCAAAATATTTTAAATATATCATTGTATTTCAATATTTCAAACATATCCAAATATGAATAAAGTAGAAAGGTAAACAAATGCATTTCAATCATTTACAAGCTTCTCACATTAAAAAAACGAACTCTCTTAACACATGGTCCACAAAGTACTGATTCTCACATGTCTCTGATTTGTCTATAAATTTGGATCATGACAGCCACGAATCCCTTGGAATCATATGCTGACAATGATGATGATAGCAATAAATTCTTATATCACACTTATCACACGTTAAACATATTATCTTTGTATATAATTTTTGTCCTTTAAAATATAATTGTGGACAGATGTCCCATTTTTAAGGCAATCAGACACACATGTGATCCAGCTTTAATCTTAACATCAAATCTGTTTAGTAAAACTTGTGCTATTGTTTCTTGTCCGTCTTATAGCAATAAGCAGGTCAACACTGCGAAGTTTTGCCAGATTCTTCTTGTTTTGTTCTCGCTAGCCAATCTCAGTGACTTTTATATTTACAATCTACTCGTTCCCTTTGTAACCAACTAAACTTGGCACCATCTCTTCTTCGGATACTTTAAATATTCCCTCTGATCAAATCTGTCTATTATACAACAAAAGCAAGGAGACCTTCCTTCCTCCAAAACTCCTCACTGA
This sequence comes from Mustela lutreola, assembly GCF_030435805.1. Taxonomy (NCBI): domain Eukaryota; kingdom Metazoa; phylum Chordata; class Mammalia; order Carnivora; family Mustelidae; genus Mustela; species Mustela lutreola. Next base: position 35,579,081 of record NC_081291.1, read on the forward strand.
GTAAGAGGATTACTCATTCATTCAGGAAATGAGGGACTTGGGTTAATTCTTAAATTCCCTTTCTGCTCTAAACATGATCAGAGAGGCACTCCCATGGCCATACCTCATCAATGAGTATCACAGGTATGCATGAGTCAAGATAGAGACACAACTGGGTTAATCTCAATCCTTTTATCCACTGATTTTCTTAAAACCCTTGCTCCAGTACCAAAATGGCTTTTTGAAAAGTTTAATGTTTTTAGCTTTAGCTTTACTTCTATTTAAACTTGCTTTATTGCCTGTGTCTTTCCCCTTCCTTCACTGGGGCCCCAGCATATAAATGCCACCTTGTTAAATCCTGCAGAGCAAAAATTCCATCTTACAAGCACAGTACACAATACCCAACCACAAGGCAGTGGCTAAATAAATGCTTATAAAAAAAACCAGTGACTAAGAAGCCAATTAGCTCAGTAAATTCAAATCTCCCTTGAAAATCTGAAAGATAAGCCCTCCGGTGCTGTGCTATGCCTAAATGGGGAGGGGCAGTAATCAGTTGGCTTCCAGAATTCCCTTAGGGACTCTTGGACCTGGAATACTAGTATGTCAGCACATTTGTGGAAATAATGGGGAAAATGAAGACCAAAGACGACTTGAACTTTACATTTCTTTGTTCTCATTACCCATTCCCTAAACCACAGGAGTATAAAACAAAAATGATCCTTTCATGTAAAAAGGCTGGAATACTAACCTTTACTGAGTCTATTCCCACACTGCACAGAGGAGCTCTCATCCAGGTGTAGGTTGAATTTTACTGTTTTTTTTTTTCCCACCATGAAAACCAATTTTGATAGTCTTTGAAAATGAAACCAATTTCCATTTCTTAAACTATAAGTCACTCTCGATTTCTACATTTAGCATCTGAAAATTACAAATTAATTTCCTTCTAGAATGTAAGTTCTAAAAAGAAAGAGGGCTCTCTTACCTTCCATAGCTATAGCCATGGTGCCTAATACATGTGACTAACAATCGATAAATATTTGTTGAAAGGAAGAATAAACATGCATTTCAACCAACACAACACAGGAAGGATCTGGCATATAAGCAAGCACCTGGGGGAACTCTGTAAGGGAGATAAAGAACAACTACTGGCTGAAGTACCTCATTGCTTACTCCTAAAAGAGTTTAGAAAATTGGGAGATTGAAATATGGAGCCTGTCTCTATCTTGCACTCAAAGTTTTGCTACAGCTGCCGGGCAAGGGCAGTTAGCAGATGTTGCATTCTTTATTTCTAGTGGGAAGCAACTGCTCTCCAAGGCTCCAGGCAAAGAATACACATGTACATCCTTCTATTGTCCAGATCTATGTTGTCCAGTATGGTAGCCACTAGCCCCATGTATCCATCGAGCTCCTGAAATGTGGCTAGTGTGACATGAGATGGGCTGGAAATGTAAAATACAAACCAGAATCCTGAAGAGTAGGACAGAAACCAGATGTACACTATCCGACTGATAACTGTTTTACATTAATTACATGTTGAAATAACAGTTTGGATATAGTGGGGCAAACAAAATATATTACTAAAATTAATTTCACCCATTTATTTTTAGTTCTCTTAAAGTGACCTAGAAAACTGTTAAATACTTATGTGGCTCACATTCTATTTCTACTGGTCAGTGCTAAACCAGACTGGCAGTAAAGAGAGTCTATATACCACCAGAAGGAATATTCAGGAAAAAATAGCAGGATCAGATTCCTAATTTCTCAATCTATAATTGGGAAATTAATTAGATTTTCTATCACATAGCAATGAACAGTCCCCCTTAAAGGCTCACGACAGTACTTGAGGAATAACACATTAGCCTTGATTTCTAGATAAGGAAACTGAAGCACAAGAAGAAAAAGGCACTAATACAAAGTTACAGAGCTGGTAAATGGGAGGGCAAAACCCTGACACAAAGCCAGCCTGGCTTCCAAATGCATGTGCTTCTCCTTCTTCTCCTCCAGTCACTGAAGAACTTTCTCCATGTTCTAGAGGCTTCATTCAATAAGGATGCCAAACATCTTTCCTGCCTTCCCCTGCTGTGGCCTTTTCTTTGACACTCGACACCATTCGCCGGTATTTCTCCCAGCCTCTAACCCACAGATAAAGAAAACTAGATGAAAGGGTAGCAGAAAAATTCAGGAAAATTACCAGAGTGACATCCCATACACTGCTATCTCGTAAAAAAGAATCAAGTTTTCCTAATTGGGCTTTTTTAGCCTTTGTAACTCAAAAGCCCACCATCATATCTGTCTTCGTTAGTAATAACCCATGACAAAGAAAATGCACCTACTGGTTCACTGCTACCTGTGAGGTCACTAACTTGGGCAAGTGTGATTTTACCTGTTGTGAATTAACTTACTTAGTTTCTTAGCAGCCTCCAGAGCTTCCTTTGCAGTGTCTGCTACAAAGAATCTTTGAACTCGAACTCCATGGTCAGACATGAGTTTCTTGCTCTGGTATTCCTGCAGATTCAGCCATCTTCGGGGGGTTAATTGAACTGCCTAGAGAAATTGAGAGAGAGAGAGATAAGAACACTTAAAAATAATAAGAAAAATAATAGTCAACACATATAGTCAGTCTTACAGGTACCCTCAAATGACAATCAGCAACACGGGTTTTGTTTAAAAGGGGAATATATATATATATATATATATATATATATATATAAAATTTATGTCTTGTTTTTCTAATCAAAAATGTTAAGGAAAACTACATACTCAACAAATGGATACAGGTTTAAAATGATGATAACTGAATCGGGTCTATTATCTAGCTATCAAGAATGTGTCTATGTCAATATCCTAGTTTTGACACTGACTAAAACTAAATAAGACGTCAACATGAGGGCAGGAGGGGAAGGGTACATAGGACTGTTGCACTTCTTTTGGCGTTTCCTATGAGTCAGTAAGTATTTAAGAATAAAAGGTTATTTTTTAAAAATATTAAGAACTCTATTATATAGGATACGCCTCCCATCATTCCCACCCAAATAAAGGTCAGAGCATTATTTTAATAACTGTGTGCACAACGGGCGCCTGGGTGGCTCAGTGGGTTAAGCCGCTGCCTTCGGCTCAGGTCATGATCTCAGGGTCCTGGGATCGAGTCCCGCATCGGGCTCTCTGCTCGGCAGGGAGCCTGCTTCCTCCTCTCTCTGCCTGCCTCTCTGCCTACTTGTGATCTCTCTCTGTCAAATAAATAAATAAAATCTTTAAAAAAAAAAAAAAATAACTGTGCACATCATTAATCATTGTAAGGTATCTTAGGAATTACTTTTTAACATTTTGAGGCTCAATGGGCCACAGATTAATCCACTTCTTAGTTTTTAATAGAAGTTAGGCACAATCACTATGTCTCTAATAATATTCTCTCTCTCACACACCAAATAGGAGGATTGTAACCTGAAAACAATCATCATTACTTAAACACTTCTTAAACACTGCAACTTGTGTATTAAAGTAACTGTTCAAGCATCATGTAGAGGTGTTTTTCCAATATGAACTATCAGTTTCTAATCTGTGCTGAAAGAAAGTAATCAAAGAGCATAATAACATGAACAAGTAAATTCTTCTCATTTTATTCAGTAAAATCAAAAGTATTCCCGATCAAACTTACACACCCCATTTTTTAAAGGAAAAAGATGAAAAAAAAAAAAAAGAATATATCTAGTTTAATCTCATTTTCAACCATGAGTCATGATGAAAACACAAACACTACTCACAGTGGATAAGAGAACAATGCCATTAATGCATAAACCAAAAAAATCAGTCACAAACTGAATCACAAGATTGGTGGAGGAAAATCACTTGACATACTTCCTACTGGCTTCAATCAATGGCCTTGGTGTATGGCCAGGACAATATCGCACAGACCATTAACAGGCCCACAGGGCTTTACAATATGGAACCATTAGGTTTCAGGACCTCAAATGTGTCCTTAAAATGGCACTTTTTCTGAAATTTCCAAGCTACAATGCACTCAGGATCTCTTCTGGACCAGGGACATTCCAAGAAGGCTCCAGAACACTTACAACTAAACCAGGTTTTACTCAATGTATCTTCAATTTCTTTGTATTTTTAAGAAGAATGTGATGGGTGTTTGGCATATGGAAAATACTCAAATAATACTAGTGGGATGGCCAAATGAATAAACCCTGCCTTTTGTCCTTTTGTTTCCAGCTACAGTTAATTTTTCATTTCCAGAAAGTGGCTTTCTCTAAAAACAGAAAAGTAAAAGTTCTTCAGACCTTTAAAAACAAAACAAAACTACATACTCGTAAAAAACTCAAATTTCAACATAATCGAGCCTAAAGAAATCTCTCTACTCCAGCATTCTGAATACTGGTAATACTATTTTAAATGTTAAAGTTATCTACACTTCTTCTGCAGAAATAAATAACATTTGAGTCAAAATAAATTATCAGACAAGTGATGCTCACATCAGATACTGTACGAGTTATTAACTTCATGATTTGTTAATCTTACTTCTGAATCTTTAAGTCTTGATGAAACATTAGTAATTTGAAAAACACAAAATTTCACACATGAACATACCCATTGACTTAAGAGTCTTAATAACATATCATTTAAGAAAAATTAAAGTTTAAGGCATTTACTAAAAGCTTCCTAAAGAAAGAAAAGATTAAACATTAGATATGTACTATATTCTGGGGCCATTTTTAAAAGGCAGACGGGAAAGGATCAATAGATTAAGTCTATGTTGACTCATCAACTTAGAGCCATTAACAAGAAGAAGGAAAAAACTACAGTTGAAAAGAGCACGTGAGAGACAAAAAACAGCCACTAAAAACAGTGTGGTCTGGTCAATTCCTTTTCATTAAAACACTCGCTGTATTAATTCTGGATATGTTAATACAATCTGCTGCAAACTAATTGCAATTGATCCAGAGACCAGCTTCATAGACATATAATACATATTGACCATTTCTGCATTGACTCAGATGAAAGCCTGCTTAAAGTCTGTTGCTGTTAAATTGAAAACCAACACAGTGAACATAGTTCCAAGCCACTGCAGACACCCAAGCTATCACTCCACAAAGTGATCATTTTACAGAATAATCGTCTACCTTTGTCAAACCTAAGCTCAGAAGAGCAGGGTCTGTGGCTAGGTCTAAAACTTCATCACTTCAACTGCATTTACTAAAAATCTGTGGCATATCCAGAGAGGAAAAGGTTAATTCTACTCTGCATTTTCAGGGGGAAGAAAAAGAGAAGAGAAATTTACTAAGTAAGTAGATGGTGTAAAGTACACTGGAAATGTATCCAAAGCTGAATCATAAAGGCAATAATAAGAATAGTTTCCTCTCCTTATTATAGAGCACGGGCCATGTGCTAGGCATTCTGCTAAGCACACACGTTATCTAATAGCCAAAATCACTGTGAAAAGTGAAATATTACTACTTCTCCTGCAGCTATGATTAGCGCAAACCAACAAATACTGTAGTTATTCTTCCTCCTTCCAGATACTTCCTTGCCTTAGATGAAGTTAGGCACAGCTGTGTAACTAGTTCTGGTCACTGAATCATGAATATACATGGTGTGCAACTCATCTGGACCAACATTTGATTATCAACACTTTCCCCCTAAGTTCTCCCTCTCCCTTTACATGGGGAATGGGAATATTTACGTTGGCAGCTGATCTATCAGTCAGGGGTCACAGTGAAGACAGACACATTCTCACATCCCTCACAATGAATATATAATGAAAAATAATCCCTTGTGGATTTCTAGGCGCTGAGATTCTGGAGAATACTTGTGACTGTGGTAGAACCTAGCCTATCTGTAGCATCCTGATGAATAAAACCATCTTACAAATCAGGAAACCCAAGCTGAGGGTTAAGTCACTGGCCAAAGATCACAGGCAGCTGTCAAGCAGCAAAACTTCTCTAATCCACACTACTGATCTACTGAGTCATACTGTTGGTTCCCTGTGCTTATATTCTGGTCCCACATTCCCAGGGGCGCCCTGATGATAAAGAATGAGACTGGGATAAGTGAGACTTCTCTTCAAAACTTGAGGTCTAAAGGTGGGAAGTAATCTATCTAGGGATCCTCTAGTAAGCCAGAGGGAGGAAGAAAACTAGACTATTTCTCTCCTTTCATACAGATTTTGGCAAAGCATCCGTATCAGGAAGAGCATCGTGTTCTCAAAACAGTTGGGGAAGGTGGGCACCTGGGGTGAGTTCCATCTAGATGTTCATGCTGACCTTTCCATGACTCCCTTCCCTCCCATGTTTCTTCACCAGAGCAAGCACTTCCAAGCTTGGAAGGGAAGTGGGAAACACAACTTAAAAGTATGGCATAAAGATTTAAGGGCCTGTGAGAACAAGGAAGCACAGGCAGAAGAAAAAGAATGAAAAATGAGGGGCAAGACAAAGAAAAACAGGAGATAAAAAGACAATGACTAAGCAGGCAAAAATTCATGAGAAAACTCAAAGCACAAAATTAGACAGCTACATAGAAAAAAATGACACGACCGAGAAATCATCCTTCGCCCCATGGTTTTAAAATTAGAGGTGCAGAGACTACTGAAATAGCAGCACAGGAGGAGAAAAATCAATAGAGGGAGTGGAGAAAATGTCATTGAGCTGGGCGCCCCCCAAAGGGAGACTCGGTGAGCCACATCTGCCCACTGGCTCTCGGCGCCCCCTTGGTCTTTCTGCCGGCAGCCGGATGCTCTCAGCAGTGCTTCTTCACTCAGGAAGGCAGCAGAGGCGAGGCTCAGGAAGAGCTGAAAACCCACTAGGGATTGGGAAAATAGAAATTAAAACTGAAGGTTTCTGATGTCACTGATGAAGGTATGGTGGAACGCACCTCCCCACACGCTCCCCAGACAAAGAGGACACCAGGGCGACCACCTTCAAAACCAATCTGACGGACAGCACTGATGAAAACTAAAACCACCACATGCTCTGAACAGGAACATCTCCTTTTGGGTGCTTAACCTAGCGAAACTTGTGTACCAGGGACATGCACTGGGATCTCATCTATAGTGCTGTGCATAATACAGGATAAAGTCGGAAGGTAACCTAGAGGTCTCCGAAATAGGAAATGGGCTGAATAAACCACAATGTATTCCAACAACAGGAAGCATTTCAAATATCTGTGGCAACACAACAGCACCCAGTATGCGGTCCCCCACATCCTCCGTTCTTTTGTAGGTAGGGTGCCAAAACTTTCAAGCAACGATATACAACCCTCCAGGACACTTTACCCTGGCTGCGAGGTCCTGGGAGCCACTTGTGGAAAGGGTGGAGTCACAGGGACGAAGCAGCCTACATTATTGACTTACTGTACAGACTGCTGCCGTGGCCTTGGAGTCATCAGCCACACATTTCACGAATGAGAAATAAACCTTTGATGTGTTTACCACTGAGATCTTGGGAAGAACTTGTAATCGCCTCATTGACTAGCCTAGACTGATAAGTATGAACGTCTTAACATTGATTGTTCTCCAAGGCACATTACTGAAAGAAAACAGCCAGCTTCTTTCAATATTTAAAGTAGAATAACATTTATATTTCCAACACACGTATTTCCACACACAAAGCAACGTTCTCTATCTTTTCAGAAAAGGGAGAGGTATAAGTGCATGCACAGGGAAAGGTCCAGATGAAGTTCACCTAATGCCAGTAAACTTGAGGAGGGCAGACCAGAAAGATGGCAGTCAAAGGGAGATTTACCCTAATCTATAATTTTTAAGACAATTCTCATAGAAAAACATTCATTTATTATTTGTGCAATGAAAATCAATCTACTCAAAAACAACACTGAGAGGAAGTAATCAAACCCAGGCTTTAACCCAAGCGCACAGCCTGGAGCATCTATTAACTTGTCTGGGAAATGAAGGGCTTGAACCGACACTTCAGTGCAGCAGAATTCTCCAAACGTGGTGTGAAATCAGGCGGGGGAGGGCAAAGGCTTGCATTCTCCGTTACACAGAACGACCACCCCTAATATCAACTCCTGCTGGGAGATAGGAAGAGGCTCTTAAACCTTATTTCAAGCTCTCAACTGCAGTGACGACAGTGGAATACAAACAAGGAATTAGCTGTAAACGCAGAGGAAAATATATTCCCCTCTCGTTGCAAGCATGGCAAGGAAGGCAGATGCTCAGTGGGCTGTGGCAGGCCAAAAGTTGCTATGTGTTTGTTATATTTTAGTTTTTGCCAATGTTATTCTGTATGTAAATTAGCACCCATAAATCTACCTTAGTCACGTTACCTAGGAAATAGTAGGCTTCAAATAAACGTGTTGGTGCACATGCAAAGACAGATATAACTCAATGTGTCTCAATATGGGTACCACAAAATAAAAGATCTGCTTGCTTAAAACAGCCTTTGATGAAGATGCCACTTCACTATCACCCTATTTAAGAGAGTCAGAGGAATCCTGTTTATAAGAGGAAAATGATACTAATAGCAGCATGAATAATTATAATAAAAATAATAGTGCTTTTCTGTTTAACCCTGAATGTGATTCTAACAACTCCTCCTTCGGAAAGACAACATGCTGAAGACACACAAAAAAGCAACACCGTGCTACAAGTCTAAACCTGTGGAGAAGGAAAAAACGCAGTCAGATGTGGAAGAAGTGAAGGAACCTAGGTACTGACACTCTGCTACAGTTTACTCTATGTTCAGGCTAAAGTAGGGGACCTTCATTTGGAGTCACCCTTGGAACTACAACATCTCTTTTATCTAGAACTGGCATGTTCCTGACCCTTCACTGTTTGGGTTACCTCCACTTTGCACAGAGAAAGGAAATGAACTCCCCAATTACTCAGTGCCCTGCGGCTGAGTTCATATGCTCTAGCACGTGCACAGAGACCGTGGTCATTTACAAAAAGAGGAGGAGACTAACAGGCCCTCCTCACAGGCTGCTCTGAGGATTAAATGAGTTAATACGTACAGATCTACTGGAATAGTGCTCAACAGGTCATAAGTACTCAAAAGAATTCTCTGTTGTTGTTATTATTTTTTAAGAATTTATTTAAGGGAGCGCCTGGGTAGCTCAGGGGGTTAAAGCCTCTGCCTCCGGCTCAAGTCATGGTCTCAGGGTTCTGGGATGGAGCCCCAGGCTCTGCTCAGTCGGGAACCTGTTTCCCCCTCTCTCTCTGCCTGCCTGTTTGCCTACACGTGATCTCTGTCTGTTAAATATGTATTTGACAGAGAGAGAGACAGCAAGAAAGGAAACACAAGCAGGGGAGTGGGAGAGGGAGAAACAGGCTTCCCGTGGGGCAGGAAGCCTGATTCGGGGTTCGATCCCAGGACCCCAGGATCATGAGCTGAGCCAAGGTAGACGCTTAAGCACTGAGCCCAACAGGAGTCCCTCTGCTGTCATTATTTAATGTAGAAATACAAAGGGGGAAAGAAAGTATAACATGGAGACACTAAAAAATCCCTAAAATAAAAATAGTAGGTGATCCCATAAATGATAAAGAAGTGCCTACAGTGTCCTGCTGTTCACTTTAAACACATCTGGGAAAGTATTTTTAAACTCTAATGGTGGAATCTCTATACTTAAGTCACTCAATAGCCACAGAAAGGGAAAGGACAGTAATTTATAAAAGAAGGCCTGGACAAAGCTAATTAAAATATGCCATTTGTGCTAAGTGCCTTGACTTTCTGTCTCATTTGAGCCAGGGTACTCCCACCTCACAGATGAGCAAATGCATAGTCTATGGCTACTCAGCCAGGTGAGTGGAGTCAGGATTTGAATCCCAGTCTAAAAAACCCATGAGCTTTCTATTATTCTAAATGATTCTTTTTTATTTTTATTTTTTATTTTTTTGGTGCGAAGGGGCGGGGGTCAGTCTGTGAATCCATATCAATAAAAAGGACTTGGAAGGACCACAAACAAAAACCATACTCCTGACCTAAAAATACAGTGTTCCATTTAAAAGGAGGGAAGACAAGGCAGCAGACAAAGTGAGAGCACTAACGGGGGGCAGGAGGGCCGTCCCGAAACCTTAGTACAGACGTAATGTGCAATTTCACAAGAACAGGAGGCTAGAGAAGCAAAGTCACATTTCCTGATGAAGAGATATAAGAATTAGGCTTTTCTTTCTTTTTTTTTTTTTAAGATTTTATTTATTTGACAGAGAGAGAGAGAAAGAGAGAGATCACAAGTAGGCAGAGAGGCAGGCAGAGAGAGAGGGGGAAGCAGGCTTTCCACCAAGCAGAGAGCCCCATGTGGGGCTCGATCTCAGAACCTTGAGATCATGACCTGAGCCAAAGGCAGAGGCCTAACCCACTGAGTCACCCAGGTGCCCCTATGCTTCTCTTTATAAGAGATCAGACTAGGATCAGATGAGAAGCCTGGGCCACTTCTGCTTCTCTAGCTCTGTGTCTCTGATAGTACCACACCTGCCTGTCTAAGGACCCCACAGTAACGAGGGGGCAGAATCTGTTAAAATATATATAGGGGTGCCTGGGTGGCTCAGCGGGTTAAAGCCTCTGCCTTCGGCTCAGGTCATGATCCCAGGGTCCTGGGATCGAGCCCCACATCGGGCTTTCTGTTCAGTAGGGAACCCGCTTCCTCCTCTCTCTCTGCCTGCTTCCTCCTCTCTCTCTGCCTGCTTCTCTGCCTACTTGTGATCTCTGTCTGTCAAATGAATAAATAAAATCTTTAAAATATATATATATATATAAACAGATTCTATTATATATACATATATATATGTATATATAATATATATTTGTATATTTGTATCTCCTGTCTAACCAGGAAAGAAATGAAAGTTCAACTTTCAAACCATCCAGAAACTGGATCATAGCATTCATGATTAGGATTAATGCTTCTTGACAAAATCTTCTATTTTTAAACCAAAGTGAATTCTAGCTAACATGCAGGAGTGCCATGAAGTTACAGAAACTCTACTATACACTTGACGAGCATTACCCATTTAATTCTCACAACAACCCTACAAGGAAGAAACTGACAAGTCCATTTTACAGATGGGCAAAGTGAGGCTCAGAGAAGCTAAGTGCTGCCAAGACTAACAGAGACACTTAGAGGCAGGGCCATTTTTCAAATGCAGGTGTGCCTGACTCCACAGTCTGCTCTTCAGTGAAACACTAACAGTGAACGCCACCTCCTGCCAGTCCACAAAAGTAGGTCATAAGCAATGACAGAGGCAGGAGGAGAAACTGGGAGCAGTGTATAGATTTCACTACAGAAAGGTACAGAGCTGTCCCGAACATGAGGCTGGAAGGGAAAATGGGAAGCTCTGAATGAGAGAAAGCTTCCTGGATGGGTTTCACTAAGTCAAAAGAATTAAGATTCTCAAAGATACCACTTTCTTCTTTTTATCCTAGGTTCAGCAGAAAAGCAGCTTGTTTTTTTTAAGGAACAAAGAAAGGTAAAACTCTTTGTAGTAAGGACAAATGCCCAAAGGAGAGTTCATTCCATAACTCTGTGCTGCTGCTCTGCCAGCAGCAAGAAAGAAGGGGAGGGGAAAAAAATACAACCTTGATAAACATTAGCATATTAACACAACAGCAGAAACAAATGTATAAAAGGCACTAAAAATACTAAACAGCATCATTTCAAAAATGCCTGCCCGTCCCCTAGTGGAGAGTGTGCCACCTCAACTATGTTGCAGAAGAAAATCACCTTAATTTTATACTGTGAACAGAAGGGGGTGAGATTAATTTACATGAAGAAAGAAAACAAATTTAGAGTAAATATATATACAGCATTTAACTCTTCCTAAGGAAACCGATAGAATCTGTACTTTGCTCATTCACTTGAACAGTTTGCTACTGGGCATTCATAACGTAGTCGTAATATAATGAGGTCTACTGGTCAACAGCAGAGACAAAGTCTTTGCTGCCATAGAGCTCAGGTCCTAGGGGGGGAGGCAGAGAGGAAGACGTGAACACGGAAGTGGAGAATGTACTGACAGAGTGTTAAGTGCTCTGGAGGAAATAACATATACATGAGGAATTACTGAGGCCAAGGGCACACTGTGTGATGGGAGGAGAGGCCACCTGTGCAAAGACCTCAAGATAGAATGGAGAGAGGCATGTGCAGAAAACACAGCCTAGAGAAACCTAGCAGGTGTGGTCCAAGGCCCTGAGGCAGGAAAGGGTTAGCAGGGGCAGGAGCTAGTAGGGAATTGGTCAGAGAGGAGGGGAGAAAGGGGAGCAGAGACCAGACCGTGAAGGGGCGTGGAAGCTGCAGCCCAAAGTTTAAATGTTATTCACTCAGTTTTAAGTGGGGGAGTGAGATCAAGTTCACATTTTGGAAAAGTCACTTTGTTTTCCGTTTAGAGAAGGGAACCCATTATGAGAGCCCAGTTAAACCAGCCCAGAGTCAGCCACCTTTTTCCATAAACAGAAGAACAGAAATAGTAAAGAGGAAAGAGTCAAATAGTAAATCTGGCTTTGAGACCAGAGAGTCTCTGCTGCAACTCCAACTTTGTCGCAAAAGCAGGCAGAAATAATATATAAGAGAATAGCCATGGCTGTGTTCCAGCAACACTTTATTTGCAGAAACAGTTTTGGCAGAGACTAGTTTGCAGACCCTCAACTAAAGAACAGAGAAGAGAGGAGGAAGTAGAACAGAGAAATGAAGGGATTCAGGTATAGTTTGGTGACGAAGCAAAGCCTACTCTTGAACTACATGTGGGCTTTAAGGTAAAGGGGAATCTAGTATTCAATAAAAACACACACACTGACACACACTTGACACAGTTATATAAGCCCAGTGAATTTTATGTACCTGCTAACTATAAAGGAAACATTTCTTTAGCAACAATCTTACCTTGGATTTTTTGGCCCAAACTGGCCTTTGCATCACACTTAATTTTTGAGAGTCCCATCCATCATTCCACCATACAAGAGCTTCTTGGTCTTTGATCTTACAACCATCTTCCATTATTTACTATTAATCCCAGTGGGCAACATACAAACTGCCCTGCTTTGGCCCCATCTTGCTACACTGGCCCATCTGCTGCTACTTTCCAAGGAGAAAACACGAGGCCTCCTTTGATTAAAAAAACACCACATAAGAGGGAAAACAGGAGCGGGGTGGGGGGGGTGGAAGGAGGAGGGAAGGCAGGCGGGCATTAGAATTACTTTTGAGCTGAGGGTAACTGAAAAGCAGACACAAAAAAAACCTCTCTACTCCTTTTTTCCCTCCACCCAAAAAGGCGGGAGATTCTTAATCAGGAGACAAATCTACACTCTTAGTCCAGAGACTAAGTCATAGTCTCTCAAATCTATTAAGCCATAGTGACTTAATCACAGGCGTCACCATAACAAACTTTACTAACACTTATCTTCCATTAGCATCCCCATAGATTTACCTTCCTACAATTTGCTGCCCCTAGAAGTTCAAAGTCCTTTTCCTTTGTCTTAGCACTTCTCTGCAAATTTACTGTTCAAGATGCAACATCAGCCAAAGTTCTGACCACCCCTTTGAGACACAGATGGGTGAGTGTTCCCAGAGATACGTGTACCTGTTAATAAACTTGCTTGTTCTTCTCTTGCTACTCCATCCTTTAGTAGACTAATCTGCAGGACCTCAGTCAGTGAATCTAAGACGAGTAAAGGGAAAAGTGTTTTCCTCATCTACATATACAAATTGTCATATCCAAAGTTTAGAAAGTGACATGTCAAGTTTAGGATAGTAATGCTGTGAGAGAGTCAGAGAAGGCCCTGGGTTTGGGGAAGGAGCACCAAGAGATTTCAACTTTATCAGTTAGACTTTACATGTTTTACTAAAAATGATCTGAGCAAAGACAAGAAAATGGCAATATTTAAAAACTCTTCATACTGGACACACAGATGACTATGACATTAATCTCAACGTTCTGCATTTTCTCTAAATAAAAATAATTATACATTGAGTATAATAAATTTGATAACTACATAGTTCCATAAAGAAGGATTTATTAATCAATAAAATGAAAACAGTAAGGTATGATACATAATTTTAATCAGAAAAAAGTAAGAAAATTAGATCCAGAAGAACCCTGAGATCATGGCACACCAGGCAGCTCATGATGAGTACCTCAGGCCTTGAGGTGTTATTCCACCTTCTACCAAGCTGGCACTCCTTCAACAAGCCAGTGTGAAGCTTAGGCACTGCCATCCACCTGCTTAGGCACTGCCCTTCCTGCACTTTGAAAATGCATCTTTGTAGAACACATGAGCTCAGGGAAGGAGCGGTAGACACTGGCTCTCATCTATGGACTGCCTAAGGCTTCAGCCAAGTGCCTTGGTTTTATGACCATTTTATGTTCACAAAAATCTGGCTTATGGCAAAAGTGAATAACTCTGGAAGTTATGTCCCAAAAATTAGGTCACTGTTTCATCCCACAAAAGTGTGTGTGTGTATACGCATGATTTCTTCAACTCCCTCAAGTGAATCCTACTATCAAAGTCTCTCTGGTAGCAAAAGGGGGGTTTAAGATTCTAAAAATAGTCTCAAGTGTAGTGCTAACCTGAAATCAAATTCAAAAGATACAATAATAGAACAGTTATGAGCTCAACCTTGATCAATCTGAGGCCATTAATTGCTCAGCTAACCCCAGCCATTTTTTTTACACATTTACACGTGCATCGAGCAAACTATTACTCTTACTACTTTTGAATATCAGAAGGGAAAATACTACATATTTTTCCTCAACCACATTCAGTAAAAACATCACCAGTTATGAAAAGACCTACAGGGATGTTTTTCAAGTTCTCAACCTGGATTGAGCTTGTGAAGCATGGCTATTAGTAAAACAGAATACCCAACCTTCCACGATTGCTGGGAGGAAACATACATGTAAAGTATGTGATGGGGCTTTTTCATATATGTGTTCAGCGTAGCCATGACAATGAGTCAAATATGACATCCGAGTGCATCAGATCTAGCTCCTTCATAAAGCCCTACCCCCTTCCTTTCTCCACCCCCTTCAGTTCCCAATTTGTTAGGCCTCCTCAAATTACTCCCAAAAGTCCCATCCAATAAATTCAGGGAAAGCTTTCAAGGGGCAGACTTTATTTCAATCAACCCACTCATGTTCCTTCTAACAATCTAATAGCGCTTAATAGTTCAGGATACATTTGAGTTTAATGGGATTTACCTGATAGAAATAGACTTCTCATCGCTTCTTTATAGTGGCAGTTTTGAGCGACCTAGCTAACTCAATCTCACGGGTTCGCCTGTCACCTTGGCGTGCTGAAGAAATGACTCAGAGAGTAGTAAATGAGTGACCTTTGCTGGAGAAATTCCTGAGACTGTCTCTTTGACATTTTGAAGGTTTGCTGTACAGAATGGTAATTGGTGTCTGCAAGGTTCCAAGTCCACTATTTGTGTTTAGAAATTGATTCCATTCTTGTTGATGAATAAAATATTGCCACTATGAAAAACTAGATCTTAGAATTTTCTATTAAGAAAGGTGACAACATTATAGAGAGTACCCCTTTATTTCCACATTTCCACTGTCAGAATCCCCATTTACAGAAGAAATTACAATCTTGAGTATTAAGTCCCATCACCCTCCCCAGTACTCTACATTTAATGGCCTAGTGATGAAAGAAAACTGAACGCCAAATCTTTCAATTCACATTAGTCATCTCTTCTTGGGCAATAATTTGAGTTTCTTTAGCCTGAGTGGGGGAGTGGGGAGGAAAGAATCACAAAATCTTACTTATATCTGTGCAAGTAAACCACAGAAGTAAAATTCAGGCACGCTTTCAGGAAACTTGGTAACATGAAAATAAAACTTCAAAATAATCCCTGAAAAGAGAATTTATATATAGTGTAGAGTACATGGCATTCACTATCCTCCAGAAAACTTTTGAAAGAATTACTGTCATTCATTTGAAAAGTCCACTGTAATGATAGAAAAATCCAAAAGCATACACAGACAAGAGGACAATCTGACCCTTGCGAAACAGACAATCTGACACTTTATATCCAAGCAGCAAAGAAAATAATATTCTAACAGTAGCATATCCTCTTAAAATTGGGAGATTCAACAAAAGCAAAGCAATCTGAAGAATGTTTAATCCTCATCGTTTTTCTTTTAGGAACCTACAGTGAAATGCTATATGACATTACTACAATTTAACAACTGGTCCAAACCAGAAGCTAACAGAAAAAAATGAGACACAAAAGAGCAAAATATGACATTTGCTCTGTAATGTCCTGATGACAGGTTCAGGAGCTGATAGTGAGAAATGGGCTTAAGAGGGAGAGGTGAAGACTCGAGCTGTCTTTGCCCAGGCCTCTTATGCCAAGTGACCTTTCAACCTTGTTTACTTCATGTTAAACGAGAGTATCAGCCATCACAACCTTAGAAGGTTGTTGGAAAGTGAAATAAAAGATTTCCTTTTTCAATGGGGTCTGAGAGCAAGAAGCAACCCCAGAGGCAAGAAATGCTACCACTGTGGAAATATGGTGTTCCATTACTTTCCAGCTAGCCAGATCCAGCCAGTATCCAATGGCTACCAAAGGATAAATATCTCCTCTCTTGAGGACTTTCTTCTTTGTTTCAATGAAGGCAGACAGTCATCTAAAAATTCAACTCTATAGATTCTGCTACTGTTGAGGCACTAGACCCTCCCAAGACAGAGGAAACACCCCCAAGGAAGTGCTGCCACATTGAAGGTTGAAGAAGTAACCTGACACCTTGTGATCAACCCCCAAGAACAATCCACTGGACACAAAGTATCACATACTCCACAGGGCCAGACATAGTGCCAAGCAGAGGGGGTACAAAAAGGAAGAACTCGAGTTTGGAACAATACATTTAAACAAATTATTCATGGAAGCACTGGGGAAAATAATAAAGAAGGCAGTGGGTGCCTGGGAAACCAGAAATTGAGAGGAATCCCTGAAGAACAGAAGGCAAATAAGAAATAGATTGAAGTAGAATCCCACAGCTAAAAGAGCGCAGGATAGGACTTTACTAAAGGTGGAAATAGCTCTGGTTAAAGCTAGAGACACAGAGGAGAGAAGAGGCACTGACACAACATTAGGAAGACCAGTTTAGAACAGGGTATGCTCCCAGACATAAACAGTAACTGTGGGGCATGGGGGCCCAAGAGATGATACTGTGCCCCAGGTGACCTCTGACACATTGGGGGAAAACCCAGTTAAATGGCACCTACCACATGGCTACACCCTTTGCACCTCTCCCACAGTTACTGATGTTGGGCTGCTCTAAGCTCAGTATCGAGAATTTTTATACAATGGAGGCCCACCAACATCATCAAAGAGAAGCAAACAGAAGAACTAACACCTGAAGAAAAAAGTTCACAGAGGATACAACACAAAACCACTATGAGAAGTACAATAAATCAGAGAGATATGAGAAGACATTATAACCACCAAAAAATTAACTACAAATCTCAAAAGTTTAAAATTGACCACTTAAAGAAAGGGAGAGGCAATGTTAAAAATAGAAGGAATATAATCAGAAAACAAATTTGTGAGCTAGAAATTAAAGAAGGAAGGTTCATGGTCACATATTTGGGAAATACATAGCTTTGCTTTCCTTAGAGATTCTCAATACACGTCTTATTAAAGGTCCTGAGAAGTCCAACCATTAAAAGAAAAAAAAAATCAATGTAACCATATTTTATATGGTTTTCCCACACTTGGGCCCTATTAATGATGTGCTGGCTATTAACCATTATTATTATTATTATTATTATTATTATCAGCTCCAAAACCTCTCTTCTAGGTGCTCACCGCTTGGTGGGCTGAAACTCTGCAAATTACTTTCTCCTTTGCCAGCTGGCTTCCTACTAGGTTGCACTAATGTGGGGCACCACTGAGAGACTAACAGGCTGGAGGACAGAGAAAGTATCTGCTCCTTCTGGTTTGCCTGGTGTTCTGGCATCAGAGTCCCAGCCCCAGCTCTTCGACCTAACGAGGAGCAGTTGCTTCCAAGAGCAGTTAGGTGCAGTTAATAGGTTCTGCCAGCATTCCCCAATCAGCCTCAGAGCCATGGGAACCAGCCATGCAGTGCCTCTGCCTCCCTTAATGCTCTAGGTTCCTACTCTGCAGGATGCCCCCTTCCATGTTTCCAAGCTCTACCAGAGTCCCAACTGTTTCCATTTTTTCCAGGCATGGTAGCTACTCCCTGTGGTTACATGCTCTGCTTAAGTCAGAGTCTTTTTGCCCTTCCAGTACTTCTTAATCAACTCTCTAGGTTAAATTATCCCTGTTAAAATAACTAGTGAAGTTTCCTTATTTCTGACTAGATCGAAATGATCAAAGCAGGAGTAGAAAGGAATGCATGAATACAGAGCATTTGGTCAGTGCTTCTCCCTGTTTCATACATTCTAACCTGTAACTAATATTATATACTTTCAGAGTTAGGACACCACCTCCATCCAGCAAACACTTGTTTTTTCAAGGACGAATGCCCAACACCTAAAGCACTGCAAGACATGCAGTAGGTACTCACTTCAGTTTTTTACTGAATGAATGCATGTATGAACGTACAACATGGACGAAGGTAGACCTGCCCCCAGAGTCTCTCAGGATGACAGCTGGAAGGGATATTTTGATAAGTTATTTGGGGCAAATGGATGAGACACCCAAAAGGGCGTGGTGAATCAGCCACAGAGGGTCCCTAAACTCGCACAGAAGAGAAGGTAGTCTAGTTGACTACAGGGCTTTCTGAGGAGTGGAATTACAAGTCTGGGGACAGCGTGAACTCTTACCCACAACACAGCGTCAGGGGAGAGGCTGAGAGGGAAAGAGAAAAGAAGGAACAAGAGACACACTTCACAAGATAGTCTGAGGTAGGCTGTCACGGGTTTGCCTAGCCTCAACATTTCCCCTCAGCATAATCTGCTTCACTGACGCTTTGGCATAAGAACATTCTTTCTGTCAAGTATAAAGAGATACTGAGCCCTACAGTAAGTTATGCGCTGGACATGTCTATGTTTCCTAATATCAAACATATGTCATTCTTCACCAACTCCAGATGTCCAGCAACTCAACTCTGTCGCTAACTCCCAGAGTCAGCGCAGACCTCAGTTTAAGAGCTTGGCCTCGCAAGATGACCCCCACTTCAGACAACAGCTGCAAATGAGGTTCTTTGCCTACCCACACTTCTTCCCAGCCAACTACAAATGCAGAGATTCCTATGAACCCCTCCTCAAGTTCAGTAGTTCATTAAGATAACTCCTAGAACTCAGGAAAGCATTTCACTTGCTACTAACAAAGGTATAATTCAGCAACAGCCCAATGTGAGAGATAGAGAAGGCAAAATACAGGGTAGTAGCACAGAGCTGCTTTACCCTCTCTGGACATACCACCCTAAGGCAGCACTGAGATGAGTTCACCAAACTTGAAGCTCCCCTAATCTCCTTGTTTCAGAGTTTTATTTGAGGTTTCATTACACAGGAATGACTGACTACATGACTGCCCACTGCTGATTGAACACCATCATCTCCAGGCCCCCACCCATACCCAGGGATGGGGTGAGGGAGGGGACTGAAATCTCCAATCTTCTAAACTCCCCCAGTCAATCCCTAGAAACCACCTAAGGTGTTTAGAGAGCATATACTCAGGTGTGGGTAAAGGGGCTTGTTACAAATAACAAAAGACATTCCTACTACTCAGGAAATTCCAAAGGTTTTGGGGCTTTCTGTCAAAGACCAAATGCATATTTTGTTATTGTGCCTTGCATCATGTGATAGAAAAGTATCCTGTAATCCTAAAGACACAAAAGGTGAGTGTTATGATACAGACATGAAATGCGTCTTGTGCTTGTTAAAAAAGGATTTAGAGTACTGTAACTGCATAAAGCACAAAGCCCCATTTATTATAAAGAAGTGAAACCAATTTTATGAAGCCACATGAAAAATCTCTCCTAATTACCTGTTCTACATATTTCAAATAAGTGTTAATACGAATTCTAATTGCACTGTATTGCTTATATTATTTGTAAGAAACATAAAGTCCTTAGTTACAAATGTATTAAGAACAGAGCTAGAGAAAATCATGTTGTCAAAAAGAAAACCACAGGTCCAAAATGGCATTACTCGGGCCAGACCAAGTCACCAAACCAGGGCTTAATACCTAACCTAACTATAGTTTCAATCTACTCCAGAGTAAGTCTTAACCTGTCAATCAGGCATTTTCTGTGTCTGCTTTTTTTCTTTTTTTCTTTTTTTTAAATCAGGCATTTTCTGAAAAGCACCAATTACAAAATCTGTCACATGGACCATCTCCATCCTCCAAAGGAAGATGAGGTATTTTGCATAAAAAAGACCTCCTATCCTTTGCCACTAAAGGACTGAGATCTTGCCTGAAACAATCCTTTCTTTTCTTTTGCTTCTAATTTTCTTGCCCTCCCTTCTTCCCATAATAAATTCCATTTTGGACATCTTTTAGGAGGACACAGCTTTTTTCTAGATATAGAAATAAATAGCTGGCTGCCCAATTCATGGATCAATTAATAAAGCCAATTAGATCTTCAAATTTACTTGACTGACTTGAGTTTTTTTTAACAATGTAAAATGTACACATTGGTGATTCGGTTACCTAAAAAGATAAAATACTGATAGCCAAAAACATGAAACATAGAATACCATCAATTCCCTGTCTTTGGAAAACCCTTAGAATGAAAAGTTATTGACATGAACGTTACAAGCGTTTAATGACAGTGACTGTGCAGGATAAACAGCCTAAATGTGGTTTGGTAGCATGGTGTCAAGCTAAATGTCCATTCATTTGATAAGCCTTTCTTGAATTTTTACATATTTGACTCTAAGTATCTGACATATTAAGATAAATGGCAGTCTCTGTTCTCGAGGCATTCCTGGAGGCAAGGATGAAAGATGCACAGCACTTGTGCCAGTCTTCTCTGAAGGTGAACTTATGACAGACATCACTAATCCATTGCCCTCACTGACCCAAAGAATAGACTTCACCTCGAAATCCTCAGCACACAGAGCTTCGCTGGATCCCATCAATACAAATTGAAATGCCAGGTAAAACCTACTTGCCTGGTGCCTTCATCCACTCCTGCTGTTATAACAAACCACCACAGATTGGGAGGCTTAAACAAGAGACATTTATTTCTCATAGTTCTGGAGCCTGACTGCCAGCATGGTTGGGTTCTGGCAAGAACTCTCTTCCCAGCTTCTAGACAACCGCCTTCTTGCTGAGAAAAGGAGCCTCTCTCTACTTATAAGGCCACTAATCCCATTCATGAGGGCTTTATCTTCATGACTTAGTTTCTGTCCAGGGGCCCAATTCAAATACCATCACACTGGGTATTAGGCCTTTAACATAAGACTTTGGGGGAAACATAAACACTCAGTCTGTAGCACCTAGAACACTAAGTCTTAATCAACTTATACAGTGCGAAGGCTTTAGTATTCTGTCTCCCCATGTATGCACTGTCTGTAGCTGGTCTGGGACTACAACCACAAAGCAGTCACAATAGAGACCAGATGGCTGCAAAACCTAAAACATCTACTATCTGGTCTTTTAAGAAAACGTTTGCTGACCCCTGTCCTATATTTGAGAGATGGGGAAAAAGTCCTTCAGAGTCCAGAAAAGGAACCTGCATCCTTATGCCTTCCCACATCAGCACTGAGAGTCCCACAGGAGAGATTTCTTCCTCAGTAGCTAAGTAGCTTCCCAGTGTAGATAAAACAAGACATTGCTTTAAGTCAAAAGAACCTGTGGATTTTGATGAGCCTCTCTGACTGTCATCAGCCTGCCAGCAATGCCTCTTCTCAGCAGTCCAGATCATGGGAGAAGAGGATGAAGCCCTGGTCTACTTCAAGAGGCACAAGGGAAGGGAGGAGAAGATGCTGGTTATGCTATTTTATTCCCCAACTGAAAAGATGCAAAATAGCCCAGGGATTAAGTCAGGCTGTGATTCCATGAAAGGAAATAAAGATGGGAAATTTCACCCAGGGATTATCAAATCCAAGTTTTCAGCACATGTTCTGCACACTGCCACACACACATGGCTTACGTGAGAACAGTTCCTTCTCTGAATTATGAAAGTGAAAGCAGCATGAGAAGCTCCAGACTGTGAATTTCATTTTCCTAAGCCATTCCATGGCAATTCCAGAAGTGCTCCTTCTCCTCACACTAGTATCATTTTTATTATCAGACTATCTCGGGAGTAGACACTAATTTTTACAAATCCTCATCTATTTTAAGTGCTGAAAAGACTGTGTCCCATTTACTGATGGAGAAAGAAGACTATGAGTGCACTTCCCTAGCCCCCTCCCATCAATGAATGGGATGAATGACCAGCAGTAGACCCTGAAACAGCAACACCAGCTTTTTCCCGTATAACACCTGCCTATCTCAGGTTACCAGATAAAGAGCCTTTAAAAAGTCTGTTCACATTTATAGGTGTAACTTAAAAAATAAACCATATGTACACACACCTCACCCAAAACTGGGAGGAGTGTTTTCTTCGTGGGAAAGGCATGCAGTGGGAGAGATGTCGTTTTTACTTATGTATCTTTTAGAATTTTGTACCAAGGCCATACATTACCTTTGCAAATAAATAGTTTTCTTGGGAAAACCTTTCCGGATTCCCTAAATCAGCGGTCAGCAAACTATAGTAACTGGGCACATTTGACCACTTGCCTATTTTTATAAAGAAAGTTTTACTGGAACACAGGCACACCTATTATCCATTTACATTTTGTCTGGCGCAGCTTTCACACTGTAATGTCAGAGTGGTTACAACAGAAAATGTATGGCCCAGAAGCCTAAAATATTTACTCTATGGTTCTGTACAGAAAGTTTGCTGACCCTCACCAAAACCCATATTGGCACTCCCCTCCCAAGCTAACTGTTCTCACTTATAGTCCATCATATGCCCTCACGGCATCTCTCAAAGCACAATTATGTATTTGTAAAATTCATTAATATCTAGCATTTCCCAGAGATTATAATGGTCTCCAAGGCGAAAACCATGCCTGATACACTCACAAATGCATCCCCATACCTGTACAGTCCTGGCATGGACTTGTAAGTATTTGCTAAATGATAGTTCATTGATTAGATATATAAGGACCACTGATAAAATGTCCCTCGATCTAAAACTCGGGTCACTGACTTGCTTTTATGGCAGATAAACAACAGTGGTATTCATGACAGTAAGATATAGTAGACAAGGCCAGGCACATCCCTGGACTAACAGTTCACTAGTCGTGTTTCTAGAATTACACAGATATCAGCCCATAATTTATCTCTAAGACTCCAAAGCTGAGAAGTCTCTCTCCTCCTTGCTAGAATCCACAAGTGTAGAAGGTAGAATGAACATGTACTGCATTTTTTAATTAATGTGCTTAAGCCAGAAACCAAAAGCAAGAACAAATTAATAATGAAAACATGTTTCTAAGGTTATTCAAAAGGACACAATGATCTTTTTCTGGCTATTTCAGAGGCTGATTCAGGTAAAACTTCTCTAATTCCATGCTAGATGAAGTACTTACTAGCAAAATGTATCTATTAAATATTTATTATATCAATATTCAAAAACATTATAATACACTGCAATCAGTTTCAGTAGTAAAAGTCATTTACACAGAGGTCAAACCTTTAAAACACAGAAAAAGCAAATGAATTTTGCACGTTTTCAAAAACCAGGTTCTAAATCAAAACCCTAATGGTTAATATACCCTGTTTCTTTCATTGTTATTTGATTTCCTCATGTCCTATAACCTATCAAACACTGTAAGACCCCAAGTCTACTTGAAATTAAATAAATATCCCATAATGAAATGTCAAGAAAATATCTAGCTTTAGTAAATATCAATAAAAGAACAATAATTCCTATCAGTGTCAATAAGTGTTCCTGGCAATTTTAAGGCTCAAACTTCATTAGGCAAATGAGGAAAAATAACATTTCAATGGAGAGCTGTTTGATGCATGGCGTGGGTTGGGAAGGGCTCCCAGAGGAAAAGCTGCATAAATGTAGATCTCATTCAGTGCAGTTCTTTTCCTTCAAGGACAGACTTGTCTCTAGTTTCTACCTAATTATGGTTACTCTCTAACACCCTCAAATATGTTAACATTTTAGAAGTTTTGTCATATATTGCATATTTTGTCCAGAGGTTATCTGCGTGCTTTGTGTTATCGTTAATCCAATTCAAGTTACTCCATTGCTGGAACAAGGCGTCCATTTTATACCAAGCTGTTCGGGAGAGGACAAATTCCCCCATGTGGTCTGAACAATATGGAACAGAGCAGAAAGATCACATCTCCAGCCTGGACACCCTCTATTACCCAAGCCCAATTCTGTAAGGGCTTCTTTTTGTACCACATAGATCCTGTGGTGTGTAAGCAGTACCCTGCAGTACTCAGAGTATCATTATAAGTTCTGTGAAGCAACAGCAGAAAGTGATTTCTCTTTCCTTTTGAGTTCTTGACTAGGACCACCACCTTCATTAAGCTTCTAACCAAGCACCAGTAAGACTCTGAGCAGATTTAAGAATTCTAGTCCCAACAAAGTAAACCATTCTCTTGTAAGCAAAGTTTATTGCCACTTTCTAATTAAGTAAACTCAATAATTTTCTCCTCAACATCAACAAAAATTTCAGCGGTATTTTGGCCCCAAGAGTCCATAAACAATGGCCTAAGCAGAATCTTATTCACCTGGGATAGGCTAACTACTCACTCATATTTTATCCCTTTAACTAAATTAGGATTCAATCTTTGGGCCTACATTAGTATTTCTTAACCTTTTCCCTACCACATTTATGCCAGTAAACTTGATAAGACTTAGTAGCCTGAAATGGTATTCTTTACATCTATCTTGCTCAGGAATCTTCTGAAACTCCATGCAGACAATAGCTACTGAGAACGGGCATAGGTGTAGGTACCATGCTATATACTCTTGGCTTATTCCTCCTCTTGGCTCCTGGCTTTACCACTTTAGAGCTGTGCATTCAATTTCTTTGAGCCTTGATTTCTTCAACCATAAGCCAGGAAGCATAAAAGTGAATAAGAAATGAGTTACTACATGAACTCATGTAGTAACACAAGTTCATGTAGTAAAGAGAATAAAATGAGTTACATGTAAGATGCTTAGAATAGTGCCTGTCATATAATGAGAGCTCAGAAAATATTAGCTATCATGTTTACTAATACTGTGACTATTACAACATCCAACACTGCTTGCAACACCCCATTCTGAAAAGCAAACACAGCAAGCACAGGAGGAAAGCGTGATGTCAGAATGCATAAGGAGAACCTTCCCAACCCACTGGTGATTGTTCTGTTCAAATAGGAACTGTGGCAGAACCATTCTCCTTAAAATTTCCTATCAAACTCTTGTCTTGGATGAGGCTTTGCATTGGTTCTAAATATTTTAGATCTCTTGCCTGCCTTCTAAACCCAAAAACTGTGAACAAAGCATATGAAATCCAGACAGGGAAGTGAACAGTGGGAAGGCGTGTATTTACATTGCACAGATCAGACATAAGTGAAAAGAGCTGAGTTCTCAGTGAAGCATGATTCATGGGTGACATATATTCAGACTCAGTCTCTAGGGCAGCACCTGCGATCTCAGCTCTGTTCTTTTTTACTTTGGCTAGGCCGCCTACAGTCAGCCTCTTACACATATCCTTCCAAGGATACCTTCTGATTTGGGCTGATTTGACACACCGAGTCCAGGACTCGCTCTCTCTGTCTCTCTCCTTTGTGAGGTAACCCCCTCACCTTCCAGCTATCATGGGTACCCAGAACTCTGTCCTCTGGTGCTTCAGAGCAGAAAGACTATGTTTTTCTGTTGGAATTTTAGACCCCACTATGGCCTGCTCTCAAACAAAACAAAACTGGAAACTCAGTACATTTGTCCCTTCTACTTTTAACTGACTTCCAGGATTTCCATGCTTTCCTTCACTCTCCAAAGCCTTCAAATAGTCGAGTTCCATGGTTTTGCCTTGAGTATATGATCACTAGTTATGGAAAGTTAAGTCTGTTACGAGCTCACACAGTCATGCTGAAAATACAGCCTGATACAAATTCAGGAGGGATTCAAGCAGAGATGTCTTTTCTGTTCCAAATGGCCAGGAAACACTCATTCCAGAGACAGTATAATATCATTAAATGAGTGAAAGAGTTCTTACCTTAAGACAGAAAGTCACTTCTAAGAACAAACTCCAGAGGAATGAACAAAGACTGGTCAAGGAAGAAGTCTAGTCATTCTTTGTGAGATCCACACACTATGTACACAGCTGGAGAGGTCTGAGTACCCAGTGAGGTACTATAGAAGGACCCCATAAAGGGAAATATTTGCATTCAAATAGGTAGGAAAATGGGAGTCTGAGGCAGAGAAAAAGCAACCAGCTGATAATGTAAATTATTCAAGAGGTCAAAAGAAGAAATATGCAAATCTAGACCTAAGACAGCCAACATCAAGATCAGAGATGGCCAAGAGCCTACGAAGTCAGACCAACGGGGAATGGCTGCTAGGCGGCTACATGAAGAAAGTCCAGAGGCCTTGTTTGGGCTCACCGGATGAGTGCCATGATTGATTATTGATCTCTGCCATAGGAAGAAAGAGGGGAGGGACAGCATGATCCCATGTATAACCCAAGAATAAGGTTATGGAATTTGAGAAGAATAAGATGGGACACATTCGTCAACATCATCATTATTAACAACATTGAGTATCTTCAGTGGGCCCAGATGATGTTTAGAGTAATTCAAATTTAAGTGAAATTAAAAAGGGATATCAGACAGACTAAAATAAAAAAGTGCCTTGAATCTTAAAAACCCCACAGTACATAAACTGCCTCTAATTAGATTCAGGAATATGACTCCTTTTGAAACCAAGCAAGAGAAAACACTTATTCAGAAGATTTCAATGAAAAATTAATAACCACTTGGTTCCACTTTATCATGCACAGACCTCAACAGTGGATTTTAAAAAACGAAAGTACAGTCTGTCTCAGAGAAATTATATTTGTGAGTCCTTCAAGAGCTAGGACATTTTAATCAATAAGGTGTAAGGGCAATTTACGGACTTACATAAATGAACAAAACACTTGGTGTTCAAAATGAGTGAAGCCTGTCACTGGAAATGTTAAAAGTTTCTATAACCATACTACCAATTTAACAGAAAAGCAAGTAAAACCTGCCCTCCAATCTGATTTTCATTTTCCAGTTAACCAACTCTTTACCTAGATAATGGTAGTGGAGGTTTTTAAAAGTCATTTGGTGTTATGCCCATCTTTTCTGAAGAAATATGACTTGCCCCCAATAAATACAGTTACAGAAGGGGAGCATCTATACCTCTGATTTCTGGTTCATACGGCTCTCTCCTGCACCACATCATGATGTGCTAAGGAGGATAATTAAACAGGGCAATTAACAGGCTAAGTTTCACCACTGAATGAGTACCACAGAATTAACCTACCAGCAGACAAAGTGATGCCGGGGTTTTCTGGGGGTACTGGTAACGTTTTCTTTGGGTTCTGAGGAGTAATATTCCTTTTATGAGTCTATAAAAAACTACACATATGTTGTAGAGATTTTTTTCAGTATTTTGAGCTATTTCACAATTTTTAAAAGTTTGAAATGAAAATGTTTGTTTTGAAGACTCATGGTCCTAAGTTTAAATCTAGACTCTCATTTATAAATTGGTTGAATTTAGGCAAACTACTGAATCTCTCTAAGCTTCAGTTTCTTCTTTGGTAAAATGAGATTGATGGTTAATAATAATGGTGATAAAGACCTCACCAGACTGTGATGGGTATCAAGAAGAAAACGCGACACTGAGTGGGCTCTGTTTGGCTGAGCTGACCCTGCAAATGTTCAGAAACTGGCCCCTGCATCCTTTACAAGCTAACACACATCACCACATTTCCAGGATATAGTTGCACTTGACACTGTCCTTCCTAGCTGACAGGGAGCCACTGTTCAAACGGCCATGGGGCAGCACATCGCTGAATGCAAATGCAGTCCTTTCACCATGGCTAAGAGCTCAGGCTAGGTCTGTAAAGAAAGCCAGCAAGGAGACACCTGAACCTAATTTGGGGTTCCTGGCCAACAA
This sequence comes from Mustela lutreola, assembly GCF_030435805.1. Lineage (NCBI taxonomy): Eukaryota > Metazoa > Chordata > Mammalia > Carnivora > Mustelidae > Mustela > Mustela lutreola. The sequence continues at coordinate 35,607,123 of NC_081291.1, forward strand.
GAAAGGAGAGGTAAAAGTGGAAGCCTTTATAGCAGACAGACAGACATTTAAGGAGGCATATGCCATAGGAGAAATCATGAAGACTTTGGGGTCTGACAGAGAGGTTCAACTCCTAGCTCTGCCACTCACCAGCAGTGCTGTAGTAGACACTACTACTACCGGGTAACTGCCCAGTATCTATTCTAAACCATTACGTATTCTCAGCCAAAGATGAGAATCCTACCTCTTTGATCAGGATTGTTGTAGCAGTGAGCATATGACCTAATCTTCCCTAAGTGCCAAGTGACAGGAAGCCTGACAAGGCTTATGGAGAGAGCTTCCTCCTCCAGGAGAATAACAAAAAAGAGATTATCTCTGTTCTTCCTCCAGATGTTGTCTCTCTCCCAGAAATACTAGTCATCTTGCTTCTCAGAGTGAAGGTGGAACCAATACCAGAGCCTTTATAGCAGAGAGAAGCAAAAATCCTGGAATCTCAATCACATACATGAGCCACTGAATCACCTAAGCTGGGGCACACCCTACTTCCAGAGTCCTTGATACATGCCATGATGAAGAATTCATTACTTAGGCCAGTTTGAGTCACAGTTTTTAATTCGTAGCTAAAAGCATCCTAAATGGAAATAACTTCAGATGCTATGGATTTCAGTTGCCTCATCTAGAATTAGGTTATTAATACTGAGCTTGTCCAGTTGTAGAAGGCTTAAGAAAAAAAATTATCTTAAGAAACAAATGAACAAAGGGGAAATGAAGGAAAAATAAAATAAGATGAAAATGGAGAGAGAGGAAAACCCTGGTACCTATTAAGCATCCGATAAATGTTCCCTGTTTTTTCAAAAACACACCCTAAAATGACTTCTCATGAGAAGGGATTAAAATATTTCTTTTCCTTCATTCAAAAATTCATAGACCCAAGTGTTCCTTTTTCCTATGCCAGAGTTAAAATGTATCCTAAAGATCAGTAGATCCGTGATTCTCAAACACTAATGTGGAAAATTTTGTTAAAACGCAGATTCCTGGGTTTTGGGCACAGATTATAACAAAAGGGCCCCAGGAATCTGCATGTAACAAGCCTCCCAGGTGATCCTGATGGACGTAGTCTAAGAATCACCTTGAATCTTTCCAGAGAAACTCCAAACGGCATCCTAACTCTGGCCTCACAATCTCCTCTTTTTTTGGTCATATTCTACTCTGTCCAGTAACCAAAGTGGTCTTCTGGAAACTGAAATCTAATCACACCGCCTCTTTGCTCCAAACATTTCCACTGGTGAACCTCAATTAAATGGATTAACTGAACAACACAGCATGCAATAATGAGCTTCGGTCCCCCTCCCTAGTCCCAATTATTTATAAGACAATAAGACCATGAGATACATCCATCACGTTACAAGAATTCAACTTAATGAGGAGTTTCATTTAATAAATCTAGTTGGACATACATGGCATTATTTGCATTAACAAGGCATGCTTTGGATACCTCATGCCTTGTGTGCTGTTGAAAACTGAGAAACAAGACACATCATGCATGCAGACTTATATGGGTACATTTGTTCTGTGTGTGCTCGTGGGTAGACAGTTCCTAACACTGGTTATCTCATATGTCATTTGCATTGGCTTTTTTTCTGTATGCTTTATGGTATTCTTGAGCAGGACTTGTATTAAAGTTTCCATTACATAAACACTGACTAACAATGAATATTTGATAAGCCCAATATCAAGTACGCTATATGTAAAGTTAAAAAAAAGCTAAAAAAAAAAAAAAACATAGATAATAAACATGTTACAGAGTAAATAATAAAAGGACACTGTCTTGTTATGTATGCCATATTACGATGGTTGATTTCAACTCGTGTAGAAATTGTCCATTTTAACGGGATTTAGTGCTGTTTAGCATGAACTGGTATTAATTTTGGAGATCAGTGATGTATTCAAAAACTTCCTACTGAAATTAAGACTAACTATATATGTTTTGCTTTCTTCAAATTTATATTTAAGTTCCAGTTAGTTAACAGACAGTGTAATATTAAGTGCCAAATTTAGTGATTCATCACTTAGATACAACACCTAGTGGTCATCACAGTGCCCTCCTTAAAGATTTTTATTTATTTACTTACTTATTTATTTAGAGAGAGGGGCTGTAAGCAGGGGTAGGGGTGGGGAGCAGAAGGAGAGAGAGAGAGAGAGAGAGAATCTCAAGTAGACTCTGCACTGAGTATAGAGCCCAAGGTGGAGCTCAGTCTCACAACCCTGAGATCATGATCTGAGCTGAAATCAAGAGTTAAACGCTCAAGAGACTGAGCCACCCAGGTGCCTCAGCAAGTGCCCTCCTTAATACCCATTATCTATTTAACCCATCCACCCACCCACCTCCTAACTGTATTTTTGACTCATGAGAATCAAAATTTGTCTTAGGACATCTTTGGGATCAAATTTCTTCCTAAGACAGAGAAAGATAATATTTGCTTTATGGCAGATGAAAGTATCAGAGCAATTTGTAGTATCAGAGCAATTCAATATGAAATAATGAGAAGCTATTTCCCCTCTAATAAACAGGAAAACTTTTTTTATATCATATTTGATGCAGGTCAGGGTACTATACAACATACATTTTCATACACTACATCTCAATTTCTTTTATCTCTGAAAGGAGGCTAGGTTTTTTGAGGACTAAAAAAGTTAATTCACACAAAGTGCTTAAAGTAGGATGTGGTATATAATATATAAGAAATTGTCAATAAATAGGAGCTGCTAATATTCTTGTTACTGTTAATCACCACAGGGAGTATAAATTTGTTCAGCCTTTCTGGAGGGCAATCCGAAAAAACATCTCAAAAATTTATTTGATTAGTAAACAAAACCTTATGCTCAAGAATGTTCAGCACAATATTAAGACAGTAAAATATCAGAAATAACATAAATGCCCTCTAATAAGCAATTGACAAAATAAATTAAGACATCTACGTGAGTGCAGCCTCCTTTTCCTCCAAAGTATTTGGCATCACAAATAATACCTGCAAAAAATTTTAATGTATAGGTTAGTATTCTTGATCTGATGTCAAGGGGGAGGGTAAAAACAAACAAAATTTTCTAATTAATGTGATTCTAATTTTGTTTAAAAGAAAATGCATACATACACCTAACGTACTCATGTGCCAAATAATGAAATGGTCCACACTGTTATTTACAATGCTGTTCTCTAGGGCACAGGGGACTGCAGGAAATCTTTAAGGTCTTCTATTTCTGTAGTTTCAAAGTTTTATATAATAAGTACAAGATAAGTTTTCTTACTCAGATATAAAATTAGAAATGGCATAATATTACCTGTTTAGACCAGGCATCCAAAATATTTAATATGCATAGGCTTTATCCGAGATTATTCTTTTCTATCAGTCACTGTAAGTCAGCAATTTCATGCCTTCAAAATATTGTTTTTTAAAAATGTTCTCAAACTCTCACCAGAACTGAAGTTTCGGTATAAAGCCAATTGCTACCTGTCAGGCTAGAAGACATCCTATTTTGAGACAGTTAATAAAAACTTAGATTAGTGACAGGAAAAGCAGGACTTGGTGGGCAAAGAGGCATAAAATTTCCAAATAATGACAAAATAAGAAACATTTTTTTTTAATCAAAAGGGTTTCTCCCTAAAATAGTTTTCACACCCAAACAAATGAAATATTTTAAAAAAGACTAGGTTTTGGCTCTGCCACCCCCTCAGACAGTTTATCTCACTGAGTCATTAGTTCTTTCATTTCATACCACAGAATAAATGGAAACCTCAGGAGCCACCAAGTAAACTCCGAAAACTAAACACAACATTAGGATCAGGACAACAACATGAACCAAAAAAAGAATTCAGATAGTCTGTTTTCTATGAGGCAGATCTTGCATTAGAACCAAAATCCTTTGGTTTATTGGCAAGGCTGCCATTTAGTATACTAAATTCTAACTGAAAAGCATTCTACAGGCTGTGAACAGTAAAGATGCGCCAGCTAGAGGTATGGCACAAAATTCCCCAGGCCTGAAAATCAAGAACACATATTAAACCATCAACATTTGACTTCTCCATTACAATTTATTCCAACTCACACTTATCAAAGGCTTCCTTGGGTAAACAGATGAAGTAATTGGTTTTTCACAAGGTGGGGGCTGGGGGAGGCTGGAGGAAAATGTTTGCAAGCAGTATCTGATTTTTTTTCGATATCATATTTTTCATGTTATTCATGGGCATTTTTTTTATTAAATGAGAAAGAATTATTCTTTCAACTTCTCAAGTTCTTTGTTTTTTCTTTTTAAGATTTTATTTATTGACAGAGAGAGATAGAGAGAGCAGGGGGAGTGGGAGAGAGAGAAGCAGGCTCCCCATCAAGCAGGGAGCCTGATGTGGGCTTAAACCTAGCACCCTGAGATCATGACCTGAGCCGAAGGCAGAGGCTTAACTGACTGAGCCATCTAGATGCCCCTCAACTTTCCAAGTTCTAATGATGTCATTCATTTTTTTAAAGATTTTTTTACTTATTTGAGAGAGAAAAAGAGAATGAATGGGAGGGGCAGAGGGAGAGGGAGAGAGAGTCTCAATCAGACTCCCCGCTGAGCACAGAACCTGATGCCAGGCTTGATCCCACGCCTCTGACCCTGAGATCATGACCCAAGCTGAACCCAAGAGTAGGGTGCATAACCAACTGTGCCACCCAGGCGTCCTCTCCCACACCAGATATTTAAAGTTAATAATTATCCATCAAAAGCAGCAAATTCCTTACCTTCAGTTAACTAACCCTTTGCTAAACCCTTTGCTAAACAGCAATTTGACATACTCACTCTATAGAATTTTCATGTGTTAGATGCTAGAGATGCAAAGATGAAAGAGACTCGCCGCTGGATGGGGTAGGAGAGTGATAATAGCAGAAAACACAGAAAGCATTATAAGAAGTACCATTTGGGCTACGTCTTGACGATAGTAAGGAGATATGTCGGAAAAAGCCCATTTCCAGCAAAGAAAACATAATGTGAAAAAATACATGAATGTGTAAGTCCAATGTTTGAGGGGGACCTCCTAGACCAAGCAGTACAAACACGGGAGACTGTGTTTGCATGCTGAGTCCACGCACAGGAGGAAAAAAGAGAATGAGGCCCAGAGTGGAGGGAAGAGGAAACCTGAAGGTTGCTCGTCTGCAGTATGGTACCCAGTTCACTCTCTACAACACGCTTTTGATGATCCAGAGAGAATGCCACCAGAATGATTCTTCCTTGGCAAACTTGTAGGTATGTGGTATTTATCCTAAGTTAGTCAGCTTGCTATTTGAGGAAAGCATATCATTTACTCCACCCTCACAGCATGCCCATATGTAAAACAATCGATTATGAATATGTTCAGTAAAAAAAAAAAAAAAATGTATTGTCATCATTCCTAGCAAAACCACTAGTCCTCCAAGCGCCATCCCCATCACCACCATTTCTTGAGTGCTTCCTGTAGGCCCAGCAGTCTTTACCTCCATAGGTCTTCACACAGCTCCCCGCCCCTGGCCCACTGCGGTTCCTCTACTGACACCGGTGGAAAATGAAGCTTTGAGAGTTTAAGTTCCCTGCTAAGGACACAAGAGCTAGTAAGGTCAGGGTCAAGATTAGAACCCAGGTCCTTGTGCCTATATTTTCTTTGTTGTATGGTTCACCCTTCTATTGCTTAATTTTTATTTTTTTCCCTAGCTTTACTGAGATCTGACAAAACCATTAAGATATTTATAGTATACAATGTAATGATGGGATATATGGAAACGCTGTGGAAGGATTCCCCCCATCAAATGAGTTACCACATCACTCTCCACCTCTTCTCGTACATACATTTTTTTGGGGGGGTGGGGGTGGGGGTGAGGTGATAAAATTTAAATTCTATCTCCTAGCAAATGTCAATTATATAATACATGGGTTATCAACTATAATCACCATGTTATAAGTAGACCCTCAGACCTTTTTCATGTTTAAATCTTAAAGTTTATATCCTTTTATCAACCTCTCCTTATCTCCCCCATCCCACAACCCACAGCCTGTGTTCTATACCCACCAAACCATACTTACTGCTTTGTAGTCTTAGTTATGGTATTTGTTACTGGAGGTGAATGCAAATAGTGTTTAAAAGACCAATTTGAGTCCATGTAACAGCCATAAAGTAGTGTAAAAGAAAACCCACAGTTTTCTGTCCCAGTGACCATAAACAAGTTTTCACTGCCCATACAAAATGGTCCTGCCTTCTGCGTTAGGACTGAATTCTTTTCAAAATTCCTCCTAAGATTCTATAAATCACTGTTAAAGTAGAAGTACAATCTCTATGTGGGATTCTTTAAACAGTCCAAGGAAACTTGAGCATCGATTCTTTTTTTCTAAAAGAACCACAGAATGGAAGCTGAGAGAAACATACCTATTATCATCAACCACCTGAACCCATTTCAGCAACTTTTATTTGATCAACATGCTATAAATGTTAGGGAGACTATCACTGATTCATAAGCTCTCCAGGTTCCTGTGGTCCATTACACTTCAGACCAGTAAGAAGAAAGCCTCTGAACAACAACAAAAATACCTAAACTCATTTCACCAAAATACCAAGTTTTGAGAGAAATATCTTTCTAATACAGATAGATAGAAAAGCTCAGCTAGGACTTATTAGGCCAAAGTCCATGGGAATATTAAACCAAATGTTCAATATCTCTTTGCAGAATCTCAAATGGTCCCTAACTAAGAAAAGCTTAAAAGCCAAGCGAGGCCATGAAGAGACAAACCACTGAGTTTACATCAAAAACAAAACATATCTAAAGACCCAAACACATTTATGTCACCTGAATTTGAAACTGTAAATGTCCTGGAATGGGAGTCGGAAGATCGGGGTTCAAGTTCCTGCTATGACCCAGGCGGCACAAATGGTTTTCCACGTTTAAATTCTCTGCATTCAGCTGCTTTATCATGTAAGAGATGACGTCAAAGAGGCCTAACCATTCTCACATTCTAGAATTTCAGAGAATTTGAAAGTTTTCCTACTGCTATTCTAAATCTATGTTCTTTTCTTAAGATTTTATTTATTTATTCGACAGACAGAGATCACAAGTAGGCAGAGAGGCAGGCAGAGACGGAGGGGGAAGCAGGCCCCCTGCTGAGCAGAGAGCCCGATGTCGGACTCCATCCCAGGACGCTGAGATCATGACCCAAGCTGAAGGCAGAGGCTTAACCCACTTAGCCACCCAGGTGTCCCTCCTACTGCTATTCTAAAACCTAGATGAGGGAACGAAGACACGAAGGATTAAACTAAATCTCCAATGCACAAGGCTCACAAGTGGCTTACCTGTCACTTGCGACAGACCTGCAGCAGGTTGTTGCAGGTGCAACAGACCTGCTCCACCCACAGGACCTCAGATCCCTCCACATGGTTCCTGTGTCTCCCACCCCCAGCAGCCAGCTCATGTGGCCCTTTGTCTTGGGGTGCTGATGCCAACTTCCCCTTGAGTACGAAGAACCACAAGTGCCTGGGAATTTATAACCTGATGGAAGAGATAAGGATGTATAAATACCCCAACTCCCTTGCCCCTACTGGGGAAGCTCTAGGGTGCCACGTGCATATACCACGTCCAGTCTGCCCTGTCGAATAAAAGCAAACTTGCCCTCCTTGAGTCTCAGCTGAATAGCACACCCTCCTTATCCTGCTTCTCCTACTGGTTCAACTTCCCTGATCCCCTTTCAGACTCTCCTGGAAATACCTCCCCGCCAAAAATCACTTTCACATGAATCCTTCTTTCACTGTCTCCTACCAGGAAACACAAACTGAGAGAAATTTAAAGGCGACTCTAGTCCAAAGATTTCCAAATGACAACTGCTTACACACAATTCCTGCTATACCCGCAAAATACAATTGCTTTATGTGGTTAACCAACCACATAGCTTATTAAGGATCTTTATTTTAAACAACTACCTATGTTGTTTGCCTGGGTAGAAGGTAATACCAATACAGTCTAAAAAGAAAAGGGATTCAGCTCTGGCTAGTGCAGGAAAAAATTCCTGAGCTGAAGATCTTAAAAGCACACTGGCACTGGACCGAAAATTCTCCCTGATGAAATCGGAACAATTTGAAGATATTTAAGAGTCACCTGGGGATAAAAATATATGTATATAAGAGTCACTTCCTCACTCGGTGATTCGCTGATATCTGATGCTGCCTCCCTGTATCACCTAGCCTTGCCAGTGCCAATGGGATGCTCTCTGCACTCTGGGACACATTGCTTTAGTAGCCATGTTGTGTATGCACCCAGCACGTGGCGTAATTCCTGGTACGTAGCCAAGGTACGGTAAATGTTAAACTGTTTAAGGAGCAAGCTGAATCTCAAAGAAGCTGAGTATCTTACCTGAAGCCACACGTTGATCAGTGGGCTAGGATCGGATACAAATGAACCCTTTCTTTCCAGGCCACCTGCCAGCATCTAGAACCAGATGTGATTCATTCCTAGAACTCACGAGGACTTTTCCTAGATGACTTCTTCTGTGGCAGTAAGTCTATACAAGTAAATACATTTTTACTCTCTTATAATCTCCGTTTCTCCTATTCTCCCCCAAAGTCTCTGAGAATTCCAGGGAACATTGCTGCTGACTGATTTTCATCCACTATTTGCCTCTTAGCATAACCTCTTTTTATTACTTTCCTTTTTCAACTACTGCTATTACTCCTTTTTTTCTTTCATTATAACCCTCAGAATTGATTTCAGTTTTATGTTCATTATTGTTCACTTATAATCAGCTTTTGATTGCATGCTGATTATTCTTAAATTTCAACTTTATAGGACTGAAGAAAAACAGTGCCTGGTGTTATGCTTCTGATTACAAAATCAGCTGGATTAAGTTATGTAACTGTTTTTTAAAAGGCCTGTACCTAAGTTTTAAAATGCAATTTTTTTGTTTAACCTTGGATGAGCTGTCTGAATAGAGAATGGTTAAGAGCAGGGTGAGACCAAAAAATAATGAGGTTTGTTTTCCACTTAAGCTACATGAAAAATACCAGAATTGACACATCTAAGTAAGGCTCTGTATTTATTTCAATTTCTTGCTGCAGTTCAAAATGCTTCTAGAATTCCTATTTAGGAGGTGGTATCAGAGCTTACTCTCTATTCCCTGGAATATCCTTCTCTCAATTGCAACTCTTCTTGCTTTAAATTGATCTCACTTTCAGAAATGGTCAGAGCTTCTCAAACGAGCACTGGTGAATAATGTAGTGGGAAACAAGGTTTGATTCAAAAACAAGCATATGAAGCATAAAGAAAGACAACTTGTACTCATGGTCCATGAGCTGGCTTTCCAAGGAGCTATAAAAGATGTGCATCTCTAGGAAAGCTCAGAGATGCCAAAAGGGTCCAGGTGGAAAAGCTCAAGGTGAGTCAAGAAACTTGCACACCACACAACACCAAAAGGCATTATATTTACTTCCTCTGGCTGTCAGAACAAAGCACCACAAACAGTAGATCTTAAAAGAAATGTTTTGTCTCAACATTCTGAGAACAAGACATCATCAGGGCTGGCTCCTTCTGAGGCTGTGAGGGAGAACCTGTTCCATGCCTCTCCCCTCGCTTCTGGTGCTTTTTTGGCCTCCCTTGGTGTTCCATGGCTCGTAGAAGCATCACCATGATCTCTTCATGTTCAGATAAGCGTTCTCCCTATCAGCATTTCTGAATCGCAATTTCCCCTTTTTATAAGGACACCAGTCTTACTGGATTGGGGCCCACCACAGCAACTTCAGTTAACTTGATAATCTCTATAAAGATTCTATCTGGAAATAAGATCCCATTCTGAGGTACAGAGGCTTAAGCTGTGAAAGGAGAAATTTGTTTTTGGAAGGGACACCATCCAACCCGTGACAGGCACGAATGAACAGAAAAATCTTGAGTGGCAACCCAAGGAGTTGTGTGGAGCAACAGCTGTGACAAGAGCTCTGTGTATAAAGTCTCTGAACCAGTCTGCTTTTTTAAAATAGGCTTGGTGAGGGCAATAAGAACACCTACTTCCCAGGGTCACTGTAAGAACTCAATGAGACAATCCTGCTCAAGGCACGACACCAGACTCATGCAAGAGATGTGCTTGGGAAATGTCTGGAGTCTATTCTGGCATGTACTCAACTTCAGGTTATCCGAACAAACACAATCAACAGCCCCTGTGTAGGTGAGTTCCAGAGGAACACTACAGCTACATTCCAGAGAACCCTGCGGAGCTCTCAAAAGCACCACGCACCTGTCCCTAAACTGCCCATTTCTCAGTGGTCTCCACTGCACTGGCCTATATACGTTCCTTAAAGGCAGCAGCAACCTCATAAGCCCAAGCTTCCTACCAACCCACCATTCTCCAGTGCCTAATAAGTGTGCCTATTACGCATTTAACAAATACTCACTGGAAGAATAAAAGAATATGAATATTTAGTAGAATATTAACAGTAAAGGTATTTCTTAAACATTTTAACCAGACATGGGAAACAGGAAATGTAGCTCAAACTATACACCAGACAACATTTCTACTTTGAAGAGCATTAACATAAAATATAGCAGCTCACAATAGCATTATTCACAATAGCCAGAAGGTGAAAGCAACGTAAGTGTCCACGGATGAATGAATGGAGCAACAAAATGTTACATATGTTTATACATACAGTTGAATATAATCCAGCCTTAAAAAGGAAGGAAATTCTGGCACTTGCTATTGCATGGATGAGATTTAAGGGCAGTATGCTAAATGAACTAAGCCAGTCACAAAGGACAAACGTGGTGTGATTTCTCTTACATGAGGTCCCTAGAGTGGTGAAATTCCAGACACAGAAAGAATGGTAGTTTGCAGAGGGCTGGTGAGGAGGGAAAGGGGGAGCTAGTATGTAATGGGTACCAAATTCCAGTTAGGGAAGATGGAAAAGTTCTTGGAGCTAGATCGTGGCAATGGCTGCACAGCACTTACTTGAGGTGAATGCACTTAAGGCCAAAAAGACACACACTTCAAAATGGGTAAAATGGCAATTTTATGTTGTGCATATTCTACCACAATAACAAAGTAAATAATAAAAATTTTTAAAAATATATACACATTTGGGGCGCCTGGGTGGCTCAGTGGGTTAAGCCGCTGCCTTCGGCTCAGGTCATGATCTCAGGGTCCTGGGATCGAGTCCCGCATCGGGCTCTCTGCTTGGCAGGGAGCCTGCTTCCCTCTCTCTCTCTCTGCCTGCCTCTCTGTCTACTTGTGATTTCTCTCTGTCAAATAAATAAATAAAATCTTTAAATATATATATATATATATATATATATATATATATATATATACACATTTGTATTTTTAGAACCTTTAGAAACTTGGTAAGCAAAACCAAGGTTTCAGAGACATAAAAGGCATTTGCAGGGTCAAATTTTGAATCGAAAATGCAGTTCCTTTGCTACTTCCCTTAACATCCTAAATTCAATCACAAAAACACTGCTTTGCATTCATAATTAATTTTACTTAAATTACAACAATATTGCTTATTTAGAACTTCAAAGTTCCAGTAAAGGGATTCTTTGCTGACCTATTAAAAAAGCCTTTGAAGTATGTGTGGGGAAATAGATTCACCCTGTAGCAGAGAACAAAATATCTTTAAGAAAGAAATACTGGAACTTGTGGATTGCAGTAAACATAACATTATTGATATACTGTCAATATTAAGATAAATGAAATGTCATACTCACACGTGGCCCTTTAATGGAAAAGGAAACTTAATAATTTTCTTTCATCTCTATCTGAAGCTTTAACTCTATGTGTGTTTTCCCTCACATTAAAATTATATTTTATATAAAATATAGTTATAAAATCAATTTTATATGACTCATAAAAGCCTCACCATAAACCTTTACCAGACAAAAAAGAAAGCATCCATTAAATTCACAATATGCCCTGCTAGGAGTTTTGGATCTGGTATTCCAATCCTAAAAGTACCTGTGATATCGTGATTCATAGTAAGAAATGCGTATTTGGACTTCATCCATGGTCCTGGTGTGGAGCTCCTAAAAATCCTGGTCCTAAGTGATGAGAGCGATAAAGGTGTCTTCTTGTTATGTGCACAAGGTGACTTTTGGACCCCACCTGAGGATGGGCGCTGGTTGCTAGGGGAACCAAGCAAGTGATCAGACGGTTAGAGCTTTCAGTCCCATCCCTCTTAGGGGAGGTGGGAGGGTCTGGAGACCAAGTTCAATCACCAGTGGTCAGAGATTTAATCAATCACGCCTAGGTATAAGGTCTCCAGAAAAATGGCTGACCTATGGGCTTCTGAGAGCTTTGCAGTTGGTGAACACATGGAGTTTTGGGGACAGTGGTGCATTCAGTGCATGGAAGCTGTTCAACTCTACTCACATACCTTGCCCTAGTCATCTCTTCCACCTGGCTGTTCTTGAGTTATAGCCTGTAATAAACCAGTAGTAATCTAGTAAGTAAAGTGTTTCTCTAAATTCTATAAACTGCTCTAGGAAACTGATGGAACCTGAGGTGGGGGGAACCAAGGGAACCTCTAATCTATGGTTCGTCAGAAGCACAGGAGACAATCTGGACTTGAGATTGGCGGAGGGGGCCAGGAGCCAGCAGTTTTAGGACTAAGTCCTTAACATGTGGGATCTGAGGTTATCTCCGGTAAACAATGTCAGAATGGAGATGAATTATAGGACACCTAACTGATGCTGGAGAATCACTTGGTGGTGTTAGAAAACCCATCTGAATTGGTGTCAGAATCTATACCCTAAGTCTCGGCCTCCCCAAATGACCAATCATAAGACTTCTGCTTCCATTTCAAAGGAGACTACTCAACACTTAAGTTATTCAACCTTTCTTCATCATTTTTAAAGTAGTGAGGGTAACGAGTTTATAACTTCACTATCTCAAATTTATCTAGCTTTCCTAATTAGCCAAATAGCACATTTATTTTTTCATGCTAATTGTTAAAATGTTAACAACTGAAAAATTCATTCTTCTTTTCCCTGCATTGTTGGTTTTTACGTTCAATGATACATCGCTTTAAAAAGAGTTGTGAATCATAACAAAGAAACACTCCCTATTAATAGTTTATCTCCTTAATCAAAAATAATTAATGGGGCGCCTGGGTGGCTCAGTGGGTTAAGCCTCCACCTTTGGCTCAGGTCGTGGTCCCAGGGTCCTGGGATCAAGCCCTGCATCAGGCTCTCTGCTCAGCAGGGAGCCTTCTTCCTCCTCTCTCTCTGCCTGCCTCTCTGCCTCCTTGTGATCTCTATCTGTCAAACAAATAAATAAAATCTTTAAAAATAATAATAATAATTAATAACTTTCAGCTTTCTTTATATTACTTAAGGCCTACGTAAGCCCTAAGGCTGGAACGAGAGTGGTTTTCCTCCCCTTTTCAAAGGTAAGATAACCCAAATAAGTCCTTCAAAGTCCAGGCAGTTTTAACTCTAGCATCTTGATAGCAATTAGGAGAGCAGAATCAGAAGATGAGGGCAATAAGCAAAAGATACCAGAGTTTCATTATACAAATGTGAAGAGATCCCCATTGATCTGGTAAAAAGTAGTATTTTCTGATAAAGCTAAAAATCTCGCAATCGGTGGTAAGGCCAAGAAAGTCCTTTACCCAAGAGTTTATTTTATTCCTCTATTCCTGAGCACACACAAGGCACCACAAGGAGCCTCTCTCTCCTTTCATATCATTGCCTACCTTGACTCTTCTGATTCTCTGGGCTGCCACTGCTCATCTTCCTTGCAAACTGAGGCACTAAGGGGATTTAGAGGAATGGTAGGGAAAGATCTAAGAAAATAGAGCCTTTCTGATTCTGGTTTGCAATCATAATCCCAACATCAATCACTAATATTTACTGATAATTTAAGGCACAGTGCTAAGATGGTGTGCATGAGCTCAGTTAATGCTCAGTGCGACTGTAGGAGGTGAGTATGGTAACTCTCCCCATTTTGCAGTTGAGGAAACTCAGGCACAGGGTAATTTCATCAAATTTAACCACCAACAATTTTTTGCACCACTTTGATGTACCACTGGGAAAAACGTGCAAATCAATCTATGACACAAGTATAAAATATATTTGGAATTCAGAGACGTTGAAATGCGGGTAAAGAAACGTGTGTCTTACAAATAAAATATGGAAATAATTTTCACAAGACCATGGGTCTGAATGAAATGAACCCTGCCCCCTGAGTTCCAGCTGACTGCACCAGGGACTGATATGGGAACCAGTAGCCTGTGCAGGCAGCTTAAAGGAAGCCTGCCCAATAAGAAGCTCATTACTGAGTGGTGGCAAAGAGACCCAAACAAATCCTCTTTGGGAAGCATGAAGTGGAGATAAACCAAGATAAGTTGAGTACTTCAACTCACAATATTGCTTCAAGCAAAGCTGAGGAAGTGTTCTGGGCCTGTATGAAGCCCACTGTCTACAGATATCTTAGAAACTGTTTGGCTATTTTGTTTGGCTATTTTGGATAAATGAACTGACTTCTCATGATACCCCATTTTCCCATTTAATAGTTTCTTCCTGAGAAATACTTCTCATTTTAATCATAAGAAAACAGTCTAAAACAAGTCCCACTGCCACCACCTTCAAGTCTGGTAAAGTAGTCCAATACAAATCAAAAAGGTGAATAGTAAGAAAATCTTCAGAAAGTTGGAAATGTGAAAAAGGGAAAAAAGCAACCGTGAACATGTGATCTTGGAGAAAACAAGATGGGTTAGCAGCAGATCATGAAGGGTGGAAAATAACGTGATGCTCTAGAGATCAGGCCTCCCCATCCACACTGCACTCTGAGCTCTGCAACTTGGGGCAGCCATGGTGCTGTTCCTAAGACCTCCCCACCTCAGCCATGTGCTGTAGGATGGAGGAAGACACCTTATACAAAATAGTCATTCTTTCAGCTGGTCAGTGATCTAAATCTGAATACAAAAGGATGAGCTAGACAAATAAGATTTTCTTATTAGAAGTATAACATCTTGGGAGACATAAGCTGGATGATGTTTGGGAGATATGGGGCTATAGTAGGCATGGGAATGAACAATCTAAATCAAGTACAGGTACCCGAATGTTTATAGCAGCAGGGTTCAAAATAGCCCAAATATGGAAAGAGCCCAGATGTCCATAGACAGATGAATGGATAAAGAAGATGTGGGGTGTGTGTGTGTGTGTAATGGAATATTATTCAGCCACAAAAAAATGAAATCTTACCATTTGCAACAACATGGATGGAACTTAAGGTTATTATGCTAAGTGAAATAAGTCAACCAGAGAAAGGCAATTATCATATGATCTCACTCATGGGGAATTTAAGAAACAAAACAGAGGATCATAGGGGTAGGGAGGGAAAAATAAAATTAGACAAATTCAGAGAGGGAGACAAACCATAAGAGTCTCTTAACTATAGGAAACAAATAGAGGGTTACTGGAGGGGAGATGGTGTGAGTGTGGGGATGGGGTAACTGGGGGATGGGCATTAAGGAGGACACATGATGTGATGAGCACTGGGTGTTACAGGCAAGTGATGAATCACTGAAGTCGACCTCTGAAACCAATAATATATTATATATTAACTGAATTTAAATAAAATTCTAAAAAAAAAAAACCGTGCAGGTGGAAGTTATAAAGAGATGTAACCACGATGAGTGGAAAAGGCACGGAAGAGCCAACACCAAGGAAGACTGGTCTTGAGTTCTAGTCCATTTCTCTTTCAATAAACCTTTTATTTTCCTGGAGATACGTCCAAGCGGGTCTCTTTAACTAAAGCAGACTCAAGATGCAACAGAACCGCTCACACAAGCCAGAGAGCGAGAAGGAAATAACTAAGCCATACTGCACCATTTCAACAAGACCATGATGTCATTAACATCAGAAAAGGCCTGGGGCTTGGGGCTCAGGAAATGTGTCACTCTCAAGGCACTCAGTCTTAGAAACCTGTGTTTGGTAAGGGAGGCAGATTTAGGGGTTTTTGAGTTCTCTTCTTTTATTCACATGTTCCTTTCCCGGGGCCATAACAAAGAGTTCAGAGAACACTTGGGCACAGGGACAAAGTACATGGTTCTAGGAGCAAAGATAAGCAAGATATTTTTTAACTAGAGTGGTTCCGCTTACCCTCTCCACTCAGGGATGGTAAACAGCCTTTAACACCGTGGTGCTTTCCAGCACAGGATAAAGAAAAGCCAGTAATGGGGACCCAGCATGGAAACGGTGGCCCCTGTCCAGTCTACTGCTTTAATAATGCCCATCTTCCTCTTCTACCCCCATTACCAACATTCAGTCCAATTCAGTTAAGAGTTTTCCAGAGACAGTCTTGGTTTCTGTTATACCTGCTGCCCTAGTATAGTTACTCACAGTGCTCACATTCACTCTCAAGGTATCCCAATTTGGCAATAAACTATAAATTATGCAGTCACCCTAATTTTGGTTCAAGCCTCTGTCTTCTCCCATTTTATGTATCACAGGAGAAAAAAAAAAAAAAAAGAAAGAAAGAAACCTGTCAATCACAAGTGTGCAAAAAAAGTCTGAAATGAGAAAAAGCTAATCTTAAAATATGTAATCACGGAGGCACTTGAATGGTGCAGTCAGTTAAGCATCCAGCTCCTTCTTTGGGCTCAGGTCATGGTCTCAGGGTTGTGGGATCAAGACCCATGTCAGGTTCTACACTCAGCTCGGAACCTGCCTGAGATTCTCTCTCTGTCCCTCTCCCTCTGTCCCTCCCTCTGTTTGCACATGTACACACACTCTCTTTCTCTCTAAAATATATAGATAAAAATCTTTAAAAAAATTTATTATTGTTACAGATCACAAAAATCATCAGTGTTAAAGGCAAGACTTAGACGGAGGCAGTCTGATCCCAGTCCTGATTTAGCCAGTCTCCTGACATAATCATTACTGCCACTGAATCAGCTCAACAGTCCCCCAAATAATCATCTTGTTTGGATTCCTCTAACCCTCTTCATCCTCTAGGCAGAAAGGGTATGCTAACGCATAAAACTGCCCCATCGCCTCACTATCTAACTCTTCAGTGACTCCCCACTGCCCTCAAGAATAAACCTCAACTCCACTACCAGACCCACCAGGACCAGCAGAATGGTGCATGCCCCTGCTTATGTCCCCCACTTCAAAATCCACAAGACAGCTCAAAATCCCTCCTGAAATTCCTCAGTGCCCACGAGTCAAAACTCTGGGACTCAGACAGTCCCATATGGAAATGGATCAAGCACAAGAAGTACAAAGTGGTGGGAAAAGAGATTCCAGACCCACATCCCACCCTCACTTGGGTCCCGCACTTACAGAGACCCATTCCTAACGCTTTGCCAGGTCTCCAGGAACAACTGATATATGACATCAAATCACTCCAATTTTAAAATAAAAATAAATCTCAGAGTTAAACATGAGGCATGTATGCCTTCATGATTGGTGCTGTAGTGTTTTTTTTTTAACCATTTCCAGAAAGAGGTAAAAGCTGATCAAAGTCTGAACTCAGAACACCAGTTCATCCTCCATTAGCATTCCCCAAAGCCCACCTGCAAGGGCAATGCCATTTCACAGATGCTCCAGCACTCCTGAAACCCTCCAGGTAGTGCTTTGTAGTTGGGCAGACAGCGAAGCACGCATCTGTCTATCCCTTTGGTACATGTTTTGACTATGGTCTATTCTTTAAGTGGCCTCCCACCCCAAACTTTTGATGCATATGAGGTCTAGAAGCCATTACTACTAAGTCAACACCAACATGTGCAAACATTTCTAGAACGAGCCACATCCAAGGGGTGCAACCGAGCTCCCCATGTGACCTTCCCCGTTGCTACCTTGGGCCTCTACAGAACTTCACTTCATGCCATCTGTGCAGTAATGAACAGCTGGAGCCCAGGAGGCAGGCCTTGGATTCTCTGAGCCTCAAGTTCCCCAGATGCAAATGGAAAAATAATCACTGCTCTCTCATATGGTTGTTGCAAGGATTAAGTGAAATAAAACATATGGAAACACCAAGCTGGTGCCTAACCCTGAGATGGCAGCAAACAATACATGTTTATCAGATCTGAGAAAGGAAAATGTTTCTGGCTTAATAAAGCTTAAGAAAAATGAAAGTAAATTTAGCTTCAAATTCATTGCAAAAGAATTAATCATTGTGAGCCAACTATATCATTATAATGTCAAATGTACTCTTTGTAACCATCTATGCAAATTATTCCTTTTCAGAGAACAATAAATAGAGGTTCAGCCAGGTTCAATAACTTGCAAAGCAAGAACCTGGCAGACCCAGGATTTCAACTTAGTTCTACCTGAATGCCAAATTCATAGTCTTTCCTCCTCTGTTAGTCTGTTTCCCAGACTCTAAAGCAGGGGAGGACAGAGTCAGGTAAGAGCCTGGAAAGGACAACCGTGCAGCACTGATTAGTACACCTGAGTCAACATGAGTCCAAAGGACCAAAGGTGCCTGCCACTCAGGGCAAAGAGATGAGGAAACGTAAGCCATCAGTGCAACCGGCCGGTTTAGCCCCAAGAGGACCCTTTAATACAGCTTAATGTTTCAACAGCCTAAGTGGCTTGTCAGCATGAGACCGGTGACTCCCGGGCACTGTGATTTTAAGCAGATGACTCTGTGACCCCTGGACACCCGTTCCCTTACAGGTATCACGAAGACAGTACAACCCTCTCTGCAGGTTGTTGCAAGGCTTAAAGAAATAATGCGGCGCCATCACTCCGCCTGGGTCTCGGGCACATATGGAATGAACAGTCCTATTATGAAAGCCCTCTCACAAGCAGACTTTCTACATCCCCTTCCTTCCTCTCCTGACTCAATGATCAGCATCATCACTCCACTTCTGTTACTTTACCTGCCTCTGGCTACTCTCTGAGTACCCCACCCACTCACTGGGACCATGAAATCTTATTGCAGACCTAGTCAGGCCAGCCAGGGAAACTGGGGTGTGTAAGAAAATCCCTGGCCTCACAGAGCTTACAAGCTTTCCTTGGAGGAGAACAAGGAAGACTGACCATAAATAAATACACAAACACACACACAGAGTAAACCGCCAGGTAAAGTGTTATAAACTGCTAAATAAAGCAAGAAAGGGGCAGAGAATAATCCCCAGGGTGAGGGAGAATCAGATAAAATAACCTGTGGGCACTGAGAAAGTCTGGTCTGAAGATTTAACATTGAGTTGGAGAGGCGAGTGGAAGAAGGGAACACCGCCTGAGATCAGAGGGAATGGCGAGTCAGAGGGGAGGGCACAGCAGGTGCCCCAATGCAGGAAGAAGTAGTGCCTTTGAAGACCAGCAACACAGCTCTATTGCAGCTACAACCCCTGGTATAATTACTGGCTTACATGCCAATTTTGCCACCAAACTCTAAGCCCCCTGAAGGCAGGCCCCTGCATCTCCTTTCTGCATTCACTCAGTCACACAGTGTTCATTAATGAGGTGCACCTATATGTCCAGCAGTCTCTTAAGCACTGAATTTACAGGGAAGAACTAAATCAATATAGTTTCCAACCTCAGGGAGCTTACACTAAATAGCCCTGGGCACAGCCTAAGTACTCAGAAAATGAACTAAATGGCAAGTTTTTTGGTCATGGAGTTCTATGCACACTGAGTTCTAGGCTTTCTACAGCCTATCCTCTTTCCTCATTTGCCTAAAAGATGACCGTCAGCCGTCCGCTTCAGTTTCTCACCTGCCTTTCTTTCCCTTCTCGGAACCAGGCTAGGGGCAATGAGTCCTCTGATCTCCCCACCTTCTCTCTGCCCTCTGTCTTTGCATGCAGCCCCCTCCACCGGGAATGCCCTCCCCATCTCCATCTTCTTCACCAGACTAACTTGAGTATTATTTCCCAAAATTTCATTAGTATATTGATTTTACCATTTGCTCAAATGTGTACAAGTGTCTCAAGTTCTCCAGGCAAAACATTTCCATCGAGTAACAGAAAGCCATAAATCAAGTGACAATTCCACACTGAGTAGTAAAGAGAATTGAAGCCTAAATGATCTGAGGCTACTTACATAATCTCTCTTCCTCCCCAAGATCTGAGATATTATTTCAGGGACTTTCTGGGCATTGTGCCTACAGAACTGGGCTAGGATACGGGGGCAGCAAAATTCTCACTACTCAGGGTGTGTGCACTCCATCACTGGCCGGTAAAAGGTAAGTTTCATTTACAGTAAATAAAACCCATTTGGGACACTCAATGGTCTTCCTCACACAGAAGGTCAATAGTTTAGCTTCTAAATTATCTAAGATAGATTTCCTTTTCTAACAGCAGAAATTGCAGCTGTACTTCATCTTTTAAAAAAAAAATACTTATTCTTTGAGGCAAGAAGGCACATATAGGTGAGTCACAACTTCAAACGCAGCCTCCACAGCCTCATTTGGCTGATAAGGACTTGCCCAGAACCTTTAGGCCTTCACTTCTAAAAGCCACACATCCATCTTTCTTCTCCTACTTCCTGAAAGAGGAGAAAATTGAGCTGGAGCCATCCATTTTGAAGTATACAACAGCAGGAGTGTGCGTCTAAGCAGACGCGTCCAACATTATGCGCTCCTCTCTCAGTTCCCGGACAGCAGCTCTGGGCTTCACAGACAACCACACGATGATTCTACACGTGCGGACCTGATAACAGTGTTTCCCACAGTGTCTGTGCTCCTCTCACAACAGGGCAGCTCTGTGAACTTCACCCTGCCATTATGAGAGGGAAAATGTACAGAAGAGGCAACAATACCAGGTTTAGAATTATCATGAGCTATTTAAACTCTGGGCCCTCGACCAAGATTTCCCCTAAGACATGACCTACGCAATGGGCTCTGTGTCAGTCCGTGTGTCCACCGTGGCCGTGCCTTGCTGTATCACCCTGCCATGTAACGCAAAACCCTGTTCTCCTAGCTGGCTAGTTTGGACATGGGAACATGTCCTTTATCTGTGAAAAGAGCCCTAATAGGGGTTAGATCTTGACTGGGGTGCTGAGTTCACAGAACATTCTCTTCAAAAGTTTCAAAGCCAGACTAGGTCTATAATAATAAGTACACAGTACAGTGATTAAATGCCTTGTTTTCAGCAACCAGGACTGGGGTTCAGACCAACTATTTTTTACAAGCCAAATAATTTGGGCAAGTCACTTAACCACTCTAGGCTCTTTCAAGTTCCTTATCAGACACTGCAAATCCCCACCTGATCTGGCCCCTACCTACCTCAGATGCCTATTAGGACTACCATGTTCCCTTCTTTAACTACTTGAACATATTGAGCTCACACCCACCTCAAGGTCTTTGCACTTGCTGTCTTCTCTGCCCTATACACTCTTGCCCAGAGTTTCACCTGGTTGGCTAATTTTCGTTACTAAATTCTCAGCTCAAACGTCAAAAGTCACCTCCAGGATCTCATAAACATAATGTTAAGAATGTGAGTCCAAATTGTGCAATTCCATTTACAGAAAGTACAAAAAGGAACAAGACCATGGAATGGTGGTGTAAGTCTGGGCACTGGTTATCCTTTCCAGGGTGGAGGTAGCGACGAGTAGGAACATGAGGGGGCCCTCTGGGTTACTACTAAATGAAGAGCTTTTTTTTTTATCTGGTTCTAGTGACCTGGGCATGTTCAATTTGTGAGAACCCATCAAGCTATTCACTTATAATATGTACATTTTTAATACATGCGTTATACTGCAATAAAAAAATTGGGCCAAAACAAAGCTAAAAACCCCACTTTGTCAAACTGAGTTTCCCTTGACCATCTAATCAACACTTTCATCTTCTTGGCTAAGCTTGTCATTCTCCATCCTATGATCCTATTTAATTCTCTTCTTTGCCTTTGTCCCTGGCTAGAAATCATCTTACTGTTTGTGTATGAAAAGTCAAACCCGGAATTCCCCACCCCTATGAAAATAAATTATGATGTGGTCATGTACTCTGCCTGCTTTATTCACTAACCCTAAATATCAGCACCTAGAAGAATCCTGTTTACCGTGTAGACTGAATAAAAAATGTATGTAAAATAAGTGGCTAAAGGGGCCCTCTAAAAATATAACATCAGTCATAAGTCAAAACACTGAAGCCAAGAGCAGAGGAAACAGAAAATGTCAATGACATGAAACCTTGGGAATAAGTGTCAAATGTTAAACTTAACTATAGGAGGTGGTAAGTCAAGTATCATTCTAGGGGTATCTTTCTGAGTGGTTAAAGTTACTTCTCTAAAGCAGAAACAGGACCTTTTACCTCGGTACACACAACAGCTTGCCCAAAGGTCCAATACAAAGTAGGTCTGAGTCAAGAATGGCAACAGATTTCTAGACACTTAGGATTTTTAGGTTTTGTGGGGAAAAGGGTGGGGGTCATGTGCATTGTAATGTTTGCACAGTCAAGGGAATAGGTAGGCACAACATCAAAGGAGATTCAGATGGAGTAGATACTAAGAACTATCCAAGAATTTGAAAAGTTCCTTACACGTCATGAGCTATTATGCTCAGCTATTATTGTCAATTCTAGAATGTTTAAATAGAAATAATGAACGTGTGTCAGTAGTTCTAGAACTTGGATGTGATATAGTTCCTATTTGGCATGCAGACTAAACTAAATACTGACATAATGCACTTTCATGAGGAAGCCTATACTCACCAAGCAACAGCCTGGTGTAATAG
Organism: Mustela lutreola; assembly: GCF_030435805.1. Taxonomy (NCBI): domain Eukaryota; kingdom Metazoa; phylum Chordata; class Mammalia; order Carnivora; family Mustelidae; genus Mustela; species Mustela lutreola. The sequence goes on from NC_081291.1 coordinate 35,629,751, forward strand.
GAACTTAAACTACTCTGCCACAAACAATAACCTTGAACAAGTCATTAAACTTCTTCAGGCCTTGATTTTTTTACACCAGTGAAATGAGTTGGTCGGACTAGATGCTTGCTAATGTCCAGCTTGCAAGATAGTGGCTTGGACACTATCTACTGTTCCCAACTTAAACAACAACAACAAAAAAAATCCTCATCTTTGAAACCATATATTTACGGGATAACACATAGGCCGCAAGGAATGTAAATCAAGGCTACTAGATGGGGTGAGGTAATGGATCCTTTCACCTAGTCTTCTTACGGAACCAAAGCTAACCATCCCCAACCAGATTCCCTAGAGTGCTGTATTCAGGCTTTCATTTCTTGGTTAGGCAGGAAGCCCAATCACACGTCAGCTGAACACTTCAGTTTCTCTGCACAATTACTTGCTTTGCTCGAGTTTTCACTGCCCTGGGCCCCATGTTTCTCATCAAGTCAAGTCTACACTCAGAGTTAGCGCCACAGTTCTTGTTTTTTGTAACACTTAAATAATGAATAGGACTTGATCACCTGGAGGTATTCTCCTGACTCTATTACAGTAGTTATTAGTGATTTTAATTAGACAAACCTGCCATTCCTTGTGCTATCCCACCATACTGTCAAGTGCCTATTAAGGATATTACAGTAATACGTATTAGCACCTTTTAAATTTACATTAACAAAAACAGAGAAATGAGAAGTCAGGAAATGAAAAGAGAAGGCTGGGAAAAAAAAAAAAAAAAAACCTTGCATGTGTTATAATTAGCCAAAGCTTAGAGTAACTCAAAAAATCATTAGTAGCTATCTTTTTTTTTTTTTTCTAAAAACTATACTATGCATATCCTGGTTAAATTTGCATGAGTGATAATTTGCCTCTCATACATTAAAAATGGAAAAATGAACAAGGACCTTGCTCTCTGTGGCTCAGCCCCACACTGCCCTTTCGTTCAAAGGGGAAAGAGGTTATTTACAGAGAATCAGAAATTGAGCAGTTGAGTGATTTCTCCAAAGTCATCACCAACTCAAAACTCCCCAGAGGGCTTCTGAATACTTCGACTCTCACCGTTCTGGAGAAGGTAAAATCCACTGGAAGCCAAGCTCGAACAGCAGCGAGCTATTCAGCATCCAACCGGGCTCCCCTAGGTTTCTATTCTCCATAAAGGAGAAGAAAGTGGACAGGGCCAATGCTATGTCGTGCTTGAGACGGGGCGGACGGCTCCTTGAAAGAAGGGAGCGCATCTCCCACTTTTCTCCTTGACCCCGGCACTTCACCAACTCAAGCGTCCCGAAGTGTGCCAAAGCAGTCCCCCTGTAGAAAGTTCCTCAGGGAGGTGAGTTGCTAATACCAACCAGGCTCTTTTCTAGCAATATTCCAGGTTCCTTTCTAGCAATATTCATCACGTGGCCTAACAAACGCGCTCAAGGGTCAAGACGTTCCCAAAGCTCCACTGACAAAGCAGATAATAAAACCTCAGGACTCCAAAACCCGGCCCAAGGAACTTCTTGACTGGCCACTCGGCGCCAGGTGCCGTGCCGGCGCTCTCCACGTGAGCCCGGGAAACCGACGACAGCCCTGCTGAGGACTCAGCGTCGCCTCCCCTGGACCCCGGAGCCACACCCGAGGGGAGGACTAGGGAGTCCCCCGTGCGCCCGGGCGCCGCTCCGCGCGTCGCTTCCAGGGGTGCAGCGCCCGCACCGCCGCGCCCTCGCCGCCAGGAGGGAAGAGGCGGCGGCGAGGAGGGCGGCGGGGCTCCTGCCGCGGGGCGCGCTCACCTGAGACCTGGCCGCCAGCAGCGGGGGCCGAAGCATCAGGTCTCGCAGAAGTTTCCGGGCCTGCGCTGCTGCGGGGGACGCCATCTTAACCAGGAAACCCGGCGCGGGGGAGCCCAGTGCGCGCGGGCCGCGGAGGTCGGGAGGGAGGAGGCGCGAGGGAGGAGAGGGGCGGGCCCGACCGGCCCCCACCGGGCCCCCCCTTGCGCCCCCCCCTCCCTGCGCCCCAGCGCCCGGCCCCCTGCGCCCGGCCCCGCCCCTCTTTGTGATCAGAGAGAAAGGCGAAGTGGTTTCCCTGGCTCTGCATTCTTCTTGGGGCTCTGGGATTTCTTAGGGATCCTAAGACTTGATGAAAAGCACGTCAGGGGTGCTCCTTCCCTGGGGCAGGCCCCGCAGAGTAGGCGGTGAGGAAGGTTCACAGATTTTCTGCGCTCGCAAAGTTTAGAGTGTAGTGGGAAAAGTAGATAGGTATTGACGATGATGCAAATAAGGATTTAAATGACTCTCACGAATAAGCAAAACACAGGATTTTTAGGGCAATGAAACTGCTCTTTATGATGCCCTAATGGTGAATACATCTGAGTATGTATTCATGCAAACCTATAGAACATCCAACACCTAGAGTGAATTTTAATTTAAACTAAGGACTTTCCATGATAATGATGTGTCAATGTACAAATATGATAGACAATGTGTTGATGTGTCCACTGTAACAAAGTACACCACTCTGGTGGAGGGTAATGACCAGTGAGAGAGGCTAGGCCTTTGAGTGTGAGTGTATGGGGGGAGGGGAGTGGTGGTATTAAGGGAAATCTCTGTACCTTACACTGAATTCGGCTGTGAACCTAAAGCTGTTCTTTTAAAATTAAAGACTTAAAATTAAAAAAAAAAAAAAAAATGCTATCATGGACAGTTCCTTACTTGGGAGTATAGCAATGAAAAGGGAGGAATGTGAGGCCCCTGGGTGGCTCAGTCAGTTAAGCCTATGCCTTCCACTCAGGTCATGGTCCCCGGGTGCTGGGCTCAAGTCCAGGGTTCTGCTGCCTGTTCAACAGAAAGTCTGCTGCTCCCTCTGCCCCTCTACCCACTTCTGCCCATTCTCTCTCTCTCTCTCTCAAGGAAGTAAATAAAATCTATCCAAAAATAAATAAATAAATAAAAGGAGAGAATGAAATATCTACCCTTAGTGTTTCCTGCATGAATTGCATTTTAAAATAAGCAAAGAACCCAAAATGCTAATGAAAAGTCCATCTCTGCAAAGAACTCTTTATAAAGCAGGAAGGAGAGAAGGAGTCCAGAAATCACCACTCCATTACCCTTAAATAGTAATTAATGCGGGTCACACTCATTAGTGAATGCACCTATTCATAGCAAAGTTTGTGGTGAACTTGGCAATGAAGGCATCGGGCTGTTCCATCCCTACGTCCCTAAAATTTACCATCTCGGAATTCTCAAGGCTAGAAGTCTGAAATCCAGCACTGCTCTTCTCCCTCCGGGGACCCAAGGGAAGAATTCATTCCAGGCCTCTTCCAGCTTCTGGAGGCTGCCCTGGGGTTCCTGGGCTAGCGGCCACAGCACCCCAATCTCTGCTCCATCTTCACTAGAATTTGTGGGGCTATCCCCAAACTTCCTCTGCTTAAGTATACACATAAGGTAACCTAGGGTACGTTCTTCTTCAGATCTTTCAATTAATCACTTCTTTGGCCATATAAAGTGCTATTCACAAGCTCTGGCATTTGGAGGTGGACATAACTTTTGGGGGACGCTACCATTCATTGCACTGCATGTGTCTTCAACTGGCATGCACTTTGAAGCACGTGGCATCACTTACAATGTTTTCTTGCCACTAAAGGTATTTGAATTTAATGAAGACTATAGAGTTTATGGTCATTTATAGGAATATTGGAGATAAAGAAGTAATATAGAAGGCCTCTCTAATGAGGCAACCCCAAACTGTGGAACATTTGGTCTTAGGACAACAGATACGGTTTTTGCGTGTGTAAATCAATGGCATTTGAAAAGGTAAAGGAGGACTGTTCTAGACTGAGAGAGATTTAAGAACATAAGCTTAACTAATTAAGGACATAATTTATGATGCTTGTATGGATCTTAATCAGACCAAAGCAACTGTAAAAAGACCTCTTTGGGTCATTGGGGAGAATCTGATTTTGGCCTGGCTTTAGATGATCTCACAGCATTAGAATGAATGTGATTAGCTGTGCCAATGGCGTTTCTAGTTGTGTCAGGCATGTCTTCCCTAGGTCCTGGCTCTGGCTTCCCCAGCTCCGTGTTCACTCTAGCCCTTGTTGTTGTGAGCAGAGTTGTACAGGTAAAACTCTGCAACTCCCCTGTGGCATCTCCCCTAAACTGCACCGCAGATCTCTCACTTTCTGGTCTACTCTGTTGCCTCCTGAAGGACACCTGTGAGAAACGTGCCACACATGCTAGCTGGGTCTGAAGAATTCCATCGTATACCTGGGAGTGTAAGAGTGTTAACACCCACCCCATGGGGCATCCTTGAGCAAGGCATGGGAGTCAGGGGATAAACACTCCCCATTTCAGTCACTTGATACCCCAATTGGAATGAGATTCTACAGTTCCTCAGAGGGTTCTCGACAGAATTAAGCCCAGGTGCCCATAGGAACACCCTTGGATTGACTTTGCCTCCTCCTTGGTTCCACTCTTCTCAGTTCCACAGTTTTTCTTGGGATCATTTCCCAAAATAACAATTTACACCCAAGTCCCTGTTTTAGGCTTTCCTTTTGGGGGGGACACTAAGCTGAGACTATGATTATGGCAGAAATTGATCATTTAAAAGACATGCATATTGAGGTATTTAAAGGTGAAATACCACAATGACCAGGTGTTTTTTTTTTTAATTTTTTTTTTTAATTTATTTGCCAGAGAGACAGTGAGAAAGAGCATGAGGGGGAGAAGGTCAGAAGTAGAAGCAGACTCCCCATGGAGCTGGGAGCCCGATGCAGGACTCGATCCCAGGACTCCAGGATCATGACCTGAGCCAAAGGCTCAGTTTAACCAACTGAGCCACCCAAGCGCCCTACAATGACCAGGTTTTATTTCAACAACAGAAAAGCAGAAAGAGAAGGAAAGGGGTCAGTGAAGCAAATGTGGTGAAATTACTAGATCGTTGAAAGTGAGTGTCATGTCTTTAGGAGAATATGCTTGTGACATTTCCCCTGTTAGGGCACATCCATCCTCTTTGCTCAACAGACAAAGGAGGATTTCAGTGCTGTGTCCCTGACTGAGTTAGGAGAATGCATTTGCCTATAATTTCAATAAGTAACAGACCACGTGATTATTATTAATTTGCTTTGTTTTATATTGCCTTATTTACAGTAGGTTATGCCACTGATATTAACAATTCCCAAGGAGTAATGATGTGTATTAATACTATGATGGGATAATAACTTGCACATTGAACTTGTTTTACCTGTCTCAAGTAGAACTCACCACAGCCCTGTGATGCTTTCTCTCTTCCTTTCCCTTGTCATTTACTTTTTTTCCTCATTATTCCCTCCCTCTCATCCTTCTTCCTGGTTGCCCTCTCTTCCCCCCCCCCTTTTCTTTGTTCTTATTCTTAACTTTAAAAATAAAACCACTAGTTAGTTTACCAACCCCCCCCCCCCCGCCAAAAAAAGGCATGGGGGGTGGTTATTCATGAATAGCTGAGAGTTGCAATCCAGGACAATGGAGCTAGAGCAAAAATCATAAGCAAGTTCACCAAACAAAAGGGAGGAACACTCATGGAGGAAAGGACCTGGGAGGCTATTATAAACAAAAAATCCATTGAAGTGAACTGGGTGTAAGAAGTCTAGTGGCTTCTCATTGGCTGAGTTGTGACTGCTTTCATTAGCTGGGCTTTTGCCAGGGCCAGAGAACAGCCTTTCTTTCTCCTGCTGGAGTAGCAAAGTAGTACCTCAAGTAGTATCCTGAGAAAAGTCTATCTCTTCTGGTTTGATCTGCAATTGATCTGCAGTGGTAGTGGTAGGGCAGGAAAGCTCTCCCTGCCAGTCTCCCAATTTTATTTTAGTGAGATTTCCCTTCAGTAATCCTCTCTCCCTCTTCCCTTCTCCGCCTACCCCCACCCACTGCTCTTAATTGCAACATTCTTTTTTTTTTTTTCCACTTCATTCACACCCCATATGTGTGACTCAGGTAAGTTGCTTGAGGTCTAAGCCTAAATTTGTCCATTCATAAGATAGGCATAATAACTGCACTTTAACAGTGAGGTAAGGTTAAGTGTTTGTTTGCTTACTGGGCTCTGCCTCTGGCAAATAGAAAGTGATCGAAACTGTTGTCTCTTATGGTTATCACTGTTACTTATTACTCTCTTTAAATGTAGTGGTGACTATGACCAATGTGATTGCCACATCCATGGTGTTTATCGTGAAGCTATTGAGAAAACCGAAACAGGCAGCTAGTAAATGGCAGAGCCAGGGTTTAAATGTAGACCTGGTTGTTTAATTTTTTTAAAGATTTATTTATTTTCATTTGGGGCGGGGGGGAAGAGGGAGAGGGGGAGAGAGAATCTCAGGCAGTCTCCAGGTTTAGTGCAGAGTCCAGCAATGGGCTCAGTCTCATAACCCTGAGATCATGACCCAGGCCAATATTAAGAGTCAGATGCCTAACTGACTTAGCCATGCAGACACCCCTAGATCTGACTGTTTTTAAGCCAAATGACAAAACTGAATTTAGTAATGAGTTTGATTTCCTTTACTCAAAGGGAAACAATCCATGAATTAGGGGAATATAGTGCCTCACAAGCAGTAGCATGTTTTTCTGGAAGGGTTTAGGGCAAGAGTGAGCTTTACACAGCATTAGCAGAGGCGACATGGAATTGGGCTTGGTTTGCTAGGAGGCTAGCAGGTCCCACTTTCTTGGGTAATGTAAGCTAGCTAAAGTTGAGTTGGAGGATTGTGTTGGTATGTGTTAGGTTCCCTGACAGGGACATATTTCTCCTAAGAGCAGGCTGACTTCGGTTTATTTGTGATGTTGGCAGGACTGCTGTGGTAAGTATCTGTTTTGTGGGTCCCAATATACAAATTCACTTGATCACAAGGTTAGCAGCCTTCGTCATTACTTTAATGTTTTAGATCAAACTATCAAACAGGATTTCTTTTGAAAGCAGTCTCAGAATTCCCAATAATTAATTGTGTGTTGTCACATCTATATCTGTAATCTTTCTAAAAAGTGTCCCAATTTATTGACATAGGTCATATTTTTGCCTTCCAAGAGTCTGGAGTTTCAAAGTAAAACTTTGAAAATAGAATATAATTTAATATTGCTCTTCGCTACATGCCTCTTTTCTGGAAAGTATGACTCAACATAATGTTTTTCCAAGACCTTGATTAGAGATGTGCTGGCAAAAGTCCATAATTTCACATGATTTCTACTTGCCTGAGTGGATAGGTGAGTTCCTCATGCCTTTGACAGGAAAAGCGAATGAGACAATTAAGAATTGCAGAATGGGGTGCCTGGGTGGCTCAGTGGGTTAAGCCTCTGCTTTCGGCTCAGGTCATGATCTCAGGGTCCTGGGATCGAGCCCCGCATCAGGCTCTCTGCTCAGCAGGGAGCCTGCTTCCCCCTCTCTCTCTGCCTGCCTCTCTGTCTATTTGTGATCTTTTTCTCTGTCAAATAAATAAATAAAATCTTTTTTAAAAAAAATAATTGCAGAATGTCCTAATAATTTCATGAATAATGGCAATTATTTTGCATGATTCTGGCCCCAAATCTCTTCCAGGTCAATAACAGGTATTTCCACCTGCAGCATCTTTTCCTGATCAGTGGGTTGTGGGGGTGTTTGATGTGTGGGTCTATAAAACAACAGAAAAAATATGTTGGTCTCTGTCCCAATTCCAGGCACAGAGCTCCAAAACCCTTGGAATTCTCTGGGTTATAAGGACATCTCTTGTTCCAGTGAGGCAACTCTTGGTGGGCTCCAGATAGCCTCAAGATGGCGGCAGGTCACTGGAAAGACTAAGCCATGATTGGAAGCTTGGAACTTTCAGCCCACCTCCCATCTTCTGGGAAGGGGAAGGTGCTGGAGATTGAGTGACTGATTGACCAGGTCTATGTGATAAATCTCTCCATAAAAATCCCAATAGTCCTGGGTTCAAGGAATGTCCGGGTTGGTAAACATCACTACATGCTGGAGAGGGGCACACCCCAACTCCATGGGGACAGAAGCTTCTATGTTCAGGACCCTTCTTCACCTCACCCTGTGTATCTCCGTATCTGCCTATTCATGCGTCTCCTTTTTCACATCCTTTATTGCATAATATATTGAAGATATAAGTAAATATTTCCCTGAGTTCTGTGAGCTGTTCTAGCAAATAACCAAACTCAGAAAGAAGGTCATGGGAACCTCTGATTTAGAACTGGTTGTTCAGAAGTACTGGTGACATCCCAGGATTTATGATTGGCATCTGAGGTGGGGGGCAGGGCAGTGTTGTGGGCCTGAGCCCTTAACCTGTAGGGACTGCACTCTGGTTAGTGTCAGGATTGAATAGAATTGAATTGAATTGGATTGAATTGAATTGGTGGGACACACCAATTCAGAAAGAATTCCCTGGTGTGGGGAAAACCTCAGTCAGCTCAGAGGGAGAGTTTGATATTCTAAAGGAAATGAGATCAAATTACTAAAAACTACTGACATGAAAGTAAGGATTTATTATAAAGTATTTGATTATAAGTTAAAATACAAGCTGTATTTCTAAAACAGAAAAAAAAAAAAGTGAAACCTATTTGAGCCCCAGTTCTGAAAGCTATAATTTTGAAAGTTCAACATGGGGTCCTTTCTGTTGCCTAATTAGATAAAAGCAATTCAGTTGTTTGATCCAATTCATCCTAACTTGTCCATCTGACTAATTTCACATAGTAAGAGCAGAAAGGTCTGGTTTGACTGTGTACCAGGGGTCTTAGTCAGGATTCCTTTTGTTGTAAGAGATAGAAACTGAAGCCAAGCCCATGGTATTTATTGGCTAAGATAAAACACCCCAGAAGGAAAGAGTACCCCTTCTTTAAGATAACTGGCATCATGGACCCAAACATCATGAGGAGTCTGTCTCTTTTCTTCATTGCTGGTCTGAATTTCTCTCAGCTTGACTTCTTTCAAAACACTTTTTTTTTTTTTTTTAAATAAGATGAAGAATTTAGGTACTCGGAGCTCTAGAATCACATCTTAACCTCTCTTGATTAGTTGAAGGAGAGTCCTCATCTCCCAGCTCAAATTTCCAGCTCTAGAGCATATTTGTGGACCAGAGTTTGTTCCCATCTTGAAGGAGGGGAGCAGGGTTTTTAGAGCTGCACACTAGTCATTGACCACAGGTTGCCCTGAGGGAATATAATCTAGATATTTTAAGCTCTGCCTCCCTAGAGGTGAGGGAGCCCTAGTAGCCCAAGAGCAAACTTCTGAAGAACCAGCTATTTGCAGCCTAGCCCAGGGAAGTTGGGGATTGGGCACACAGCTTTGACTGGTGATGTCAGCAGTACATGCATCCCTGAGCGGCCAAAATGTTGCTTCTCTGTGATTGGCAACTCCAAGGAGAGCCATGTTTTTGAGCCAAGAAAAAGCTGTTTACTGAAAAAGGGAAGATCCTGTTACGTGAAGAAGAAAGTGGTGATGAGCAGACAGAATAATAAACATCAATTCTGTATAGCCTCAACTCATTTGGACTCAACAAACTTAACCCCAAGCAAGTTTTTCTTTTCTTTTTTTAAATTAACATATAATGTGTTATTTGTTTCAGGGGTCCAGGTCAGTCTTACACAATTCACAGCACTCACTATAGCGCACACCCTCCCCCATGTCCATCACCCAGCAACCCCAAACCAGTTGAGTCAAGTTCATATAAACACACATGTAGAAAAGGAATTATTACATTTACTGAGAATCTACTGTGTCATTAACACTATTTTTGTTAACAGAATTATCAAGGTATAAGTAGATAAAATAAGTGGCACATATTTAAAGTGTAAGTGTGATAAGATCTGACATGTGTGTACACTCATGTAACCATCTCAGCCATCAAGATAATGTGTATCTCCATTTCCCCAGAAGTTTCCCTTTCTTGTCCATCAATGCTGCCTCTCCTGATTTCCCCATCCTCAAGCAATCCCGCATGGGCTTTCTGTCACAATAGATTATTTTGTATTTTCTAGATTTTTACATAAATAGAACCCTGCAGTGTGTACTGTTTGTTCTTAGTCCAGCATAATTATTTTGAGATGAATCATGTTGTTTTTTGCATCAATAGTTTATTCCGTTTATTGCTGAGAAGCATTCCATTGTAAAGATATAATTTGTTAGTCTATTCACCTATTGATGGAATCTAGCCCTTTCATCTTTCATATATATTACATTTATATGTCATATTCTTTCATTGGTTCTATAATTTAGGTTTAATGCCCATTTTACAAAAGAGGTATTTGTGCTCAGAGAGATGAACTAAGTTACCTGATAAATCAGTTCCTGAGGAGAAGAGCTTAGATCTCAGGTTTTTCCTCTCAACAAAGCCTAAGTTTTTTCTACTCTCTCCACCCTTCTAAGAACATAAATAGACACCAGCTGATTGTTATCCACTTTAATTGGTAAAATGTATATACTGAGAAGTTTTCCAATTTTATGCTCTTGCTTAAAAGTCTTACCTTTAGCTTTGATGCTTTCCTTATGCCATAACTGGGAAATAATTAATTCTCTTCTTTCTTTCCTCTTGAAATTAGTAGGATAAAGTAATTCAGTAGGATGCTTCCTAGAGATTGCCCAATAATTGGTCATTTTACTGCACTCTACCAAGTCATTTGTCTATTTCACTACTGAGCTGAACAGCTGATATAAACCAAGGCAGCACTAAGTATTGTACCCTATTCAGATGCCTTGAGATTTCAGGGCAAAATGGGAAATGATACAAGATAAAAAGCAATGGGAATTTCAGCAGGTTTCTCCATAAAAAAACCCTCCCATCTCACTTCCTAGATGAGTGTGCCCACACTGTGCCCACACTGGCACCTCAAATTTATAAATTTATGTCTTGGACTTGTATATGTCCAGTCTCTCCAGTTCGGTTGTAAAATCTTTGAAAGCATCCACCAAACCAACTCTGTACAAAATCTGGATGTCCAAGCTCAAAGTTTTTTAAATTCACTCAACCCAGAGTGTATACATTCTAACTTGCCAGCCTAAAGTCTTTAGACAAGGAGATGCATAAGAATACAGTTTGAGAGATTTAGCTATTTTATAACAACCTCATATAGCAGTGGGAACTGAAGAACTCATCAGACAAGGAGCCAGAGGGAAGATGAACAAAGTCTAGGTTATTAAGAATGCAGCACATTTTTTGGGAGTTCTGCCCATATCCCCTATGTCCTCACCTCTATCCCTAATGTCCTCACCTCTGTACTCAGAAGGCTACTTGCTGAAATCCCTTCAATTCTCTGTGGCTAAGGTCATTTGTCTGCCTTTGGGAACAGGCTTGGCCAGCATGCAGGACAAGCAAAAAGTACAGAAAGGTTAATTCCTTTAGAAGCAATCCTCAACCGTTAACAGATTATTGGTGGATTAAAAACTCCAGCCTTCTCACCCCTTGGGTGGGATAATTCTGACGGTGTTCTACTTAGTCTCGTAGAACTAAGTGGGATTGAGCCCCACTTAATGTAACAGTCTCCTGCTCAGTAAATCACCTATCATTGTCTTTCTTCTCTTCTCTGTCTCACTTCCAACACTTCCATCTGTGTTTCCTGGAATCACTTCCCAAATCAACTTCCTGCACTAAACTCCTTGTCTAAAAGGCTGCTACTAGAGAAAGCCAAACAAAGGCAGGCATTAAAGAGAGTATAGTAACAGCAACCACTGTAGCAAGTACAAGCATATTGGTTTCAGTGCTTCAAATGCATTTACCCATTCAGTAATGTAAAAGGTAAAGAATGTAAAAGGTAGGTGCTTTTATTCCCCTTTCACTAATGAGGAAATCATGTCTTTGAAAAGTCAGGACTTGCCCAAGGTCATGCATTAAGCAGCAGAGTCAGGTCTCTCCAGGTCTGAAGGACTCCCAACTCTGTTTTATTCACTATCAAAACTCTCAGGTCAGCCCCCCTTGGAGTTGTGGAGGGCGCAATTAATATAAGCTTACCTAATGGTCCTGGAAAACATAAACATCTTTTTCTTACATGGTTGATAGGGCCCAGGAAAGAACTGAGTGTGTTGTAGCTTCCAGCAGAAACTAGTGAAATCGAAAAGATTTTTTTTTTAAGATTTTATTTATTTATTTGACAGGCAGAGATTACAAGTAGGCAGAGAGGCAGGCAGAATGAGAGAGGAGGAAGCAGGCTCCCTGCCAAGCAGAGAGCCTCATGCAGGGCTCAATCCCAGGACCCTGGGATCATGATCTGAGCCAAAGGCAGAGGCTTTAACCCACTGAGCCACCCAGGCGCCCCCAAAAAGATTTTTTTTTATTTGTTGTGACTCTTTGGAAACCTTGACATGTAGTTTAAAATGAGCATTAGCTCTCCTAGCTGTGTTTGCTGAAGTAATATCAAAATGATACCCTATTCACATTTCTGTCTACCATTCATTCTAGCCTCACTGGTGTGCTGATGAAATTACTGTAAGTGAACATTCTCATTCTGTGCTTCTCATTATTAAGGAAGGAAACTCAAGGAGTTCCCAATATATTTTATTTTTTTTTAATATGATAACACATACACACTGTTTTCCTTGTTCTTCAATATATGCAATTTATCTATCAGAGCAGCTTCTATTTCTTATTCATTCTTATTCTTATTTTTCATGCATATGCCAGAGAGAAGGAATTTTAATCACTGAAGGAACATTTGTATAATAAAAGTGATCTCTGCAATTCCTTCAGCAACGAGCAGGAATAAATGATCTATAGATTCTTAATGCATTGCTCCAAATATGAGTTTCAATTTGCACAGAAGTTTCAATAAATTGTTCTGTGTCCCTAAAGACCTAGAGATGCCTCATGGGATATACTGCAAAGGATTCCATTTAGAAAGAATTTTATGAGCAATGTATTCTCTGCACTTGTCTCCCCTCTGTTAATGGCTAACGACACTGAATAATACAAGCATGCTGTTTTTCTTTTCCTTTTAATAAGAGGTCCAGCATGAACTTTCCTTCCAAGGTTTCTGAATTTTTCAGAATTTAGCACAAACTTTTCATTCAAGGATTTAAAAGTACAATACAACATTGAGACCAAACGAGAGCTTAAACTCATTCAGCAATTAACTTTATACTTGAGAAGTAACACCATTACACTAAGTTTTTATCTGTTGTACCTTTATGATATGTTTATCCACTTCTTAGGCTATAACTGAGGCTTAGAAAGGGTAAATACTTTGTTAAAGGTCACACAATTGTCACAATGTTTTAATGTTAGCCAGAAGTTTTGTCATTTTGTACCTTTATAATCCATTCTACTTAGACTTATCATATAGTCACTGCCCTGCAGGTTGGTCTAAACATCAAATATTTTGTCTCTAAAACTTGGCACTTGTTCCAAAGGTATTAAATAGTTTATTCTTTACATTATGTGACTGAAGGCTTTTCATACGACTTTCCTGGATGTAATGAGTGTTACTAACATATTTGAGACATCTCAATTAAATTTAACTCATTAGACAAATAATAACATCAAAATTTCCATGTTTTTGTTGTTTAGGTGGTTAACAAGAACACAGAATCTACCTTCATATGCTCATGATCCATTTCTGGCTTTACTGTGGTCTGACAGTATTCATGGAAGACTGTTTAAAACACAAATGAATAATCATGTATAGACTAAAGAACTATTTTTCTTCTAAAATTTTAATTTTAGATTTTTTTTTTTAGACTACGGATGTTTGAAGCTTCATGTCTGATATCTGGAAATTTCATACAACTCTAACATTGATAGATTATCATTTTTGTAGTTGTTTCTAAAATTTCATATGAAAAAGGAGAGGGAGAAAGCCATCATGCTCTTTTACCTTGCTGGATCTCTAACCTGTGCCAGGCATGTTCTGAGGTGTTACTTACTTTCATTGTAACAGCCATGAGGACACAGGTAAAGTACCCCAGACATTTCATCAAGGCTCTGCAAGGTCAGGGAAGTTGCCCAAGCTGGAGCCGTTGGGAAGAGGCAAGGTGGGGACTGGAATCCTGAACCATCCAACTTCATGGCTCAGGGATTTTCCATTCCAGCCTATCCCAAAACATGGCTGGCCCAGAAAACAAATTTCAAAAATGATGACAGGTATTATGTGAAAATAAGGTTTTCATATAGGCCAAATTAATTTGGAGAACAGCAGTTAGCAGAATTCTTCACTCCAGGATTTTTTCAGAGCCCGCACCATGTTAATCCACAAACTTAATCTGGATGATGGCAGGCAAAATTCTAAGATTGCCTCCACGCTTACAACCCCTGGGTCCTATATAAACTCCTCCCCTTAAGCAACGGTGGGATTTGTGAAATTGATGGGCCACTGCTCCTGTAATTAGGCTATAGTATATGACAAATAGGAAGATTCCCAAATCAGTTGACTCAATGTTAATCAAAAAGGAAATTTTCCTGGGTGGGCCTGACTTAATCAGGTGAAAGCCCTTAAAAGAGAGTTTGGGGTCATCCTGCTGACTGTGAAAAACAAGCAGACATGTATGGTTGCCTATAGAAAGGGCTCTCCCTAGTTGCTGAGGGCCTGAATCCAAACCCCACAAGGAAATGAATTCTGGCAATTACCACGTGAGCTTGGAAGAGGGCCTGAGTTCCCGAAAAGAACACAGCTCAACCAATACTGTGATTTTGTTTCTGTGAGAATCTGTGCAGAAAACCCAACTAGGCCAAGCCTGGATTTCTGAGCCACAGAAGCTGTGGATGTTGTTTTATGCTGCTAAGTTTGTGATAACGTATCATGAAGCATTGAAAACTAATGCGGAGAAGTAATACTTAATTGTCAAAACACTTTTCTTTCTTTTTTTCCCAGTGTATCTCATTGGACCAGTGTTTTGTTGGGGTGCCTAGGTGGCTCAGTCTGTTGAGCATCTGTCTCAGGATTTTGGCTCAGGTTGTAATCTCAGGGTCACGAGATCAAGCCCTGCACTGGCTTTCACCCTAAGAGAGGAGTCTCTTTGAGATTCTCTGTCTCCCTTTCCCTCTGCCCCTCCCCTACCCCCCATCTCCTCCCCCTCTAAAGAAAATAAAAATAAATTTAAAAGACTGGTGTTTTGTAAAATTAGCTTTTAGGAAATGCTTCATTTTAAATGACATTTGTCTCTCCCTTGGAGTAAGAGTAGTGGTCAGCATACAACATTTGCTTCCAGGAACAGGCAGACTTTTTTTCCAATTAAGAGAAGGGACATGTGCCTCTTTAGGGAATGAGACTTAGTATGGGATGAATGTTGAAGCTGATGAAATAACAACAGGTACAAAGGAAAATGGCAAAGTTTATCTTCTGGGATAGTTAATTTTATACATCACGTTGTCTGGGCCACAGGGATTTGAATTTGGTTAAACATTATTTCTGGATGTGTCTGCAGAGATGTTTTAGATGAGATTAACAGTTGAATTGGTAGATTGAGTAGAGCAGATTGTCCTCCCCAATGTGGGTGGGCTTCAAGCAGTCCACTGAAGGGCTAGATAAAACAAAGGGCTGAGTAAGAAATAATTGTCTGTCTCTATTTGATGGTTTTCAAGCTGGGACATTAGTCTTCTGTCTTTGAATTTGAACTCACACTGGGTCTTATACCACTGGTTCTCCTGGTTCTCAGGCTCTTGAACTCGGACTGTAATTATACCACCACTTCTCCTGGATGGCCAACTGGCTAACTGCAGATCTTGGACTTCTTAGCTTCCATAATCATGTGAGCCAATTCCTTATAATACATATATATATTTATATTTATAAATATAATGTATAAATATAACCATCATGTTGGTTCTGTTTCTCCAGAGAGCCTAGACTGATGTGGCTGGGCTCATAGTGACAGAGAGTGGAAGGACCTAGAACAATGAGTGGGTTACTTGGACAGTTCATTATATAGTGACATTTATCCTGGGAAATCATTATAGTTTGAGGCACTCCCCTTCTTAGCTTGACTACTTCAGAAATTTAAACCATCATTGCTCCAGGGTGATACCTTCCAAATACACTGAAAAAATCCAAAATGCCAATAATGTACAATGAGAAGTACAAGAGTCAGGCCATTTTGAGTGGGCCTGATCAGGACATCCCTCTCTTGTAAAAAAGTCCCACTTGTGATGGTTTGTATATGAAATTAAGGAGAGAGGGGCATATCCTAGGTGATTCCTAGGTTTCTGATTACAAACCAGATGACTAGTTTGTGTTGGCCATCACTGAAAAGAGGAAACAGGTTTGGTAGACAAAGGGCACTGGTTAAGTCATGTTGATCTTGAGATGCCTTTGAGATATCCAAAAAGGAGATGTCCAAAAGGTGGTGAAATATGTGGTCCCTACTAGGCTAGGAAGGATACATACGTGGGCCACCTGCAAAAACGTCATCCCCGAAGCTGTGACCACGGAGGAATTTGTCCAGGGAGGGGGTTAAAAAAAAAAAAAAAAAAGCCCTAGTTCCCAAGGAATTCCTATAGCTAATGGGCTGAGAGAGGAGGATAAACCAGAAAAGGTGACAAGAACCTTTTGGGAAAGCATAAGACAATGATGTTTGAGCACCTACTCGAAGAATAATTAAGCGTCTACTAGAAATAGTAGGACAGACATTCCAGGGGTGGAGGAGCCAAACGAGCTGAATCACTCAGTACAATGTGAGTGGAGCAGATGTATGGAAGAGCAAGTTACACAGATTGATTGTTGAGCCTGATAGGGAGACAGGATGACAAAGGAGACAGCTGCCATATGATGAGCAGTCTCCAGTGTCATTGTTAAGGTTTGCATTCATCTAGCAGACACGTGGTTTTTTAACTTGGGAGGCTGAGTGTCATGGCTCTGGACATCCCGTCTATAGCCCAACTGTAGTGCCTGTGCTTTTCCTTTTTAGATGTGGCTAAGGCAGTATTTTGAGATCTAAATCTGTATTTCCTCTCCTCTGTATTTCACTGCATTCAAATAGAGATTTGCTCTGTGCTCAACTGCCTGTTTTGCTTTTCCATTCGTAGAGGTCAGGAGTTGGAGGAATAAATTGCCGAGAAGTACCAGGCAGGTAATGCAAACAGGTGAATGGATTGGGTGCAGGAAAATCAAGGAACAATGAGGTATATGTCTCCTTTAAAGGATTCAGGTCGATGCCAAAACAAACAGAAATACTGTGAAAGCCACACAAAGCGTGTCTGGGGCTATAGTTAGCCCAAGTATTATCTGTTTATGACCTAACTAAACTTTGGAAAAAATAGGTAAAGAAGTGGCAAAAATTTAAAAGGTACAAAATGTGCAGGTATTCTAGAATGTGCTAAAGAAGTAAAAGGAGAGTTAACAGCTGTCACTTTCCACACCATAAGATCAGTGGGATTACTCCAGATTGGGGGCAGGCACCAAAAGGAGGGTTTAGAAGGTTCCTGAATTCCTCTTGTCTGGGCTACCAAAGAGGTAATAAGTCCTCAAGGCAATGGCTGTGCATGGGCAGACATGATGTGGAAGCAGCAGAGAGCCTTTGGACTGAAAGGGGTCAGGTGGACAGGGACAGTGGAGCACTCAGCAGCAACTCCTTGGGACCCACATATGACTACAGACCAGAGAATCCCTTCCATCCTCAATCTGTTGGCTCTGTGCTCCACCCTGGAAATATGAGCATCATGATTTAGGCTGAAGTGGTTCTCTTGCTCCTAGAAAAATGAGGGACTGGGGTGCCTGGGTGGCTCAATCATCTAAGTGTCTGCCTTTGGCTCAGGGTCCTGGGATCAAGCCTCAAGTCAGGCTCCCTGCTCAACAAGGAGTGTGCTTCTCCCTTTCCCTTTGTCCCTCCCCCTGATCCTGCTCTCTTTCTCAAATCAACAAATAAAATCTTAAAAAAAAAAAAAAAAGGTAAGGAACAGTCAGAAATGGAGCTAGATTGTTTTTAAATTATAAGAACAGTTATGACAAATTTCACCCACCTGAGTCTAAGCCCCAGATTCATATCTGTTTTGTACATCCCAGAGTTTCACAGAAGCATTGTCTAGGCTCCCTGTTGCCCATAACCGGTTCCTCTAGTCTGGCCAGGGCAGATGGTATTCTCAGTCTTTCAGAGCTAAAATACTAAAACTGGGGAAGTCCTGAGCAAAGCAGACTGAAGTGACCACTCTAGCACTGCCAATCAAATAGTAACAAATTACCACCCAGAACAAGAGAAGACTTTTGAAGAGAAGAATATATAATCAGAGCTGTGTTTGGGGAAGATGAATCTATTTACCTCTCTCGTTTGGGTGGGAAGAGAAAAAGGGCTCTGAGGTCATTCCAGGTGTACAGTGACTCTGATGAGAGATGAAAGGGGCTTGAACTAGGAAAGAAGCCTTTGAAACACAGAGGACTTAGATGTCTTAGATGATACTGTAGCAAACCACCAAACTGGAGGATACAGGGTTAGGTCTGATAATTAAATAAAACCTTCTCTGCTGGCTGACTTAGGCAACAGTGCCTTAACCAATAAGAATTTTAAACCCTAACTTAGATGATAAAATAATACTTATATTTTCAGTCCTGTCAGTTTACCCATACCAATTTATGAAGACTGGGGAACACTTGCTACCCCACTACATCAGTGGTTTCAACCAGGGATGATTTTGTTTCCCAGAGGACATTTGGCAATGTCTTATCTATTATCACAGCTATTATCACAGCTGGGGGTTGTTACTGGCATCTTGTGCAGAGGCCAAAGATGTGCCTGAACATTCTACGTGCTCAGATAGCCCTCCATCACAAAGAATTATCCAGCCTAAATGTCAGCTGTCCTGAGGTTGAGATACCCTGGTCTTTGTGGAACAGCCTGAGAAAAACATTCCCAACCCTCTATGGAACATATATCCTAAGTCTGTGTAATGATGCATACTTTTCTATAAAATGTTGTTAGATCAGACAGTGAACTTTTTCAAATCAACTGTTTTTTACCTCTGAATTTCTAGAACTCAGCACATCATGGATACTCAATAATCACTCAATGAATGAAAGATGAAATGATAGCTAGTATTTACTGAGCTTTTACTATGTGTTAGGCACTACTTTAATACCTGACTTCATAATAACTCAATATAACATACTATTTTATCACTTCATTTTACAGGTGAAAGAAAGAAGATTGGAGGGGAAAGTCACTTTCTAGAAAGAGCCTTAAATATCTGACTCTAACTTTTGTTTTATTTTCCATCACATGGCACCATATCCTTTTTAACACGGACCCAAATTGTGTTGGTCATAATCAAATTTCCAATTACCCAAATGCTGGAATAAATGCCTTTATAAGCTTAATAAACTACCCTCCCCCACTTTTTTTTTTGTTTTGTTTATTGCCACTCTCTAAGTTTGCTACTGCTATATGCACATTGAATTTATAAAGTACCATATTAGTCAGGAACATTCTATTTTTTTATAGCACAAACATTTCTAGATGCATTCTTGGGATTTATGCATTAATATCACCAGTTGGATGGTGTGTTTCATATTATTTCAGTAGATAAGAAATCCTTAAAGGGAGGCTTGATGATAACAGTAAGCAAAGATTGCCACTCCTCGCCCCACTTAAAAAAAAATTCATTCTATTATTTGGGGATGAGATGTAAACCAGCACATTTTCATTTCACTCCCTGCTTATATTGTTCTCTCGGTAACTTTTTTTCAGGAAAAAAAAAAAAAAAGTTAACTGAGATGGGGAAAATTCAATAGCAATGTACAGTAGACTCTGAAGAATGTATACTGTCACTTACCACCATTTGGCTGTCTGATGGTTGATTGCTTTCTGAAAGCTTTAAGAACAGGAGATCAATATGCTGCAGAAGTCTGTTTTAACATTGCAGGAACTTTTACCACACTCTGGTGCTATCCACTGGTGGCTAGACTAGACTAATCCTATAAACAATTCATTAAAACAACAACAACAACAACAACAAACCCTCCCACATTTACCACCACCTGGTCCCAAACTACCATTTCATCTTTCGTCCCCATCTACACTCCTACCTCATAATACCAAATATTATTGACTGAATATGCCTTAAATATTCACCTGCTAGGACGTTCAGATCTGTTGGTCTCAAGTATTCTTCCTTCCTAGGTAAAGACTAATTAGTTCTTCAAAACCAAACTCTAACCTCGTGTCAGATATGAGGCTTCTCCACAGCTGATCCTATCTGACCAGCTTTCATTCATTCATTCATTTGTTCATTCACTTACTCAACCAAGTTTTCCTGAGCTCCGTATCAGGTACTATTGAAAAAGTAGCCAATAACACAGAGATGGTTCCAGCCCTCATGGAGCTTACAGCTTAGGTGAATCCAGGAAAAATTAATTACTGCCTTTCTTGGATTCCCACACTGTTGCTTTTCTGTCTCTACTTGTATTCTATTGTCTTTATTTTTAATTATGGGTACACCTCTAAGCATCATGGGCAATTTAACAACTTATTCATCTTTTTTATTTAGATGTAACATGTTTTATTGATTTATTTGATTAATCATGTCCCCCATGTTACCCTTTCCCTCATGTTCTTTTTTTAAAAATTACTTTATTAACGTGTAATGTATTATTTGCCCAAGGGGTACAGGTCTGTGAATTGTCGGACTTACACACTTCACAGCACTCACCATAGCACATACCCACCCCCAAAGTCCATAACCCATGCACCCTCTCCATAACCCCCCTTCCTCCAGGAACCCTCAGTTTGTTTTGTGAGATTAAGAGTCTCTTAAGGTTTGTCTCCCTCCTGATCCCATGTCATTTCATTTTGTTCCTTCCCTACCCCCCAAACACCCCACTCTGCCTCTCAAATTCCTCATATCAAAGAGATAATATGACATTTGTCTCTCTCTGATTGACTTATTTCACTAAGCATAATAGTTCCTCTAGTTCCATCCACATCATTGCAAATGGCAAAATTTCATTTCTTTTTTTTTATGTCTTTTAATATCTTCTTTTTTTAATTTAATTTAATTTAATTTAATTTTTTTAATATAATTTTTTATTTTTTATAAACATATATTTTTATCCCCAGGGGTACAGGTCTGTGAATCACCAGGTCTACACACTTCACAGCACTCACCAAAGCACATACCCTCCCCAATGTCCATAATACCACCCCCTTCTCCCAAACCCCCTCCCCCCAGCAACCCTCAGTTTGTTTTGTGAGATTAAGAGTCACTTATGGTTTGTCTCCCTCCCAATCCCATCTTCTTTCATTTATTCTTCTCGTACCCACTTAAGCCCCCATGTTGCAACACCACTTCCTCATATCAGGGAGATCATATGATAGTTGTCTTTCTCCGCCTGACTTATTTCACTAAGCATGATACGCTCTAGTTCCATCCATGTTGTCGCAAATGGCAAGATTTCATTTCTTTTGATGGCTGCATAGTATTCCATTGTGTATATATACCACATCTTCTTGATCCATTCATCTGTTGATGGACATCTAGGTTCTTTCCATAGTTTGGCTATTGTGGACATTGCTGCTATAAACATTCGAGTACACGTGCCCCTTTGGATCACTACGTTTGTATCTTTAGGGTAAATACCCAATAGTGCAGTTGCTGGGTCATAGGGCAGTTCTATTTTCAACATTTTGAGGAACCTCCATGCTGTTTTCCAGAGAGGTTGCACCAGCTTGCATTCCCACCAACAGTGTAGGAGGGTTCCCCTTTCTCCGCATCCTCGCCAGCATCTGTCATTTCCTGACTTGTTGATTTAAATTTCATTTCTTTTGATGACTGCATAGTATTCCATTGTGTATATGTACCACATTTTCTGTATCCATTCATCTGTTGATGGGCATCTAGGTACTTTCTATAGTTTAGCTATTGTGGACATTGCTGCTATAAACATTTGGGTACACGTGTCTCTTTCAATCACTATATATGTATCCTTAGGGTAAAAACCTAGTAGTGCGATTGCTGGGTCATACAGTAGCTCTATTTTCAACTTTTTGAGGAACCTCCATTCTGTTTTCTAGAGTGGGTGCACCAGCATGCATTCCCACCAACAGCATAGGAACGTTCCCCTTCCTCCGCATCCTTGCCAGCATCTGTCCTTTCCTGACTTGTTAATTTTAGCCATTCTGACTGATATAAGGTGGTATATCACTGCAGTTTTGATTTGTATTTCCCTGATGCCGAGTGATGTGGAGCACTTTTCCATGTGTCTGTTGGTCATCTGGATGTCTTCTTTGCAGAAATGTCTGTTCATGTCATCTGCCCACTTCTTGATTGGATTATTTGTTCTTAGGGTGTTGAGTTTTATAAGTTCTTATAGATTTTGGATAATAGCCCTTTATCTGACATGTCGTTTGCCAATATCTTCTCCCATTCTGTCAGCTGTCGTTTGGTTTTGTTAACTATCTCCTTTGTTGTGCAAAAACTTTTGATCTTGATGAAGTCCTAATAGTTCATTTTTGCCCTTCCTCCCCTTGCCTTTGGTGATGTTCCTAGGAAGAAGTTGCTGTGGCTGAGGTTGAAGAGATTGCTGCCTGTGTTCTCCTCAAGGATTTTGATGGATTCCTGTCTCACATTGAGGTCCTTCATCCATTTTGAGTCTA
The DNA here is from genome assembly GCF_030435805.1 of Mustela lutreola. Classification (NCBI taxonomy): domain Eukaryota; kingdom Metazoa; phylum Chordata; class Mammalia; order Carnivora; family Mustelidae; genus Mustela; species Mustela lutreola. Next base: position 35,652,236 of record NC_081291.1, read on the forward strand.
TTTTCCTGTGTGGTGTAAAGAAATGGTCCAGTTTCACTTTTCTGCAGGTGGCTGTCCAATTTTCCCAACACCATTTGTTGAAGAGACTGTCTTTTTTCCATTGGACATTCTTTCCTGCTTTGTTGAAGATTAGTTGACCATAGAGTTGAGGGGCTATTTCTGGGCTTTCCATTCTGTTCCATTGATCTCTGTGTCTGTTTTTGTGCCAGAAACATACTGTTTTGATGATTACAGTTTTGTAAGAGAACTTGAAGTCTTGAATTGTGATGACACCAAATTTGACTTTCTTTCTCAACATTCTTCTGGCTACTCAGGTTCTTTCTGGTTTCATATAAATTTTAGGACTATTCCATTTCTTTGAAAAAAATGGATGGGATTTTGATAGAGTTTGTGTTAAATGTGTAGATTGCTTTAGGCAGCATAAACATTTTCACAATATTTTTTCTTCTAATTCATGAGCATGGAACGTTTTTCCCTTTCTTGGTGTCTTCCTCAATTTCTTTCGTGAGTACTTTGTTGTTTTCTGATTACAGATTCTTTACCTCTTTGATTAGGTTTATTCCTAGGTATCTTATTGTTTTGGGTGAAATTGTAAATGGGATTGACTCCTTAATTTCTCTTTCTTCTGTCTTGTTGGTGTATAGAAATGCAACTGACTTCTGTGCATTGACACTTTACTGAATTCCTGTACAAGTTCTAGCAGTTTTGGAGTGGATTCTTTTGAATCTTCCACATAAAGTATCATATCATCTGCAAAGAGTGAGAGTTTGACTTCTTCTTTGCTGATTTGGATGTCTTTAATTTCTTTTTGTTGTCTAATTGCTAAGGCAAGGACTTCTAGTACTATGTTGAATAGCAGTGGTGATAATGGACATCCCTGCCATGTTCCTGACCTTAGTGGAAAAGCACTCAGTTTTTCTCCATTGAGAATAATATTCGCTATGGGTTTTTTATAGATGGCTTTGATGAAATTGAGGCATATGCCCTCTATCCCTACACTTTGAAAAGTTTTGATCAAGAAAGGAAGCAATAGATGCTTTTTCAGCATCTATTGAGAGTATCGTACTTGTTCTTTCTTTTATTAATGTATTGTATCACACTGATTGATTTGCAGATGTTGAATCAACCTTGCAGCCCAGGCATAAATCCCACTTGGTCATGGTTAATGATCCTTTTAGTGTACTGTTGGATCCTATTGGCTAGTATTTTGGTAAGAATATTCACATCTGTGTTCATCAAAGGTATTGGTCTGCAATACTCTTTTTTAATGGGGTCTTTGTCTGACTTGGGGATCAAGGTAATGCTGGCCTCATAAAAATATTTGGGAATTTTCCTTCCATTTCTATTTTTTGGAACAGTTTCAGTAGAATAGGTGTTAATTCTTCTTTAAATATTTGGTAGAATTCCCCCAGGAAGCTGTCTGGCCCTGGGCTCTAGTTTGTTGGGAGATTCTTGATGACTGCTTCGATCTCCTTACTGGCTATGAGTCTATTAGGTTTTCTATTTCTTCCTGTTACAGTTGTGGTAGTTTATATGTCTCTATGAATGCATCCATTTCTTCCAGATTGTCAATTCGCTGGCATATAGTTGCTCATAACATGTTCTTATAATTGTTTGTATTTCTTTGGTATTGGTTGTGATTTCTCCTCTTTCACTCATGATTTTATTTATTTGGGTCCTTTCTGTTTTCTTTTTGATAAGTCTGGCCAGGGGGTTATCAATCTTATTAATTCTTTCAAAGAAACAGCTCCTAGTTTTGTTGATCTGTTCTACTGGCTTTTTTTTTTTTTTTTTCTATATCATTGATTTCTGCTCTGATCTTTATTATTTCTCTTCTCCTGTTGGGCTTAGGCTATCTGCTGTTCTTTCTCCAGCTCCTTGTGTATTTAATACCTTTCTTGTTTCTTTGGAAAGGTTTATATTGCTATATGCTTTCCTCTCAAGACTGCTTTTGCTGTATCCCACAGATTTCGAACCGTTGTGTTTTTATTATCATTTGATTCCATGATTTTTTTCAATTCTTGTTTAATTTCCTGGTTGATTCATTCATTCTTTAGGATGCTCTTTAGCCTCCATGTATTTTAGTTCTTTCCAACTTTTCTCTTGTGATTGAATTCTAGCTTCAGAGCATTGTGGTCAGAAAATATGCAGGGAATGATCTCAATCTTTTGGTACCAGTTGAGACCCGATTTGTGACCGAGGATGTGATCTATTCTGAAGAATGTTCCATGTGCACTAGAGAAGAATGTGTGTTCTGTTGTTTTGGGATGGAATGTTCTGAATATCTGTGAAGTCCATTTGGTTCACTGTGCCATTTAAGGCCTTTGTTTTCTTGCTGATCTTTTGCTTGGATGATCTGTCCTTTTCAGTGATAAGGATATTAAAGTCCCCTACTATTAATGTATTATTGTTGATGTGCTTCTTTGATTTTGTAATTAATTTAATTTGTAATTAATTGGTTTATATAGTTGGCTGTTCCCATGGTAGGGTCATAGATATTTAAATTGCTAGCTCTTCTTGTTGGACAGAACTTTTCAGTATGATATAGTGTTCTTCCCCAACTTTTATTATAGATTTTAGATTAAAATTGAATTTATTTGATATAAGGATTGCCACCCCAGCTTTCTTTTGATGTCCATTAGCATACTAAATTGTTTTCCACCCCCTCAGTTTAAATCTAGAGGTGTCTTCAGGTCTAAAATGAATTTCTTACAGACAGCATATTGATAGGTTTTATTTTTTTTATGCATTCTGATGCCCTGTGTTTTTTGATTGGGGCATTTAGCCCATTTACATTCAGGGTAACTATTGAGAGATATGAATTTAGTGCCATTGTACTATCTGTAAGATGACTGTTACTATATATTGTCTCTCTTCCTTTCTGGTCTACTACTTTTAGGCTCTCTTTTGCTTAGAGGACCTCTTTCAATATTTCTTGTAGGGCTGGTTTGGTGTTTGCAAATTCTTTTAGCTTTTGTTTGTCCTGAAAGCTTTTTATCTCTCCTATTTTCAATGAGAGCCTAGCTGGATATAGCATTCTTGGCTGCATATTTTTCTCATTTAGGGTTCTGAATATATCATGCCAGTTCTTTCTGGCCTGCCAGGTCTCTGTGAATAAGTCTGCTGCTAATCTAATATTTCTACCATTATAATTTACAGACTTCTCGTCCTAAGCTGCTTTCAAGATTTTCTCTTTGTCGCTAAGACTTGTAAGTTTTACTATTAGATGACAGGATGTGGACCTATTTTTGTTGATTTTGAGGGGGATTCTCTGTGCCTCCTGGATTTTGATGCTTGTTCCCTTTGCCATAGTAGGGAAATTCTGTACTATAATTCACTCCAATACACCTTCTGCCCCCCTCTTTCTTCTTCTTCTGGAATTCCAATTATTCTAATGTTGTTTTGTCTTATGGTATCACTTATCTCTTTAATTCTTCCCTCGTGGTCCAGTAGTTGTCTCGCTTTTGCTCAGCTTCTTTATTCTCCATCATTTTGTGTTCTATATCACTTATTCTCTCTTCTGCCTCATTTATCCTAGAAGTAAGAGCTTCCATTTTTTTTTTTACTGCACCTCATTAATAGCTTTTTTGATTTCACCTTCGTTAGATTTTAGTTCTTTTAATTCTCCAGAAAAGGCTTTTATTTCTCCAGACAGGGTTTCTCTAATATCCTCCATGCCTTTTTTGAGCCCAGCTAGTGCCTTGAGAATCATCATTCTGAACTCTAGATCTGACATGTTACCAATGTCTGTATTGATCAGGACCCTAGCCTTCAGGACTGCCTCTTGTTCTTTTTTTGTGGCGATTTTTTCTGCCTTGTCATTTTATCCAGATAAGAATATATGAACAAAAGAATAAAATATTAAAAGGGTGGCAAAGACCCCAGGAAAATGTGCTTTAACCAAATCAGAAGAGACCCCAAATCATGGGGGAAAGAAGGGGTAAAAAGAAGTTAAAAAAAAAACCAAATAAAGAAAAAATATAAAAAAGAAAATATATGTATATATTAGACTGGTGATTAGAACAGGGTCACCCACTTAATTTTGGGAGTATTTTGGTCTCTTAGAAGAAACTAACTCCCAAAATTTTAAAGAATGAAAAACATATATAAGGGTAAACACAATGAAGGGATGGAGTATGACAGTAAAGATGAAAAAAAATTTAATTTCTAAAAAAGGAGTTGATAAGTTAGTTAGGAGAATAAATAAAAAGAAAGTGGAGAGAATTTGCTCAGGCTGGAGACTAGAACAAAGCCCAGTGCTAGATTTAGGTTGTATTTTGATCTATTAGAAGAGGTTATACCCCAAAAAACCCTATGTGTATACAAAAAATAAAGTTAAATACAATGAAGGATAAAATAAGACTATAATAATGAAGTTTCAAAAAAGATTGTTTTTAAATGAAAGGTATTGTTGAGATAAACTAGTTCAAAAATGTTAAAAGAGACAAGGGTAAAGGTTTAAAAATAAATTTAGCAGAAGAAAAAAAATAAAATTAAATAAAAATAATTAACTTTGTAAGACTAAAGAATCATGGAGAGAAAGCTATGAATTCCATGCTTTACTTTCTCCTCTGGAATTCTGGTGTTCTCCTTGGTAAGTGAACTTGGTCTTGGCTGGATTTCTTGTTGATCTTCTGGGGGAGGGGCCTGTTGTAGTGATTCTCAAGTGTCTTTGCCTGAGGCAGAATTGCACCACCCTTACCAGGAGCCAGGCTAAGTACTCTGCTCGGTTTCACTTTCCGGAGCTTTTGTTCCCTGAATGCTTTCCGTAGGGTGCCGGAGGACCGGAATGAAAATGGCAGCCTCCCAATCTCCGACCTGGAGGAGCCAAGAGCTCGGGGTCCCATTCAGTGCACCCTTGGAGAAAAGCGCTCAATTACTCCCATCTCGCTGACCTCCAGTCGCGCTCCGAGCTCACCCAGCCTGTGACCAAGCATCTCTGTCTCTGGCACACAGCCCCTCCTAGAATCCGTGAACCCCGCAGATCCCTGAGCTCTTCTGGGGGGATCTCACCGGATCTTGTGGGGTCTCTCCTCACAGAGTGGTGGCCTGTGCCATGAATCATGATAAGGTAACCCCGAGTTGAGAGCTCACTCCTCAAGCTCTGTCTCTGTAGCCGGCTTCCCTGTTCTAGTACCTGTGGGCTCTGTGACACTCAGATAACCCCAATCCTTCTGTGACCCCACATGATCTGAGGACATGCTGTCCCTGTGTGAGCTTAGCCCCAGCCTAGCCTCTGGAGTGATGTCCCTCAGTGGAGCAGACTTCTTAAAGTCCTGATTTTGTGCTCCATTGCCCCGCTGCTTGCCGGGAGCTGGCCCCTCCCCCCGCGGGGCCGTCTATCTTCCTTTTGCTTTGGTTTCACTTTTCCACAGATACTACCTTTCAAAAAGTTGTCGATTTTCTGTTTCTAGAATTGCTGCTCTTCTTCTCTTTGATCTGCTGTTGGATTTGTAGGTGTTCGGAATGGTTTGATAAGCTATCTAGTTGATCTCAGCCTGCTACTTCTCCACCATCTTGACTGAAAGATTTTAATTCTGTGTTTTGTTTTTTTTAATGTGGCTATTGGAAAATTTCTAATTCCATATGTGGCTGGCAATATACTTCAACTGCTGTACATTTCTACTGGACATACTGTTTTAGATTCTTGCCCTCCCAGTGTTCTGACCTGAAATGATACCTTTGGGGAACTCCCATCTCCTCTGTATTTGGGGTGAAAGTCCTTCATGCTGGCATTTTTTATATCTGGAGTTTTACCCAGTGCCTTGGTGTACTAAACTGTCATACTATCTATGTCTGGAAAAATACAAGGGTCTGGATTCTTGCCTTTGTTTTCCTGAAGACTCCTCCTTTTAGCTCTGCAAGGGTTTCCCAGTTCTCTTCTTGGAAGTATCTGGTCTTTTATGATATCTGTCTCTTTCCCTGGGATAGTCCTCCTCAGGTTCTTCAACTAACATTAAGGGCAGAAGAGCTGCAGATGGGGGAAACCAGCTTCCTCACAGGAAGGGAAATACAGTTTAATATTTGAATCAAGTAATTCCTCCGTATTTATTTATTGATTAAATGAAAAATTTCAAGCCCTGAGTCATATTAAAGTCCATATCATGGGACATGAACCTTGATTGTATCTTCCTTCTCATGGCCCAAACACATGGAAGGAAACTATGTTTTGTTACTCTCTCCTTCTCTTCCAATGCTACAGGATTTTTCAGAGACAGAATGTTGCAGTAAGCCCCATAGGGACACAGGCTTTCTTGAAAAATAAGGAAATAGAATTGTCCATACAAGTTTACTCAGTAGATAAATATTACTTTTGAGGACCCAGAGTGACTCAACCAATAAGCCCAGCCATTCATAATTTTCCCAGGATTTAAAATCTTAAGCCATGAGAATTCTGACTTCTCTTCTGTGAAAAGATGGAATGAAAGGATCTCCTGTAAGATTACTTGTTACTCATATTTCATGCCTCTCAAGGTGTTCCAACTCAACACAATGACATAGGAAGATCCTGAATTCACCTCCTCCCACAGATACACTGAGTCTCTTACAAATGGGACAAGGTCCTTTTAAGAAAACCTAAACCTAGCTGAGTGATGAATATTCACTAGGCCAATGAATAGAAAACCATACTGAAGTAGGTAGGAGAATCTGGGACATAATTTCACTGTTATAGATCTTCTGAGTACAGCAACCCATAGTTTTTGAGAAAACTCAAAACCAGGAGCTCCACTCCAAGGAGCAAAGGATTCGAATTCCACATGGGGAACCTCAGCTTTTAGGACCTGTGCCTGGGAGATGATCCCCAAAACATATAACTTTGGAGACAGAGTTTGTGTCTTGAGACTTACAGGACTGTAGCAGTCTGGGAGAGAATTCACAGAGGGTCCACACTCTTGGATTTACCCTCCCAAGGACCCATCTCAGAGGTAGCAGATTGCACCAAGACTTAAACCGAAGGAAGCTTACTACTTATACTAAGGTCCTAGCAGAAGGTCAGACATCCAATTTAACACACATATCTAAGAGCCTTACTCAACACTCTCCAGGGATGTAGACTGGCATTGTTCATCTTGGCACTCATACTTTGCTTTACTCCAGCTCACCAGTTCCTCCCCAAAAGGAGAGTATATACTTGTCTGGTGTCCCAGTTTTTGTAACTGCTGCCCAAGGGACTCTGCCAGATCACCTGACCAATGGAACTGATATTTGTGGCCCTACAGGAGTGGATATAATTGCATACTTCTTCAAGTTGCTACCTCAGAGTCTGGCTTCCAAAGAGTCTGAATCTAGGTGCTAAGATCCTTCCTTGAGGGACACTAACAGATCTTGGCCCATCCTCAATTACTGGAAGCTATTAAGAATATAATAGGCCATTTGGACAAGCACAAAGATATGAGAGATGACCACAAGTGGGGCAGGGTTAAATGACAAGGGTCATCTCATATGCAAAGCCACTCCTTCAAAACTGGGAGAGATGGTTGTTTTATCTATTGTACTGAGACCTATAGAAAGTCAAGCAAAATGAAGAAATGGAGTATGATGTTCCAAATGAAAGAACAATAAAAAATTTTGAAAATAAAAATCTTAATGGAATATAGATAAGTAATTTATCTGATAAAGATTTCAAAATAATAGTCATAAAGATGCTCACTGAACTAGGAAGAAGAATGGGTGAACATAGTAATAACTTCAACAAAGAGATGGAAAATATAAGAAAGTACCAAGTAGGGGCCCCTGGGTGGCTCAGTTGGTTAAGTGTTTCAGCTCAGGTCTTGTTCCCAGGGTTCTGGGATCAAGCCGGTGTCGAGCTCCCTGTTCTTGGGAAGCCTGCTTCTCTCTCTCCTCCCCATTCCTTCTCTTTCTTGTTATATATTTTTCAAATAAATAAATAAAATCTTTTTAAAAGAAGAAAATACCAAGTAGAAGTCACAGAGTTAAAGAATACAATAAACCAACTTAAAAATATAACAGAATGGTTCAACATCAGACTAGATGAAGCAAAAGAAGGAATCTGTTGACTTGAAAACAAAGCACTGTAACTCAACCAATCAGAGTAGCAAAAGGAAAAAAAATTTTTTTGAAAAGGTAAAGATAGTTTAAGGGGCTTATGGAACAAGCTCAAACAGTTCAATGTTCACATTATAGGGATCCCAGAAGGAGGGGGGGCAGGTCAGAAATCTTGTTTGTAGATATAATAGAAGAAAACTTGATCTGGGAAAGGAAACAGACATTCACATCCAGGAATCCCAGAGAGTTCCAAATAAAATGAAATTAAAGAGACCCACACAAAGAGGCATTATAATTTTTTTTTGAGAAGAACACTGCCAATTGTTATTTAATGCTGACTCTAAAAATTTAAATCATGAGAAAGAGTTGAAGAATAAAAAGTAAGGAAAGATTTTATATATATATATATAACTATATGTATATATGGCCCTACAGGAGTGGATATAATTGCATACTTCTTCAAGTTGCTACCTCAGGGTCTGGCTTCCAAAGAGTCTGAACCTAGGTGCTAAGATCCTTCCTTGAGGGACACTAACAGATCCCTCAAGGGATGTGTATATATAATAAATATTATATATATATATATATATATATATATATATATAATTATATAATGTATGTATATATCTCTCACATTATACTACATTACAACAAAACAAATAAAAAGAACAGCCTTCCATTCTATTCTATACCAGTATTGAAATGGAGTGGTCAAAAGGTGCAAACTTTGATTTATAAAATATATATAATATATAATATATGTATATATATCTCACATTATACTACATTACAACAAAAGAAACAAAAAGAACAGCCTTCCATTCTATTCTATACCAGTATTGAAATGGAGTGGTCAAAAGGTGTAAACTTTAATTTATAAAATAAGTCCTGGGGTTGTAATGAAAAACACAGTACCTATGATTAACAACACTGTATTGCATACTTGAAAATAGCTAAAAGAGTAGATGTTAAAAATTCTTATCACAAAAAAAGAAAAAAACTTGTGCTCATTTCACTGTATATATAAATAGGACACATAATAATTAAAATGTCAAAAGTTAAAGGCAAGGAGAGAAAACTAAAAGATTAAGAGACAAATTGCTTGTTATGTACAAGGGAACCCTCCATTAGACTATCAGCAGATTTTCTGGAAGAAACTTTATAAGCCAGGAGAAAGTGGCATGATATATTCAAAGTGCTTGAAGGAAAACTCCAAACCAAGAATACCTCGCAACATTATCATTCTATTCAGAGGAGAGATAGTTTTCCAGAGAAGCAAAAGGTGAAGAAATTCGTCACCCCTAAATAATTCTTATAAGAAATGTTAAAGGGTCTTCCTTAAGCAGAAAAGAAAGCCTGCTAATTGGTAACAAGAAAATACATGAAGGAATAAATGTTCCTGGAAAGGCAAATATATAGTAAACGCAGTAAATTAATCTCTTATAAAGTTAGAATGAAAATTAAAAGGTCAAAGTGGCACAAATAATTATGAAAACAATGAGCATACAAGCAAAATGTGACATCAAAAATACAAAGCACAAAGCATGGGATGGGAAGTAAAAATGTTGAGTTTTCCAATTGGGTCAAATGTAAGTTACAAATGAAAATAAGCTATTAGAGATATAAATTGTTATAAGTAAGCTTCATGGTAACCACAAAACAAAAACCTATAGCAAATGCACAAACAATAAAGAAAAAAGAGTAAGGAGCATCAGTATACTACTAAAAAAAAGTCATTAAACCACAAAGTATAAGAAAGCAAGAGAAAAAGAAAGGAAAATAGCAAAAGAAAAAATGTGGACCACTTTCTTACATTATACACAAATATTAACTCAAAACAGATTGAAGATTTAAATATAAGACCTGAAATTCTAAAATTCCCAGAAGATAGCAGTAGTAATCACCCTGACTTAGGTCTTGGTAAATTTTTTTTGAATCGGACACCAAAAGCAGAAGCAACAAAGGGAAAAATAAATAAGCGAAGCTGAATATTACTGAAAAGCTTCTGTAGAGCAAAGGAAACCGTCAACAAAATGAAAAGGCAATCTGCTGAATGGAAGATGATATTTGCAAATCATATATCTTATGAGGGGCTAATATCCAAAAACTATAAAGAACTTACATAACACAATAGCAAAAAACAAAAGATCTGACAAAAAATGGGCAGATCTGAACAGATATTTTCCCAAAGAAGACATACAGGTGACTAACAGACACATGAAAAGTTGCTCAACACCATTAATCATCAGGGAAAAGCAAATCACAACTACAATGAGGTATCACTAGTCATAATGGCGAGTATCAAAAAAATAAGAAGTAACAAGTGTCAGCCTGGATGTGGGGAAAAGGAAACCCTGGTGCACCATTGGTGGAAATGTCAACTGGTACCGCCACCATAGCTGCAGTATGGAGGTTCCTCAAAAAATTAAAAATGGAAATACCATGTGATCCAGCTCTTCCAACTTCTGGATATTTATCCAAATAAAATAAAAATATAATTCTAAAAGATAAATGCACCCCTCTGTTCATTGCAGAATTATTTATAATAGCCAATATATGGAAACAACCAAAGTGTCCATCAATGGATGAATGGATAAAGAAAATACTGTACATATAAACAATGGAATATCGTTCAGCCATAAAAAAGAAAGAAATCTTGCCAGAGGCAACAACATGGAATTTGAAGATATTTTGCTAAAGGGAATAAGCCAGTCAAAGAGAACTATATCATCTCTCTTCTAAGTGGAATCTGAAAATAAAACAAAACAAATAAAACAAAACAAAAACAGAAACCAAACTCATAGAAAGCAAAGAACAGATTGGTAGTTGCCAGAGGAAAGGGGTGGGTGGTGGGAGAAATGCATAAAGAGGATGCAGATACATTTTTAAATGTTTTAAAAAAGAAAAACAAACAAAACACATTCAAAATGAAATATTTCCTTCCTTCAATACTCCATCATCAAGAGGTTGTACTGTACACAGTCTGCCATTATTAAAGTTTCTTGAATGAATCCTTTTGAAAATACTGCTTAAAAAATCTTTATTATATTTCATAAAATGTCAAATGATTGCCCCTGGATGCTTGCCCTTCCCTGTTAATTCCTAATGCATAATACTATCAACAAACTGTTCCTCCACCCCACTCTCCATTGTTTATTTCATTTGCCTCCCTGGCAAATGTGACTGCTGTTATTTTCCTCAAATGAGTTTAAATTGTGAATTACATCAGTTCACAACAGCCAAACCTATTCTTGATTGCAGAACTCAAATGTCCCCCCTCTAAAATTAAAACGAAATTCATAAAATGCTGCCAACTGTTTTTCCAACTCTTCCAAAATGGAATATATTCAAAATGCTATGGAACATTCTGATAGATTACACTACACTAAGAGACGTAAACATTTCAAATCACTTACATCTTCTTTGCTGTTGTGGGGGAGACTTTCACATTGAGTCATGGAGGTGGTGGGTGAGGACGAGCGTCTATCTGTTGATTGCTGTTTGTATTCCTTTGAAGGCAAGGATGGGTTTTGCCAATTTTCAATAGTACACCACTGAGATTTCTGTTATTTGTGGTTAGGTATTGGACGCTGCATTTCCTGTGAGAGAAGACAGAGGTGTTAGGGTTGACCATTTAAACATATTAGTGGTTTATTTTCTTAGAGCAGTTTTATTCAAAGCAAAATTGAGAAGAAAACACTGCGATTTCCCATATACTTCTGTCCCAACATGTGTACAGCCTCTCCCATGATCAATATCCCCCACCAGAATGATAGATTTGTTACATTTGGTGAGCCTACATTGGCACATCAGAATCATCCAAAGTCCATAGTTTATATCGGGGGTCATTCAGTGTTGTACACTCTGTGGGTTTGGACAAAGGTATAATGACATATAAGCATTCTTACGGTATTATACAGGGTAGTTTTACTGCCCTGAAAATCCTCTATGCTCTCCCTATTCATCCTCCTACCAACCTCTCCCTTCTAGATGCTGATAACCACGGCTCTTTATTACTGTTTCCATAGTTTTGCTTTTTCCAGAATGTAGTTAGAATCCTACAGTGTGTAGCCTTTTTGGGCAAAGCCTTGGCTTCTTTTACTTAGTGCTATGCATTTAAAAGTTCCTCCATGCTCTTTATTGTAGTTTTTGTTGTTGTTCTTCCTGGCTTGATAGCTCAGGGTTTTGTTTTTGTTTTCATTTTGTTTTGCTTTTATCACACAGAATAATATTCCATTGTCTGGATGTTTCACAGTTTATTATCCATTTCAGGTAGTGAAGGATATCTTGATTACTTCCAGTTTTGGCAATTATATAAAAAAAGATGCTATAAACATCACTGGGTGTGTTTGTACAGACATTAATTTTCAACTCCTCTGGATAAATATCAAGAAGGATGACGGCTAGATTGTATGGCAAGAGTATGTTTGGTTTGGGAATGAACCACCAAACAGTTGCCCAAAGAGGTGGTATCATTTTGCATTTCCATTAACAATGTAAAAGAGTTCCTGGGGCTCCACATCCTCATCAGCATTTGGTGTTTTCAGTGTTTGGCCATTTGAATAGGTGTAGAGTAGTACCACATTGTTGTTTTAAATTACATTTCCCTGATGCATATGAAGTGAGAAAGTCATTTTAATAGTCATCCAATCTTGTGCTTTTTTGAACTTCAGCATCCTTGTTTTTAAATTACAAATGACAATACATGTGCAGAAGAATGAAAGTGAACCATTTTCCTATACCATACGCAAAAATAAACTCAAAATGGTGAAAAATCTAAATGTGAGACAGGAATCCATCAAAATCCTAGAGAAGAACACAGGTAGCAACCTCTTTGACCTTGGCTATAATAATTTCTTATTAGGCATGTCTCTGGAGGCCAGGGAAACAAAAGCAAAAATGAACTATTGGTAATTCATCACAATAAAAAGCTTCTGCACAGCAAAGGAAACAATCAACAAAACTGAAAGCCTACAGAATGGGAGAAGATATTTGAAAATGATACCTGATGAAGGGTGAGTATCCAAAATCTATAAAGAACTTATCAAATTCAATACCCAGAAAACAAATGACCCAGTTAAGAAATGGACAGAAGACATGAATAGACATTTTTCCAAAGAAGACATCCAGATGGCTTACAGACACATGAAAAGATGCTCAACATCACTCATCATCAGGGAAATACAAATCAAAACCACAATGAAATACCACCTCACACCTGTTGGAATGGCTAAAATGAACTACACAAGAAACAACAGATGTTGGTGAAGGTGTGGAGAAAGGGGAACCCTTCTACACTGTTGGTGGGAATGTAAACTTGTAGCCACTCTGGAAAACAGTATAGAGATTACTCAAAAAGTTAAAAATACCCTATCACCCAGCAATTGCACCACTATGTATTTACCCAAAGGATACAAAACCACAGATCTGAAGGGGCACATGCACTCTGATGTTTATAGCAGCATTGTCAACAATAGCCAAACTATGGAAAAGAGCCCAAATATCCATCGACTGATGAATGGACAAAGAAGAAGTGGTATGTGTGTGTGTATAATGGAATATTACTAAACCATAAAAAAATGAATTCTTGCCATTTGCAAGGACACGGATGGAGCCAAAGAGTATTATGCTAAGTGAAATAAGTCAGAGAAAGGCAAATACCCAAATGATTTCACTCAAATGTGGAATTTCAGAAACAAAACCGATGAACATAAGGGAAGGAGGTAAAAAAGGAGGAAGCAACTGTGAGACTCAACAATAGAGAACAAATTGAGGGCTGATGAAAGGAGGTGGGTGGGGGATGGGCTAAATGGGGGAAGGGTATTAAGGAGGGCACTTGTTATGATGAGCACTGGGTGTTATATGTAAGTGATGCATTACTAAACTGTACTCTTGAAACAAACAAACAAATAAATAAATAAATAAATAAAAGTTTTAAGAAATGACAGTATATGTCTTGCTGGATTTGGGGAGCAACCATAAATAACAAATGTAAAGCATATCAATCAAACATTCTCCCATCAATGAACCTATTGTGAGGATCTACAAAACTACAGTATCCTAGTGCCCCACAAGCCAGGTCCCATGGTCTTCAGATTTCATGAACTAAAAAAATTGCAAATTTTGTTTTGATGGAGCTAAAAGAAAGCTGGCAAATTTTTATATTGTTAAGTGAAGTCAATGAAGAAGAATGCCAAGCCAACCATCAGTAACTTTCATCATTTCTTTTAGAAGAAGGAAAATTTGCAACTATAAATAAGAAACAACACTATCCTTTAAATTAAATGAATGCAGCTGCATGAAAAAGTGCTCACTTTTCATTTCAATTTGAATGGTAAACAAATTCATCTGAAGCAAGTATTGCTTGACCTGATGAATCTTCAGAGAAGCCTCGACCACCTTTCTGAGTTCATTGTCATAAGCCATGTTTCTCCTCTGTGACTGGGCTGCTCTTGTTTTCTGAATGATCAACCTGTCACTCTTATTAGGGAAATAAGATGATGGTGAGGTTTTTTCTACCTCTGTGGAGGTTGAGTTTAAATTCCCCTCTAAAAACAAGCCTGTCAGGCTTTGGTGCTTTCTGATCTATTTTCAGTGGCTCTCCATCTGACCTGAAAACACACATATGGTTGCTTGTTCACTGATGTTCCCATCTGTACGGATCTGCTTGCATTCTCAGATGCACCACACTTTATTTTATTAATCTTTATTTTCTCTTCCCATTTTCAGAATATTGCATGTGAACTCCCTGAAAATATTATTATTTTTGGCTTTAATATTTTTTTAAAGAAATGATGATGGCCAGCTGTATTAATTTCTGCTCCATGTTTTGCAATGATTCTTTGCTTTATTGTTAGATGATAAATGCTACAAAGTTTCACAATTGGTTTAACATATGTATCAACAGAGGAAGTGTGCATTCTGTAACCATGGAAAAACACATGGGATTATCTCCTTAATAGTGGAATAATTAGAGGAAGACTGTCATATTGTTATAGAATTAGAATTCTGTACTAAAAGCTAGCCTTCTTGATAATATATAGACTAAGACCCTTGGTGTCAGGTAGGAAAGTTAATATTCAAAGAAGGGAAAGACCTACTATTGGTCACAATGAGAGCACAGTCCCTGGAAAAAAGACTTGGAACCATGTTGTGAAGGATATTATGTTAATGATTGGGCCATTAAAGAATGCTTACTATTATAGAATTATTTAACTAGCATTGGACTTACAGTTTTGAATTATGGTTCATCTACAATATAGGTGTGATTATCCTGAAACTTAAGGATAAAACTGGGATCAGAGTCACAGAACAGAGTCAAGAAGAGAACTAGTCCATCAAACAAAAATATTGCATTTGCACCCTGAACCCAGTTTCTGGTTAAACATTAAGCATGTACTGGCTGTTCAGTGCAAGGGGTCGGGAGGAGGGGGGAAGTATCTGGTAATGATTAAAGGTCTGAACTTTGGTGCTAGAAAAAACAGTTTGAGCCTTGACTCCAAAGCTTACTATTTGTATGAATTTCAGCAACATGTTTAATCTCTTTAAGCCTCAATTTCCAATCTCTGAAATAACAATATTAACTTCAAGGTGTCACCACAATTATTATTGTCATAATAAACAAGTAGAATTTGAATTGGAGTAAGGTTGTATCTAGAAGGCTACTGTTTTGAGAAATTTTTGCACAAACAGGATACTAACAGAGCTTTGTAAAATCAAAATTAGGTAATCAGATATGAAAAAATTATAGGGAGAAATTGTGTAAAAAGTGTGAACAGGCTGGGCTCTATAGTGGAACCATACAGGATGGTTTATGGGATCATATGTAATGGTACATGGTATATGGGATCATATGTAATGGTATATGGTATATGATGATATATAACAGGGTGTGGCAAACTCTGCTGCCTGTTTTATAAATAAAGGTTTTTATTTAGATTTACTTATTTATTTGAGAGAGAGAGAGAGAGAGAGAAATGGGTGGGGGGCAGAGAGAGAAGGAGAGAGATAATCTCAGACTCCCTGCTGAAAATGGAATCTGACACAGGACTCAATCTCATGACCTGAGCCAAAATCAAGCATCAGATGCTTACCCGGCTGGCTACCCAAGCTCCCCTTTGTAAATAATGTTTTATTGGAACATAGCTATGTCTACTTCTTTATATAACATCTATAGTTACGCTGCTTTTGTGCTACAAAGGCAGAGTTGAATACTCATGACAGAGACAATGTGACCTGCAAAACCTGAAACATTTACTATTTGGATGTTTACAGAAAATGTTTGCCAATCCCTGGTATATAATGATGTTGATGGCACAGGTTCACTTTCTTATTTACTGGGAAGGCAGCAAGGCAACAAGCAGCCTTTGTGTCCTTAACATTCAGTGCAGTGCCCAGTTCAGTGTTCTGCACATACTAAACAAGCTATCCATTGTATAGTGTGTTTATACTATCAATTTCCTTTAACTTCAGTACAAATACAGAGAATGATAAGGTGCCCAAGGCACCCTCTAACATAGGTTTTGTAAAGAACTTATTGCATTTGTGAAATAAATTTCACAAATGATTTGTGAAACTTCTTTCCCAGCACAAACCTTACTGGCTTAGCTCAGTGGTTCTCACACTTGAGATGGCAGGAACCTACCACCTCCCGACTTCTTATTTTTTTAATTAACATATAGTGTATTATTTGCCCCAGGGGTACAGGTCTGTGAATCATCAGGCTTAAACATTTCATAGCACTTATACCCTCCCCAATGTCCGTAATTCAACCACCCTACCCTACGCCCCCAGCCGCCAGTAACCCTCACTTTGTTTTGTGAGATTAAGAGTCTATTATGGTTTGTCTCACTCCCAATCCCATCTTGTTTCAGGTTTTCTCTCTCTATACCCCAAAGCCCCCTGCCCTGCCTCTCAAATTCCTCATTTCAGAGAGATCATATGATAATTGTCTTTCTCTGTTTGACTTATTTCACTTAGCATAATAGCCTCTAGTTCCAACCACCTCATTGCAAATGGCAAGGTTTCATTTCTTTTGATGGCTGCATAGTATTCCATTGTGTGTGTGTGTGTGTGTGTGCGCACGCGTGTGTGCGTGTGTATACACCACATCTTCTGTATCCATTCATCTGTTGATAGACATCTAGGATTTTCCATAGCTTGGCTATTGTGGACATTGCTGCTATAAATATTTGGGTGCATATGCCCTTTCAGATCACTATATTTATATCTTTAGGTAAGTCCCAGTGGTGCAATTGCTGGGTCATAGGGTAGCTCTATTTGCAACTCTTTGAAAAACCTCCATACTGTTTTCCAGATGGCTGTACCAACTTGCATTTCCACTAACAGTGTAGAAGGGTTGCCATTTCTCTGCTTCCTCTCCAACATCTGTTGTTTCCTGACTTGTTAATTTTAGCCATTCTGACTGGTGTGAGGTGATATCTCACTGCGGTTTTGATTTGTATTTCCCTGATGCTGAGTGATGTGGAGCACTTTTTCATGTGTCTGTTGGCCATCTGGATGTCTTCTTTGCAGAAATGTCTGTTCATGTCATCTGCCCATTTCTTGATTGGATTATTTGTTCTTAGGGTGTTGAGTTTTATAAGTTCTTTATAGAATTTGGATACTACCCCTCTATCTGATAGGTCATTTGCAAATATCTTCTCCCATTCTGACACTTGTCTTTTGGTTTTGTTGACTGTTTCCTTTGCTGGTCAAAAGATTTGGATCTTGATGAAGTTCCAATAGTTCATTTTTGCCCTTGCTTCCCTTGCCTGTGGTAATGTTTCTAGGAAGATGTTGCTGCCTGTGTTCTCCTCAAGGATTCTGATGAATTCTTTTTTTTTTTTTTTAAAGATTTTATTTATTTATTTGACAGACAGAGAACACAAGCAGGCAGAGAGGCAGGCAGAGAGAGAGGGGGAAGCAGGCCCCACACTGAGCAGAGAGCCGGATATAGGGCTCGATCCCAGGACTCTGGGATCATGACCTGAGCCGAAGGCAGAGGCTTTAACTTGCTAAGCCACCCAGGTGCCCCGGATTCTGATGAATTCTTGTCTCACATTGTCTTTCATCCGTTTTGAGTCTATTTTTGTGTGTGGTGTAAGGAAATGGTTTGGTTTCATTCTTTTGCATGTGGCTGTCCAATTTTCCCAACACCATTTGTTGAAGAGATTGTCTTTATTCCATTGGACATTCTTTTCTGCTTTGTTGAAGATCAGTTGACCATAGAGTTGAGGGTCCATTTTTGGGCTCTCTACTCTGTTCCATTGATCTATGTGTCTGTTTTTGTGCCAGTACCATACTGTCTTGATGATTACAGTTTTGTGATAGAACTTGATGTCTGAAATTGTGATGCCACCAACATTAGCTTTCTTTCTCAATATTCCTCTGGCTATTTAGGGTCTTTTCTGGTTCCATATAAATTTTAAGATTATTTGTTCTATTTCTTTGAAAAAAATTGATGGTATTTTGATAGGGCTTGTGTTAAATGTGTAGATTGCTTTAGGTAGCTTAGACATTTTCACAGTATTTGTTCTTTCAATCCATGAGCATGGAAAGCTTTTCCATTTCTTTGTCTTCCTCAATTTCTTTCATGAATATCTTATAGTTTTCTGATTACAGATTCTTTGCCTCTTTGGTTAGGTTTATTCCTAGGTAGGTGTCTTATAGTTTTCAGTGCAATTGTAAATGGGACTGACTCAATTTTTATTTTTTCTGTCTTACTCTTGGTTTCTAGAAATGCAACTGATTTTTGTGCATTGATTTTCTATCCTGACACTTTACTGAATTCCTGTATGAGTTCTGGCAGTTTTGGAGTGGAATCTTTGGTTTTCCACATAAAGAATCATGCCATTTGCAAAGAATTGACTTGTTCTTTGCCAATTCAGGTGCTTTTTATTTCTTTTTGTTGTCTGATTGCAGAGGCTAGGACTTCTAGTACTATGTTGAATAGCAGTGGTGATAGTGGACATCCCTGCTGTGTTCCTGACCTTAGGAGAAAAGTTCCCAGTTTTTCCCCATTGAGAATGATATTCATAGATGGTTTTGACGATATTGAAGTATGTACCCTCTATCCCTACACTGTGAAGATTTTGATCAAGAAAGAATGACATACTGGGTGCCTGGGTGGCTCAGTTGTTTGAGCAACTGTCTTTGGCTCAGCTCATGATCCTGGAATCCCGGATCAAGTCCCACATCAGGCTACCTGCTCAGCAGGGAGTCTGCTTCTCCCTGACCTCTCTCCTATCATGCGCTTTCTCTCTTATTCTCTCTCTCTCTCTCTCTCAAATAAATAAAATCTTAAAAAAAAAAAAAGAAAAGATGCTATACTTTGTCAAATTCTTTTTCTGCACCTACTGAGAGTATCATATGGCTCTTGTTTTTTCATTTATTAAGGTATTGTATCAGTTGATTGATCTGTAGTTGTTGAACCTACCTTGCAGCCCAGGCATAAATCCCACTTCATCGTGGTGAATAATCCTTTTAAGGTACTATTGGATTCTATTGGCTAGTATTTTGGTGAGAATTTTTGCATCTGTGTTCATCAAGGATATTGGTCTATGATTCTCCTTTTTGATGGGGTCTTTGTGTTGTTTTGGGATCAAGGTAATGCTGGCCTCATAAAATGAGTTTGGATGCTTTCCTTCCATTTCTATTTTTTGGAACAATTTCAGGAGAATAGGTGTTACTTCTTCTTTAAATGTTTGGTAAAATTCCCTTGGAAAGCCATCTGGCCCTGGGCTGTTGCTTGTTGGGAGCTTTTTGATGACTGCTTCAATCTCCTTACTGGTTATGGGTCTATTCAGGTTTTCTATTTCTTCCTAGTTCAGTTTGGGTAGTTTCAATGTCTCTAGGAATGCATCAATTTCTTCCAGCTTGTCAAATTTGTTGGTGTATAGTTGCTCATAATATGTTCTTGTAATTGTTTGTATTTCTTTGGTGTTGGTTGTGATCTCCCTTCTTTCATTCATGATTTTATTTGGGTCCTTTATGTTTTTATTTTGGTAAGTCTGGCCATGAGCTTATCAATCTTATTAATTCTTTCAAAGAATGAGCTACTAGTTTTGTTGATGTGTTTTATTGGTCTTTTCGTTTCTATTTTATTGATCTATGTTCTGATCTTTATTATTTCTTTTCTCCTGATGGGTTTAGGGTTTCTTTTTTGTTCTCTCTCCATCTACTTTAGGTTTAGGGTTAGGTTGTGTACTTGAGAACTTTCTTGTTTCTTGAGAAAGGCTTGTAATGCTATATACTTTCCTTTCAGGATTGGTTTTGCTGCATCCCAAAGATTTTGAATAATTGTGTTTTCATTTTCATTTGTTTCCATGAACTTTTAATTTATTTATTTATTATTTTTTTAAAAATCTTATTTAATTGACAGAGAGATCACAAGTAGGCAGAGAGGCAGGCAGAGAGAGAGGGGGAAGCAGGCTCTCTGCTGAGTAGAGAGCCCGATGTGGGGCTCAATCCCAGGACCATGAGATCATGACCTGAGCTGAAAACAGAGGCTTAACCCACTGAGCCACCCAGGTGCCCCTCCATGAACTTTTTAAATTGTTCTTTAATTTCCTGGTTGACCCATTCATTCTTCAGTAGGATGCTCTTTAGGCTTCATGTATTTGAGTTCATTCCAACTTTCCTCTTGTGACTGATTTCTAGTTTCAGAGCATTGTGATCTGAAAATAAGCAGGGAATGATCCCAATCTTTTGGTCCCAGTAGAGACCTGATTTTTGACCCAGGATGTGATCTATTCTGGAGAATGAGAGAAGAAAATACTAAAGAGTTAGCAATGATCTCAGAAAAATGTTTACAATATACACCAACCAAATCAAAAGAGATCTGAAACCAGGGGAAAAGAAGGAGGAAAAAAAAAGAAAAAAAAACTATATATACAGACTAGATTGGTGAATAGAACAGAGTGATACACTTGGTTTTTGGTGTATTTTGGTTTGTTAGAAGAATCTCCTACCCAAACTTTTAAAGAAAAACATGTATGTTCAAAAATAAGGGGAAACATGAAGGGATGCAATATGACTGCAAAGATGAAAATTAAAATTGATTCTAAAAAAGGAATTGATAAGAAGTTGGTAGAAAAAAAAGGAAAAAAAAAAAAGGAAAGAATGTGATCGGGCTGGAGACAAAACAAAGCCATGCACTAGATTGAGGGTATATTTTGATCTATTAGAAGAAATTGTATCCCAAAATTTTAAAGAAAATTTTTAAAGAAAAAGAAAATTTTAAAGAAAATTTTTAAAGAAAAAGAAAATTTTAAAGAAAAAAACTATATGTATTAAAACAAGACTAAATACAGTGACGGGAAAAATTTGATTATAACAATGAAAATTAAAAGATTTTTAAGAAGGTTCATAAGATAAAATAGTTTAAAAAAGTTAAAGTATCCACCAGTAAGATTAAGCAGATATAAACATTTGTCATTCTTTAGATTTTGCTCTATTTTATTTATTTTGATAAATATAACATTATAGGTACAGTTAAACACCTATCTTTCCCCCTCTTCCTTTCTCCCCAAAAAACAATAGGCATGAAATTAATGGGTAATATTTTCATGTATGATTTTGTACCTTTATATGCATATATTACATTAAAATATACAATTGTTTTGTGTTATAAAAAAAGGTTAAAGTAGGAATGAGGAAAAATTTTAAAAATAGCTTAAGAAAAAAATAAAATTCAAAAAATTTAACTTTGAAAGACTAAAGAATAATGGGAAAAAAGGCGTGAATTCTATGTGTCACTGTCCCCTAGCTTGATGGGTGAACTTGGTCTTGGCTGGATGTTCTAGCTAGTCTTTGGGGCTGGGGAGCTGTTGCTGTGATTCTCAAATGTCTTTACCCTTGCCAGGAGCCAGGCTAAATAATCTGCTTGGGTTTGCTCTCAGTAGCTTTTGTTCCCTGAATGCTTTCTGTAGAGCTTTGGAGTATGGGAATGAAAATGGTCACCTCCCAATCTCTGGCTGGAGGAGCCAGAGCTCAGGGCCCCACTCCTCAGTGTGCTCTTGGAGAAAAGCGCTCAATCACTCCCGTCTCCCTGGTCTCTGGCCTCACTCCATGATCACCCAGCTTGTGACCAAGTGTTTCTATCTCGGCAGGTGGTCCTATTTGGAGTCTCCAAACCCAGCAGATTCCTGCAATGCCCTCCCATGCCACTTCTCCCAGAGGATGAAGATGATTCTCCCTGGATCTACCACATGTGGGGTCCCTCCTTGAAGAGTAGTGGCCTGACAGTGCCTCGGATCAGTGTAAAGTAACCCCGAGTTGAGAGCTTACTCCTTGGCTCTGTCTCTGCAGCTGGCTTTCCTGCTCTGACATCTGCGTGCTCTGCCATACACAGACACCCCTAATCTTTCTGTGACCCTGTGGGACCTGAGACCACACTCACCCCGTGAGGGTCCCACCTCCTGCTTAGCCTTGGGAGCGACATCCCTCAGGGGAACAGATTTCTAAAAGTTCTGATTTTGTGCTTTGCTGCTCCACTCCTTGCTGGGAGCTGTCCGCTCCCCCATGGTCTATCTTCCCGTCGCTTCTGATTCACTTCTATGCACGTTCTACCTTCCAGAAAGTGGTTGATTTTCTGTTCCTAGAATTGCTGCTCTTCTTCTCTTCGACCTCTTGTTGAGTTTGTTGGTATTCAGAATGCTGTGATAACTATCTAGCTGAACTCCTGGGACCAGATGATGTTAGGTTCCTACTCCTCTGCCATCTTGGTCCTTCCCCCACCACCTCCAGACTTCTGATTCAATGGATCTAGTGTGTGGTCTGAGAATTTGCGTTTCTGCCAAGTCCCCAGGTGATGTCACGCTGCTGGTTTCAAACCGCAATTTGAGGACTACACACACATGGACTGTGCACAGGCTGATTGGATGACAATCTTTACAAGGTCCTGGATATATGCACATTATTCACTGAAGCATATCCATACTCTGTCACAGGGCCTGGCTCATCTTTACTCAGCACTCAATACGTGTTTGTCAAATGGATGAATTTGCTCTACAACCATTAGGATCTCATGAATCTTGAGAAAGGACATCCAACACAAACCTGCTCATAAGGAAGAGCCTTATTGAGATGTCAGCACAAGATGAGATTTCACCTGGATTACATCTGGAAACTCATTTGGTATGTATCCCCAAGT
Organism: Mustela lutreola; assembly: GCF_030435805.1. Lineage (NCBI taxonomy): Eukaryota > Metazoa > Chordata > Mammalia > Carnivora > Mustelidae > Mustela > Mustela lutreola. The sequence continues at coordinate 35,675,397 of NC_081291.1, forward strand.
CCTTCACAGATATATGAAAAAATCTATTGCAAATATAAGTAACTACTCACTTGCAATTTTACTCTCCATGAATGCTGCTTTGTGAGCTAGAGCAGGGGATCAACACATTTTTTATTGAAGGACCAGATCATAAGTATTTCAGGCTTTGCATGCAAAGAGGCAAAATTGAGACCATTATATAGGTACTTAAACAAGCATTTAAAGTGCAATCCTTTAGAACTATTCTTAGTTTGAGGACTGTTGAAAGATGGGGAGCTGGCTGGATCTGGTCCCAAGGGCTATACTTTGTCAGTCCTTGAGTTAGACATAAAAGAAGATGGGAGGTAGATTGGAATGGAGAAACTGTCTGAAGGGTAGGAAAAAGAAGTCAGAAGGGCAAAACCTAAATAGAAACCCATTTTATCCTTCCCCTCAGACCTGCCATAGGCACAGGCACCTCATTGTTCAGTGCTGTGATAAACATAACGTTAATTAACGACTTTGTAGTTTAACTCAGTTGAGCTCATTATCTCAGTTACTGGTTTAAGGAATCTGATACAGGAAACAGCTCTGTTTCAATGTATGTATGAAGAAAATGCACTTTCTACTTCATTATCACAAATATCACAAATATAGCCTGCCATCACTGAGAAAGCTGCCTGGTGCCCCCTGAAGCCTTCCCACCTGGTGCATCAGCCCACCTTGTAGCCTGCCTATGCCTGGGCATATATGCTCATACTATTCACACATGCATACTAGCCCTTCTCCAACCCACTCCCCTTCAGTGTCCTGGAAGAACATTGTAGAATGAGCCACAGATGAATCATTGTGAATCATGTCTAATAGGTAAAAAACTTGGTTCCAAGTCTCTACTTTTGGTTACATCAATTTCTGCAAAGATTATCAAAAAACACAAAGTCCTGTTTGGGACCCCTTATGGTATCCTCTGATACCTTGTTAGTATTGACATCATTGCTGGTCTGTTTCCTGGGTAAGCAGACTCTGAGACAGGGATTAGTATGCAGGAAGTTTACTGGGTGCTGCCCTTGGGATCAATACCTGTTGGGTAATGAAAGAAATAGGATTGGTAAGAGAATAATTTCTAGAGGAGTTGGAGGGGTGAGCTGTCAGTAGCCAATCTTCTCAGCAGCAGAGGGAATGAATACTTGAGTTTTATGTCTGGGAGGCACATCACAGTCTCCACTAAATATTTTTCCAAATAAATAAAATAAATGTTTATATATAGAAATATTAAATATCTATATACCTATCTTCAAGTGATAAGGACATATTTATATATATAACTCTATGTAACATATCAGATAACTACATAAACTGTACAGAATTAATTACTTTGTAATTTGTTCAACACAGGGTTTAAGTAAGGTCTATAAATGGTGGTCAACTGATAGCTCTTAAATCTCTTCTAACCTGGAGGTTTTCTTCCATTTTTTTGCTTGAAATTTATCCATTGAATAAACTTGGTAAACCTCTGGTCCTACAGAGTTTCCCACAATAAATCTTCACTTAAAATATGACTTCATGATTATGGAAGTAGTAAATGTACATTACAGATAATTTAGAAAATATGGGAAAGTACAAAGAAGGAAAACAGTTAACCTTCTTGAAAGCTCTCTGATATATTAGCACTGCATATATATGAGTACATTTTTTTACAGCACTGTTTCTTAAAGTCTGTTCTCTGACACTGCTTCCATGATGTGCCCCTCCCAAACCAGACCGTCTGTTGTGTTAGTTTTCTATTGCTGTTGTAACAAATTGCCACAAACTTCATGGTTTGAGACACCATCTATTTAGTGTCTCATAGCTCTTTCAAAAGTGCTCCCAGTTAGAAGTTCCATGGGTTGAGCTGGGTACTCTGCTTAGGGAGTCACAAGGTTGAAATCAAGGCATTGGCTGGCTTGGCCTCACAGAGAAAGTCTCTGAGGGACGGAGTGGTGGGGGGTGGGAAATCTTCTTCTAGGCTCATTCACATCGTTGGGAGAATTCAGTTCCACGTGGTTATAGGATGGAGGATTTTGTTTACTTGCTGGCTTTCAGCCAGGGGCCATTCTCAGCTTTTAGGGGAAGGAGATAGAAAAGCTGTCTTGAAACATCCGATGGAGTGTACCATGGAGGAAAGCTTATACTGGTTTTGGAGAACGCTGAAACAGCAATCCTTAAACTCTAGCTTTCATTAGCAGCACTTGGAAAGCTTCTCAGTGTAGCTCTGTAGGCTCCAGCCACAGGAGACTCCAATTTAGTAGGTGGGAGGGATGGGCAAGAAGTTGAATTTTAAGCACAGCTGATTATGATACATGAGTTTCAAGCAATTTATTCATATATTTATTTATACATTTATTCATCAGTGACTCATTGACTATCCACAATATACCAGGCACTGTAATAGGTATGGGGATACAGCAGTGAATAAAACAGACCAGCTTCCTGTCCTCAGGGGGCTTATATTCTAGAGAGGAAAGGTAGACTCTGAATAAATACATTAAGAAAACATGTAGTATGTCAGGTAGTGATGTAGAGGAAATAAAAAGCAGGAAGAGCATGCCTGAGAAGGAGATGAAGCTGTTTTTCAACAGGCGATGTTAAGGGAGAGAGCTAAATGATGGGAAAGGGAGAGCAAACTGTGTGGTTTCTGGGGGAAGTGTGTTCCACTCAGGAGATCAGCAAGTGCAAAATAGCTTAGAGAAGTGTGTGCCAGGAAAGCTTAAGGAATAAGAAGACACCAGCATGACCTTGGAGACTGAGCTGGGGGGGAGAAGAGCTGATGCTATCAGGAGAGTTGAGATAGACTATTTGCAACAGGAACATGAGGGACTGCAGAGTCCTTTGGAAAAGCCACGGATAGTATATTCCAAGAAGAAAGATCTTTGGGTCAACTTGGGGAGGTTATGTTCAAGTATGTTGGTATGTCTTTCACAGGGAGAGTTCAAATACCTGACTGGGGCTTGAACCAAGGCATTGGTTTTTGAACTTGGCTGTTGAACCTTGGGGAGCTAAAAGTGGACATCTACTCCCTGCCTGTATCCTTGCCCTCTTCTCTGCTCTTAGTACTTTCTTTCTTATTTTCTTCCTTTCTCTCTGTCTTTTTAAGATTTTATTTATTCAACACAGAGAGAGAGTGTGAGAACATGAGCAGGGGAGGGATGGCAGATGGAAAGGGAGAAGCAGCCTCAGGGAGCCTGACATGGGGCTGGATCCCAGAACCCCAGGATCTTAACCTGGGCTGGAGGCAGATGTTTAATGGACTGAGCCACCCAGGTGCCCAGTACCCTGTTTCTTGTCTTTGATAAATTACCACTCTACTATTTGTAATTTTGATGGGACTGACAATTGACAATTGGTCTGTCCTTCCCTGACCAAGAAGTATGAATGTGACTAAGGTAGGGGAGTCACACACTTTCCTATTGGAATTTAATCTCCAACAGGGTCACACATGCATGGAGGACAGTAGGGCCCAATTTGTTCTGACTAAGTCCCGTGGAGAAATCACCCTTGAGTTGTTGCTACTAAGGCCTTTGGAACTGTTCCAATTCTTTTGGACTGAAAGGCCTATTTTCAACTTTTCCTTTGATTCCTTAAGCCACATCATAATCATCCAAAATATTTATTTTTCCTTAAGTAAGGTAGAGTTGGTTTTGTTCACTTACAACAAAAAAGATTCATGAAAATACTTAATCCCAGACTTTACTCCCATCCCACTGAATAAGAATATACAGGAACAAAACTCTAGGATTCAGTAATTTGAAAAGACTCTTTAAGTAATATGACTTTGGTATGCAAATGCTGGACTGAAGGGTGCTTCAGAGAGGCCCCTATCCCCGAAACTCTGTGCCTTCCTGAGCTTGATCCTGAATATGTGGATTTAATTAGCCTAGGGATTTGTATGGTGTATTTAGTTTTATTGCCATTATGATTATTATTATTGTTATCATTATAGTGTGGCTGTTTACAATTGTATTGTTTATAAGCACTTGGCTAGGGGTGCCTGGGTGGTTCAGTTATTAAGCATCCCATTCTTGATTCTGCTCAGGTCGTGATCACAGGGTCCTGAGATCTAGCCTGGCGTTGGGCTCCATGCTGGGCGTGAAGCCTGCTTAAGTTCCTTTTTCTCTCCCTCATCCTTTGCCCCTCCCCCCACTCTCCCTCTCTTTTTAAAAAATAAATAAAGCACTTGAAGAGATGATTATTAGTCCCTTCCTCCCTGTCCTCCACATCCTAGAAGTTGGTTATTTTGAGAAAAAAATCATGCTACAATTCCAGTTGAGCAGCCCTGAGACCTGTTCTCATCAAAGTCTGGTGTTTTTCCCAGGTTCTTGCTGATACTGCCTAACATGGTTTTGTTTCCGTGCTTTAAGTCTGGCAAAACACACACACACACACACACACACACACACACACACACACCCCAAATAAACAAAACAAAAAGCAAAAAACCTGAAGTTATTCCACTGCTTTGTGATCAAAGACAAAGGTCGGCAGAAGTGGGTGGATGGGAAGGCTCTACATTCCTCTTGGGGCTCTGGGATCTCTTAGGAATAATAAGAATTTATTAAAACACCTTAGGGGTGCTCCTTCCCTGTGGCAGCCACAATTTGACCGTGAAGAAGATTGACAGATTTTCTGTGTTCACAGAGTTGGAGTCTAATGAGGGGATAGATATTAAACAATGATGCAAATAAGGATTTAAATTACTATCATGAATAGGCAAAGGACTGAAGGGCGCTTCAGTTGTTTTTTTTTTTTTTAGGGCAGTGAAACTACTCTTTATGATACTATAATGCTGGATACATGTCACTATACATTCATCCAAACCTATAGAATATACAATACCTTGAGTGAATCTTAATATACACTATGGACTTTCAATTATAATGTGTCAATGCATAAATATGACATACAAAGTATAAATGTGTCAATTGTAACAAATATAACAGTCTGGTGGACAATATTAATTGGTAGAGAGACCAGGCATTGGTTGGGGAGGAAGGGTAATAAGGGAAATCTCTGTACCTTCTGCTCAATTTGGCTGTGAACCTAAAGATGTTCTTAAAATTTTTTTTTAAACTTAAAAAAAAATACTATTATGGCCAATTCCATTCTTGGGAGTATAGCAATTAAAAGGGAGGAATGAAATATTTATCCTCAGTGTGTCCTGCACGAGTGGCAGTTTAGAATACGCAAAGATCCCAAGAGGCTAATGAAAGATCCGTCTCTGCAAAGAACTCTTTATAAAGCAGGAAGGAGAGAAAGACCAGAAATCGCCATTCTATTACCCTTGAATAGTAAGTAATGCAGGCCACACTGTGAGTGGAACTATTCAAAGGAATCTTTGTGGTGAACTTGGCAATGAGAGCATCAAGCTGTTCCATCCCAACATCCCTAAAATTTACCATCTTGGAATTCTCAAGGCTAGAAGTCTGAAATCCGGGACTGCTCTTCTCCCTCTGGGGGACCCAAGGGAAGAATTCATTCCAGGCCTCTTCCAGCTTCTGGAGGCTGCCCTGGGGTTCCTGGGCTAGTGGCCACAACATTCCAGTCTCTGCTCCATCTTCAGTAGAATCTGTGGGGCTGTCACCAAACTTCCCCTGCCTAAGTGTATATAGACTTTTGCATGTAGAGTCCACCCAGGTAACCTAGGGTACGTTCTTCTTCAGATTCTTCAATTAATCACATCTTTGTCCATATAAAGTGATATTCACAGGCTCTGGAATTTAAAGGAGGACATAACTTTTTTGGGGGCCGCCATTCATTCCACTGTATGTGTCTTCACCTGGGACGCACTTTGACGCATGTGACATCCCTTACAATGTTTTCTTGCCATTAGAGGTATTTGAATTTAATGAAGACTGTCAAGTTTATGGTCATTTACAAGAATACTGGGGATAGAGAAATAATATAGAAGGACTGTCTAATGAGGTAACCCCAAAATGTGGAACATTTTGTCTTAGGACAACAGATACGGTTTTGCGTGTGTAAATCAATGGCATTTGAAAAGGTGAAGGAGGACTCTTCTAGACTGAGAGAGATTTAAGAACATAAGCTTAATTAATTAAGGACATAATTTGTGATGCTTGTTTGGATCTTAATTAGATCAAAGCAACTATAAAAAGACCTCTTTGGGTCATTTGGGAGAATCTGATTTTGGACTGGCTTTAGATGATCTTACGGCATTAGAATGAATTTGAATTGCTGCGGCAATGACCTTATAGTTGTGTCAGGCTTGTCTTAATATAGTGTATTATTATTCTCAGAGGTAGAGTTCAGCGATTCATCGGTTGCAAAGAGCACCCAGTGCTCATCATATCACGTGCCCTTCTTAATGCCCATCACTTAGTTACCTCATGCTCCCACCTCCCTCCCCTCCAGCAACCCTCAGTTTGTTTCCTATGGTTGAGAGTCATTTATGGGAATGCTTGGGTTGCTCAGTCCTTAAGCATCTGCCTTGAGCTTAGGTCATGGTCCCAGGATCCTGGGATCAAGCCCCACATCAGGCTCCCTACTCCGTAGGGAGCCTGTTTCTCCCTATACCCCTCCCCCTGCTTATGTTCCCTCTCTCACTGTGTCTCTGTCAAATAAATAAATAAAATCTTAAAAAAAAAAACAACAAAAAGAGTCATTTATGGTGTTTCTCCCTCTCTGATAACATCTTATTTTATTTTTCCCTTGCTTTGTCTGTGCTCCTGTTTTTTTCCCTTAAATTCCACATATGAGTGGAATCATATAATTGTCTTTCTCTGATTTGCTTTTTTTTTTTTTTTTTTTTTTTTTTTGCTTAGTGTAATACCCATCCACCTCACTGCAAATGGCAGGTTTCATTTTTTTGATGGCTGAGTAATATTCCATTGTGTGTGTGTGTGTGTGTGTGTGTGTGTGCATATATATATATATCTTTATCCATTCATCGGTCAATGGACATCTGAGCTCTTTCCATAGTTTGGCAATTGTGCACATTGCTGCTACAAATATTGGAGTGCAGAGGCCCCTTCAGATCACTACATTTGTATCTTTGGGGTAAACCCTCATAGTGTAATGGCTAAGTGGTAGATAGCTCTCTTTTTAAGTTTTTGAGAAAACTCCATACTGTTTTCCAGAGTGGCTGTACCAGCTTGCATTCCCATACAGCAGTGTAAAAAGGTTTCCCTTTCTGCACATCCTCACCAATATCTGTTGTTTCCTGATGTGTTAATTTTAGCCATCCAGACTTTTGATGTGGTATCTCATTGTGGTTTTGATTTGTATTTCCCTGATGCGTAATGGTGCTGAACATTTCTTCATGTGTCTGTTGGGCATTTGGATGTCTTCTTTGAGAAATATCTGCTCATATCTTCTGCCTATTTCTTGACTGGATTATTTGTTCCTAGGGTGTGGAGTTTGATAAGTTCTTTATAGATTTTGGATACTAACCCATTATCTGATAAAACATTTGCAAATATCTTATTTTATTCTGTCAGTTGTCTTTTGTTTTGTTGACTATTTCCTTTACTGTGCAGAAGGTTTTTATCTTGATAAAGTCCTACTAGTTCATTCTTGCCTTTCTTTCCCTTGCCTTGAGAGATGTTTCTAACCAGAACTTTCTGTGGCCGAGGTCAAAGAGCTTGCTGCCTGTGTTCTCCTGTAGGATTTGGCTGGATTCCTATCTCACATTTAGATTTTTCATCCATTTTGTGTTTATTTTTGTGTATGGTATGAGAAAAATTATCTAGTTTCATTCTTCTGCATGTGGCTGCCCAATTTTCCTAATACCATTTGTTGAAACTACTTTCTCTTTTCCATTGGATATTCTTTCCTGCTTTGTTGAAGATTAGTTGGCCATAGAGTTGAAAGTCCATTTCTAGCCTCTCTATTCTGTTTCATTGTTCTGTGTGTGTCTGTTTTTGGGTGCGTACCATACTGTCTTGATAATTACAGCTTTGTAAAATAGCTTGAAGTCTGGAATTGTTATGCCACCAGCTTTTGTTTTCCTTTTCAACTTTTTTTGACTGCTCAGGGTCTTTTCTAGTTCCATACAAATTTTAGGATTATTTTTTCTAGCTCTATGAAAAGTTTTGATGGTATTTTGATATGGGTTGCTTTGAATTTATAGATTGCTCTGGGAAGCACAGACATTTTAACAGAATTTGTTCTCCCAATCCATGAGCATGGATGGTTTTTCCATTTCTTCGTGTCTTCCTCAATTTCTTTTATAAGTGTTCTATATTTTTCAGAGTACAGATCCTTTACTTCTTTGGTTAGGTTTATTCTTAATTATCTTATGGTTTTTGGTGTAATAATAAATGGAGTTGATTCTTTAATTTCTCTTCCTTCTGTCTCATTGTTAGTGTATAGATATGAAATTGATTTCTGTGCATTAATTTTATATCCTGCCATTTTGCTGAATTGCTGTTGAGTTCTATCAGTTTTCCACAGCATGGGTTTTTGCATTTGTGAAGGGTGAGAGTTTGCCGCCTTCTTTGCTGATTCAGATGACTGTTATTTCTTTTTGTTGTCCAATTGCTAAGGCTAGGTCTTCTAGTACTATGTGGAACAACAGTGGTGAGGGTGGACATCTCTCTCGTGCTCCTGACCATGAGAAAAGCTCTCAGTTTTTTTAACATTGAGAATGCTATTTGCTGTGGGCTTGGTCATGGTGAATAATCCTTTTATTTTATTTTATCTTATTCTATTATTTATTTATTTATCAGAGAGAGAGAGTGAGAGAGAGCATGCACACAAGCAGGGGGAGCAGCAAGCTGAGAGGGATGTCAGCTCCCTGCTGAGCAAGGATCCCAATGTGAGACTCATCCCTAAGACCCTGGGACTGTGACTGGAGCCAAAGGTCAATGCTTAACTGACTGAGCCACCCAGGTGTCCCAATAATCCTTTTAATGTACTTTTGGATTCTATAGGCTAGTATTTTGGTGAGAATTTTTGCATCTATGTTCATTAGGGATATTGGTCTGTAATTCTTTTTAGTGGGATCTTTGTCTGGCTTTGGGAGCAAGATTATGCTTGCCTCATAGAAAGAGTTTGGAAATCTGTTTGTTTGTTTCCCCTTTGTATTTTTCCAAAGAATAGGTATTAATTCTTCCTTAAATGTTTGGTAGAATTCCCCTGGGTAGCCAACTGGCTGTGGTCTCTTGTTTATTGGGAAATTTTTTTATTACTGATTCAATTTCCTTGTTGGTTATGGTTCTACTCAGGTTTTCTATTTCTTCCTTTTTCAGTTTTGGTTAACTTATATGTCTCTAGGAATGTATCCATTTCTTCTAGATTGCCTAGTATGTTGGCATATAGCTGCTCATATATATTCTTATACTTTTTTTAAAAAAGATTTTATTTATTTATTTGACAGAGATCACAAGTAGACAGAGAGGCAGGCAGGGAGAGAGGAGGAATCAGGCTCCCCGCTGAGCAGAGCCTGATGCAATGCTAGATCCCAGGACACTGAGATCATGACCTGAGCCAAAGGCAGAGGCTTTAACCCACTGAGCCATCCAGGCGCCCCCTTATACTTGTTTTTATTTCTTCAGTGTTAGTTGTGATCTCTCCTCTTCCATTCATGATTTCATTAATTTTGGTTTCTTTTTCTCTCCTTTTTGATAAGTCTGGTTAGCGGTTTATTGATTTTATTAATTCTTTTGAAGAGCCAGTTCTTTGTTTCACTGATATGTTCTGTTCTTTTGGTTTCTATTTCATTGATTTCTGCTCTAATTTGACTAATTCTCTTCTCCTTTTGGGTTTAGGGTTTATTTTCTCTTCTTTCTCCAGCTCCTTTAGGTGTCAGGTTGTGTATTGGAGACCTTTCTTATTTGTTGAGAAAGACTTGTATCGCTATATACTTTGCTCTTAGGACTGACTCTGCTGCATCCCAAAGAATTTGAACAGTTGTGTTTTCATTTTCATTTGCTTCCATGAGTTTTTAAAATTCTTCAGTTTCTTGGTTGACCCATTCATTCTTTAATAGGATGCTCTTTAGCCTTCCTGTATTTGTGTTCTTTCCACATTTCTAATTGTGATTGAGTTCAAGTTTTACAGCATTGTGGTCTGAAAATATGCAGGTAATAATTTCAATCTTTTGGTACCAGTTGAGACCTGATTTGTGATCCTGTTTGTGATCTATTCTGGAGAATGTTCCATGTGCACTAGAGAAGAACATGTATTTTGTTGCTTTAGGACAGAATGCTCTTAATATATCTGTGAAGTTGATCTGGTTCGGTGTGTCATTCAAAACACTTGTTTCCTTGTTGATCTCCTTAGATGATCTATCCATTGCTGTGAGTGGGATATTAAAGTCACCTACTATTGTTGTATTATTAGCAATGTGTTTCTTTAATTTTCTTATTGTTTTATATAATTGGCTACTTCTGTGTTAGGGGCCTAAATATTTATAATTGTTAGATCTTTTTAGATAGACATTTTAATTATCATATAGTAAACTTCTTCATCTCTCATTAAAGTCTTTGGTTTAGGGGCACCTGGGTGGCTCAGTGGGTTAAGCCGCTGCCTTTGGCTCGGGTCATGATCTCAGGGTCCTGGGATCGAGTCCCACATCAGGTTCTCTGCTCAGCAGGGAGCCTGCTTCCCTCTCTCTCTCTGTCTACTTGTGATCTCTGTCTGTCAAATAAACAAATAAAATCTTAAAAAAAATAAAGTCTTTGGTTTAAAATCTAATTTGTCTGTTATAAGGATAACTACCTTTATCACAATAAATATTTTTCCATCCTCTCACTTTCAATCCAGAGGTGTCTTTGGGTCTAAAATGAGTCACTTGTAGACAGCATATCAATGCGTCTTGCTTTTTTATCCAATCTGATACCCCCTGTGGGGGTATTTAGCTCATTTAATTCAATTTAATTATTTTTTTAAAAGATTTTTTATTTATTATTTATTGGACAGACAGAGATCACAAGTAGGCAGAGAGGCAAGCAGAGAGAGAGGAGGAAGCAGGCTCCCTGCTGAGCAGAGAGCCCAATGCGGGGGCCTGATCCCAGGACCCTGGGATCATGACCTGAGCCGAAGGCAGAGGCTTTAACCCACTGAGCCACCCAGGCGCCCCATACATTCAATTTAATTATTGAAAGATATGAATTTAGTGCCATTGTGTTACCTGTTAGGTCACTGTTTCTGTATATTGTCTTTGTTCCTTTCTAGTATGTATTACTTTGGGGCTCTCTCTCCACTTAAAAAATCCTCTTTATTATTTCTTACATGGTTGGTTTAGTGATCACAAATTCCCTTAGTTTTGTTTCTCCTGGAAGCTCTTTATCTCTCCTTTTATTCTGAATGACAGCCTTGCTAGAAAAAATATTGGCTGTGTACTTTTCTCATTTAGCACCCTGAATATATCATGCCAGTTCTTTCTGCCCTGCCAAGTCTCTGTGAATAGGTCTGCTGCCAGACTTAAGTTTCTACCTCTGTAAGTTAAGGACCTCTTTTTCTAAGCTGCTTTCAGAATTTTCTCTTTGTCTGTGAAATTTGCAAGGTTCACTATTATATGTCAAGATGTTGACCTATTTTTATTGATTTTGAGAGGGTTCTCTGTGCCTCCTGCGCTTGAATGCCTCTTTCCTTCCCCAAATTAGAGAAGTATCCTACTATAATTTGCTCTAATATACTTTCTTTCCTCCTTTCTTTCTTTCCTCTTCTACTACAATCCCAATTATTCTAATATTGTTTCACTTTCGGATGTCACTTATCTTTTGAATTCTCCCCTTACAATCCAGGAGTTTTCTCTCTTTTTCTCAGTTCTTTATTCTTCATCCTTTTATCATTTATATTATTAATTCTCTTCTGTCTCATTTATCCTTGCAGTTAGAACCTCCAATCTTTATTGCATCTCAGTAATCTCCTTTTTGATTTTACCTGTTTAGATTTTAGTTCTTTAATTTCTCCAGAAAGAGATGCTCTAGCACCTTCTATGTTTTTTCAAGCCCAGCTAGTATATTTATAAGCATTATTCTGAGTTCTATCTCTGACATGTTACTTATATCCATATTGGTTAATTCCCTGGCAGTTAGTGCCTCTTTTCTGAGGTGAGTTTTTCTGTCTTGTTATTCTTTCCAGAGAAGAACAGAGGAATAAGAGAACAAAGTACAAAAATAGCAACCACCATGACGCCAGCAAATTATACATTAAACAAATCGGAAGAGATCAGAAACTAAAAAAGAAAAAAAATGGGGAGGAGAGAAGAGGGACTATTATCACAGAGGTTAACAAAACACCTAAGACCTGAGTATATTTTGGTTGTTTGTTAGAAGAAATTAGATCCTAAAATTATGAAGAAATAAAAACGTATATATGTATTATATTTGTACACACAAATAAAATGGAATCAAATGGAAGGAAACTAAAATGAAGAAAAAATATGTAAAATATAAATGTACAAATAAAAATTAAAAAACTTAAAAAGGGGTTGCTAAAATAAGAAACTAGTTGAAAAAGAAAAAAAAGTAAAATGAAAAAAAAATTGCAAACTGATAGACTAAAGAATCTTGAGAGCAAAACCCCAAATTTTATCTAGTATTTTCTCCTAACACTGAAGTTTTACTGTTCTGTGTCATCAGTAAACTTGGTTTTAGCCAAAGTTCTTGCTGATCTTCTGGGGAATGGGCCAGTTGTGCTGATTCTCTGGTGTATCTGCCCCCTGGTGGAACTGCACCACCCATTGTTGCCAGGGCCAGAATTGCTCTATGTGGCTTTTGTTTCCTGAGGGCTACTTTTGAGGATGAGAATGAAAATGGATATTCTCCAGCTCCGGAGCTGAAAATTTGCACCCCCATTGTTCAGTTAACCAACACAAGAGAGCAATCAATTACTCTTGTCTCCCTGGTTTCCATCCGCACTCTGTGTTCACCTACCCTGTGGCCAAGCATTTTTATTCAGGCATGTAACCCTGTTTCAAGTCTCTGAACTTTGTGGACTCCTGCAGCACACACCTGTGTCACTCTTCCTGGGGCAGGAGGGGTTCTCTCCAGGGTTCTTTCACTCACTGGGCACTGCTCAGAGAGTGGTTGCACTATTGTGCTGGAGTTCACGATTTATGGCACCACCATGCTGAAAGCCCACTCCTGGGCTCGCTGATCACAGCCAGCTTACCTGTCTGATGCCTGGGAGCTCTGTTGCACTCAGGCACCTCCATTTTTTCTGTGACCCTGGGGATCCTAAGACCACGCTGTCCCACCTAGGATTTTGCCCCGCTTTGCCACCTGAATGCCTTTCAGGCTGGGACATTCTCCCACTGGAGCAAATTTCTAGAAGCTCCAATTTTGTGCTCTGCTGCTCTATCACTTTCCAGTAGCTAGCTTCCAGAGGCTTCCTCCCCCACTATTTATCTTCTGATATGCAACCTCAGATTCACTTCTCTGTACCTTCTACCTTGCAAAAAGGGGTTGCTTTTCCATTTTAGAATTACAGCAATTCTTTTCTTAGGTCTCTGGTTGAGTTTTTAGGTGTTCAAAATGATTTGACAGCCATCTAGTTGAATTCGAGGGACCAGACAAAACTAGGGTCCCCAACTCCTCTACCATCTTCCTCCTCTAATCTGCATCCATTCTGTCTTAAACATTCCATTACAAACCTGGGAGTGTAAGAGTGTTAACATCCCCTCATGTGGGCATCGCTGACCAAGGCATGGGAGTCAGGGAAGAAACACTCACCATTTCAGTTACTTAATACACCATTGCAATGAGATTCTACAGTTCTTCAGAGGGTTCTCGACAGAGTCAAGCCCAGGTGCCCACAGGTACATCCTTGGGTTGGCTTTGCCTCTTCCTTGGTTCCACTCTTCTCAGTTCCACATTGTTCCTTTGGCTCACTTCCTAAAATAACAACTTACATGCAAGTCTTTGTTTTAGGCTTTCTTTTGGGGGGACCCTAGGCTGAGACTATGATTATGACAGAAATTGATCATTTAAAAGAAATACATATTGAATCATTGAGAGGTGAAATACCATGATGACCAGGTTTTATTTCAACAACATAAAAGTAGAAAGAGAAGGAAAGGGGTCAGTGAAGCAAAAATGGTGTAATTACTAGATTGCTGAAAGTGATGGTTATGTCTATAGGAGAATATTCTTGTGTACTTTTAAATATTAGAACAAAAAGTTTAAAAATGAACATTTTCGCAAGGGGCGTGAGGCAGAAAAATGGAATCTTCTGAGAGCCTATGCAGAGAACTTGACTTAGGCAGAGGATCAGAAAGACTTTTCTGATGAAGTGGCAAAAGCTGTGGCTTAAAGGAACAAAATGGATTTCTCAGACCCTTTGTCTCAAGGCACTTAGGGTACCTGGGTGTACCTTCCCACAGTCCCAGGATGGCTTCTGGAATCTTACTTAGCACATTGGATACAAAGCCTGCCACCTATGTCCTTGTAGGGCTGCCTTCCTTTTTAGCACTTAATGCTTCCAAATGGCCCATTTCTGCTGTGTTAAATCTCTACTGTAGGTGGCAAATCATTGCATGTGAAATATATTCATTCACCGGGGGCCACCCACTGCATCTGTAAGTGACTCTTTGAGACATGATTGTTTCTTCTCTTTGTGGCGAATGGTGGAGAGCAAATGGGAGCGCTATTTCAGAGTGGTCCGATGTGGAAAGGAGTGCCTGCTGAAGCTAAGTGAACAACTGCCTTCCTTGGCTATTTTTGTCATTGAAACACTTAGATCTATTTGATGCGCACGAATCAAGCCAGGTCCTCTCTGCTGTCATGTTGTGCTTGTGAATGAAGCTGCGGGGTGAAACATTTCCCCTGTTAGAGCACATCCATCCTCTTTGCTCAACATACGAAGGAGGATTTCAGTGCTGTGTCTCTGAGTTAGGAGAATGCATTTTGCCTGTAATTTCAATAAATAACAGGCCAAGTCATTCTTTTTAATTTGCTTTGCTTTATACTGCCTTATTTACAGTAGGTTCATCCATTGATACTGACACTTAATTCCTAAGGAGTACTGATAAGTATCAAGACTATGATGTCATAGTACCTTGCACATTGAACTTGCTCTTCGTGTTTCAATTAGTCCTCACCACAACCCTGTGATTTTTTTTCTTTCATTCTTTTTTCATTTACATTTTTTTCCTCCTTATTCACTTCTCCCATCCTTTTCCTGGTTGCCCCTTTCCTCTCCTCCCTTTTCTTTGCTTTCATCCTTTAACTTTAGAAATAAAGCTGCTAGTTAGTTTACTAGCCAAAAAAAAAAAAAAAAAAAGGGGTTTCTTTGGGAATAGTAGAGAGTTGGACAAAGAGTTGGGAATAGCAGGACAAATGGCACTAAAATCATAAGCAAGCCACCATACAAAAGAAAAGAACACTTAAAAAAAATTTTTTTTTAAATAGAGGAAAGAACCTGAGGCTATTATAAAGAAAAAGTTCATTGAAGTAAACTGGGTGTTAGAAGCCTAGTGGCTTCTCATTGGCTGAGTTGTGACTGCCTTTCATTGGCTGGGCTGTTGCCAGGGCCAGAGAACAGCCTTTCTTCCTCCTGCTGGAGTAGTAAAGTAGTACCTCAAGTAGTATCCTGAGAAAAGTCTATCTCTCCTGGTTTGATCTGCAATTGACAGGGAGTAGTAGGGCAGGAGAGCTCTCCTTGCTTGCCTCCCAATTTTACTTTAGTGAGATTTCCCTTTAGTAATCCTCTCTCCCTCTTCCCTTCTTTATCACCCACCCACCTTTCTTAGCTGTAGGTTTTTTTTTTTTGTAAGTTAGCTTACAAATTTGATAGCTTGAATTCAAATCCCGCTTCAATCAAGTCCTGTCTGTACGACCTTGGGTAAATTATATGAGCTCTAAGCCTAAATTTGTTCATTCAAAAGATAGGCATACTAACTGCATTTTAGCAGTGAGGTAAATGTTTGTTTACTGAGCTCAGCCTCTGGCAGAGGGAAGGTAATCAAAATTGTTTTCTATTTTTGTTATCAGTCTTACTTATCACTCTCTTTAAATGTAGTGGTGACTATAACCAATGTGATTGCTATATCCATGCTGTTGATCATGAAGCTATTGAGAAAACTGAAATGGGAAGCTAGTAAATGGCAGAGCCAGGGTTTAAGTCAAGACCTGGTTATTCATTTTTTAAAAGGATTTATTTATTTTTATTTTATTTATATATTTATTTAGCTGAGGGAGTGAAAGAGAGAATCTCAAGCATCCTAGGATTTATGATTGGCATCTGAGGTGGGGGGCAGGGCAATGTTGTGGGACTGAATCCTTAACCGTAGGGTCTGCACTCATGTTAGTGTCAGAATTGATCAGGCCTACATGACAAATCTCTCCATAAAACTCACAATAGTACTGGGTTCAAAGAATGTCCGGGTTAGTAAACATCATCACATGCTGGAGGGGAGCACACCCCAACTCCATGGGGACAGAAGCTCCTTGTTTAGGACCCTTCTGGACCTCACCCTGTGTATCTCTGCATCTGGCTATTCATCCATATCATTTTTCACATTTTTCATTTTTTATTGCATAATATATCAATAAAAGTAAGTAAATATTTCCAAGTTCTGTGAACTTTTCTAGCAAATAACCAAACCCAGGAAGGAGGTCATGGGAACCTCTGATTTATAGCTGGCTGTTCAGAAGTACAGGAGACATCTTGGGATTTATGATCGGCATCTGAGGTGGAGACAGGGCAGTGTTGTAGGGACTGAGCCCTCAACCTGTGGGGACTGCACTCTGGTTAGTGTCAGAACTGAATTGGATTGAATTGAATTGAATTGAATTGAACTGTAGCACACACCCTGCTGAAGTCAGAAGTGATTGCTTATTGTGGGGAAAACTGCCACACATCTGGTATTAGAAGTATAGTGAGTGTGAGTAGAAGAGAAGCTCCTAGACTGTTTTCCTGCAAGGGCTCCCATGGCCACGTTCATACTGTGGTCACACTGCTCAAATAAATATTCATACACATGAGTCACTACTTGCTTATACTTTTTATGCATTGATCTAATATTACACAGCAGTTAAGAATGGGGAGCTTAAAGCTACCAAGACCCATTCTTTATCTTTTACTAGTTGTTTGACCTTTCAAAGCCTGTGTTTATCATCTGTAAAATTAACAATGGTAATGACTTCATGGTATGACTGTAAAGAATTAATGAGAAAATTTCCATAAAGTATTTTGTGCAGAGTTTTTTGTACAGGAAAAAGTTGTTATTATTCATTTATTTGTTAAATATTTTTTTGAAAACCTAGTATGGATATACTAGTTTCCTAGTGTCTCCTAGTTTTCCTAGTATCTCCACTGGATATAGTCCCAGTGGAGATGCAAAGGCAAGCTTTGTTTAATTTACCCTCAAGGAGTTCACAGAAGACTATAAAAATTTTTTTATTTTTAAATTTTTTAAATATTTTATTTATTTATTTGACAGAAATCACATTTATGCAGAGAGGCAGGCAGAGAGAGAGAGGGGGAAGCAGGCTCCCTGCCGAGCAGCGAGCCTGATGCGGGGCTTGATTCCAGGACTCTGAGACTGTGACCCGAGTCAAAGGCAAAGACCCAACCCACTGAGCCACCCAGGTGCCCCTATAAAAATATTTTTAGACGCCAAAGCAGAATCATGGAAAAATTGTTATTGCTCAAAATTCCCCACCCACAGAATTGTACTGATACATGTCAATTGTGTAGTTTGACAAGGCATTTAATTTGGTCTTCTGTATAATTGTAACTGGTTTCAGATCTGACAGTGTCCTTTTACATTCAGATTCTGATGCTTCCATTCATCCTGAAGGATTATCTTTCAAGCAACACTGTGTAAATTATATGTTAGAACATTATCAAATAACCTAATGCAATTAGAGCCAGTTGTTGCTGATGTGATCAATTTCAAAACCTCTAGCCTTTGAATATAACACAGAATAATTTATGGTTAAACTCCACTGGATTTTTCAAATTAGATTCCATGTTATTTTAGCTGAGTAGGAGCTTACAGAGCCCCAAGGCACTAGGAAAATGTAAGCAACTGAAAAAAGAGAAAGAATGTAGACTGACAGCTTTACCAAAAAGTGATCTAATGTTAAATTTCACGGAAACTGGACAGTCACAAAGTGTTATGATACCACATAATTTCAAATCGATACTGACCATGAACTGGGTTTGTTAATTACTATGATCTCTTATTGCTGTGCGGAGATCAAACAGGGAAGAAAAAGATGGTCATAAACCAAAGACTCAGAGGGGTTCATGCCAACTTTACTAAAAGATATTTGCTGGCTTCAGGGCAAAGCAGTGCATACCCCAGGATTAATAACATCCTTACCTCATCAGCAATGTTGGTAGAAGAAACCACATGGTTTTTGTTTATTTGCATAAGAGAGAATATTGGAAAGTTATTCTTTACTTTGGATTTAAACATCAAAACCGAAATGGCTTGGCCAATCTGGATTGATGCCTCAGTTTCCTTTCAGGGAACACATAGATTTAAACAAAATTCTGCATGAGACATTTAGAAATCCATTCATCTGGTAAGCCAAGTAATTCATAGAAGTACTCCATAAAGCTGTGGCTTAAAGAGCAGAAGGTATATGATGCTGGAAATCTCCTGTTTTCAGGGATAAACAATAAATGCATCTTTCCTGAGTGCTGGTTTATTAAGCCGCTTTCCTTCCTAACATTATCCAGGTTACCCAAATCTTCCTCCCACCCTGCTTTAAATGAATTGTTGCATCTGTATCTGTTATCTAGCTAATCTGAGTAGTCTGGTGCCAACATACCTTCCACACTAATTTTGCAGCTATCCCATTTTTTTTCCCTCTGGCTCTCTAGGACTGCTTTCTTTCCCCTAATCATACTGTGATTACAATTTGGCATTCTCTATTCATTTTCTGTTTTTGTTAGTTGTTTGTTGTTTGTTTCGGTATGTGATAAAGTCATCCGCTAAGACCCATTTCTAATATTGCCTCCTCTCTGAGACCTGGCTATATCCCACAATTACCTGTCCTGTTTGCATTGACCCTATGGTTATTCATCTGGTTTGGGTCTGCTCATGTGGACTGTGGACTCCACAAGGGACAGGACCATAGCTCATTCATTTTTGTATCTCCAGAGCCCAACACAGTCCCAGCACATAGTAGATATCTCATTGATGTTTGCTGGATGCAAGCCTTTTTATGGTGATTAGCACCCTACGCAGAGATGTCTAGCCAAGAGGCAGTGAGCTAAAATTCAGCTCGAGATGGTGTGTACCCTGGCAGATACC
This sequence comes from Mustela lutreola, assembly GCF_030435805.1. NCBI lineage: Eukaryota > Metazoa > Chordata > Mammalia > Carnivora > Mustelidae > Mustela > Mustela lutreola. Next base: position 35,694,568 of record NC_081291.1, read on the forward strand.
TGTATCAGCCCTGAGGAGGGATGTCTGTTTTACAATTTATTTGCCAAAGAGTTCCCATTTTTGCACCTTCCATAGAGACATAATATGTGCTAGATGGATAGATGGATAAACAAACAAGTAAATGAGATTTCCCATAATCCTCTAGAGCTATTTAAAAGGAAGAAGCAAACTAGAAACAGAAGAAGTCCCAAAAGAAGATTTTTCACTGGGCTAAAACTCTCTAGTCTGCTTATGAACACTAATCAGGTTCAACAGGTGACTGCTCATCATTTTATTCCAGTCAATCTCTGACTGAGTCTGTGGAGGATTGGTCCTGATGTTTATGTCTTAGGCTGTATTAGTCCACTGGCAGTGGCATCCGAATGATGTTATTTTGAACACAGGCATTGTTTATGATGATTCTGTGTATACTGCTCATCTCTATCGTATAGATTGGTGGCAATTGGACATTCTGCAAGGATGCTGAGATATGTTAACCATGAGTCCATTGGATGTTATCTAAGTATCTACAGTCTCAGTAAAAGAGGATAGCCTTAAGGTCTAGTTACATAAGAGCCACTACCAAAAAAAAAAAAAAAAAAAAAAAAAGTTCTAGGCAAAATGCAGGCTATGTAGTATTTAGTTGATTTGAAATAAGTATTTTTGTTAGAGTAGATTTGTTTAAGCATACTGAAAATGCTTATTCCTATATTGTCATATATCATGATCTATTATAAGTAGACCAGAAGAGAATGTTGGGTATGAGTTCATTCCTTCATTCACTCATTCATTTAGCCAAAACATATTTACATTTCTTTAATAATTAATGTATAGTAGATATTCGGTGAATATGACTTGAAGTGAATTTATTCACTTCATTAATATTTATGGCACAATCACCTAAGGTCAGACACTGTTAAGTCCTAGGAATATATTGGTGACCAGTGCATACAGTCTTTGCCCTCATGGTGCTTAAAATAATTGATCTTTTTAATTATAGATGTGGCGAAATGATAGTTGTCCCTGTTCTTAAACATTGTAGTGAATGAGGCATTTAAGGAATAGTTTTCAATCCTCCTTGCACTTTAGAACCACCCAAGATGCATCTTTAAGATATGCATACCTGGGCCCTAACCCAGGCCAATTAAATCAAAATCAGTGAGGGTGAGATCCAAGCATAGCTGCTCTCCAAAGCTTCTCAGGAGACTGTGTCACACAGCCTAAATTGAGAATACTTAAATGATTCCCTACCCTTCTGGGTTTTCCCTGTTAAAGGTTAAATGGTGTCCCCTTTCCCCCCAAGTTCATGTGTTGGAGTCCTAATCCCTAATACCCCAGAATGTGATCTCCTTTAGAGAGAGGGTCTTTAAAGACATAATCAAGTTAAAATGAGATCATTAGGGTGGGCTCTCATTTGAGAAGGACACTGTCCTTACAAAAAGGAGATATTTACAGACAGACACCCACATAGGGGAACACCAAGTGAAAAGAAGGCAGAGATTGGGGGTAATGCTTTTATAAGACATAGGATGCCAAGGATGGCAGGCAACACACCAGAAGCTAAGGGAGACATATGAGGCAGATTCTCCCTCACATCCCCAGAGGGAACCAACCCTGATGATGCTTGACTTGGGGTTTTTAGCCTCCAGAGCTGTGAGATAACACATGTCTGCTGTTTAAGTCCCCCCCCATCTGTGGTATATTGCCACACCAGCCCTCACAAACAAACACAATCATCATCTTGATAACTGCAGGGTTTTTTTCAAAGCTAACTTAAAATGTTGCAGTTGCCTTTCCTTCTTTTTCCTTCCTGAAAATGGGCCAGCACTAGCCTCTGAACCCAGGCAGGATACATACGTTATGTCTTCTTTATCTTCTTTATCTTCTTTATCTTTATCTTCTTTATCTACGGTTGGTCGGTTATCTTCTCGTTGAAGACCCAACGTGTGGAAGTGTACATGACAGGGCGCCTGGAGCCAGAGCCACGGAGCCTGACTCCATGAGGAATAATAATCAATGGGTGGTGATTCCACTTGCCGAGCAAAGCACGGTCCACAAGAGCTGCTTCGGGGTGATCGATCAGGTCCTCGAAGACACTCGTTTCTGGGGTTCCTTCCATTCCACATCATCATTTGATTTCCTCGGACAACATTCAAGTCTTGCCTCTTTAAGTTATCGTTTTAGCAAATTCAATTTACAATTACTTTCAATATAAAAAGCTTAAGAGATTCGGTTTAATGCTTTATTAGCTGTAAAATCAACCACTGTTTCCACTGCCTGGTACGAGGAGCAGTGAAAAGGCCTCTGTGGCCTGGCTGAGTTTCCTTCTGAGTAGGTGACCACGACAGCATCTTCAGTGGCAAAGCTGACCCATTAATACCTGCTTTCTAATCTCCTTTTCTAAGACCTAAATCCAAATTATACTTCCCTCCAGTATCAGCGATACCTGGGGTATAAACAAGCCAATTTGAAGATATTATTCACAGCAGAGAATGTTTGCTCCTCAAGTGTGGATCCATGCAATGGAAAGCTTCTAAATCTCATAATGATGCAGATTTTATTTTATTTTTAAAATATTTTATTTATTTATTTGACAGAGAGAGAGAGAAAGAGAGAGAGAGCAAGAGAGACACTGCAAGCAGGGGGACTGGGAGAGGGAGAAGCAGGCTTCCCACTGAGCAGGGAGCCTGATGCGGGGCTGGATCCCAGGACCTTGGGATCATGACCTGAGCGGAAGACAGATACTTAATGACCGAGCCACCCTGGAGCCCCCAGATTTTATTTTTAAATCAAGGGACACAATGGCTGTTAACAGCAGGCTGGCTTTATGGGAGGCAGGCAGAGGGAAGAGTTATTGAATTATTTACCGCAATGTGTTTCTGGATCACTGTTATAAGTGAAGTAAATCCTCACTAATTCAAATGTAACCGACCTTCTTACTGTGGAGCACCAGGTCCTACAAGCTCTTTCGGGCACCTGCTTGGCGGACCCCCTTTCCAGGCATCCAGCCCTCGTTCCTGGCCCGCCTGCCCTGCAAGCGTGTTAGCCTGATCCCCCATCTCCATTTACCCATAGCATGTTGTTCCCTTACGTTGTTCGCCCGGCTCCTTTTGTCTTAACATTCGGTTTTCTGATTAAACATCGCCAAGCCAGACGAGCCTTCTCTGCTCATCTCCTCCCACCTCTGCCCATCTTGATCCCTCTTCATTCCGCTATCCTGCGCCCTCACCTCCCTGCATGGGAAATTATCTTCCCTGTTTTTAATGTTCAGTCTCTCCCTTCTCCACCTTCGAACACTAGAACGTAAACTCCATGGGAAAGGGGATCGTTTGTTGTCCATCTCTGGTTTTTCAGAGTGTGCCCTTAGCAAACTGCTCCTGGATGAAGAAATAGTTAATGCCGTACCTGCTTATCGCCACAGAACCAACTACCCTCAAACCAAGCAGCTGAATCCAAACCCTAGGGATCCCCTCGGAGGTCAGGCAGCTGTGCTTTCGACTTTGGGTAGTTTGGGCCAGGATGGGACTTCTCTCCACCTATTCTTTTATCTCCTGTTTTTTCATTTCTTCAGGCATGATGGTCTCAAGGTTTTAAAAGGATGAGAGCAAGGAGCTTCAAAGGCTCTTGATGCCCAGGCTATGGAACACGCACAAAGGGTGCAGAACACACGTGATTTCTCCAGGTTCTCTTGGTGAAAGGAAGCTGTGAGGCCAGCCAAAATTTAAGAGAGTGGAGAGATAGGCTTGGTCTTGTGATTGGAGTAACGATGGAACATGACTGGGAAAGGGGAACATCATTCATTATGGGATCATTATGACAATGAGCTGCCCCAGACTCCAAAGGATGTTATTGTGCAAACACTCCATCTGACCTATATAGGAGTATAATTTGAGGGGGACACAGAATTCATGTCATACCCATTCTTACCTCAGACAATTGCATTTTCGCAGCTGCTTATGCTATCCCACAAACCACAGACCCTCCATCAATGCTTCACTGTTTTTGATGTCACTGCCGTATTTAGGATAAGCTTCACTTTGACGATCTCATCTGTGGGTGAACAGGGATTCTCCAAAGACCTTAGGTACATTGTTTCAAGAACATGAGTGTGGATTGTGGGATAAATTTTATTGATTTTAATTTGGACATTAAGTATCTTTTCAATTATTTATTTATTTTTTAAAATTTCTTTTCAGTATAGACATTAAATATTTTTAATTGATTTTGCAATTGAAGAACTTATCTCAAGAAGATAGAACAAAAGTCGATCAGTTTTATTGAATTCATAGTGACCTGATTAAAAGACATAATTGTTAGGAAAAATAATTTTACTTCCTATTTCACTACAGATTATTTTTTTCTTTCAAAGATTTTTTTGGGGTAATATGTATGTAAAGGAGACAGTGAATTTTATTTAGCATTGTACAGAATGGCTTGAGGACAGTTAAAAAACACATTTCTTAGAATATTTCTTTCTTATTCAGAGGATTGGAAAGCTTATTTTGATCAAGAAAGTGTATCACATTAGGTAACGATTTTTATGTTGACTGAGCAACAGTCTAGTGCCTAAGCAATTAACATTGATATTGACTTAGATCTTTATCTTTTGAAAGAAAAGTTGAAATGTAAACCACTGCTCAAGTTCTTGAAACAAAACATAACAAAACGCTCAAGTTTACTTTAGAAAATTTCTATAATGCAGGAAGGAATAGAGAAGAAAGTCAAGATCACCTAATCTCCTGAAGTTTCATTTTGACTGTTTAAGCTATAATATCCAAAATGCAATTACATTTGAACTTTCCTTTTTGAATTCAAGAGAGAAATAGATTTGGATACATATTATGACAATTCCTTCACTACTCAAACTACAGCCTCCATACTGATTTTGGATAACAGATAATCCCTTGATATCTGAATTTGCTGTGAACTCCCAGTGACGAAGAACGGATTTGGACAGGTTATCTATGTCAGGGCTAAAGAAATTGGTATTGTACTGATTGCATGCTCTATACTGCTTACAAGTTACTTTTCTTCACTGAAGAATATACTGGAAAAGGAAGATTCCAGTGGGAACATGATTTATCCATCTTACCCAACCCCCCCATAAACACAAAATGATGAAGTAGCAAAACCAAAGCCCTTGGAAAATATCTGGCACAAAACCATGTCACATGATCTCTTTACGAACCTCACGTGCAGTCCATGGAGAGAAATGTGCGTCACCAGCAAAAACCATGGTGTCATAAATATTCTGTTCTGAGCGCTATTAGGGTGAGGTTGGGGTTCAGGGAGTTCCTATAAAGACTTCACAGAGCAGCAAAGAATATATTTTAAAATGTCATATCACATGGCTCAGTTGGTTAAGCATCTGCTCTCAGCTTGGGTCATGATCTCAGGGTCCTGGCATTGAGCCTTGCATCTGGCTCCCTGCTCAGCAGGGAGAGTGCTTGTCCCTCTCCCTCTGCCTCTCCCCTGCTTGTGCTCTATCTCTTGCTTTCTCTCTCTCAAATAAATAAATAAAATCTTAAAAATAAATAAATAAATAAAATGTCATTCCACCTACTTAGGGGCAACCTTCAGACATAGGGTTTTCTTCCTTTTTCTTTTTTTTAAAGATGTTTATGTATTTGTTTGACAGAGAGGACACAGAGAGAGAATGGGAACAGAAAGAGGGAGAGGGGGAGAGGGAAAAGCAGGCTTCCCACTGAGCAGGGAGCCCGATTCAGGTCATGGTCCTGGGATCATGACCTAACCTGAAGGCAGACGCTTGACTGAGCCACCCAGGTGCCCCTGGACATAAGGTTTTCATTCAATATTGTCCACATGTTTTTTAGGTTTAGTTTACAAAACTAAAATAAATTAAAAAAAAAACACCACAAAGTTTAGTAATTATCGATCTCTCTTTTTTAAAAAAGATTTATTTATTTGTTTGAGGGGGGGTGGGGAAGTGCAAAGGAAGAGGGAGAGAGATAATCTCAAGCAGACTCCCCGCTGAGCACAGAGCTGGACATGGGGCTTGACCCCACAACCCCTAGGTCATGACCTGAGCTGAAAACAAGAGTCTCAAGCTCAACTAATTGGGCCATCCCAATGCCACACCTTGTGTTACTTCTTTATAATACAAGTGACACATGCTAATTTCAGAAAAATTTTAAATACTAGGAAAGGGATAAATCTCACTTATACTTCCAATTTTTGACAAAGATTGTTATTTAATGTTTTGGTATATATTCCAGATCTTGTCTCCTGGTAATAGATACTAAGTTTTTCCCTAATCCTTTATTACCATATGTATGTGTGTGCATACATATTTATGTGTATATATATATATATAATATGTAATGTATAAAATATATGAAATAACATATAATAAAATAGTATTACACTATGTCATATAATATCACATATATTTTATATATTTATTTATGTATAAAATTTCAAAATTGATTGAAATGTCTGCAAGCTTTAAAACAAATAAGGACTCCTGCCACAGAGAGGGAGTGGGAAAGGAGTGTTCCAGGGAGGATTTTACTGTTCATTTCATGCAATTTTCTGATGGCTTCATTTCTTTTGTCTGTTTTACTACTTTGGATTTTAAGATGAATTTTAAAATCATTGGATTAAAAATGGTGATTTAGACTCAGAATCATGATCTGGATAAAATTTTTTCAAAAGTTTTTAAATTTTTTTGAGAAAGATGGGGAGGGGAAGGTCAGAGGGAGAGAGAGAATCTTTTTTTCTTTTTCTTTTTCTTTTTCTTTTTTTTTTTTAGGATTGTATTTATTTGAGAGAGAGAGAAAAACTAGTGGGGATGGGGGAGGAGCAGAGGGAGATGCAGGCTCCCTGCTGAGGAGGGAGCCCAACATGGGGCTGGATCCCAGGACCCTGAGATCATGACCTAAGCCAAAGACAGCTGCTTGGGAGTATAACTCAGGGGTAGAGCATTTGACTGGAAAGGCGGCTACTTAACTAAATGAGCCACCCAGGTGCCCCCAGAGAGAGATTCTTTATTTTTTTTTAAGGATTTTATTTATTTATTTGACAGGGAGAGAGAGATCACAAGTAGGCAGAGAAGCAGGTGGGGGCGGTGGGGGCAGGGAAGCAGACTCCTTGCTGAGCAGAGAGCCCGATGATGCGGGGCTTGATCCCAGGACCCTGAGATCGTGACCTGAGTCGAAGGCAGAGGCTTAACCCAGGCGCCCCCCAGAGGGAGATTCTTTTTTTTTTTTTTTTTTTTTTTAAAGATTTTATTTATTTATTTGACAGAGAGATTACAAGTAGGCAGAGAGGCAGGCAGAGAGAGAAGGGGAAGCAGGCTCCCTGCTGAGCAAAGAGCCCGATGCGGGGCTCGATCCAAGGACCCTGAGATCATGACCTGAACCGAAGGCAGAGGCTTTAACCCACTGAGCCATCCAGGCACCCCCAGAGGGAGATTCTTAAGCAGGCTCAGTGCCCAGCACAGAGACAAGACAGGGCTAGATACCACCCTGAGACCATGACCTGAACTGAAATTGAAGCTCAGATGCTCAACCAGCTGAGCCACCCGGGCACCCCTGCACAGAAAAATTCTTTTGAGAAGTTGGCACCGGAAAGAAATTGCCAAGTCCTTCATTTCCAAACCAGTCCCTCCTCCTCCTGGGGGTAGTGGTTAGGCAGATACATAGATATTAGCACACGGGGCGGGGGGTGGGGGGCGGAGAGAAGTTTTTGTCTTCTAGAGCCTCAGTTTTAGAAATAAATAAGGCTTCAAACTTAAGTCTTATCTTCTGGCTGTCAAATTCCTCAGCTGGAACCCAGGATAAGTAAAGGCTAGGGGGTCAGGCTTTCTGTAGTTGAGGGAATTACACACGTGAGGGCATTTAAAATCTATATAACATGGCATCTAGGGATACAGTTGTAAATCAACAAGTGATTCCTTGTGAAGATAAAGGTGAATACTTTTAAAACGATTTATCTTCTTACATGTTGACATCCAGACTTTTTACTGGATCTTAATATTTCACATTGTAATGCTTGGTCAGATTGGATATTGAACATTAGAAAGAGTATGAGCATTTATGAAAAATGACATAATTTATTTTGAGAAAGCAGTTCCAAATACATGAAAACATGGGGCTTGAATCAATTCATCAAGAATATCAATAAGCTGATAAAGCAGGGGCATTTTCATTTCAATCATAATCTTTAAGCCATACTCACAGAAAAATTACTTATTAAAGCAGCCATATGTGTGATTAATGGGTTGGTAGTGGTACTAATTACTCATTAGAATGCTAGGACTAAAATCTCCTAGGACTTGAGAAAATAGAGCGATTTTCATTAAAAGTGTTGGCTAGGTCTCAAAGTCTCAATGGGTGTGTGTTTGAGCTGAAAGGACAGGGTTTGGATCTAAAATGAAAGACAAATTATCTTAGGAAGGTCTAAATTGACAATAGCATAATGAAATCCTTCTCTTGTGTATGTTTATTTGACATATGTATCTCAATGTTATTTGAGATAAATAACAAGTTCATGTTTGTTTATATACATTTTAAAAGTTAAAACTTTGGAATGTGGATGTTTTTTAACCTATGGAATGCTTGAACATCTGTAGATAAATGTTTCTTCATTCCCCATCCACTTTAATAGTACGGGTGCTGTTCTACAATGGTGGCCTATTTGGCTATTTAAGCAATAACCAAACTTTGAAATTCATAAATTCAATTGAGCATCAAATTAACATCATTAATCATCATTAGAAGACAAATAGTGTGTGTAAGAATGACTTTCTTACATATTAAAAATATTTTCTCCATCATTACAAGTGAACACTGCAGCTCAGAGTGAGAATAGATATTAGGTAGAGGAGAACTTGCTAAGTAAAGGTAAATGTTCTGAAACAAATTTAAAAAATAAGATGCAATCCGAAGGAAGCCAGAGTGTTTTATGTTTTGGATGCCATGATCATGTTAAAATTCTAAGCATTAGATATAATTTTCACACAAGTAACATCATTAATTTTCATGAGCTAACAAAACATCCCACCTCACAAAACACTTTTATTTTAATTAAGCACCATAGTGATAAGTGCTGTGAATCAAAGTGTTATTTGCTTTCAATAATGGATACAGAAAAGAGAGCTTGATACTTTAATTTTCATTAAAAAATTAAGATTCAAAAAAAATTAAGATTCAAAACATATTAAATAGCTTAAAAACATTGAAACACTAACTTAACATTTTACGATGTGAGAGAATTTGATATTGTGAGTAATGGATTTAGTGAAAATTTTCCCTATGTAGAAAAAAGAGAATTTAGCAATTCTACCCCTTCTCTATTGAAATGATAGTAGGGAAAGGCAGCAAAAGCCCTCACTTACCAATAAAGAATAAGAAATAACAGAATGGGGGTACCTGGGGGGCTCAGTGGGTTAAGGGCCAACTCTTCACTTCAGCTCAAGTCATGATCCCAGGGTCCTGGGATTGAGACCCCCACTGGGGAGTCTGCTGATGGATTCTCCCTCCCTTTCTCTCTGTCCCCCTCCTCTTTCTCTCTCTCCCTGGAATAAGTAAGTAAATCTTAAAAAAAAAAATGATGTGAAGAAAGTGTGGACATTAACTTGGATCTTTTGAAATCCATAAATTTAATTCAATGTATACTTTTATTTTTATTTTTTTAAAAGATTTTTTATTTATTTATTTGACAGAGATCACAAGTAGGCAGAGAAGCAGGTGGAGCGGGGGTGGGGTGGTGGGGAAGTGGGGAAACAGGCTCCCCGCTGAGCAGAGAGCCCTGGGATCATGACCTGAGCTGAAGGCAGAGGCTTTAACCCACTGAGCCACCCAGGCGCCCCTACTTTTATTAAAAAAATTTTTTTTTGTTTTTTGACAGACAGAGATCACAAGTAGGCAGAGAAGCAGGCAGAGAGGGGGGGGAGGCAGGGTCCCCACTGAGCAGAGGGCCCGATGCGGGGCTGGATCCCAGAACCCTGGGATCATGACCTGAGCCAAAGGCAGAGGCTTTAACCCACTGAGCCACCCAGGTATCCCCAATATATACTTTTGAATAAGATGATAGTATAAGTAGTAAATAGTATACACAGTTAGTTGAATGTGTAGCAATGTACAGTATCTTTTCTTGAGAAGGTTAATTATAATTTTATTTCCCTTATATTTCAGGGGGGGTGTTTGACTAAAGTAATTTGTCATTCTATAGTGACAGCAGGTCAAGATTTCATTGATAATGAAAAATTATACTTGAGATAATCAAATCTTGACCTCTGAAAAGACCCACAGAAAAATCTGTTGGTTGTGCAAAGCTATTATCAAAACGACTGCAGTAGAAGAGAATGGCACCTTTGCAAAGTCTTTGTATTGCCTGAAACTATGAAGTGGCAGGAAGGACATGTATAGGGTTTTAGCATATGGGACAGGTGATTTTAAGGTGAATCTTGATTGTGACAGGGCAGAGGCAATGATGTAAAAGTTTTGGATGAATGGGCACAGTGAACTGAGGGTCTTGAACAGCCTTAATGAGCAAGATTTTAGTCTCTCTAAGTAAATTATCTTGGTTTTTACACTCTTATCTTCCAGGAGTAGGTGTTTCCTGGAGCAAGCCTCTAATAGTTGTTCTTTGTTTTTTTTGTTGTTGTTGTTCTTAGTATTTTTTTAATGTAGGAAAAGCATGCCTATCCCAGAATTGTTTAACATGGGGCCAGGAAAGAACATAGGGTAAGTATTGTTTAGCTTGGGAAGAAGGAATATGTTGTGTGAAAGGCGACCTCTAAGATGACCCCAATGATTTCTTCCTATTACTATTCATGCCCATATATAATTCTCTCTCTTTGAGTGTTGTCTGGACTTAATGGCTTCCAAGGAACAGAACAGAAGAAAAATGGTAGGTTGTCACCTCTGAGATTAGGTTACCAAACCCCATGATGTTCATACTGCTACTTATTCTCTCACTCCCTCTTGCAGCCCTTGCTCTGGGGGAAACAACCTGATGTGTTACAAAAAACCCCAAGGAGAAGCTCGTGTGGTAAGGAAGTGATGACTCTAGCCAACAGGTATAAAGGACAGGAGTCCTGCCAGCAGTGTGCATGAGCTTGACCACGGATCCTTCCCCAATTAAGGTGTGAGATTACTTTAGCCTGTGAGAGACCCTCAGATGGAGGTGTCTGTGCCCATATTCCTGACCTTCAGAAGCCATGAGATAATGAATATTTGCCAGTCTTGTTTACTATGTTCAGGGGAAAGTTGTTACGCAGCAATGGATAACTAATACATATTGATTTCACTTTTCAGGATGCAGGAGTATATTTTCACCTGAAATTTCCACTTATTTCAAAGAAAGCAGATTTATTAGCTCAACTGTTGGTTACCTTCACTAATTATATTCTAGAGTGATACTGAGACTTGAGAGAGATGCATCATCCATTATGTTCATTACAAGCTTTTCTTCATTCTGCTCTGTAGCAACTGGCCATATTTGAAATAGATAGTAACTACCCTATGAGAGACAGTTGAAAGGATTACTGCTTCCTTGATGAGCACACTGGGTTAGTGCCTTGAAAAATCTTGAAATTTCTACATCAGCCTAGTCCCTGAAGTTTATTTGTCTCTGAAGTCTCAAGTCTGCTTGAGAAAAGCAAGTGTAGGGTTGGGCCCTGCTTCAGATGCAGAGTTTGCCAGGCTTGGCTTCACAGCCAAATTGCAGTGAGTCTTGACCCCTCCCACTCTCTGTGATTGCCCTGTACACATCCACAGACTGGATACTTGCAGGGGACAGCTTTCTCCTCTGCCCAGGGAAATGCAGGTCTTGGGAGGCAGACACCTTTTCAGAACTTTATCATTGTTTAAATTTAAAACAAAAAACATGTCAAGGGTGTTCTTTTGAGAAACTTATGGAGGGACATGTGATCACAAGCTGCGACAAGGAAAACTGGAGTATAGTATATGCCTCGTAGCGTACTTTGTAAAGGGACAGTTGCCAATATTGTACTGAAAGATTTCAAGACAATCAGTTTCTCCTCACCACTTTTAACAAACTAAGGAGTTTGACTATTTCTGGTGGGGGTGAGAGGCAGGCAAGAGCAGTCAGAATGCGATTGGGTTCTGCATGTTTCTTGGTTGACTTTGGTCTTAAATTTGGATTTAGACAGCGCAGTAGCTAAATTCCATCTCTTCCAAATATTCAACTTACTTGGTCCATACACATTTACTTTGGTTGTTTGCTTTTGAGTTTATGGAATTTATAAGCTCTTTTCATCTTTACGTCTCTTTACTCTGTCTACCGACATTTATGCTCATCATTTACCCATCTGTCCCCATGATTTTGCAATGTCTATGAACATGTTGAACAAGAAAAAAGAAACTAATAGCCCCAGTGACACTGGTTGACTATCCACAGATAAGTATGTACAGAGCAGGTACTATGTAAGTAACTTTGCCATGCACTAACCCACTGGTCCTCATAAGAGCTGGTCGTTATTCCTTAGTAGCTGGGTGGCCTTGCTTTTTCTACTTTCTGGACCTTGTTTTTCTTAACTGCAGAGTCTTCTGCCAACACAGGGAGCTGAACTGATATATAACTGACACTGACAGCCTTTACAAGGATGGCAATGTCTTGTATGCTGGGGACCATGTTCATGTTTTCTAATTTGTTATATTCTCTTTTCATGAATGGGTCTCACATCTACCCAGGTGTGTTATTACTTAATCTCTTATTAAATTGGCTTCAGAAAAGCTTCAGGCCCCCAAATGCCTCTATTCCCATATTGCTCTGGGGCTCAGGCATCAAAGCCTCAGCATGAGGAAAGGGGAAAAGTGGAAAGGGGAAAGGTGTTGAGCCTGCATTAACTTAAATGCTAGTGTTGAAGGGTCTCCTGAATAATCCAGAAATTCTAACCAGGTTTTAGGGGCCAGATTGAGGATGAATACACTGGGACAGGATGTAGTTAGAAATTTGGACATGGAATAGACAGAGACATTGTTTTGTGAATGAAGGTTGGTCATGATAGGTACCTGGGCAGCCAGAGTTGTAATTAAAAGGCAAGATCCTAGTGCCCTGGTTCTTAAATCAGCTGCACATTGAAATTACCTAAAGATCTTTTTAAAAAGGCTGAAGCTGGCTTCTGCTCCTCCAGACATTTTGACTCCATTGTGTGGAGTATAGCCTGGCATCAAGATTGAAAAAAAAAAAAAAAAAAACCACATCATCAATTCTAGTGTGTAGCAAAATTTGAGAACCACCAGAGTAATGGCTAAAGGCTTAAGCTTTAAATTCAGACTGTTCTTAGTTGAACTTCCCATTTTACTCTGAGACTATATGACTTTGGGACAGTTATTCGACCTATCTTAGCTTTGGTTTTCTTTCTCTTTTTCTTCCTTCCTCTTTCATTTGTAAATTAGAGATATTGTAACAATAACACCTGACACACAAAGCTCTTATGAACACTAAATATATGTTTAGGACAGTGCCTAGCACATAATAAGTACTCAGAAGATACTAGCTAGTATTCTGCTATCAGAGGTTCAGGGTTAGAAGGAGGCTTGCTGGTGGTCAGAGGGGAGGCATACTTAGGAACCAAGACAGGAAGGGGTGGAAGGAAATGTGGCTTCCCTCCTAACCTGGCTTCTCCCCCTTCCTGTTTCCAGGAATCAGGTAGTGGGGATATTTGAGAAAGCTGCTGTCATTCCCCAGGGAATCCAACTTGCAAGGGCTCATCAATCAACCCATCTGACTTATTACCAGGGTGTGTATTTTGAGCTTTATGTCAAGGAACAGCCTTGTTATTGTTGTTCTAATTACAGGAAAATCAGATAATATATATTATGCATATATTTTTATGGCAGGTCATTTAGAGGACAGGCTTAGTTTCTAATAATTTAACAAAGGAAGAGAAGGGAGTCTAATTGAGTAATGAAATCATTGTAAGTGCTAGTTTGACTGAAAAGGTATGGCTCCAAATATTTCAAATCTGTGCTGAAAATATACCCTGAACCATCAGGATTTAATTCACAGAAAGATCTGTATATTTAGTTTTACGTTATCCTTTATTTCATTTTTAACTAGAGCTAAGCATTTTGTAGACACTCCTATCATTGTCAGCAGATGGCTGCATTCACACCAATGAAGAGTCTTTTTAAGTTAAACTTTTTATTTTGAGACAATTATGACTATTTCAAAATGTAGGTAGATTCTCAAGCAGTTGTAAGAAATATCACATATGTTTTACCCAGTTTCTCCCAAACACAAAATATTGCAAAGGTATAGTACAATATCACAGCCAGGATATTGATATTGATACAATCAAAAACAAAACATTTGCATGACCACAAGTTTCTTCCTCTCACCCTTTTATAGACATACCAACCTCCCTTCAGCCTGTATTATTTCCCTAATACCTGGCAAACAATAACTGCTCTCTATTTCTATAATTTTGTCATTTCTAGCTATAGTTTCAGCTCTTACATTTACGTCTTAATCCATTTGAGTAGTTTCTTGTGACTGGTGTGAGTAAACATGTTCAATTTCATTTTTCTGCAAGTAATTACCATTCATCTAATTAATATTTCCAGGGTATATATTTTTCCATAATATTAATTTCAGTCTGCAGTGTTAAATTTAAAGTGAGTTTCTTGTATACAGTGTAATTTCTATCCTTTAATTGGTATATCTAGACCATTTATGTAGAATGAAATTATTGTTATGTTAGTGCTTACACCTGTCATTTTATTTTTATTTGCTGCTTGTTATCTCTGGTTTTTTGTTTTTGTTTCTCTGTTTTTGTTTTGTTTGTTGTTGTTGTTGTTGTTCTGCCTTTCTATTTGTAAATTTTCTAGAATTCAATTTTCTTTCATCTATACTGTTTTCGAGTCTCTTTGTATAACATTTTTAGTAGTTACTCTAATTATTACATTATATGTACATGACATATCACAGCTTATTGAATTGTTATTTTGCTAGTTTGAGTGAAGTATAGAAAGTTCGTTTTCTTTTCTATTATTTTCCCTCATGTATAATAAAATTGCTTAATTATTTCCTATTCATACATTTAAAATCACATCCAAAGGCATTATAATTTTGGTTTCAACCCCATCAAATATAAATTAGAGAATTGAGGAGGAGAAGGAACGTCTATTACATTTATCCATACTTTGGCTTACCATGTTCTTTCCTGATATTTCAAAATTTCTTCTTTTATTATATCCTTTCTGTTTAGAAAACTTCCTTTAGTCAGTATTTTAGAGTAGGACTACTAGGGAAAAATTTTCTTAGTTTTCCTTTATTAGGGAAATGTCTATTTCTCCTTAATTTATGAAGGATGATTTCTCTGGATAGAAGGTTCTGGCTTGGCATTTCTTTCTTTTCTTTCTTTTTTTTTTTTAAGTCCTTGAAGAATGTGGAAATTCCTTCTGGTTTCCAATGTTGTTGATGAGAAATTCATTATCATCCAAATTGTTTTCTACTAGTTGTCATTTCCCTCACTGCATTCAAGATATTTTCTTTGTGTTTACTTTTAATAAGTTTGACCACTATTTGTTCTGGTATTATAGAATGAATTGTGTCTCTCCCTAATTCATATGTTGAAACCCTAATGTCCAGTGTAACTGCATTTGGAGACGGGGACTTTAAGGAGGTAAATAATGTTAAATGGGGTTATAAGGGTGAATTCCTAATTGAATAGGACTAGTATTCTTATGAGGAAGAAATACCAGATCTCTCTCTCTTTCTCTCTCTCCATCTCTCTCCATGCATGCACAGAGGAAAAGCCATATGAGGATGGAGTGAGAAAATAGTCATGTATACCCACCAACAGTGTAGGAGGGTTCCCCTTTCTCCGCATCCTCGCCAGCATCTGTCATTTCCTGACTTGTTGATTTTAGCCATTCTGACTGGTGTGAGGTGATATCTCATTGTGGTTTTGATTTGTATTTCCCTGATGCCGAGTGATATGGAGCACTTTTTCATGTGTCTGTTCGCCATCTGGATGTCTTCTTTGCAGAAATGTCTGTTCATGTCCTCTGCCCATTTCTTGATTGGATTATTTGTTCTTTGGGTGTTGAGTTTGCTAAGTTCTTTATAGATTCTGGACACTAGTCCTTTATCTGATATGTCGTTTGCGAATATCTTCTCCCATTCTGTCAGTTGTCTTTTGATTTTGTTAACTGTTTCCTTTGCTGTGCAAAAGCTTTTGATCTTGATGAAATCCCAGTAGTTCATTTTTTCCCTTGCTTCCCTTGCCTTTTGCGTTGTTCCTAGGAAGATGTTGCTGCGGCAGAGGTCGAAGAGGTTGCTGCCCGTGTTCTCCTCAAGGATTTTGATGGATTCCTTTCGTACATTGCAGCCACTCTGGAAAACAGCATGGAGGTTCCTCAAAATGTTGAAAATAGAACTGCCCTATGACCCAGCAATTGCACTATTGGGTATTTACCCTAAAGATACAAATGTAGTGATCCAAAGGGGCACATGCACCCGAATGTTTATAGCAGCAATGTCCACAATAGCCACGCTATGGAAAGAACCTAGATGTCCATCAACAGATGAATGGATCAAGAAGATGTGGTATATATACACAATGGAATACTATGCAGCCATCAAAAGAAATGAAATCTTGCCATTTGCAACAACATGGATGGAACTAGAGCGTATCATGCTTAGCGAAATAAGTCAAGCAGAGAAAGACAACTATCATATGATCTCCCTGATATGAGGAAGTGGTGATACAACATGGAGGCTTAAGTGGGTAGAAGAAGAATAAATGAAACAAGATGGGATTGGGAGGGAGACAAACCATAAGTGACTCTTAATCTCACAAAACAAACTGAGGGTTGCCGGGGGGGAGGGGGTTTGGGAGAAGGGTGTGGGATTATGGACATTGGGGAGGGTATGTGATTTGGTGAGTGCTGTGAAGTGTGTAAACCTGGTGATTCACAGACCTGTACCCCTGGGGATAAAAATATATGTTTATAAAAAATAAAAAATAAAAAAAAATAAAAAAAAAAAAAAAAGAAAATAGTCATGTATAGGCCAGGAGGAAAGTCCTCACCAGACATTCATTTGCTGAGACTTTGATCTTAGACTTCTAACATCCAGAACTGTGAGAAAATTAATTTCTGTTGTTTAAGCCGCCGAGTATGCTATGTTTCCTTCTGTTGTGACAGCCTCCACCAACTAATACATTTAGTGTGGGTATTTTTTAGTTTATGCTGTTTGGGATTCACTTAAATTTTTGTGTCTTTTGCCAAATCAAGAAGAATTGAGCCATTATTTTCTCAAGAATTTTTTTTAGTCCTGCATCCTTTTCCTATCCTTCTAGGACTCACATGACATGATCTGATGGCTAGATCTTTTGTTGGATCTAGCCCATGGATTCCTGAGGCTCTGTTTATTTATATTTTAAGTTTGCTTTCTTCCTGTTAAGGTTGGATAATTTATATTGTTTTATTTTCAAGTTCAATATTTTTTCATCTGGTTTCTCCATTCTGATTTTCAGCCCCTTCATAGAGCTTTTAAATTTTAGTTATTTTATTTTAGGTTTAAAATTCTATTTGTTGTTATTGTATTCAGGTTTAAAATTTCCATTTTGTTTTTCTTATATCTTCTATTTCTTCAGAAAGACTTTTATTCCTTTGCTGTAACGGTATGTTTCTCCCCTCCTCCCCCCACTTGTTTTAAGTGTATTCTTACTTGCTCATCAAAGCATTTTTATGGTGGCTGCTTTAAACATTTTTTCATGTGATGCTTACTTCTATGTCAGCATTGTGTTGGCATTTACTGATGTTTTTTTATTAAATTCACAATATTTCTCGTTCTTAGTATGATGCGTGGTTTTTTATTAAAACATGGACATTTGGGGTTTTATAAATATTTGGGTATTTTGGAATCTTATTTAAGCCTTCTGTGTTAGCTGGCTTTCCCTGACACTACCAGGCAAAATGGGAGTTCCTGCTCCCCACTAGTCTTTTAGTGTAGAATGGGGAAGCTTGTTACTGTTCTTGTGGGGATGAAATCTTGGCTACCTGCTCTGCCTATTGTTACTTCCTTAGCATAGTGTTTGGGGTGCTTTGTTCAGTGTGGCAGAGGTGACATCTAGGTTCCCCCATCAACCTTTTCTGTTAACAGCCCGGGAAGGGGCCATATTGTTTTTGTGGTGTGTGGCTGGAGTAGAACAGTTATTTTCTGAAAGGTTTCTGTCTTGCTAGGCTGCCCTTTTTCTGGGCCTTTGGCTGGAGAGAGAGCAGAATTTAGTTAGAATTTCTTTTGTCTGTGCCTATTAGAATTTCTGGATTGCTGATTTCTTTTGTCTAGAATATACGAAGTAAAACAACCCCCATATATATATATATATATATATATATATATATATATATATATATAAATACATATATAAATACTTGAAAATACCCAAACCAAACAAATCCAGGAAACTTATCACTGTGTGTTCCTTGGGTCCCAAGGCCCCCAGGTCTTCTGTCTCCTCTCCCCCTTTCAGAATTTCCTTGTTTCCTCTGTATATAATGCACAGGGTTTTTAATTATACTTAGTAGGAAGAATAAGAAAAAGGATTTTTACTCCATTTTTCTTGTCATGGAAGTCTTTTCAACTCTGTCATTTTAATGGCTAATGACTTTTAATTCATTATAATGCACATTTTGGTTTTTTTAGAATAGACACAAGACAGACACAAATTTTCTTTTCATGTGTTCATCACCCAGTCAGGAAAGCCCCCTAGAACATGTATCAAGTGACCTTTGACAATAAAGTTAGCATCACAGTCTCCCAAAAGGAATATGTTGACAAATATATAATACATACAATTCAAGGTGGCTTTATACTGCTGCATTTAAATCTGTGCATATTATGCAGATTTTATATCTTAAATAGCTGGTTAACATACTACCAGCAATCCATTCCATTTGGAATTAAAATCTTTCTGTGGACATTAAGTAGCTATAGAAAAAGCAGAAATCAGCAATTTAAAATTGGTTTATTTTATAACCAAATGTCAACTAATTAATCTAGTAAGTTGAAAATTCTTGCTTGTGTTAACCAGGGTTATGTTCATTTTCAGAGAAAAAAAAATCCTGTGTCATAAAATCTCTCTCTTTCCCTCCCCCCTTCCTTGTTATAAAATGTTAAGTGTTTCCTCATCTGGGTTTTACTATAGGAGTCACATAAATGACCAGATTTATTAAGCATAGACTTCTTGAGAGCATGCAGGAAAAGTGAACTTTACAGCATTCAGTCAACAGACAACTCCTTATAGGTCTGCAAAGCCTGAACTATTAGCCCCTGTCTGGGGCCACTGCCAGAGGCCTCCCTCAGGGAATTGTTTGACTGTCTATTCTCAACTACTTCTTTCCTTTGACTGGGATTTTGTCCAAGGCATGCCCACTTTTTCAGTCTTCTGCTGCTCTCACCTCAGTTTATCACATCTCAGGAAATCCCTTTCTTAGCTCTCCCTATGCCTTTGTTTAGCCTTGATCCACCATCTTTTTACCTTTCACCTCCAATTACTTCAGAAGTCCCAGAATCACAGTTGCTTATTCACAAATATGGGAAGAATAACCTAAAGAAACTTAAGTGGTTTTGTTAATACATGGATATTAATAGTGAACCAGAGGAAAAGAATTTTCATTATCTAACAAAAAAATTTTCTATCTTCATTACATTTCTATAATTCCCTCTTTCTCTTTTTGTTAAATTTCTATAATCTCCCTGGGGACAGAGAAGGAAGGAATAGAATGTCACTAATGATGGGTGATCAATGGTAAGAATTAATCCAAATCAAGAAAAAGAAAGTGACACATAAATGAAAAAATATGATAAAATAACTTGTGTCCTGTAATTCAAATTCCCTTAGAATTATCTAGAATCTTCTAGATAATTCTAGACACTTACCTGGTGTCAGAATCTGAAAAGAGGTTGCATGGGTCTTCCTTAGTATTGCCATGGAAGTAGTCTAAAACATACACTAGTAGTTGGCATTTGTTATAAAATAAACCAACTCTTTTCTTGAAAGTTACAGAAAGCCAACTGAAAAATATCTGAAACAAAGGAAAAATCACTGGCTCATGTATTCAAGAAATAGGTTAGAGGCACATGTGTTTAAAAGTTGTGGTCAGGAATTATCTTTGCATATCCCTTGGTTCTGCCTTCCTGTGTTGGCTTACTTTCCAAGTAGGCTTGACTTTTAAAATCCGTTTTTTAAAATTAATTAATTAGTTAATTAATTAATTTTTCTAAACAGCACCAGGCTTGCATCTTAAAAGCTTAGACACTCTAGGGGAATGAAGGTCTTTTCTCCCAATAGTCCTGATAAGAGTTAAACACATTTTCTGACTGGAACACCTAAGGTGGTATGCTCATCTCTGGACCAATCAATCAGGGACTGGAACGCTCAGTCTGGCTAAATTCCTGGTTACATTTCTTAAGCCCCAGAAATGGAGTCAATTCTATATAAACTACATAAATTGAGAGAAGGTTAGGAATATTTGCCCAAAAAGTATATTGAGATGCTATCACCAACAAAAGAAGGAAAATATGCCATGAGGGTAGATCAAATATATCTGTTGCCCATGAAGGAGGTCATAATATCACTAGAGAATGAGGTCAGGAAGAATTAATGCCATGAATACCAAAACTTTCCTTGTGATCCTTGGTTTAAGTAGCTCTTCTAAGTTGTGGATAGGATCCTAAAGATTCAGATTTCTCTCCAAATCTACTTTAGAATCTTCATAAAATTTTCATCTGTCACCTCCCTTTTGTTTTAGGAAAATGTGTGTCATCCTTGCCCATGGGTCATGTTAATGTTCTCTGTACCATTCCAATTTTGGTGTATGTGCTGCTGAAGTGAACACACACATACACACACCCTTTGTTTAAAAACTATCTTTTTTTCAGGGCATGAGCCTTCAAGACACATTTTTAAAAAAAGGTATTATTATTCAGTTTTATTTCTTCTACTTTGTTTAGCCATGTACATCAAAGCAATATTAACCCATTGCTAATATACTCTGTTCTAGCAAAGTTACTGGGTAGGTAAGTTTGGGAGCCTAGGCTGGAAATGTAACCACTTCTCATAAGTATTTTTTTAATGGAAAAATGAATTTCTTGTTCAAATGAACCATTGGAATACAATTCATTTGCAAACACATACTGCTGAGAAATCTAGCAGATGCATCAATGAACTTTAATTACATGGGATCATTTGATTAACTTAGTCTTCCTTCTCTGTTCCAATAACCAGGTATTTTCCTGGAGCAAAGTTAGAGCAGCTATGATTATTTAATGTGAACTGGGGCAATCGTATTTATTTGGATAGATGACCTAGGTATAACCATGCCTTAAAGAGAACTCACTTCCCTTCCTGGTGAGCATAGGAGGAGATTAGGAAGGTACTCTCATGTTCAGTGAATTTATCAGAAAATCTTGTTTCCAAACAGATAATAAGATTTTAATGACTCTTAAGATAGGCACAATTTTCGAGCTGATGGTTTTGGAGAAGCCCTTTAAAGGATGTAATTCTTGGAAGAGAACTTCCCAGGGGTTCAGAAAAACAGTGTTTGTATTGGTCACCCTTGTGGGCTACCTTTGGTTTCCAGACTTATAAGACTGATAGCTGGAATGTTAAACTACATTTCAACTTTTTGGAGAGACTTCATTGATCCATTGATCCATTCATTCAATAAGTATACCCATACCCAGATACAGGATTCTGAAAGATGAGGCCACCGAGGCCATGGGTCCCCAACACTTATGTTTAAAGGAAACTTGACTTTTGACACCTGATCAGCTAAACATGCCAGTAGGGAGTCGCATGAAGCCTCATCACCACGATGAGCCCAGCTGAAATCTGAGGGATTCTGGAATTGCTAAGTCAGTGGTTGAAAGTGTGTCCTCAATCTGAATCTATAAGTTACTTGATTCCAAGGGAAGATCTCAGGATGTGGCATAGATGTTTTGGTGGGAAAATATGGAAATAAATAAGGATGAGTCTCAGGAATCTATAGTCTGATGGGGAGATTGATATAGAAAAATTCGTTTGATAGCAGAGAAAAACAGTTGCTGTTCTGAGAGTATAAGCTTTGGGCCAAGGAAGGATTCATGAGCGCTGTGCCCTGCATTCTTGACCTTGTCTGTAAGCTGGACAGACTTTGGCTCCTACCACCTCTGTGATGAGTATCTTATTCTGTAGGGTTCTAAACAAGGAGAGCCCCCTTAACCCAGAGACTCACAAAATGGCTAATGGAAACTCTAGGTCAAAAAAAAATGCCCAAGAGTTTTATTAAGTACTTAGGTCCAAACAATTTCGAATGTTTAACATATATATGTAGCTGTTTGAAACAACTAATAATAGCTGTTTGAAAAAATACATGTACACTGAAAAAAAATTATTTACTTCATTTTTAAATAACCATGGTTATTTACTGATAGATGGGTGTGCCGTTCAGTACTACGCCATTTCTGAAACCTTGGTGCCTAATAGAACACTGCCACCCTTATTTCCTGTTCCATGGTGAGTTTTGCCTGGCACTAGCTTTGTATCAGAGCAGCTGCTGAAACTCAACTTTGCAAAAGCAGGGTGTCCTCAGAAGGAGCTGAAGTTAATGCTGAAGCCATGAACTACCACAGCTACAAATTCATGCCATGGTGACAGATCTCAAGGGTCTCTGTGTTTCTTTTACAAATATGAAACACCTTGTGGTGCTCTTGTGCAAACAGCTCTAGTGTCCGCACAGTCTGAGAACTCAGACCTTAGCTCTCTGTTCTCTTTCTCCTAGTGATATCCATGCCCTCCAGTCCCCAAGACTTATATCCATGTTTGGACAGGGAGCTTTCTGCTGAGTCAAAAATAGGGACTCAGAGAGTTGCCAGCAAACATCAGTTATGTTGGCTGGAACTACACTCATGGAGATGAACTATCAAATAGAGAGGATAAGAGAATACAATTATTACTTAAATTTAGAGTCAGTGTAGCTTGATATATTTGTTTTTCATGATTCAGAAGCACTTCCAAGTCTTGAGGTCCTCACCATGATTATTCATTAACATGGCTCTAGTGAGTTCATTGGGGTCCAGTTTATAGATTTATGTTATCAGAATGCCAGTTTTATATTAGCTGTGCTATGCAATATATTATTTCTCTAATTCCAATAATGTCAAATTGGTCTAGAGCTGCAGATGACTTTGGAATAACTATGTTTCTGGTGGCATTGAAAAAGAATGAGATGTAGGTTTGTGGGAACAAGAAATCTTTATGAAAATGGAGACCTAATAGATTTGCCACAATCTTTTTGGGGTGTGTGTGTGTGTGTGTTTCAGGACAGGATGCATGTAAAAGGATTGATGTTCATTTACTGATTTAAGTAAATCTTGCTCTGTGGTTCCCCACCCATGAAATCCATAGCGTTTGTTGCGTTAGGGGAAAGGACAGGTACCATACAGAACAAAGACATCATTGCTGGGCTCTTAACTTCAGAGAGAGTATTCTGGAGTCCAAACAGCAATGGTTATACAACTTTAATAAGCATCAGAAGCAATTGAAGGATTGCTAAGAGAGAGAGTACTGGGCCTTATTAGAGAAACACATTCAGAGTTTCTGGCTCAATAATGTTGGGTAGGCCCCCAGAACCTGCATTTCTAATAACCTCCCAGGAGATGTTGATGCTGCTGATTTTCAGACCACACTTTGAAAACCACTGCCCTAGAGTGACAATAGTTCTTGAAAGTCAAATGTACTGAGAAAGATAGGGAATTTGTAAATTTCAGAGCTTTCATTTCTATATCGAAAGCAAAGCCCGGAGTTCTAAACCTGGAGTTTTAGCACAGATGTTAGTAGGAATCACCAGACAAGATGAGAAGTCCCTTCTGCTGATGCAGAAAAGTAACAAAGGATTGGGAAAGGAGACAAAACGACAATAAGGAGACAGAATGTTCTCACCCCTTTCCCTACCACCACTTTACAGAATGTAATTTAAATGGCATGAAATAACAATCATTATTTAATGTGGGGAAATTGAGCATTATCCAAAGACGGTGCCCATTTTCTTGCCTTGAGAGATGGTCAGACTGCTCATAAAAACTCTGCTATGGTGTTTCAGGGTTCCATCCTATCACTGTTAGATTTTTTCTATGCATAAAAATAGTCTAACTTCAGAATCCAAGGTACAGCCTCATGAAAAGTTCTGCATACATGGGCAGTGAATTCACTGGAGACTTTAAATAAGATATCATTTTACTGCTTATTGAGTCAGGGTTTTTCAAAGCACCAAAACCCACTACCTTTTCTTTTTTCTTTTTTTCCATAAACAGAAGGTGTATCAGGGCTTTTAATTGTTAACAATCTTCCTTTTGTTTCCCACTGAGGACAAAAAGTTATAGCCTTTTTGCAATGGGCACAGCCCTGTAATGGCATTCTCTCCTATTTGGATATGACAGATACCCTCCCAGGAACTAAACTCATTTCTGCACGATGTACTTGAGACTTGGAGAAGTAAACCACAATTTATCTCCTCTAAATAGCACTCCCCATTTCAGAGCATGAGGCAGATAACCTCAGTGTGAACTTTGCCTATGGATGTTTATCTGCAGCCTCCACGTAATATGGATTTATTCTGGTAATATACAGACCATTTTGCAGATAATGTCGAGAGCAAACATTTTATTACTGATTTCTTGTAAATTACACATGGCTGTGTTTTAATGGATTTTCCTTCTAAGCCTCAGTCTCATAACATGAGTAGTTATACAGATTTTTATTATGATCTTGAATATTGACTTTTAATTATGCACTGGTTAACAAAACAAATAAGGCTGTCATTTCCATCAAGGGAGTGCTAAGGATGGAGGGTCTCTTTTGACATCCCTCCTGCCTTCCCATCCAGTACCACTTACTTTAACATCACCCACACCAGGCATAAAAATGTAAAAATCTCACATTACTTTAAGAAGACCCTGGAGCAGCTTTTAATTATGTTTATCGCAGAGGATACATGGCTTACAGTAATGATAATTGAAGGGCACCCTAATAATCATATTCAAGGGGAAAAAAGGCTGTTGATAGGGGTACATGAGACATTTCCATCTCCGTAGAAGACAGACTGGGAAAAAAAAAATACATTTAAATCGAAGCCAAGAAAGCAGACAATGGAATGTTCTTCCTGACCACAAGGTTTTCTGGAGAAACCAGTCATTAAAAAAATCCAAGAACTAAAGTCCCCTCTTTCTGATCCATTTCAGTTCTTAAGATAGCTTTATAGAAGATGCAACATCTGTCAGCAATTGCCCAAGAGTCCTGCAAATCTGAAGTTAGCATCTAGCAATGGTGACCCCTCTAACACTGCTCTCATTCGAAGACTCAGTGAGCTCATCCTTGGAGATAAGAAGAGGTGGTGAGGCTCTTCTATCAGATGTAATATTTTTAGATTCTGTTTCTAAGTATGAAGAGGGTTAAAGGCTTTTGAATTTCTTTCCTCTCTATTCAGGCAAGAAAATAGGTCAAGAGCTCAGTAAGACCAAGGAGATCAGTGGTTTATTTCTGTATGGCAGTTAGCATGCTCCTTAACCCTTTCTCGCAAGAATATCCTGAAATATATCCTGTGAGGAAATATTCGTGGTGAAGACAACGTCAGGACATGAGGGTCTAAATGAGTATTGGTTGTTTAATAAATCTGAGTAGGAGATATGAGAGAGAGAATGGTAAATGACATTTTGGTAATGGTATGGTTAGAATCAAATCAGGTTAATGTATTTTATTGAGAAAATTTTATATAGAAAATCAGAGTAAGCAAAATCCTCAGAAATGAAATTCCATCCATTCTATAAAAGTAATGGGGTAACTGAATAGCTTGGCTTTTGTGGGCCTTCTGAATAAGAGTATCAGAAGTGAGAAGTAAAGCCAGTACGAAGGTGTTTCCACTACATTATACTCTTTTGAGATGTCAATTCTTTCCGCAACCTATCTGGAAAAGTCTAGAGCTTTTTGTTTGTTTGTTTGTTTGTTTTGTTTTTTGTTTTTCATTCCCACATATAACAACAGCAGCCAAGACCCTAAGCCAGTTATTTTGTTCAATTGGGGAAAAATAAAAACTACTTTAACATTTTACCTCATATTAAAAATTCTCCCATTATTTCTGGGGCCACCCATGCCAGCTTGGCAAATGAAGTAATGAAGATTGTGTTACTTAAAAGATTTTTCACTACAGAAAATAGTTTTGTCACTGTTATAAAGTCACACTTTCACAGACTATAGCTAACAAGAAAATCTGTTGCTGGAAATACATATCAACCACTCCACGAGTCCGTGGGCGTCCTTCAGTCCTTGTATCAGTTGACTGTTTTCCTGACTTGGTTGAAATGGAATGAAATGTTCATCATATTGAGAAAGATTGGGAGTCCATGGTCACTCTGAATAATGGAAAATGTACATATGTGGGGAGCAAAGATGAAAGTAGGCCATTTTTCTCAGCGTTGAGGTTGTCTTAACACTTTTGGAGAAAGAACCACCTACCCATAAAATTTCAGCCAGTCCGGCCAATTATCAGAAATTCTTTCCATCCTGATAAATGGAAACAACTCTCCAGGAATAAAAGAAAACAAACAAACTGGAATTGAGGAAGCTGTTTATTTCAGAGTCTCAAGGAGCCATGTGTTGTTAAACAAAATATAAGATGTGCAGTAAAGTTTAGGTATAAAGGACTTTGTTGGCTATAAAGTTTTATTTTACTGCTGTCCTCCTATGGCTAAACACGTTCAAGATCAGTAAAGTATTAAAATATTTGAGATGACAGAACACGAAGCCTAATTCTAGAAAAACAGCGGTGAGAAAGAATCTCGAGGGGCAGACATAGAGTGGCTATGCTGTCAACTCTATAACGTCGATCATTTCAGTACGTACTTAATTAAAAAGGATACAGAAGAAGAAGAATCAATGAAACAAGATGGGATTGGGAGGGAGACAAACCATAAGTGACTCTTAATCTCACGAAACAAACTGAGGGTTGCCGGGGGGAGGGGGTTTGGGAGAAGGGGGTGGGATTATGGACATTGGGGAGGGTATGTGATTTGGTGAGTGCTGTGAAGTGTGTAAACCTGGTGATTCACAGACCTGTACCCCTGGGGATAAAAATATATGTTTATAAAAAATAAAAAATTAAAATGCCAAAAAAAAAAAAAAAAAAGATAAAACTGGGTTAACAGTTTCCCTGCCTTCGTTTTAAATGTGTGTATATATAAAATATTCATTTTGAGTTATAAACTAATAAACAAAGATGTCCCCTAAAAAAAAAAAAAAAAAAAAAAAAAGGATACAGAAGGTAGAGTGCATACCCTTAATTGATCATCCCCATTACTTTCCACCGAGACACCAGCTGAAACTGAGAGTGACAACTTTAAGCCAGAATCTTGTGACAACGAGGGGAACACAGGCACTTCCATCTTAAACAGAATGTTGAAGAATTTTCCTGAGGCCCAAATTGTTGTTTTCATAAGTCCTTGGCAACTCAGAAAAATGCATACTGTTTTGAATTTTCCTAAATGTGCAGGGAGGCAAGGATTTTTATTTCTAAATAGAAAACCCCTTACACACTGTCTAAAGAAAGCTATTGTTACTGAAATCAGACTCTCTGTGGAAAATTATAGTTTTCTGGGGAGTTATACCTACTAATCAGACTCAAGGCTGGTTTGGACATTGCAAAATTGCATTATATTCCCTGAGGATAGGAATTATTGAATAAGGGAAGCAAAATTTTAAACACAAAAGGACGATGGCGTTTTCCACTGAACCACTTGCAAAATAGGAAAATTAGAAAATTTTTTTGGATCTTCGATCAGACTTAAGAACATAATTAGGATGTTTGACAAAAGCCACCATTTTCATTGCTTTTGGAGTATCACTGTTATATTTGAACTTGTTTTTTCAAATTCTAGCTTTCTGGTAGGCACATTTGGTTTACTGAGGTTTTTGTTATTCCTGTGTATATGTATGTGTATGTCTGTGTATGTGGGAAGTTCTAATTATTATATTCTCAGTTTCTAGCACAGTGCCTGGTACAGAGTACCTGTATCCTCTTAATCAGTATATCTTAAGGGAAGACATTTTAGACAACTTACTTTTGTGCCCTATTTACAAAAGTTGTAGTTATTCATTATAGAAAAAGTAAAAGATAATAGAGAAATATAAAAAATTAAATTAACCCAGAATCTTACCATCTAATTTGGATTAACTGGTATTAATATTTTGGTGTGATTCTGATTACCTAATTAGTATATGTATACATGTACACATACAAATACACCTAAGAATACATAATCACACACATGTATACATACATATATACCAGACATTCAAATTAGCATCAAACCAAGTATTCAGTTACATATTCTCTTTTCAATTTAACTTTAATGAGTTGGTAAATACATCATATATTATAAAATTGTTTATAGAGTTCATAGGGCCCACTCACTAAACTCTCAAACAATGAATTTCTGGGGTTAAAGAATCTTCCCTATATTTCTATTACTGGCTAGTAATAACATTTATTGAGCACTTACTAAGAGCCAGAAAGTCTGCTAAGCCCTTCATTCATGATACCCTGTTTCAACCTTCCCAACAACTTTTTGAAGTAAATGTTATTTGGATATTCATTCTATCTATCATCTATCTATCTATCTATCTATCCATCCTCAATCATATATCAGTTATCTATGATTAATATTTATTTTTTGAGATAAAATTGGCATATAACATTATATAAATTTCAGATATACAACATTATAATCCAACATCTTTATTCATTACAAAATGACCACCTGAAAAATCGAGTTACCATCTAGCACACATTTCACCATCTCCCATCCCCTTCCCTTCTGCTATCCACCAATCTGTTTCTTTATGTCTATAAATTTGCCATTATTTTGCTTGTTCACTTGTTTTGTTCAGATTCCACATACAAATGAAGTCATACTGCTTGTGTTTTTCTCCTTCTTATTTATTTCACTTAACATAGTAGCCTCAGTGCCTATCCATGTGGTCACAAATGACAAGATTTGTTCTTTTTATGGCTGCATACTATTCCATTGTGTTCCTATACCATTTCTGCTTTATCTGTTTATCCATAGATGGGCATTTAGATAATTTACATAGCTTGGCTAATGTAAATAATGCTGCTATGAATATAGGGGTGTATATAGGGCAGTATTAGTGTTTTCTTGTTCTTGAGATAAATACCCAAGTATGGAATAGCTGGATAGTATGATAGTTCTATTTTAACTTTTTGATGAGTCTCCATATTGTTTTCCATTATGTCTGCAGCAATTTACCAGCAGTATACATAAGTTCTCTTTTCTCCACATCTTTGCCAAAACTTATTTCTTGTCTTTTTGATGATAACTAATCTAGCCAGTATGAGCTGTTATCTCATTGTGGTTTTGGTTTGCTTTTTCCTAAATATTAGTGATGTTGAACATCTTTTCATGTGTCTGTTGGCCATTGGTATGTGTTCTTTGGGCACATATTTGTTCAGATCCTCTGCCCATTTTAAAATTGGGTTGTTAAATGAATTCTTTATATATTTTGAGTATTAACTGATTTTCAGTTATGAAATTTGCTTAGAGTCTTCTGTTTAAAACCTAGGGAGTGTAAGTAATTTGCCCAAGTTCACCCAGCAGTAGGTGGCACAGCTGGGTTTCAAACCCAAGATTATGAAATCCAGACTCTGAGCTCTGAAGCCTTGAGCTTAGTACTGACTTGACTATTACCATGATGATATTACACGTCTGGACACATGTTTGAGCACTTCTACCTTTTGATCACTTAGTCTTGTTGATCATATTTCTGAAATATCCATTTTCCGTTTACCCATCAGTGTCTTAACTCACTGGTTTTCAATGAGGGACAGTTTGCCCTCCAGGGAGACATTTGGCAATGTGTGGGGACTTTGGTTGTGGTAATAGCTTGAAGGGGGATACTACTGACATCTATTGAGTAGAGACCAGGGCTGTTGTTAAATATCCTAAAACACCCAGGCTCCCACAACAAAGAATTATCCAGCCCAAGATGTTAATAGTACCAAGGTTGAGGAGACCTGCCTTAGATCATTTCTACAGCCTGTCTTATCTAAATGTAAACAGCTTCCTAATTTTTTTTCTCTGTTTTACGTTTCATTTTCATCCACACTGCTGCCCTGGTTATCTCTTTAAATGCAGATAAGATCATGCCAGCTCTTGCTCTGTTTAGCTCTGTAGCTTTAGAGGACTGACCATGTCCACCTACAGATTCAAGTCCACCTCTAGATTGTATGACTTCAGAAAAATGATTTAACCTCTCTGAATTTCAATTCCATTACCTGTAAAATAAGGGAATAATAACTACTCCTAAATTTGATAGGTTCCTTGTGAGGATATCAACATTTTATGGCTGACACTAGGAAAGTCCTCAATAAATGTTATCCATCATTTAGAAAGAGACTGTTGAAGATTCATCCATCCATTCATTGGTTGTAACACACAGTAGTTAAGATAAGCTCTGGAATCAGACATCCTTAGTTCAGAACCAGGTTTTGGAATCAAATTCATGTAACCTTGAACAATTTACCTGGCTTTATGAATCCTTAATTTCTTTGGCTCTAAAATAAGTAGAATAGCTTATACAATTGATAAAAGTATTGTGAGGACTGAATGTAGGTAGTGTATCTAACATGTTGCTTGCTATGTATAAGCCCTAAATAAATGTTAGGGGCTTGTATTGTTGAGCATCTACTCTCTGATAGGTCCTCATCACACTGTGCTTGCTTTCTGAGTGGTACATGTATCTGAATCTCTCATTAGATAAAGAGCTTGCTTTAAGAAAGTAGTTAAAAAAAAAACAACAACCCTTCTCTTCACATCAACACTTGAAATACAGGTGATAAAAATACCATTTCTGTCAACATCTCCCTGTGTTTCATAAAGTTCTGCTGTCCAGTATTTCTCTCAGAAGATCCTACATATGCATCTTCTAACTTGGGAAATATGGTCAGTCAACAGGAGTCTGGTGTTCTCCTGCAGTGGAAGACTCTCCACCATTTCCAACACACCTTACTGTAAGCTGCCTCTCTGGGCATAATATAATCAAAAGAAATCTCTTCAAGATTATGATAATAGCTCTTAGCTTTCTCCATTACCCTAGAGCTAAAGAGATGATGGTGAGATATTTCTATTCCAGAAGGAACTCAGAGACTACTTATTTTTTCATGTGAATTTTGAATGCTCTGTATTTTGTTAAAATTCAGATTACATTCTTCTCACTAAGCAAGCGATCCAATCTGATTAGTATAATACATTCTCCTACGTTGCCCAACATTGCCAAAGGCAAGGTATTACTTAGGGAACCAGCCCCTCCCCCCAACATACACACACTTAATGCAAAATAAATAGATCTGTACAATCATTATTGAGCTAAAATAGCACGTAGAAATGTATTTTTATTGTGAAAAATGGCCAAATAAGAGTTGTTGACTATTTGTAGCCCTGTAATGTAAGTCAGATAAATTGGTGCCCAGAAGTCTGACATTTCAAAAGCCTGAGAATATGTTGCATTTTTTCTGATATGCCATTTTTGTAATCCCCCCCCCCCCACTATTTTCCGGTAGCAAGAAGCAATTCTTCTGTTCCCAGGCAGTTCAATTAGAGCATTGTAAAGTTGTCAGAATGACTTCAACATAAGTGCCCCTGAGCAATAGGTATAATTTTGGAGAGGAACAAGTTCTCTTCTTACCACCCTGGTGTGGGCACTGGTGTTAACTAAGTTGGAAAAAGAATGCACCATCTGAATCTTCTCAACTCAGTTAACCTGTCCAGAGACTCGGGAACATACTCTCTCACCTAAAGTGCGTCCTCTGCTTGGGTCAGCTCAGTGTCCTTTTACCTTTCTTGAGCCAACAGCACCCTCACTGGTTCTCAATGCATATGTATTGAATGGCTTCACCCCTGAGTGCTTTAGAAGATACCCACAAAGATACTCTGCCCAAGCATGGGCAGGCCTTAGAGGTTGACCTCTAGTGAATAGAATGCAACAGAAATGGCACTGTGTAACATTTGAGACCAGGTCAGAGGTCAGCCACATTTATCTAGAAAGAGCCAGATAGTAAATATTCTTGGCTTTTCAGGTCATACCCATATTGTCTCCATCACAGCTAAACAGCTTTGTCTCTGGAACATGGAGCACAAATGGGCTTGGCTGTGTTGTGATGAAGTGTTATAAAATTAGGTGGAGGGTCAGATTTGATCCACAGGCTGTAATTTGCCAATTCGTGGGTTAGGCTATAAAAGATGGTGTGGCTTCTGCTTAACTTTCTCTCTCACCAAGTGAATATTTCAAAAAAGAAGTTTTAAGTTCAGAGCAAAATTGAACAGAAGATACAAAGATTTCCCATATATCCTCTATCCCCACACAACCAGATCCTTCCCCATTGTCAAAATCCTCCTGCATCAGAGTGGAACATCTGTTATAACTGATGAAGCTATATTGACATGTCTTTATCACTCAAAATCCATAGTTTACATTGGAGTTCCCTTTTGTTGTTGTACATTCTGTGGATTTGGATAAATGTGTAGTGACATGTATCCACCATTGTGTACCATACAAAATAATTTCACTGTCCAGAAAATCCTCTATGCTTGACCTTTTCCTCCCTTCCTCCTCCCAAAGTCTGGCAAACACTGATCTTTTTACCATCTCTAGTTTGTTTTTGTTTTTGTTTTTTTCCTCCCAGAATGTCATATAGTTGGAATTAAACATTATGTAGCTTTTCATATTGGCTTCCTTCATTAGTAATAACTATGTAAGGTTACTCAATGTCTTTTTAGGTCTTAATGGCTCATTTCTTTTTAGTGCTATATAATATTCTACTTCTAGACATACCAAAGTTTATACATTCACCTACTAAGGATAAGTTTGGGCAATTATGAACAAAGTTGTTATAAACATTTGTGTGCAAGTATCTATATAGACCTAGCTTTCAGGTCATTTAGGTAAACACCAATGATAATGATTGTTGGATCATAACATGTCTAGTTTTCAGAGAAACTACTAGACTGTCTTTACATTCTCACCAGCAAAAATGAGAGTTCCTATTGCTCCAAATCTTTGCCAGCATGTGTAATTGTCAGTGTTCTGGATTTTGCCCATTCTAATACATGGGTAGTATATTTCATTATTGTTTTAATTTGTATTTTCCTCCTGACATATGACATGAAACAACACATATATGTATCATTTAATTTTCATATACTTATTTGCTACCTGTATGTTTTTTTTTTGGAATCTCACACTTCAAGTCACCATTTCCAGCCACCCTGAAGCCACCATCCAGGAAAGGTCATAAAGAAAGTCTATATAGAAGTAGAAGGAGATGCTCATGGGGACCTAATTATCCAAGTCTTTCCTCACAGATATATAAGGAGGAAGTATTCAAGATAAATCCAGCCTAGCAAAAATCTATCTGATTGTAACAAGATTATAACACCCACAGTGAGATCTGATTATAACACCCACAGTGAGATCTATGTAAGTGAGTGCAGTCAAGAATTGAGAGATGATGAGATGGGCATATGACCTAGTTCTAGTCTTCCACTATGTTTCAACACCCTGCTCATATTGCTTTGTGCAGGCATGCATGCACATCTCACTTTGATCCAGTAAGACTCAATTTCTTGATCTTCACAGTGGGAAAGAGCGGAGGAGCTCTCTTTTTGCTTCTTATCTAACTGGAGAGCGTGTAAGCGTGGGCTGTTAGTGCACAGTCTGATACCATATAGGAAGAGCCTGTCCAAGACAATAACCAGTGAAAAAGACTGCAGGGCAGAGAGAGAAAATCACTACTGGCATAATTTGGGTACCTGTATGGAACAATTCTTGAGGGTTAACCCTGGGTATTTCAGTTCTAAGAGCCAATTGTTGGTGGTGGTTGTCAGAGGTGAGGGGTAGAGGATGAGTGAAATGGGTGAAGGAGGCCAAAAGCTACAAACTTCCAATTATAGAATAAATAATTTGTGGGATTGCAATATACAACATGTCAACTGTAGTTAACAACATTATAGTGTGTATTTAAAAGTTGCTAAAATAGTAGATCTCAAAAGCTCTTGTCACAAGAAAAAAATTCTGTAATCTGCAGGGTAATGGATATGGTGATCATTTCACAATATATACACGTATCAAATCATTACGTTGTACACCTGAAAATAACATAATGGTACAAGAAACATGTCATTTATACCTCAATAAAAAGAGCCAGTTGTTGTAATATATATATATATTCATAAATCATAAGTGCACAGATCGATGAATTTTTTTCAAATTTTATTTTTTCAGTGTTCCAAGATTCATTGTTTATGCACCACACGCAGTGCTCCATGCAATATGGGCCCTTCTTAATACCACACCAGGATGTCCCAAACCACCCCAACCCAAAACCCTCAGTTTTTTTCTCACAGTCCACAGTCTCTCATGGTTCCTCTCCCGCTCTGATTTCCCCCAATTCACTTTTCCTTTTCTTCTCCTAATGTCCTCCGTGTTATTCCTTATGCTCCACAAGTACGTGAAACTATATGATAACTGACTTTCTCTGCTTGACTTATTTCACTCAGCATAGTGTCCTCCAGGCCTGTCCTTGTTGATATTTTTAAAGAAATGGACACAGCCATGTAACCAGGAGCAAGGTCAGGAAACCAAAGTTCACAGCTCTCCCAACCCTCTCACTGTTGTCTACTTTCAGCTAGTCCCCAGAGGTAATCACTGTCTGGAATTTTAACAACATACATAGTTTTTCCTTTTTTAGTGCTCTGTAGAAATGTAATCAGATACTATGTACTCATTCTCATCTGATTTCTTTTATCCAACATTCTGCTTATGAGATTTCTCCATGCTGTTGTTGTGTGTAGATTTAGATTATTCATTTGCATTGCTGTATAATTTTAAATTGTGTGAATATTAACACAACTTATTTATCCAGTCTGTGGTTGGTGGACATTTCCAGTTTTTTGTCTATCATGAATAGTGATGCCATGAATATCTTTGAACATGACTTTCAGTGAACATTTGCACACATTTCTATTGCAAATGTATGTTGCAATGAAACCACTGGCTTTATAGAAAATGCCTATGCTAGGCTTTATTAGAAACTTCCAAATGGTTGTCCTAAATGAATGTTCTTCTAGCCCTGTGTGAGAGTCCTGATTACTCCGCTTTCTTGTCAGCACTGAGTGTTTTCCATCCTACTCATTTTTATTATTCTCTCGGGATGGTGTAATATTGCATTGTGGTTTTAACTTACGTTTCCCAGATGCCTCGTGAAGTTGGGCACCTTTAATTTATGTTTATTGACCATTTCAATGTCTTCCCTGATAAAGTATTCAAATCTTTTGCCCATTTCTCTAATGTGTTATCTTTTTCTTATTGATTTATAAGAGCTCTTTATATATTCCAAATGTATATTCTTTTTGAGGAAATATAGATATGCCAGTACATTTTGAAATGTGTGTTTGAATTGAGACATCATCATTTAAAATTGGCTTGTAATAGAATGTGTCTTGGCTGAAACATTGTTTTGACACGAGAGCAATAGTCCCTTTGCTATTCCATGAATGTAAAGGACCAGGCATGATGATTTGGTTGAATGATCACTAAGAATTCTTCTGACTTTCCTAGGCAGATTTTTATTATTAACTACAGCTTCATCAGGCACAAGCATAGAGTGCCAGCCCAGGTCCCTTTTTCTGCTAAAATGGGAAAGTCACAGAGGAAGGGATATTTAATTTAAGATGGACTGCAAGAATGATTTCCCTGCATTTTCTATCTTCTCTATTTGCCTTTTAAAGTAATTTGCATTAGCATGCATTACTTTGTTGCTCCTTGCTTCCTTGTCTACCAGTGTCTCTGATGACCCTCAGGTTGGTTCTTAATGATCCTTCAGAAGCCCACATAAAGAAAGCAATGCATTTCTAATGGAGCAGGCAATGGAACTTCTAGCCTTAAGATTTTTCAGGGAGTTGCCTGATCTTGTCAGAAACTCTCAAATTCTTCCTTTCTTTCATGTTATTAGCAGCAAGATGTAAATCAAGCAAAACACTTATAAATAGTGGGAAATACTATCTTTTCCACTCTCTTCTAAAATCTACCTTCATCTCCAGGTAACACATGTATGTGTAGATTTTGAAGGTTTTCTCTCTCTGCACAGCCTTGTTATTAATTCATCCTTCAAGTTCATGCTGATAGAGGAGTCCACTGGCAACTTAAAATTAAAAAAGTAGCTAGAGAATGGGAAGAAACAGAAATGGACAAATCAGTTAAAATGGCAAATCTAAAATAAACATTTATTGATAAATAAGACCACATCCATCATAGGATTATTAACATATTTGGCTTTTTAGAATTCAGATATACTTAAGGTCTAAGAAATTAGATGATACACAGGAAATATTTTATTAACCACTTTGCTGACTTGCTAGCAGATTTTATACCAATCATAAAAAAAAAAAAATTAGTGAGGGGCACCTGGGTGGCTCAGTGGGTTAAAGCCTCTGCCTTCGGCTCAGGTCATGATCCCGGGGTCTGGGGATCTAGCCCCGCATTGGGCTCTCTGCTCAGCAGGGACCCTGCTTCCTTTCCTCTCTCTCTGCCTCTCTGCCTCCCTGTGATTTCTGTCTGTCAAAATAAATAAAATCTTGAAAAAAAAAAATTAGTGAGTGTCGACAGATACTTAAACTTGTATTTTCTGTTTATAAAAGTAAATTGTGAGCTAACAGTGCCTTTTAACACATCAAGCATAGGAACCTGGTTTAGTTCTCTTTTCAACATGTTGCCATTAAGTCTTAAGATCAGTTGTAGTTGGTTTTCATATGGGATATGACTGGTATCCTAGAGGAAGTGAGGCACAAAGGATTTAGAGATAAATACTCACTCTTCCTTACCCATATTCCCCAACACAGGCCAATAAAAAATTATATCAGTCTTTTAGGGTTGATGCCTTCTAAGGTGATCAACTTCACTCCCGTGTTTATACTGCTACTGTCTGTAGTTTATCAGGCATGGTGAGGCGCCTTGCTTTGCCTTTACCTTGGTAAAGGGAAATAAGATGATCAGATTGCAAAACCTGTTGACTTTGATATCTGATCATGTCTAGAGAGTGGATGGTCTTGCCTCTTAGGATCATAGTCAAGTGCTTTATATCAATAATTTGATATGAGGGAATATTTGAGGTGCTACACTGTCCTGTCCTCCCTTGCTGTGTCAAACATCTATCCTTCCATATTCATTATGACCTGGTAACTCAGTAGGCTTAGCTATACTTGGTTTAATTAAAGTTTCTCAAGAAGGAACCAAGAGGGCTCATCAGCTTAAAATACTATCTGTGGGCAAATTAGAAAAATGTTAATTACATTTTAAGC
This sequence comes from Mustela lutreola, assembly GCF_030435805.1. Taxonomy (NCBI): domain Eukaryota; kingdom Metazoa; phylum Chordata; class Mammalia; order Carnivora; family Mustelidae; genus Mustela; species Mustela lutreola. The sequence goes on from NC_081291.1 coordinate 35,731,954, forward strand.
ATCTAAAACAGTTGCCTAATTTGGATTTATTGTAATAAAATTTGAATGCAATTGTCACATCTAAATTTAGGTACTAAACCTCATATCATTCGAATTTATATTAAGGGAAGGATTCAAGATGGCATCATTAATACTTTTTGAAGGAATGAGAAGAAAATGAAGTGACAAAGAGCAACAGAAGAGTCAGAGGTTAATAATACTGACCAAAAGGATACTAATGCTGTCACCAATACATTTGTATAAACATTAGTTTACCTACAGACTAATCCTATGGCATTAGATTAAGCAAACAGTGTTATTCCCATTATAGAAAAAGGGACATTACATGATTTGATTAGATTCTTTTTTTTTTTTAAGATTTTATTTATTTACTTGACAGAGAGAGATCACAAGTAGGCAGAGAGAGAGAGAGAGAGAGAGAGAAGCAGGCTCCCTTCTGAGCAGAGAGCCCGAGGTGGGGCTTGATCCCAGAACCCTGAGATCATGACCTGAGCTGAAGGCAGAGGCTTTAACCCACTGAGCCACCCAGGCACCTCTGATTAGATTCTTTTTAATAACAGAGCTAGGCCTAGAATTGAAACCTCTAGCCCATCTATTTGAGTAGGCAATTAAAATACATCAAAGATTTTATTTATTTGTCAGAGAGAGGGAGAGTACAAGCATGGGGAGCAGCAGGCAGAGGGAGAAGTGGGCTTCTTGCTGAGCGAGGAACCAAATGCGGGCCTCTCTCCCAGGTCTCTGGGATCATGACCTGAACTGAAGGCCAACGCTTAACCAACTGAGCCACTTAGGTTGGCCTGAATAGGTAATGAAAGTACTACAAAACAAAAACAAGTCCTCTAGAAAATTAAAATAAACTGGGAAACAAACATTATTTGCTTCATTTCTAGACAATTGATAGTAATACAGAGTTATTGTTTGCTTTGTTTTTATACCATGCATTGGCTAGTGACTCTCTATGAAGTAGGAATTATTCCCACTTTTCAGATAATTTGCCAAAAGTTACATATGGTGACCACCAGAGGAAATTTTATCAACATCCTATGAACAAACACATAAACTAGTAACAATAAAAACTCCTGTAGAACCTAGTGCCAAGATCTTGGTTTCTAATACCGTTCTCCAAACAAAATAACAAGGATCTTTTGGAAAATGGCTGATTCAAGGGCAGGGATTGGAAATAAATGAGATAAGCTTGGAGCATTTTGTAGAATCAGGAAGGAAGTGCATGCCTTAAAAAGAAAAGAAAAGAAAGAAAAAAAGAAGAAATGCATAATGATAGAGGTATGTCAAAGGGATACAGAAATTAATTAAGAGTTCCCAATGGCCGGAGCGCCTGAGTGGCTCAGTTGTTAAGCATCTGCCTTCAGCTCAGGTCATGATCCAGGGTCCTGGGATCAAGCCCCGCATCAGGCTCCTGGCTCAGCAGGAAGCCTGCTTCTCCCTCTCCCACTCCCCACTTGTATTCCCTCTCTAGATGTCTCTTCTTCTCTGTCAAATAAAATTAAAAAAAAAAAAAAAAGTAAAAAAAAAGAGTTCCCAATGGCCAACAGTGAACAATTTGAACAGCAAAATAAAGTAATACCAGATTATAACCCAAAGTACAAAACAAATATCATGGGTCTATACTGATATAAATTAATGATTGAATAAATAAATAAATTGGAGGGAATAGATAAATCTCCTCTGCAGGAGACTCTAAATATTTTATATAGATAATTTGTACTTAGGGAAGTAGATCATAACTCATCACTTCTTAAGTGTGGGCCATGCACAATGATTTCATTCCAAAGAGGGCAGTGTGGAAAGAAGGAAAAGTAATTCTACAGTGGAAATGCACTGCCTTAGCCAAATGATCAAGCTTGATGTCACCAATAATAAGTCTTGTTGCTGGCATGTACTCTTGGTATAATGTGATGAGAATGGTTTTTTACCTTTGTGGTCTTCCAAAAACTGATAGCTCCAGTCTAATCATGAGAAAATCTTCAGACAAAACCCATTGGAGGAACAGTCTACAAAATATCCAAAATACCTGACCAGTGCTCCTTGAAATACTCAAGGTCATTACAAATTTGGCCGAGAAATTATCCCAACCAAAAGGGGCCTAAAGAGACACAATAATTTCATGGAAGTGACATCTGAGATGAAATCCTAGAACAGAAAAAGGATACTAAGTAAAGACTAAGGAAATCTGGATGAAGTATGGTATTTAGTCAATAATAACACATCAGTATTGGTTTATTAATTGTGACAAATGTACCATCCTTATGTAAGATATTAACAATAGAGGACAGATATGAAATACATGGAAATGGCTATACCATCTTTGTAACTTTTCTTTATATCTAAATCTATCCTATAATAAAAAAGCTTATTTCAAAAACCTGTAGTCTTGGAATTAAAAAAAAGAGAAAAGCAAACCAGTTAGAGGAAAATTCACTTACTCATTAGTTAATTAATTTGTTGATTGGTTTGTTCATTTATTGATATTTTTCATTATTCAACAAACATGTTTCATGTGTACTTTGTGGCAGTGTAGCCCTACGTTATAAAAGTTTTCCTCAGTTTTACAGTGGGCATCTTCTCTCTCTAGTTACTGGCACTATTTTGGGAATGAATTTTATACTATGCTAAGTGGTTGCTCTGCAGTAGACTGATGCCATTTAGCAGAATTTATAAAAGAAAGGAGAGAAGTATTAGAGGTGGGTGGCTACTTGAAGATTATTACTGTTGGAGAATTTCCTATAACTGAATTTGATTAAAGATTAAATTACATAGACTGGTCCATTGAAAAATGGCTTTAATTATTACTATTATTTTTTGATGACATGTTTTTGAATGCACTGTAATATTACTCAGAATTTACAATGACCTATTACTGGTTGACTATGCCATTATCACTTTCTGATAGTGGCAAATAGTTTAACCCCTTTAGGAAGTTCACCTGTTTGGGCCTGCAAAATAATTCAACAGAAGTTGATCTCATTTCCTAAGTCCCATACTTTAAAAGAAATGTTTGAATTATTCTCACGGTTATTTTGCTTTCCACCAAGAGTATACTCTGATCATCAAACTCATTTTACCACTGAGAAGCACATTGAACACAAAAATGAAGTTCTTGAAGCATTTAAACACCCATTTATTTGGTAGTGACCACTGTATTGTTGATGAGGGAAACTAGAAATACATCCTCAGCTTGATATCTAATGGCTGTTCTCCAAGCCTACAGAAAAACCATGTAGCATAAATCTGTGTTTTTTGAAAATATCACATTGTGTTCTTGAGGACTTCAGGATTGAAATGATCTCCAGTGTAAAATCTGTATGAGATGTATGGAACTCTCTACAAGGAATATTGGATTATTGCACTCTGTAGCTTTGAAAACCATCTTTCTTGGATGGCAGCAGAAAGCTTCAATATACTTGCATGAATTATAGATCATACCCAGTACTCTTGTTAAAGTAGCTACAGGATGCTTTTCTAAGAAAGACCCTTCAGCCTGTGGATATTGTTATGCATCTGTCACACTAAAGATTTGCCTTTGGAAATACCTTAGTATTCTAGACATTTTTCAATAAATTGAGAATAGTTTTCACAAGATGATTTTCTTTTCTATCTGTTTAGTATTCTTCGTTCAATTCTTAGAGAGGTACAGACATGTATTTAACCTGGAAATGAAGTCATGGCTTTTAAACAATTAGCCCCAAAGAGGAATTGATTTCAAAGAAAGACTGTCTATGAAGGGGTGGGAGACAAAACCAACATTGATTCTGGAGTACAGCTTCTTAAGAGTTCAGACTTTTAGGTGCCTAAAAAAGATCATGTTTACTGTCAGTAGAGAAATGGGGTACATACAAATGAGAGTCTCCAAATCAACATACTCCTTTTTCAAAGACGCATTACTAGCTTAATTCACATTATTTTCTATAACTTTTCTTTTTGGCATTTTGTCTAAACACTGCATACAGATCCAGCATGGACACTTACACCATGATCTTTTATCATTTTAGCGATTTTCTTTAGTGACAGACTAAACAAAAAGCCAATTGGATTTTAGGAAGTAAAAATGCAATTTTATATTGCTCATTATATTCATTTTTACTGTAGCAAAGTTTTACCTTGTCCCATTAATTATAAGTTGATAGCATCTATGGGATGCCTGGGTGGCTCAGTCAGTTAAGCAACTGTCTTCAACTTGGATCATGATCCTGGCATCCTAGGATCAAGTCCCATATCGGGCTCCTTGCTCTGCAAGGAGCCTGCTTCTCCCTCTGCCTCTGCCTGCTACCCTGCCTGCCTGTGCTCTCTCTATCTCTCTGACAAATAAATCAATAAAATCTTAAAAAAAAAAATAAGTTGATAGCATCTACAAGGAAGGGGACCAAATAAATTTGTATGATATTAGATAGTGTAGAATTATAAAGTTTTTTGGAGGGGTGGGGGACAAGATAAAGTATAAACACAAACTACACTAGGTTTACAATCTTTTTAAATTATATTGTTTTGAAGGGATATTATAGAGAGAAATTATACATTATACAGTGAAGTATGCAGAAACAATGAATGCAGACTACCCTAGAGATTCTAACCTGAGAAAAGGTATTAACTAGTTGTGTAACTGAAGGAAAGTTACTTAGTTTCTTCAATTTCAGCATTCTCAATTCTAGTAAGTTTTTCATAGACTAGTGAATGATTAAATTTTAGAATAATGGAGCTAAAAGAAACCTAAGTATAATACTTAGGGCATTCTCACTAAATCTTACTACCTATGTGAGTTGGGATCAGAAAAAAAAAAAATTCCAAAAAGAATAAAAAATGGGTGCTTTAAAAAGTAATGTATGAAGTTCTAATTTCAGTTCTAATATGCCAAGGGCTCAACAGTCACTTGTCAACCACTCCCATCCTTACAACAAGAAAAAGAACAAAACGAAAATCAGTCAGAGTATTGAGTTTAAGGCAGATCATATTCTCAAAGTCTGGAGACACAAGGAAATACAGGGAATCACAACCAAGATCAATTGACCTGGAGCAGAAGACAATAGAGTGAAGAACTGATAGGAAATGAATTGCTGAAAGCTGAGTGTGGACTCAACTGAAACTTTAGGGGGCCGAATCTTAAGGAAATTCTCCCACTCTCATGGATTTTACCTTGAGGAAGCTCACCTTATCCTCACGGTGGTGATCCAAGGAAAAACTCTCATATTTTGTTCAGGTGGAAGGGGAAAAGAACTCTTTTTGATATACCCCAGGGCATTCTCCATAACAAAGGCTTAATCTTCAACTTTACAAAAACATTATTTGACCTCGGTGGCGGGGGGGTGTGTGGGATTAGACCACAAAGGTATGAACTAGAAATTAGTAAAAGAAAGAAAGCTGGAAAATCCCAAAATATTTAGGTTCCAAGCCACAAAATAAAATAAGATGAAACCAAAGAGAAAGACAAACCCTAATAGACTCTTAATCATAGGAAACAAAATGAGGGTTGCTGGAGGGGAAGGAGGTGGGGGAATGGAGTAACTAGGTGATACACAGTGAAGAAGGCATGTGATGTGAGCCCTGGGTATTATATAAGACTAATGAACCACTGACCTCTATCTCTGAAACCAATAATACATTATATGTTAATTAATTGAATTTAAATTAAAAAATAAAATAAACAAAAAAACCAGAACAGAGAAGAATATAAACCACATACTTTTAAGTAACATGTAGATCAAAGAAGTTTCAAGAAAAATGTATGAATATTTTGAAGTAAATGAAATGTATTATACAATTTACCAAATTTGTGGGATACTGTGAAAGCAGTGCTTAGAGCAAAAATTACAGCATCAAATGTGTATGTTAGAAAGAAAGAAATCAATCATCTGAACTTAAACCTTAGGAAAGTAGAGAAAGAAGAGCAATTAAGCTTAAAATAAGCAGATAAAAGGACATAAGCAATCAATATAGTTAAAAACAGGAAATAAGTAGAGAAAATAAATGAAACAAAAATCTGGTCTTGGAAATGATCAATAAAATTGATAAACCATACCCAGGCTAATCAAGAAAAAAAGAAGGAAGACACAAATTACTAATATCAGAAAGGAAAGATGGGTCATCACTATTGTTACCATGGGTGTTAAAAGGATAATAAATATTGTAAAACAAATCTGTGCTGACAAATTTGATAGTTTAAATAAACTAATGCCTTGGAAGACATAACCATCAGTATTCATGGAAAGAATGACAGATTATCTAAATCTGTATCTACTAAAGAAATTTATAAATAATTAATAATGTTTCAAAAAAGAAAGTACCAGGCTCAAATGGCTTCCTAGTGAATTCTGCCAAACAATTAAGGAAGAAATGTTACAAATTCTCTATAATATCCTCCAAAAAAAACAAGCACAGAATATACCTCCTAATTTATTTGATGAGGCAAGTCTATTCTAAGCATATCCCTGATATCCCAATACCAAGACTGGAGAAAGATATTACAAGTAATGAAAATTACAGTCAACTATACATTATGAACATTATGAACAATTTTTAGATTCAAAAATTCTCAACAACATATGCAAATTAAGTCCAACAATGTATAAAAATAATTGTATTTTATGATATGTGGCATTTATTTCAGGTATTCAAGACTGGCCCATCACTCAAAATTCAAAATCAACTAATGTGATTCATCACATTAACCAACTAATGAAAAACCATAATTAATTGATGCTAAAAAAACATTTGACAAAATTCAAGATCCATTTTTTTAAAAGATTTTATTTATTTATTTGACAGACAGAGATCACAAGTAGGCAGAGAGGCAGGTAGAGAGAGAGAAGGGGAAGCAGGCTCCCTGCTGAGCAGAGAGCCCAATGCGGGGCTCGATCCCAGGACCCCGGGGTCATGACCTGAGCTGAAGGCAGAGACTTTAACCCGCTGAGCCACCCAGGTGCCCCTCAACATCCATTTTTGATAAAAACTTTTAGAAAACTAAGAATAGAGAGGAGCATCCTCCACTTGATGTAGAACATACAAAAAAATACAACTATCATCAAACTTAATTGTGAGAAACTGGTTGCTTTCCTTCTATGATCAGGAACAATGCAAAAATATTCCCTCCTGACACTCTTATTCTAAAGCCTGCTAGTAATCCTAGCTAGTGCAATAACATAGGAAAAGGAAATAAAATGTTTAAAAATTGGGAAGAAAAAAATAACTTTGTCTCTATAAAATAAATTTGCAGATAACACATGAACATGTCTATTTAGAAAATTGCCAAGATTCACCACCAACAACCACCCCCACCCCCTGGGAACTAGTAAGTGATTATAGCAAAGGTGTAAGATACCAGGTTAATATACATAAGTCAATTACTAATTGTATATACCAGCAATGAACAATGGAAAATTAAAATTGAAAATATGACATTTTGAAATTATGAAAATTGAAATATTATACATTATATATTTGCAGCAAAATAGGAATAGTAGATATAAACTGAACAAAATATGAGGTCTATGTTATATATGTAAAACTGTAAAACTCTAATACAGGAAATTAAGAGACCTAAATAAATGGAGAGATAGTATAAGTTCCTGGATAGGAAGACTTAATATTGCCATGAAATCAATTGTTCCAAAGTCTTTTGTAGATTCAAGGAAATCCCAATCAATTCCTAGCAAGCTATTTTGTGGATATTGGCAAACTGATTCTACAGTTTACATGGAAATGTAAAAGACCTAGAATAGCCAATACAGTACTGAAACAAAAAAGAGTATAGCTTGGTGAATGACACTATCTGACTTCAAGAAGTACTATAAAGCTGCAGTAATAAAGACAGTGTGATATTGGTAAAAGAGTAGACAAACAGATCAATGGGACAGAAGAGCCCAGACATAGACCCCAGCAAATACAGTTAACTGAACCTGTACAATGTGCAAAATTAGACTGAGAAAGGATAATTTTTAAAATAAATGTTCACTGAAAAGTTGAGCATCTATATGTAAAAAATGAATTTAGACACAGACCTTATTCTTCTAACAAAAATTAACTCAAAATGGATCAGAAGTCTAAATGTGATACTAAAACACTAAGAGTTTTAGAGGATAACATAGGAGAAAATCTAGTTGTCCATGGGTTTGGCAATGAGGTTTTAGATATAGTATCAAAATCATGATCTCTGAAAGAAAAATTTGTACCTTGTATCTTACTCAATTTAAAAGCTACTTCTCTGTAAATGATTATTTTTTAAGTTAATGAAAAGGCACAGATTGGGATAAGATATTTTTAGAACATATATTTTTAAAAATAGGTATCCCAAATACAGAAAGAACTATGTAGTAGGCAAAAGATATGAACTATGTAGTAGGCAGTTCACCATAAGATATACAAATGGTTAATAAACATATGAAAAATGCTCATACATCATATGTTATTAGGGAATAGTAAACTAAAAAAACAAAGAGATCTCTTTCCTATATATATATTATAATGGCTAAATTCCAAAAGACTGGCAATACTGAATACCATTAAGAATTCAGACCAGTAGGTGCCTGAGTCAAGATGGCGGAGAAGTAGCAAGCTGAGACTGCTTCAGCTAGCCGGAGATCAGCTAGATAGCTTATCTAAAGATTGCAAACACCTGAAAATCCATCGGCAGATCGAAGAGAAGAAGAACAGCAATTCTGGAAACAGAAAAACAACCACTTTCTGAAAGGTAGGACCGGCGGAGAAGTGAATCCAAAGCGACGGGAAGATAGACCCCGGGGGGAGGGGCCGGCTCCCAGCAAGCGGCGGAGCAACCGCGCACAAAATCAGGACTTTTAAAAGTCTGTTCCGCTGAGGGACATCGCTCCAGAGGCTAAACCGGGGCGAAGCCCACGCGGGGTCAGCGTGGCCTCAGGTCCCGCAGGGTCACAGAAGGATCGGGGGTGTCTGAGTGTCGCAGAGCTTGCGGGTATTGGAACGGGAAAGCCGGCTACAGAGACAGAGCCGACAGTAAGCTCGCAGCTCCGTGTTACCTTGAACCGGTCGCAGGCTCGGTGAGCTCGGAGCGCGGCCGGAGGTCAGGCAGACGGGAGTAACTGGGCGCTGTTCTCTGAGGGCGCACTGAGGAGTGGGGCCCTGGGCTCTCGGCTCCTCCGGGCCGGAGACCAGGAGGCCGCCATTTGTATTCCCGTCCTCTGGAACTCTACGGAAAGCGCTCAGGGAACAAAAGCTCCTGAAAGCAAACCCGAGCGGATTACTCACCCCGGCCCCGGGTAAGGGCGGTGTAATTCCGCCTGGGGCAAAGACACTTGAGAATCACTACAACAGGCCCCTCCCCCAGAAGATCAACAAGAAATCCAGCCGAGACCAAGTTCACCTACCAAGGAGTGCGGTTTCAATACCAAGGAGAGCAGCAGAATTCCAGAGGAGGAGAAAGCCAAGCACGGAACTCATGGCTTTTTTCCTGTGATTTTTTTTAGTCTTGCAGTTAATTTAATTTTTTCTTTTTCATTTTTTTTTTTTTCTCGCCTTCGGGTAAAATTTTTTTTTTAACTGTTACCTTTTTCTTTTTTAACGATTTTTTACTAGTTTATCTAATATATATATATATATATATATTTTACATTTTTCTTAGGTGTTTTCTTTCTTTAAAAATATTCTTTTCTTTTCTTTTTTTTTTTTTTCTTTTTTCTTTCTTCCTTTTTGAACCTCTTTTTATCCCCTTTCTCCCCACTCACGATTTTGGATCTCTTCTAATTTGGTTAAAGCATATTTTCCTGGGGTTGTTGCCACCCTTTTAGTATTTTACTTGCCCCTTCATTTACTCTTATCTGGACAAAATGACAAGACGGAAAAATTCAACACAAAAAAAAGAACAAGAGGCAGTACCGAAGGCTAGGGACCTAATCAATACAGACATCGGTAATATGTCAGATCTAGAGTTCAGAATGACAATTCTCAAGGTTCTAGCCGGGCTCGAAAAAGGCATGGAAGATATGAGAGAAACCCTCTCGAGAGATATAAAAGGCCTTTCTGGAGAAATAAAAGAACTAAAATCTAACCAAGATGAAATCAAAAAAGCTATTAATGAGGTGCAATCAAAAATGGAGGCTCTAACTGCTAGGATAAATGAGGCAGAAGAAAGAATTAGTGATATAGAAGACCAAATGACAGAGAATAAAGAAGCTGAGCAAAAGAGGGACAAACAGCTACTGGACCACGAGGGGAGAATTCGAGAGATAAGTGACACCATAAGACGAAACAACATTAGAATAATTGGGATTCCAGAAGAAGAAAGTGAGAGGGGAGCAGAAGGTATACTGGAGAGAATTATTGGGGAGAATTTCCCCAATATGGCAAAGGGAACGAGCATCAAAATTCAGGAGGTTCAGAGAATGCCCCTCAAAATCAATAAGAATAGGCCCACACCTCGTCACCTAATAGTAAAATTTACAAGTCTCAATGACAAAGAGAAAATCCTGAAAGCAGCCCGGGAAAAGAAGTCTGTAACATACAATGGTAAAAATATTAGATTGGCAGCTGACTTATCCACAGAGACCTGGCAGGCCAGAAAGAGCTGGCATGATATTTTCAGAGCACTAAACGAGAAAAACATGCAGCCAAGAATACTATATCCAGCTAGGCTATCATTGAAAATAGAAGGAGAGATTAAAAGCTTCCAGGACAAACAACAACTGAAAGAATTTGCAAATACCAAACCAGCTCTACAGGAAATATTGAAAGGGGTCCTCTAAGCAAAGAGAGAGCCTACAAGTGGTAGATCAGAAAGGAACAGAGACCATATACAGTAACAGTCACCTTACAGGCAATACAATGGCACTAAATTCATATCTCTCAATAGTTACCCTGAATGTGAATGGGCTAAATGCCCCTGTCAAAAGACACAGGGTATCAGAATGGATAAAAAAACAAAACCCATCTATATGTTGCCTCCAAGAAACACATTTTAAGCCCGAAGACACCTCCAGATTTAAAGTGAGGGGGTGGAAAAGAATTTACCATGCTAATGGACATCAGAAGAAAGCAGGAGTGGCAATCCTTATATCAGATCAATTAGATTTTAAGCCAAAGACTATAATAAGAGATGAGGAAGGACACTATATCATACTCAAAGGGTCTGTCCAACAAGAAGATTTAACAATTTTAAATATCTATGCCCCCAATGTGGGAGCAGCCAACTATATAAACCAATTAATAACAAAATCAAAGAAACACATCAACAACAACACAATAATAGTAGGGGACTTTAACACTCCCCTCACTGAAATGGACAGGTCATCCAAGCAAAAGATCAGCAAGGAAATAAAGGCCTTAAATGACACACTGGACCAGATGGACATCACAGATATATTCAGAATATTTCATCCCAAAGCAACAGAATACACATTCTTCTCTAGTGCACATGGAACATTCTCCAGAATAGATCACATCCTCGGTCCTAAATCAGGACTCAACCGGTATCAAAAGATTGGGATCATTCCCTGCATATTTTCAGACCACAATGCTCTAAAGCTAGAACTCAACCACAAAAGGAAGTTTGGAAAGAACCCAAATACATGGAGACTAAACAGTATCCTTCTAAAGAATGAATGGGTCAACCGGGAAATTAAAGAAGAATTGAAAAAAATCATGGAAACAAATGATGATGAAAATACAACGGTTCAAAATCTGTGGGACACAACAAAGGCAGTCCTGAGAGGAAAATATATAGCGGTACAAGCCTTTCTCAAGAAACAAGAAAGGTCTCAGGTACACAACCTAACCCTACACCTAAAGGAGCTGGAGAAAGAACAAGAAAGAAACCCTAAGCCCAGCAGGAGAAGAGAAATCATAAAGATCAGAGCAGAAATCAATGAAATAGAAACCAAAAAAACAATAGAACAAATCAACGAAACTAGGAGCTGGTTCTTTGAAAGAATTAATAAAATTGATAAACCCCTGGCCCGACTTATCAAAAAGAAAAGAGAAAGGACCCAAATAAATAAAATCATGAATGAAAGAGGAGAGATCACAACTAACACCAAAGAAATACAAACTATTATAAGAACATACTATGAGCAACTCTACGGCAATAAATTTGACAATCTGGAAGAAATGGATGCATTCCTAGAAACATATAAACTACCACAACTGAACCAGGAAGAAATAGAAAGCCTGAACAGACCCATAACCAGTAAGGAGATTGAAACAGTCATTAAAAATCTCCAAACAAACAAAAGCCCAGGGCCAGACGGCTTCCCGGGGGAATTCTACCAAACATTTAAAGAAGAACTAATTCCTATTCTCCTGAAACTGTTCCAAAAAATAGAAATGGAAGGAAAACTTCCAAACTCATTTTATGAGGCCAGCATCACCTTGATCCCAAAACCAGACAAGGATCCCACCAAAAAAGAGAGCTATAGACCGATATCCTTGATGAACACAGATGCGAAAATACTCAACAAAATACTAGCCAATAGGATTCAACAGTACATTAAAAAGATTATCCACCACGACCAAGTGGGATTTATTCCAGGGCTGCAAGGTTGGTTCAACATCCGCAAATCAGTCAATGTGATACAACACATCAATAAAAGAAAGAACAAGAACCATATGATACTCTCAATAGATGCTGAAAAAGCATTTGACAAAGTACAACATCCCTTCCTGATCAAAACTCTTCAAAGTGTAGGGATAGAGGGAACATACCTCAATATCATCAAAGCCATCTATGAAAAACCCACCGCAAATATCATTCTCAATGGAGAAAAACTGAAAGCTTTTCCGCTAAGGTCAGGAACACGGCAGGGATGTCCATTATCACCACTGCTATTCAACATCGTACTAGAGGTCCTAGCCTCAGCAATCAGACAACAAAAGGAAATTAAAGGCATCCAAATCGGCAAAGAAGAAGTCAAATTATCACTCTTCGCAGATGATACGATACTATATGTGGAAAACCCAAAAGACTCCACTCCAAAACTGCTAGAACTTATACAGGAATTCAGTAAAGTGTCAGGATATAAAATCAATGCACAGAAATCAGTTGCATTTCTATACACCAACAGCAAGACAGAAGAAAGAGATATTAAGGAGTCAATCCCTTTTACAATTGCATCCAAAACCATAAGATACCTAGGAATAAACCTAACCAAAGAGACACAGAATCTATACTCAGAAAACTATAAAGTACTCATGAAAGAAATTGAGGAAGACACAAAGAAATGGAAAAATGTTCCATGCTCCTGGATTGGAAGAATAAATATTGTGAAAATGTCTATGCTACCTAAAGCAATCTACACATTTAATGCAATTCCTATCAAAGTACCATCCATCTTTTTCAAAGAAATGGAACAAATAATTCTAAAATTTATATGGAACCAGAAAAGACCTCGAATAGCCAAAGGGATATTGAAAAAGAAAGCCAACGTTGGTGGCATCACAATTCCGGACTTCAAGCTCTATTACAAAGCTGTCATCATCAAGACAGCATGGTACTGGCACAAAAACAGACACATAGATCAATGGAACAGAATAGAGAGCCCAGAAATAGACCCTCAAATCTATGGTCAACTAATCTTCGACAAAGCAGGAAAGAATGTCCAATGGAAAAAAGACAGCCTTTTCAATAAATGGTGCTGGGAAAATTGGACAGCCACATGCAGAAAAATGAAATTGGACCATTTCCTTACACCACACACAAAAATAGACTCAAAATGGATGAAGGATCTCAATGTACAAAAGGAATCCATCAAAATCCTTGAGGAGAACATGGGCAGCAACCTCTTCGACCTCTGCCGCAGCAACATCTTCCTAGGAACAATGCAAAAGGCAAGGGAAGCAAGGGAAAAAATGAACTACTGGGATTTCATCAAGATCAAAAGCTTTTGCACAGCAAAGGAAACAGTTAACAAAATCAAAAGACAACTGACAGAATGGGAGAAGATATTTGCAAACGACATATCAGATAAAGGACTAGTGTCCAGAATCTATAAAGAACTTAGCAAACTCAACACCCAAAGAACAAATAATCCAATCAAGAAATGGGCAGAGGACATGAACAGACATTTCTGCAAAGAAGACATCCAGATGGCCAACAGACACATGAAAAAGTGCTCCATATCACTCGGCATCAGGGAAATACAAATCAAAACCACAATGAGATATCACCTCACACCAGTCAGAATGGCTAAAATCAACAAATCAGGAAATGACAGATGCTGGCGAGGATGCGGAGAAAGGGGAACCCTCCTACACTGTTGGTGGGAATGAAAGCTGGTGCAGCCACTCTGGAAAACAGCATGGAGGTTCCTCAAAATGTTGAAAATAGAACTGCCCTATGACCCAGCAATTGCACTATTGGGTATTTACCCTAAAGATACAAATGTAGTGATCCAAAGGGACACATGCACCCGAATGTTTATAGCAGCAATGTCCACAATAGCCAAACTATGGAAAGAACCTAGATGTCCATCAACAGATGAATGGATCAAGAAGATGTGGTATATATACACAATGGAATACTATGCAGCCATCAAAAGAAATGAAATCTTGCCATTTGCAACAACATGGATGGAACTAGAGCGTATCATGCTTAGCGAAATAAGTCAAGCAGAGAAAGACAACTATCATATGATCTCCCTGATATGAGGAAGTGGTGATGCAACATGGAGGCTTAAGTGGGTAGAAGAAGAATAAATGAAACAAGATGGGATTGGGAGGGAGACAAACCATAAGTGACTCTTAATCTCACGAAACAAACTGAGGGTTGCCGGGGGGAGGGGGTTTGGGAGAAGGGTGTGGGATTATGGACATTGGGGAGGGTATGTGCTTTGGTGAGTGCTGTGAAGTGTGTAAACCTGGTGATTCACAGACCTGTACCCCTGGGGATAAAAATATATGTTTATAAAAAATAAAAAATTAAAAAAAAAAAAAAAAAGAATTCAGACCAGTAGGAGCTCTCATGTATTGCCAGTAAGAAGGTGAAATGATACAGCCAATTTGTAAGATACTTTGTCAGTGTCTTAAAAAGTGAAACACAGTCTTACCATATAATCTGCAACTGTGCTCCTAATTAAGTTGAAACCTAGTTAACTTAAAAATATATGTATACACAAAAACCAGAATATAAATGTTTATAGGTTTATTCCTAGTATCAAAAACTGGAAGCAACCAAATGTGCTTCAGTAGATGAAGGAATAAACTGTGTGAATGTACATTCCTACAATGGAATATTATTTGGCAATAAAAAAGTAATGAGTCATGGAAAGATACGAAGGAAACTTAAATGCATTTTTGATACATGAAAAAAGTGTCTGGAAAAGCTATATAATGTATGATTCCAATTATGTCATCCTTAGATACAATGAAACTATAGAGACAAAAGATCAGTGATTGATAGGATTTGGGGAAAAGGGAAGAACAGCTAAAACACAGGGTATTTGGGGGCTATGAAATTATTCTGTAAGATATTGTAGTTCTAGATACATGACATTATGCTTTTTTCAAGAGCCATAGAACTTTGCAACATAATGACTGTAATATATATAAATTTAAAATATAATTTAGGAAGTCAGGGGACCCGGGGAACACTGAAGATTTGACAAGAAAATCTAAATGTATTACAAAGTGTGAGGTAACCTTGTCGAGGTGGAGGGAGTAAAAGATGCTAGTCTAAGTAACTTTGGAGATGAATAGCTTGGATGACTAGAGGCAAAGGAATCACACAAAGGGAACTGCACAAAAGCACTGTACTTCACTTGATGCCATTGTATTATGAGATTCTGGTTAATAATTCTGATACTGTAATACATGTATATTTAAGATGAATAATTAAGTCAAATAATGGAAGCCAGATTTTTCATGGCTGGAGTGGGAATGTACGGATAACTAGGGGAGGAGCTTAGAATAATCAACGTGATAATGGGTTAAAAGTTGGAGACATCAGAAGGAAACTCTGTTAAACTTAACGTAGATAAAAATTGTTACATATGGAAACCTTTATAGATATGTGTGTATACATGGGTTAATGTACATACATATATTTCTTTACTCTGTAAACTGAGAAGGCCTAAAAGAAATGACACCTCAGTAGCAATGAGCACACTTAGCAGGCAGATCTTGGCTTTTAATGCCATTTTATCTTAAAAGTAACAAAGGCTCCTTGGTGACTTGGCTGATTATAAGCCAGGAGGGGAAAATATACAAGATGAGCCTGAAGCATCTTGTACCCCAGAAAGTAAGCAAGGGTCAGAAAAATACATACCATATTGATGGTGGTATGTGAAAGGAAAATAGGAACTTACTACAAGAGCTCTCAATGGCCAATGCTGGAAAAATTTGAGCAAGAAAATAAATAAAATAGCACTGGATTTTAACTTAGAGTATAAAATAAATATTCATGAAGAATATACATAATAAAAATGATAGTTAAATTAATAAGTAGAGAGAGAAGAGATAAGTCTCCTATGCAGAAGAATTTCAAATAGCTTATGTAGGTATTACACCTTGAAGAAAAGGAACCCAAAATCCCTTTTCTTTGAGAGATGTGCATCATGATTTCCTTCCAAAAGTACTGTATGGAAAGATGGGGAAAAAAGAGTAAATTTACAGTGTAGAAACCTGACAAACACTGCTTCAACCAAGTTTTCAAGGTCAATATCAATAGCCATAAATCATGTGGATCATATGTACACTGAGTATAATATAATGGAAGCACCTCTTTGTCTCTATGGCCTTTCTCTCCAAAATTTGTATCCTCGGTAGAATTTTGAGTAACATATCTGACAAACCCGGTAGAGCAACATCCTGCAAAATACATTGCTAGTACTCTTCAAACTATCAAGGTCATCAAAACGAAGAATGTCTGAGACACTGTCCCAGCCAAGAGGAGGCCAAAGAGATAACAGAACTAAGTGTAATATGGTAGCCTGAGTGGGATTCCTGAAATAGAAAAGGATATTAGGTAAAATTAAGGAAATCTGAATAAAATATGGGATTTAGTTAATAATAACACATCAGGATTTGTTTTATAATTATGACAAATGTGCCATGCTATTGTAAAGTATGAACAGTAGCAGTAACTGTGTGCAGAGCTGGCTGGGTAGAAGATGTGGGAATTTTCTGTACTGTCTGCTCAGTATTCCTGTAAATCTGACACTCGTTAAAAAAATCTATTAGTAAAAAAACCATTTATTATCTTTGAAAAAATTTGGTACATAATGATATTAACGTATGGTACAGCTTAGAAGAGTAATCTACATTTTTGTTATTATTTGATTAAATTCCTAATTTAAGTAGTGGTTTAAAGATGAACTGCTCTACCCAGCCCACTCACAATGTGATTTGATTTACAGATATTTTACTTGCAAATATATAATTCTACAGTATCATAGCTGTTGGGAAAATTGAGGCATTCCTGAATGGAAATGATTGACATACACAGAATTTTTCAGGAGAATCTAGCTAAGTATGTCTTGTGTGTGATGCTTTAGAGGACACAATTTATTCAAAATTTAAGCATCTCCTCCCAAAATTCTGTACTTGTAGGTTATCGTAATCAATGATGAGTACATGTACATTGAATTTTACACAGTGTTATAATCAAGACATCTTGGATGAATTCTGTTATGAAATAAGTTATTTTAAGTAGTGTTATAAGTTTAAATCCTAACATGCTAATGTACTAAAAATGAATTATACAAATTGCTTAATTTCCATATATTTTCTTACTTATAAAGTGGGTTATTAAGATACTAACCTCTTTTTTTCTGTATAAATTAAGACAATCGGTGTAAAGCTCTGAGCACCAAGCTTAGCATTTTTTAATATTAGTTGTTGATACTATTATTACCTTGTAGTGCCTAAAACATGTAAGGGATTAAAAACAGCATAGAAGATTTATAATACTTTACATTTGCAGAGACCTCTTGGGCTTTCTAAATGCTTGGTGCATGGGAAAGCACCTTAAAAGCCTCTAATGTTCTTTGCAAATGTAAGAAGTTAATATTTTCTTAGGGTTTTTGCAGCTCACATCAACTTCACAATGGTTCTGTAAGGTCTGAAGGGAAAATATTTGTCTTGATTTTATAGATGAGGCATTGACATTCACATGATTTTCCAGCTCCATCCCTCACCTTGACTCTGCCATCTTGGAGTAGTCACTTAGCCTCTCTGAGCATGAATTTCTTCAGTTGTAAAACAGAGGTATTGCCATTCACATTTGGGATGGTTTCTGAGTGAGCTAATGCACATTATGCACTTAGCTTCATACCTTATTTTCTAAGATTGCTGTAATAATAATTGTTACTAATAATTATTACATAATATGTAAATAATATTTATTATATATAGGGACACCTGGGTGGCTCAGTCAGTTAAGCAGGTGCCTTCAGCTCAGGTTATGATCCGAGGGTCCTGGGATCAAGTCCCACATCGGGCTCCTTGCTCAGTGGGGAGCCTGCTTCTCTGCCTCTGTCTGCTACTCTGCCCACTTGTGTGCACGCACGTTCTCTCTCTCTCTCTGACAAATAAATAAGTAAAATCTAAAAATAGTAATAATAATATTTATTATATGTAATTATTGTCACAACAATTTTAGAAATAAGGCATGAATCTAAGTGCTTAATGTGCATTAGCTCACTCATATATTAATTATTATATATAACAATAATTGTTATTATTGTGTTATATTTTTGTTGTCTGTTTTTCTACAACCAGTTGTCTCTCAGGGGCGAGCAAGAGTGGGTGGATAGGTTCACCATCTAATTTTCATCATTCAAGATTGAATTTGAGCAGAGAATTGGCTTCTAGATCTCAGATTTTATTTACCTTTTAAAAATATTTTTAATTTATATTCAATTAGCCAACATATAGTACATCATTAATTTCAGATTTAATTTTGAATAATTTATCAGTTGTGTCTAACACCCAACACTCATTACATCATGTGGATCTCAGATTTTATTCATTTGCTATAGCATTCTATCGAATACCTCCCATAGCCAAGCTCTGGATGAGGTACATTGACCTATGGAAAGATGAATACAACTTAATTTTTGCTCTCAATGAGAGAAGACAACTGTAATAAATAACTTAAAGGGAGAGGATGTAACAAGGTTGTAGGAGCAGACAGGATCACTTCATCCTCTCTCAGGTAAGAAAGCATGCTGGAATAGGTGGCCTTTGAATGGGGCTTTGAACAAGAAATAGAATTAGTGTGGCATGAAATTGTGATTTCAATTGGGTGGCAGACTGAATTTCATTCTTCCAATAATTATTAAAGAAATCATTATTTTAATGATAAAGATAAATGAGCTACAGGGTCTGTCCTGCTACTACATGTTTTCCCACAATGTTAATTAGTTCAAATGCAGTTGTAAACAGGGAGTGAGGTCAGTTTGAACATGAAAGCAATGTTGGAGTCGTAGGTGCTTTATTCTTAGGTAAGGAGAGCTGGAACAATGACAACAACTGTAACCCTCAAGAGGGAAAGGAAGCGCCTTCAGTTCTGTGCTCTGCATACAGGAGATTTCAATTCCATTCTGTTTCCTTTCCTTTCCTTTTCTCTTCCTTTCTTTTGTTCAATTTCATTTTAAAGAAAATTAAAAATAAATGCCTATATCCAACATCCTCCCCGTCAAACTTGCTGAGCTTTTGTAATATGTTGTCTTTCCTTATGTCCCCACCTTAGCCACAGCCCTGATTTCCACGGGCACTAACTCTGCCCACAAGCCAGGATCAGTCTCATTGAGCTGCGTTCTTAAGTTGTTCAGATTCTCTTCCAAGGTGCCAATTGTTGTTTTTCTTATTAATTTGATTATGAGGTTGAATAGATTTGAAGCACCCTTAATGGTTTTTAATCCTCACAGGTGCATTATTTTTCATTTCTATTTTATTTATTTCATTTCATTTTATTATTTTACCTTATTTATTTTATTTTAAACATATAATGTATTATTTGTCCCAGGGGTACAGGTCTGTGAATCATCAGGCTTATACATTTCACAGCACTCACCATAGCACATACTCTCCCTAATGTCCATAACCCCACCACCGTCTCCCTATACCCCTTACCCCCAACACACTGCAGCAACCCTCAGTTTGTTTCATAAGATTAAGGGTCTCTTATGGTTTGTCTCCCTCTTGATTCCATCTTGTTTCATTTTTTTCCCTCCCTACCCCCCATAACAACCCACCCTGCCTCTCAAATTCCTCATATCAGAGAGATCATATGATAATTGTCTTTCTCTAATTGACTTATTTTGCTTAGCTTAATAGCCTCTAGTTCCATCCATATCATTGCAAATGGCAAGAATTCATTTCTTATGATGGCTGCATAGAATTCCATTGTGTATATATATTCCACATCTTCTGTATCCATTCAGATACAGAATGGATCTGTTGATGGACATCTAGGTTCTTTCCATAGTTTGGCTATTGTGGACATTGTTGCTATAAACATTCGGGTGCACATGCCCTTTCGGGTCACTACATTTGTATCTTTGGTATAAATACCCAGTATTCAGATTGCTTGCTTGTAGGGTAGCTCTATTTTCAACATTTTGAGAAACCTCCATGTTGTTTAACAGAGTGGCTGCACCAGCTTGCATTCCCACCAACAATGTAGGAGGGTTCCCCTATCTCCGCATCCTCGCCAACATCTGTCATTTCCTGACTTGTTAATTTTAGCCATTCTGACTGGTGTCTGTTGTGGTTTTGATTTGTATTTCCCTGATGCCGTGTGGTGTGGAGCACTTTTTCATGTCTGTTGGCCATTTGGATGTCTTCTTTGCAGAAATATCTGTTCATGTCCTCTGCCAATTGCTTGTGGATTATTTGTTCTTTGGGTGTTGAGTTCTTTATAGATTTTAGATACTAGCCCTGATATGTCATTTGCAAACATCTTCTTCCATTCCACCAGTTGTGTTTTGGTTCTGTTGACTGTTTCCTTTGCTGGGCAAAAGCTTTGGATCTTGATGAAGTCCCAATAGTTCATTTGTGCTCTTGCTTCCCTTGCCTTTGGCGATGTTTCTAGGAAGAAGTTGCTGTAGCTGAGGTCGAAGAGGTTGCTGCCTGTGTTCTCCTCAAGGATTTGGATGGATTCCTGTCTCACATGGAGGTCTTTCATCCATTTTGTGTCTACTTTTGTGTGTGGTATAAGGAAATGGTCCAGTTTCATTCTTTTGCATGTGGCTGTCCAATTTTCCTAGCACCATTTGTTGAAGAGACTGTCTTTATTCCATTGGACATTCTTTTCTGCTTTGTTGAAAATCAGTTGACCATAGAGTTGAGGGTCCATTTCTGTGCTCTATATTCTGTTCCATTGATCTCTGTGTCTGTTTTTGTGCCAGTACCATACTGTCTTGATGATGACAGCTTTGTAATAGAATTTGAAGTCTGGAATTGTGATGCCACCAACTTGGGCTTTCTTTTTCAACATTCCTCTGGCTACTAGGGGCTTTTCTGGTTCCATATAAATTTTAGGATTATTTGCTCCATTTCTTTGAAAAAAATTGATGGTATTTTGATAGGGATTGTGCTAAATGTGTAGATTGCTTTAGGTAGCATAAACATTTTCACAATATTTTTTCTTCCAATCCATGAGCGTGGAACATTTTTCCATTTCTTTGTATCTTCCTCAATTTCTTTCATGAATACCTTATAGTTTTCTGAGTACTATAGAAAGGTTATAAACCTAACCTTTGGTTAGGTTTATTCCTAGGTGTTTTACAGTTTTGGGTGCAATTGTAAATGGTATTGACTCCTTAATTTCTCTTTCTTCTGTCTTGCTGTTGGTGTATAGAAATGCAACTGATTTCTGTGCATTGATTTTATATCCTGACACTTTACTGAATTCCTCTATGAGTTCTGGCAGTTTTGGAGTAGATACTTTTGGGTTTTCCACATAAAGAATAATATCATCTGCAAAGAGCAAGAGTTTGACTTTTTCTTTCCCAGTTCAGATGACTTTTATTTCCTTTCAATGTCTGATTACTGAGGCTAGGACTGCTAGTACTATGCTGAATAGCAGTGGTGATAATGGACATCCCTGCTGTGTTCCTGACCTTAGGAGAAATGCTCCCAGTATTTCCCCACTGAGAATGATATTTGCTGTGGGTTTTTCATAGATGGCTTTGATGATATAGAGGTATGTACCCTCTAGCCCTACACTGTGAAAAGTTTTGATGAAGAAAAGATGTTGTACTGGGCACTTGGGTGGCTCAGTTGGTTAAGCAACTGCCTTCAGCTAAAGTCATGATCCTGGAGCCCTGGTATCGAGTCCCACATCAGGCTCCCTGCTCAGCAGGGAGTCTGCTTCTCCTACTGACCTCTCTCCTCTCATGCTCTCTCTCTCTCTCATATTCTCTCTCATTCTCAAATAAATTATCATTATTATTTATTTATTTATTTATTTATTTTTAAGATTTAAAATCTTAAAAAAAAGAAAGGATGCTGTACTTTGTCAAATGCTTTTTCAGCATCTATTGATAGTATCATATAATTCTTATTATTTCTTATATTAAGGTATTGTATCATATTGATTGATTTGTGGTTGTTGAATCAACCTTGCAGCCCAGGAATAAATCCCACTTGGTCGTGGTGAATAATTCTTTTAATGTACTGTTGGATCCTATTGACTAGTATTTTGGTTAGAATTTTTCATCCATGTTCATCAAAGATATTGGTCTGTAATTGTCCTTTTTGATGGGGTCTTTGTCTGGTTTTGGAATCAAGGTAATGCTGGCCTCATAAAAAGTTTAGGAGTTTTCCTTCTATTTCTATTTTTTGGAAAAGTTTCAGGAGAATAAGTATTTTTTAAATGATTGTTAGAATTCCCCTGAAATGTTTGTTAGAATTCCGCTGGAAAGCCATCTGGCCCTGGTTTCTTGTTTGTTAAGAGATTTTTTATCCTTCTTCAGTCTTCTTACTGGTTATGGGTCTGTTCAGGTTTTATATTTCTTCCTGGTTCAGTTTTGGTAGTTTCTATGGCTCTAGGAATACATCCATTTTTTCCAGATTGTCAAATTTGCTGTTGTGTAGTTTCTCATCATATGTTCTTACAGTTGTTTGTATTCTTTTTGTGTTGGTTGCGATTTCTCCTCTTTCATCCATGATATTATTAATTTGGGTTTTTCTCTTTTTTTTTTTTTTAAGATTTTATTTATTTATTTGACAGACAGAGATCACAAGTAGGCAGAGAGGCAGGCAAAGAGAGAGAGGGGGAAGCAGGCTCCCTGCTGAGCAAAGAGCCCGATGTGGGACTCGATCCCAGGACTCTGAGATCATGACCTGAGCCGAAGGCAGCGGCTTAACCCACTGAGCCACCCAGGCGCCCAAGGGTTTTTCTCTTTTCTTTTTCATAAGTCTGGCCAGGGCTTTATCAATCTTATTAATTCTTTCAAAAATCCAGATCCTAGTTTTGTTGACTTCTTCTACTGCTCTTTTGGTTTCTATTCCATTGGTTTGGCTCTGCTCTTTATTATTTCTCTTCTCTTGCTGGGCTTAGGCTTTCTTTGCTGTTCTTTCTCCAGCTCCTTTATGTGTAGTGTTAGGCTGTGTGCTTGAGCCCTTTCTTGTTTCTTGAGAAAGACTTGTATGGCTAAATACTTTCCTCTCAGGACCACCTTTGCTGTGTCCCAAAGATTTTAAATAATTGTGTTTTCATTTTCATTTGTTCCATGAATTTTTAAAAATTCTTTAATTTCCTGATTGACCCATTCATTCTTTAGTAGGATGCTCTTTAGCCTCCATGCATTTGAGTTCTGTCCAACTTTCTTTTTGTGATTGAGATCTAGTTTCAGAGCATTATAGTCTGAAAATATGCAGGGAATGATCCCAAGCTTTTGATACTGGTAGAGACTTGATTTGTGATCCAGGATATGATTATTGAGAATGTTCCATGTACACTAGAGAGGAATGTGTATTCTGTTGTTTTGGGATAGAATGTTCTAAATATATCTGTGAAGTCCATCTGGTCCACTGTGCCACTTAACACCTTTATTTCCTTGTTGATCTTTTGCTTATATGATCTGTCCATTTCAGTAAGGGGGGTGTTAAAGTCCCCTACTATTATTGTATTATTATTGATGTGTTTCTTTGATTTTATTGGCTGTTCCCATGTAAGGGTCATAGGTATTTAAAATTGTTAGCTCTTGTTGTACAGAACCTTTGAGTATGATATAGTGTCCTTCCTCATCTCTTATTATAGTCTTTGGTTTAAAATCTAATTCATCTGGTATAAGGATTGCCACCCCAGCTTTGTTTTGTTGTCCATTAGCATGGTAAATTATTATCTACCCCCTCACTTTTAGTCTGGAGGACTCTTTGATCTAAAATGAGTTTCTTGCGGCCAGCATACTGATGAGTCTTTTTTATTTTTATTTTTATAAAATGCATTCTAATACTCTGTGTCTTTTGATTGGGGCATTTAGCCCATTTACATTCAGGGTAACTTTTGAAAGATATGGATTTAGTGCCATTATATTGCCTGTAAGGTAACTGTTACTACATATTGTCTCTGTTTCTTTCTTCTGTTCCTTTTTCTGTTCTCTATCTTCTTCTTCTGGAATCCCAATTATTCTAATATTATTTCATTTTATGGTATCACTTATCTCTCGAATTTTCCCCTTGTGGTCCAGTAGTTGTCTCTCTTTTGCTTAACTTCTTTATTCTCTGTCATTTGGTCTTCTATATAACTAATTTTCTCTTCTACCTCATTTATCCTAGCAGTAAGAGCCTCCATTTTTTATTGCACCTTGTTAATAGCTATTTTTTTTTTCCAACTTGGTTAGAGTTTGTTCTTTTATTTCTCTAGAAAGGGATTCTTTAACATCTTCCATGCTTTTTTCAAGCCCAACTAGCCCCTTGATAATTGTCATTCTGAACTCTAGTTCTGATATATTACTAATGTCTGTATTGATTAGGTCTCTAGCCATTGGTACTGCCTCTTTTTCTTTTCTTTCTTTCTTTCTTTCTTTTTTTTTTTTTTGTGATGAGTTTTTCTACCTTGCTCTTTTATCCAGATAAGAATAGATGAATGAGAGAACAAAATACTAAAGGATTAGTAACGACCCCAGTAAAATATATGTTAACCAAATCAGAAAAGACCCAAAACTGGGGGTAGAAGGATGGGGGAAAAAAGAAAAAGGAAAAAAATATATAGAGAGATTAGACTGGTGAATAGAACAGGGGCACACACTTGATTTTGGGTGTATTTTGTTCTGTTAGAAGAAACTACTTTCTAATATTTTAATGAAAGAAATAAGGGTACAAAAATAAGGGTAAACATGATGAAGGGATGGAATATGACTATAAAAATGAAAATTAAAAATAATAAAAAAGAATTAATAAGATAAAAAATGGTTAAAAGAGAAAAAAAAGTGGAAGGAATGTGATCAGGCTGGAGACTAGAGCAAAGCCATTTTGTTCAAAGCACTAGATTTAGGGTATATTTTGATCTATTAAAAGAAATTTTATCCCAAAATTTTAAAGAAAAAAAAACCTATATGTATATGAAAAAACAAACAAACAAACAAACAAGGTTAAATAAATAAATAAAAGCTTAAATACAATGAAGGGATAAAATATGACTATTTTAACAGTAGCTGAATAATCTGCTTGGGTTCACCCTCGGGAGCTTTTGTTCCCTGAATGCTTTCCAAAGAACTTTGGCGGATGGGAATGAAGATGGCGGCCTCCCTATCTCCGGCCCAGAGTAGCTGAGAGCTCAGTGCCCCACTCTTCAGTTTGCCCGCAGAGAAAAGCAGCCAGTCTGTCCCATCTCCCTGGTCTCCAGCCACACTCTAAGCTCACCTGGCCTGTGACCAAGTGTTTCTATCTCTAGCACAAGGCCCCATTTGGAGTCTCCAAACCCAGCAGGTTCCTGCAGCCCACTCCCACACCACTCCTCCTGGAGGAGAAAGGAGGGGGTCTCCCTGGATCTGCCATTTGTGGAGTCAAAGAGTAGTGGCCTGACTGTGTCTCGGATTATGGTTTAAGGTAAACCCAAACTGAGAGCCCACTGCTTGGCTTAGTCTCTGCAGTTGGCTTCCCTGCTCTGACACCTGGGAGCTCTGCCACCTTCAGACACCCCTGATCTTTTTGTGACCCCTTGGGTCCTGAGACCACACTGTCCCTTCAAGGGCATCACCCTCTGCTTAGCCTCTGGAGCAATATCTCTCAGTGGAGTAGAGTTCTGAAAGTTCTGACTTTGTTTCCCACTGCTTTACTGCTTACCTGGAGCCAGCCCCTCCCCCATGGTCTACCTTCCTATTGCTTTGGATTCACTTCTGTGCACATCCTATCTTTCAGAAAGTTGTCAATTTTCTTTTCCTAGAATTGCTGCTCTTCTTCATTTCTATCTCCTGTTGAGTTTGTAGGTGTTCAGAATGGTTTGATAACTATCTAGCTGAACTCCTGGGACCTGATGATATTTTTGTCTCCTACTTCTGTGGCATCTTGCTCCTCCCCTTTTATCTATTTTATAGAAGACAGAATTTTGTTCCACATAATAGCACCTTTAGGTCTTTGTAGGAAGAAACCTCTGGGCCCCAGGCTTTTGAGACCCACCTCTGGCTCTTTACAGGGTGAAAGTTCATACGGCAACTGTTTGTGTCTACATGGAGCTTGTGCAGCTTGTCTAGAACAAGCTGCTGATACCTGGACCTAGAAGTTCCTGCCCAGGTGTTCCTGCTTCTATTTACAGAGCCTGCATGAGCTCCTACCTCAATCTCTCTTGCCTTGGATAGACCATACTGCCTCTGGGGCAGACCTACAACTGCAGGGCATTTGAGGGCAGTTATGTGCTGATGGACCATGGGTGTGAAATGCAACTGCATGGGTGAGAGAAGGATGAGGAGACCAGGGCTTGGGGGATGGAGGATGGCTTTCCCCGTGCTACCACTTTCTGCTTCAGCATACCAAGGACTCTGAGAATTCTAAAGTCAAACCTGACCTTCTGTGTCTTTATGAGGATATACTTGCCAATGTAAGAAGAAAGAATGTATTAATATTTAGCGTGCTAAGAGAGATTTAAATATTTAGCTATATGATCTGTGGGCCTCCACTTGTACTCTGACTCTGGACCCTGTCAGGGTTTGGCATGGGCCTTGTTAACAGCAAAAGTACCCATGCTAGGAAATTGGGCACCAGAGACATGAACTTTCTATCTAGTTTGAATGAGCCTCCCACCTAGCTAGTAATGTATAATGGATTTAAAGGAAATGGTAATGTAAATTAGAATAGTCATTTCCAGTGATTTTCACAGCGCTGTCCGGGGAAGTTTATTAACTTTGCTGTTGTTATCCTGGTGATTAGTATCCCTCACCTCTTCCCCCACACCTCTCATTCTGGTGAGAACAGGGCTGATCAATATCCCTCACCTCCTTCGCCCACACCTCCTATTCTGGTGAAAACCATAGGTTAGCTACATGACTCACTCTGGGCTCACTCATGTCTCCAATCCTTGCCTTTCTAGGACTTTCTTGACTGGAGGAGCAGGATCATTCTTCCTTACCCATGGATATTGAGTTATAAGCAGTGACTCCAGTTCTGTGGAGTTATGTGCATTCCCAGATGAATGGCCTGAGAAAATAAGGCCAGCAAGAGAAACGAGAAAGGGAGTCATGGGAAGATCTTAGTTGCCATCTAGTGCCAGCCAGCCTAGTACCTGCCTTCTGCACTTCATTCACATATTACCACCTTGTTTAAATTAGTTTCAGACATTCTGTCACTTCAGCTACAATCCTGTATACATGAGTACAAGGACTGGCTGTGAAAGATTAGTCATTGTGCTGGAAGTGGAAACCTCTCAGTGGTTCTCACTCATTGATCATGTCCAATAGTGGTTTGACACCACTGATCAATAGGAGGGAGAGGATTGTATTACTCCCAGGGAATGTTTGGCAATTGTGGGGCATTTCTGGTTGTCACAACTTGGGAGACAGACATGAATGGAAAGAGACCAAAGATGTTACTACATCTTTAAAATACATAGGTCAGCCCCTTATGACAAAGAATTATCTGGCCACAAATATGAGTAGTGCCAAGGCTGAGAAACCCTGTGTTAAAGAAGATAAATTGGGAGAGAGATAGGGGAGCTGTGTTCTAATAGGATTTTCCATCCTGAACCACTGTGCAACCTTGAGTGACTTATTTCACTATTATAGGCAGATCTCCTTGCCTGCATTACTTGAAGAGGGTGAAATACATGATTTTTAGGTCTCCCCCATCCCCAGCAGTTATTGTGTTTTATTATCTTTTACAAAAATGTGGTTTATTTCCCTCCCTGGTACCCCATTTCCATCAATACAGTCTCCTCTATGAATTTTCCTTCCCTATAGTGGTTCTTACTGCCCTCATCCTTTCTTCAAACTTGATGCTATACAAACCCAATCTGCAATCTACAGAGTTGTCTCTAAGGAGTCTACATAAAACAATATTCAAGGGCTTTAAACTCGGAGTGACATTTAAGGATAGAAACAGTCAGATAAAAAGCTACATTTCTGGTATGCTTAAAATGAATTCTCTGCATCTGCATTTCTAAAGTCTAGTGGAAATGGTTGCTTGCCTCATTATGCATGGTGAGGTAAATTCCCACAGCGAGAAGGATTTCACTGAAACCTTTCCTTGTTTCTGTGAGCTACAAAATATTTTCCCCTTCCTTGATGATGAACTTCCCCCTGAAATCTCTTTCATCTGTGACTTAAATATTCTTGGCGACATCCTTTACCTTCCAAGTGAACTAATGGCAAGAACAAGGTCACAGAGCCTTCTGCTGGGAAATGCAAGTAGGGTGCATGTACAAGGTTATATGGTCAACTATATCAGTGGAAAACCTTGAGTAGCAAGAGGGCTGTGAGTACTCAGTTACACCTGGAAAAAAAAAAAAGGACATCATCATTCTAAGATTAAAATAAATTATAAAATAGATATCAAATTGAGAACAGTATGGGAGGGATCATGAAATCCAGGGATGGAAATGAGTGGAGAAGTATTTATCTCTAGAATACCTGCAGTGTGCTTTGTTCTCTGCCAGTAATGGGGGAGGATTAAAAAACTAGAACACAGCTCTTACCCTTGAGCTTCTAATTTACTTGAGAACACAAACCAGATATGGAGCAATTAGGACAAAAATGAAGTAGTGGGTGTGTGGAGGAGTTTATGGATTTGGTGAAGGAGTTGTACATTGTAGAAAGGAACAGGCAGGCTGTGGTTTAGACCTGAAGGAAGAGAATTTTATCAAAATTTTAACCAATATTTCCTGTTATGGAAATGCTGTATTCACCCATTGCAGATTTTTAGTTTGTTCAAGAAATACAGAATGTCTTCTATATCATAGGTAATATTCCTATTACATTATGAACAAAATTCACACTTAATGGAGGAGACTGATAAATGAAATAAGATAAATAATTTGCAGATGGCATTAAGTTCTATTACAACCATAAGTAGGCAAAGGAACAAGCAATTTGTGATAAGATGGCATTTAAGCAAACCCCTAGGTGGTGTGGGAGTTAGTCATGTGGATATCTTGGGGAAGAACATCCAAGATAGAGGAAAAGCCCATGTGGAGACCAAGAGGTGTGGGTTTGACTGGCATATTTGAACAGTAGCAAAGAGACCAGTGAGGCTGGAGTTGATGGATGGAGGAAGACGAAGTAGAGGACACAAGGTCAGAGAGGTACAATGGGAGTCAGATCATGCAGGACATGGAAAATGCTGTCAAGAATTTTTACTTCTTCCATGATTGTGTTTCTTTGTGTTTGGAAGCTGTTGAAGAGAGATATTATAATATGACTTAAAGGATCACTCAAGCTTCTCTGTTAAAAACAGACTGTAGAGGAACAGGGAGGTTGTAGAAAACATTTATGAGGCCATAAGCATTTCAAGGTAAAAGATGGTGGTTTTAGTAGAGTGGATGAAAGAGTGGTCATGTTGCCTTCAAAAATATCATGAGATATCATGAGATATTTTGAAGGCAAAGATAACATATGGGGTACTTGGGTGGCTCAGTGGGTTAAGCCTCTGCCTTCAGTTCAGGTCATGATCCCAGGGTCCTGGGATCAAGCCCCACATGGGGCTCTGTGCTCAGCAGGGAGCCTGCTTCCTCCTCTCTCTCTGCCTGCCTCTCTGCCTACTTGTGATATCTATCTGTCAAATAAATAAATAAAAATCTTTAAAAAAAAAAAGAAAAAATAATTTACTGATAGATTGGGCATTAGATGTAAAAGAAAGAATAATTAAGGGAACTCCAAGATCTTTGGCATGTGTGGATAAATTTTGGAAAGCCAAGGCATGAGGACAGTGCAATAGTTCTTCATATGCATACTATAAATATCCATACTTCTCCAAATATTCAGATACCAGAGATCACATACTAATTGTTTTCTGGCCTGGAGTTTGGAGCCATGCATAAATACTTTATGCGTATTTACCCACAGATATTAACATCTTGTGACCCACCCAGAGGTGGTTGGAACCTTGATATTTTTGGTTTGTTTTATTTCATTTTTATGAGTATGCAGCCTTTTATGACAGCTTAGAAGCTGAGGTCTGTCCCACCCACCATCTTGTCTTAGTTAAACTTTTTATTTTTAGATAAACTTAGATTTACATATGGGTTTAAGGAACAATACAGCGAGATCTTGTATACCCTTCACTCAGTTCTCCAAATGGTAGTCTTGCAAAACAATACAGTATCACAACTAAGATACTAACGTTGATTCAGTCAAGCTACAAACAATTCCAGCAATTCCGAGAAGGGATAGTTTTGTTGCTCTTTTAAAACTACACCTATTTCTCTTCCCCTGCTCGCTCTCCTCTACCTTGACATTCATATTCTCTCTACTGTCTACTGTTTATACAACACTCAGAACACTACAATCACTGTAAGAAAAACCCTGTGACATTAGAATATGCTTAGAGAAGACCTATTTAGAACGGGAAGACCCATAGAAGCATGATATATGAGAAAAGTGACAGAATATTTATCGTAAAGAAAATCAAACTCAGACCACCCAAAATTGAGCTCTTTTGAAATATTGAAGGGCTACCATGGGTTTGGGGTTTAGGGTTGTTCTGTTGGACAACAGAAGGATGCAGCTTCTTTAAAAGAGTTTCTGTTTTCAATTTTAGGAAGGACTTTTCAGTTGAGGAAACTGGTAGTAGTCCTAGAGAGGACTGGCCACCACTCAGAAGGTGGCCAGTCCTCTCTAGGTTCAAATAAATGGAGGGTAAGCAAACACTAGTTAATAATTTAAGATTTTTCTAGGGGTTTAAACTGTGTAATTTCCTTTCAACACTGACATTGTGTAAAGCTTTTTCTTCTTTTTTTCTCAGTAGCTTCATTTAATTTCTTTTTCTTTTTTTTCCATTTAGTGTTTTTCTAATTGAAAAAATATTTTGTGTGATATTATAGACTAAGATGCAGTTATAAGAAATAATACAGAAAGATTCCATGCACATTCCATATACCAACGATAACAGTTTGCAAAATTATAGTATGGGATGATAAGTAAGATGCAGGTCCTGATAAAATTTAGTAACCTTATTCAGGTTTCCCTAGCTTTATTTATGTTCATTTGTGTTCTATGAAATTTTGTCCTGGGTTTAGATTCACATCACAGTCACCATACTGAAGGTTCCAACACCACAAGGCTCTCTTATGTTGCTCTCTTCTAACCACATCTGTTCCCTCTTGTGATCCTAGCACTCCAGTCTCTCCCACCATTTAAAAATTCTGTCATTTCAAGAATGTTTCAAAAATGGAATCACCTGTGTGTATCCTTCTTTTATTCAACATAACTCCCTGAGAATCATTTATATTGTTGCTTGTATCAGTGGTTTGTCTCTTTTATTGCCAAGTTGTATTCCATGGCGTGGATGTGCCACAGTTTGTTTAACCATTCACCTGCTGAGGGCCATCTGGGCTGATTCCAGTTCTTAGCTATTACACACAGAACTGCTGTAAATGTTCACATACAGGGTGTTTTTTTTTTTTTTAAATTGTAAATGTGAATTTTCATTTCCCTGGGAAACTTCTACATGACTACAGCTGCTGGGTCTAGGTAGTTGCATGTACAGATTTTTTAAAGAAACTGCCGAGCTGTTTTCCAGAATGACAGTACCATTTTACATTCCTGGTCTCTCTCTCTCTCCCTCTCTCTCTCTCTCTCTCTGTCTTCTAAATTGTGGTTTATCTTTTGTTCATGGAATTCTAATTGGGCTAAATGAACCACAATGTGCGAAGGATTTTAGAAACCTTGCTGAGACATAAAAAAGTAAAGTATGTTCTGTACTAATTTGGAGAAAAGAAAATCCTGTTTAACTAAACCCCTTATATAATAAGGTCATAAAAGAGGCTACATAATAACCCAGAGAGTGTAGTTCTTTTGGATTTTCAGAAGGCTTTGTTAAAATTCCACATGACCCAGCTCTGCTTAAAACCAAAGCCATGGGGATTAAGGGAGAAATATAAAGAATCAGAGGTCTAATTGACTATGAGTAAAACAGCCCACTTTATGCCTGGATTCTTGTGTACTTAACAGCAGCTTATAGCAAACTCCACCTAGAGTTCCTGGAAGCTCTCCATGAGGTTGTTAGCTTTCCCGGACCTGCCTTGATGTCCTAGAACAACTAGTGTGAACAGAATGAAATGGGCTACAAAGGGAGATGAAGATGTTGAGATAGAAAGTATCACACCTCCGGATTTGGGGGATTAAAGATAGATTTGAATCATTGTTTTCACCCTGGGAACAATGAGCATATATTATTAGTTAGAATATTTAGAGTTACAGCCACGATTTTTGAGTGTCTACTATATGCCAGAAGCTATGCTACATAAATTATTTATGTTATATGCAAAGTTCAAAATAAATAAACTCAAAAGAGTTGTTTTATTTCTAATTTATAAGTGAGGGAGCTTAGGTCACTAGGAGTTAATCACATGCATATATTAGGTAGGCTATTGGATGAAACCAATCCAAGAGATACTATTAATTTCTATGTTGCTGTTATTCTAAGAGACCCTCAATTGCCATTTTTCATCTACTCTTAACGACCATCCTATTGTGGTGACTCATTACTGAGTGCAGAGAGCAGGAGAAGAGTTGGGGAATGGGTGGTAGAGGTACAGTGGCATAGGGTACACAAAGATAATAATCAGTTAAAATAATAATATTCTTACTTTGTTATCCTTTATTGAGGTTCTGCTGTATGTCCTTCCTTGTTATAGTATTAGCATTTCATAAGTGCAACCATCAAATCAGTTAACATTTACTCTTAATTTACATAAGATAATGGTGTTGGCTAGAGAGTGCCAACGGTGCTTAATAAAACTTTTTTTTTTTTTAACCTGGCTTTTTCTGTTATCCCTCCTTTAGAACAGGAAAACAATACAATTTTGTGAGATATCCATGGAAATAACCACTATAGCCTTCACTTAAGATTGACAACACCCAATGGGCTAAATGCCCCTGTCAAAAGACACAGGGTATCAGAATGGATAAAAAAACAAAACCCATCTATATGTTGCCTCCAAGAAACACATTTTAAGCCCGAAGACACCTCCAGATTTAAAGTGAGGGGGTGGAAAAGAATTTACCATGCTAATGGACATCAGAAGAAAGCAGGAGTGGCAATCCTTATATCAGATCAATTAGATTTTAAGCCAAAGACTATAATAAGAAATGAGGAAGGACACTATATCATACTCAAAGGGTCTGTCCAACAAGAAGATTTAACAATTTTAAATATCTATGCCCCCAATGTGGGAGCAGCCAACTATATAAACCAATTAATAACAAAATCAAAGAAACACATCAACAATAATACAATAATAGTAGGGGACTTTAACACTCCCCTCACTGAAATGGACAGGTCATCCAAGCAAAAGATCAGCAAGGAAATAAAGGCCTTAAACGACACACTGGACCAGATGGACATCACAGATATATTCAGAATATTTCATCCCAAAGCAACAGAATACACATTCTTCTCTAGTGCACATGAAACATTCTCCAGAATAGATCACATCCTCGGTCCTAAATCAGGACTCAACAGGTATAAAAAGATTGGGATCATTCCCTGCATATTTTCAGACCACAATGCTCTAAAGCTAGAACTCAACCACAAAAGGAAGTTTGGAAAGAACCCAAATACATGGAGACTAAACAGTATCCTTCTAAAGAATGAATGGGTCAACCGGGAAATTAAAGAAGAATTGAAAAAAATCATGGAAACAAATGATAATGAAAATACAACGGTTCAAAATCTGTGGGACACAACAAAGGCAATCCTGAGAGGAAAATATATAGCGGTACAAGCCTTTCTCAAGAAACAAGAAAGGTCTCAGGTACACAACCTAACCCTACACCTAAAGGAGCTGGAGAAAGAACAAGAAAGAAACCCTAAGCCCAGCAGGAGAAGAGAAATCATAAAGATCAGAGCAGAAATCAATGAAATAGAAACCAAAAAAACAATAGAACAAATCAACGAAACTAGGAGCTGGTTCTTTGAAAGAATTAATAAAATTGATAAACCCCTGGCCCGACTTATCAAAAAGAAAAGAGAAAGGACCCAAATAAATAAAATCATGAATGAAAGAGGAGAGATCACAACTAACACCAAAGAAATACAAAGTAGTATAAGAACATACTATGAGCAACTCTACGCCAACAAATTTGACTATCTGGAAGAAATGGATGCATTCCTAGAAACATATAAACTACCACAAATGAACCAGGAAGAAATAGAAAGCCTGAACAGACCCATAACCAGTAAGGAGATTGAAACAGTCATTAAAAATCTCCAAACAAACAAAAGCCCAGGGCCAGACGGCTTCCCGGGGGGAATTCTACCAAACATTAAAAGAAGAACTAATTCCTATTCTCCTGAAACTGTTCCAAAAAATAGAAATGGAAGGAAAACTTCCAAACTCATTTTATGAGGCCAGCATCACCTTGATCCCAAAACCAGACAAGGATCCCACCAAAAAAGAGAGCTATAGACCGATATCCTTGATGAACACAGATGCGAAAATACTCAACAAAATACTAGCCAATAGGATTCAACAGTACATTAAAAAGATTATTCACCACGACCAAGTGGGATTCATTCCAGGGCTGCAAGGTTGGTTCAACATCCGCAAATCAGTCAATGTGATACAACACATCAATAAAAGAAAGAACAAGAACCATATGATACTCTCAATAGATGCTGAAAAAGCATTTGACAAAGTACAGCATCCCTTCCTGATCAAAACTCTTCAAAGTGTAGGGATAGAGGGCACATACCTCAATATCATCAAAGCCATCTATGAAAAACCCACCGCAAATATCATTCTCATTGGAGAAAAACTGAAAGCTTTTCCGCTAAGGTCAGGAACACGGCAGGGATGTCCATTATCACCACTGCTATTCAACATAGTACTAGAGGTCCTAGCCTCAGCAATCAGACAACAAAAGGAAATTAAAGGCATCCAAATCGGCAAAGAAGAAGTCAAATTATTACTCTTCGCAGATGATATGATACTATATGTGGAAAACCCAAAAGACTCCAGTCCAAAACTGCTAGAACTTATACAGGAATTCAGTAAAGTGTCAGGATATAAAATCAATGCACAGAAATCAGTTGCATTTCTATACACCAACAGCAAGACAGAAGAAAGAGATATTAAGGAGTCAATCCCTTTTACAATTGCATCCAAAACCATAAGATACCTAGGAATAAACCTAACCAAAGAGACACAGAATCTATACTCAGAAAACTATAAAGTACTCATGAAAGAAATTGAGGAAGACACAAAGAAATGGAAAAATATTCCATGCTCCTGGATTGGAAGAATAAATATTGTGAAAATGTCTATGCTACCTAAAGCAATCTACACATTTAATGCAATTCCTATCAAAGTACCATCCATCTTTTTCAAAGAAATGGAACAAATAATGCTAAAATTTATATTGAACCAGAAAAGACCTCGAATAGCCAAAGGGATATTGAAAAAGAAAGCCAACGTTGGTGGCATCACAATTCCGGACTTCAAGCTCTATTACAAAGCTGTCATCATCAAGACAGCATGGTACTGGCACAAAAACAGACACATAGATCAATGGAACAGAATAGAGAGCCCAGAAATAGACCCTCAAATCTATGATCAACTAATCTTCGACAAAGCAGGAAAGAATGTCCAATGGAAAAAAGACAGCCTCTTCAATAAATGGTGATGGGAAAATTGGACAGCCACATGCAGAAAAATGAAATTGGACCATTTCCTTACACCACACACAAAAATAGACTCAAAATGGATGAAGGATCTCAATGTATGAAAGGAATCCATCAAAATCCTTGAGGAGAACATGGGCAGCAACCTCTTCGACCTCTGCCACAGCAACATCTTCCTAGGAACAACGCAAAAGGCAAGGGAAGCAAGGGAAAAAATGAACTATTGGGATTTCATCAAGATCAAAAGCTTTTGCACAGCAAAGGAAACAGTTAACAAAATCAAAAGACAACTGGCAGAATGGGAGAAGATATTTGCAAATGACATATCAGATAAAGGACTAGTGTCCAGAATCTATAAAGAACTTAGCAAACTCAACACCCAAAGAACAAATAATCCAATCAAGAAATGGGCAGAGGACACGAACAGACATTTCTGCAAAGAAGACATCCAGATGGCCAACAGACAC
Source organism: Mustela lutreola (assembly GCF_030435805.1). Lineage (NCBI taxonomy): Eukaryota > Metazoa > Chordata > Mammalia > Carnivora > Mustelidae > Mustela > Mustela lutreola. Next base: position 35,768,610 of record NC_081291.1, read on the forward strand.
ATGAAAAAGTGCTCCATATCACTCGGCATCAGGGAAATACAAATCAAAACCACAATGAGATATCACCTCACACCAGTCAGAATGGCTAAAATCAACAAGTCAGGAAATGACAGATGCTGGCGAGGGTGCGGAGAAAGGGGAACCCTCCTACACTGTTGGTGGGAATGCAAGGTGGTGCAACCTCTCTGGAAAACAGCATGGAGGTTCCTCAAAATGTTGAAAATAGAACTGCCCTATGACCCAGCAATTGCACTATTGGGTATTTACCCTAAAGATACAAATGTAGTGATCCAAAGGGGCACATGCACCCGAATGTTTATAGCAGCAATGTCCACAATAGCCAAACTATGGAAAGAACCTAGACGTCCATCAACAGATGAATGGATCAAGAAGATGTGGTATATATACACAATGGAATACTATGCAGCCATCAAAAGAAATGAAATCTTGCCATTTGCAACAACATGGATGGAACTAGAGCGTATCATGCTTAGCGAAATAAGTCAAGCAGAGAAAGACAACTATCATATGATCTCCCTGATATGAGGAAGCGGTGATGCAACATGGAGGCTTAAGTGGGTAGGAGAAGAATCAATGAAACAAGATGGGATTGGGAGGGAGACAAACCATAAGTGACTCTTAATCTCACAAAACAAACTGAGGATTTCTGGGGGGAGGGGGTTTGGGAGAAGGGTGTGGGATTATGGACATTGGGGAGGGTATGTGATTTGGTGAGTGCTGTGATGTGTGTAAACCTGGTGATTCACAGACCTGTACCCCTGGGGATAAAAATATATGTTTATAAAAAATAAAAAATTAAAAAAAAAAAAGATTGACAACACCCTTCTATAGAACAGCAAAAGCTCTTGATAATTATATGTCAAATGAAAAAATAAACCTCAGAGTCACATGGCAGGGGCAATAAGGAAGAGACTTAAAATGGGAAAAAATGAAGATGAAATTCTTGAGTTGAATTTATCGGACACACATGAAATATGGGACTGTACATGGTACTCCACTGTTTTATTACCACTTCTTGGGGAAGGCATGTGTAATTTATTTGACGCTTCCTTCCTGTGACTTAATGCTGTCATCCCACAACCACGGTAATGGAGGTTTACAGCACTCTGTGCGGACATATATTCTTTCTCCACTGTTTGCAATCCCTTACTACTCTGCTGCTTTCCCAGGGGAGAGGGTTAATCCCCCAAAAGGCACTCCATGGGGGAGCATTACAAGTGACATCGTTCCAGATAAACGATGTCGGTAATGCAGCCAACCCAATGTGTAGTGTACAGTGAATCTGTGCACACCATTTAGGTGCTGACCTCCAGGAAAGTATGGCATGCCTGGGACTGGAACTGCATAGGCCCAAACTTTGCAAAATGAACTGTATTTGTTTTCATCAAAGTACCCTTCTTCTACTCTATTCTAATGAGAATATATATAATATATATATATAATATATATATATTATATATATATATATATATATATATATATATATATATATATATATAATATAATAATCTGCTTACTTACCAGGCAGGTTTAATAGCCTTTCCTAGTAGCCTGCCCCCTAGGGAGCTGTGTTGACCCCACAGAGAAAATGTTGAGCATGTAGTCTATAACTCGAGCCAAATCTTTACATGTCAGAGCAAGTGCCAGGGAAAAGACACTAGTTCATTTCCCTGCTTTTTTCCAATCTTTTACTCTGGTCTTAAAATGGCTTGGTTATAACTAATAAATGTTATTGGGTGAATAAATGTTCATCCAATATACCATTTTTGACATAAATAATATAATGTCCAAACAATGCAGGAAGTGCCTTAAATAAAACATGTGAATGCTGGGTCTTTCTTGTAATAATTTGAAAAATATCAATAATGTTGTCAGTTTAAAAACAGAACATGCTATCTGGCCTTTTCATCTTCCTGGCTACATTAGAAAAGGAAAAATATGCCCCTTCATCATATTAAAAAAGTATACTTCCCAAGACCGTTGTCTTAAGAGTTGTTTTAGGAGCACTATATTTGATTTACTTAATGCATTCTTGCACTATATTTAATTTTAGAAATGAGCATATGAATATCTGTGTCATGATTCTAAAACCTTAAGGAAGGTGATGTGGTTTAGCTGGTAAGAATGTTGGCTTTAGAATCAGATTATTTGAATTTGAATCTCAGCTAACAGACTTTGGACCATACACTTACCTCCTGTGAATCTCTGTTTTCCCATCTGTAAAGTAGAGATAATCACACACACTTCAGAATGTCGCTGTGTGGATGACATGAGATAAATACAGGGGTATCGATTTATTAACCAACTTCAATTTCATGGAGGTAGAAGCCAGAAAGTGCTTTATTCTTTTTTCCCCCAACTACAGTTTTCAATTCCTTGCTGTTTAGAGCCTATAGAGTTGGACCTTACTGCGTTAGGTAACACTCGGTGATAAGAATGATTTCATTTGGATAATTGTCTGAGTTTGCGTTTCCCCCACAAAGTGACCTTTAGGTAGTACAAGTGAAAAAAATGGGGGAAAGAGAGGAAAAAAAAAAAAAAAGAAAAAAAAAAGCTATGTCATAAACAGGTGGCTCCAATGAGTACCTGGGGCTCACAGTCTCTGAAATACCTCCTGGAACATACTGAGAACATTCTCTTTAGAAGAAGAGGGGTGAGTATAGTGGATGCTGTTGCCTCCCCACCAGGATCCCCTTACTGGTGTAGTGAACATACCCTCTAGTTACTTTGAGGGTAGTTACTCCATTGCTGCTTCTCCTGAGAACTGTCCCTGGTTAAGCTCACCTTCTCATTCCATTTGCCAATAGCTGTTGACTAATGGATGTAAGAGAAGGTCAGCCCTCTGCCTCAGGAGAGAGCAATTCTGCTGAGTGTTTATGTGACAGAGACCACCTCCACTCATGGGTTACATCAAGGCTAGACTCACCTGACTTGACTAGCTTGACTCTTTTCCCATCCCTTTTCTCTTTCATTTCCTCCTTTATTTCTCCTGAGACCTCTCCATCCCTGTATCTGAATCTTTGTCTCAATATCTGCTTCTAGGGAACTTGGTTTAAGACAGCAATGTGCAGCGCAATTAATCAAAATGCTTGGTACCCATTGTTTGAAGATTTGGTGACACTGATGAGCTACTATTTTCTTGACCCACAGACAGCGTATTTCTGATGGGTTCCCCTGCTCCGCTCACGGAGCGATCTTGGGCGTGGTCCTCTCAGAATGGATTGAGTCAGGTCATCAAGTTACTTGGTGCATGGGAACCTTCCCATACTGTGATTAGGCTGTTCCCACTGCTTCTCTCTCCTTCCCCTATTGTGTGGTTGGGTCCAGCCAGCTTTCTCTCCCAACTTCAGAAAACTTCAAGCAGATATTGAGTATCAGCTGCTAGTTACATATATGCCCCCCAACTTAGGGGGCATATGTAAAACTCCTTTAAAAATCTTGTCTCTGAGCCCTACTGGAAGGTAGAGGCAGGAATAAGTGGGGAACCCTAAGATTTTCTGTAGACTTGAAAGGAGTCTGCCAGGAAATAGTCTTATTTCCTGAATAGAAAACTATTTCTTAGTTTTCTCACCTTATAATTCGCTTTCAATCTCTCCTTGGAAATCCTCTCACGTGGCTTATGGAATGGTTACCAGACCAACAATCATCCTATTTTAATCAGCCTCTCTTAACTCTTATCTCTTGCTTAGATAGGCTGGATGGGTGATGGGGTGAGTGTCAGAGGACCAGTTCAGTCACCTTTTTTTTTTTTTTTTGAATAAGGGGTTACTTACTGCCTCTTGGACTTTGACCCTTAGTTGATTCCTGGAAGCCCCAGAAAACATTCTATGTAATATTCTTTTATATATTTACATTAATACTCAAACATTCACTAAATAGTAGCTCTTATTTCAATTATAAAATCAGTTTTTAACATTTTTGAAAAGCATAATATCATAGTGTTTACTTTAATAATGTGACTTGGCATGTTTGATAAAAAAGACCATGAATCTAAGAATCAGGAGACCTGGGTCATTGCACAACCTCAGCCATATGACCTTTTCCAAACCTTTTCACCTTCCAAGATTTTGAATTCACAACCACCAAATCAACCAAAGAGGAGAAAAAAAAGGTGTTTTCCATGGTTGTCATAAGTCTTAAATGAAGAGAAACATGCAAAGACATATTTGAGACTGTGAAATAATGAAATAGCAGACAATAATTAATAAAATAATCCTCTTTTAAGGAAACCCACCAAAAAGGCAGCTTTCCCTTCCCTTTACATATGCCACTCTGACAAGCTGCTGTGGCTGAGACCTGACTCATTTTCAGCAAACAGATGCCATGCTAAATGATGACAAAGTGATAAACATATGTAAATATTTCATATGGAATTGAAGTCAATATGGACAAATGTAAAAGATGTAGCTCCAAGACTAGGAAATGTGAGCTATGCATAGTCATAGCAGAAAAAGACACAGTTGTCAGAGTGGACCATAACTAAAAACAAGGCTTATCTTGTTATTTAAAAGCTTACCAGGAACTATTAATAGTCAAAGAGCATGAATAATTTTGTCATTTATCTCAGACTCCATGATACAGCTTATTTGGGCCAGTGTATAATATAGAGGAAAACAGGCTGGTTTCTAATTCCTCAACTTGGTGACGTTGGACTTACCATCTACCTCTTCAGGTTCTTTGTTGAGATATATATATATATATATATATATATATATATATAACACATGGTTACAAATGATGTGAAATTCTGTATGTGAAAGGTGTTTTGACAGCATAGTTATGCTGTAGATGTGTAAGCTAATAGTAAAGCAGTGATAAAAAAGATGGAAAAGCCTAGAAGAAAGTGAGAAAACAACATGAAAAAGAAAGTCTGAAGGTATCTTAATTTATGACATCACAACGCACATGCAGAAGAACAAACATCTTTAAATTTCAGAGAGAGACAGAGATGAAGGCAGGGAGGGAGAGAGGGAGAGAAAGTTTGAATGGGCTCAATGGGATAAAAACAAAGATAAGAGTCCCAGTGTTGGACTAGACGATTGTGGGGGATTGTGCATGCCTCAGTTTGGAGAGCATGTTGGGTGTGGTATGGACACTTAACTTGCCCTATGCAGAGATGTCCATTTCACGTGTTATCCTTCTAAATAGTCCATGACCAATACATGACATCAGCTACTTAAACAAAAACCAGCCAATGAGTCAAACCAGTTCTGAAAAATGGAGAAACTCTCTTATTGTGGAAAATTTCAAACATAGACAAAGTAAACAGAATGGAATATTGAAACTTTTATATATCCATCACCCAGCTTCAATATTATCACCATTCTGAAAAGACTATCCTTTAAGAAATAAATTCCTTTTAATTTTAATAATTTTATTTTCATGGAACACTGGGTGTTATATGTCAACAGTGAATCTTGGAACATTACATCAAAAACTAATGACATATTGTATGTGATTAGAATGATATAATAAAAATAATAATAATCAAGAAAGAGAAGAATTTTACTTGGAAATGATTTCTAATAAGATAAGTACAGATAGAGCAATATAATAGAGTATAAATAGAATATTTTCGTGTAAGAATAATATAAAGAATACCCAGAGACCCTGTATCCAGATACCCTATTGTTGATATTTTCTTTTCCTTTACCACTGGTACATGTGCTCTCTCTCACTCTCTTTCTTTTCTTTTTTTTTTTTTTTTTAAGATTTTATTTATTTATTTATTTGAGAGAGAGAGAGAGAACTCACAATCACTCAAGTCTGGCAGGGGCAGAGGAGGAGAGAGAGGGATGGGCAGACTGAGCATGGAGCCTGTTATGGGGGCATGGGGCTCTATCTCAGACCCTGACATCATGACCTGATCCCAGATCAAGAGTTGGACGGTTAACCAACTGAGCCACCCAGGCACCCTCCCTTTTTCCCTTTTCTTTAACATTTTCTTTTTCTTTTTCTCAGTCATTTGAGCACAATTTATACCTGTCATGGACATTTACCTAAAAATATTTCACCATGTATTCCCTAATAGTAGAAATATCCCCTTACATAACCTTACATAACATCTTACAATTTCATAAATTTATATTGATGCAATTTTATTATATCCCAAGCATATCAGTTAACCCAAAGATATCTTATACAGCATTTTTCCTTTTCTGTGCAAGATCCAGTCTAGAGTCAAGTACTGCATTTTGTTCTCATGTTTCTTTGCTGTCTTTACTTTTATTTTTCAAAAAATATTGGTGGGGGACCACCCTGCCCTAGGTGTGCTGGGTAGATAGTGCAGGGTGGGTGTTTTTATGATAATTACCTGTGACCAATAAAGAATAACCAGCCCCTAAAAAGGAAGCCTTTGAAGGTGTTACCAGTAGAGATGCTAAAAGGATATAAGTTCCCTGGTTAGCTCTCTATAAAAGACCAACCCTAAAGGCCTCATTGACAACCATTCTCAACCCAGTGGCAACCCTGTTAGGTCCTTTCTCAATCTTGAGAGTTTTCCTGTATCTTTACTTTATAAACTTCTATTGCTTTACTATATATATATATATATATATATATATATATATATATATATATACACACACACACACACACACACTTCTATTTCTTTACTAAATATATATATATATTATATATAATATATATATTTTAGAGAGACAGGGAGAGAGAGAGCAAGCACAAGTCGGGGGCGGGAGGCAGAAGGAGAAGCAGACTACCCACTGAACAAGAAGCCTGATGTGGAGCTCTATCCTAGGACCCTGAGATCATGATCTGAACTGAAGTCAGCCGCTCAACAGACTGAGTCACCAGGTACCCTCTTTGTCTCCTTTGATATGGAACATTTCTACAGCCTTTCTTTGTTTCTTTGCAATGTTTATAACATAAAAAAACTATAGTCCTGTGGTTTTCAGTATACAGGTCTTTCACCTCCTGGGTTCAAGTTACTACTACATATTTTATTCTTTTTGATATAATTGTAAATGGGATTTTTTTCTTTATTTCTCTTTTTTATAGTTAATTATTATAGTATGTAGAAACGCAACAGATTTTTATGTGTTGATTTTTTATGCTGCAACTTTTCTAAATTCATTTATTAGTTTTAACATTTTTTGATGAAATCTTTAGGGTTTTCTGTAGATAATATCATGTCATTTGCAAATACTGACAGTTTTACTTCCTCCTTTCCAAATATAGTTTTTATTTCTTTTCTTACCTAATTGCTATAGCTAGGACTTCTGATACAATATTGAATATAAGCAGTGAGAGTGGATGGACATCCTTGTCTTGTTCTTGGTCTTAGAGGAAAGGCTTTCAGAATCTCACCACTGTTAGGTGTGGGTTTGCCATGGTTAGCCTTTACTATGCTGAAATACATTCCCTCTATACCCACTTTGTTGAGTTTTTAGCATAAACAAATGATCAAATCCTTTTTCTGCATTTATTGAGATGATCCTGTGATTTTTATTCTTCATTTTGTTAATGTCACATGTCACATTGACTGATTTGCAAGTGTTCAATCATCCTCAAATCTCTGGAATGAATCCTGCTTGAATAAGACCTTAATGAAAGCAACTGAAGAAGACATAAATAAATAAATAAATAAATAAATAAAAAGAATCAGTATTATTAAAATGTCCATAATACTCAAAGCAACTTACAGGTTCACTGCATTACTATACAAATTCCAATAACATTTTTCAAAGAAATAGAACAAGTAATCCTAAAATTTGCATGGAATCACACACACACACACACACACACACACACCCCACATAAAATCCAAATAATTAAAGTAACATTGGGACACATAAAATCCAAATAGTTAAAGTAACATTGTGAAAAGAAGAAAAGAAGAACAAAGAAAGATGTATCAGGTTTCCTGATTCAAACCATACTACAAAGCAATGATAATTAAAATAGAATGGTACTGGCATAAAACAGACACATAAATTAATGGAACAAAATAGAAAGTCCAGAAAAAAACCATGCATATATGGTCAATTAATTTATGACAGCGGAGTTAAGAATATACAATGGAGAAAGGACTGTCTCTTCAATAAATGGTGCCGGGGGAACTGAACAGCCATGTGAAAAAGAATGAAACTCAACCACTATCTTATACCATACATAAAAGTTAACTCAACATAAGTTATAGATTTGAATGTAAGATCTGAAACTTTAAAACTCTTAGAAGAAAACATGGGCATTAAACCTCTTGGTATAGGTCTTAGCAATGACTTTTGGAATTTGACCCAAAAGCAAAAGCAAGAGCAAAAGTAACAGGTGGGATTACATCTTATTAAAAATCTTTAACACAATAGAGGAAACCATCTCAAAATAGCAAAACAGCTTACTGAATGAGAGAAAGTATTTGCAAGTCATATATCTGATAAGACATTAATATGCAAAACATATAAAGAACTATACAGCTCAATACAAAAACCAAAACCAAAACCAAAAACCAATTTGTCGCAAATGCATAGCAGATCTGAATAGACATTTTCCCAAAGAAGACATACAGATGGCCAACAGGTACATGAAAAGACACTTAATATCATAATCATGAGGGAAGTGCAAATCAAAATCACAATGAGATAACAGCTCACATCTGTTACTATCTGAATGTCTGATACCTGAATATCTATTATATAAAAAAAAAAAATAACAAGTATTCACAAGTATGTGGAGAAAAGAGAACCTTGTGAGCTGTCAGTGGGAATGTAAATTGGTATAGCCACTATGGAAAACAGTACAGAAGTACCCCCCCAAATTAAAAACAGAACTAATATGGGATCCAGCAATTCCACTCTGATTATTTATTTGAAGAAAACGAAAACATTAACTCAAAGAAAATATATACACCTCTAAATTTACTGCATCATTATTTATAATAGCTAAAATATGGAAAAAACCAAGTGTCCATCAATGGACAAATGAGTAAATTATGATACACACACACACAATATTATTTAGCCTCCCAAAAGAATGAAATCTTGTCATTTGCTACAACATGGATGGGCCTTGAGGGCACTAGGGCAAGTGAAACAAGTCAGTCAGAGAAATACAAATACTGTATGGTCTCTCTTATTTGTGGAATTTTGAAAGAAAAAAGAAAAAAAGAAGCTTATGGATGCAGAGAACAGATTGGTGGTTGTCAGAGCTGGGAGGTAAGGGATGAGTGAAGGGGGGATCAAAAGATAAAAAGAAATAAAACAAACAGAGAAGCAAACAACCCCCTGCCCCAAACCGCACTCCTCGTCCACACCACGTGTTTTAATAGAATGTTCCTCATTTGGACTTTGTCTAATGTTTCCTTATTATTAGATTCAGGCTACAGAGGAGAGCCAGATACAACAGAGCCCTGCATGGGTGATGGCATGTCTCAGGTGTCACAGTGGGAGGGAGGACACGCATCTGCTTGAGTTTCGAAGTATTAATTTTGATCACTTTGTCAAGGTGCTGTCTGATTTTCTCCACTGTGCAACCAGTATGTTTATCCTTGCAACATATGAACAATCTGTGGGAGATTCTTAAAGAGCATGTATAGATCCTGCTCCTCATCAAGTTATCCCTCTACATTTGAGTACCCATTTGTAAATCCAATTCGTAAATGACTACAAAAATGCTCATTTTTCTGACCCAGGGCTTCTTCCACATTCATTAGCAGCATGTAGCATTATGCACATTATTATTAAGCAGGAACCTTCTCTTTTCATTCATTCATTCATTCATTCATTCGTTCATATTACCAATATGGAATAGTAAATTCCTTCTTTTTTCCAAAATGGTTTTTATTTATTTTTTTATTTTTTAAAAGATTTTATTTATTTATTTATTTGACAGAGAGATCACAAGTAGGCAGAGAGGCCGAGAGGAGGAAGCAGGCTCCCCGCTGAGCAGAGAGCCTGATGTGGGGCTTGATCCCAGGACCCTGAAATCATGACCTGACCCGAAGGCAGAAGCTTTAACCCACTGAGCCAGCCGGGCACTCCTATTTTTTTAATTTTTTATTTTTAAAAGATTTTATTTATTTATTTGAGAGAGAGAGAGAGCATGAGAGGGGAGAAGGTCAGAGGGAGAAGCAGACTCCCCATGGAACCGGGAGTCCGATGCAGGACTCGATCCACAGGCTACGGGATCATGACCTGAGCCAAAGGCAGTTGCTTAACCAACTGAACCACCCAGGTGCCCCCAAAATGATTTTAAATTCATTACTGTGTTTAATTATTTTGGTGCTGAAATTGTCTGATATTTGGCTAGTAGGGATATCTTTAATCTGGCTTCTGTGTTCTTAGACATGCTGCCATTAATTCTTTGAGCTCTTACTGGGTCACACAATAAGATGTGCCAGGCTCATTTTGTACCTATTCATCCAAGCCCTGGTATCAGTTATTGCTTTAAGTATTCCTGGCTCCTTCTAGTGGGGAATCATGTGGGGAGTCATTTAGGAGTCTAGCTCTAAGCACTGGGTGTGCTCATTGCTGCTGGGGTGTGGTATTTGGCCCTCTCAATGCGCAGAGCTAGGAATTATTTGCATGTATGTACACATTTCTATGCCACTGCTTACATACATATATGCTTAAACATGTTCTCATAGACATGCATGTACACATTCATGTACATCTCTGAAATCATGAATTCACATCAATACCCCCAATTTGCAAACTTCAATGTTCTTCCTTGTCTTTCCCCATTTCATGTCTTTTTTTTTTTTTTTCCAAAGATTTTATTTATTTATTTAAGGGAGAGATAGAGAAAACTAACAGAAGGAAGGGCAGAGGTAGTGGTAGAGAGAGAGAGACTCACGAAGGGCTCTTCACTGAGCACAGAGCCTGACAGGAGCTTGATTTCATGACTCTGAGATCAATTTGAGCCGAAACCATGAGTCAGAAGCTCAAGTGATTGAGCCACCCAGGTGCTCCCCATGCCTTTATGTACCTTCTTCCTCACTGGAACACCTGGCTCCCAAATTTATTCTTTTGCTCAATCTTGTAAGACGTCTAAAATCGTTTCATAATGGCTTTGCCCATACCATTACAAAGAACAGCCCTCATAAAAAATGGCTTCGGAACACCTGGGTGACTCAGTGGTTTAATAAGCCTCTGCCTTGGGCTCAGGTCATGATCTCACGGTCCTGGGGTTGAGTCCCACATCGGGCTCTCTGCTCAGCAGGGAGCCTGCTTTCCACCTCTCTCTCTGCCTGCCTCTTTGCCTACTTGTGATGTCTCTCTACGTCAAATAAATAAATAAAAATCTTAAAAAATAAAAAATAAAAAAAATTTAAAATCACTTAGGATTTGTTTGCGATTCCTGCCCTCACCCCAGCCCACCCTACCCCATTCAGCTGTACGCTAGAAGCATATAGTCAGTTACTTGAATTAGTTCATCTTGCTTCCTTCTTCCCTTCTCTTCCTCTCTTCCTTTCTCTCTTTCTATACCATGTAAGAGTGCTTATGGCATTCATTTGAAATAGAATTGAATTTATGTGGTGCTGGACGCTGTTTTTGGTGCTGTGGATGGACAGCCAACAAAACAAAGGAAGTACCCATACATGTGGAATGTATATTTCATGAGGATTTAGGGGGACTGGGAGGCAAACAGAAATACCATGTCTGGCCATGACACCTAGTATCCACTAATGTATCCACTCAGTAAGGATGAATAAAGCCTGTCAATTTCCTTTCTTCCTTTGGGAAACCTTCAAAATGACTTCAAAATACTGACCCCAAAGGGAAAAAAAAAGTGGAGGAATAAATTCCACAACCAGATGCTAAGCATCAGGTCAAAGAGGGAACATATCAAGGGACTTTATCCTACTACTTCATCTGCATACATCTGAGCACAAGCCAAAAATTAAGGGTATAAAATTTAAAAAAAAATCAAGGGAAAAATTCTTGAGTTTTTAATCATATTCCCATGTTGATAAAATATTTATGAGCTCTCCTTCAATTAATTAGGATAAACTATGTAACACTGCAGGAAACAAATTGAAAATTTAATAAAGTAAGTTCACTTCCAATTTCTTTTGAAGAAAGAAGCTAATTATATTTAGTTCTGTAATTATAACTTTAATTAAAATATAATGCAAAATATTCCATAAAATGAAAACAGTACTGAGTAATAAAATAGGGCCTTTAAGACAATTTGCTTTTCAGATGAAAATTTATAATTTAAAATGAAGCCTTCAGTGTACTATTTTCCAAAAATTTCATCCTTTCAGTATAAATGTAATTTAACAACCTTCCTATAAAGACTAATCAATGTTTATTTACTCTCTTAAATCTATTTCCTTCTGTTTGTTGTGTGCCTAAAATCTTCTTTTCCTTGGTTTTGGCCATTTTCTTTTTTAAGGAGACACTGCTATTTCCTCCTTCTTTATCATAATTGGCAGCACATCCCTTCTGAGTTCGGACATGGCTAGAAACTTTCAGTGACTTGAAACTTAGAAGTACAGATGCTCTAAGAATTACACTCACATATCAGTCCCCTTCACCTGGCTGGCACGGAGATGATTTGATTGCTTCAGGCAGACATACAGGTAGAAGGAAATTTACACCCTCTGAAATGAAATTAGGAAAGTGATGAAATAACTTTCTGGTGATGTTCTTAATAATTATTTGCTCTCAAACACCTCTCAGAGGAATACAGCCAACTAATAGGGTGCCCAGACATCAGACTTAAATTACAAAGTCTCCTGGAATTCGGGGCCATTTGCCATGATGTTTCATATGTATTTCTAAAGGCCTGTTAGACTGCTCTTTAATTTGAAAGCTACTCTGCTTTTACTCAAATCACAGAGGTTTATGGAAGGGAAATGCTAGGCTTGAAAAACTCATACCTTTTCAATTCAACATCTCTTGATACTTTTCAGTATTCAATGAAGGAGTCACTTGGTTTCATTCAAATCTATTTAAAATGACTAAGAAATATTTATTAAGTCCATACTGTATAAAAATAGCATACTTTCTGTGCAAAAATATTCCCCGAGGAGTTGTTAAAAGTCAGATTGCTACACCACGCTGTACCCTGCCCTTGTATTCAGTTCCAGTATGATCGGCGTTGAGCCCAGTGACTTGTACTCAGTTGGTCTGAGAAACATACTGGGTGTTTACAGGCTTCTAGAGTTGAGTAATACCACTCAAAGAACTTAGAACCTTAGTGGCTGACGTTGAGTGAATGAGGGAGCACCAGCAATCAGTAGTTCTCTCTGCTTTCCTTTGGGACACAGCTTGCTTTACCTTGTAGGAAGGGGGCGGATAGAGGGCTTATTAAAGTAAGGAGGGACTGAGTAGGGAAAGGGGATCATCAGCAATTTGCATGTGGAGAATAAAATACCTTTGCCTATGATCGGGGTCACAGGAACTTGCAGGTGATTCCCTTTACTACCAGATAATCAAGCAAAGATATTGACGGGGGCTGCTGGCCGGCAAGGCAATGATACCTTCAGTGTTGTTCTCTTTTGCTGTTCTGTGTTAGGGGCCACAACCTTGAGTACCTTTCCAAGGACACTCAGGAACATTCCAGAACACTCTCTTAATCTTTCCAGAAAGGTCTGGTGGCTTTGGGCAGGGACATTATGTGTTTTGTCTTGGTCTCTTTCACTGTGCCTCATGTAGGGTCTGCACATACTGTGTGCTCTAATTTTTAGTGCCCGTTTAATTGTAATCAGTAAAATGATTTGAAACACGATTTGGAAAAGTTTGGCTCATTCTAAGTCAAACCACAGCAGGGAGGTGTTTTGAAGAGCTCATCAGCTCTCCTACTCTTAGTCCCGCTTACATCCCTCATATAATCAGTGTGAACAGGCTGATGGGCATCTTTTTGTAGCTTTTGCTACGAAAAAGGGTTTTGATATTTGTAAACCAAAGGGTATACTAAACACAGCCCTCTGCAGCTTCCCTTCAGGTGCTATAAAAGCATGCACTTGCCTGCAGAGCCTGTCTGCTGTCAGCACAGAAGCCTAGTGAGGGCGTTCTATTGGAGGCAGGCTCCGTACCCTTACAGGCCCGGAACACAGTGGTTGGAAAAGGGGAAGTCTGAGAGGGTGCCTTTTACCCCACAGGGGATATTTGACAAGGCCTGGAGGTGTTTTTGTTGTTAGACCTGTAGGGACTCCCTCTGGCGTCTAGTGGGTGGACGCCTGGAATTGCTATGAAACATTCTCCAGTGCACAGGACAACCCCCTCCCCCCACAGGCATGGAATTATCCCACCCAACATGTCAGTGGTGTCAGGATTAAAAAACTCTAGAATGGAGGAACTTTGAGGACCCCGAACCCAAAAGGAAAAAGGAGGGGTTTGTGCTCACGTTTGTGGGAAATCCTGCTGGGAAAGAATAGAGAGCCATACATCCTTCCTACATAGTGCGTTTCCCATTTATAATGGGCTTTCCTGTTTATAATGTGCTCTCTTATTATTATGGATTATATGTTTGTGTCCCCTTCCCTCCCCAGTTCATCTCTTGAATTCTTAACATCTAGTGTGATCGTATTAGCAGCCGAGGACACTGGGAAATGATTAGATCTTGAGGGCAGAGCCCTCAGGGAAGGGATTGATGGCTTCATGAAAGATCATGACCTGAGTCAAAGGCAGACGCTTAACCGGCTGAGCTACCCAGGCGCCCCTGGCTTGCAGCCCTGAACCTGCTGGTGCGGGTGCACCCTACAAGCTGCTATGATCCTGAGGAGCTCCAGGAAGCCCCACTGAGCCGCCCAGGCTGCCATACTAGGGGAAAGAGCCCCAGAGTCCTGCAAGGTTGAAGTAAGGGACGCATGGAAATTTACTTGCAAGCTGCTGAGAATACCACATCTGTCACATTGCCTTTTCATGGTAATCAACTGTTTTTCCGTTCTGTTCCCCACATCTTCTACAAATGATTTTTCCTGTCAAATCCAACTGGAAGGTGTTCTGTGAAAGGGATTTGGGGAATTGTTCTGGCTTCTCCTGTGAAATGCAGAGGACCTGATCTTGGGGAGAATGGATGGCAATGACATCAAAGTGACAACAGACAATTTGATGGACCTTTTTAGTGCTCTTATCTCTGTGGTTCTTTGACGTAGGTGTTATCCTCACTTTTTAGTTGAAAAAATTGCCACTCAGGGAAGTGATATGATTCTTCTCAAAGTCTAATTTGTGGCAGACCTGAACTCCAGATTCAATACTCCTTCTACTCTACCATCCCTTAGATGTAGTCCAAAACTTAGCTACCATTTTGGAGTCGTTAAAAAAAAAAAAAAGCCTTACTTTCTGAAATATCTTTCTCTCATAGGTCTTAATGTCTTTATTACTCACTTGGGTTAAAATGTGAAATTCTCTTTTAAAGTAACAATGAAGTAGTAGAGAGGAGTAGCCATAAAGACATTATTCATTATTTACACCACCTTCTACAGAATACCTTCTTCCTCATATTAGGGTATTATGATAAAAGACCCTATTGTCCAGGTGGCTGGTTTCCCTATAGAAGAATGGAATGGAAAGAAGGTAGATTTTAGATCTTGACCTGGGTTTTATGATTTCTTTCTAAGTGAGTTTGAGCAAGCTATTACACTCCCCAAGCTCTGGTGTTCTCATGAATAGAATGGAGGTGGCATCATATGTCTCAGTGGTGTTATAGGAAGAGTAACTAAGTAGGATTATGCCAAGAGAGCACAGAGTAAGTTTCTTATTTCTTCCCATACTTGTTTGAAAGATATTTGAGATGCATCACTCTGTTTGGTGCTAAGCATCATGAAGATAGATGAGGTCCCAGCTCCCATGGGATGTATAATATAGTGTCTTTTGTAGGAAGACATTATACCCACATAAATTACTTATTAATGAGACAGCACAGAGCTTCACAATCATATAAAGAAACGGACAGGGTGATAGGCCAGAGAGTAGAGATGTGGAAGGGTATTTTAGATGGGTCCTGAGGAGGTGGATATTTGTTCTAAGACCTGAAGCATTAAATTTATTCTTTCTTCAAATAGGTACTAAAAGGCCTGCCATATGCTGGGCACTGTTTTAGTCACTGGAGATAAAGAAATGAACAAAATTGGCAGTCTCTGTCCTCAGTTCTACTGAAGGGAGATAGACAATAGACAAATCACATAAGTTTTTAGATAGTATCTCAGAGGGTGCTCCATTCTATCAGATGAGTAAAGAGGTAAGTAGAACACATGTCACTGCTAAGAAGACATTTAAGCAGACCCCAAAGGAATCAGAGATGAGCCATGACAAGATCTAGAAGAAGAGCACTCAAGGCAGTTGGAAAAGCAAATGCAAAGGCGCTGGGGCAAAAGCCTGCCTGGAGGAAAGCTAGGAATCTAACTGACTGGAGGAGAGGGAACAAGGTTGGTAGAAGAGAAGCTCCGAGAGGGAAACAGGGGTTCAGACCACAGTTTATCAGAGTAGTTTAAACATTAATGTTGAATGTTTAATGTTTAATGGTAAAAACATTACCATTTTATTTGCATGAGACAGATGATTCTTCCTGTGGAAAATAGACTGTAGGGAACAAGTGTGAGAGAAGGAACACCCATTCGGATGCTAGAGCATTTCTCCATATGACATATGATGGTGGTTTGAATCAGATTGGTAGGAGTGATGGTAGTGATAAATAGTGGTATTCTAGATAAATTTTGAGGGTCAAGACAACAGGAGGCATATAATGAAAGATTGTATATTGAATACAAAATGAAGGAAGAGTCAAGGTGGTCTCCAAGATTTGAGGCCAGAGCAGTTCAGAAGGTGAGGCTGTCACTTATGGAGATGGGGAAGCAAGTTTCAGGGTGAGAATCAAAAAGTTATGTTAAGGTCTTGTTAAGTTTCAGAAGCTTATTAGACATCTACATGTAAGTGGAAGTCTGAGGTTTATGGAGAAGTCAAAGATAGAGATCTAAGTTGGGGAGTTCAAAGTATGTAGATGGTATTTAAACCCATAAAACTAAATGCGAGCACTGAGGAAGAGGTCCTAGATCTAAGGTCTAGGGCACTGCAATTTACAAGCAGAGCAGATAAAGGGAAGCCAATTGGAAGGATCATTAGCAAGGTAGGAGACTGCCATGGGAAGGAACTGCCTCAGAAAGGAAGATTGGTCAATTGTGTCAAATGCTGTGAATAATCCAGGTAAGACAAAGACTGAAGATCCTTAGATTTAGCAAAGTGAGGTCATTGGTGATGTTGGTATGAGCAGTTTTAGTAGACTGGATCAACATAAACTTGATTGAAGTAGAGTTAAGAAAGATTGTTAGAAAAGTAATTAAACTCTCCCTGAAGAGCAAAGACATGGAAAATAACTTGGAGGTCGGGGGCAGTTGTGTAGTGAATAGATAGTACACCATTACTTCAGAGTCATCAGAAGTTCAAAGCGCAGAGGTGCTTCGGGATCTCCTGGAAGGTTTGTTAAAATGAGATCACTGGCCCCACCCAAATTTCAAGAGTGCGTCAGAATCTCTTGAGGAGGATGCTATAAACAGGACATCCAGGTTGACCTTTAAAGTTTCTGATTCAATAGATCAAGGGTGGGGCCCAAGAACTTGCCTTTCCACCATGATTTTAGATGATACAGATAATGCTGGTCCAGGGAAGGTATTCTGAGTATCACTGCTCAAGGGCATTGATTCCTTTGCTGACTCATCCATTTAAAAGAGCACCCCAGGGGCACCTGGTGGCTCAGTGGGTTAAACTTCTGCCTTTGGCTGAGGTTGTGATTCCAGAGTCCTGGGATCAAGCCCCCGGCATCACATCGGGCTCTCTGCTCAGCAGGGAGCCTGCTTCTCTGCCTACTTGTGATCTCTCTGTCAAATAAATAAATAAAATCTTTAAAAAAAATAAAATAAAAGAGCACCCCATTCTTCTATGTCTTTCTGTCCCTCTATTGCTATATGAATCTGATGTATTTATTGCTCACTAAATTCTCCTTGGTATAGACATTGTAGGAGAAGAGATTTATCTACCTTGTTTATTGTTGTTCTCCCTGTGTTTGGCATAAAGTTGCAGCTAAAAAAATTTTTTTCTTGGAATAAATTAATAAACGAAGAAAAGAATGAATGGATGAAAAGTTCCAGCAATGATAAGCCTTGTTTTATGCAAGTTTGGGGATGTTTAATGTTCCCTTGGAATTGTTTGTAAAGAAATAAGTTGTATTTTTCCAAATGGCAAGTGAAAATATTAAAAGCTAGTTAAATTTCAACCCAAGACACCCTGAATGACCTGAGCTGGTTATTTACATTTCAAAATTCACGATAACAAGCCCAAAGATCCCTAATGTGGCTGTTAAGGGGCATTTCAAATATGACCACATAACTTTCAAAGGACATGTTGTTTGGAAAGCAATGAATCATTTTGTCATTAATTATTTACATGTAGGTAGCCAGCTGTCACGACTTGAGGAACTTCCATAGTATAAAAGAAAACAGTAGAACCCTGTTTTGTGTCCAAAGTACTAATTAACCTGTAAGCCAACCCATTTGAGGCAGGCTTTCTCTAGTACATCTAGGTTTTGCATCAGAGACCTTTAAGGCCCATCCAGTTGGAAGAATTTATCTGTCAATCCAAGTCTCCTTAAAACAAAAGCAAAAACAGTCAAAACAGGGCAGCCAGGTTGCTGTTAAAGTTTTTTTTTTTTTTTTTTGGAAAGTGTTAAATGAAAACATCTCTGCTTGATATTCATCATTTCACAATGACCATTTCATCACTCAGACAACATGAATAAAAGATATTACTTTTAGTCATTAACAACTCGGTCAGGGAAAAGAGAAAAATTGGGCATTTAAGAACATTTTACTTTTCTGTCACTTCAGACTAAATGACATCCTTAAATGATGGCTAGTCAAACCTACAGAATCTATTAGTAACTCGAAAATAAGTGTGAAGGGATGCCAAAACCCAAAGGAATCTTAAACTTACATTTATCAGGCTTGTCACATCATTGCTACTGGTAATAAAAGCATTTTTGTTTTATGTTGCAAAGTCTACTGAGAATAATATTTTTTTGCACCAGAGTAAAAAGTGATATTGCAACATTCATCACATTCTTTGATAGAAAATACCCTAAAAAGGTTGAAAATTGACGTTCATTATTTTAAGGCTAATTTAAAGCCTGGTACATTTATAGAAGTTGTTCTGGTTGCTTTTATAAAGTTCCAGTATTAGAGAGTCGTTCAATTTTCAGAAGCATTTCCTCACATAGATTTCACGGATTTTGTTGGGTTCTTAGCCGTAAATGCTCAGATTTTAATGGTGGTGGTAGTATGTGACCAATTCATCGGAGCATTTGTTTTCTTAAAAATCACTCATCTGTTGGTCCAGTTGCATTATAATAAGCAAAAAAAACAAAGAATTGTCATTTTTTCAAGTTCTTTAAGATCTGATCAAAGCCCAAACTTATACTCTTTTCTATCCCCACACCATCACCACAACCCCCATTCCCCATCCCGGCCCCACCTCAGGGTCTCTAAAGCACTGATCCAATGAAAGAAAACTCAATCTAAAAGGTAAAAGAGAAACCAAACTCAAGGCACACAGTTGAAATGGTTTGCCACATTTATATGTACATTGATTTTTACATGACTGCATTCAGAAACAAAATACCATCTTCTGTGATCAATTCATTCAGAGTTCCCTTCTCAGAGAAATTAAAAACGAAGTGTATTCAAAACAGCAGCTCTCTCTTTTAGTTGGAGTTCTGAAGCATCTCTCAAGAAACAAACATGTATTTATACCTCCCTCACTTGATGGACAGTCAGGACAATAGTTAAATTCTCTGAAATGACTGGGAATTTGCATAATAAAGCAGGTGCAATTTCTCAAAGAAATTCAGGTTTAAGAAAAACTGCCACATTGAAGAAGCAAAGATTCTAATTCTGCCACTTACTCATCTTCCAAATGTTAGCACAGGAACAGGGAGGTATAACATGACTTAAAAAATTTGAGGGAGTGTGGGGGGTATTTACATACCTCTCTCCATGATTGAACTAGTGGAGTACTTCTCAGAGCATAGTATACATATCTTTTGGTGAAATGTATGTTGATTGAAAGAAGTCCATGAACCAATGCATTTTATTTTACTGCTCTTGGGGAACATGATTAAAAAAAGACATGACTACAACTGATTGACTTGAGAGCTGGACCAGGACACTCAGAGGCTCCTTATCCTGTTTCTTGTCCTTGGAATGTGGGTTCTGCTTGCCTTCCCTGTCCCAGAAGCGGCTGCCAAGGACATAGCCTTGAGACAGTGATGTGATGTTGAAAACACCTGCACAGCATATGTGACTGAGCCCAGTTGGGGACTCTTTTTAAATTCTCAAGATTTGGAGAGTGGGAGCAGGGATCCATTCAATTTGCTGCTGCCCAAGACAGGCCTCACATTTAAGTTCCTTTGGCTCTCATTAAGATTGCCACCTATAAACCTGGAGTGGCCTGCCTCTTCAGTCTCTCTCTGCCCTCTGTGTGTGGGGGTAGATTTTAGATTACCCCAGGAAATCTTCCAAGAGAGTTGTGAATCTACAACAGGTTAAAGATTTATTTTCATATATATTAAAATACTGCTACAACCTCTTTTATTTTGATTTCATAGATGATATTCCTAGGGCAAAGTTAAGAAAAAGCTGATTTAAAAGATAATTAAAGAAAAATTTAAGAAGAATAATAGAATGGTGTATTCAGGGTAAGGGTAAAAAATTGCGAAGGACTGAGGAATGGGAAATACTGCTAAGGCATAATTACTTTTCTTTCTCTTAGGATATCCACGAACTGTATCCAGCATTTGTAAATTATTTGGAGAAAAGAGTAAGAGGAGAGAAAGGGAGGGAGGGGGAGAAATGGGCCTGGCTGTTAGAAAGGTGTAGCTGTTGGAAATTCATCAGGGAGTGAAAAAGAGGACACATTAAAACTGTGAAAAAAGTGTGGCTCAGTTGGTTAAGTGTCCAACTCTTGATTTCAGATCAGGTTGTGATCCCAGGATTATAGGATCGAGCCTCATGTCAGGATCTGTGCTCAGTAGGAAGTCTGCTTGGGATTCTCTCCCTCTCTCTCTTTCCCTTCCCCCCATTGCACATGCTCTCTCTCTCTCTCATTTTCTCAAATAATAAACCTTTAAAAAAAGCTGAAAAATTGAAAACATATACAATATATAGAGAATAATACACTGAGCACCCGTGTACTATCCCCATCACCCAACTCAAAAACAATCAACTCATGGCCAGTCTTGCTTCATGTGTATCTTCTAACCTCTCAGGTCATTTTGAAGCATCCCATATCATTCCATCTACAAAGAGTTTACATGTATCTTTAAAATATAGGGACTCACTTTAAAAACAAAGTAGGCTTCCAGTCTCTAGTCTGGAACTTACAAGTTGCCACTCTGTCTTAAGTAGTAAAAAGCAAAATAGACTGAAAAATCAATTCTTATATTTGTCAGAGACATGAGGTTGCAGGCAAACCACTGCCCTGATATTGGAGAGGCAGACAAGCAGATACAGAGAATAATAATTACTGGAGTAGAAACCCATAAGCAATACCCTCTTTGGGAACCAATGTCGGGAAGGAGAACCTGAACTGTTCTTGATGAGTTGCCAGAGGCTCAGTGTGGACAACTCTGAGAATTCAAAAAGTTCTGGGGGACTCAGTCAAATCTCCATATTTGTGTGATTTTGGAATTTGAAATTTTGTGAATTTTGCCTCCTCTAGCAGCTCTATCAAGTTCCACAGTAAATATTTGAGAAAAATTCCCACATGCTTCCAGCAATGGGGAGGAAAAGGGAACCATTTTGAAATACATGAGAGAATTCTGTTCTTAACAAGGCCTGCCCTCAAGAGAAACTATTTTAGCAGGGCCTAACTAATCTAGGCAGAGGGAATTACCCAACCTCAGCTGACTTTAGTCTTCTACCCAACTCCAGCCCTCTGTAGCCATCCTACCTCTCCTAAGTCAGGAGAAAAATTCCTGTGAAGTACTTGTGAAGTTCATAGTCCAGAAGTACATGCTTGGCAAAAGACAGACCTACTCATAGGACCACAGAACATTTCCTTCCCATTCCCTTTTTACTTCATCACTAAAGGCCCATTTACTGCCGTCTCTTTTACCCAGTACATCCTGTATACTCTTCATTAAGAAATTACAAGGCATACTAAAAGAAACAAAGATAATTTGAAGTTACAGAGCAAGCATTAGAACCAAAGTCAGCTCTGACAGGAATGCTGGAATTTATCATTCCAGAAATTTTTAAACTATGATTAATATGCTAGATGCTTTAATGGAAAAAGCAAACAACATGAAAGAATAGGTGGCTAATGTAAACAGAGAAATGGAAATTCTAAGAAAGAATCCAAAAGAAATACTAAATATCAAAAACACTATAACAGAAATAAAGGAAAATTTTATGGCTTCCTTAGTAGTTTAGACATGGTTAAGGAAAGAATCTCTTAACTGGGGGATATGACAGTAACTACTTGCAAAACTGAAAAGCAAAGAAAAAAAAGAAAAGACTAACAGAAAGAAAACAGAATATCCAAGAACTGTAGAACTACAAAAGGTGTAACATACACATAATGGGAATACCAGAAGAAGGAAGAGAGAAAAGAACAGAAGCTATAGTTGAAGCAATACTGAGTGAGAATTTCCCCCCAAATAATGTCACACATCAGACTACAAACCAGGAAACCCAGAGAATACCAGGCAGGATAAATGACAAAAACAAACAAACAAACAAACCCCCATATACGAATGTGCATTGTATTCAACCTTTATAAAATGAAAGAGAAAGAAAATATCTTGGGGGAGGGGAAACCAGAAAAAAATATTTTGCCTACAGAGAGCAAAGATCAGAATTATATTCTGGGACAAGCCTATGGTTTTTTCATAGCTTGTTTGTCCTGGGTTGCAATTCTCTGTTATTCCTGATTGAACCCATTTTTCAGTAGAACAAACAGACAAAAGAAGAATTACACCTTACTTCTCAAAACCCATGCATGCAAAAGGAGAGTAGGGTGAAATATTTGAAATGTTATGAGAAAAAAATACCCATCAACTTAGAATTATGCACCTTATAAAATTATTTTTCAAAAGTGAAAAAGAAATAATGACTTTTTCAAAATGATAAAAATTGAGAGAATTTGCTGTCAGTAGACCTGTCCGGCAAGAAATGTTAAAAGAAGTTGTTTAGATAGAAAATGATATACACAGAACTTGGATCTGCATATTAAAAGGAAGAACATAAAAGAATGGATAAGTGAAGATAAAATAAAAAACTTTTGTTTTTATTATTCCCAATCAACCTAACAGATAAGAATTTGTTCAAAATAATAGTAACAAATGTTTTCAAATATATATATACATGTATGTTTGAACTATGTAAATGACCTATATACATAGCAGGAAATGTATGTTGCAGGCAAGTCTAGACAACCACTAAAATATGTTTAGCATATTTTAGCACTAGTATGCTAAGACAGGAGAGAAAATGGACTCATATAAAATGCTCAAGGAAATCTACAAGTGGCAGGAAAAGAGTTGATTAAAAAAATAGATAACAAAGAACAAGTGCAACACATAGAAATCAGTAACAAATGTGATTGATATTAATCCAGCTATCTCAATGTTTGCTTTAAAAATGTCAATACACCAGTTAAAAGACAGATATTACCAGATAGATTTAAAAAAAAATAGAACTAACTTAAATATAAAGACACATATAAATTTAAAGTAAAAGGGTGGAGAAAGGTATACCAGGCTAACACTAATTAAAAGAAATAGGAGTTGCTATACTAATTTCAGACAGAGCAGACTTCAGATCAAGGAAAATTATGAAGTTTAAAGTGGAGCATTCCATAACAATTAAGAGGTCAGGACTCCAGGAGAATGTAAGAATGCTTAATGAGTATGAACCTAAAAACAGAACATCAAAATACATGAAGCATAAACTCATAAAACTTCAAGGAGAAATGGATAAGTCCACTAACATTGTTAGAGATGTTAGCATCCTTCTTTAATCAATGGACATATCTAACAGACAGAAAATTGTTGAACTCAACAACACAACACTACTAGATATGGTGTACAATGATAGACATCTGTAGTCATCTAACAACAGCAGATTACACATTCTTTTTAGCTCATATGAAACATTCACCAAGATAGACCACATTCTGGGCCATAAAGTATGCCTTAACAAATTTTAAAAATAGAAACTATACAATATCTGCATAATGAGATTAAAGTAGAAATCCATAACAGAAAGATAGCTGTGAAATCCCAAATACTCAGATATTAAATAACACACTTCTAAATAACACATGGGTCAAAGAGTTAATCTCAAAAACAATTTTAAATATTTGAATTAAATGAAAATGAAAATATAACTTTAGCAAAATTGATGAGATAGCTGTGACAGCAGGGTTTAGAGGGAAATTTTAGCATGGAATGCATATACTAGAAATGAAGAAAGATCTAAAATCAATAATCTAAGCTTCCCCTTTCAAAGTTAGAGAAGAAAAATAAGAAAAGAAGTAATAAATTAGAAGAAAAAATAACAGAAATAAAGAGCAGGGCAGAAATAAATAAAATTTGAAATAGGAAATCAATAGGGAAAACATATAAAAACAAAAGCTTGTCCTTTGTAAAGACTAATAAAATTGATAGGCTTCTAGCTAGGCTAAGAAAGAAATGCAGAAAACACAAATTACTAATATGAGAAATGAAAGAGGGCACCATCAATGCAGAATCTATGGACTTTAAAGGATAGTTAAAGAATATTATGGATGTCTCTATGCCTACAGATTTGGAAACCTAGGTGAAGTGGACCAATTCCTCGAAAGACTATAATCTACTAATCCTCACACAAGAAGAAATAGACAATCTGAATAAACCAAATCCATTATAAGAAACATTTTATTGAATCAGTAGCTAACAACATTTCAAAATAGAAAGAACTGGGTTTGTTGCTGAATTCTACCAAACAGTTAACAGAGAAATGATACAAATTCTCTAAAATCTTTTCCAGAAGGTAGACGCAGAATGGAATACTTCCTAACTCATCCTACCAGGGCAGCACTAACACCAACTAAACAAAGATGTTACAAGAAAGCTGTGGACCTAATTCTCTAATGAATAGATAAGAAATCAACAAGATATTAGCTCATGGATTCCAACAATGTATAAAATGAATTATACACCTTGATATCTCAGGTATACAAGGCTTGTTCAGTATTCAAAAATAGATTAATCTATCACCTCAACATGGTAAAAAGAGAAATCATGTGATCATAATAATAGATGTAGAAAAAGCTTTTTACAAAATCCAGTATTTATTCATGATAAAAACTTTCGATAAGCTAGGAATCGAGCATTGTACTGAAAGTCTTAGCTAATGCAGTAACACAAGAAAAGAAAATAAAAATAATAAAGATTGGGAAGAAAGGAATAAAGCTGTTTTTGTTTGCAGATGACAACATTGTCTACATAGAAAACCCAAGGGAATCTGTAAAAGTTCCTGAAACTGATAAGTAATTACAGCAAATGTTAATATACGGAACTCAATCACATTCCTATGTACCAGTAATGAACACATGGAATTTGAAATTAAAAACACACCAGCATTTATATTAACACCCCAAGTAAAATACTTACATATAAATCTAACAAAACAGGTATACAATCTATATGAGGAAAACTATAAAACTTTGGTGAAAGATACCAAAGATGAACCAATTGAATGAAAAGATATTTCATACTCATGAACACAAAGATTCAATAGTGTCAAGATGCTAGTTCTTCCCAACTTAATCTCTAAATTCAGCGTAATCCCATTCAAAATCCCAGCAAATAATTTTTTGAATTGCAACAGACTCATTCTAAAATTTATGTAGAGAAGGAAAAGATTCAGAATTGCAAACTTAATAATGAAGGGGAAGAACAAAGCTGAAGGACTGACACTACTCAACTTCATTACTTACTGTAGACATAAAGTAATCACAGCGATGTAGTATTGGTGAAAGAATGGACGAATAGACCAGTGGCACCATACAGAGGCCAGAAGTGGACCTATACCTGAGGTCAGCCAATCTTTGGCAAAGAAGAAAAGGGAATACAAGGAACAAACCATCTTTTCAACAGATAGTGCTGGAACAATTGGACATGTACATGCAAACTGAATGAATGAATGAATGAATATTTTTAAAAAAAGAATCTAAACACAAACCTTACACCCTTCACAGAATTAACTGAATATGAATCAGAGACCTAAGTGTAAAATGTGAAAGTACAAAACTCATAGAAGAAAACAACAGAAAGTCCGTGTGACCTTGGGCATGGCGATGTGACGACTTTTGAGGTACACCACCACCAAAGGCACAATCCATGGAAGAAATAATTAACATGCTGGACTTCATTAAAATGAAAAACTTCTTCCCTGTGAAGTGCCAAGTGCCAAGTGAACAAGAACACAAGCCACCAACTGGGAGAAAATATTTGCTAAAGATGCATCTGATGAAGGGCTGTAGTCTAAAATAGATGGAGAACTCTTAAAACTCAAGGATAAGAAAACAATCTGAAAATGGGCCTCAGACATTAAAAGACACCAAAGATGATATGCAGATGGCAAAGAAACTTATGAAAAATGGCTCCCTATCACGTGGCATTAGGGAAATGCAAATTAAGACAACAATGAGATACTACTACTCACTGATTAGAATGGACAAACTCCAAAACACAGACAGCAACAGCGACTGGTGAGGATGTGAGATATCAGGAACACTCATCCATTGCTGGTACAGCCACTTTGGAAGACAGTTTGGCAGTTTCTTATGAAGCTAAACATATTTTTACCATATAATGCAGCAAGCATGCTCCTTGATATTTACCCAAGTCACTGAAAACTTACGTCCGCACAAAAACCTGCACATGGATATTTATTGTAGTTTTATTCATAATCATCAAAACTGAGAAGCAACCAAGACACCTTCTAATAAGTGAATGGACAAGCTGGAAAATCCTGACAATGGACTCTTATTAGGTTATTAAAAAAATGAGCTATCCAGTCATGATAAGACAAGAGGGAACCTTAAATTCATTCTCCTAAGTCAAAAAAGCTAATCTGAAAAAGCTGCATATTGTATGATCCTACTATATGACATATTGGGAAAGGAAAAATTATTTAGAACAGTAAAAAGATTACCAGAGGATTGGTAAGAGGAAGAGATAACTAGGCAGAGCACAAGGAATTTTTTAGGGCAGTGGAATAACTCTGTATGATAGTTTGATGGTAGATACATGTCATTTTACATCCTTCAAAACTCAGAGAATGCACAACATTAACAGTGAACTCTAATGTAAATTGTGGACTTTGGTGATAATGTGTCTATGTAAGTTCATCAATTATAATGAGAACTCTCTTTATACTTTCTGCTCAATTTTGTTGTGACTGTTAAACTGCTCTAAAAAATGAATTTATTAATAACAAAAAGTGTTAGTGCAAGTCTTACAACAAATAATACAATACTTGTAAATGCCATGAGACATCCACTCAGTGTTTCTGATTGTCTTACGATTTTATTCTTTGATTTTCACAGTTTGCTTTAACCACAATCCAAATAAGTTGAGTACATTGCCATTAGTCGATTTGTATAGGATATTTCATTTATGGAATATTTCCTCACTCTATTACTTTTTACTAGTATATATTGGTTGAATTAATGTAAAATTTCCTAGGTCTGGATAATGTGGATTGTATCCCCATGGTGTCATTTGACCAGTTTCTCTGTTCCCTTGTATTTCTGAGTGCGTGATGGTAGTGCTAGAATTATAGATTTGATTAGATTATAGATTCGATTAGTTTTGATTTGGGGGGAATGGATATTTTAGATGGTATCCTGGCAACCATCAGGAACCCATAAGGAGCTGGTCTGGCTTTATTGTGTGGTGTTAGAGACTATTGATGCTTATCACTATTTCAATGAGTGTTATAAAATGATGATATTCTATCATTCCTTCTGTGATTATTAGCTGAAAGACCTCTGTTAAAGGAGCTTTCCCAGGGCGCCCGTGTGGCTCAGTCAGTTAAGAGACTGACTCTTGGTTTTGGCTCAGGTCATGACCTCTCTGTTGTAGGACTGAGCTCCACATCTGGCTCTGTGCTCCGTGCAGAGTCTGCTTCAGATTCTTGCTTCCTCTCCCCCTCTCATTCTCTCTCTCTCTCCCTCTCAAGTAAATAAATAAAATTGTAGAAAAAAAAAAAAGGAGCTTCCTCTCATCAATTATTGGCTACCTGAAAATAGACTCCATATAGGAAAGACAGAATATATCTTTGATTGGTTTCCCCTCATGTATTAGTTTTCAAAATAATGTGGCTGTTTCTCTGGCAGAGACCAACAGTGGGAGAGGTGTCACAGTCAGTCTCTTTATGGCAAAATAGTGTCACTGAATTGTTCCTTGAGTCAATTATTAGTTGTATTATAACATCATACTCTACTATTGTTGTTGTTATTGTTGTTGCTATTATTATTATTATTATTATTATAATGAAAATAAAAGACAATTTTTAAGCTATTGCAGAGCCTTTCATATTGGGACTTACAAATGTCTCTGGGAGCCTGGAGTGTAACACCTGAGTGAAGGGGTTCAGGTGAAGTCTGTGGCCAACAGGAGTTTAGTGCTCTCTGAGCAGCTGTGCCCCATTACCACTATACCCTATAGGAAGTTGTGTGGTAAGGGGCGTAGGATGGCCAGACCTTCAAAAGAAGTTGGTGATCTGAACCTTCAAGTGATGTCTCCTGACTCTGAAGGTTGTTAAATAATGTAAGATTTAAAACTACCACCACACAAGGTCAAAAAAAAAGAAACAAACCGCACATCTGCAAATGTATCTAGCATATGGCCCGCCAACACATTATTTATGCTCTAGGTAATTTTATGCACTACTTTCATTTCTATTGCCTTCTATATTTTCCTTTTGGAAGTTGAGGGAACACAGGCTCTGCTCTTTATTTCCCAATCTCCCGTCAACTTCTAGATTGTAGTCTTACCTTAGGAAAAGCTGATCTGGCCCAAATGATTCTCTTTCCCGATAGGAGATAAGTCCTGTATAAAGTTAACTAACTTTTTGGATGATCTAAACCTTGACTTCAGATCTGACGCTGTCAGAGTGCACCTTCCACTGGGTACCTCAGCCTTTTATTAGCAAAGCAATTGTCCAGCATCATCATCAACTCTCCCCCCAGAAGCACCTACTCTGCCAGACCATGGCCTCCCATCACTGATCCTGTTGCTTGGGAGCAGAGAAGAAAGAAGGGAACTAACACTGATCTAGAACCTGTAACACTCTGGACCCTGTCCTACATGCATTCTTTTTGTTTCCTTAATAATTAACCATCATACAAAAAATCCCCAAGATTCAAGTACTATTATCTTTTAGCATTAATTAAAAAACACAGATTCAGAGATTTAAGTAACTTCCTCTGGGCTGCAAAAGGACTACAGAACAGATCCAAATCTGTGTGACCTTCAAACCTGTGTGTATTTCATAACCTCACATTGCCTCCCATCTCCAAGCTCCCAATGACACCCAATGTCATTTGCTTAATTTCTGCAACACCATAACCTAAGCCAGATGGCTTCGGTGGTAGTGCTGCTTTCCTAGAGGACAGCCAAGGACCACAAACAGCATGCTGTCCTGGAGTCTTCTCTCCCATCACTGCTACTAGTCTCTTCCCCCCCTCTTCAAATTGCCTTCCCGGAACTTATTTACTCGCCAGCAGAAATTCATTGCCCGAGTTAGGGTCCTGGTAGAAGACAGACAAACGTTCACATGGAGAATGACCCCCCATTGTGTAGTGTATCAGGAGGGGATCAGTACATAGGTGTTGGCAGTGTTAAGAAAAGTTGGAGGAGATGGAGAAGCATCCCATGGCTAGCAACAGTGGGGAAGAAGCCAGTCCCTGCTGCCTCATAGTCTAGCTGGGAAGGTGCTGCAAAATAAATGCAATGAAATCTCTCCCTTTCATCCATCCATCCATCCATCAGTAAAATACAGAGAAAGGCAGAGAGTAGAACTGCAGAGGCAAACAAAGAATATCCAGATTATTTCCTCTGCTTTTCTACAAGCTGCTGCCACTGCGGTAGATAGGTTCTGAAGGGCACCTCTGTTGAAAAAGATCAGAACACTTCCTTCTCGTTCCCAGCTTCACTTCTGTCTCCCTGGCTGGAGTCCCAGCCAGCTTGCATCCAGACACACCTTCAGCTCTGCACTGGCAGACGTGAGAGTCTCCACCATCTGGGTCAGGCAAGCCGGGCTTTCAAGTTCATCATCTAGTATCTGGAGTAGAAACGCTCTATTCTTTCCCCAGCACATCTGCACTGTTAACAGCTGTCCATTGCTCTTCTTTCCAGAAACCTGACCCATGCTTTCCCTCCACTCTCTTGTTTTCCCTGGCCCTGCTCTTTTTCTCGAACCCCCAGGGAAAATTCTCTCCTGAGCCCCTCTGCTTCCAGGCCCAGAGTGCCAGCAAATCAAGTTATTTTCATTTTATGAATATGCATATACAAAACCCAAGATATTTTCCTAAGAAATTGCAAATTTGATCTGCAGAAAATGTGTTGCTATTTCTGCCAGTGGATAGAAGCGTTGCTAAATTACACCAAGGGTAAGAGAGTTTTGTGCTCTCAGAAAGCATTTTGCCTTTTGGCCGGGGCGGGGGCGGGGGGGCCTCGTGCACAACTACTTTTTCAGGATGCTGTTGTGGCTTGGAAAGTGACTTTTCATTTTTCCAAAGAACCAGGAAACGGTTTTTAGCCCTCCTTCAAAATACGTAGAAGAGGTAAGGTACAACTTTTTTCGGGCAGATGGGTCAGTTGGATATTCTGCTTTAGAATTCCCAGTTTCTTGCTTTGACCACATCACAGCTAGCATTTCTTTCCTCACATTAAGACCTCTCTCATGCAGTCAACAGAAGTGTTAATATTGGAAACGTTGTAAGTTTCTGACAGCTTTTTGTTTTTCTTCTCTTACCCTTGCTATAGTACAATCCCAGGCACTCAAGAGTATCTAGCTGGTTTTCCCCCAGCAACAAGGACAGGCTGAAACAAACAAAAAAAGCCAAGAGCAAAGGGTAAGAGTCTTAGCCATGGAATTTCTTCCCAGGTTAAAAGCCAAGGCTGGTCAGACTTTTCTGGCAGTGAACTAAGCTAGACCAGTATAAAGTTACTTACCTGGCTGCTCTTTATGCCTTCCCTTCCTTTCCAAAGCAGAAGGACACTTGGATTGGCAACTTTTCCCTGTCCCTCCCATTTCTGGGGCTGAAGTCATTAAGAGCCTGTGTTCTAGCCTCTGACAGAGAGCTGGGTCTGTGTCTTGGCTCTGCTACTTGTTAGTGGTATCCTTCACCTCACTGAGTCTTAGATTCCCCACCTATAAAATCAGGAAAATAAGAGGCCCCCTGGAGAAGATTTTTGTGATCATGAAATGAGACAGTGCCTTCAGCCTCATGCCTGAAATACAGTGAGTGCTCAGTAAGGGTCGCCTAGTATTAGGAGAATTGCTA
Source organism: Mustela lutreola (assembly GCF_030435805.1). NCBI lineage: Eukaryota > Metazoa > Chordata > Mammalia > Carnivora > Mustelidae > Mustela > Mustela lutreola. The sequence continues at coordinate 35,800,145 of NC_081291.1, forward strand.
TGTAGCTCCCAAATCGTGCCACTTATGGACTTCCCTTTCCTTCCCCAGATGGACTTTGTTCAAAATTTGATAGACATTTCCACTGAATTTCTGCCTTTAGCATCCTCTGCCTTGATGTTTTGGTTTTGTCTCTTTCACAGAATTTTCTAGGCCCTTCCTTTAATGAGTGCCATCTTTTTTTTTTTTTTAAAGATTTTATTTATTTATTTGACAGATATCACAAGTAGGCGGAGAGGCAGGCAGAGAGAGAGAGGGAGGAGGAAGCAGGCTCCTCGCCGAGTAGAGAGCCCGATACAGAGCTCCATCCTAGGACCCTGAGATCGTGACCTGAGCCAGAGGCAGAGGCTTTAACCCACTGAGCCATCCAGGCGCCCCTAGTGCCATCTTCTAAAAACAGTCTTCCTTTTCCTTAAAGCTACTCACACACTCATGTGCGAGCTAGAAATGCTAGCACATCTGATAGAGGGCCAGAGAGCCTCCTGGGTCCTCTCCATCCAAAAAAGTAAAGCCTCCATCTGCTTTTACCTTTTTTCACTGTTGGTCTAACACCCAGCCCAATATCCTTTTGCTACATCCGTTTAGAAAGCACTCGTTTCATTTTAACCTTAAATTCTGTGTTCTTTCCTCTTTTATCTCCCGTGTTACCGCTGCCTGGTCTCGGACTGCATTCTGATCCTTTTCCTATGTTTTCTAACACAGTTTGTATGGAGGCAGAACATAAATCCTAATCTTAATTGCTAAATGTGCTACTTAACTTTTTATTGAAATTACCCAGCACATATATTGAGGAGTGTGAACTTTTAAATTTCTAGTTTATTGGTGAACTGAAAATATCCTTTAAAAACAGATCAAAATAAAAGGTTTTAAATTTTGAAAAGCACTTTAAAATTTAAATCTTTTCAAATTTATAAAATACATGTAAGTTATAAAGAATAGAGGTACAATGAATGCTTATGTTCCCACTACTCAGTTTATGAGGAAAAAATATCACTTTTTCTCTGAAACTCCCTTAAGGGCTGACTCCTAAAAATATTGCTTTCTCTTCTCTTCAGAGGTAATACTCTCCACTGAATTTATTTTACTCCAATGATTAAATGAATATGTCACAATTCATACGTGGATTTTACTGTTGATGGACATTGAGTTCTTTCCAGTATTTTTTTAAAAAAATTTTATTTATTTATTTGACAGACAGAGATCACAAGTAGGCAGAGAGGCAGGCAGAGAGAGAGGAGGAAGCAGGCTCCCTGCTGAGCAGAGAGCCCGATGCGGGGCTCGATCCCAGGACCCTGGGATCATGACCTGAGCTGAAGGCAGAGGCTTTAACCCACTGAGCCACCCAGGCGCCCCTCCAGTATTTTTGAAATTAGACTTTTTCTTTTGAGATAATTACAGTTTCACAGATATTTACAAGAAAGAATAGCAAGACCTCCCATATAACCTTTTCCCAGTTCTCTCCAAATGTGCTATCTTGTAAAGCTCTAGTACAGCTCCATGGCCAGGATATTAACATTGAGGTACATTTCCATCAGCCCAAGGACAGCCACACTCACTTTTCCCAAACACTACCCCTGTCCTTAGCCTGAGGATACCAAAAATCTGTTTTCCACTTCTATGATTTTTCTCTTTTCAATTTTTTTTTTCTAAATGGAATTATACAGTATATAACCTTTTAAGGTTGTTTTTTTTCCACTCAGCTTGATTTTCTGGAAATTCAGCCAGCCAGTTGCATGTAACAATACTTCAATTTCTTTTACTTCTGAGTCATAGCATGGTATGGATATACCATCTTTTGTTTAGCAACTTACCTGTTCAACATCAGATGTTTCCAGTTTGGGGCTATTACAAATAAAGCTGCTGTGAATATTGGGGTCCAGGTTTGGATGCAACCCTAAGTCTTCATTTCTCTATGATAAGGACAGCAATTGCTGGTTCATATCACAATTACGTTTTTAGTTGTCCAGGAAACTGTAAAATGGTTTTTCCAGAGTGGTTGTGCCATTTCCATTCCTACCAGCAATGCCTGAATAATTCACTTTCTTCTTATCCTTGCCAGTTTTTGGTGTTGTCATTTTGCTTTAATTTGCATTTCTGTTAGGGCTAGTGATGCCAAACATCTTTTCACGTACTTCTTTATCATCCATAGATCTTCCTTGATGCAACGTCTTCTCAGGTCTTTTACCCCTATTCTGTTTAAATTGTTGACTTTTGGCATGTTGAGTTTTAAGTCTTCTTTTTTTTTTTTTTAAAGATTTTTTATTTTATTTATTTGACAGAGAGAAATCACAAGTAGTCGGAGAGGCAGGCAGAGAGAGAGAGGGAAGCAGGCTCCCTGCTCAGCAGAGAGCCTGATGCGGGACTCGATCCCAGGACCCTGAGATCCTGACCTGAGCTGAAGGCAGCGGCTTAACCCACTGAGCCACCCAGGCGCCCGAGTTTTAAGTCTTCTTTAAGGATTCTGGTTATCTGATCTTTGTTGGGTATGTGGTTTGTAAATATTTTCTCTCAATCTCTACTTTGTCTTCTTATCTTTGGTCCTAGCCCGTTTGCCTTCTCTTCACTGTGCATAGTTACATAGCTCTCCCCCATGCCCTCCAGAGTTTTAGTTACACTTAGTGGGAGAAGTAGAAAAGACTCCATCTGCTCTTTCTTCCCAAAAGCATGAGTGACACAGTTCTTTTCTTTTCTTTCTTTTTTTTTTTTTTTTCCCAACACCTAGGCTTGTGCTGTCCAATATATTAACCACAGGTCCATGTAGATATTTCAATTAACATGACTTAAAATAAAATAAAATAAAATATTCACCTATTTTATCCCAGTAGCCACATTTCAAGTGCTCAACAGCCACATGTGGTGAGTGGCTGCAATACAGGAAAACCAGATGATAGACTATCTCCTTCGACATCAAAGTTACTACCAGGCAGGCAGCACTGGCTTAGAGTAAATACCTCAGAGCAGAGTTGCTGAATTCAAAAGTATAAGCTTCTTAGCATTTATTAGGTAATGCTAACGGTGTTTTCCAAAGTATTGCATTGATTTGTACTTCTGTCAGCTGTGGATGAGAATCTCTATCGTTCCGCATTTGTGTTAACACTGGGTACTCTCTGACTTCAAACATTTTGCTGTATTGACGGGAGTGAAATGATACCTCATCATTTTCACATTTACTAAGGAGAATGGATGTCTTTGTGTGTAGTCGTTGATCATTTTGAAAGAAGCTGTTCAGATCTTTTGCCCATTTTTCTGTTGGGTTGTTTATCTTATTAGTTTAGTTTTCTTATTAATTTTCTTATTAGTTTATGGGAGTTTTATAAAAATATGTTGGATACTAATCTTTTGTTGAGTAGAGGGACTGAAAGTGTCTATCTGCTTTGTAGCTATAATTTTCTCTGTGATGTTTATTAGTTAGTATAGGATGGGTTCAGCCGGAGTAAAAAATAAACCTTGAGTCTCAGTGGAGTAACGAAGTCTGCTGTTAGTAGGGAGGTCTTCTGTCTTGAAGTTGTCCCTCAGAAAATGCATGGCCTTCCAAGTTGCTGACATAAGGGATATACAGGAGGAGGACTACACAGATTATTTTTAAGTGCTAAGCCTAAAAGTGGCTTTTGTCACAACCGTTCAAATTACATCGAATCATGGGTCCCCGATGTAATGCAAGGGAGGCTGGGAACTGTAGAACAAGACAATGCTATCTGGGAGTACTCATGGTTTCTTCTTCAGGATGTTTTAAATGAATAGATGATCTTCATTTTAAGGTAATGGAGCTTAAGTTTCTTTCTTCATGCTTTTTACTTCTGTAGTGTTTAAGAAATCCTTCTGAGCATGCTTACGCTGGGGATTGGGTTGGACGGGGGAGAAGGAGAGAAGGAATCCCAAACAGTCTCCATGCCCAGCACAGAGCCCATCACGGAGGTATCTCAGGGGAGGCTCGATCTCATGACCCTGAGATCATGACCCCAGGGAAAAATCAAGAGTTGGACACTTAACCGACTGAGCTACCCTGGCACTCCTGCCTTATTTTAAATATTAGATTTTTATAATACTCGATACCTGGTAAGACAGATATCTCCACTATGTATTTCCTGTGATAGGCTGTTTTGACTATCCTTAGTCTTTGTCCTGCTAGTGAAATGTCACAGTTTTCTTGTCCAGTTTCAATGAAAAACCTATTGGGAGTGAACATTTAGATCAATTTGGGAAGAAGTGATATCTTTACAATCTTGAGGTTTCCTTTCTATGAACTATAGTACGTCTCTACGGCTATCTACTTAGCTCTTATTTAATATGTTTCAATAAAGTTTCACAGCTTTTTGATGTTGGTAATGCCTTGTACATTTTTGGTTTGATTGATTTGTCAGTGCGATTGCAAATGCTATCTTTTTAAAAAATTCCATATTTCAAATGCTTTTCATATAAGGAAATTTAATTTCTTTTCTGTATGTGGGCTCTTTTCTATTTTTAGATATTTCCTCCTGGCTTCCATCCAGAAACAAGGTTTAAATAGCTAATTTTACTTTCTATTCCTGAGAGGTACAATTTTATGTCTAGTTTATTTGCTGAGGGTGTGATTTTTAAGCTCAGGTATATGTGTAGACTCTCCTGTTAGGCCTCCCACTCTGAAAGATTGTTCTTGGGTCTTCATTCCCTGTGAGGCCTTCAAAAGTAAAGCCCAAAGTTATCAGGACTTAGAAGATGCCCTTGGGGTGAAAATGAGCTGTTCTCCGCTTACCGTGTTGAACTTCTGTTTTCCCTTAACTGTAGGTCTCTGGAGAATCCTTATCTTCTTGCTGATTTGTTAATGCAGTAAAATAGATGTTCATACCTTTATTCATTTTCTTTTAGTTTTAGTCAAGGGGTTTAGTTTATTTGATCTGTCATGCTGCCAGGAACTGAAATTAAGAAAGATATGTGTGTGTGTGTGTGTGTGTGTGTGTGTGTGTATTTGTTTTAAATACCTTCAAACACATTTATAACAAATCTGAAAAGATATCACCTATAATTTTTTAAAGGTTGACCTAAAATGACTTAGTTCAGTTGAATTACAAATCCCTGCAGCCAAATTATTGCTATTCAAACTTCTTCAACTGATTACTACACCCTGTACCCCCATTTTTATTATTTGGCTGTTAAGTCAATACAGAGCTCTAAGGGTTGTGGTCAACAAAGTTAGTTTATCCTTTTTGTTAGATGGATTGACATTTTAAAAAACTTCACTCATCCTCCAAACACTGTGGTGTTTATACTGTACATCCTGAGATGGACTTGATGTTAACCTTGATAGATCTTGTGAAGTCAAGTTGTCTCTGATAAAAAGTCTCCTGCTTTCCCTGTCACTTAATCAACACATGGCTATTGAGTTTCCACCACAAATCTGTTATGTGGTAATGGCAAGCTTGTACTGATAGCCAATAGGTGTTAAATCGGATTTTCCCCAGGGTGAGAATCTGACTAAACAGATCTCCTATGATTACCCTATTTTTGCTCTCCTTTTTAGAGATTCCCTATAAGCGTTTCTCAGGGAGAGAGACTAAAGTGTATTTAATTGCTTCAGATTTCTTTTCTGTGAAGGGTCTAGACAATACACAAAACATAGAAGTAATAATTTAAGCCCTTAAGAAAGCTCTGGCAGTTGAGTTAAGGATAACTTAAAATGATCAATATATGTGGTACTGTATCATTATAATTAATATTAAAATACTCAAAGCAATATCCTAGTTTATTAACTTCTTTCTTGATAAACGAACATTAATGGCCCACAGGTATGATATGGGTATATAATCTCATCATTCTTTTAATTTAAACTAATCTTTTATTATGTTATGTTAGTCACCATACAGTACATCATTAGTTTTCGTTGTAGTGTTCCATGAGTCATTCATATTTATATGACACCCAGTGCTCCATACCCATCACTGGTCTAACCCATCTCTCCACCCCCCTCCCTCTAAAACCTTCAGTTTGATTCCCAGAGTCCAAAATATCTCATAGACCATTTCCCCCTCTAGTTTATCCCCTTCATTTTTCCCTTCTATTCCTTATGTTCCACAAATAAGTGAAACCATATGATAACTGGCTTTCTCTTCTTAACTTGTTTCACTTAGCATAATCTCCTCCAGTCCATATCATCTCATCATCACAGAGCTGTTATAAATCTTGTCCTATAATTTCAAAAAATATGACAAATATATATATGGAGTTAGTATCTGCTCAGGTCATTAAAACACTTTCCTTTTGAGGGGTTGATAAAGTTAATTGATATATATTTTTTGTATTCAAAAATTTATTTTCATGTAATCGATCCCTGTTTGCTGTTGAGAAAGAAAATAAGAGATGAAGAGATGGGAAAACACATTTATTATTTCATTACTCAGGTATATCCACTATAGTACTTTCAGAAATGTTTTATTATAAAATAGTTTCAGATCTATATAAAAGGTTGTAAGAATCACACAGAAAACTTCCATGAACTCACCTAGATTTTATATATATATAGACATATATATAAAATATGTAGACTATACAATATTATACATGCATATATTTTATATAGATATATTTGTCTTTTATATATACATCTTAATGTGTATATATATATATATTTAGTATTATTTTTCTGAATCATTGGAGTGGAAATTACAACGATCCTACCCTTTTACCTCTGAGTGTTCCAGGATGTTTTTCCTAAGGAAACAAAAAAATTCCATAACATAGCCATAATTCAATGATAAATTTAGGATGTTTAGCATTAATACAGTACCCTCAATTAAAATGCAGTCTATATTTAAATTTTGTCAGTTTTTTTCAATAATGTTGCTTATAACAATTTACCCTGATCCAGGATTCCATCAAGAATCATGTATATAGGGCCCCTGGGTGCTGAGATGGTTGAACATCTGCCTTTGGCTCAGGTTGTAATCCCAGGATCCTGCGGTCAAGCCCTGCATCAGGCTCTCTGCTCAACAGGGAGTTTGCTTCTCTCTGTGTCTCTCTGCCCCTCTACCCACTTGTGCTTATTCTCTCTCTCTAATAAATACATAAAATCTTAAAAAAAAAGAATCATGAGGAAGTGGTGATGCAACATGGGAGCTTAAGTGGGTAGGAGAAGAATCAATGAAACAAGATGGGATTGGGAGGGAGACAAACCATAAGTGACTCTTAATCTCACAAAACAAACAGGGTTGCTGGGGGGAGGGGGGTTGGGAGAAGGGGGGTGGGGTTATGGATATTGGGGAGGGTATGTGCTTTGGTGAGTGCTGTGAAGTGTGTAAACCTGGTGATTCACAGACATGTACCCCTGGGGATAAAAATATATGTTTATAAAAAATAAAAAAATTAAAAAAAAAAGAATCATGTATATAATGTAGTGGTTGTGTCTCTTCGGTCTTTCTAAATTTGAAACATTTCCTGAACCTTTCTTTATCTTTTGTGACATTGATGTTTTTGTGGAGAAAAGGCCAGTTGATTTCTAGAATGTAACTATTTGTCTGATACTTTTTAATCTTGAAAGGGCTTTGAAAGAGTTGTATAAACTCACTGTCAGTCCTGCCTTCCCATTTTCTCCTGAGATCCTAATTTACTCTGACTTTTGTCCATACCATTCCTCTAAGATTGCCTTTTTTCAGGTCATCAGTGACCTTCATGTCACAAAATTCAATGGTCAATTCTCAGTTCTCTTCCTATCCAACCTCTTAGCAGAATTTGCTAGAATTCATCTCCTCCTCCTCTTTGAGAGTACCATGCTTTCTTCACGTGGTTCCCTACACATAGCTATTTCCTTTATCTCCTTCCTCAATGATCCCTTTTACTGAGTAAGTTTTACTGGACTCTCCTAATCTTCCAGGACCTTAAATGATGGAATGCCACATGATTCAGGCCTCAGACCTCGTTGCCTTCTTCATTCATTTTTCAAAGTAGTCTCAGCTACATAGAAAATAGATTGAAACACCATTTATGTGTTATCTCAAATCTGTGATATTAGCCTAAGCTTCAGTGGCAAACTCTACATCATGTATCCAACTATCTACCTCCCATCTGGAGCTCTGGTAGGCATCTCAAACTTAACATGTCTTACTAAAATTCTTGATTATTTTTCTAAAATCTGCCAATCTTTTTGATTTACTCAGAATGAAAATCAGAATTTCCAATAGGGCATTATGTAATGTGATTTCTCTCTAATTCACTTATTTCATATTCTATGGCCTCTCCTTTTACCTAATGTATCCCACCACACCAACTATACTTGTACCTCAGGACCTTTACACTTGCTGTTCCCTGTGCCTGGAATCTACTTACCCCAGAAAACTACATGGCTTGTTGTCTTACTTTAGGTTTTGAGGAAATAGTCTCTCATCAGACAGGTGTTTCCTAACCACCCCACCTAATGAAATGTTACACACACCAGCCCTGTCACTCTTTATTCAGGTTTCCTGTTTTATTTTTCTTGTTTGTATTTATTATTGCCTTAAATATGGTTTTCCTCTCTACTCTCTCCCGCACTGAAAAGTTAACTCCATGTGCATAAAGGCTGCTTTGTTTTATCCTCTATTGCCACTCTTAGAATAGTCACAGGCTCATAGTAGGGATTCTGTAAATATTTGTGGGGTGAATGAGTTCATATTCTCTTGGGTCTTTTCTACACACAGAACATCTACTTAAAAATTATTTGGCAAAATCTCTATGGTTCCATCAATTGCTTTTTTAGTAATATGTCCTGAATACCTTTCTACATCACCAAATATAGATCTAAATACTTTTTAATAGTTTTATAGAGTATCTCAATTTATGGAGATGCCATGATTGATCTACTCAAACTCAAATGATGGAGAACTAGATTGTTTTCAATTTCTTGCTATTTCAAACAATGCTGTAATGAATAACCTTATATTGAAGTCTTTTTGTAGTTTGTCAAACAACTATTGAGTATCTGCTATATGACAGTCACTGTTCTGAACAATGGGATGGGAAAGCAGAGATGAATATGATGTGGTTCTTGCATTCAGGGTACTCATGACCTGCTCAGAAAGATAGTCAATGATAAATAAAAATGATGTATTTTAGAGAATTATGAGTACTGTAAGGCCCATAAAGAGGCATAATGTACTAGTAGAATTCTGGAGTGGAACTACCCGAGATAAAGGATGATGCAGAAAAGCTTTCTGGAAGGTCTGTGTAGTTAAACTGGGCTTTGATAAAGTTTTCATTCAACTGGCAGAGAGGGTAGAGTGGAGAGAGAGAACCACATATCAAAGATGGTGGGAACTATTCTTGGATAAGTGAGCTCCCTCATTTGGGGAGGTGAGTGATAAGGCCAGACAAGTAGGTGGAAGAAGGAGCACATAGCAGATAAAAATTAAAAAAAAAAATCATTTAATAAAGGACTCAGAGATGAGAAATAATGTAGAAATGGATCCATTTGACTTACCTATCAGAATTTTTCCTTTGTGAGAAAAACGTTTCTTACCCTGGGGGAATGCAGGTTCACTTTTTCCAGATTCTGGTATTTGAAGAGAAGCTGAGAGATCTTTGTAAAATACAAAACTTCCTGACATGAACTGCTCGCCATCAATTCAGATTTTTTTCAAAACTTCTTCTTGTGAACCACAAAAACACAATAAAAACAATAATAATATAGCTCCCAATCCACTTAACAGGCCATATCTGTCCTGAGACTCACCAGTTTGTAAATTCTGCCGGAAGAGATGTCCTCTAATTTGGCAAACTTCCTTCTTTTTGGACTTTGAACCACAGCACCAAGTTCCATTTTATATGGCAACCTACTACAAACACACATAAACATATACAGATGAAGCAAAACTCTTAGAAAAAAATACTTAACCCCAGTCCTTAATCTACTTAACTGAAAGGAAAGCACCCTGATCCTGTCTAGTTCAGTCTAATCTATCCTATTCTAGAAATACTTGTCTTGATTTACTAAATTAACAGTTAGGACTTAATGCTTACAAACCATATTAAAAGCACTGTCCCAACTATTATGATTCTTTTGCCATCTAAACTTATATTATTTTGTTTTATGTTATTTGTCTTAAGAGTTGCCTCCTTGGGCGCTCAGGATTTAGAGAGCCCAACAGAATATAAGTAGCTGTGGGGAGGCTCTACTCTTTTCCCTCAGATCCACAGTGTCAGCAAACATAGCAGTTACTCAACAAGGGGATGCTGGGGCTGGGATCTCTGGGAGTTTCCACAAGTCGGCTTTTGTATTCTGAGTCCCAATGGCTTTGGATCTGAAACCCTCTTCCCTGATTTAGCTGGAGAAGATGGTCAGTGGGTTTCCATGAAGAAACCATTGGTGACTAGCGCCCCCAGTTCTCCTCCGACAATGTGTCCATGAACCTTACCTCAAAACTGAGATCCTCCTGATCTTGAGGCCAAATTAATTTGACTGACTACTCCTCCAGCTCCTACCCCAACCTCACTCCAAGTCCCGACTGGTGGCTTCACCGTGGAGAACAAGTCATAAAAAAGCCCGGCTGTTTCAATCCTTATGTGATTAGAGCCCGTTCTGTCTACTAAGAGACACAAATGATTGCAGTTACCTTGAAATTAAATGTAGCCTAGAACATTCAATATTTGTCAGGTCATGTTGCAAATGAGCTACTGTATTCATAATGGATGTGTCACCATCATAAATATGACAAAAGGACATTTTCAAAAAGATGATTATTCACACTGACGGGATAGAAATACAAGCTCAAGAAATTAGCATTCTCACCACTGCCTTGTCTCTCCTTGCCTTGCATTATTTAGGGATCTCTGGTGACTTGACTGAAGTCCTCCCTGCCCCCCAGAACCTGCATTGTGCTGAGCTTTCAGAGTATACACTACCCTGATATCAAAGAAGGACCCCTGTTGGAGGAGTTGACATTTCCCCCTCTCATCTCTGGGTTAATGGGCAGACCTGTATTCAAAGGCACCTTTGTCTCAGCGGGGGCACCATAAGACATCCTCCGTATTGATTTATATTGGTTGCAGGTACATGCTGGATCAAAGCCAAGGAGAGCAGGAGAAAGAAGCCAGACACAGAGTAAATCCAATGGAAGAACTGAAATATAGACCTTTTTACTTTGTTTCGCTAAATCGTGTAATAATTACTAGCCAACATTTATTATTCATTACTATATTCTTTATATTTGTATTATATTATTTATTATAGCATTATATTTTTTATTATTTATTACTGAGTACTCACCATATATAAAACCAGTGATCTCCAGTCCCCCTGCTCCTGTGAATCTTCTGGGGAGCTCTGTAAAACTACTACTGTGTTGGTTTCACCCCCAAGACTGATTTAACTGGTCATGAGTGGGGCCCAGGTGATGGCATTTTTTTCACAGCTCCCAGGCAAGAGTTGAGAACCCCAAGCTCCCAGCCAGAGTTGAGAACCACTGTGTTAGATACTGCTTAAAACTTTTCATTCAGTCCTCATAATAGGTCTATAAGGTTGCTCTTATCATTACCCTCAATTTTCAGAAGAAAGTGGAAAGGTAAAGAGAAGTTAAGCATTCTTCCCATGGTCAGACAGGCTAGTGAGGGTTGGAATCCAAATGTGAATCTCGGTAGTGGGATTCCAGAATTCAAAGCAAGATTAATGCAAAGATCCAGGGAGCAAAGAATACTTCCTGCCAGCTGTTGGGGGCAAAAGTTGCATGATGACTACAAAGGAAGACAAGAAGGAGAGAAGTGAGATGTTTAAAGCATCAACAGGGCTGGCTTCATGGGCAATCAACGTGGGCATGTGCTCAGAGGGGTCCTAGGAGAAGTGCTTGGCTTAATCCTCTGTTGTTGCTGTTTTGAAATTGTTGGTTGGTTTTGAACAAGAAACCCCGTGTTTTCATTTTGCACTAGTTCCTACAAATGATGTAGCCTGTCTTGGTAGCACACTCACGGAAATAGAATAGTGGACACTTTGCCTAGTTTGAATCATGTGTGTGATGAGGTGGGTGATTGCTTCCTGGAGTAGTTTCACAAGGCAGAGGCTGCCCTCCTCTCTTCTTGAAAGTACTTTTCCTAGAGCTGAAAGAGACTTAGCTACAACTCTGGAAGAGAGCAGCAGGACTCTGAGTTGCAAATGCTCAGAGGCAAGAGGTTGGTGGGCCCAACTAACAAACAGCAGTGCTCTCAAGGATAGGTTCTTCCATTTTTCTCAATAATCATTGATAACATTTCTGAGTGCTCTCTATGTTCTAAGCACAGTTTCACACGATCTATGTGCATTGTTTCCTTTAATCATTGCTACTCAGTGAAATGGATGCTATGGTCTTATCCCCTTTCTATGGATGAAGGAAATGGGATACAGAAGTTACAGGGACGCCTGGGTGGCTCAGTTGGTTAAGCAGCTGCCTTCGGCTCAGATCATGATCCCAGCGTCCTGGGATCGAGTCCCGCATCGGGCTCCTTGCTCCGCAGGGAGCCTGCTTCTCCCTCTGACTCTGCCTTCCACTCTGTCTGCCTATGCTCGCTCTCACTCTGACAAATAAATAAATAAAATCTTTAAAAAAAAAAAAAAAAAGAAGTTACATAACTTAGCCAAGGTCACAGAGCCACATAAGAGGAAGAACTAAAGTTGTAACCGGACTTTGTGCTTTCCCACTATTCTGTGTTGATACTTGGAATAGAATGGATCAGTTTATTGGGTGTTCACTGGAGTTTCTGACCATTGCAATCTCCGGAGATGCTCCTTAACAATCTTATTTCATAATTCCTTTACACGGAAGGGGGTGGAAACTGTAGGATATATATATATATATATATATGGTTTTTGAGTTTTTTGTTGTTGTTGTTGTTTTTTGTTTTTTTAAACCAGGAGTTAGGGGGAGACTGAGTGGCTCAGTCAGTTAAGTGTCAGCCTTTGCCTCAGGTCATGATCTCAGGGTCCTGGGATCGAGCCCAGCATTGGCTTCCTGCTCAGAGGAGAGTCTGCTTCTTCCTCTCCCTCTGTGGCTCCCTCTACTTGTGTGTGCTCTCTCAATCTGTCAAACAAATAAGTAAAATCTTAAAACAACAACAACAACAATAAAAACCCAGTAGTTAACAGGCCCAGGTTTTTGCCCATTTCCTTCCTGGCAGAGTCTTAGTTTCCCTGTTTGGAAACAGAAGACATGTGAATTAGGTTGGAAAGGGGAGTGAGGGGAGATAATAGCCACTTATCAATAAGGTTGTCAGAAAACGCTGTACAAATATGATCTCTCATGAAATGGGTTCTCCCTACCCCATATAGTGCGGGTTATTTACTGAGTTCCTAAGTGGGACCTGTGATGATGTGATCAGCCATCTCCTCTCCTGTTTGAATCCCACACTTCCTTTAATACTGAAAACCAAACCCCATCTAGCTCATTAACTTCTTTTTTGGAATTCTCTAAAACTGAGTCATAATGAGGATGGTGATTCAAAGAGTAGCTAATCCTTATGGAGCACTTGTGAGATGCTGGACACAGTGACAGAACTTATTTGCATCAGCTCATTTAGTTTAATCTTTACAACAACCCCATGAGATAGGTAGATTTTACAGGTGAGAAGACTGAAGCTAAGGGAGGAGAAATACCTTATTCAGTATCACCCAGATACCAACCCAAGAGCCAGGATCAAACCCTATTTTGCATGGCTCTAATGCCCAGGCGTTTTAAAACATTTAGTGTTTCTATTATTATGTAAATATATTATGTGTATATATTTATGTTATGTACAAATATTAGATTTGACTTATATTATTATTGCATGTTGATACAGCTCTGCTTATGTGGTGCTTAATTTACATTGTTATTGTATGTTGATTTAGAACATATGTCATGTGCTAGTTTCCAAGCTCCAAGAGGAGGCTATATTTTAGACAATGTTTTCTGCAGCATTTAACGTTGTGCCTTTCATGGATGTCTTTCATGTCAAAATTCACCTGGAAAATATACCATAATATTTGATCTCATGTTAGTTTAAACATCTATAAAATATTTTGTGTGAGACCATGATTTTTCTTGGTTTCACACCAGTTCTTTGTTGTCCATGCTTTTCGAATTTTATTGAGAGAAAACATTTAGTTTTAGTCCCAACAGAAGAGCTGTTTATATTATTAAGCATTTTTTTCCCCCACATCCCCGGTATGTCTAAATGTTCTAACTGCCATAAGCCATTTAATCTTCATAAATGCTTGCCTGATTTACCCTTAAGTATTTCTATTTCCTCTTTGTAGCACCAGTATTTCAGTAAAAGAGGGCTTGTTTCCAGCACCCAGATGGAGTCTGATTTGTCTCCCATCTCTCTGATAGTAACTGGTGTAGGAACTCGGACCTAAGACCATTCCTGGACAAAAGAATTGGTTCAGGAGATGGCTAGTGACTCACTGCAAATAAAGCAGTTTGTTGGAGGCATTTGGAAAAAAGAAAACCACTGAAAAAGATGACATCTCTTGGATGTGTACATTGTGTTGGCAAATCATGGCAGTCTTCTTACTACCAGCTTAAGCATGAAGCCAACAGAGAGAGAGAAGAGAATTTAAGGAGGAACTGAGCCTGGTTCCTGATTAGCCTCCCCTATCTGTAGAAGTTTTCAGATATGTGAACCTTTAAATTCCCTGTATCACTTTAGCTGGGTTGAAATGGGTTTTTTGTTCTTTATCTCCAAAACCATCCCAACTCTCTCATGAATGTTGGTATGTTATGTGTCAATATTAATATAAGAGGATACACTAAGAATCAAAATATGACAGTAAAAAAAGGACCTATGACATTTGCAGAGTGCTTTATATTGAAAAGAATGCCTATTATGCATTTTGATCTTACTGAGTTTCTAGAAGCCTAATAAGTTAGGATACACAGATATGATTGCAGTAGAGTTATATCTTACTAAGGAGAAGGGTTCTAAATATACAGGAATAAAATTGTGTATAGTCCGAATTATCTTAGGGAAACCCTTCCTTCAGTAAGTACAACCCAGGCAGACTATTCCAACATTCATTCCAACAGTCATAATTATTTATTGAGTGTCTTCAGTGTGCCACATACTGGGCACAGAGTGATGAGAAGGTCTCTGATGTAACATAAGTTACTTTCTGTTGGGTGAAACAATTTTCAAGTGAGTTAAGATGATTGTAGGCTAGGGTAGTTACTAGAAAATTGGATTTATAGAGATTAACAAGGAATAAAAGGCTTTTATGAAGGTAGTTAGGAAAAGGTTTTCTGAGCAGCTGACTGAGCCCTAGAGGATTGGGAATGAGCTATCTGTTGAAAAGTAGTCAAGGGAACATTCTAGGTAGAAAGAAGAGTAATAATAATGTCGAAGACTTCAGTTGGGAAGATGTTTGATGTGTTTAAAGAACAGAGGAACAGTTTGACCTAGACAGCAGCGAGTGGTGGGGAAAGGGTTGAAGATGAATTCACAGAAGTAGACAATCATTAAAGTATTAAAAAAGGTTTTTTGTAAGGGATAGGGAAGAAAATTGGATTGTATACTAATAGAAATAAAAGGAAAACCATTAAAAAGCTTTGAGCAAGGTAGTGGCATACTCTGAGCTGAGGTTTAAGAAGAATCGTTACGACAAGGACTAAGAGAGGAAAACAAATGCATCTGGGGGCTATCAAAGTTCAGAAAGTTATAGTGGTATGTGGTAGGGTCATTGCAGTGAAAGAGAGAACTGGTTTGAAGTGAAATATAGTCTGGAAGAAGAACCTAGAGAACTTAGTGATGCTTGGATGTTGGGAGTGGGTAAAAGAAAGGAAGGCATCAATTAAATGTTGGTTTTAATTTCCTGGGGGTAGAAGGATGCCAGATACGTGGACAGGACTACAGCATGGGCATTAAGGTGAGAACTAAGAGCTATTTAGGATCCATCAAGTTTGACATGTATGGTTGATATGGTGTACGTATGAGAAAGAGGATGCAAAGAACATGAGTGACCTGTTCCAAGTCATATGACAAAAAAAGGCGACCCTCAACTTGACCCTGGGTCTACCCGAAGATATAGGTTAAACACCATTTTAACAGTGACTAACCAAAGGAGTTGTCATTAGATTGTAAAACACTTCACAAATAATAATGAATACATGCTTACAAGCTTAACAGTGGTAGCAAGAGCTTTTAATTGTTTGTGAGCATCTCTATTGACAAGCTTCACAGAGCCACGATGGGAATGTCAATAGTGCTACAAGGCTAAGTTGGTTGATGGAACGAGTAGCAGTTATTTCCTTCTTTGGTTACTTTTCCTGTTCATTGGCTATCGTCACCACCAGGAACTCAGCTGCAGAAATTCCTTTTGTCAGGTAACTACCAAAACTACATACAGTTAGTTGTGTTATGTAACTAAGTTCACTAGAAAAGGATGAGACTAGTAGGTGTAGTCAGATAATGATGCAAACTACTTTTGCCTGGCACTTGCATACTACAACCTTACTGTGCAGAATTCTATTCTATGTTTTAATCTTACAGAGTTTTTTTTTTTTTTTTGAAGATTTTATTTATTTATTTGACAGACAGAGATCACAAGTAGACAGAGAGGCAGGCAGAGAGAGGAGGAAGCAGGCTCCCCACTGAGCAGAGAGCCCAATGCAGGGCTCAATCCCAGGACCCTGGGATCATGACATGAGCCGAAGGCAGGGGCTTTAATCCACTAAGCCACCCAGGTGCTTCAATCTTACTGAGTTCTTATATGAGCCTCCTGAGTTGAGTTACACAAGTATTGTTACAATTATTTTTAAACAATTACTTGTGTACAATTACTATTACAGTAGAGTTGCTTATTATTTGACAGTTGGGTGTTAAAGTACATAAGCAGAAAGTTGTGTCTAGTCAATATTACCCTTGAGAATTCTTTCAGAAAGTCCCAACATGTGTAATATGTGGTTTCCCCCACATATTACAATTTGTTGCTATTTTTTCCATCTACACTTGGTAAAATGGATGGGTTCTCTTTGGAGCCATGTCATACCAAAAAGCAGAGACCACTCAGTACAACAAGATGCTCATTTCTTCCTTCCATTTCTCTCTTCCTCCTTGTCTCCTTCCCTCCCTTTCTTCCACAAATTTTAGGACCTTCTACATGTCAAGTATTAATGAAGACACGGAAATACAGTGATGAACAGAGAGATAGGGTTTTGATCTCATAAAACTTATAGTCTAGGATGCATTGTGAGAAGCACACAGAATGCATGAATGGTCCAGGTCTTAGCCTTCTATTGGAAAAAAATAATGCTCTCTATTGAGATCTTGGATTCTTGGTCAATATTGACATGGACATATCTGCACAATAGGAAGGACCTGCCTTCACCTCATTCAAATCTTACCTTTCCAACTTCCCTGGAGATTCTATTATATGCCTACAACCCAGGGAGGGGATTGTCATTGTTACCGAGGATAAACCTATTTAGGTGAATGTCCCCCCACAGAATCATTTATCTTCCCTTCCAATTCATACTGTAGCCATGGCTCTAGTCCAAAGCACAGTGATTTATTAGGGTTTCTATTTAGGACTGTGTTTAAAGACACAATGCCCTACATTGTGGGATTTTTAAAGTAAGAAATTCCCATATCATTAAATTGAAAGCAGAACAATTGGTGTGGGGGAGGAGAGTTGTCTAAAGTACATACAGTTTTTACTGTAAGACCATGGGACCCTTTGTGTCGTGTCAGGCTGCTTCTATTACTAGATAAAAGTAGGAAGTTTAAGCAATGTGACTTCATTTATCTGAACGTGCTGTGTTATTGAGTGCTTTTAAATGTTTTCAAGTAGTTGCCTCTGTAATTTTATATTGACTTGGTTTAATGTTGTGGTCATTGAAGTTTTTACATTTACCTGAAGTAAGCTATGAAAGAAGCCCATGATTACTGCAAACAAGGGCCTTTTACAAAATGATTTTTTAAAAAAGAGAGATGTGAAAAAATAAACTCTCCTGTATCTAAAGCAGTATCTTTAGGTAGAAAGAGTACAAGATTGCTGTACCCTTAATATATGTGGAAGCTCAGACATGCTGTCACATTTCTGGGCCTCAGTTTCTGTCAGGTAAGTCACACCAGCTGCAAAACAACCTTGAAATTTAATACAATAAAAGCCTACTCCTCCTTCACTTCAGTCTAAGGAGTTATGTTTCGTGGGGGCGAGTTCTGGCCTTTCTAGGTTGGTGGCTCTGCCACCTTTAGAGTATAGTTTCAAATTAATACCATTGAAGTTTGTTATTGGCTAACACCATTGCCCTTGTGAGGAAACTACCTTTAACAATAACCTAGTTCTTTTAGGACTTTTTCATCTTTCTTCTACTCCAGTGCGTGACTACAACTTTTAACTTCAATAGTAAGGAATAAATTTTAACTTTTTGGTACGAAAGTATTAACTTCCCCAAAACTGGTTAGGCTATAACTGATCACTAATTACATAACATTTTATGCTTCTTAATTTCTTAATAGCTCTTTAATTCAGTGATTCTGGAAGTATTCTTCACAAGACCTCAGCCACAAAAACAAAGGTGTCTGGTTGCTTCAGAAGAAAAAGTTATGTTTTCCTGAAAGTACTTTCCCAATTAGTTTATAGCATTTATATGTATACATATGCTATAAATATATATATATATTTATAGCATTTATATATATGCTATTATATATATATATTTATAGCATTTATATATATGCTATTATATATATATGCTATATACACACATATATGTGTGTATGTGTATACACATATGTATATATATATACACATATGTATGTGTATATATATATTCAAGCATATATATATATTTGAAAGAGAGACAGAGTAGGGGGTCAAGGGCAGAAGGAGAGAGATAGAGATAATCTTAAGCGGGCTCCACATCTGGCACTGAGCCCGATGAGGGGTTTGATCTCACAACCCTGAGATTATGACCTGAGCCAAAATCAAGAGTTGGATGCTTAACTGACTAAGTCTAAATCTAA
The DNA here is from genome assembly GCF_030435805.1 of Mustela lutreola. Taxonomy (NCBI): domain Eukaryota; kingdom Metazoa; phylum Chordata; class Mammalia; order Carnivora; family Mustelidae; genus Mustela; species Mustela lutreola. The sequence goes on from NC_081291.1 coordinate 35,819,054, forward strand.
ATTTTTCTCTCTTGTCTTTGTCTCCTAAGGAAAAGAAATTAAAATACCAAGGGTTTTTTTTTTTTTTTTCCTTTCAGTTAAATGGAATATCTGCTAACATCTCAAGGAACTTATTTTGGATAATGCCATTGTAGGTAGTAGGGACAATTAGAAGATTGTAAAATATGACAAAGAAACGAAGAAAATTGTTAGGGGTGGATTAATTAGATAAGTGTATGGGATAGGTTTATAAAGAAATGGACCAGAGAGACATTCAAATATACTTGGAGTCTTTAACTAAAAAAACAAACAAAAAAAAATCCCAAAACAACCAGTTATATTTAAAAAAAATTAAATGAAAATTAAGGAACTGTAGTATATGCTATTTGCAAAGAAACATGATTAAAGGAAGAGTGAGAGAGAATGCAGTGGAGGAAAGGGGAAACTAGGAGTTAGGGGATCTCACCCTTCTCTCCTATAGTTAACTTCACATACAGCTTTTAATTCCCCAAAACCATAACTATTGATAGTCTTCTACTGACCAGAAGCCATACTGATAACATAAATAGTAGACTAACATGAGTTTTGTACATTATATGTTTTATATAGTGTATTTTTACAATAAAGTAAACTAGGGAAACGAAAATTTTATGAAGGGGCACCTGGGTGTCTCAGTGGGTTAAGCTTCTGCCTTTGGCTCAGGTCATGATCTCAGGGTCCTGGGATCGAGTTCCTCGTAGGGCTCTCTGCTCAGCAAGGAACCTGCTTCCCCCTCTCTTTCTCTCTGCCTGCCTCTTTGCCTACTTGTGACCTCTATCTGTCAAATAAATAAATAAAATCTTTAAAAAAATGATTTAAAAATGTTATAAAGAAAGTCATATGGAAGAGAAAATCATTCATAGTACTGTACTGCATTTATTGAAAAAAATATTCATATACGTTCACCCATGTAGTTCAAATCCATGTTGTTCAAGGATCAACTATATAGACTAGAGAGTGGAGTGGTTAAAGGCAATGGTGTTGAATCAAACACCTTGGGATTCTTTCTTGGCTCTGCCCTATAACCGACGGCACATAGGGAAGATCACTTTACCTCTGTGACCCTAAACTTACTCACTTGAATACATCAGCATAGTTATGGCGTCTACTGATAGATTAAGAATCTACTGATAGGTAAGTAAGTACTTAAAAAAGATTTTATTTTTCTTACTGAATCTGGATTACTTTCAGATATTTAAAATGAGGCACCTGGGTGGCTCAGTTGGTTAATAAGCAACTGCCTTCAGCTGAGGTCATGATCCTGGAGTCCTGGGATTGAGTCCCACAACAGGCTCCCTGCTCTATGGGGAGTCTTCTTCTCCCTCTGACCTCCCCTCTCATGCTCTCTCACTGTTTCTCTCTCTCAGATAAATAAATAAAATCTAAAAAAAAAATTAAAAAAAGAAATTTAAAATGAAAATGAATTTTTGTTATAAATAAGATGCTTAGTTATTTAAAAACTTATAAAAAAATCATAGAATCCCATTCCTCAAGCTATTGTAAGTGACGGATATATCGTGATTAATACATTGCTGCATTTGAAGGGACAAGCCCATTCACTTTCTCCCATTCCTTTTCCATTCTGAAGTGTTACTCAAAGAAGCTGTGTAGAATGCCCAGAAATTTACAGGTTTTTTTTTTTTAAACAAAACCAAAAACAAAAAACACTGGATAAAACCAAACCACCAGATGTGGAGTCAAGATGGCGGAGAAGTAGCAAGCTGAGACTGCTTCAGCTAGCCGGAGATCAGCTAGATAGCTTATCTAAAGATTGCAAACACCTGAAAATCCATCGGCAGATCGAAGAGAAGAAGAACAGCAATTCTGGAAACAGAAAAACAACCACTTTCTGAAAGGTAGGACCGGCGGAGAAGTGAATCCAAAGCGACGGGAAGATAGACCCCGGGGGGAGGGGCCGGCTCCCGGCAAGCGGCGGAGCAACCGCGCACAAAATCAGGACTTTTAAAAGTCTGCTCCGCGGAGGGACATCGCTCCAGAGGCTAAACCGGAGCGAAGCCCACGCGGGGTCAGCGTGGCCTCAGGTCCCGCAGGGTCACAGAAGGATCGGGGGTGTCTGAGTGTCGCAGAGCTTGCGGGTATTGGAACGGGAAAGCCGGCTACAGAGACAGAGCCGACAGTAAGCTCGCAGCTCCGTGTTACCTTGAACCGGTCGCAGGCTCGGTGAGCTCGGAGCGCGGCCGGAGGTCAGGCAGACGGGAGTAACTGGGCGCTGTTCTCTGAGGGCGCACTGAGGAGTGGGGCCCTGGGCTCTCGGCTCCTCCGGGCCGGAGACCAGGAGGCCGCCATTTGTATTCCCGTCCTCTGGAACTCTACGGAAAGCGCTCAGGGAACAAAAGCTCCTGAAAGCAAACCCGAGCGGATTACTCACCCCGGCCCCGGGTAAGGGCGGTGTAATTCCGCCTGGGGCAAAGACACTTGAGAATCACTACAACAGGCCCCTCCCCCAGAAGATCAACAAGAAATCCAGCCGAGACCAAGTTCACCTACCAAGGAGTGCGGTTTCAATACCAAGGAGAGCAGCAGAATTCCAGAGGAGGAGAAAGCCAAGCACGGAACTCATGGCTTTTTTCCTGTGATTTTTTTTAGTCTTGCAGTTAATTTAATTTTTTCTTTTTCATTTTTTTTTTTTTCTCGCCTTCGGGTAAAATTTTTTTTTTTTTAACTGTTACCTTTTTCTTTTTTAACGATTTTTTACTAGTTTATCTAATATATATATATATTTTTTTTACATTTTTCTTAGGTGTTTTCTTTTTTAAAAAAAATTCTTTTCTTTTTTTTTTTTTTTTTTTTTTTTCTTTTTTCTTTCTTCCTTTTTGAACCTCTTTTTATCCCCTTTCTCCCCACTCACGATTTTGGATCTCTTCTAATTTGGCTAAAGCATATTTTCCTGGGGTTGTTGCCACCCTTTTAGTATTTTACTTGCCCCTTCATTTACTCTTATCTGGACAAAATGACAAGACGTAAAAATTCACCACAAAAAAAAGAACAAGAGGCAGTACCGAAGGCTAGGGACCTAATCAATACAGACATCGGTAATATGTCAGATCTAGAGTTCAGAATGACAATTCTCAAGGTTCTAGCCGGGCTCGAAAAAGGCATGGAAGATATTAGAGAAACCCTCTCGAGAGATATAAAAGCCCTTTCTGGAGAAATAAAAGAACTAAAATCTAACCAAGTTGAAATCAAAAAAGCTATTAATGAGGTGCAATCAAAAATGGAGGCTCTCACTGCTAGGATAAATGAGGCAGAAGAAAGAATTAGTGATATAGAAGACCAAATGACAGAGAATAAAGAAGCTGATCAAAAGAGGGACAAACAGCTACTGGACCACGAGGGGAGAATTCGAGAAATAAGTGACACCATAAGACGAAACAACATTAGAATAATTGGGATTCCAGAAGAAGAAGAAAGTGAGAGGGGAGCAGAAGGTATACTGGAGAGAATTATTGGGGAGAATTTCCCCAATATGGCAAAGGGAACAAGCATCAAAATTCAGGAGGTTCAGAGAATGCCCCTCAAAATAAATAAGAATAGGCCCACACCCCGTCACATAATAGTAAAATTTACAAGTCTCAATGACAAAGAGAAAATCCTGAAAGCAGCCCGGGAAAAGAAGTCTGTAACATACAATGGTAAAAATATTAGATTGGCAGCTGACTTATCCACAGAGACCTGGCAGGCCAGAAAGAGCTGGCATGATATTTTCAGAGCACTAAACGAGAAAAACATGCAGCCAAGAATACTATATCCAGCTAGGCTATCATTGAAAATAGAAGGAGAGATTAAAAGCTTCCAGGACAAACAACAACTGAAAGAATTTGCAAATACCAAACCAGCTCTACAGGAAATATTGAAAGGGGTCCTCTAAGCAAAGAGAGAGCCTACAAGTGGTAGATCAGAAAGGAACAGAGACCATATACAGTAACAGTCACCTTACAGGCAATACAATGGCACTAAATTCATATCTCTCAATAGTTACCCTGAATGTGAATGGGCTAAATGCCCCTGTCAAAAGACACAGGGTATCAGAATGGATAAAAAAACAAAACCCATCTATATGTTGCCTCCAAGAAACACATTTTAAGCCCGAAGACACCTCCAGATTTAAAGTGAGGGGGTGGAAAAGAATTTACCATGCTAATGGACATCAGAAGAAAGCAGGAGTGGCAATCCTTATATCAGATCAATTAGATTTTAAGCCAAAGACTGTAATAAGAGATGAGGAAGGACACTATATCATACTCAAAGGGTCTGTCCAACAAGAAGATTTAACAATTTTAAATATCTATGCCCCCAACGTGGGAGCAGCCAACTATATAAACCAATTAATAACAAAATCAAAGAAACACATAAACAACAATACAATAATAGTAGGGGACTTTAATATTCCCCTCACTGAAATGGACAGGTCATCCAAGCAAAAGATCAGCAAGGAAATAAAGGCCTTAAATGACACACTGGACCAGATGGACATCACAGATATATTCAGAATATTTCATCCCAAAGCAACAGAATACACATTCTTCTCTAGTGCACATGGAACATTCTCCAGAATAGATCACATCCTCGGTCCTAAATCAGGACTCAACCGGTATCAAAAGATTGGGATCATTCCCTGCATATTTTCAGACCACAATGCTCTAAAGCTAGAACTCAACCACAAAAGGAAGTTTGGAAAGAACCCAAATACATGGAGACTAAACAGTATCCTTCTAAAGAATGAATGGGTCAACCGGGAAATTAAAGAAGAATTGAAAAAAATCATGGAAACAAATGATAATGAAAATACAACGGTTCAAAATCTGTGGGACACAACAAAGGCAGTCCTGAGAGGAAAATATATAGCGGTACAAGCCTTTCTCAAGAAACAAGAAAGGTCTCAGGTACACAACCTAACCCTACACCTAAAGGAGCTGGAGAAGGAACAAGAAAGAAACCCTAAGCCCAGCAGGAGAAGAGAAATCATAAAGATCAGAGCAGAAATCAATGAAATAGAAACCAAAAAAACAATAGAACAAATCAACGAAACTAGGAGCTGGTTCTTTGAAAGAATTAATAAAATTGATAAACCCCTGGCCCGACTTATCAAAAAGAAAAGAGAAAGGACCCAAATAAATAAAATCATGAATGAAAGAGGAGAGATCACAACTAACACCAAGGAAATACAAACTATTATAAGAACATACTATGAGCAACTCTACGGCAATAAATTTGACAATCTGGAAGAAATGGATGCATTCCTAGAAACATATAAACTACCACAACTGAACCATGAAGAAATAGAAAGCCTGAACAGACCCATAACCAGTAAGGAGATTGAAACAGTCATTAAAAATCTCCAAACAAACAAAAGCCCAGGGCCAGACGGCTTCCCGGGGGAATTCTACCAAACATTTAAAGAAGAACTAATTCCTATTCTCCTGAAACTGTTCCAAAAAATAGAAATGGAAGGAAAACTTCCAAACTCATTTTATGAGGCCAGCATCACCTTGATCCCAAAACCAGACAAGGATCCCACCAAAAAAGAGAGCTATAGACCGATATCCTTGATGAACACAGATGCGAAAATACTCAACAAAATACTAGCCAATAGGATTCAACAGTACATTAAAAAGATTATTCACCACGACCAAGTGGGATTTATTCCAGGGCTGCAAGGTTGGTTCAACATCCGCAAATCAGTCAATGTGATACAACACATCAATAAAAGTAAGAACAAGAACCATATGATACTCTCAATAGATGCTGAAAAAGCATTTGACAAAGTACAACATCCCTTCCTGATCAAAACTCTTCAAAGTGTAGGGATAGAGGGCACATACCTCAATATCATCAAAGCCATCTATGAAAAACCCACCGCAAATATCATTCTCAATGGAGAAAAACTGAAAGCTTTTCTGCTAAGGTCAGGAACACGGCAGGGATGTCCATTATCACCACTGCTATTCAACATCGTACTAGAGGTCCTAGCCTCAGCAATCAGACAACAAAAGGAAATTAAAGGCATCCAAATCGGCAAAGAAGAAGTCAAATTATCACTCTTCGCAGATGATATGATACTATATGTGGAAAACCCAAAAGACTCCACTCCAAAACTGCTAGAACTTATACAGGAATTCAGTAAAGTGTCAGGATATAAAATCAATGCACAGAAATCAGTTGCATTTCTCTACACCAACAGCAAGACAGAAGAAAGAGATATTAAGGAGTCAATCCCATTTACAATTGCATCCAAAACCATAAGATACCTAGGAATAAACCTAACCAAAGAGACACAGAATCTATACTCAGAAAACTATAAAGTACTCATGAAAGAAATTGAGGAAGACACAAAGAAATGGAAAAATGTTCCATGCTCCTGGATTGGAAGAATAAATATTGTGAAAATGTCTATGCTACCTAAAGCAATCTACACATTTAATGCAATTCCTATCAAAGTACCATCCATCTTTTTCAAAGAAATGGAACAAATAATTCTAAAATTTATATGGAACCAGAAAAGACCTCGAATAGCCAAAGGGATATTGAAAAAGAAAGCCAACGTTGGTGGCATCACAATTCCGGACTTCAAGCTCTATTACAAAGCTGTCATCATCAAGACAGCATGGTACTGGCACAAAAACAGACACATAGATCAATGGAACAGAATAGAGAGCCCAGAAATAGACCCTCAACTCTATGGTCAACTAATCTTCGACAAAGCAGGAAAGAATGTCCAATGGAAAAAAGACAGCCTTTTCAATAAATGGTGCTGGGAAAATTGGACAGCCACATGCAGAAAAATGAAATTGGACCATTTCCTTACACCACACACAAAAATAGACTCAAAATGGATGAAGGACCTCAATGTACGAAAGGAATCCATCAAAATCCTTGAGGAGAACACGGGCAGCAACCTCTTCGACCTCTGCCGCAGCAACATCTTCCTAGGAACAACGCAAAAGGCAAGGGAAGCAAGGGAAAAAATGAACTACTGGGATTTCATCAAGATCAAAAGCTTTTGCACAGCAAAGGAAACAGTTAACAAAATCAAAAGACAACTGACAGAATGGGAGAAGATATTTGCAAACGACATATCAGATAAAGGACTAGTGTCCAGAATCTATAAAGAACTTAGCAAACTCAACACCCAAAGAACAAATAATCCAATCAAGAAATGGGCAGAAGACATGAACAGACATTTCTGCAAAGAAGACATCCAGATGGCCAACAGACACATGAAAAAGTGCTCCATATCACTCGGCATCAGGGAAATACAAATCAAAACCACAATGAGATATCACCTCACACCAGTCAGAATGGCTAAAATCAACAAGTCAGGAAATGACAGATGCTGGCGAGGATGCGGAGAAAGGGGAACCCTCCTACACTGTTGGTGGGAATGCAAGCTGGTGCAGCCACTCTGGAAAACAGCATGGAGGTTCCTCAAAATGTTGAAAATAGAACTGCCCTATGACCCAGCAATTGCACTATTGGGTATTTACCCTAAAGATACAAATGTAGTGATCCAAAGGGACACATGCACCCGAATGTTTATAGCAGCAATGTCCACAATAGCCAAACTATGGAAAGAACCTAGATGTCCATCAACAGATGAATGGATCAAGAAGATGTGGTATATATACACAATGGAATACTATGCAGCCATCAAAAGAAATGAAATCTTGCCATTTGCAACAACATGGATGGAACTAGAGCGTATCATGCTTAGCGAAATAAGTCAAGCAGAGAAAGACAACTATCATATGATCTCCCTGATATGAGGAAGTGGTGATGCAACATGGAGGCTTAAGTGGGTAGAAGAATAAATGAAACAAGATGGGATTGGGAGGGAGACAAACCATAAGTGACTCTTAATCTCACAAAACAAACTGAGGGTTGCCGGGGGGAGGGGGTTGGGGAGAAGGGGGTGGGATTATGGACATTGGGGAGGGTATGTGATTTGGTGAGTGCTGTGAAGTGTGTAAACCTGGTGATTCACAGACCTGGGGATAAAAATATATGTATATAAAAAATATATGTTTATAAAAAATAAAAAAATAAGAAAAAAAAAAAAAAAAAAAAAAAAAACCAAACCACCAGTGGCAATTTTTGAAATAAATCACAAGAAGCTTTTGGTACAAGTAGAAGACATGTTTCCTCTCAGACCATATCTAAATAGAGACAAATGAATATATATCCTAACCAGTGCAAAGCATCTGGAGCTCCAAAAAAAAAAAAAAAAAAAAAAAAAAAAACCTGAATTGCAGTGCTAGAGGGGTGGAAAAGGGAATGATCCATATGCCTGACTGTCAATATTAGGATTTAACTGTTTCCATTATCCCTAATAAAAATTCAGTGCCATCTTTGTGGTAACTCTGCAAGGCAGGTGCCGGGTCTTATTCACTGTCACCTCCCCAGGGCCTCACTCAACATGTGCCACTTAATGATGCTCAATAAATGTCAGAGGGATAAATGAACGATGGAGGAAGTGAATAGAGGAATGAGTGTTTGCATGAAAGGGGGGCGGAACAGGTGGACCTGGATAAATAGTGTGGAAAAGAAACACTTAAAGAGAAGAATGAATACAATTTGGCTACAAATACATGCCTTGAGTGATGGAACAAAGCTTCTTGATTTGTAAGAAGCAAGATAGCTGAATTCTACGATTCTCTTCTGGTTGAAGAAGTCAGAATTCTGATGTTTTGTGAATTCCAACATTCTCTGAATCTTTAAGCTCGGTTCCAGACAGCATTATTGGTAGTGCCTTTAATGGAAATTTGGTATTCAGGAAGGAGGGCCCATTTGGGAGAATATAAAGATACATGCTTTGGGGTCTGGGGTATTTGAAGATTGGACAATGGAGCAGAGTTATTTAAGAGAACTGGAGATATGGGATGAACTAGAATCAGAAAGGGTTAAATGTATGGTTCTCAAGTCCTTTCTCTCTAGGGCATATAGTTTTGTGGCAAAGTGATTGGCTAGCTGAACATTTTTCTTTGCCCTGCCCATCAGTCATGGTTTATACAGATAGAGTAGAGAGCACTACTTAATTGGCTAAATTGATTACCTGGAAGTAAGGTGAAGTGAATAGAGATTCTAAAACAATGGCAATGATCATAGCTCCCATTTACTGAGCATTTATAATGTGTCAGGTACATTCGTGTTTTCATGTGTTTTTACATTGAATTCTTCTTGCACGCCTGTGATATATAGATCAGGAATTGGCAAACTTTTCCTGTAAGGCTCAGATAATAAATATTTTAGGCTTTGTGGGCCATATAATTCCTGTCACCGCTCCTTGACTCTGCAGTTGCAGCAGGAAAACAATCATTGGCAATATGTAAATGAATGGGGAGTGGCTTCATTCCAATAAATCTTTGTTACACAAACAGGCGATAGGCCAGATTTGCTAACCATGGATGTAGAGCATCACTCCCATTTAATATCGTCTAATCTGCAGAGCCAGGACTCCAACTCAAGGCTGTGCCAGAGCCTGCTCTCTTAATCACTCCATTATACTGCTTGAAATCAAGCTTCAGAAAGGCGCTTTCAGCAGAGGAGGGATGACCGGATGGGGTAGGAAAAATTGGTGGCAGGAAGACAGGGAGACATGATGGCAGAAGTCCAGATATGATCCACCAGCCTCCAAAACCAGGGAGGTAAAGGTGGTGATGGATGGAAGAGAAAGGGTGGAGGTCTACTGTGGGGATAGAATCTTTGTGGTTTTGCAACTAATGGAATACAGGGTGGTGTGCTAGAATTGGGAATGTGTATATGAGGGTGGCAGAGCATTGTGTGAAACCAGCTTCTGACCTTGTGCTTGTGTGTTGTGGTGCCTCATATTGAGCCAGCCCTGCTTTTGTGAATCAGAAGCTGCTTCTCCCCAGGCAGGAAGAAAACACATGCAGTATGACCACCAGTTGAAATCTCCTGAGCAAACTCCCTGTCTTGCCAGAGTTTCAACACTGTGTCAATTACAGGGCCATCTTCTCTACATGATCCAGCCCTGACCTTGCAGTTAATCAGAGACTCACTTGGGTAACCGCTTGGCAGTGGCCCGGCAAGTTCCCTGTAAATCTATGACAAACTGGGTCGCTCGCATAAATGCTCTCATAGCTGCAGATTGTTTGAAGGGCCTAAGAGTACTTTTTGCACATTTTCCGATTAGTGCTGAGGCTTTTGCTGGTCATGTTGCCTATCACTGAGAGGTGCCAGAGTCTGCAAATGGTGAAATGTCCAAGCTTTTTGCTCTTACTGAAAACAAACCCTTCCTTGCCCCAGTCTCCTTCCTTTGGTCCCTACACTACAGCATAAGCCGGGGTCCACCTTGGATCCGAGCTATGTATAGACATGATGGCTTCCTTAACTAGATTGCAAGCAAGTTGAGGACCAAAAGCAGCAACTCATTTGTTCTTCTAGGCTTTGGGTTAACACAAAGGGAGCCTGCTGGTTAAATTGAACATCAGACCAAAAAAGGCCACAGAAACCTCATGAGAATAAAAGAGGGGGCTAAAGTACAATGAGAGCGTATGAACAGATTTTTAGAAACACTGCTGTAAAGATAAAGGTGATGTTCACATTTTTACAAGATATTTACATGCTGGAAGAATTATGAAGCTAGGTGTACTTTCTTCTGTGGATGAAAGAAATAGTTTGTTAATTTTTTGTATATGTATCTAAAAAGAGTTCATCTGCTTGGAGAGCACAGAAAGTAAGGCCACTACAGAGGTCGAAGAGACGTTGAGTAGTCTCAGTAGAAGCTGAAAATGTCAGGCGGGTTTCTAGTCTGCCTTACAGCAAAAGCACAGGCTAATGACCGGCTTAGTGAATCAGGCACACCCACCCCAGACTTCGCATGGTTTGGTATTTTGGGATTTCCCAAGAGCACACCTTGAGACATGGTTTTTGTCTTATTGTTTATTTGGGAAATAGACCCAGAAGCTCCAGGGAAGAAAGGGGGAAAGTGAGAGAAGGCACAGAGGAAAGGCCTTTAAAAGGAGTGCTGGTGAGCAGGTTACAGGTATGAACAGCTGAGTCTCAGTATGCCTGACTGCCATCTGAGGAATCTTCCAGAAAACAGATTAGAAGTGCCTCAATGAGAAGCTTGGCTCTTTATCTACTAGGTTCTATACATCATTGGTTGATGCTTTCCCCAGGGCATGGGGTAAGTGAGCTCCTGGGGCACGAAAGGAAGTCCCAGGTGGGAAAGTTAAAGACATTGGAGATGGAAGGTGGCTAACTTGCCAGGAACTGTCCACTGTAGTGGCAGATCAGCTCAGAGCTGGGCTGGGGGGTATAGGGGACAGCACAGTTCTTCAACAGCAGCTTCTCCATGTTGGAAGCTGGATGCTTTTAAAAGGAACTGTCCTTGGTTATAAAGCCCAGGTTGGAGCACCCATCTACGTTAGAGTGCAAAAGTCATCAGTGCTACACTCCAACGTCATTCCTCTTAATTCTCACAATTACTACATCATATCAGCTGGGGAGAATATAGAGCCTTACCGAGGAAAGCATAACTTGTCTGAGATCATACAACTACTACCTCAAGGAAAGAAGTTTCCATGCCAAGACAGTGTAACAGATGGTCAACATCTGGTTGCTGTTCTTCATACTTAAGGAGATTAACACTATTATAATAATAGCAACAATGATGTTGTTTCTTTGACTTTGTAGAGCACATGTCAATGTGCTTTCTCAAATATCTTGTTAATTTTGCTTCATTCATAGGGCAGTATCTCTATTCTCTTTTTATAGGTGGGGAGACCGAGTCTCCAGCATGCAATCATTGGCCCAGGAGGCCATGTAATTAAGTGCAGTCTGAGTGCAAGTTGAGTCTCTACCCAATGTGCTTTCTTCGCCTCCCTGTGGGCAGCGGAAGATGAGAGTACCATGCAAACAGCACAGCTCATTTTCCTTGTAGGTTTAAGCCTCCTCCTAGTCAATTCCCAGGAAATATACCTTGAGGTTAAAGGATCTTTTTGCAGAAGTTTTGGAAAATGCTACTGTTGCAAAGGTAAACACACAGCCTTAATGCATATTCTAGTCTCCCTAGTTGCAGGATGGAATTAGCAAACAGTTGATGTAACCACCGGCTATCCTCTGGGGGGAAGAAAGATGTCGAGGGCACATGAGAATCTGGAGAAATGGTTCCATAGAGAATTAAGAATATTTGAAAAGAAGTCTCTGGTTGTTACCACTGGATGTGTGTGAGCTTTCCCTCTGGGTTTAAAAGAGAACAAAATGAGATTTTAAAAATATTTACGTAGTGACAGGTTGCTGATCTATGCATTTGGATTTCATCTGCTTTCTTTCATTTTGGAAAGATGAGTGGTAGAATTCTGAATGGCATTACAGATGAAACATTAGAAATTTTGACTCTATGTAGTTGTCCCCACAACCTACAGAAATGTGTACTTCTGCCAAGGCAGGTGGTATAAAGCTGGACGAAGGAATGGGTCACAGTCCCCAAATGCACTGATGTGCATTCAGATTTAAAGGCACATGAAACCATCAGGTCAATCACATCATTCCCTTTGTGTATTTGACCATCTGGGTTTTCTTCTGGTACTTTTATGATAACCATGAATGAGAGGTAATGAAATGCCAGGCCTAGATTATTGGACTGAGTGACATAGAAAAAAGCAAACCCGATTCTTATTGGTGTTCTTCTTGATATAAAAATCAAACCAAAAAGGGCAAGAACAAATAGTAAAAGAAAACTGTTATCAGAAGCTGGTATCAAATAATGTGTGCATAATTGCTCCCTTGGAATCAATATGTTTTACAAAGCACCAGAAAAAGATTGTGGGCTGTTTAAGGCTGCATCGGATGAGTTTTTACACAATATGCATATGCTGAGCAGGGCTAGGCTATTCTTTGAGTTAGCTCTTTCAGTTATCTGCTGTTGCCTAATGAAATAACACCATACTTGGAGGGTTATACAAAAATGATTTACTAAAAAGATTTTATTTATTTATTCATGAGAGACAGAGAGAGAGAGAGAGAGAGAGAGAGAGGCAGAGGGAGAAGCAGGGAGCCCGGTGTGGGACTGGATCCCAGGACCCTGAGATCATGACCTGAGCCGAAGGCAGAGGCTTAACTGACTGAGCCACCCAGGCGCCCCTACAAAAATGGTTTTATTCATGTGTTCTCAAATCACAGTTCAGCTGCTCCACTGGGGCTGGAGGCTCTGGTTTCAAGATGGCCTCGTTCCCATGGGTTGGTGCCGCCTGGCTGTCAGCGGGGCACTTCCCTGGATCTGGGGCCTCGGTTCTCATGCACATGTGCCTCTTGACATGTCTAGGTTGGACATCTCACAGCATGGCCATTTTAGGATGGTCAGATCTTACCCAATAGCAGGCTTCGCCCACAGTACAATAGCAGAAGCCATAGACTTTCTTAAAACTTAAGCACAGGGGTGCCTGGGTGCCTCAGTTGGTTAAGCATCTGTCTTCAGCTCAGGTCATGATCCTGGGGTCCTGGGATCGAGTCTTGCATTAGGGTCCCTGCTTACTGGGGAGTCTGCTTCTCCCTTTCCCTCTGCCCCCTCCCCCATTCATGCTCTTTCTTTCACTTGCTTGCTTTCTCTCTCAAGTAAATAAATAAAATATTAAAAAAAGAAAAAACAAACTAAAGAGGCACATCAGCATTTCTGCTACATTTCTTTGGTCCCAGAGATGGTCCATATTCAAGGGGAAGGGCAACACATGGGCATGAATACTTGTAGTGTCCTTCATTAGGGGCCAGTAAACTATGTGAGCTCTGTGTATTATAACTAAGGACCAGTTTTGCACTTTCCTTTGGGAATCCGATTTGAGTGCCAAGATATGAAGTCAATGCCCGGCCATAGTGATCAGGGATAGGGTGTGTGCCCATCCTTGCAGGGTGGAGAATGGTGCAATGTAGGGAGAAGTGTAGGGTAAGACATTTAGGAGCTGCTGAATGAGCACTGTCTGTTTAAGCTGTTTTTAAAAATCCATAGCACTACCTGTTCACATCCTTAAAATGCTATGAACAACAGGAAGCTTATTATGCAAATGAATATTTTGCATTTATTATATTTTGCAATTATATTATAATTTGCAATTATTTGAACAGTTCCCCCCTTATGCCTTCGAAGGGGCAAACCATGGAGATCTTAGGTGATTTGATTTAAACTCGTAGTACTAAATTGTCCATTTCCCTGGAAGAATTGTGGAAACTTGGCTAAAAAATTTAGCACACCATTATCACTTGGCATGATAACTCCACATCCTTTCTTCCAGGTGGGGAACAACCATAGCCTCGGAACAGACGAAAATCTGTTTCATTAAAATTCAGAGTTCAGTATTAGGGAATATACCTCCATCAAACATAGTTATCCTAGCCAGCATCATTAACATTGATAATTTGTTACTTAAGTCTCTGGAAATGTATCAAAGTTAGGGTCTCTACCCTTGCTAATGGGACTTGTAAAGCAAGCCTTGGAAGTTTGTATCCCAAAGCAATATACCCGTTGATCAAAGTTTCAGGACCTATGAGTTTAATGGTCATTCTCATAATTAAGATTTCTGCCTGATGTTAATTTCCCTAGGGACTGCCCAACTCCTTAGAAGGGATATTTCCTAATTTATGATACCTTGTTAGCAAGGGCTGTGTAGCACCAAGGAAGATTGCTAAGCATGTGTAGTCTGAATCATGACAAAACGAGGGTAGCCAACAATTATGGAGCATTCCCTCTCCGCCACACACTGGTGAATTTATTATCATAATCTCCAGTTTTTCAAGAGAAAAATAGAAATATAAAAGAATTATGTAAATTAGTAGAGCCAGGACTCAAGTCCATACAGCTTTACTTCCAGGCCTGAGTGCTTGACTCTAGTGGACCACCTGTAATGGCTACCATTCTAGACAGGTGGTTCTAACGTGTGGTCCATGGGCCAGGACTTGTGAAACTGCAGATTCTTGATGCCACTCCAGATCTCTTGGATCAGAAACCCTGAGAAGCTCTGAGAAACCTAGCAATGTATGTTTTCTCCCTCCTGGTGATTCTCATACACGCTCATATTTGAGAAGCACTTGTTTTGACTTATACTTCCAGAAAAATGCTATTAATCACAGGGTTCACTGATGAATGCTGTGACATCATGGGCTTCTAGAGGCATCTAGTACTCAACAAAGATCAATGTACTTCAGGGAAATGATCCACATCCAATGAACATTCCAGCTATAGTGTAACTTAATGACCACGTCTTTCACTGTTGGATTGGAATCTGAATTGACTGTTTCCCAACTCTCCAGTTGATTCTCTGCTTCGGTTTCCTTCTCATATTAAAATATAGATAATGATGCTTGCTTTCTTTCCTCACAGAAATAGTCTAAGAATTAATGAGCTATATTAAACTCTTTCAGTTCCTGGAAGAAAGGCAGTATATAAACAGTATATTAATATTTTAAACAGGTTAACATTTTCTATGTGAATAAAAGTCTTTTTTCTTTTGATGATCAAACATGTTGCCTTTTCCCAAAAGAATTTTTTGACTTTTAAATTTCTTCTTTAAAGGCACCAACCAGATTTCTTTCTCAACCCCAGAGGAAAGAGTAGCAGGATAAGAAAGCACTTTTTTTCTGAAAAGAGCTAAAGTTTTTATATCGGTGTTTTACAAATAATAAGAGGCAGTGTGGTCCTATACCAGGAATGCTGAATTAGAGATCGTGGAACACCAAGTTTAAGCCCTCTCTGTTACATATTAAGGCCCAAATTAGGGTGCCTTCTTCCTCTCTCTTGGCGTCAGCTTATGGAACTATAAAAAAGTGACAACATAGCACAGAATTAAAGAATACGGGTCCTGGCTTCAAAGAACTGTGTGCAAATCCTGACTTGGCCATCCCCAGCTGTGTGACCTTAGGTTAGTGACCTACCCTCTGATTTTTCATCTCCTCATATGCATAGTGGGGATAGTAATAGGATTAAATAAGGCAATAAATTTAAAATGTTCAGTTCAGTGCTGGGCACTCCACAGTAAGTGCCAGCTGCTGCAGGTATAGACTTGATGATCCCAAAGAGGACTTGTCACTTTGAAATTTTAGGATAACTTCTGGCAGTTTCTCCCAGGATCTCCAGTTGCTTTCTTTCCCAAGGATTCAACATTCATCGTGTATTTGTTGAGCACCTACTATGTGCTGGGACCATTCAGAGCACTAGGGCTACACTGAGCATAGATAAAATTCTTTGCCCTTCAGCAGTTTCTTGAATTATTCCAGGTCCAAAGAAGTACTCAATACATTCTGGTTCCATCAAACAGAAATCCTTTTTTGGACTGAACATTTTCAACACAGACAAGAAACTATTTTTCTTAGCCATCACCTCTTCAACGAGATAAAGAATTTCCTTTGATGAGCGCTTTATTTATTTATTTATTTATTTATTATGAAGTGATGGCTTACCACTCAGCACATGTATAAAGAATTATGGGAAGGAGGGTGGCATCTCTACCTTATCTTGCCTGGCTTGGAGGAGACTTGGAAAATGAGGGTAGGTTGGGAAGGAAGGCACGGCAGCTTGATTAGCAGGAGGCAAAGACTTTAGAACTCCATCTCTTCTGTAGCCAACTCCTGCTTACACATTAGGAAGAAAGGGGTTTTGAAATTCAGCGACCATCTGTGTAAGGGGTTTTTTATCTAGAGGTTTTGGGACATCTGAAATGAGGCTGCTGCAACCCCTTGGGAGAGTGGTGGTGTTCGACCTTTCTGGATTCAGACAGAATCCTCTTCTGATACTTCGTCTCCATGGCACAGGAACAACAGTGGGGATCTCAGCAGATGTGAAGATTTTTAAGCAGGAAGGAGTGCACTTCTTTTATTTCTTACAACATAAATTAAACATCACAGCAGACATCAAGCTGGAAAAAGTTACAGGAAACTAAGGTACTTCCAGCACTTTATTAATGCAGTCTGGCCAACGGGTTCTGAGGGGCGGCGAGATCACCAGCAGGTAGGGAGCCCTGGGTGATTTGCAGCCAGCCCCACAGACAGGCTGGGGCTCAGGAGGGCAATGACTCTGGCTCCAGATGCTGTATCATATCCAGGTCTGGAAACAGAGATCGGAAACATGGGCAGAAAGACAGAGCTGAAAAGCCTTATCAGCAACTTGCAGCAGTACCAAGCCCCGGTCTAGACAAGCTGGGGAGTGTCAGGACCAGAAGCCAGACTGGGATGGAGACAGAAGTGGCCAAGCAGTGGTCAGGCTGGAGTTAAGGCTGTGACAGATGTTTGTCCCCGTACAAAAGGGAGTAAAGTTAGGATGAAGCCAGCTGGCAAAACAAGGTCAAGCCCAGATTATTAGGACAAACCGGAGACAATTTTGGTGTCCCAAGAGATGCATTAGTTTCCTAGGACAGCCATAACAAATTACCTGAAATCTGAGAGCTAACAAAAGATACTTGATCTCTCATAGTCCAGAGCATCGAAGTCTAAAATCAAGGTGTTTGTAGTGCTGGTTTCTCCTGGAGGCGCTGAGGGAGAATATGTTTGTGCCTCTTTCCCCAATTCTGATGGCTATGTGGCAATCCTTAGGGTTCCTTGGCTCATGGATACATCATTCCAATCTCTGCCATTCTCTTCCCATCACGCATCTTCTCTTCTTCTGATTAGTATTCCTGTCACTGGAGTCAGGGTCCACCCTAAATTCATCATGATCTCGTCTTGAAATTCTTAATTATATCTAGGAAAAGCCTTTTACCAATAAGGTCACCTTTATAGATTCCGGGGTTAAAACTTTGTCATATCTTTTTAAGGCCACTATCCAACTCACTCACTCTAGTAGGTATAGAGTTAGAAAACTTGGGTTTTAATCCCAATTGATAATAGGATGGTAACTACCCCCCCCCTTTTTTAAACCATTTGTCAGGCACTCATTCATAATCAACAAACATTTATTGAGCATCTACTGTATGCCAGAGACTCTTCTAGATTCTGGGAACTCAGTGATAAACAATACTGGCAGAAATCTCTGTCCTCCTGGAGGCTGCACTCTAGCAGAGGTGGGTAGAAATAGACAAGCCAGTAATAAATAAACTCAAGTATATGGCATGTTTGATGGTGACGTAAAGAGAGTGTGAATGAGGGAAGTGGATGGGAAGTTCTGGGGGTGTGAGAAGGTTGCAATTTTAAATAGGATGGTCCAGGAAAGCTACTATGGGAGCAAAATCTTGAAGGAGGGAAGGGAGTTAGCATGGTAGACACCTGGGGAAAGGGTCTTCCAGGTAGAGGGAACAATGAAGTGCAAAGAACTTGGGGCTGCAGGCTGGAGAGTGAGTAAGCAGGCCAGCCAGGCAGAAGGGGAGTGGGCAAGAGGGAAGGGTTGAAGTAGATGAAGTGGAAGGGGTTGACAGCTGTCGGATGGTACCCATTCAGCTGGCTCTCCAGTGGAAGGACTTTGACATTTGCTTGGAGGAGAAAAAGGAGCCACGGGGAATTTTGAGAAGAGGTGTGACATATTGTAGTTTCCTGACCAGAGGATCACTTCCTAATCTGTCCTGAAAACAGACCCCTGTGAAGGCAGAGGCAGGACTTGGGAGACCCTTGGAGACCCTATTGCCCAAATCCAGGAGAAAGATAGCTATGGCTTGGGCCAGCGGAGACTGGGAGAAATGATGGGGTTCAGCATGCACTCTGGAGCTTGAACTACTAGAATGTGCTGATGGTTGAATGTGAGAAATGAAAGAAAGGAGTCAAAGATCTCTCCAAGGTTCAGGGCCTGAAAGCTGGAAGTGTGTACTGAGATGGGGTAGTGCTAGTCCCTGCATGTGCATTAGACGACTTACTGCTCAGCCCAGTAAGGGTGGTAATCTCACTCTACCCATTTTATAGATGAAGAAACCAAGTCTTTCAACACTTAAGTAAACTGTTAAGACCATAAGTACCTAAAATAAGACTTGATCTCTGATATTTATTATCCCAGATTCCTAACTCCCAAAGCCCCAGTTTTTCCCTCTATAAAGAGGATTTTATTATCTTAACTGCATCCACAAAATTGTAAGAGTTGTATGAGAGTGGACATAGAAATGCTTCATAAGCTACAATGTACTATACAATTCTGTAGGCTATCACTATGTAACAAAATATCCCCAACTTTGTGATATAAAAATAACAATTTATTATTATCTCTCGTGGTTTTGGAGCATCTTGCTTGGATGTGTCACATAGATGCAATTAGTGGTGCTGGGCTCAGAGTCATCTCAAAGGGCTGGCGGGTGATACTCACTGTTGGTTAGGACCTCAGTGAGGATTGTGGGTTAAAACAATACACACAGTCTCTTCATGTGGCCTGGGCTTCCTCACCGCCTGGTGGTGGCATCCTAAAAGTAAACATCCTTAAGAAGAAGAATCAGGTAGAAGCCATATTGTTTTTTATGATGGGGTCTGGGAGGTTTCATAAAATCACTTTTGATTAAGGCAGTCAGGGGGTTCCATTAGGATCTAAGGAAGGGATGCCACCTCTTGATTGGGGAGTAGCAAAGTTACATACAAGTCACGGTTAAGAGAAGCATGTGGGATGAGAGATATAGTTGTGACCATCTTTGGGAACTATGACCTGCACCAAAGTGGAATTAGGCGCACTGAGTCGGAAGCCAGGTGCAAGTCAACAGGAAGAGAAAATCAGAGCAGGTTACTAGGAACAGTAAACTGTTCTCCCAGGGTGTCAGCAGATTAACCACACAGCATCCCACAGTCAGATGATGATGGATATCTGAGCTCAGATCAGGGAAATTCTGTTCATTGTTGCATTTTTTTCCCTATGTTTTTAAATGATTTGTTCCTGAATTTGTAAAAAGAGCCCCAGGTAATAGTGTTATTAAAAAAAAAAAAAAAAAGCTATTGGGAAACACATCAGGGATATAGTTCCCCATCTTCCCACCGTACATTCAGAACCAGTATAAAAGTGCTGGTGTTGGGTCCTGTTGTCTGCCTCGATGGTGGCCCCCTACAGAGCACAAGGGCTTTGGGCCTGGAAATCCCACAGTCCTAGCTTTAAAGTTTCTTTTAGCTGGATGATCTTGGTCAAGTTACTTAATTTCCCAATCTGAAAAATGCTGATAATGATGAAATAATCATATAATGTGCCTCGGGGGCTAGAAAACAGAAAGTTCTCAATGAACATTAGCTTATAATACCACTATTAAATAAATGCACTATTGCTTTTATAAAAAGGATCTCACAAAAACAGCATGCATGCTGTTTCGTATCTTCTTTTTTCATATGACAGTTGTATTTTGAACATCTTTAAGACTCTGGAAATAGACACCTATAGCAATCATTGTATTTATGAGATGCATACCTCCCCAGTGTAGACATGAACTGCAATTTGCTTATCAGTTTCTAATCGTTGGCTATTTAGCTTTCTAAAAACTTATTTTTAATCCATTGCATATAACACTTTAAAAACCAACTTTAATCCTTGTCTAATTATTTTCTTACTGCTTGGCACATTTGCTTAATAAACAAACGAATATTGACAAATTTCTACAACTGGATTTGCTGAACTCAAACTGTCCTTTTCAAGAGTTTTTAAAATTTATTTCTTATTATGTAAAATTTCAAAACGTGAAAAAATCAGAAAGGACTGTTTAATAAACATCGATATAAGACCAGCATCTATATTTAGTCTGTTAACATTTTGCCACATGTGCTTGATCTGTGTTTTTCTTAAGCATTGAAAAATAAAACACATCCATTATGACATTTTGCTCTAATGCTACAGTATGTTTTTCATAAAAATGAGGATTTTTCCTACATAACCATCATATTATTATACATAATGAAATTAAGTATAATTTCCTAATATCACCTAATATAGTCTATTTAGAAATTTTCTAATTGTATAAAATCCATTTTACATCCTTTTGTGGTATATTTTCAAGTCAGACCCCATGCAAGAGCCTGAATTACCTAGGGTCATTTGTCTCTTGAGTGTCTTTTAATCTAAAGTCAGCCCTACCCCCTTTAGCTCCCGCTTGAACACTCAGTTGTTGAAGAGCTCAAGCTGGTTGACTTTTCCCTTTCTGACCCTTCAAAACCCCCATTTAAAGAAAAATCTCGGAATGAAATTGCTGGACCTGAAGGCCATCGTGGTTGTTGTAGGCAGCCCTCCTGGTGTGAGCACTTCATAGCCTCCAGAACTATGAGGTTTTCCTTGGTAGACAGGCGCACTCGATAAAAAGGGTTGGCTTTGGCAGGACCTGCCCTCCCCCTTCTAGCAGGGACTCAAGGGTCTGCTGTTCAGTATAAAGCTTCCTTAGGGAAAGGGGGAACCACTGTACCAGAAAGAACAGTCATTTCAATGGAGAAAGTGGCCTGAAGTCCAACACAAGAGAAGATGTTTTGAGAGATTTTATTCTACTCCATTCAGAGGCTGGTGAGTTTCTCCTGGGCACATTTTTATTCCTGCTGCTGGAGGAGCTGCAGCAGAGTGGCATTGTCACAGACACTCCTTGAAATTCTGGTTCTGCCTGTGAGTAGGGTGACTTGTTACCTTGGGGGGGAAATGCTTAAAATCCCATTTTACTTAGCACTCTGATACATCCCAGGGACTGAGTCCTTTTTGGAGGACTCAGCTGTCTTTCCCCCCCTGGGGGGCAAAGATATTGCTACTGAGAGGTGAACAGGTCTCTTATCCTCCAAGACCGGGCTTCTCAGACGCTTATGTACATAAGAATCACCTGAAGGGCAAGGCGAGCTTGAGATAACCAGAGATTCTCCTGTAGATGAAACCCAGAAACCAACTTTTTTTAATAGCCATCCTAAGAGACGTTGACTCAGGTGGTCCACCACCCCTGAAGAAATCTGATCTTGGAGCCTTGGTTTACTTGTCAGTGAAAGGTTACTCTTTATAGCAACTGTTACGCCCCAGATACCTTCTCGCTACATTACACACATTGACTATTAATCCTCACAGATACTTAATGAACCAGATTCTCTTTGTACCTGTATTTTTCAGGTGAGGGAATCAAGGCTCAGCGAGGTTAAATAACTTCCCCAGTGTTCATATTGCTATTAGGCAACAAAGCCCAGATATGGTAGTACATGTGGACTATGGTGGTGTAAGACTTAAATTGATTTGAGGGCGCCTGGGTGGCTCCATCGGTTAAGTCTCTGCCTTTGGCTCAGGTCATGATCCTGGGGTCCTAGGATCAAGTCCCGCATTGGGCTCCCCGCTCAGCAAAGAGCCTGCTTCTCCCTCTGCCTGCCCCTCTTCCTGTTGTGCTCCCTTGCTCAAATCAAATAGTCAAACAAACTATTTGACTCAAATAGTCAAATAAACTAATAAAATCTTAGAAAAAAACCCTTAAATTGATTAGTAAATTCAAAAATTCTAAGAGTAAGAGGCTACTACTATTTGGTGGAATGCAAAGACTATTTCCCATTATGGTTAAAGAAGACTGTCTGAGGTGCTCTGTTACTCTATTCAAACCGAGGTCGACTCTCTAGAGATTGGACGAATGCTTGGCAAATAGAGAGTACTCAAAGCTGGCTTGTTGAATGAATAAGTAATTAAGTTCTGATATATTCCAATACTCTGCAAATGTTAGTCTTTAAGCCCTTACAAAAATGATACACTTCTCTGTGCCTTCTCTTAATATCTCTTCTTGGCCCAGTTCTGCTATACCCATACAGTGCTACTATCAACTGGAGATCCACGGCAACCATGAATTGCCAAGTGACCCAGCCGCCTTTGTTTTCTCCTGTCCATCTGCCATGTTGAGATGGTGGGGAAATCTTTGAGGTGGACCTCTTCAGCGCAGAGTCCTAATACTGGCTGAATCACTGAGACCCTAGTTTGGTCCCTTAGTCACTTAAGGCTTCTACTTGGCTCCCATAAAGGAGAGTTCTTAAAATCACAGGTTTGCATTTAAATATCAGCTCTGACAAGATGGAAATGGGTTAAATTCTCTGACTGTGATTTGCCACCTGTATCAGGTGAGGGGATGTTGTCAGTAATTAGCAGTAAAGGCTTTAGAGATATTTTGCCTATGTTTGAGTCTCTGCTCTATTGTTTCCCAGCTCTGCAAACCTTGGGAAAATAACTTGCTTATCTGAAAGTTGGGGCAAATAGTAGTATATACTTTAGAGGATTAGCATGAGGATAGAATAGCAATAAAACATTATAACACAGTGCCCACCATAAAGTGAGTTACCACTAACAGTAGCCAAGTTATTGCTCGAAAATGGGGTCATCATACCTATTCCTTTGGAAATTTGAAAGAATGTAAATTACTCTGATGTTTTGTAACTGCTCTGTCAATAGTAATTGTTATGACTACTATCCTTGCACCATGAGGTCAAATTCTGAGATTTACAAGACTTTGGGCAGCACTAACACTCTGTGATTTTTAAGAAATAACGAAATTAATGACCAGCCATTTAATCTTTGAAAGCTAGGGCACCACCATAAGAAATGACCACATGACTTTGTTTCTGAGGCTGTTTGGGAGAGGAGGAGCTCTGACTGAGGGCTGACCCTCAGAAAACAAGATGTCGGCTTTACTGGTGAGGATGGATATAAATGTTTCCATGAGAAATTTCACTACCGGAAGATTAGACAAGATCCTTGAGATCCGCTATTCTTTCGACTAATGGAAATGCCCGGCCTTTTGAGTGTTGTTATAGTGTTCAATCTGGGGATAAGAAACACACAGCCCTTGAGGAGCTTTCAGAAACCAAAGATGAGTCTTTCTTGTTGTCAACTCATTGTGGTGAGCCTATCCAGCTTCTCCCCTGCACCTTAGGACAGACTGCTGGGGCAAGGTTGCCAGAGAAAATAGAAAATGTCCAGGTAAATTTTAATTTCTGGTAAACAATGGCTTTTTAGTATAAATATATCTATATATGTATGTATCTATGTATGTATGGGCAATATGTCCCAAATATTATAAATATTTATCAGCTAATTATGACAACCATAGGATGTCCTGCTGGATCGTGCTTCTCAATCTTTATTATAATATAAATCACCTGAGAATTTTATTAAAATACAGATTCTGCTTCAGGAGTTGAGAGGTTGACACTACTACTTTGAGAATCTCATCTGAGTGGCAAATGTGAAGGGTAGACTCTCTCAGACTTGCCAGACTGGAGTCTCACCTGTGGTGCTGACTGAAAATACAGACACTTAACCAGAACAACACACCACAGACTGGGTGATTTAAATAAGGGCAGGGCTGAAATCCAAGCGGGGATTCTTCTGAGGCCTTCTCCTTGGCTTGTGGACAGCTGCCCTCTGCAGGCCTCTTCACATGATTTTTTTTTCCCCTGTGTCTGTGCGCCCTTGGTCTCTCTCTCTGAGTGTCTTAGTCTCTTCTTAGAAGGACGCCAAGCATATTGGACTAGGGCCCACGGTAACAGCCCTGTTTTGACTTAATTATTTCTTTGAAGAGCCCATCTCCAAATAAAGTCATATTCTGAGGAAGTGGGGGTTAGGGCTCAACATAGGAATTTGGGGAGGACACAGTCCTTAACTGTATCTGGGACTTGTTGAGACAGAATTTCTGTGGGAGGGGTTTTCAGAGACTCAATTTTACCAGCTAGAAGCTCTGGCTGAAGATGACGATCCCAGGTAAGTTTTACCAGGTGACATTTGGCCATGAATCAGAATCACCTGGAGAACTTGTTAAGACCTCCAGGTTTTTGATTTGAGAGGCAAGGATGGAGCTCCAGATTCTGCTTTTCCATCAAGCGGTCATTCTTAAAAACTACAACCTTAGACAAATCCCTAAAGCCTCTGCAAACCAGGGACAGTGGTCACGTCTCCTCATGTGGCTGTAGTGTGGATTTCCCGAGATCAGGAGGGAAAAGCTCTTGAAGATCTAGAGCCTTGGATTAGGTGAAAATGAGTTATAGCGATGCATTTTCTACAGTCTGTGAGCAGGAAAAAAAGTCAATGTATTTTCATAAACCGAAAAACATTGATTTTTTTAAAAAACTTTCCTCTGATTCTTTACTTGAAAATCAGTGAAGTATATTTCGTTCTTATCCCCATAGTGGTCTTTATTGAATCGCACATTATTAGACCCCATGAGACCATTTTCCCTGATGTGTATGGGCTCACAGATCAAATAGACAGAGGTTTCAGATGGAGAAGAGTTGAAAGGGTGCCAAATTATGTGATTAAGCCTTCATTCTCTTAAGAAAGTGCTTTCTTGTTACAACTTAAATTCCTGAGCCGTGAGTTACTTTGATGTTGGTTGTGTTAATAAACATGTAAACAAAGTCTTGCACAAAGAGAAATCAATAGTTCTTTTTTTAAAAAATTTTATTTATTTATTTATTTTTACAAATCTGTAAAGATTTTTGATTCAGTATTTCTGGCACATTAGGAATATAGAATTTGGCCAATCCAGATAAGTAGAGAAGTCTTGAGCAGACGGACCTCTCTTTATATGTCAGTTTTGTAAGGGTCTCCCATTAAAAACCAATGCTTTGTAATTTTCTTTTTTTTCTGAGATGAGATATAAGTGACAGGTTGATAAGCAATTTTAAAGGCCTTGTTTATAATAATGGGACCATAAATTGATGATTTTATTGTCATAAGTAGCAGGTCCATGCATCTCTTGGGAATCCAAGAAATCAGCTAGGAGATGGTTTCTGCTGTTGTGTGCTCTTAAATGTATCGTTTTCAAAGCTTCATCTCTCCTTCAGCACACTGGGTTGAAGAATGCTCGCTACTAGGACTTACATGAGAATTAAATGTGTCCAAAGTCACTACTATGCATTCACTGAAGCCTAATAACATCATATGTGACAGGTGTTTTGTTACTTATATGAAAATACATTGGAATGTGTTGTCGTTTTTTTTGTTGTTGTTCATTTTAACATTTTCTCCCTTTTTTTTTTTCCTTTTCAACTAACTGAAAAATCAAAACATGAGATCTGTGTTCAATTAGGGAACCTTGTCCAGAAACATTGTAAGCTTTTTGTTTGTTTTGTTTTTAGATCTTCAAATGATAAGAAAACCAGATCCAGAGTTTAAACCTCTAGACCAAGATCAACCAGCTGGCCATGACAGAATGGAATTCAAACATAGGATTTGACTGCCAATGCCATTTCCTTGGGTCAGTACCCTTTCAGTTGTTCTTGAATTCAAGGTCGACAGTCCCTGGGTTTCAATGTTAAAAACTGATACAGGGAAAATATACAATTCGTTGCTGTTAATTTAGGAGCAAAACATCCAGCTGATTAGAAGGTCTCTATGTCTCCTCGGTAATAGTCTTTGTGTATTGGGTTTATTAATAATTCTGTCAGATTTATCAGTTTTATATATTAGAATTCCTGGTCAAGAGGTAAAGTATGGCGGAAAAGTAGAACAAGTCTGTTGAAGATTGAGATGTAGTATTTAAAACATCGAAGCAACCTGGATCCTGGGGTGTTAGTCTAAGTGTTAACCCTTTAGTTGTTGAATTGGAGAAGTTCTGGACAGCTGAGGTAGAGGTTGGATACTTAGGAACTTAGGACAGTGGCTATTCACCAACCAATAAATGTTTCAACTCTTTAACCGCTGGCAAAGCAATACCGGTGTGAACAGGATGAATACCTACTCAGGTCGAAAGCCTATGTCCCGAAATAGCCCCATTTGCTTGGATAGTTAATGAAAATTGATGTTCCTGGTAAAAAGACAAATTCGCAGCACCAACATTTTTCATTTTTCTGGGCTACTAAGAGCTGTGAAATAAAGGTTAAAATTAAGGTTTTAAGCTAAAAATGCCAGCTATTCTTAATCACAAGTATGCATCATCATTGCCTTTGCAGTTTTCCCAAAATTCATGTGCCTTTGAATTTTGCTATGATTCTGATTCAGTAAGAGTGGGCTGTGTCCCTGGAATCTGTGTTTTTAAGAGTCTTCCCTAGATGCATCTGCTATATTGGATAGCTCCTGTTTTACCCTCTAGATGTACACTCCACTTTTTTTAGTCATGCTCTAATCTCAGAAGGCCACACTCTGTGGACTGCCTTGGTGAACTCCCTTGCTTTCTGGCTTCCTGTTGGGTGCAGCCAGCAGAAAGTTAAAGTGGGATGTGGAAGGAGGCAAAGAGAAGGAGGCTGGTCTATTTTAGTCCCTTGACTCCTTCTCTAAGGGATCACTTTGTCACTTTATTAGGGATCAGTTTGGATTGGCTTTCACTTTGACCAAAGATCAGAGGCTCCTTCAGAGCTTATGTCTTTCTTTCCAAGTTCTTGTAACTGTTCCCTCTCTTGACCCCTTCCAGCAAAGATGTGGTGACAGCTCTGCTGGCACGAATATCAGGGCACTATTACAGCTTTCATAATTTCCTTCACCCTCTGTAAACATTTTCTTGATTAAAACTATCCCCATTATTCTATTTAATCTTGCCATTTACTTTCTGGTGGAACTTTTTTTTTTTTTTAAAGATTTATTTATTTTAGAGAGAGAAAGAAAGAAAGAGCATATGTGGTGGTGGAGAGAGGAGGGGGAGACAGACAGGGAGAGAGAATCTCCCGCAGACTCCCTGCTGAGTGGAGAGCCCCCTGGGGGCACCATCACATGACCTTGAGATCATGATGTGAGCCAAAACCAAGAGTCTGGTGCTTAACTGACTG
The DNA here is from genome assembly GCF_030435805.1 of Mustela lutreola. Classification (NCBI taxonomy): domain Eukaryota; kingdom Metazoa; phylum Chordata; class Mammalia; order Carnivora; family Mustelidae; genus Mustela; species Mustela lutreola. The sequence goes on from NC_081291.1 coordinate 35,846,666, forward strand.
AGCCACCCAGGGGCTCCAGTGGGACCCTTTTCTAATAGGCTCTGCCTTATCCACTTCTCCAACCTTTCATTGAACTTAGATGATCTTTAAGAAACCTCCCATTGCTAATATTCTGACTGTCCACAAAGCTCAGATGAGTCAGGGGGAATTCTGCTATAGTTTATCTAAGGTACAATGAGAGGTAAAGGAAACCAGCTGGAATTCTAGTATTCTCCTTCGAGCATCTTGCTTCCCTTCGTGTGAAATGCCTGAAGAAAGTCTGGCCAATTCTAGGTGGCAAAGAGTAAATAAATTGAGGATGATCCTAGGGACAAAGAACTTAAATGGACTTTGTAAGTTTTATTCAAATTATATAATATGATTGAAATATAAAAGAGTTTGCTCCCAAGGAGAAATCCTTAAAGAAGCCTTAACTAGGTCTCTGTTTGGCAGCAGAATTTTATGACTCTCAGTATTTGCATGGTCAATTAATCCCTTAAAGTGATGACTAGTAGGCAATTTATTTGGACGGTAGAAGAGGCTAATTGGTAATATTGTTACACAAAATCTTGTGGGCAAAAATTATGCCTGTCTTTTAAAAAAATGTGCCTTTGGTATTTGAAGGGAGAGCTCTAGTGCCTTGGGCCTCAGAGGAATTCAGCCTGCTGATGTCAGAATTAATGAAGAATATGGAAACTTAAGTGTAGGATGGATGGAGTGAAAAATGCATTAAAGATTAATGACATTAGACTAGTGGGAGAGCCACATTTTCTGGTGATCAAAGACTTTGAGGCTTTCATCTGAAGTGCCTGGGAGAATGTTGAACATCTTGGAATTTGTCATATAGCCTTTGGTTAAACTTTATCAGCCTGCTATTCAGCAAGATGCTCCAAGAAATACCTCCCTACCCTCAAGCTCTGATCTATTCATTCATTCAATAAATGTTTTTTGAGTACCTACTCTTTGCCAGGCCCCCTTAAAAAACCTGAAATCTGATGAGTGTAATACATACATTGCCACGCAATGTAGGGACATGGACGCATTTTCTTAGATAATGCAATGAGAACACATTTACTTTCTGAGGTGGAGTAATTACTTTTATTGTAATATTATGTATTAGGATAACTAGAAATCCTCCAGTTGTAAAATACTCCAAGCATTGGGTGGGCTATAATAAGAAACACTTGAATGTAGGAAAAAGTCAGGGAAATTCTTAGAAGCTAGAGGATAAAACCCCCAAGAACAAGAGAGGGGAGTAGGTGCTCCTGTTCTGTTTGCCTTGTGCGTAAAACAGAAGGGGAAACTTCTCACAGGGCACATATAAAAAGGGACAGTTCAACAAGAGTGAATTTGCAGACACACTGGGCAGTCAAATTTAAGCCCCACTGCTATGTTCTGAAGGAAAAAGGATGGTGCTCTGAGAACATCCAGCCAAATAGTCAGGCTACAATTGGCCAACCATGTGTTATGGAGGCTTCACTGAAGAGACTGTGCTTAGAGTGGGATCTGAGGCTGAGTTGAACCAGTGCAGGGTAGACCAGGGGTGAGCAGTCCTTGCGGAAAGCTGACTGTGTGAAAGTCGTGTGGGCCAGAGAGGTCATGGTGTGTGGGAAGCGCCGAGAGTCATGCTATAGTTGCAGGGAGTATATCAGGAAAATCTGTGCTGTTCCTGACTAGAAAGCTAAGCTTCTAAGGGTTCCATCTTTATAGGCAGGATTTTCACCCCCATCTGAACAGCAGTGGGCACGTCCTGAGGGTTTTAAACAGTGTCATAACATTAAAATTGTTATTTTTAAAATCTCCTTCTTGGGGAGCCTGGGTGGCTCAGTGGGCTAAGCCTGTGCCTTCTGCTCAGGTCATGATCTCAAGGTCCTGGGATCGAGCCCCGCATTCTGCTCTCTGCTGAGCGGGGAACCTGCTTCCCCCTCTCTCTCTGCCTGCCTCTCTGCCTACTGGTGATTTCTCTCTCTGTCAAATAAATAAATAAAATCTTAAAAAAAAAAATTCCTTCTTGTCACTTTGTATAGTAGGGGGTGCAGTAGGGGAAGAGGGGAAGATGATCCTGGGAGAAAGCACATGGCTTAAACCCTGGTGGAAACCAGAGCATCATGAATAGAACACCATGAACTGTAGGGAGGGGAGCCAGCCCCCAGAGAAGGACGTAAGACTTTGTCCAAGGCTTCGATTTTATGTCTGGTACTTGAAAGGACAGACAGACAGAACACTCTACTCCAGATGAGCAGGAAACCTGTGCTGTACAGGTACATGGATGTTTCTAGCTGAAGTGTTTAAAAACAAAATGTGAAATATAGAATAACAAAACAAACCCTCCTGACCGCCAAAAATTTGTTTTTATGGATCACCTGGGTGACTCAGTTGGTTGATTGTTGGGCTTTTGGTTTTGGCTCTGGTTGTGACCCCAGGGTCCTCCTCAGATCGAGCTCTGTGGGTTGTGGTGAATGTGGTGGCTGCTTGGGATTCTCTCTCTCCCTCTGCCCTCTGCTCTCTGTCCCTTCACCTCCACTGCCCCCTCTCACAAGCTTTTCTCTCTTAAAAAAAAAAAAAAAGTTTAACTTTTTATGGAATGAAAGAGAAAAGTTGATTAGCATTAAGTTTGAGAGCAGAAGTGATTATAGAATGTAGCTATATATTGATTTCAGGATTAACACATGACAAAGTTCATTATGTTTTGCTTTTTTTTTTTTTTTTGGTCATTCTTCCACCCTGCCCTAATTTCTCACCATTACACTTCCATGGACCATTTTACCTCTGGCTCCATATCTTCCCCTAATGATCAATATCCTCCCTTTCTTTCTTTCCATGTCTTCATCTGGATAATTTTTATTTCTTTCATATTTTAACTTAATAACAAAAACTAACACCATTGGCAGCTTATGTATCACTGCAGTGCTAAGCACTTCTAGGCAAACAGTTTTTTAGTTCTTACGATGACTATGAGATAGGTGTGTACATTCCTATTTGCAGATGGGAAAACAGACTCAGGTAAGCCAAATTACATGGTAAAAGGTCCAGTGGTTAGTAATAGTAGAACGAAGATTTAAACCCAAGCATTCCACACACAGAACAAGCAAACAGTTGATTTAGGCAACTTTTTATTTAAAGATTTTATTTATTTATTCGAGAGAGAGAGAGAGCACAAGCAGGGGAAGCAGCTGGCAGAGAGAGAAGCAACCTCCCCACTGAGCACAGAGCCTGATGTGGGACTTGATCCCAGGACCCTGAGATACTGACCTGAGCGGAAGGTAGATGCTTAGCCATCTGAGCCACCCAGGTTTGCCTGATTTAGGGAACCTTAAATTGGTTGTACATCACCCAGGATCTTGTTAAAATACAAATTCTGATTTTGTGGGTCTCAGTTTTGCTCATGTGTGGACCCTACTGAGTAGCAGTGGAGTATGAGAGGCATTCTGGGAATATTTATTAAATGAAGCAACGCATGAAAGAATTCAAGTAAAGAACGTGCTAAGATGTGTATATTACTGATTTCTTTGTTTGGAGATCCTATTTTGACCACGCACTTAGGGTTGTCTGAGTAACTTTCTCAGTTAAGTATTGATGGGACCCCTGCTATAGATGAAGTACGGTAGGAGTTGTACCCTTGGGACCTCTTTTCTAACCTGGAAGCCGGGGATGGCACTGTGATACAGGCAAGGACTCTGGCTCAGTGGTAGGTTCCTGGAGTACGCTCACTGCCAGCCAGCTCTCCCTACCGCTTGTCATCACAAAACTAACCACCAGTGACCAGTGCCAATCTTGGTGCTAAGAAGTGTTTTACATTTCACTTGATTCCTTCAACATCCCTACACTGGCGATACTCTTGCTTTTCCCCTTCTGCACATGGAAAAGCTGGGGCAGAGAGCAGTTGAGTAGCTTACCCAGAGACACAGCAAGGCTGATGACCTTGGGATCCAAGTGGTTCTAATGCCAGAGCCCCATTTCTTTATCATGATGTTCTTGTCATCTGGGACCACAAAGCAGCAAATAGAGTTAAAATGTAAAATATAGAATACTATGCAAAAATGCAGGGATTTTCACATTGATAAAGATTCCTTTCATCAGTCTTGTTTCATATTTTTTAATGCAAAGGAAAGAAAACATAACTGATAATGCTAGCATTCCCTTTACCCCTCCAGCTTCCCATTTCCTCTCCCACCATCTTCTAAGATGGGGGGCATACTTGAGGGCATTGTTTTCTATTTCTAGACATTTTTTTTTCTATTTTCTGTTTCATATTTCCAAACTGCTTGTTTGGTATTTGAGTATTCAGAATACCCCAAAATTACAATGTGCGGTATGTACATTTCTTTCACATTATGTTTTTGATAGCTGTGTGTGTCGCATCACATGGGTATAGCTTTTTCATGTTAAATTTTCTACTCCATCTTAATTATCTCTTCCACTATTGGTGGATTTTTGGCTTTTTATAATACAATTTCATGAATTCTGGTTCAAATGTTTTCAAACAGTCTTCTGGGATACAAGTGCAAGAATTTTGTAGGGTATATACTTAGGAATGGAGCTGTCAGATTGTATATTATGTCCCTTTTAGAAGTTACTGATATGTTGCCAAATTATGCTGCAAAGGGTTTGTAGCAACTCAGTTCCTTCTAGAAGTGAACACTATTATCAACACTTTATGAGGTCAGATACTTCCCCCCTACTTGAGAGTATGAAATGGTATGCTATTATTACTCTCATTTGCAGTAGTTTGGTTGCTAGTTGAAGTTAAGCTGTGTGTGTGTGTGTGTGTGTGTGTGTGTGTGTGACTACTGGGTTTCTATTTTCCCTGTTTGTATCATTGGCTTATCTTTTTCTGAACTCATTTGCAGAAGCTTTTTCCTGTTCTGAATACTGCTTCTTATTTATGTATGCATACAAATAACTGTTTGCATTCCTTCACTTCTTTAGATTAAACTATATCTAAGCTGATGCTTTTCATTTGGGCACATTTCGTTTTTTCTTTTGTGAATTGTACTTTTCCTTTATTAAAGTCTTCTTTGGCAGAGGCAGTATAACAGAATGTTTGGGAGCTTTGTTTCTGGAGCCCGACCACTTGAGATGGAAGCTGGGTTGTCCCTTCCTATCCTATCCATCTTGTCTTATCATATTACATTCATGAAGACCTTCATTAGAGTGTTGAACAGGAGAGGTGTTGGAAGAGGTGGGGTCAGTGGAGTTCCTTGAGAAGCAGCAGCATTGGCATGATTGAGAATTGTAGAATTTTGTTGCTGGCGCCATATTGTTGTATGGGTTTTAGTCAAGTGGTCATTGGCAGGGAGTAGTCATACTGTGTGTGAGGAGAGCAGACTCAAATCTGAAATGCTGTAAACTATTGTAGGTCTATCACTAATCTGCTGTTTGATTTCATATATTTTTTTTAGTTGTCATTTTATTATTCAATGTCCCTCACTAGATTTGTGAGGATAATGCCTATGTCAATATTATTGTTCCAAAAGCCTAAAATAGTATCCAGCCTTTTTAAGGTAGTTAGTAGATCCTAGAATGATTAAATTAATGGTCTCACTTTACCTCTCTATTTAATAATATCCGTAAAATGAAGTCAGTGGAACTTGCTTTACCTCCCACGATGAGCTGGGAAGATTAAAGTAAATCATGTGCTTTGAAAATCTACCCATAATTCATGCCAACCACAGTACATGGTGGATAGCAGCAGGCAAGGAATCACAAGTAGGTAATATGTTTGCCTCTTTCTAGTACTAAAATGTGAATTCTATGAGAACAGGAATCTCATCTGACTTGTTTGTGGCTATGACCCAGACACTGAGACTATTGCCAGGAACACAGATATTTGTTGGATAAATGGAGTAGAATTTAATCAAGATATCTTTAGTAGACTCAGAGAGAGTAAAGAAAACTATAAAGTCGAATTCAGTGGTCTGCTGTGAGAATGTATATATGAATCAGAGTGTATATGGGAAAAGTAGAAAAGAAGAAAGTAGAAGAAAAAAAATGAATGGAAAAACTGTAAATGAGAATGAAGGAGACATTGTCTAGGACTGAAGAAAATCCTAGACTGAAAAGGTAAACTCGATGTTTTTGGTTGTCTTTCAAACGGAACAGGATCAATTAAGTGTCCAATCTGATTGGACAAAACCGATCATTAAGATGGTAAAGGAACCACAATTTAACTGTAAATGCTAGATTTAGTATTTGTAAGTCTATGAAGAGAGATGAGAGCAAGAAATCTGCAGCTCTCTGACCTTTTGCATTCTGCAGAAGTGCTTTAAGACTTGGATGGCTGCCTATGCTCTGAAAACAATAATAATGTATCCTGGAGAACTTTGAATTTATATTTGGATTTTGCCTATCCTAATATTCTCTATGTTCTCATAAAAGTAGCTCTAGTAGACATCTGTTGTTTTTGTTTGCCTTGCATCTTTTTTTTTTTTCCCCCTCTCCTAACAGTATCCCAGTTTGTTCTGGGGAATAACCTCCTGGTCTCATTTTTGTGTGAGGATAGACTAGTTTTCTATTTCCAGGAGGGGCCATGTGACCCAGGTCAGGGCAGTCAACATAGACCATTTTTCTGGTCACAGTGCTTGACTCAGAAATGGAGCCTCAGACCCAAGATAGGCACAGACTCTTCAGTCTGGGGACTTTGGATCTGACTGTTTTGAAGTCCCCTTTCCACTAGGGCTGGTGCATTGACTGTTATTCAAAAGAAAGAAACTGAAAGAGAGAGAGAGAGAGAAGCTGCCCAAAAGAAGAGGACTCAAAGAAAATGAAGAAAATAAAGAAAAACTGAATCCTGGTGATGTTGTTGTGCATCTGAGTCTTTTTTGCTTGAAGTTCTTCTAGTCATTTCATTCAGGTCAGCCAGGAAATTCCTACTTCATTGAATTTCAGTGCGGGTTCATTTGCAATTCAGTAGAGTCTTGATTAATATATTTTGATTTAAAAAATAGGATTTTCCAATGGAATTGAGAGCAGTGTTCAGACCTAGGCTAGTTGAAAGTCAGGAGGATATATCATACACTTTTGTCTAGGTAATCAGTTACTGAAAACGCACCTTTAGAAACTTCACTTCTCATTGGTGTTTGTATGTCTATACATAGAGGTGAGTGCATATCTAGAGCTAGAATTAGATGATCTCAAGGTTATTTCCAGGTCAAAAATTTAAAAGCTGTCAGAGACAGCTTTTCTTGTAATGACCTCATGATCTCTCTTGTATTTGCTGGAAGCTTCTGATGACCAAGGCTACCTCTTATAAAATTCCAGAGTGTATTCTGCCATTCATTCCCTGCCCCTTATATCTGCTGAAGTTTCCTAATGTCCTGATAACAGAAGGAGGCACTGCCACTGTGATGATGATGATGGTGATAATGAAAGTAGCTACCGTTTTGAATCCTCACAATACCAAGAGCTTTATTTAAGTCATTTCACTTAATTCTTACAAGAACCCAGTGAGGTAGGAATTAACATGCGATATGTAATCATTGATTCAGCATGAGAATCTTGGGTTTATTCAGTTTAACTTTACTCCACCTGCCCTGCAAACACAGATAGCCTCTCTGTCATTACTCTAATCAATGCCCACAGTCTTCTTACCATTTGAGGGACATACAGGTGCCTAAGAAATTGAGAGGTAGATTCATGGAGTGTCACCAGGCCAAATGAGTTGAAATCTATCAAATCTTCTACGATAAATACAAATCTCTCCTGCCAGGTGTTTATAGGTGATGCGGTGTTCTTTTGGGAGGATCACCTGACAGGTCCTTCCTTCTGTGATGGCTGCACAACTAGGGATGAGGGTGACCGATCATCTATATGACCCACTAGTTTACTTGAACAGTGTTGTTTCAAGTTATCCTCACATCAGTTTGCATACCTGGATCTTCCTGGGTAAATGATCTTCAGTCTTTTAAGGCAGCTATCCTTAGGATTAGATTCTAACCTCCCAGAATTTAAAAAAAAAAAAAAAATCAAGTAATTCTTTTACTTCCCTTTGATCCCTCTGCTGCCTCCTCCTTCTCCGCCTTCTCATTCTTTTTGCAAATGTTTTCTCTTCTTGTTCTTTCACAGTTGACAGGAAGGAGTCAAACTCAGAACACAAATTATTAGTAACCAAAAAAAAAAAAAAAAGTCTTTTCTTCAAAATCAAGAACATAAACTTGAACCATGCCAAAAGGTGAAAGGATATTCTTAGAATTAATCTTTCAATTTCATTAAAAAATGAAAAGAAAAAAGGGTTGATTTTCCTTCTTAAAACATTGTGCATGTTCTTATTCTAAGACCATTTCAATCCTCATTTTACAGATTAGGAAACTGAGGCAAACAAAATTTAAATAACGAATCAAGTGTTACAGATTTACAAGCTAGAGAGTCAAACGTACATGGGACTGAGAATCAAGTCCTGCTATTATCCACTGAGCTTGCAGGAAATGGGCTCATGAATTTTTAGGAAAATGATCCTGGAAAAAAGTTACAAATAATGGCTTTTAGAAAAGATTCCTTTTTCCACAGGTTGTTAGGGAATGAGCCAATAAAATATTTAGAAGTCCATGTAAGTTTCTAAAATATATATAACCAATACATAATAGTCCTTCACAGTGAACATTGTTCTCTGGAATTTGTAGTTTATCAATAAACCTCTGGGTACTGGTTTTTGCTCTCTTTAAAAAGGACTTTGATATGGTCTATATATAACTATACTGTTAAACTTTGCAACTAACACCCATTTTTAATGACTTTATAGCTTTATTTCTCAATAGCTAGTGGGGCTATGAGTTATTTTAAATAATTTCAGTCCTTAGTCCTTTGTGATCCTGTAGAAAATGGAAATAATTCTTTCTGTATGAACAGCTATTGGCTTTTCACATTTACCATGAAAATTTTTTGATGAATAGGAAGTTTCTCCTCATCAGTTCTTGATATGTCTTTCTGCTTCATTTCTGTGTCAGAATATAGGAAACAAAGCATGTTTATTAAATACCATAAGAAAATCTGTCCACATGCAAAGTAAAATAGTTAATTATACAATGTTCAATTTGCTCATTGTTGATAGTGAAATCTGCTTTTGGTTAACAATTTTCAGCTGCAGAAACTGAATATCACTTTGTACAGAAAGTTTGGTTTTCAAAATGAGGATGTGACTGACATCTTTTTATATAACTACATGCCTTAGCTTACTGCTGTACATAGTCACCTCTAAACTACTAATATTTCTTCTGTTGCACATTTTCTTTCATGGCTTGAGAACTAAGGCATCGGATGGATGGGAGTGTAAATGTTTCAGACTGCAACTCAATGTAGACAGTATGTCAGTTGCTGTCCGTTGGATGTTAGAAATAGTATGGATATAGAATGTCAAGTTCAACCTGTTGGACTACAGGTAATATTAGAGAGCTTCTCCATGTTCTTTCCACAAAGGATGAGGAGGATTTTGCTTTGTCTTGTTTTGTTTTGCTTCAAGTCCATCATAAAAGACCCCTGATGATACAGTCGTTGTACCGAAGTTGGAAGAGAGCTCTAATGTGAAAAATACCAAAATGAAAATGGAAATCTAACATGATAGGCTAAATAGGTGGAGAATTCCCCTAAGATTAATTCTGATAACAATAAAGGTTAAGAGGCATCAAAAATCCAATAATGATATCAGGGTGATTTGAATTAAGATCTATGCAGGAGGAGAGGTAAAAAATAGAAATCTTAGGTGAAAGCAACCATCGCTTATGTAATGTAGCCACTTAAATAGATACTGCAAACTTACGTACAGGCTTTGAACCACTACATAGAGCATCGTCAGATTATATTTAGAATGTGAACTCCTTCCCTAAGGCAGTTTTGGCAGATGGGAATGGTCTAAAATTCTAGGGTGGCTTTATCCAAGGAGGACCTGGGGTTGTGGCTCAGAGATGCAGAGACCATGCTTTCTCCTCCTACCACTGCTGATATTTCAAATTCAACTTGGAATTGGGTATCATTCTCCCTCAAACTTGCTTCTTCTTGAATATCCTTTATGAAGTTGTAAAGGGAAACACCGTCATTAGGATGAAATGGGGGTAATGCACCCCTTAGTTTTCAGCCTGGCACATAGTAAGGTCTCAGTAGGTAGAGAGCTTAGAGGTATAATGATGACTATGCATCACTTCATTTACTCCTTTAAGAACTTCATAAGGTAGGTACTACTATAACTTCCATTTTCAGAGGAGGAAACTGAGTGTCACAGAAGTCAGGTGGTTGAATCAGGGTGGTTTGTAGGCTTCAGACTAGGTGGCAACCTGAGGTCTCTCTGACCTCAGAGAAAGCTGGCTGTGTTCCCCAGTAATCTCTGCAGGCTCTCTGGAGTATTCAGTATGATTTGATAAAGATGATGAAGGGGAAAGAGGTTGTTATTCCCACATTCTTTCTAGCTGATCCAAAAGACCTGCTGCTTTGCTTTGGGTTTTTAAAGCTTCCAACGCCACTCTGTCATATTTCGAATGTTCTTCTCAACTGGAGAGAGAGGGAACTGCATTAGCCATTAAATTGGAAACATGGCCATATTCTGTTTTCTGAGTGAACTTTTTAGCACTTCAAAGACTTGGAGTACAGCTTAATGGTGTTCTAGCTGTCCCTCGAATTAAAAGTTGAGTCGAGTGTTGTTTGCTGGTTTTTGTCCCCCTTTGGCTGATATTTAGAGAAGTAATTATTCTACTTGAGGCTTGCAAGGATGTGTGTACCATGAAACAACAACAAAGATAGACCTCTTGAGGAGTGCTGTGGATTATTTATTTTCCCCTTAATATTCCTTACTGAGAACAACTCACTGCCTACATTTTTTGACCCACTATAAATTCTTCCTTAATAGAAAGGTAAAACGACTTTAGATCTATCTCTCTCAAATTTATATCATCACTAAATCATGCAGTAAACAACAACAAAAAAATATCTTCTAGTTCTTAAGGTTGCCAACACAGGGGTGCAAAATCAGAGTTAGCTATTACCGGGCACTGATTAAACACACCCAAAGGGGTCATTCTCCAAAGAGGCTCATGCAGTAGACCAAACAGGATTACAATTGCTCAATGATGAATTTAACCCCCTTCTATGTCCCCTCCTTTTGGCCATACCAACGGGTAGTCCTCTTTCTCTTGTTTAGATTCCCCAAGCATTTGCATTCCCCATGCTTGCATTTTGACAGTTGAAGTTTGTTGATGTTGTCTTTGTCTCCCTCTCTGCTTTCTTCCTTTTTATCACATGGGTTGAATAGTCATTATTTTCTATATTCCTGCAGAGGAACAGGGGCGGATAAGACGCACAGATCCTGGTCTTGAGGCATGAAGTGTTCTATCTTCTGTATTATTAACACAGCTCCCGGTTTGAGATATTCAGGAGATGCTTGGTAGATACTGGGTAACTTGCTATACTTAAGCATGAAGCAAGAAGATGATGAATCTCGATTTCCTCCCAGTAATGACCAGAAGAAGCTTTCTGAATTATCTCCACCTGTGGCATATGGAAGAGAAGAAGCAGCGGTTTTAACTCCTTCTAAGTCAGGAATACTGGGTTCTGGGAGATGTGGGTCAGATAGGTAAGAATGGATGATGGGAACTGAGTTCTAAGATGGCAAGGATTTGTGGGACTTGTGGTAACCGAGAATGGCATACTACACCTAAAAGTATCCAGATTCAAATCTCTGAAAACAAAACAAACAGAGCAAAACAGTGCCTATAGTCTTGTAGGCTGCTGGCTGATGGGCTCTGATTAAAGAGAAACTGGGGCATGTTCAGAGGAGACTATCATGGATATCAAGGGTTCCATCATGTCTTTAACCCACTGAGCCACCCAGCCACCCCTGCGAGTTCCATCATATCTTATGGGAAATAGTTGGACCTGGATACTTTATCCTAAGTAAGTGAGATCTCAAATAGAATTTTCTTCAGATATCTGAAGGACCGACCAGAGAGGCATATGACTTCTTCAGTGTCTGAGGCAAATATCAGGAATTCAGTGGGAGAGAGAGATTTTGCTTGAATATATTTGCTTGCATTTTTCAGTGGATTGTGATGAATAATGAATTCCTGTTACTGGAAGTGTTAAGACTTAGCTTGAAGAACTTACAGCTGGCATGTTGAGGAGGGGTTGAAATTGAGGATATTTATGATCTTTATCAATTTTTCTAATTATTGATTTTGTGAAGGTCAAGGTGTAGAGAGACATTCTGTGTGCATAGATAAATATTAGCAACTTTTCATGAACAATTCCTTGCAGATACAGATGAGCACTTTATCCACTATGCCAGTGGTGCACTGGGTATGTGCTGAATGGAGGTACAGAGGCCTTCAGTCTTAGGGATCTGTCAAATCTCAAGCTGGACATGTGTAGATCACTGGAAAAATATTATGGACCTCATAGCTTATCTGTCATCAGAGTTGATGAATATTTAGAAGACATATTCACTCCATTATTAAATAAATAATACCTTTAAAGTCTAAAGAAAAAGAAAGTAATAGGCTATCAGCCTAAGGAATTGTTATATATCCTAGCATAACAAATTATCCCAAACCACTGTGGCTTGAAATAACAATAATCTTTTATTATTCCATGACTTTTGTGTATATGGAAGCCTCTGAGTGGCCTGGCTGAGCAGTTCTGATTCAGGGCATCTCATGAACTTAAAATCAATATATCACCATTGGTAGGTTTGACTGCGTCTGGAGGATTTGCTTCCAAAGTGGTTCACTCACATGGCTGGCAAGTTGGTGCTAGCTACTAGTAAGAAGCTTCAGTTCCTTCCCACTTGGCCTTCTGCAGAGGTCCTTTTCAGTGTTTTCATAATATGGGGATTGGCTTTCCCAAGAGTGACAGATCCAAGAGAAAGTAAGGCAGAAGCCATAACATCTTTTGACCTCAGAAGTCACACTCCTTTGTTTTGCAATATCCTATTGATTTTTTAGGCTAGTCCTATTCATTGTGGGAGGGACTACACGAGGGCATAAGTACAGAAGTCAAGAATCACTAAGGACTGTCTTGGAGGCTGGCTATTACGTCTCATTAGCCCTACTCTTGTGGATTCATGTCTCAAGTATTCATCCACCTTTGAAATATCTTAGTCAAGAAAAGTTTCATCATAATTCTCTTTTAGGGTTATGTTGTTTGTTGTTTAAGTTTTTCATTATGAAGTCACTCATAAGGGTGTTTTGAAGGACAGCCTGACAGCTTCCATCCTGGATCCCTTGGAGTGCAATTCCTCCCATAGTCTTTTGTACTTAACAACCAAAGGACAAGTGGGCTGGGAAAAACTCCTAAAAGGAGATATTGAACAACCTAATATTATTGGTCCTTTGTTTGAAAATTTTAACAAAGGGCTGAAAATGTTCAGTTCTTACAATCTCTGGTATATAATTAAAACATATTTACATAGAGAGAGAATTAAGAAGTTATCTGCCTATCCAATTATATTTATGTATATGAAATTCATATTGTCCTTCATTACTTTATGACACTTAATCCACGGCTCAAATCCTGACAAACTTGACTATTTTCTCAGTAAGAGAGTCATAAAAAGAAGGTTATATTGAGTCCACTCCATCAGCTTTTTGATGGGCTTGCTAAACCTATCAAAGAATTGCTGTGTCAGAATATATCACTTTTTAAAAATAGGTGCTTGTATGAGATATTTTTGTTTTTCTGGTTAAAATTTTGCAGCACTGTTGGTTGCTAATTTTTTTCTCTCTACCACAGATTGTTATGGTATTTAACGTTTATGTGTTCTCTCTTAGTACCAACTGGGGCCATGGCCAAAATTCTGATTGGGAGTGGGTGGTGGGGTTGGAAACTATATATATAATGGCTGAACAGCTGTGATAATCTATGTTTTTGAGGCAATAATCATGAATAATGCAAACTTAGCTATTAAAATAGAATGGGGGATGACATCTTGTTGGGTGGGAATTTTAAGGAAAAGCTATAGTTTTAGAGTTATAATGATAATACCTATGGCTAGGTGTCAACATTATTACTCACTGTGCACTCAGTTTAAGGATAAAAATGTAACATCTTTCATTTAACCCCTGAAGAACAGGTGACAGAAAATCTATACGATGTCTTCTTTTGAGAAGTCTTCCCAAATTGGGTCAATGCTCTTGCTGAGTGCTCCCACAGCTCCCTGTCTTTATCCAACGTTAGCAGTTTTGATGACTCATTGACTTGTTGGTATCTCTCACAAGAACATTGATTCAGTGAGACAGGATCACTATTAAATTCCCAGCAATTTCTTCCCTTTGGGTATTAACATGGCCTCCAGAAAGCTCCAGGCTTACTGAGAAGAAACTTTTTGCTCCACAAGTTTCCACCACAAGTATGAGGCGTATAAACACCTGGTTTTCATGAGACCTCCTGGAGTCAGCTGTTCTCCCATGCAGTTCACTTTCCTCAGGGGGACAGAAATATATTAATTGGCATGAGTGGTTTCTAGGTAAAAGACCTGCCAAGGATGTGGAACTTGAAGCCTTTGACTACTGACCAGGCTCATACAAGAAGAGAGAAGTGAGGAAGGCATCCCAACCAGTTGAACCATAGGAGCAAAGACAAAGAATGGATATGGAGAAACTAGAGAGGCAAGAGACTATTGGCAGTAGTATTTGAACTTGTTTTCTAAACACGAATAGCACAACTTACCAATATGCTACTTCGCTCTCTTATAAATGGTATTTTATGCCATTCTTTATACCGTTATAGACTAAGTCATTTCAAACTCTGGGCAGAGTAAGACATCTCCAAACCATCTGGAGAAGGCAGAAGGAGTTGATGTTTTTAGCACTCCGTGTATTGGTTGAGCAGATTTTACCCACCTGGGTGATAAACTTAGGTGTTAACAATAAAGCTGCTGAAGCAACAAAAGAAAGATAACAAGTGACTCAATGTGGTTTCTGAAAATAGAAAGCAGATATATTAATCTATAAAGACAACGATTTTCTTGCAACGAATCCTAAAGCAGAAATTAACTTAGGCTTCTTACACAAAGGATATTGAGACAAAGTGGTGGGTAATGCTTCATCGATAGCTGTTCAAAGATTAAACGTTATTGGTTCATTGGCAATACAGTGTGTGCAACGGATAAAAGTAACAGGTACCTCACATTTCACTTTCACTAAGTGATCATATGTCTTTCAACCCCTCACCTCCATAGCTGCTGGTGTTCTTTCTGTCTTTCCCAAACACAAACAGATATGGTGTTCATACATGTGCAAAAGCAAAACACCTAGGCTCTCAGGACATCTGAAATACTATATGATGCCTGATGTGTTTAAAAGAACACTTTGTGTCGGTGTCTTTGCACTGAGGTCATTTTCTCTGTTGAAATTTTAAATGCATGCAAAATATCATTAAGTAGTTCAGAATGTGATTTATTATTAATTGCCACTAAAATTTACTATAAGCCTCACTATGTGTTAGGTAGGCCCTGGTGCCAACCACTCTACAAGTGTAATCTAATTTAACTGACCAGTATTTGTATAAATTAATAGTGGTTTGGATAGAGTGGAGGCAATTTATTCACCTCCTTTCTTGGAATTCACATTAGAAGCAAGGTCATTACTTCCTTATCTCCCTGTTTGAATTAAAATAAGTAGGCTAGGACATTGGTTTGTGTTTCCTCCCCAGATCCATATCATTCAGGATCTGCCTACAACTGTGAGCAAGGCGGCTGTGAGTTTCTGTCCCTGCCAGATGTTTCAGGCCATACTCAGAGACAGACAAATGTGTCCAGTGGAGCAGTCACCACTTGTATTGGTGCCCTTGTCTTTGGCAGATCCAAATAACCTCACTGAGCAGTTGGGAAATGCTGGAACTGTTCCCTGGTTGGGATAGTGGTTAGGTGCCCTCACTTAACACAGTGGTTGGAAAAAACAATAAACAAATACATTTTGTTCACATTTTAGTTCCAATATTAAAAAAACAAAACAAAACAAAACACCCCACATATTCAAAGTTTCTAAATCATAAATATTTAGGTAGTAAGTGGTAAATAAATTCCCTAAAGTTAATGGGTCAAATTTGGAACACTAGGTTTCCACTTAATGAATAATTCTTATGCTAAAACACAAATTCCCATTTCCCAACTGCCAGTGAGATCTCAGAACCATAACCATCCTTAATTTGTGTATGTTTTTCTGGGTTAATTGCAGTAAGGTACTGTGGCATGCATTTTGTTTTAATATTGATGCAGTAGCCCCAATTGAAATAATTTTCATCATTCTATTTGGTCTTATATATTTCTGGATATCTCTTTTGAGTATAGTGGGATGGTATGCTAAATGTTCCTCAAATAAAAGAAGTTTAAAAAAGCCCAGAGAATTACCAGTCTGGGATTTTCACCTAGAAACATAATGATCCAGTTCTGACTTGGCTGGCTCCACAGGAAGGTAGAATCACTTCTGGCCAGCTGTTGCTTCTATAGCATCTTGGCTGTCAATAGCAGGAGAAAATGCTTTTCCTTCCCCCAGGCAGAAATGAATTTGGAATTTGGGGAAGCATTGAGGAAAAGGTCAAGCCTGGTGGGAAAGGGCGTCTGAAGCAGCTGGTGAATGCTACTTTTGTTCTTACAAGTCACTGGCTACTTCATATTCTAGAAAACATCTATAAAAATCTCTGAAGTTTCCTTACAAGTATTGGTCTTTGGTATTCAAAATTCACATTCTAAGTTATGCAGTGATGACCTCAGATGTTTGCAATAGACACCAATATTCAACTTTCTCAGGTAAAGTGAAAGAAAGTGTCACTTAGCTAGTGAGTGAACCTGGTTAACTGCCCAGCATGAAGAGCTCATTGGGGCTACGATATTTGACTATTTCCTAAATTTAGTAACATTGATTAAAACAATCACAGTGATGTTGTTTCTTTGGGAAAATGGCTCCCAGGTGAAAGTGAATTGGAGTAAAGGTTGAAAGGTGGGTTATTGGTAAAGTGAGGATACTTAGAGGAATTATGTTTCTTGGTATGATTAGCAAGGAAGCTGTCACCCTGTATTTTTCAGTTTGAGCATCTGTGATGATCTTATTATGTATTTTGTTCTCATAGTCAGGACATGGATGTCATTTAATGTGTGTGCTTTAGTAGACAGTTTTATTTCAGTGTAAATAACAACATATTTAGTGGCGTGATCACCATTTGGGATGGGACAAAAATAAATAAAAAATGACTTAGCCTTCAGTGATCCTCATCTTCTAAACATTTACCAAACCTGACATTGGTGTCTTTACCCAACTATGACACTGTGTATTTTCCAAAATTAAATTAAGAGTGAGAGTTAAAAAGGAAAAAAAAGAGAGAGAGAGAGAGAAAAGAATCAGCATAGCGCTGGTTAGAAGCCAACCTTGCTCTTACAGATAAAGAGAGGACAGAGATGACATCATTGAAAATGAATAAGGATGTTCAAAAGTTCTCTTCTTCATTAAAGCAATGAGAAAACTGGAAGACGTTATCCAAATCAACATTTTCAGAACCTTAGAAATTAACAAAGTCTTGTAGCACTCTGGGGAAATGTTCATGAAAAGAAAGACAGGTGAATCTTCATAAGAAGAGTGAGCTTTGTTACCTGTTAAGTTGCTCTATTCCCATCTCTTTCTCTATAGCTCCACAATAACATTGAAAGCAGCAGACCACAGTCTTGGTGAAAGCATTATGGGACAGAATGTGGCTGGAGCTGCTTCAAAGCCACATTCCTAGAGAACTGTCATTATTTCACCTGTCTGATGGTTCCTAAGATGACCCCAGTTATAAAGCTGCCTTATATAATCAGGCTTAAAGCTCATGCATTGTAGAATGCCTTGGTGAGGAAAGACTATTTCCTGGGACACCTGTCAAAAATGTGTAGGGGTGACTGTTTCACTTTGTGGTTTCCTGAGGCAATGGACAACAATTGAGGTAAACAATAAGCTAATCAAAAAAGCTTAACAGGAAGAGCTAGGAAATAAAATCTATAAAGGCTTCAGAAAACTCTCACCTATTTCTGGGAATTTAGAAAGCCTTACACATTTGTAGCTCTGTACACATTCCCAGGACTGTATGAATGCTTAGGAAAGACCTGAGTTACATATCCTAAACTCTTGCCTTTGGCTAACCTTGATGTTCTGTGTAAGCACGAGGTGAAGACTATGGTAAAATTGTCAAATGGCTGACTGAGTTTAAGATGTGTCCCAACATGCAGGGGTGCCTGGGTGGAACAGTTGGTTAAGTATTTGACTCTTGGTTTCAGCTCAGGTCATGGGCTCAGGTGTGTAGGATAGAGCCCCATGTCAGACTCTGTGCTCAGCACGTGGAGTCTGTTTGAGATTCTCTCTCCCTCTCCTTCTGCCCCTCCATTTGTGCACGCTCTCTCTCTCTCTCTAAATAAGTCTTTTAAAAAAGAGGAGATGTGCCCCAACATGCACATGGTACTCCTAAGCAAAGACTAGGATGCCTATTGGTTTTCAGTGTTTAAAATCTCTTTAAAATAATTAGCAATCACTAAGCTAACTCAGCAGAAATTTCACTGGCCAAATAAGACAAAGAATACAGATTTTACAGAATTAGTTCAGAAACATCACTAGATAAACAATAATCAGCAATAATAACAAGCCCAGGGTAAAGATTATGATTTTCAAAATTTCTACATACGTTACGTAAATGTCTGGTTTTCAACAAAAATTATGAGACATGCAAAGAAACAAGAATGTATAGCTCATCAACTTTTATTTATTTCAGTTCCATCAAGTGATGAACAGATAAAGAGGATATGATACAACACACACACACACACACACACACACATGCATTGGACAATTACTCAGCCATAAAAAAAAAAAAAAAAAAAAACTTGCCATTTGCAACAACTTGGATGGCGCTAAAAGTACTAAACTAAGTGAAATAAGTCAGTCAGAGAAAGATACATACCATGTGATTTCACTCATTGTGGAATTTAAGAAACAACACAAATAAATAATGGAGGGAAAAGAGAAAGGCAAACCAAGAAAGAGACTCAACTATAGAGAACTGATGGCTACCAGAGGGAGGTGGATGGGGGGGGATGAGTTAAATTGGTGAAGGCGTTTAAGGAGTACAATTGTGGGAAGGAAGGGAAGGGAAGAGAAGGAAAAGAAGGAAGAGAAAGGAGGAAAGGGAAAGGAAGGGAAGAGAGGAAGAAAGGAAGGAAGGAAGGAAGGAAGGGAGGAAGGAAAAGCTCAAACATGAGAAAGAAGCAGTTGATTAAACTCCCTGAGAAGGGGCGCCTGGGTGGCTCAGTTGGTTGGACGACTGCCTTAGGCTCAGGTCATGATCCTGGAGTCCCGGGATCGAGTCCCGCATCGGGCTCCCAGCTCCATGGGGAGTCTGCTTCTCCCTCTGACCTTCTCCTCGCTCATTCTTTCTCTCACTGTCTCTCTCTCAAATAAATAAATAAAATCTTAAAAAATAAATAAATAAACTCCCTGAGAAATCCCAGATGTTGGACCAAGTAGATAAACATTTTAAACTGGCTATTTTAAATAAGTTAAAAAAAAACTGAAGGAAATCATGTTTGTGAAAGTAAAGACAATATGAGAACAACTTCTGACCAAATAGAAACTACCAATAATGATATAGAGGTCATAAAGAAAGAACCAAATAGAAATTCTGGAGTTGAAAGGAATAATTGCTGAAATTTTTAAATTCACTAGAAGGACTCAGTGGAAAAACTGAGTAGGTAGAAGAAAGGATCATTGCATCTCAAGGCAGGAAAACTGAGATTACCCAGTCTGAGGAACAGAAAAGAAAAGGAAGAAAGAAAAGTAATCAGAGCCTCAGACACCCAATGGACATTCACAGATATTGTGTTCACACACTGGGAATCCCAGAAGGGGAAAAGAGAGTAAAAGTAGAAAGAATATCTGAATATGGCTAAAGCTTCCTAAATTTAATGAAAATCATTTATTTACACATCCTAGAAGCTCAATAAACTCAAAGCAGGATACCCTCAAAGAGATTCACACCTAGATAAAACATAATCAAATTGTTGAAAGACACAAACAGAAAATCTGGAAAGCAGCAAGAGAGAAATGAGTCCTCATTTAAAGGGATTATCAATAAGATCAATCCCTGACTTCTCATCAGAACCCATGTAGGCTAGAAAGAGTATGGTGATATATTCAATGTGTCCAGAGACAAAGACTATCAACCAATAAATCCATCAAAACTATCCTTTAAAAATTAAGGAGAAATTAAGACCCTCTGAGATAAACAAAAATCGAGAGAATGCTATATTAAAAAATTCACTAAAAATGGGCCAAAAACTTAAATGTAAGAACTAAAAAACTTGGAGGAAAACACAGGTCTAAATCTTTTTTTTTTTTTTAAGGTTTTATTTATTTATTTGACAGAGAGAGATCACAAGTAGGCAGAGAGGCAGGCAGAGAGAGAGAGAGAGGGAAGCAGGCTCCCCGCTGAGCAGAGAGCCCGATGTGGGGCTCGATCCCAGGACCCTGAGATCATGACCTGAGCCAAAGACAGTGGCTTAACCCATTGAGCCACCCAGGCACCCCCACAGGTCTAAATCTTTATGACCTTGTATTAGGCAATGATTTCTTAGTTATGACACCTAAAGAACAAGCAACCAAAGAAATCAACAGGTTAAAGGACACCATCAAAAAAGTAAAAAGACAATCTCCAGAATGGAATAAAATATTTATGTACACACACACACACACACACACACACACACACATACACACACACACACACGATAATACACTCTTTTCCTATAGATGTTGAGTTGATTTTTGTATATGACATGAAGTGGTGTCAAGCTTCCTTCTTTTGCATGGGGTTATTCAGTTGCCCCTGTACCATTTTTTGAAAAGAATGTTCTTTCCCAGTTGAATTATATTGACACCTTTGTTGGAAAATCAATTGACCATGAAGGTGTGAGTTAATTTCTGGATACCTAATTCTACCCTCTTAATTTATATGTATATCCTTATGCCATTACCATACAGTCTGGATTATTCTAATCATTAAGCTTTGATACTAGCTTCAGAGGGAGTTAAGATTGGATTTAAGAGAAGCAATTATCAGTTTAACAGGCAGCTGACACAAAGACACACACTGTATCTTTATGTTCAATGCAATGAAATTTCCCACAATGCACTTTGCAAATCAGGCTCATGGCAAGGCAGAAAGCCAGCCATACTCGCTTGTTTGACAGAACGAACAAAGAAACATCATGTGGGAGTGTGACATTTCTAAAATTTGAGTCACCCAAGTACCACTGCAGTATTTTTTGCTGTAGCCACTTACCAACTCTTTTGTCATTTTTTCTATGAATTGATTTACTTAAATGCCTAATTGTTTTATTTATTCATTTAGTTATTTAGATTTATTTTTACAGTCTTGAGGTCTTTTACTTTTTTTTTTACTTATCTTTTTTACTTTATTTAAATTTATTTTTTATTTATTTTCAGCATAACAGTATTCATTATTTTTGCACCACACCCAGTGCTCCATGCAAACTGTGCCCTCTATAATACCCACCACCTGGTACCCCAACCTCCCACCCCCCACCCCTTCAAAACCCTCAGATTGTTAATACTTTTTTTTTAAACTTACTTTTTTATTTACTTTTTATTTACTTTTTTTATACTTATCATGCCATGAATTCCTAGGGAATGTGTTCTAGCAGCTAAGGCTCCTTTCCGTTGGTTCTCACGAAGTGTGCTTCTCTGGTTGGGGCCAGCTGGTGTTTCCATTGAACCTTTTTCTTTGGCTTCTTCTCTTCCTGAGCATTTTCTTCTCACACTTCAGGAAGCTGTCTTGCTCTTTGAGTGCTTATTGTGCTTTGTATTGGTCATTTGGCAAATTACAAGAAGATGGAGGTTCTAGCCAAAAGGCAAAACTCTAATTGTTTCAAATGACAGATCTGTACTAAGCACGTTGTAAGAAGTAATATCTGTGAAATCATGAATTTTACGTGTTAGCAATATGTCTTTTAATATATGTTAGAATAAAGACAGAATTATTAAAAATAAAGATGGTACCCTTTTTTAAATATTGAGGGTTTTTAAAAATTGTGTTACATTAGTCACCATATAGTACTTCATTAGTTTTTGATGTAGTGTTCCAAGATCCATTGTTTACATATAACACCTAGTGTTTGATGCAATGTGTCCTCCTTAATACCCATCAGCAGGCTAACCCACTCCCCTATACCCAACCCACCCCCCCACAACCCTCAGTTTGTTTCTTGGAGTCCACAGTCTCTTGTGGTTTGTCTCCCCCTCTGATTTCCCCACCTTCATTTTTCCCTTCCTTCTTCTAATGTCCTCCATGCTATTCCTTATGTCCCACAAATAAGTGAAATCATATGATAATTAACTTTCTCTGCCTGACTTATTTTACTCACTCAGCATAATCTCCTCCAGTCCCATCCATGTTGATGCAAAAGTTGGGTATTCATTCTTTCTGATGGATGCGTAATATTCCATTGTGTATATGGACCATATCTTCTTTATCCAATCATCTGTTGAAGAGCATCTCGGCTCTTTCCACAGTTTGGCTATTGTGGACATTGCTGCTATGAACATTGTGGTACATATGGCCCTTCTTTTCACTGCATCTGTTAAAGATAAGAGTACTTAGGGAGGCCTGGGTGGCTCAGTTGGTTAAGCGTCTGCCTTCGGCTCAGGTCATGATCCCAGCGTCCTGGGATCGAGTCCCACATCGGGCTCCTTGCTCAGCAGGAAGCCTCTGCCTGCCACTCTGTCTGCCTGTGCTCACTCTCTCTGACAAAACAAACAAACAAACAAACAAAAAACACACAAAAAAAATGTGTTAAAGATAAGAATACTTAAAGATAAGAGTACTTAACCCCTAACATTTTTAGGAGCCATAAGGCATATGAATAGCCAATTTTAGGAGATACTGCTGTTTACAGAGAGGCTTCTTTGAATTTATTTGACTAGATTTCTAATTCCATTATATTGGTTTTGTGATCCTTGATGAACAATGCAAAATTCAGTGGCCTTATCTGAAAAATGTGAGCAAAGTATGTCACCCATATTATCTATCATTTACTGAGGTTCTCCTGGAAGACTGATCTTAGAATAGCCTACCAGAAATTACATAGCTAGGTTGTTCATTTCCTATTGTTGTGGATTGAATTGTGTCCCCCCAAAAGATGTATTGAAATCTTATCCCCTAGTACCTGTTAATGTGATCTTATGGTAGGGTCTTTCCAAATATAATAAAATTAAGATTACGTCATACTGGGTTAGAATAGGCCCTAAATCTAATGACTGGTATCCTTATAAGATGAGGGAAATTTGGGGCACCTGGGTGGCTCAGTGGGTTAAAGCCTCTGCTTTCGGCTCAGGTCATGATCTCAGGGTCCTGGGATAGAGCCCCGCATCGGGCTCTCTGCTCAGCAGGGAGCCTGCTTCCTCCTCTCTCTCTCTGCCTGCCTCTCTACCTATTTGTGATCTCTGTCTGTCAAATAAATAAATAAAATCTTTAAAAAAAAAAAAAGATGAGGGAAATTTGGATTGATACACATTGTGAGAGTACCATGTGATAGTAGAGGCAGAGATTGGAGTGATGGGTCTACAAACCAAAAAACAGAAGTATTGCCAGAAGGTAGAAGTAACAAGGGAAGATTCTTCTGCAGAGCCTTTGGTGGGTGCATGGGCCTGTGACACCTTTATTTCAGTCTTCAATGCTCCAGGCTGAGAAAATAAATTTCAGATGTTTTAAGCCACCTGGTTTATAGAAATTTGTTACACATCTCTAGAGAAATAATACAGCTATCCTTTTTTCTTTTTTTATAAGTAAGGTAGATGAAGGTGGGGATCTTGCATTTTCATTCACTGTTGATTTTCAGATCCTGGACCAGTTTCTCATATTTGGCAAATGAAGTTGACCCTTGAACAATCTGAGTTTAAGCTGCACAGGTCCCCTTACACATAGTTTTTTTTTTTTAAATAAATTCAGTATAGTAAGTGTATTTTCTCTTTTCTTATTTCCTTAATAACTTTAATCTAGCTTCCTTTATGGTAAGAATACAGTATATAAGATATATAACTTTAAAAACATGTGTCAATTAACTGTTTATATTATCAGTAAGGCCTCCAGGCATTAGTAGGTTATTAGTAGTTAGGTTTCAGGGAAATCAAAAGTTATACATGGATTTTTCAACTCTATGGGGTTTTAGCACCCCTAAGCCCTGCATTGGTAGGGTCAACTGTGGTCAGTTCATACTTTCTTGAGTGAATCAATCCATAGGCCTCTTTTAAATCCTGAGTTATACATTCATTGTATTATTGTATAAACCAAGCCTTAAGGAGTATAAGAAACATGGCTAAGGTTACACAGTAGTAAATAGTGAACTAGGATTCAAATTTAGTTTATCTAATCCCCAAATATCTGTCATTTTCATAATACTCTGCCTACTGCAAAATATAGAACAAGAATCAAATGATCTTAGAAAGTCCTTTGAAGCTGAGAACCATGGTTCTCTGATAACATATAAGCTTTTTAGAAATTATTGTTTAATATCACGTTATCACTTGGAAAAACATTTATTGAGGTTAGGACCCCTACAGGGAAAAGCAATAACAACTAGTTTTCTTTTTTTTGTTCAGTAAATATTTATTAATCACTTACTATGTACCAGAACCCATACAGATTTTACTTGATAGATCACTTCATATACTTTTATATTAGTCTTGCAAGTTGAAATAATTATCATTTCCATTTTATATATGAAGAAACTGAAACAAAGTCATAAAACTTGCTGAATGTCACAGCTAGGAAGTAGCCAAACATAGATTCAATCCAGACTTTGAAACTACAAATCTCTATTTTCTGAAGTGCTTGTACCCTCCCTTTACATACTGCACCCTTTCCACCATGTGCTAGTCCAGCATCTTGCAGCTCAGAAAGTTTTTCTCTAATGTTATGCATCTTATGGTATGTTCCTTATATGTACTGCTGATCTGGCACTCCTTTCTCCCTAGTGGTCCACATCTAGAGCTACCCCATCAGCCTCCTATGCGTACACACAGAAGATACATGGCTCCAGTTAGTTAATGGTACAAAGGAAGGTGCTGTGTGGGGACCTGAGCATATTTTCCAAATTTTTTAGGATGACCACATTCCGAACTGTTTCAAGCTACCATGTTGCTTCCAAACTTCTCAAAAAGTTTTTAGTCACTTGCACTAGTATCTCTTGGGGTGCTTGTTCAAAACACATTTTCCTGGGCTTTACTTCAGACTTACTGAATCAGAATATTTCTAGGAGGGGAATCTTCCCCAATTCAGCATATGTTATTTCCATTGTCTGCAGTGTCTCCTCCCAGTTTAATGACTTCAACAGAAAAATTCTCTTGGGGACACCTGGGTGGCTCAGTGGCTTAAAGCCTCTGCCTTCGGCTTGGGTCATGATCCCAGGATCCTGAAATGGAGTCCCGCATCAGGCTCTCTGCTCCGCAGGGAGCCTGCATCCCCCACTCTTTCTCTCTGCCTGCCTCTCTGCCTACTTGTGATCTCTGTCTGTCAAATAAATAAATAAATCTTAAAAAAAAAAAAAAGAAAAAAGAAAAATTCTCTTGTTTTTCAGGTGTTAGCTGAGATGTCCCCATCTCTAAGAATATTTTTCTTTATTCCAAACTAAAGGTGAGATGCTCCTCTTTTGTGTTCCCATTGAGCTTCTTGGTATTTAGCACCCTGTGTGCTCTTAATATCCTTGTGTCTTTACCGATAAGTCTATTTTTCACATCCCTGTGAGCTCTTTGGGACCAAGGACTTTTACTATCATATCCCAAGGACTTACACAGTCTTTGGCATATAGTAGTCAGTCAATAATAGACAAATGGACAAGTAACAAGGGATAATGATATTGATGAGCCATTAGGAATGCTTAATTTCTACTCAAATTTCTATCAAGAACACGTGAAAACAGAATATGTCTTCTTTATTTAGTGTTAGCATGGAGATCACATTTTGTCCCCCACACTCAGCCATTACAGGGTTTGAGTTAGAATTAATGGTCATAGAAAGGCAGAAGGAAACCACAAGAGTTGATTTGTTGGTCTTACTCATCTAGTTTGAAAAGGACACAAATGTGGTAAATTTAGGTGTTAATGGGACAACAACCGTAGCCTCCTAAATAGTTCTGGGCAAGGTTGACATGGTTTCTGTTGAAATGCATGAAGAAACCCAGTTATGACAAACACATAATTTTGCAAATCACAGTATTTCAAACAAAACACACCCTTTTGGCAATACAAACTAACTGCAAATTAAAGCAGTCAACATTCCTTTCTTTTAAAAACTAGGATGTTTTCCTTTTCTGATACCACATGGCAGGTGTTCCATTCATTTGTAGGCCCTTAAATGCTTACAGATTGGACTTAAATAACTAGTAGCCTTCATGCTCATATATGTGAAAAAGAAAAAAAAAACGCTTTTGGGATTCCTTTCCTTTGCGGTTCATGTATTTACACAAACTTGCCCTTGGAGAGGACAGGAAAACTTGCTTTGCTCACCCCAACAGTAAGTTAGGTGTTTTGGTGAGTTGGAGGTTTTATAAAGACTCATGATTCATGATAGAAAATATTCTTAGGTCTGGTCTTGAGTTTGTCTCTACTCAGGTGGCTTTTGATAAGACTTGATTTCTAATGTATTTTTTAATCTCCTAATCTGTCAGAGGAACAAAATCCTAGCTCCTTTGTTAGCTTATATTTTTAATTCTGAGGATTTAATAAGGCAATGTACTAAGGAGGGTTTATCTTCTACTTAATAGACAGTTGCTTAATAAATATCAAGAATAAATAAATAAGTAAATGAACCAATGTGTAAAAAGGAGCTTTGGAGGTATAGAACTACCAAAGAATAGGAAGCCTGCCATAGGGTCAGATATTTCTGAAGAAAATTATTTCTGTAAGATTCAGGCTTCTTCCTACTTACCCAGAATCTGTTAATCTCATCATCTGAACCCTGTACTCTGTCAAACTAGTCCTGAGAGAAAAGGGCCACACATCGGGTAAATTTTGAGGAAAGGAGAACCATTAAGGACTTACCATAGGAAGGAATGATTGGTGCCCAGGTAGAATGTTTCAGGGTAGACCCCTAGATTGCCTATCTTGGGGTTGGAAGCAACAAAAAGGTGTTAGGAGCAGGTAGGGATTGCTTAGAGGAACCCAAGCTGAAAAGGCAGCTTTTTGTACTAATTGAGACAATTTCCAACTTCTATATAGAGTTCTGTGCATTGGACTTTGGCGTCCTAACCAGTCGTGTGCTGGTTCATATTTAACAATCAGTTCTTCAGGGTGAGGGAAAATAAAAGCCGAGACGATAGTACTTGCTGATTTCCATGGTATAAACACACCACTGTGGCTGATTTCCAGCCACTGTGTGTTTAACAACAGGCTCATAAAATCTCTGAAAATTTAACAATCAACTCTCATGAGCTGACGTACGCCAACTCAGGCAAATAGTGGCTAAGGTAACTATGAAGTTATAAAAACTTTTTATAAAAAATTTTAAGGAGAAGAGAGAATTTGCTAACAGACTCGCAGGCTCCCGTTACCTAGCTTCAGTACTTCTCAAACTGTGCAAGTTCTTGTGTCATCTGTATCCCTCCTGTTCCTTCCATGCCCAAATGGGTTATTTTGAAACCTGTACTTCAAATGTATCTCTAAAGGATACAGACTCTTTAAAAATGCGACCACACTACAAAAAATACTAACAATAATTCATTAAAACCAACAGCTATACACCCAGCATCCAAATCCGCCTGATTTCATGTATTTTGAGGGGGACTGCGAGGGCATATAGCTGTCACAGTCAAATCTGGACAATTGCCTGTAGTTGATCTTCAGTCTTTTTTAACCTGTAAGTTCCCTCTTCCTTTCTCCACCTTCTTTATTTTCTTTATAGTTTATTTTTCCACAGGCTGAATTTTGCTGGTTTTACTTCCATCATGCTGCTAATGCGTTCTCTAGTCCCCTGTCTTTCTTCTATAAAACATAATTGGATCTAAAGGCTTGATCTGAATTAGGTTTCTCTCTCTCTCGCTCTGTGGGTGGGTGGGGGGAGGCTACATGCTGCCACAAGGGTCTTTCATGGAGCAGGGTCTTTCCTTCTGCCTCCGAAGTTTGATTTTTGACAGACACCGCAGTCCCAAGATGTGCAAATCTGCCAGAGATGGTAGAGGCAGGATCTGAGTGTGCCTAAGGTGTGGGCAGATGAACAAGCTCTATCACCTGGAGTCTGGCTGCTGCTTCTAACTTTCTCTAGCTACTGGTGAGGCCGTAATACACTTAGAAGGTTGCTCTTCTAATTTGAACAAGGGTCTTTCCCATTGTGTCATATAAGGGGACACACTGTGTCTGGTTTTCTTTCCTTTAGTGATATTAAGATTGATCATTGGGTTCATCCTGAAGTGGATGACATTCAACATTGCCAAACAAACAAACAAACAAAACAAAAACAACAAAAAAAACAACCAACCCAAGAACAACAACAGCAACAACAACAACAAAATCTAAAATATATATTTTCTTTCTCTGTCTTGAAGACGCCTTTTCACCACAAAAACATAAATCAATATACAAGTATAAACACTTACTAAATCAACCCATCTATTTTATTCATGATCACTTCCCATTTGAAAGCTCTTGCTGTGTTTATTTTCTTTGAAATGAATCTGGGACTTTGACTAGGAAGCTATAAATCCAGTTTTTGATGAAATACGACTTCGCCACTCATGCCAGATTGGAAAGCATTCCTTGTTAATTTTTCTTCTTAGCATTGGTTTGGTAAGCAGTGAGCATTCAGTTTCATTCCTCTCAGGGTAACAGAACCAGAAATTTAGTTTCTGCCTTCTAGAAACTTCTGACTCCCAAGTTTGATTTTTGACAGACACCGCAGTCCCAAGATGTGCAAATCTGCCAGAGATGGTAGAGGCAGGATCTGAGTGTGCCTAAGGTGTGGGCAGATGAACAAGCTCTATCACCTGGAGTCTGGCTGCTGCTTCTAACTTTCTCTAGCTACTGGTGAGGCCGTAATACACTTAGAAGGTTGCTCTTCTAATTTGAACTGTGTGAGACTTTGGCTGGAGGGGAGTTCTGTGTCCCAGTGATAAAAGCACACATAAAACACCCCAGTGCCTGATCATTCTCCCTGGCTGTCAGTGAATCATGTCTAATAGCATCTCCATGCAGTTTGCGCCAATTTGCTTGCAATGGCATCCTTTTCCGTGGGCTTGCTGCTCAGCAGGCCCCGAAGCAATCTATGAATAACTTCCCAACAGATGCTGTTTATGAATTGAAGCAAATGGCTTCCCTGTTTCTCTTTTTTCTCACTTCAATAATTTTCAGTTACATTACGATGAATATTTATAGTCCTGTAGCAGTGCATAAAAATGGAGAACAAGCAGACCTGGGCATTGTTTCCTACGTGAGTGCTGTTCTAATGGGTTTTGGCTGACTGGTTTTAATAATGTTCTGCTGATGGACTGAAAAGAGGATGCAAATTGTAGATCAGTCATTTTCATTCAGTGTTTTAGCGGGGCGGGCACTGACAGAACGCTGGCTGTCTTCTCGCACGCAGACGACACCTTCGCTTGCCACAACGCCCTGTTGTATAGTGATGGGTCTCCTCTTTCTACTCCGTTTGAGTAATTCCAAACACTTGACTTCATCAGAGACTCTGACACTAATGTAAGGGCTCATTAGGTTTATTTTACCACTCTCTGCAGGTATTACCATTTGTGACTCGAGTGACAAAGTGCATTAGAAGCTGCAATCCGACTAATAGAATATTCCTGGGAATTAACATGTAAAATCACAGGGAATACATTGGTTTTGATTTGCTGTTTTCTTCTATAGAAAACATTGAGCCACATCTCTACCCTAAGAGGCCTTTTCCAAAATGTCTCCTAATCCCATGGTTTCTTTAATGTCACAAAAAGGAGAGACTGTATATCCAAACATACCTCTTACGTTTGAGTCTAAGGAAGCAAGCTCCTCTGTCTTCAGGGGCTTATGTTTCAAATAGCGGATACACCTTACTTGCGTTTTCTATTTACAATAATGAGTTAGTTAACTAGCCTATATTTTCCAAACCATTGACTGTGTCATATTGGCCCACATACAAATAATTGCCTATTTGGCTATTTGCTTATAAATAAGAATGTTGAAAATTATATGTAAATATGTATATGCATGCACAGTGAATATATATTGAAGCCTCCCAAAATATTCAAATTGTCCCATTTTCTACTCTCGCATTATGAAATACTCACCAACTCCTGAAATGAAACCATATTTATTATGCATGCAAACCCACAATATCTTTACCACCTATCATTTGTATGCTATACACAGAAGGTTGTGCTGTAACACAACAATAAAAAATAAAAAAGGCAATTTGAAGAGGAGTATGTTTCTTGCTCTAACTGCAGAAGATGCCAAGAGTGATTTTCCTTTGAAAAGAAATATAACCCACAATCCTGAAATATTCTAAAAATTAATGAAAAGCTCAAGAATTTAATATTTGATACAGAGATGTTATTTTTAAAGAAACCAATATATAGCATAATGTCCCAAAGTGATTACCCTGACACAAAAATACAAAAATAAGACACTCTGGAAAGGTTTCCAGGCCTGGAGCAAAAGGACTAAGAATAGACTGAGGTCCCTACTTTTATAGAACAATTCACCATAGTACTTTTGTATTTGTTTTAAATAATAGTAATACATCATATAAGTAATAAATGTCGGTAGTACATGAAGCTAATGTGAAAATTGTTCTCCCTTCTAGGATAACTACAGTTCCCAGAGACTTGTTTATAATTTTAGATGCTTATATTGAATATGTAGCGTTCACAGAGGAATGCCTTTCTTCAAGGGCAATATATGCTCCTTCACTACTAGAAACATCTAGATTTTTTTTTTCCAGTTTTGTGATCAAAAACTGTCCTGATTTCTAGGTAGACAAGCCTCTTATTCAGTTTACTTCTTCACCCAAGAGGAACTTGGAGTCTGTTAAGTATGCCTTTTAAAAAGAAGGGGGAGGCTTTGGGGAACATTTTTACTTGCTAATGATCTTCTCAGTAATGACCACATTATCAGGAAGGAAGTCCACTTCCTAGCAGAGAGGTGCTGCAAAAATGTAATTTGGTTATGGAGAGTTGTGTTTGGGAAACTGAGGTCTGGAATGTTCTAAGGCTACACTTGGCCCCGTGGGACTTTGAATCTAGATCTGTGTGACACCAAAGACCGTCCTCCAGATCAGCATGTCCTCCAGCCTGTCTCAGTAGCTCCCAAGTGGCTGGAGGTTGGAAGAACTCCCTGATAGAGAAGATCATCCTATAGCATGCCACCTATGCTCCAGATAACTTTTAAAGATTTTATTTATTTATTCGAGAGAGTGAGTGAAAGAGCACAATTTGGGGGAGCTGCAGAAGGAGAGGGAAAAGCAGGTTCCCCACTAGGCAGGGAGCCTGATGCGGATCTCAGTCCCAGGATCTTGGGACCATGACCTGAGTTAAAGGGACTAAGCCACCCAGGTACCCCTGCATACTCCAGATTAATGAGACCTTCCAGATCAACCTGTTTCTGTCAACTGACTCCTCCTTTCCTGACTGGAGGGTCTGTTATTGTTTCCACATCAGATGGAAATTGGGACAAAAGGTATTGTAAAATTTGTTTGTATGTTGCTTATATCTGTAGCTGTCCAAAAAGTCTAGAAATGTAGGCAAATAGATCACTACTATAATGTCATCAAAGAAATCTTCAAATTATAGAGAGTAAAATGTAATCTATGTTTCCAGACTTTGTGAATATCTTATGGAGATAATTTGAAGAAAATATTTTTTTTTCCTTTTTGAAAGTGTGCTTGGATACACTACGCTATTAAGTATATTATTCTTTGATTTTGACATCCATGGTGACGAAATTGTTTTGTTACATTTTCCATGTCTATCCTTTCTTATCCTGTCTCATCTGTCCTGTCATATCCCACACCCTACATAATTTATTTATCCATCCATCTCTTTATCAATTTGACAAATTATATTTGTTAAGCAATTACTAGCAGGCACTGTAGTAAGCACTAGGGATTCCCTAGCAAACAAGATAGAGCTTGAACCTATCCCAGGGGAATACTACTTCTAATGGGATTTGTAGACAAGCACAAGACTTATTATGACACAGTAAGATAAATTGTAAATAAGTAGGGGGGAGAATATGTAAATGTGCCTGGGTAAGTGGATTTGGGGTGGGGGAAGATGGTATATAAAAAGAGACCAGGCGTGCCTGGGTGGCTCAGTTGGTTAAGTGACTGACTCTTCATTTTGGCTCAGGTCATGACCTCAGGGCTGTGAGATGGAACCTGGTGTCAGGCTCCCTGCTGAGTGGAAAGTCTGCTGGAGATTCTCTCTCCTTCTGCCCCTCCCCCCACTTGCACTCTCTCTCCCAAAGTAAATAAATAGACTCTAAAGAGAGAGAAAGAGAGAGAGAGAGACCAGAAGGATAGGTAAGAGTTGGCAGTAAAATGTGAAATATGATGTAAAAATATTCTAGGCAGGGACTAGAGTATGTAAGGGCCAAGTAGAAAAAAAAGGTCATGGCCTTGTGAAGAAACGAAAGGTCTGTGTGTCTGGTATCAGAGTGTAATGGGTGATTGAAAGACTGAGCAGAGACAGAGACATACAGAATACATCTTTAGAGATGATGACTGGAGAGGTAACAAAGTCTGGTGAGGTGTGGTTTTAAGAGACCATGAAAGCCACAGTGAAGACCGTGGGTTCCATTATTCTGAAGATAATGGGAAGTCAGGACGGGTTTTAAGTGGAGTTATGACATGAAATTTTCATTTTGGAAAGATTGCTGTGAATACAGCATGACAATACATTGGGAAAACAAGAGCATAGGTTAGAAGGGTACTTAGAAGGTTGTTGTGGTCCATTGAGAGGTGACAGTGGTCTGAACCAAGGGTTTCCAGAGAAGTAGATAGACTAGTATGTTTCATGGGAAACCATTATATTGCTAACCAGCATTTTCCCCAACTTGATGTTCAAGGTGCTTCCCATTATGGAGTTTCTCCCTCAGTTAAACATTAAAACGGATCAGGGTCAATACGAGTTCTTTATAGTCTCCTGAAAAAACTCCCCCTTTTGTTCTTCCTGACTTTTCATATTATTCTTGTCTCCCTTGTTTGTCTCACCAATATTCTCTGTGAATCTTTTATATAAATTTATATGAATTTATAAATTTCATATGTATTTGGTATATCTTAAAGCGCTGTGGGGAAGTACATAGGTTTGGGTATTGGACATACAATGAGTTTACGTCCTGGCCCTGCTACTAAATATCTAAGTGACTTAGTGAGCCTCAATTTCTTTACTCTTAAAATGGGCAGCATCATCATTATCTTTACCTTCCAACTTCAGAGACAAACACCCACAACAATTAGCCTTAATGACCTCTGATGGTTCATTAGGCCTGAAGGCAAGTCCATGATTTATAACAAGAGCCTCCAGGCAATTCTAAACTGAATGTGAAAAATGGGGCATTAGCCTGTGTTCTTTTTCATTCAGTGTAAATATAAATTCAAACACTTTAAGGTAATCTAACCTAAAAACTCCATCGCTGGGAAAATCAGACTTTGTAAAACATTAACACCACTTGGCAATTACATGTAAACCTTGTGTTATTTTATTAACACAACCCAATAACTAGAGATTAGATGTAGTTAAAAATGATTTCTGCCCCAGTCATCATAAAAGCATGCATTTTTAACGAACACATTTTTAAACACCACAGAAAGTAACTCATGGCAATTTTTCATGGAAATTACTTTTTTGTTTCTGGACAAAGAGTTCAGAGCCAATCAAAAACCAATCAATATAAACACTAATGTAAATCATAATTAAGGATGACAAATAGATTCTTGTACAATGTTAAATAAAGTATTTGTAAAAACAAAAATCCAAAGTAACATTTAAAAACCAAACCATCACTGTCTAGAGGACATAGGCTGGTGACATTCTTGCTAATTTCTGTAGAAATTTTTATGTTACCAGCTACTGACTGGAAGTGCCTTATTTGGGGTTGCAAACCTGGAAGTGTTAGTCTTGTGATATCTTAAAGAGAGTTTAGGTTTTCATATAGACACGATTCATTTTAGCCAACTCTTGATATTCATTTGCTGTATCGTTAGGGTCATGTGGTTCTGAAATTTTTCTGCAGGACAGGGAGGGAGACCTGTGATGTATATGGGGCTCTGAGAACGCAAAGTGCTGGTGGACATCTCTCGTGTGTTCAACTGAAGTCAACACCTGTAAGAACTCAGGCAAAGCAAGAACATAGATGATGTTGATTTCAAAGCAAGGGCTTATAGAGGAAAACACAGGCAACTAAAGCTTGGACTAATTTTAGATAACATTTTTAATAGGAAGCCATCTTTTGGAGGGTAAATAGGCATGAGGGATGCCTGTTCTATTGTGCTCCAAAGAACATCAATCACACTGGGAAGTAATTATTCCTATAGTATCCAGTATAGAAAATAAAGGCAAAACATCGGTGTATTCAGACCTTATAGGGATATCATGATGATTAACTTGTTAGTGAAGGGGCTGAGCATTTGGAAGGAAGATGTAAATTCATTGGATCTTTGTACAGGTAGTTAGTTATATTTAAATAGGAGCCATGCATTAGAAGTGTAGCAACCCTTCCAAGCTTCCAGGATTTCTAATGAGTTATTTAATTTTTTATAGTCCTAATGTGTTGTCTGATCAATAAAGTATAGATAAAAGGTACTGTACAAAGTTGCAGCTTATATTATTAAAGAACACAAATTTAAGTTGATGACTCCAGTTTGTGCTACTTAAAAGTATATTTCTGTTTCAAGTCACCAGCTGTTTATTTTGTATTTTGCTCTTTGAAGGTAATTTTCAAAGGGATCTCCATATCTGAGGCATACAGAGATCATTGTCTTTAAAATTGAGTCCATAATGTGGCTTCATGTCTCAGGCTGAATTTGCCTGCATAAATGATTTTTGGGCTGTGGGGCTCTTTGCTTTCACTAGGCTTCTGGGAAGGCTGAGCACATGTGTGTGTCCAACCTTCTGAATACAAAGCATGACTGTACCAAAATCAATGGGCACCATTTGCCTTTTTGGGAACAATGATCATGGGCCTGTTCCTCTCTACCACCTAGAAAGTGAAATGGCAGGATTATCTTAATAGTTTAGTTAGTCTTTTGCGCTCAGTCAATCTTCAGGATAAGTTTGCTTTGTTCCTTGCATTACCTGGGCTGGAAATGGTCCCCTAAAATAAGTTGTGATTCAAATTATTGACTTATTAGGTGTAATGGTAATCCTTAGAGGTATATGCTTCTCATGGGCTTGGTACATAGACCTGGAAAATTTGACGAAGTGTTTTAAGATCTAGATTTCTTTGATTTTCGTTCTCTCTCTCTCTTTTTAAAATTAGATATGCAGAAATAGCTTGCTAGAGTTAACTGGCTATGTGGGTTCTCCTTTTTTTTTTTTTTTGGTCTCAGCTCTATTCAAGCTAATAAGAACTATTTTTTAAATTTATTCATTTAAGAGAAAGAAAGAGAGAGAGAGAGAGTGAACAAGCACGGGGGAGGGACAGAGGGTGACGTGGACTTGGGACTCAATCCCAGGATCCTGGGATCATGACCCAAGCCGAAGGCAGATGCTTAACCAACTGAGCCACCCAGGTGCCCCTGATAAGAACTATTTACTGTATCTACTCTGAGTGCTCTACCCTCACAATTTAAATATATCATCTGATGTATTCTATGCAAGGACTCTAGGAGACTTTGCAATGTTTTCTTCCTTTTACAGATGAATGAGCTCAGAATGATTAAGTAACTTACTCAAGACAATAAATACAATGTTTAAATCAAGGTATGATGGACCTCAAAGTTTTTCTATGGCCTATGGCCCCCACCTACTAATTGTGTAGACCTGGCAGTTGATCTTATTTCTGTGGGTACATTTTTAGCATCTATACAATGAAAGGTTCACAGTAAGTTACTTCTAGGGCTTCTTGCAACAGTATACAATTTTGATTACATTATTTTAATGCTCTTCAATAGAATGTAATTTGGCATAATAACTGTCCTTTTTTGGACTCATCCCTATTCAAGAGGTTTAGTTAATAAATTACTAAGCACTTTACTAGGACCTGTTATAGAGGGGGTTTTGCCTATTAGATAGGGTTTCTTATGGCAAGAACCTGGGAAACAGCATTTTAAAAAAATTTAATTTAATTGTTTTCAGTGTTCCAAATTATTGTTTATGCACTACACCCAGTGCTCCATGCAATACGCCTTCCATAATACCCACCAACAGGCTCACCTCACCCCCAACACCCCCCCCCCAAAACCCTCAATTTGTTTCTCAGAGTCCACAGTCTCTCTTGGTTTGCCTTCCAGTCTGATTTCCCCCAACTCACTTCTCTTCTCCATCTCCCCATTTCTTCCATGTTATTCCTTATGCTCCACAAGTAAATGAAACCATATGATATTTGACTTTCTCTACTTGACTTTTCATTCAGCATAATCTCTTCCAATCTCATCCATGTTGATACAAAAGTTGCATATCCATCCTTTCTTATGGAGACATAATACTCCATTGTATATATGGACCATATCTTCTTTATCCATTTGTCCACTGAAGGGCATCTGGGTTCTTTCCACAGTTTGGCGACTGTGGCCATTGCTGCTATGAACATTGGGGTACAGATGGCCCTTCTTTTCACTACATCTGTATCTTTGGGGTAAATACCCAGTAGTGCAATGGCAGGGTCATAGGGAAGCTCTATTTTTAATTTCTTGAGGAATCTCCACACTGTTCTCCAAAGTGGCTGCACCAACTTGCATTCCCACCAACAGTGTAAGAGAGTTCCCCTTTCTCCACATCCTTTCCAACACTTGTTGTTTACTGTCTTGTTGATTTTGGCCATTCTAACTGGTGTAAGGTGGTATCTCAATGTGGTTTTGATTTGAATCTCCCTGATGGCTAACGATGATGAGCATGTTTTCATGTGTCTGTTAGCCATTTGTATGTCTTCTTTAGAGAAGTGTCTGTTCGTGTCTTCTGTCCATTTTTTGACATGATTATCTGTTTTGTGTGTGTTGAGTTTGAGGAGTTCTTTATAGGTCTTGGATATCAGCCCTTTGTAGTGTCATTTGTGAATATCTTCTCCCATTCCATGGGTTGCCTCTTTGTTTTGTTGACTGTTTCCTTTGCTGTGCAGAAGCTTTTGATCTTGATAAAGTCCCAGAAGCTCATTTTCACTTTTGTTTCCTTTGCCTTTGGAGATATATCTTGAAAGAAGTTGCTGTGGCCGATGTCGAAGAGGATACTGCCTATGTTCTCCTCTAGGATTTTGATAGAATCATCCCTCACATTGAGGTCTTTTATCCATTTTGAGTTTATCTTTGTGTATGTTGTAAGAGAATGTTCAAGTTTCATTCTTCCACACATAGCTGTCCAATTTTCCTAGCACCATTTATTGAAGAGACTGTATTTTTTCCACTGGATATTTTCTCCTGCTTTGTCAAAGATTATTTGACTATAGAGTTGATGATCCATATCTGGGCTCTCTACTCTGTTCCATGGGTCTATGTGTCTGTTTTGTGCCAAGACTATGCTGTCTTGGTGATCACAGCTTTGTAGTAAAGCTTGAAATCAGGCAATGTGATGCCCCCAGTTTTGTTTTTCTTTCTCAACATTTCCTTAGCAATTTAGAGTCTCTTCTGGTTCCATACAAATTTCAGGATTGTTTGTTCCAGCTTTTTGAAAAATGCCTGTGGCATTTTGATTGGGATGGCCTTAAAAGTATAGATGACTCTAGGCAATATAGACATTTTAACAATGTTTATTCTTCTGATCCTTGAGAATGGAATACTCTCTCATCTATTTGTGCCTTCTTCAGTTTCTTTCATGTGTCCTGTAGTTCTTCGAGTACAGATCTTTACCTCTTTGGTTGGGTTTATTCCCAGGTATCTTATGGTTCTTGGTGCTATAGTAGATGGAATCGATTCTCTAATTTCCCTTCCTATTTTTTCATTGTTAGTGATTAAGAAAGCAACTGATTTCTGTACATTGATTTTGTATCCTGCCACATTACTGAATTGCTGTATAAGTTCTAGTAGTTTGGGGGTGGAGTCTTTTGGGTTTTCCATATAAAGTATCATTTCCTCTGTGAAGGGAGAGAGTTTGACTTCT
Organism: Mustela lutreola; assembly: GCF_030435805.1. Lineage (NCBI taxonomy): Eukaryota > Metazoa > Chordata > Mammalia > Carnivora > Mustelidae > Mustela > Mustela lutreola. Next base: position 35,884,884 of record NC_081291.1, read on the forward strand.
TCTTTGCCAATTGAATACCTTTTACTACTTTTTGTTGTCTGATTGTTGTTGCTACGACTTCTAGTACTATGTTGAACAACAGTGGCAAGAGTGGACATCCTTGCCATGTTCCTGATCTCAAAGGGGAGGCTGTCAGCTTTTCCCCATTGAGGATGATATTCGCTGTGGGTTTTTCATAAACAGATTTTATGAAGTTGAGGAATGTTCCCTCTATCCTTATACTTTGAATCATTTTAATCAGGAATGGTTGCTTCATCTTGTCAAATGCTTTTTCTACATCCATTGAGAGGACCATGTGGTTCTTCTCTCTTCTCTTATTGATTTGTTCTATCACATTGATTGATTTGTGAATGTTGAACCACCCTTGCATCCCATGGATAAATCCCACATGAGGTGGATAATCTTTTTAATGTACTGTTTGATCTTATTAACTAGGATCTTGTTGAGAATCTGGGCATCCATATTTATCAGGGATATTTGTCTGAAATTCTCCTTTTTGGTGGGATCTTTGCCTGGTTTGGGGTTCTGGGTAATGCTGGCTTCATAGAAAGAGTCTGGAAGTTTTCCTTCTATTTTTGTCTTTTGAAATACCTTCAGGAGCATAGGTATTATTTCTTTTTTGAATGTTTGGTAGAATTCTCCAGGGAATCCATCAGGTCCTGAGCTCTTGTTTTTGGGGAGGTTTTTGATCACTGCTTCAATCTTGTTACTAGATATTGTTCTATTCAGGTTGTCACTTTCTTCCTGATCCAATTTTGGAAGTTTATAGGTTTCCAGGAATGTATCCATTTCATCTAGGTTGTTTAACTTATTGGTATATCACTGTTGATAAGAATTTCTGATGATTGTTTTTATTTCATTGGTGTTAGTCGTGATCTCTCCCTTTTCATTCATAATTTTATTAATCTGAGTCCTCTCTCTTTTCTTTTGGATAAGTTTGGCCAATGGTTTATCGATCTTATTGATTCTTTCAAAAAACCAGCTTCTATTTTCATTGATGTGTTCTACAGGAAACAGCATTTTTAAAAATATTTCTGATATACTATTCTTCTCCACAGAGATCAAACAAAAAAGTCCTTCCAAACACTAAAAAGTTAAAGGTAGATTCATTAATTATAAAACTTATAATACTCACATTTTATTCCACTAATTGTCATGGCAGATTTTTTTTTTTTTAAGTAAATTGCAAGGACTGATTTGCAGTGAACTATAACAATCAGCTAAAAATTTATTTTTAAATTATACTTGTTTCATTTCTAGGACCTACCCTGAGAAGATAAAAAACAGAGCCCTTTCTTAACTCAATTAAGAACACCACAAGTGATATCTCCATTTCCCTGTGTTTTCTCCCAGCATGAGATGACTCAGCCAGAAATAGCATGATAATATCGCAGATGTTCCTTTGCTCGGATAGCTGGTTATTGCTTATCTCAATGATATTTTAATACAAACACACAACTGTTCACCCTGTTTTATGGCTGTCAGAATTTTTGCTTCATATTTAACAAATGGAAGTTTATGAGCAGATGTATCATTGACTCAGATTTACTTTTCCCTCATTATGTTGCATGGAAAAGCTAACTGCTGGAGAGGGTATTAGCTGCATCTGCACTGATAGACTATTGGATTCAGGTTGTTCATCTGGCCTGTCAGTTGTCACCAGCTTCCTAGCCCTCTGAGCTTCATTCTTCCTTGTTAAGACCAAAAGATCAAAACAATGCAAGCATGTCCTCCATTCCTGATAATGAACTGTGTTTAATGGCCCCACATTCTCCCTGTGCTCCAGGAACAACTTGGCCAAAATACTCAGACATTTTCCTCCACCATCATCATGCACAAATGATGGCATGTGTTTGGCTCAATGCCCTCAGCAGGCCTTTGGAACCAGACACATGGGACTTTGAGTTCTGACACCCTATTGATTTAGTTATATGACCTTGGTCAATTCGCTAACACTTTGATCTGGTCCTTTTCTGTCCTCCAGCCTCATTTTGAGCTTCCATCTAATCACACCTCCATCACACTGGCCTTTTAATGGTTTTCTTATGATAAGACGCAGGCTTTTTCTGCCAATGGACCTGAAGCCTCACCCAGGATGAGGATGATTCCCCTGGGACATTCATCCTCAGTGGCATTGAGCAAGATGCTAGGCTGTTAGCAATCACTTCCGCCTACTGGAAAGTCAGTCTCCAAATCCATGGAGATGAGGCAGAAGGTTATTGAAACAAACAAGCAAAGCAGACAAGTGAGACTGGCAACTGGAGACCCTTCCAGAAGACCTGCTGGCAGTTCTTACTCCAATCACAGTATGATCAGCAGCTGGGAAACTTCATAGGGACAATTCAGGCCAAAAAATTTTATAACTCTCACTGAATGTTGAGGAGTCTGGTTGCAGGCCAAAATCCTATTTATGGTCTTTGAGACCCAACCAGAAGCAATTACAAGGCTTTGCCCAGCAGGCCAGATCAGAAGGAGCTGCCCTCCCCACACCAGAGCTGGCACACAGGCAGTGATTGCAATTTTCTGGAAGGAGGTGCCATCAAGGGCATGGGAACCTAGATCAGCCTCACTTCGATGCTTGCCTATATTCCTGTCCCAGACACCTTTGCTGAGACCTCCTGATCGGGGTCATGGCTAAGGTGTTTCTCACTACTTTGACTTAGTACCTTTCCCTTTGGACCCTTTCTTTCTCCTCTCTCTTCCTGCCCTGGCCCATGGGCCCTTGAGCATCCAAGAGCATTTTTTCATTGTTCTGCAGCCATGAGATGCATTCCCACATCTGCATTGGCTACCTCTGCCCCTTGCTGAGTATACTTCCCTGGGCAAAATGGAATAGGGAGACCTCACCTCTGTTGTGTCTTATTATATTACAGTAAATACATAAAGGCTCAATTGTTACTATCATTTTGCTCACTGTCCTAATTGCCCACCTCAACACCTGATTGTTCAACAGATAGGCTGCTGTTTCCTCTTCTCCATATCTGAAAAATAAAAACAAAGAAAAGCTAGAATTTACTGAACAATAGTTTGGTACTAGGGGCTGTAATTTAAGAGCTTTACAAAAATTAATTAATTTAACAAAACTTGAAAGTAGTTACCACTTCTATTCCCATTAATTCTCATTAATCTGAGACAATATCAAGTTAAGTTGTCTTATTGCATATGGAGAAGTGAGAAAACCAGGATTGAATCGAAGTGATGTGGGTTCAGAGTCTGTACTCCTAACTTCTAGGCTAAATGACTTCTCCTTTACTTCCCTTAAAAGGACCTGAGTTCTCTGTCCATGATTCATGTGACTGTGTTGCTATGAAATCGGGGATTTCATTTCCCACCTTGGACATTTTGAACTTGAGGTCCAGCCGTATATTCATCCTGCTAACTTCTATTCATTTGTTATGTTTCAACTTAAAGATCATTTTCTCCAAGAGACTCTCCTTGACTCCTCTCTGCATTTATTCTCATGGGGTCCTGTACTTCTTCCTTGAGCACTTATCACAATTGCATTCAAATAATTATGTGTGAACTAGTCTTCTCTGCTAATCTTAGGTCCCCTGCAGATAAAGGTCATGACGTTCCTGGTCATTACTGTACCTCCACAGTGAGGTGCAACGCAAAGCTCATCAGAGAGCTGAATGCAAAAATTGTGGCTGAATAAATCAAAATTTCCTGTGTATAAGCTTCTTCCTTTATAGTGAAGGAAGAAAAAAACTATTTTATAGTTTTTTTTGTGTGAAGATCTAGTATAACTAGATATTATTGTATGATAGATATTATATATCTGTAATGTGTCTAATACTATGTAAAGCAAGGCTTGGCATGTAGTAGTTGTTCAATAAATACTAGCTATGTTTGACAGGGTTCTTCAAAATGTTTTCTTCCTTCTCTGTGGGATGATTATTTATCCTTGATCCTTTGAAGTTAGGCTAGCCCTAGTGACTTGCTTTTGCAAGTGAAAGTGATATATGTCATTTTGAGTAGACACTTGGAGAATCATTGGTGGTTCTTTAATGCTCCCTATTTTTCCCTCTGTCACAAGGCCAGCCAAGTTCCAGATATGGGCAGCTCTGTCAAAAATGAAGCGTGTGTGAGATGACATGCAACCTAACTTTAGTTGGCATAGATGTAAAGCTCAATCCAGAAATAAAACTGAGATTTTAGGCTCGTTTCTCACATTAGTAAAAGTTAGCAGAAACTGATGTTGTAAGCTTAATGCCAGTGCCCATGCAGCCATGGGTATACAGTGGTTCTTTTTGAAACTTATTACTGAGGGCCCTTATTTCTGTATCAGATGTTCCCTTAACAATGTGAGACACACATCTGAAAGAATATGCAAAGTAAAGGTGATACCCAGCATTTGTTATTTATAATAATATCAGAACTTTTGTAAGTGCTTTGCAAGTATTAACCCTCAAAAACTTTGTGAAACCAAGTAGAAACTGAAAATACCCTTTTCACAGGTGAGGAAACTAAGGGACAGAGGAGTCAAATTTCATGTTCCTAGGCTAGACAACTAGTTAACAACGGAGCCAGGATTGGAGTCCAAAGCCTAAACTTTATCAATGTACTACATTGTATCACATACATTCAAAAATGTGCATATGTGAGGAGAAAGACAGACAACTCTACAATGCTAAGAAGAATGTGTATCATTAATTATGATTTAGTTTCTTAATATAGAAAAGGGAAGAATGGACTCTATTGAGATTCCTGCCAGATGTAAAATTCTGCCATTCTACTTTATTTGCTTTTCTTCCATAAGATGAGTAGTATGATTCCTCCAAGAAAAGGATCAGTCCTATGTATTGGAATCTTCCATTTGCTGCCCTATAGGCAAGTGTGAGAGGACCAAAGTTTCAAATCCATCATTGCTTGGAAAGCACACCTTCATAAGAGTTGTTCTCAAAGGGGTTATTCAAACCCTTTGTCACTCACTGGCTTAACAAAGTTTCCAGGGTGTCCACACTAAATACCCAAACAATCACTTTGACATTGGTTAGGTGTCCCAGAGTTTCAAGAAAGTCAATACCCAGGTGAGACTTCTGAGTCTTCCATGTAAGTCATGGAAAGATTTGGGCTTTCATTTTGTGGGAAGTGTAAGGAAAAAAAAAATATAAACACACTTTGAATAATTTAGGAGATGAATGAAAAGTTGAGAGAAAGCGAAATGTTGGAGTTTTTGGAAGTAATAAATTTGGAGTCATCCATGTCTGGTTTCAAATCCCAGCTCTGCCTCTGGATCATGTCGAAGCATATCACTTACAGTTCCCAAGTTCTGGGTTCCTTATCTATAAATTGAGCATGATGAATTCCTAAATTATATGGTTACTAAGAAAGCTAAATTTAATTTAGCATATAATAAATGTCCCCAAAATTAATAAAGTAGCTATTATTTATAATTAATTATTAAGTAAGGAACAGATTTCTTTAAAGAATGTTTCTATATTATAGTATGCTGGCTAGGTACTTATTAACCTAGATATCTCCCAGAGGACTTTTCAATGGATTGGTAATATCATGAATGTACTGTAGAAATACTGGCTCCTTCTTAAAGATGTTAATTATATTTGGAAAACAGCTAAGGAAGGCCTAGCATGCCCCAACTATGATTGAACACAGTCTCTAAGCAGGACCTAGATAAGTGGATATCTCAAGGAAGGAACTATATTAGCATAACAACAAAATCAGGTAAAGCAGAGACAATAAAATAGAGCAAAAACAAATAGATTTTATAAATATAAAGTGAAAACCAAACCACTCTAGCAATTACAGCTTTCATATGATTTATGCCTTTAATTTGTCTAAATCAGTGACCCATGGAGTATTGGCATAAAAATTTCAAATTCAGCAAAAACCTAAATCACTAAAAGGAAACAGTGAATTTTTATTAGTTATCTTTCTTTCATTGACTTCCCCCAAACAAAATGAATTCTTCCTGGAGTGAGGCAAAATGAAGTATTATACTTTATGAAGATATTATCGATTGGTGATTCTCAGCATCCAATATGTCACAGAAACACAACTTGACTGTGAAATCAACAGTGCAGAATTGCTATTCAAAACCTTTCCCCCTTTTCTTCTGTCTACATTAACACTAGATATCACTTTTATCTGGTAGAAAGCAACAGAAATGAATTCTGGCTAACTTGGGTTAAAACAAAAACAAAAACAAAAAAAACTTTTTGGGACACCTGGGTAGATCAGTGGGTTAAGCATCCAACTCTTGATTTCGGCTCAGGTCATGATCTCAGGGTTGTGAGATCAAGCCCTGCATTGAGCTCTGCTTAAGATTCTCTCTCCCTCTCCTTTTGCCCCTCCCCCCACTCCACTGTGAGCTCTCTGCCCCTCTCCTTCTGCCCCTCCCCCTACTCCACTGTGAGCTCTCTGCCCCTCTCCTTCTGCCCCTCCCCATACCACCCCCTGCTCACTTGTGCATGTGCACATTCTCTCTCTTTCTCAAAACAACAATGACAGCAAACTTGTTGGAAAGGTAAGGTATAGCTCAAAAGGTCAAGAGAACAGATAAAAATCCAGGCCTCAGAAGAGACAAAAATCAATGCCATGGAGGTAGGAGGCATGGACACATAACCAGTCTTTTCAGGTCCCCACAGATATGGTGAAATAGCTCCGATGGATTCCAATCTTGAATTATTCCACTTAAAATTCAAATACTTGAGGAAAATTGTCTCATTGTCATTCACCAGAGGGCAAGTTACCTTAAATGGTGTTCTCAAAGAGGAGATGTTCCTCTTTGGAAATCTCTCCACCGGTTTGCAGAAATTATTATAGTCCTGTGAACTAAAATCTTGATTTTAGCCCATTGAGACCCATGTTGGATTCCTGACCTACGGAGCTATAAGTTAATACATTTGTTGTGGATTAAGGTACTATATGTTTCGTGATTTGGTGTGGCATCAATAGAAATACAATACATTTTCTTGTATAAATTTTTTCTGATTTTTGCACCTGATGTACTTATATTAAAAAAGACAACAGATGCTAAGTGCCCTCATATCCTAAAGTGGGAAGTTAAATCAGGAAAGCAGGATATGGTGAGAGATGGTTATTCTGTATGTGTGTGTGTGTTTAGATTTCGTATTTGTTTATTTGAAATTCATTTATCATAGGGTCAATTAAATTAACTATATTCCATATTTTCTGTATTATTGATGCTCTGAGATCTGGGGGTCTTATAGAATTTGGGAGAGATGTCCCTTCCAGGGTTGGCTAATTCTTAAAGACAGCAGAAAGCTCAAGCAGGAACACATCTCTCATAAGTAACCCAACAAGTCTATAGCTACAACCACCTCCTTTATTTAGCTCTTAACACACCAAGCCAATATTTTCCTGCCCTAAATCATCCCAGAAAACAAGTGGCAGCCCCTGTACCTCAACTATGTGTCAGAATTATGCAAACTAACCAATCCTAGCTGCTTACTCTTCCCTGCCTTGACTTTCTTATAGAAACCCCAATAAAAGCTGAGGCTTGGACTTTCCCCTTGTTCCTGTCTTCTTCCTCCTGACCATCCTGATGCTTCCTCTATGGCTGTATGGCATGATATGAAAGGAAAGGTAAGTAATAAATTCTTCTTCTCATAACTTTGACCTTCCCATGTCATCATGTGATCAGTCCTGTGTATAATTTTAGAAATCCTGTGTATAATTTTAGAAAAATGGCAAACCTAATTCTGCTAGGTTTTGAGAATACCCACCTCTGGCTTGTGTAGGCAGTTAAGTTTGGAGGGAAGTAGAAGGAAAAATGTTGGTGTGGTATACCCTTTTGTTTTCACACTATTCCTTCATGGAGGAGGGAAGGGCTGAGTGTCTTTTTACCTCAACCCAAGTGGGATGTGATGCTGGAGGACGACTAAGGGAAGGGGACAGCTATCTTATCTTGCTTAGACCTGAGGTGTGTGTTGGGGGAATAAGAAATGGTATATGATTTCACAGAAGCATTCTGAAGGAGATTCCACCCAAGAGAACTCCCAGGATGAGCCAAATAACCCAAGAGAGAAATAAATTGCAGTAAGTACAGGAATAGGAGGAAAGTTGAAAGCAGCCAGATGGAAAAGAGGCATTGCTGGTATCATGGGAGCTACAGTTAAAGCTCTACAAGGGAGAGTGTCTCAGGCTTAGCCACTAAACCCCAGCATCCTTCTGGGTTAAATTCTTCGTGCCTCAGAGGCCCATCTGAGGAAGAAGCTATGGAGGATGGGCAGGGGAGCAAGAGAAGCCAACCACAGCTCCTTTCATCACTACAGACTTCTCTGTTTTAAGTATATTGAACTGAGGAAGGAGAGTTAATATCCCTTGTACCTTCATTTCTTAGTGCAGGCTGTGAAAGTAAAGGCTTCCATTCCCAGCTTCCCTTTGTTTAGACTGTACCAACTTGATGTTCCAGGGGAGGGTTTCAGAAAGTAGAAATAAGGTATAAGTGCACTTTGGCTTCTGCTCAGTCTACAGACATGCCCCCAACAGGAAGATCTGAGGGTTCTGTTGATGGGTCCCAATGAATAATCCTGAGGTTATGATTTTAGGCTAAGGTCAAGGGCATGCCATCTGTCTTCTTGGCACAATGTGGGTCTAGGAAGCAAGATGTTGACTGTGAAACCAATATTTCTAATGGGAGTATTTTTCTTTTTTTTTTTTTTTTTTTTTTTTTTAAAGATTTTATTTATTTATTTGACAGAGATCACAAGTAGGCAGAAAGGCAGGCAGGCAGAGACAGAGGAGGAAGCAGGCTCCCTGCTGAGCAGAGAGCCTGATGTGGGACTCGATCCCAGGACCCTGGGATCATGACCTGAGCTGAAGGCAGAGGCTTTAACCCACTGAGCCACCCAGGTGCCCCTAATGGGAGTATTTTTCTGGTATCTCTGTTCATTCTGGCCTGGAGTCGGCCCTTCCAGGTAGTTTCCTAATGCCCTACTTCTTGACAGTGTTAGAGGCCATAAGTCTCATTTTGAACCCATTCTTTTCTCTTCTAAAGTAGTGTTTCTCAACTTTTAAGAATAATGTAAAATTAAAGTTATAATGTCCCTGAAACTAAATTTTTTAATTACTAAAAATGAGACCTTTCATGTGACTGGAAAGGATAAGAGAAACTGTGGGATTTCTCCAACTCTTCAGTGAGAACAAGAAAGGGTGAGCACACAGGTTGACAGGGACAGCGGGAAGTAATATTCCTTCATTGCATCCTGTTTGGTCCAACTTTTCTCCTATATCAGTTACACAAACAACAGAGTAATTTGTAGACCCAAAGAAACAAATCTAGTACAAAAACAATGTTATTACAGAGCAGATACCATAATTAGAAACACTAAGTAAGAGAATCAACATTGAAAATTGAATTATTGACATAGAGGGATGACTATATAATTATTGTGAATCCTGATGAGATTCAAACAAGAAGAATGCTAACACAGAAAGAAGACTACAATAACTAGCATATAAATAACTGATCTCTCAGAGGTGAATATGCCCACCAAAATAAAAACAAAATAAAACAGAACAAAAAAGATGCATTCAAAAATATAACACAAAAGAATTTCCCTAACATGAAGAAAGAACTATATCTGCATATCAGTGAGCACGTGTTGATCCAGGAACATAGTCAGTGTTTTGGGGTTTTAGGCAGAAACAGAAATCATGTATTGGAAGGAATCTGGTTGGTTTCAGACTTTCCTACAGTAATATCCAATGCCAAAAGTGAGAAAGAATGTCTGTAGTTTTTTTTTTTTTTTTTTTTTTTTGTGTGTGTGTGTGTGTGTGTGGTTTTTTTTAAAAGATTTTTTATTTATTTATTGTCAGAGAGGGAGCACAAGCAGGCAGAGTTGCAGGCAGAGGCAGAGAAAGAAAGCAGGCTTCCTGCTGGACAAGGAGCCTGATGCAGGACTCTATCCCAGGACCCTGGGATCATGAACTGAGCTGAAGGGAGCAGCTTAACCGACTGAACCACCCAGGCATCCCGTATGTCTGTAGTTTTTGATAGAGAGTACCACCAAAGGAATTATTGCCTGCCAGAGTGACTCTTATTTCCAGTGGTTACAGAGCGACATCATGAAACATAAAAAAAATTGGAGAAAGTAGAGTCTATAAGCCCTTATTCAGAAAAAAATGTCATGAAAACCAAAAAGCCAGCCAGTTGAGAGACAAATCAGACTAGGCATTGAGGAATGACAATGCTGGGAATGACCGAATATCCAGAGGGTGGTACTGACTGGATTTCAAAATAAATGTAATATCATCATAGATACAGAGGAGGAACTCAGTCAACATCCCTGCTACCCTTGTTTTATGGTACAGTTTGTAAAAATGATGCCTTCCTTTCCTATCATTTCATGATTTGGACTATGCCAACTGGATGTTCCAGAGGACAGTTTCAGAAAGTAGAAATAAAGTATAGGTGCAATTAGGCTTCTGTTCTATCTGCATGCAGATGGAGCATCTTCCCTTTGATGGGAAGCCTTGAGTTTTCTGTTGACCTACTCCAGTGAGTAATCCTGAGATTATGGTTTCAGACTAGGGTTGAGGGCATGCCATTTGTCTTCTTGAACAATAACGTGGATTTAAGAAGCAGAATGTTGACTGTGAAACCCATAGTTGTAATGGGAATATTTTTCTGGTATTTCTGTTGGTTCTGGCCTGGAGTTGGCCCTTCCAAGTAGTTTTCCAATGCCCTACCTTCCTGACAGTGGTAGAGGCCATATGTCTCATTTTGAACCCATTCTTTTCTCTTCTAAAATAGTGTTTCATGTTTCAATAATGTTCAATAACTTCAATAATGTTGATATTTGGGGTCAAATCATTCTGTTTGGCAGGCTATACTTTACATTGTAAGGTGATGAGCCTCTCTTGATGAGGTCCCTATAGCACCTGTCCTCCCCCCCCCACCCCCAGTTGTAATAACCCAGAATGTCTCCAAACATTGACAAATGTTCCCTCATCACCAAAATCATCTCCTGTTGGAACCGCTCATCTGAAATCATGCTTCCTGTTTGTTCTACAGCTCTTCTGATCCTCTCTTTCCATTCTGTATTTTGTAAGATTTGAAAAAAAAAAAAAATGGAGGTTTCAAATAGTTCCACAGAACAAGAATTTGGAGCAAGGAACATGGCATGACTTCCTATCTCTGGAACAGTAGGACACTGTTTAGGGAGATTGAATCACTTTCTACCTGGGTATGTAGCAGGAACAGTGGCTGGACACAGTATCATCCCAAATCCTCATTCTTTGATTCTTTAAGGAATCTTCCATCCTCATCAATTTACAGGTACAGGTCTTGGAGTGTTAGAAAACCATGTAGCAGAAGCATATTCTAGGTAGGGAATTTACTTTGCCTTACCCTGATGTCCAGTACATTATTTTGTAAAGTCTATTTGTATTATTAGTAATACTCTAAAAAGAAGAGTTCTTATCTTATACTTTGATAAATTATAAGATGATCATCTCCTATTCTCATTCTGTCTCTCTCTCCTCTATTGAATTTTGAGTCAAGACTTTTTATTGCTTCATTTTTCAAATTACAAAATATAATATAGGTTCATTTCAGAAAATCTGAAAAAATAGAAATAATACAACAAGCATTACCAATGATTCAACTGGCAACTGGGGCCTGTTACTTATGTTTTGTTGGATTTTCTTTAAATGTTTTCCTTTACATTATTTTTGTATGTGTGCATGCATATGTTTGTGATCATATGCTTTTAAACAAAATTGCCATGTTAGCACAGATGATATAATTTCCATCCTGTTTATTCACATAGCTGTATTTCATATAATTGTCCACATAACATCATCATGAAAAATGAATTTTCGTTCCCACCATTTGTGTTTTTCAGAGCCAATCTTCTTCATCTTTTCTGTGCCATGCACTTATATTCAATAGGTAATTACCAAGTAGTTCCAATATGGCAGATTCTGGCTTAGGTACTGAGTGAGGACACCAAGAGAAGCAAGAAATGGTTTCTGCTCTCAAGGAGCTTTTCCACATAAGACATATGAAGCAACAATGTCAGTGCCATTTTCATTACTGCCACGGTCTCTGAAGCAACATCTTTGCAATTATTTAAAAATAGATATTAAGCTCCTAATTGCACAAAAGACTGATTTATGCAGGAAGCTACCGTTCTCAGGCAGACATGCCCATACAGAGACACATCTCTAAATCAGTGAGCTGTTCACATCAATCAGAGGGTAAGGACAGTGCATTTTAGTGGAAGAAGGTCGGGATTGGTACCTACTGAGGGAATAGAGCTAGGAAAGTGACCAGAGGCCCAGTTCAATCAGTAATTTGCCCAGCCAAACCCCAGGGAAACTTTAAAGCAAAAAATTTGTGAGAGAAAAAGACCAACTAGTGGCACCAGTTGGTGGAGCATATTTTAGGCAGAATGTTACCTTTCACTTTAAATTTCAGTGTCTGCTATATTTCTTAAAAATAGAATAATAACCTATAGGGGAGGTGGGTGGGGCATGGGTAAAATAGGTGATGGGAATTAAGGAGTGCAGTTGTCTCCATGAGTTGTATGTACTGAAGAGTTGAATCACTATATTGTGTACCTGAAACCAATATAACACTGTGTGTTCACTATACTGGAATTACAATTAAAAAAAATTTAAAAACCAAAAAAAAAAAAAAAAATAGAAGAGTAACTGAAGTCATTTGTATCCATGCCCCACTTTCAAACAGCCACACCCTTCTGGCATTACAGACATGTTTTACTTGAACTCACCAGACGTGTGGAAAGAGGGTTAAAAGTTTCAAGTTAAGACTTGGAATCTTGGGGCACCTGGATGGCTCAGTGGGTTAAGCCTCTGCTTTCAGCTCAGGTCAATGATCTCAGGGTTCTGGGATCAAGCCCTGCATTGGACTCTCTGCTCAGCAGGGAGCCTGCTACCCCGCCCCTCGCCCCCCACCGCCTGCCTCTCTGCCTACTTGTGATCTTTCTCTCTGTCAAATAAATAAATAAAATCATTAAAAAAAAAAAAAGACTTGAAATCTCTTTGTGGTTCTCTATATGTAGAGTGTAAATGAGCTAAACAATAGTACAATTGGCTTTTGCTGCCATATAATCATGAAATTGTGCTGCTCAAAGACACTTCAGAAAGAATCCCTGTCTCCTATCTGTGGGAAAGAACCATGCCCATTTCGTGTGGATCCTTGGGGGTGATGTGAGTTCCAGGTCAAATGTCTCCTTGTACCTGCTCAGCCTACAGGCACTCTCACTGTGGGCGTCAGTTGCTTGCTTAGCTTCCGTTAGAATGGCCCCAGTGGAGGCTCCTGTTCTTTTGGTTCTAAAGTTTTTATGATCTTCCCTCCTCTGGGGATGGAAAGGAGATTACTGTGTGAAAATCACTGTGCTCAGCTATGGTAGAAGCCATAGCAGTTCCAGCCATAGCTCTGTACCCATAGACGTGTGTCTTTCCCAGTGGCCTTCCAGAAGGTTCAGGGAAGATAATAACCTGTAAACCAAAGGGACAGGAAAGTTAATAGCCCATGGGAGAGACTTTGGCCAAGAAGTGATGGTAGCGGGGAAACAAACCAGCAGATAAAGTGCTGCTACTTTTCCTCTCAAGGGAGCAGGGGACGGCCTTTCAGCATGGCTTCTGAGTGACTGAGTGATGGTGGTATGCTGGTAGGGGGCTGAGGAGGCTGAGGTTTGGAACATTCCACCCAGCCTTGCTTTCCCTACCTCCCTGCCTCACTCCCCCACTTTCCCTCACTCTTTCGTAGAATTAAACAACCTTCCATAAAGTGTGGACACATTTTCAAAAAATATGTCCTACCAATCATGATGGTTTAGTGACAGATAACTCTTACTTTTGAACTTTATTTAATTTCATGGACATAAATAAGACATTTGTAGATCATCTCCCTGAACATGATAGCAAAAACAAAACAAAACAAAAAAACAGATTTCACCTCAAATGATCAGTGATACTGTAGTAGAATTCAGTGGCAGCAATTTTCATATAAAGTCCCTATGCCAGGGGGGTGGGAAAGGTAGAATTCAAGACCATCCATCTGGGATGGGAGCTTCTTAGAGAACTGTATTATAGGATGCCAATATTAGGTCATTGGGCATCACTGTTTGGGGAAAGGCATAAATGATTTTATGAGAAAACTCAATACACCAAAGCATAAATTCTCTGATGGAAGTGGGCTTTGCGCATTCCCAAGTCTCAGCATCTGACCCTGCAAAATGTATCATTGCAAAAGGAAAAAAAAAAAAAAAAAACCAACAAAACTAGAACAATGCATCGTACTGGGGCATACCACCTTCTGAGAAGCCACCTGGGTATTTCTTTCTTTCTTTTTTCATTTTTTTTTTTTTTAGATTTTATTTATTTTTTTGACAGAAAGAGAGGGATCACAAGTAGGCAGAGCAGCAGGCAGATAGAGAGGGGAAAGCAGGCTCCCTGCTGAGCAGAGCGCCTGATGTGGGGCTCGATCCCAGGACCCTGAGATCATGACCTGAGCTGAAGGCAGAGGCTTAACCCGCTGAGCCACCCAGGCACCCCCACATGGATAGTTCTATCAAGGTCTAAAATTTACCCATTCAACCACATTTTCCAAGACAGAAATGGCACCAAAAGAGAAAGCTCCTTGGACTTAAATTTATTGTACATACTTGATACTCAATGGGATGTTTTCACATTAAAATAAGGTCCCTAAAGCAAAAACTAACAATGTACCAGATGAAGTAAATTGGGGATATTGGCTGCTGAGAAATCTTTGAAAGACTATCTGAGGTATGTAATATCAGTATAACCATATTGCCAATTTCAGTCCAGTCAAATAACTTAAAATGTCTTTCAGAAGCAGTAAGTTAAATCCCTAAATCTTATCCCCTGTGGATTTAGGAAGCAAACCAGAGCTCCCACGTCCAGGCCGCGGCTCTGTCTGTTGGGACAGTATTTCCAGCACCAGTAAAAAAATGTTCTTATTCCCCGATATAGTCCAGCCCCCAGATTACTTTATTGTAACTTTTCTTTGACAGCTTATTTCCTTTGAGTAGTTGCTTATTATAAAAACCAAAGGGAAATAAAAATATATATAAATTTTTTAAACTACTCTTTTTTAACTCCCTCATTATGGCCCACTGAGTTTTTAGAAGCATGTGCATTAGTGGAGTGTTTGCAGTATTCATGACTTGAATTTCTAATTTATGTGCTCTTAAATGTACATTAATCATCAGCATACTAACTATTAATATTATACTCTGAGGATTTTCCCTCCAACTACTGTTCTAGGCAAAAGGAATATTCTTAAAAACAATATTCATTGACTTCCATAAACAGGCAGGTCATGTTGGAACATGGGCCACTGGCATTGATGTGTGGAAGTTATGAGAAGTTATTTACTACATGAAATTCCAAGCTTGCCAATTTTTAAATGTTAATGGCCTTATGGTGAAAAAGAAAGGTTTATGTGCTCCACCAAGGGATTTCAGAATTTTGTAATCTTGGCTTGGGAATGGTTTGATTGTCCAATAAGTCATTTTTACTTCTCTCTTAATTATATGTGTTTATGAACTTTTATAAATTTGAAAGCAAAACTTTCTGGAATGTTGAATATAATAATTGAGTCTAAAATACTGAACTTAATATGCTGGGTTTACTGATTTGGGGGGAGGACAGATTTCTCTGTGGATCCTGGAGGAAAAATGAACCAAAATAAATTTTAAATGGATTATGCGGATTTGTCT
Source organism: Mustela lutreola (assembly GCF_030435805.1). Lineage (NCBI taxonomy): Eukaryota > Metazoa > Chordata > Mammalia > Carnivora > Mustelidae > Mustela > Mustela lutreola. Next base: position 35,900,585 of record NC_081291.1, read on the forward strand.
AAGCAAATCCAGAATGTTCAGCTGCATTTATAGGAAATTCTAATTGACTTACTATAACTTGAATGTATCATCTTTAACAAATAAGTAAGAGCTGCCCAGGGCCCAGCTTATTCTAAGAGATTTTGCCAAGTTGTCCATAAAAGTTCTAGTTCATTAGTTAGTTTTTTATTTATAGTATGCGAAACTACTTTTAAAATGTTCAACTCAAAATACCTCCCATCTTTAGATAATATGCCTTAGATGTATTTTACCTGAGTTGTTGGTATACTAATTTCAATACATCAGGAGTCCAGCCTTAAAGTCTTTATTTTAAGATGAACCAAAATAAATTTTGGTTAAAACTTGCTGAAATTGGGGCGCCTGGGTGGCTCAGTGGGTTAAAGCCTCTGCCTTCGGCTCAGGTCGTGATCCCAGGGTCCTGGGATCGAGCCCCGCATCGGGCTCTCTGCTCAGCAGGGAGCCTGCTTCCCCCTCTCTCTCTGCTTGTCTCTCTGCCTACTTGTGATCTCTGTCTGTCAAATAAAATAAAGAAAATCTTTAAAAAAAAAACTTGCTGAAATTATTCATGAGATGCTACTACAGTTAATAATATGTTATAGGCACATTATCTGTATAGATAATAATCAATTCAAAATCATTACCTAAACACTTGCTTCATAATAGAAAAGCTATATGCTTTCCTTATCACAACTTACAAGTGTATTACCATCACAAAGTTCAGTTCAGGGAATGTGTAAAAATTCCCGTCATTGTGCATAATATGCCATTTGTAATTTTCATTCACCTCTTTGAGAAACATCTTTTCAGCAATGATTAAGTTGTAAGTAGTAAAAATGCTGAAATAATTTAGTAATTATAGAGGATAACTAACCACCCACTAGTAGAAAGAAATGGAAAATAGGCAAAAATTACTCATGTTAGTATCATCAAAGATAATTATTGCAACTTTGGTATATCTATTTTTAGTCTTTTATCTATAAAGACTCTGTTTTTGTTTTTAATAGTGCTTTGTACAAATATATAATAAAATTCCATTCTGTGTTCTACTAATGATATAGATGTTTTTCTATGTAATTTCAGTTCCCTAATGGTAGCATGAAGATGTCAGGTAATTGCTCCTACAGAAAATAGTTCCAAATGACTTGTAGATAGGCTTTGCCATCTGTATATTTTCTTCAGTGAAATGGTTTTTTTTTAATGTCTTTGCCCCTTTTCTAATTGATTATTTGTTAAGGTTATCTATATATGCTAGATATTAGACCATCGGGAAAATGCAAATAAAACCACAAGGAGATAGTCTTGCACACCAATGAGCATGGTTAAAATAAAGAATAATAACAATACCAAATATTGGAGAGAATGGAAAAATTGGATCTCTCGTGCTGATGGGAATGAGAAATGGTATAGTCACACTAGAAAACAGTTTGGTGATTTCTTTTTTTTTTTTTTTTTTAAGAATTTATTTATTTATTTGACAGAGAGAGATCACAAGTAGGCAGAGAGGCAGGCAGAGAAAGAGAGAGAGAGAAGCAGGCTCCCTGCTGAGCAGAGAGCCTGATGCGGGGCTGGATCCCAGGACCCTGAGATCATGACCTGAGCTGAAGGCAGAGGCTTAACGCTCTGAGCCACCAAGGCACCTGGTGATTTCTTTTAAAACTAATATGCAATTTAAAAAAATCTAATAGGCAATTATATATGACCTAGTGATTATACTCTTGGGCATTTATCCCAGATAACTGAAAACTTATATTCACTCACACACATAGGCATACACACATACACACAAACCAAACAAGCTATACACAAATGTTCACAGTAGCTTGATTCATAATAACTGGAAAAATTCCAGATGTCCTGCCACAAGTGACTGATTAAAGAAACTGGGTGTGTATTTATTCCAATGAATACTGCTCCACAATGGGAAGGAAATAGCTCTTGATAAATGCCACAAACTGGATGAATCTCTGGGAAATTATGCTAAGTGAAAAACGCCAATCCCAGAAGAATACATATTGTATGATTCCATTCATGTGATATTTTGTAATGATAGCGTTTTTGAAATAGAGTGCAGATTAGTGGTTGCCAGAGGTTAAGAAGGGATGGGGGCAGGAGGAAGGTAGACATGATCATAGAAGGGCAACACAAGAGATTCTTCTGATTTTATCTTTCCATTGAGTATCTTGACTATGGTGGTAGATACACAAACTTATAACATCTTATAGAATAAAACACATATGCACACAAACAAAGAAAACTGAGGAAATATGAATAAGATCAGTGTATTGTATCAGAGTCAATATCCTGGTTATGATATTGTATTGTAGTTTTCCAAAATGTTACCATTGAGGGAAATTGAGTAGAGCATGTATGTGATCTCTATTATTCCTTACAACTTCATATTAATTACAATTATCTTAGTAAAAACTACCCCTACCTCCCTTATCAGTTGGAAGTAACAGATGATAGAGTTCAGAACACAGAAAAGTTCGACATTTACAGAAAAATTTCTGGAAGTGAAAGAGCTGCAGAGGTACTGAAGCCCAAAATCTGAGTATAAACTCTCACCAAACCCCTAGCTGATCACATAATTACATACGCTTGGAATAAGGGAGACCAGAAAGAATTGAAATAGAAACTAGAGGGTCAGCTACTGTTGCAATTCAAAACTGCTGCTGGTAAGGTTTTGAGTTTGCTGCAATTTTGACCTCTTGTATTTTCCAAATCAAACACAACTCAAGTGGCAGAAAGTAGACTCCTTACTGATCTTAGATATCAGAGGTATGAAGTTTAGTTTAGAAAAACAATTGGAGGGACGCCTGGGTGGCTCAGTTGGTTAAGCAGCTGCCTTCGGCTCGGGTCATGATCCCAGCATCCTGGGATCGAGTCCCGCATCGGGCTCGTTGCTCAGCAGGGAGCCTGCTTCTCCCTCTGCCTCTGCCTGCCATTCTGTCTGCCTGTGCTCGCTCTCTCTCCCTCTCTCTCTCTGATAAATAAATAATAAAATCTTAAAAAAAAAAAAAAAAAGAAAAACAATTGGAAATTTAGAAGACAGCCCCCAGAAAAAGGGAACCACGGAGAGAATGAATCCTAAAATCTGAATGTAAAGTATTCCTCAAGTCTTTGGCTGACAGCTAAACTATGCAGGCATAGGGGACTCCCAGGGGTCAAGCCAAACAAGCAACATCTGGAAGCCAAAAAAAATTGATCAAACGCCAGCTGCTGCACATAACAGGGAGGACTATTTCACAGTTTGATTCTAAGAAAGTAAATGACCCACTAGAACAAAAAAATAAACAAATCAGTAATCTTCAGTGTATCCCAGAGATACTAAAAGGTGTAATCTACAACACATAGCTTCAAACCAAAAATTAAGTTATAGTTTTAAAACAACATGCATTTTGAACCAAAATACTTCTTTGCCTGACTATGAATGACGGTCAGTAGAAACTGACATTGGTAAGCCCTGATGATGTACTGAGCAAAGATTTCAAAGAAGTAATTTTAAATACATTCAGATAATTAAAGGAAAATATAATATTAATGAGTAAACAGATAGGGGATCTCTCAACAGAGAAGTGTAAGCTATAAGAAAAAAAACAAAGGTAAATTCTAAAACTATAAAGTACAACTCTGGATATGAACATATCATTATATGAGCAAAACAGAAAATTAGAAATAGCAGAAGAAGGAAATCAGTGAAATTAAAGTTAGATCAGTGGAAATCATCCAATATGAACAAAATGGAGAAAAATATTTAGTAAAAATGAACAAAATTCTCAAGAATTATGGTGCCATATTGATTAGTCTTATATATGTGCAAGTGGGGCCCACAAGGTCAGGAGAGAAAGTGATAGAAAAAAAATATTTTGAAAAAATAATGGCCAAATCTTCTGAGATTTGTAAAGAAAACCCATTAGTTTAGAGGTCCAAGAAATTCAAATATGATGAACACACACACATACACACAGAGCAATCCAGTCTCTGTACACCATAGTGAAACACTTGAAAACCAAGGTTATAGAGAAAATCTTCAACACAGCAAGAGAAAAAAGACACATTACATGCAGTGAAGCAATGATATGATCAACAAGTGACATTGCTGGAACTCATGCAAGCCAGAAGACACTGGAGTTACATATTCTTCCTCCTGAAAAGTTAGAGCAAAACCGAGAACTGGCAGCCCAAGAGATCTATAGCTAGTGCAAGTATTCTGCAAATATAAAGATGAAATAGAATTTATTGAAAAAAACCTACAAAATGTGTTGCTTAGGAGACTGGTAGCAGAAATACTAAAGGAAATTCTTTATATTAAAGAAATGACACCAGATGATAACATGGATATTTGGAAAGAAATAAGAAGCCCTGGAAAAGATACATATGTAGTGGAATATAAACTATTATACAAGTAACTTTTTTCTCTTCTTAATTTTTCAAAAAACGTAGTGTAGAGGTTCAAGTTACATTGGTATAACTTATATGAAAGAGAGAGTAAATGGAATTATACTGTTTCAAGACTCTGATATTCTAATAAAAGTACTAATTCAGTATTAAATATAATAGTTTTGAGCTAACAATGCATGTTGTTATTCCCAAGCATCTAAGAAAAATAAATACAGAGAAACATAGTTAAAAGTTAACAGAGATTAAAATGTCCAAAAAACCAAAGAGGAGTTAGAGAGGAAGAAGGGAGGAACAAAAAGAGACAAATGGGACATAAGTAGCACAATGGCAGACTGAAGTTCTGTTATATAATAATCACAATAAATATAAGTAGATTACCTATTCTACTTAAAAGCAAAGCTTGTTGGATTGGATTTTAAAAGATCCAGCTATATGCTGTCTATAAGAGATGCACTTTAAACACAGAGACACAAATTGGAAGTGAAAGGATGGAAAATGATGCAATATTCAAATAGTAAGCACAAGAGGAGGACAAGTATATTTATATATATTAGATGTTAATATAGGGAGTAGTACTAGAAACACTGATATTTAATCAAAACAATATAAACACAACAGGAAGATAAAACAGTTATAGAAGTCTATGTGCCTAATGAGATAACTTCACAATACACAAAGCAAAGAATGACAGAACTAAAAAAAGTAGACAATCTAATAATTATTAACAAGTATAGTTATAAGCTCCAATACTACTCTCTCAGTAGTTGACAAGACAAATAGAACATCAGTAAGACTTGAACAGTATGAACCAATTTGACCAAATTGATATTTTTTTTAAAAAGACTATCCTGTGACAGCAGAATATACATTCTTTTTCATGAACACATGGAACATTGACCAAGATACACCAAACGCAGGGCCATAAAAGAAGTTTCAATAAGTATAAAAATATTGAAATCATACATAGGATGTTCTCTAACTATAATAGAATAGACAGAAAAGAACAACTATATAATTCTACTTATATGTGATATCTAGAGTAGTGAAATTCATAGGGACAGAGAATAGTAGAATATGGTGTCCATGGTCTGGCGGGGGGCGGGGAGGGGAGGAAGAATGGAGAGGTATTGATCAATGGTCCAGAATATCAGTTTGGGGAGAGAAGAAAGTCCTAGAGATGATTGAGAGTAATAGTTGCACAACTTGTGAATGTATTTAATGCCACTGAACCATACATTTAAAAATGGCTAAAATGGCCAAATATGTTATGTGTAATTTAAATATAGATTTAAATTTAAAAAATAAATTATGGGGGTCCCTGAGTGGCTCTGTTGGTTAAGCACCTGCTTAGGCTCAGGTCATGATCTCTGGGGCCTGGGATCAGGTGCTGCATTGGACTCCTTGCTCCTAAGAAGAAATGGAAATCATTTTGAATGTAATAAAAATGAAAATAAATCATATTCAGTTTTGTGGAAAGTAGCTGAAACAGTGCTCAGCAACACTTTTATAGGTTAATCACTTATACTTAAAAGAAGAAACATGTCAACTCAAGCTCTAAACTTGCACCATAGGCAACTAGCAAAAAAGAGCAAGTTAAATTCAGTAAGAAATAATTAAATAATATAAGTAAAAGCAGAAATCAATGTGAAGAAATACTATGAACAATTTTATGCCAATAAGTTTGATACTTTCTATGAAATGGACAAATACCTTGAAAAGTACATTTTACTGGGTGCCTGCCTGAATGTCTCAGTCATTTAAGCATCTGCCTTCATCTCAGATCATGATCCTGGGGTCCTGGAATCAAGTCCCACATCAGGCTCTCTGTTCAGTGGGGGGTCAGCTTCTCCCTCTAACCCCCCCCCACCACTACCACTTGCTCGTGTTCTTTCTCTCTCACTCATGTTCTCTTTTTCCTCTTTCTTGGATAAGTAAATTAAAATCTTCAAAAAAAAAAAAATTAAAATACATTTTACCAAAACAGCCTCAAGAAGACATAGAACATCTGAATAACCGTATGTCCATTAAAGACATTGAATTCATAATTTAAAAATATTCAGGAAAGAAAATGTAGAACTATGTGGCTTCACTAATGAAGTCCACATTTAGTGAAGGAAGTATACTAGTCTTCCACAAACTCTTTAAAGAAATAGGAGGGTCCACTTGCAAACACACTTTTGGGGGCCAATATTAGACAGATACCAAAGCCAGATTAAGATATTCCAAGAGAAAAGACTACATATATATAGATGCAAAAATCCTTAACATAATCTTAGCAAATCAAATTCAGCATTATATAAAAAGAGAAGATAATCGCAAAGAAGAGAGTATAGTCCCAGGAATTCAAGATTTGTTCAACATTCACATATTAATGACTATAATATATCATATATCACATCAACAGAATAAAAGGAAAAAAAAGGTTATTTGATCATCTTCATAGTAGTAGAAAAAATTTAACATACATTTGTGCTACAAAAAAACCTTCATAAAACCAACATTAGAAAAGTGCCTTTTTAAAAAAAATATTTTATTTATTTATTTGAGAGAGATCACAAGTAGGCAGAGATGCAGGCAGAGAGAGAGAGAGAGAGGGAAACAGACTCCCTGCTGAGCCGAGAGCCTGATGTGGGACTCCATCCCAGGACCCTGAGATCATGACCTGAGCTGAAGGCAGCGGCTTAACCCACTGAGCCACACAGGCGCCCCAGGAAAGTGCTTTTTCAACTTGGTAAAGAACATCTACAAATACTCATAGTAAGCATTATATGCAGTTAAAGACTGAGCATCTTCTGCCTAAAATCTAGAATGAGTCAAGAATGTCTGCTTTTACCACTTCTATACAGTGTTGGACTGGAGGTCCAAATCAGTACAACAAGACAAGAAAAAGAAAGAGGAGGCATCTATATTGAAAAGAAAGAAAGAAAACTATCTTTATTTGCAGATAACAGTATCAGGTATGTAGAATCCTCAGAAATATATTTTCAAAGCTATAAGAACTAGCAAATTAACTTTATGCAGCATGACAGCAATATACAAAAATGAACTCTACTTCTAATATAAATAATGAACAGTTGTAAAATGAAATTAAAAGTATAGCTGTGACACCTAAAATAAGTAGAGTTCTTAGGAATCATTTTAACAAAGATTAATGTGTAAGATCTATATACTAAATATCATAAGCATTGCTCAGATAAGTTAAAGATGCACTAAAAATGGAGAGAAATGCCATATTCACAGAGTGCAGACTCAATGTTATTAAGATGTCAATTCTCCAATATCGACCCTATTCCATTCCTACCAAAATTCTGTCCAAATTTTGGTAGAAAGTGACAAACTGTTTCTGAATTTATATGGAATTAAAAAGGGCCTGAAATTGCTTACAGAATTTGGAAAAGGTTAAATTCGAAGGACTTATACTACTTGATTTATTTTTCCTTTTGATTTCTTTTTTTAAAAAATTTCTTTTCAATGTAACAGAATTCATTGTTTTTGCACCACACCCAGTGCTCCATGCAATGCGTGCCCTCCATAATATCCACCACCTGGCTCCCGCAACCTCTCACCCCCAGCCCCTTCAAAACCCTCAGGTTGTTTTTCAGGGTCCATAGTCTCTCATGGTTCATCTCCCCTCTAATTTCCCTCAACTCCCTTCTCCTCTCCATCTCCCCATGTCCTCCATGTTATTTGTTATGCTCCGCAAATAAGTGAAACCATATGATAAGTGACTCTGCTTGACTTATTTCACTCAGCATAATCTCTTCCAGTCCTGTCCATGTTGCTACAAAAGTTGGGTATTCCTCCTTTCTGATGGAGGCATAATACTCCATAGTGTATATGGACCACATCTTCCTTATCCATTCGTCCATTGAAGGGCATCTTGGATCTTTCCACAGTTTGGCAACCGTGGCCATTGCTGCTATGAACATTGGGGTACAGATGGCCCTTCTTTTCACTACATCTGTATCTTTGGAATAAATATCCAGTAGTGCAATTTCAGGGTCATAGGAAAGTTCTATTTTTAGTTTCTTAAGGAATCTCCACACTGTTCTCCAAAGTGGCTGCACCAACTTGCATTCCCACCAACAGTGGAAGAGAGTTCCCCTTTCTCCACATCCTCTCCAATACACGTTGTTTCCTATCTTGCTAATTTTGGCCATTCTAACTGGTGTAAGGTGGTATCTCAATGTGGTTTTAATTTGAATCTCCCTGATGGCTAGTAATGATGAGCATTTTTTCATGTGTCTGATAGCCATCTGTATGTCTTCATTGGAGAAGTGTCTGTTCATATCTTCTGCCCATTTTTTGATATGATTATCTGTTTTGTGTGTGTTGAGTTTGAGAAGTTCTTTATAGATCCTGGATATCAGCCTTTTGTCTGTACTGTCATTTGCAAATATCTTCTCCCATTCCGTGGGTTGCCTCTTGATTTTAAGTCTTGGTATAATTCTTAGTATAAAGCTACAGTGAACAAGGCATGCCATAGTCATTATTAAAAAATAGACAAATCAGAGAAACAGAATACCATCTATAAATGAATCCATGCATATGTGGTCAACTGATTTTCAACAGAGGTGCCAAGTTAATTCGGTGGGAAAAAGAAGAAACTTTTCAATGAATATTCCTGGTATAGTTGATGTGATAGGCATAGTAATATTCCCCAACCCAAGGGTGTCCACATTCCAATCCTCAGCCTGTGAGTATATTTGGGTACATGGCAAAGAGGAATGGAGATTACAGATGGAATTAAATTTGTTAATCAGCTGACCTTAACATAGGAAGAGCATACTACATTATTGAAGTGGGCCCAATATTATCATAGACATCATAGAGGAAAAGGGAGAAAGAGGGAACCAGAGAGATGTCATGGTGAGAGACTGGGCTTAATGTTGCTGGTTTTAAAGATGGAGGAAGAGGGCTACAAGCCAAGGAATGTGAACAACCTTTGTAAGGTACAAAGGACAAGGAAATGGATTTTCCCTCAGAGTCCTCAGAAAGGGACACCAATTTGTTAATAAGTTGATTTTGATTCAGTGAGATTTATGTTGAATTGTGAGATAATAAATTTGTGTTGTTTTAAATGAATACATTGGTGTCAATTTTCTACAACCATAGAAAATAATATAATTGGATATATGTATGGGAAAGGAGGGGATCTCAGCCCTTACTTTATACCACTCACAAATTAAATGGTAATGAATCATAAGCCTAAATGTAGGATCTGAAATGATAAAACTTCTGGACAGAAACAGGAAAAACATTTTTATCTTTGTGTTCTTGGTTCAACCAAAAATTTCTTAAGTATGATATGAAAAGCATAAAGTATAAAAAAGTAAAATTGACAAATTGGACTTCTTTAAAGTTTAAAAACAATTTCTTTTCGAAAGACTCAATAAAAAAGAAAGGTAATTGACAGATTGGGAGAAATATTTACAAAGTCTTATATCTAAGAACTTGTATCCTACATGAAGAACTTAGAAAACATACAACTCAATGATAAAATGGGCAAAAATTGGGCAAGACACTTCAGAGAGGAAGAGACATGATGACCAACAAACACATTGGAAATACTCCATGTTACCAGCCATTTGAAGATTAAATTAACAAAGAAAAACCACCAGACGCACACTAGAATGGCCAAAATTAAAAAGGCCGATATTAATTCTTTGTAAGGAAGTGGAGCTAATGAAACTCTAATTCATTGCTGATGGAATGCAAGAATGTTATAGTCACTTTGGAAAACAGGTTGTTAGTTTCCTATAAAGTAAAATAGATACTTACACTTATGACTTATTGGCTCTTTTCCAGTTATCTACTCCCCCAAAACATGAAACATAAGTCTACCTTGGATTCATATGCTTCTAAAAATATGTATAGCAGCGTTATTTGTGACATCTAAAAGTTAGAGAATACTATTCCGCAAGAAAAAGGAGCAAATTACTGATATATGCAATAACATAGATAACTCTCCAAGTTATGTGCTGAATGAGAGAACTCAGATATAGAAGAATATATACTTCATGGTGCCATTCAAAAGAAATTCTAGAAAATCCAAACAGTTTTGGTTGTTGGTTGCCAAGGGTGAGGAGAGGAGATTGTTTGAAACAGAGTGAGAGGAAACTTACTGAAATGGGGAAAATATTCTCTGTGTTAGGTGGGTGGTAGTTATAAGGCTGTATTTTGGGGTGAAACTTGTAAGACTATACACTTAAAACTAGTGCATTTTATTATGTGCAAATTATACCTCAGTGAAGTTCTTAAGCAATTAAAGTATAATGAATTTATAGTATTTGTCATGTTTAGTCTCTAACATAATAAACACTAATCACTAATCATGAAAAACACTTACTGGTCTTACTCAGGGTTCATAGCTCCTGATTTTACTTTTCTTAATTATCAGACTTCATTTCCTTTTCAAGTATTGGAAATAATCAAGATTGGTCATTCAAAACACATCAACTGATGTGCATCGGACTTAATCAATCAAAAGGGTCATAGGCCAGTGCAGGAGAGTCCTGGTGTAAACAGAAGGTATAGGTGAATTGATGCATAGTTTGTGTATCGTTCCTGGAAAAAATAACAGTAATGTCTACTTCGATATTGTTGTAAGGATTAAATGAAGTAAGGCATGTGAAATGTTTATCAGAGTGCTTGACCCATAATTCACCATCAGTACCAATTAGTTGTTATCTTCATGAAATCTGTGCTCTTCCCAAGGAGAAATAGGCATCAAGACAGTAGGGGTCAGAAGTTGTTTCTGCCTGTCCAGCATATCTTCCCTTTCTTCAGGTAACTAAACATATTTTTTCTTTTGGAAAATTGTCCTTTACCCAGTCAGTGAGGTCTTGGTTTGGCAGATAATCCCAACCAAACCTTCTGGCAGAGCCAGTCATGATATTTGATCCTTGTGCTTCGGTGATTAAATTGGGATGGGCCCTTGATCCAAACCAGGCTAATTAGAAATGTACTGTGACCTAATCACTCAGTGTTGGGGTTACTCATTGCTATTTTCTGTGCCTTTTTTGTGGAAAAGTTAACCAGAGGCAGCAGCCTTCCCTGTGGCAGAAGAGTGGGAAGCTAAGTATAGCAGAGCCCTAGGGACACTGTGCTTCTGGAATCAGCTGAATATCTTGACTTCGCAGTTTTATGAGTGAATAAAATATTTCCTCCGCATTCTTTTTGCCTACATTAGTTTGATATGAATTTACAACCATTTGCAACCAAAAGAATCCAGTCTTGCAAAGTTTGGTTTTACCAAGAACATTTTTTCATGAACAACATCATTTTCATCTCTTCTGTTTTTTTTTTCTTGTTTATTTGAAATATTAATACTTAGGATCCAGTAGTGATGAATGACAAATTTTGTTTATTTCATGACACACCAGATTTAAAAGAAAATATTCTTAGCCCATTGCATACGAGGCTATGTGATACTTCTAGCATTCAGGCCCATTGTTGTCAGTTTGCATTTGAACTGGATATAAGCAATGCATACACACATACTTGGCCAGTCTTTGGGAACAAAATGAAAAATTTTGGAGGGTTTCAAATGTTTACTTAGGAAATGATCCAATTTCATTTTTCTGCATGTGGCTGTCCAATTTTCCCAGCACCATTTATTGAAGAGGCTGTCTTTTTTCCATTGGACATTCTTTCCTGCTTTGTCGAAGATTAGTTGACCATAGAGTTGAGGGTCTATTTCTGGGCTCTCTATTCTGTTCCATTGATCTATGTGTCTGTTTTTGTGCCAGTACCATGCTGTCTTGATGATGACAGCTTTGTAATAGAGCTTGAAGTCCGGAATTGTGATGCCACCAACGTTGGCTTTCTTTTTCAATATCCCTTTGGCTATTCGAGGTCTTTTCTGTTTCCATATAAATTTTAGAATTATTTGTTCCATTTCTTTGAAAAAGATGGATGGTACTTTGATAGGAATTGCATTAAATGTGTAGATTGCTTTAGGTAGCATAGACATTTTCACAGTATTTATTCTTCCAATCCAGGAGCATGGAACATTTTTCCAAATGTTTACTTAAATGTAGACATGCCATGTTGATAGTTCTGAAGCTAAGATAATTGACCTTCATCATACTTAATGTACTTCAATTATATTCTTTAAAAAATCCTTATTCATGAGTATGCTGATAATTTACTTTCCCTAGGAAATGATGGCATTTGATTCCCAGTTCTGCTGCTTATTGGCTGTGAGACCCCGAGTAATTTCTCTGTGTCTGTTTCCTCATCTCTACATTTAGGGTGATAATTGTCCCTGTTTCGCAAGAAGGTTTTAAGGATTAAATGAAGTAGTATCTATAAAGGGCTTAGAAGAGTGCCTAAAACTTAGCAAGGGCTATCCAACTGTTTTGCTGTCACTATTGTCATATCCATTTTCTTTGTTGAAGTTGTGTTTCAATAGGGTGAGGAGGGGTATATAAAAGATAGTCTTAGAAAGTTTCTCACGGCCATTGTCATGAATGACGGGAACAATGAGTTAATTAAATTGAATGGATGAGAAATTTCGGTAGGACATACCATAAGGTCATGCATTCCCAGTGCATCTTCCTTAGCATGTGTTTTGCCTAGGATAGGGGCTCACTGTGGGTCAAATAAAATCGATTCTCGTTAGTGCGTAATCAAAGCCCACATAATAACCTTGTTTACCTTATGATATTGGGAAGTCTGGGTTCTCACAGGTGACTGGCTTAAGTAATTATAGTTATCTCCTCTGCGACTAAAACGTTGACAATAACAACAAAAACTTAGCCATAAAATGAAAGAGTTTCTACAATGAATTATAGCTTTCTTTGCCATCTTAAGTAGTATTTTGAACACAATTTTGTGTTTTGTGTAAGATAGCTTAGGGTTATCTTTTTATGCTATTATTGAATCATGTGGACAACAGTGGTGTCTTGAGATGCCCTTACTAATCCCAGCAAGCTGGACTTTTTGAATACTTGTGTCAGATGCTGTATTATTTTTTGTCTTACTGAAAGTGTGTCTTAGCTTCCCTTTTCTTTCTTATTTTTTTATAATAGCCTATGTACCAAGAAATGAAATAACTAAAATTATTCAAAGTGTGTCTAAAATAACAATAAAGTGTAGGGCGCCTGGGTGGCTCACCTTGATTTCAGCTCAGGTCATGACTGCTGGGTGGTGAGACCAAGCCCTGCATTGGGCTCCCTGCTTAGCAAGGAGTCTGCTTGAGATTCTCTCCCTCTCCTCCTCTCCTGCTCACTTGCTCTCTTTCTCTCTCCCTCAAATAAATAAATAAATCTTTTAAAAAAATGAGTAATTAAGTCATTAGTGAGTACACTTTTCTAAGAGTAAAGCACATTAGTTGGTGTATATTATACATTTTAGTATCTCAGGGATCTGTTTGGGTTTTCATTTGCCCGAATCCCCCCACCTTACCCCTTGAATTCCACATATGAGTTTGTTAAAAAAAAAAAAAAAATTCTTGATCTGAATGAACTATTGTCATGAGGCATCTGATAATTCCATCAGCCCAACTAGGGGTACTTTATTTATTGTTAGCTTTTAAAATAGGTGATATGGGTCATTTGTGTATTAACAGGAAAACTTTAGGACTTAAGGTTAACAAATTCCTAAATAATATCTATAATATGCCACTTGGCTATGCAGTGAGTTTTTCAATAGTATAAAAATGTAGTTTTTGATATGAATTGTCTTGGTATTATGGTCTTTGTTAAACATTCAATATAACCAAATTTGCATTCAGTTCTTTTAAATATGTAATATAGTCTGCTTTTATAGTGACTTAAATATAAGGTGGGATTTGGGGTAAAGGTTACACCTGGACCTTTTGTAGTCAGAAACTAGTGATAATAAGAAAAAAAATGAATCTATTATTTGTGGTCAATTGTATACTAGTGAAGTGACTCTCCTTTGCTTTGAAATGTAAGCCATGATCTAAAACAAAGGATGAGAGAAGTAAATGACACCAACAATTTACAGGCTTGATGTAGAGCTTCGAATATATATATTTTTTTCACCATTTGGGTTTTAAGCAACAACATTGAGAGTAAATGGCATTTTCTTTTTTTTTTTTTTCCTAATGGCATTTTCTTAAATGCTGGTATGTTTCAGAGGAGTCTTTCACAATATGGAAAAGTCGTAACTTTCACCATCAGTTTAATCAAAGGGGTCTGATCTTGCCACCTATAAGTTACATAATTCTCATTTTATATTAATAGAAGTTATGCCTAATTATCAAGGGTAGAGCAGATTTCTAAATTATAGTCTCCTTTAAAAGAATTATGAGTGTAACCTCTTAACACTGGCGAATGTTAAGAAGGCAACTCTTTGAATGTTGAGATAAAAATATGCCCCCTAGTGGAGGGTTATATTTTATCCATAACTGAGTGATTTTTGACTCAAGTGACCTATACTGAGAAATAGATTTAATAGTAGAAAGATTGTGGATGGATGGAGCCCTGCCAGGCAAGAACAAGAAGTTCAGAGCATTAACGGTAACTGGACCAATACAGGACATGATGTTATTCCCAGAATTATCAGGAAGAGAAAATAAAATAGAGGGAAAAAGTAGTGTGAACGGTTTCCCTCCCTTACCTCTCCAGATGTACAAGTTAATGTTTCCTTAAACCGAGTTTTTATATCAGAGTTCTCTCTTGAAACATTCAGTGTTGTATAGGCTTTCATCTAATGAGACATAAACCAAAAGCTTTTGTTTATTTTTGTAGCAGTCACCAAGTCTTCAGCATATAATTCTCTGAAGCCTGTTTGTGAGTGTTCTAAGAAAATGGGCTGTCTGCTTCATTTCTGGGATAAAGCCAGAGTACACACTAATCTTCCAATTTAAAGTTCAGATAAGAATATCCGCTAGTCGTCAGAAGTAAGCTAAGGGTCTCTCTCTAATAGAATTACTACTTCATGGAATTGCTGGTTTAGAAAGTAAGGGTTCTTGGTTCTCTCCCTTCTTCCTGTTCCTCTTTTCCTTCCCACCTGCGTCCTGCCACACTTCCTCTTCGCTTCTTCTTCCTCCTTCCTTCTCTCTCCCTCTCTTCCTCCATGTTGCCTTTACTTCTGCCTCCCCTCCCCTTTATTCGCCCACCTTAGTCCCTATAACATCGCTTAAAAAGTGTTCTAAATTTTAAGCCCTTAGAAATTTTTATGGTAGAAAAATGAATCTGAAACGTAATCTGATTCTTTAAAAGGAGAATTGCACTCTCTGCTCAGCGGGGAGCCTGCTTCCTCCTTTCTCTCTGCCTGCCTCTCTGCCTGCTTGTGGTCTCTGTCAAATAAATAAATAAAATCTTAAAAAAAAAAAAAAGAATTGCAGATTCAATTTCTTATAATAAATTGCTACTGTTTTATTGACTTTATGTTTTTAGGACTTAGGTAGGACTTAGCAAGTGTCATCTGAATTTGGTGGTAACAGGAAAATCAACTGACTGATGAACAAACAAAAGAAAATACCAAACCGACTATATGTCTTCTGTATGTGACGCAAAACAGACTGAGAAGAGTTTAGAAACTGTATCACTGATGTTTTTCTGGGCTAAAAGGAATTTAGATGCATTTGTGGTGTATTACACTGTTTTTAAGAGGAATTTTAGGAAGGGTGGTCATCATGCCACAAGCATTCCTATGAAAAATGCAGAGTTCTCAATTGTGTAAACTTGACTTCTAAGTAAATATGGCCTTTGTCTTTGAACTCAGGACTCGTATCTGTACCATCACCTCCTATATGATCTAATCATTTCTGGGCTTTGGGTGTATAAATCACACATTCCTGGCATTTGGTAGCACAGATGCTTTCCTTAGCATCTGATTTTCTTTTAAGGATATAGACTGATTTCCTACATAGGCATTTATAGAAAATATAAGGCTCACTAATATTATTAAGTCACTAAATGTGTGTGTGTGTGTGTGTTCTAAGTAATTACACACTCAAAAGAACTTGATCCAAGCTGAAGCTGAATTTTCTCTGTTCTTTCAAATTCTGGGGCTTATTTTATTTAAATCAGTGACTACTGATTGGGCTAAATCCATACCATGAGTTCATCAAATGTTGTTTAAGGAGAGGAGCAGTGAACAGTCTCCAGTGATCTCTAATTTCCTGGCACTCATACCCCATCTCTCTCTTCAATGAAAGGAATCAAAAAAATTGGGGGGCACCTGTGGCACTCAGTGGGTTGAGTGCCTGACTATTGATTTTGGCTCGGATCATGATCTCAGGGATGTGAGGTCAAGCCTCACCTTGGGTTCTGCTTGAGATTCTCCCTTTCCTCTGCCTCCCCCTGTCTCTCTCAAATAAATAAATAAATCCTTAAAAAAAATCAGAAGTTGAATAGAAAATTGGAAACGAACAGTCTTCTAGACACCAGTCAGCTTCCCTTCCCAGTTACTCAGCAGCAGGAACCATTGTGTACGTCAAGTCGGCTTGTCTTGCTTCAGGTCTGTCTTAAAATCTGTATTTAGTGATGTGAAGTGATTTCTAAGATAAACTGTAAAATGCAAAGGAGCAAGGAGGGGAACAAGTATACATACATACACACAAATGCACACACACATAATTTTGTGTATACATATACATTATGTATACAAACAGATTTGATATCTCTGAACGGATGCCTAAGAAATTGGCAACGAGACTGTCTTTAGAATGAGTCAGGGGAGGAAGATGAATTTAATTTTCACTGTATGTACTTATTTAAATTTAAAAAGAAGGATGCCTGGGTGGCTCAGTGGGTTAAAGCCTCTGCCTTCTGTTTCAGGTCATGATCCCAGGGTCCTGGGATTGAACCCTACATTGGGCTCTCTGCTAAGCGGGGAGCCTGCTTCCCCCTCTCTCCCTGCCTGCTGCTCTGCCTACTTGTGATCTCTGTCTGTCAAATAAATAAATAAAATAAAATAAAAATAAATTTAAAAAGAAGTTTAAGGGGCACCTGGGTGGCTCAGTTGTTTGGGTGTCTGCCTTTGGCGCAGGTCGTGATCTTCAGGTCTTGGAATTGAGCCCCACATCCAGCTCCCTGCTTGATGGAGAGCCCTCCTCCTCTGCCTGCTGCTCTGCCTATTTGTGTTCTCTCCCTGTCTCTCTAATAAATAAATAAAATCTTAAAAAAAAAAAAAGGAGTTTAAAAGTACCTTCCTTCATACAGCTATACTAAGCTGATATTAAAGCTGATCTTTTTAATCAGATGTCTCCTAATTATACAGGAAGTCTGAAATAAATTCCTTACCTCAACACCTTGGTGAGAATCATGTCTCTGTGTGTGTGTGTGTGTGTGTGTGTGTGTGTATCAAAGCATACTGAAAATTAGGACCTAAGTATTGGCTTTGTCACTGTAGATCTACTGGGGCTATACTGAAAAGGAAACCTAGAAGATTCTGAAGTCAATAAAGCATTTTTATAAATCCAACTGTAAGTTTGTGTATACATACGTCTCACAAGAATCTTAAGGAATGTCTGATTGTATTAAATGATATACAGGGATACTACACTCTACTGAACCTCCAAAGGCAACTAATGCTCTTAGTTTAAAAGAAAATTTTGAAGAACTGATGAGAAAACATATGGTCTTTAGCAGGTAGATATGGTTGAGTAAAAAACCACCTATAATAATGACTTAAAATAATGAGCATTTATTTGGCTCCTAATTCTGCTGGGCAGTTCTAACGTGCGGGTCACCCCCGTGTGTTTGCGATCAGTCAGGGGTGGCCACGGGAAAATGGTAGGCTGGATCCGCTCATGAGTTTGGGGTCCTGCACATGTCTGGAACCTCAACTGGGAGAGTTAGCTGGACGGCCTCCTACCTATATTGTATCTCTTCCTTCTGAGGTTGTTCTCATGGCCAAAATAGATTCCCCAAAGACACAAAGTGAGCTCACGTGACCTCTTGAAGCCCAAACCTAGTGTGGCACTTGCTTCTGTTGCTGCATTTCGTTGGCCAAGCATGCCCTAAGTCGGCTCCGATGCCTGGCCCTGGGGAATTAGACTCCACTTCCTCGTGGATGGCCTTCCAAGCCATTATGCCAGGGGCATGGATCCTAAAAAGGAAACCACCATGGCCACATGGTTTTGAGCTTTAGACCAAGGATCCTGGGTTGGGTGAAATGTATATATCCTTGAAGTAAAAACATACTTCTCCAATTCGAAGAAGAGTAACGTTAAACTTTGGTTTAAGAATGGATCATAGTAATTTCATAACGTTTATTTGCTTTCACCTTCTTTTAACACAGTAATAATAGCTGTCATTTATTGAGCACTCATTATATGCCAAATACTCTACAACTCATAAGATATTTTATATACATTTACTTTTTTAAAAAAGATTTTATTTATTTATTTGACAGAAAGACAAGCAGGGGCTGTGGCAGACAGAGGGAGAAGCAGACTTTCCACTGAGCCGGAAGCCCAATATGGGGCTCAATCCCAGGACCCTGGGATCGTGACTTGACCTGAAGGCAGGTGCTTAACCAAGTGAGCCACCCCAGGCACCCTACCTTTCATTTTTAGTATGACAAGATAAGATCGATGTCATTCCTGTTTTCCAGACAAGTCCACTAAGTGTCATCAGTTGACAGTAAGCAGCAGATCCAGCAACTAATTCCAGATTTGTGTGACTATAAAATTCAGACCTTTCCATAGTACAATACAGTCCCATATCTGGGATTAATTTTTGTGAATTCCCATATTGGTGCGCTACATTGGGATCAGGGAGGGAAGATAAGAGAGAATGAAAGAGAAAATAATTTAAATACTATGGAAAATCCAACTTGCCCTTTTATCCAGTGAGCATACATTTTACAGGAACTCTGAACTATAAATCTATTACCTCAGGTCATTAGAGCTCCCAGATGTATGTGGGGCTGGTATGTTTCTGATCGTTTTGTCACCCCTTAATAAAATGGCTATAAATGCAAGCCAGCTTCTTTATCTCATGCTAAATAGGAAGAAAAATGATTGAATTAATGATAGAGGAAAAGCCATATATCTTGTGCAGACTGAGTTGTAATTCCCTCTCTGTTATGCTGTACTACTCGGGACCTTTCAAAGATAATTGAGTCCGTATACTTTTCATTTTAAGAACAAAGTTCTGACATTAAACCTCAAATGGTTGCAAGTTCAGTTACCTTTGTTTTATTATCTGAAGGAGTGGATTTTAATGTTTGTGTAATAAAATGCCTTTCTAAAGTGGAATTATAGAATATTTATTCTGCAATTTTCAGGTGTGCTAATACAGTTAAGCCTATCCAAAAAATAAATGACATAACTATCATATTGCTACAGCAATGCTATGAAAACCCTACTCAACCCATTTTGTAGAAGAACTAGATTTTTGCTGTGTGTTTTACAAATGAGTCACTAATTAATTTATAAAAAAAATATTCTGCAGAAAGATGATAGTGCTGTTATTAATTACACTTAGCTGTTCATTATCATAAAGTTAACATGAAAAACAATATATAAATTGAACAGACACAATTGTTACAGCATTTCATTTTTTAACACTAAATTTAATTGAAATACAGTTTTCATAGAGAAATATATATGCACATGCAAGTGTATAGCTCAATATATTTTCACAAACTGGACAAACTTGTGGGAAGCACATTCATAAGCAGGCACATCACAAGACCCTCATGCTTCTTTCCAGACATGACTCCACCCACTTCCAACTACCCATGATTCTGACTTTTGAACAGTATAGATTAATTTTTTCAACATTATACTTTATATAATGGAACCATATGATATGTACATTTTTAAATTATTTTAAAGATTTTATTTATTTATTTATTTTACAGACAGAGATCACAAGTAAGTAGAGAGGCAGGCTGGGGGTGGGGAACAGGCTCCCCGCTGAGTAGAGAGCCCGATGCAGGGCTCAATCCCAGGACCCTGAGATTGTGCCCTGAGCTGAAGGCAGAGGCTTAACCCACTGAGCCACCCAGGCCCTTGATATGTACATTTTGGTGTGTCTGACTTCTTTTCCTAATTAATTCTTTTTATTGAAGTATAGTTGACATGAATTAATGTATTAATTTCAGGTGTATAGCATCATGGTTTGACATCTATATACATTACATAATGATCATCATGGTAAGTGACCCATCTGTCACCATATAAAGCTATTACAGTTTATAGTATTATTGACCAGGTTCCTTATACTTTACATCCCCATGACTTACCTATTTTATAAGTAGAAGTTTGTACCTCTTAATCCCCCTGAACTATTTCACTTATCTCCCCACCATCCTGCCCTCTGGCAACCACCAGTTTGTTCTCTATATTTACATATTTTTTATTTGTTTATTTGTTTGTTTTGATTTTTAGATCCCACATTTAAATGAGATCATATGGTATCTGTCTTTCTCTGTCTGACTGACTTCATTTTGCATAATATCCTCAGGATCCCTATGTGTTGTCACAATTGTTTGTGTTGTCACACAAACATGTGCTGTCACAATGTGTTGTCACAACGAGATCTTTCTCATTCTTTTTATGGCTGAATGGTATTCCATTTTATATACATGCTGTATCTTTTTCATCTATTCATCTGGTGACAGACACACATTGTTTCCATATCTTAGCTATTATGAATAATGTTAAAATGAACATCAGGGGCATATATCTTTTCTAATGAGTGTTTTTGTTTTCTTTGGATAAATGCCTAGAAATAGAATTGGATTGTATGATCTTTTTAATTTTTTCAGGAATCTCTTTACTGTTTTCCATAGTGACTGCACTAATATACAGTCCTACCAACAGTGGACCGGGGTTCTCTTTTCTCCAGATCCTCACCAACACTTGTAATTTCTTGGGTTTATTTTATTTTATTTTTATTTTAGTCATTCTGACAGGTGTGAGAGAGTGTCTCAGTGGTTTTGATTTTCATTTCCCCTATGATTAGTGAGGTTGAACATTTTTTGATGTTTTTTTGGCCATCTGTATGTCTTCTTTGGAGAACGATCTATTTAGAACCTATGCCTGTTTTTTTACTCATGTTGTTTGGTTTTGTTTTTGTTGTTAAATTGTATGAATTCTTTATATGTGTTAGAAATAAAGTGCTTGCTTCGGCAGCACATATACTAAAATCGGAACGACACAGAGAAGATTAGCATGGCCCCTGCGCAAGGATGACACGCAAATTCATGACGCGTTCCATATTTAAAAAAAAAAGAAAACAAAGAAACATCTTATTGAATATATCATTTGCAAATATCTTCTGTAATAAGAGAAGTAGGTTGCCTTTTCATCTTGCTGATTCTTTTTCTTTGCTGTGCAAAATCACTTTAGTTTGATACAGTCTCAATAGTTTATTTTGCTTTTGCTTTCCTTGTGAGAGGAGGCAGATTCTGAAAAAGATTGCTAAACCCTATGTCTAAGAATTTGTTGTGTTCTTTTAGGAATTTTATGGTTTCAGGTCTTATAATTAAGTCTTTTTTAAGAATTTTTGTTAAATTCCACTTAGTTAACATACAGTACAGTATCAGTTTCAGGTATATAATTTAGTGATTCAACACTTTCATACAACATCTAGTGCTCATCACAACAAATCCGTTCCTTAATCCCCATCACCTGTTTAACCCATTCTCCCACCTACCTCCCCTCTGGTAACCATCAGTTTGTTCTCTATAGTTAGGAAACAATGAATGAGCTTAGGAGTAAAAAGAGAGAGAGGTAAACCAAGAAATAGACTCCTAACTATAGTTAGCTCTTTAATGTGTGTTGGGTTTGTGTGCATAGTGTAAGACAGGAGTCCAGTTTCTTCTTTTGCATGTAGTTGTCTGGTTTCCCCAACACCATGTACTGAAGAGACTGTCTTCTTACCATTGTATATTCCTGGATCTTTTGCCATAGTTTAATTGACCATATAAACATGGGTTTATTTATGAGTTCTCTGTTTTATTGTATTAACTTATATATCTTTTTTTAAAAAAATATTTTATTTATTTATTTGACAGAGAGAGATCACAAGCAGGTGGAGAGGCAGGCAGAGAGAGAAGAGGAAGCAGGCTCCCTGCTGAGCAGAGAGCCCGATGCGGGACTCGATCCCAGGACCCTGAGATCATGACCTGAGCCGAAGGCAGAGGCTTTAACCCACTGAGCCACTCAGGTGCCCCTAACTTATATATCTATTTTTGTGCCAGTACCCTACTGTTTTAATTATTATAGGTTCATAGTAGAGTTTGAAATCTGGGATTGTGATACCTCTGACTTTGTTTTTTCTCAAACTTGTTTTGGCTATTCTATGGTTTTATACACATTTTAACATTATTTGTCCTATCTGACTTCTACTCGGCATTGAGTTTATAAGTTGATCCATCAGAGTTCATATGGCAGATGGCTCGTTCTCTTTGCTAATGAATGGCTATTCCACTATTAATCCATCCCACTAGGGTGAACATCTACGTGGTTTCCAGTTTGGGGCTGTGAGAAATAATGCTGCTATGAATACTTGAATACTCACTCTTTTATAAGTGTGTGACCATTTCTGTTATGAATACACTTAGGGATGGAATTTTTGGGACATGGATTGTGTATGTTTTCAATTTTGGTAGGAAATGTCAGTTTTCAAAAGTGCTTGCTTCTTCACACTTACATCAGAAATATATGACAGTTTCTAACACTTGCTATTTTCTACCTCTTTCTTTTTAGACAGTGTGATTACCTCTTACCTAAAATACTGTAATAGCTGAAGTTTCCTATGATTAATATGTATAATCAACTGTAAGGTTTTAGGTTAACAATTCCAAGAAGATAGTTATTTAAAAAGAAAACCTCTGATTATTACAAGGAAGATATACTACAGCCCATGCTTATGAAAACAGAACACAAAAAAAGTTATAGAATTAACTTAAAAATGAAGGCAGCTGGTTTATGGTCAGTAATGGCTAACTCATGCTGTATAGTCATTAAAAAACTTTTTAATTCAATTATCTTTCCTTTTTATCAGTGTATTCAATGACTTTAGTTTTCTTTCCCAAATACGATCACGGTTGGATGAAAGTTAGAAAACAATCCTTTCAAAGCAGTCTGTGCATTACAGTCTTAACACCAGTTCTATATAGAAGAAACATCTGTGGTTTCCTTTTCTTAGCATATGCTTAAGTTTGCCTATACATGGAAGTTCCCCTTTTGCAACTCAAGAAATAAAGCATTTCTCAAATAATAAACTTCTAGAGAATGTGTGATTTGGGGGAATTAAAGTTTTCATCAATATTTGATTAGGGAGTTATGATTTATAAAGTCAATAGTAGCATTTTTGTGAATTGTTCAATAAATTATAAATAGATGAGAAAAAGTTAGAATAATACAAGTTATAGGAAGATAGTATTTATTATTCTACATAAACAATGGTGGTAAAACTTCAAAAGTTGGTGTTTCTCTATTGTATGTATTATTCTGCAAAGGGTTTTATAAATCCAAGAGTATAATCATTTTCAGATGTTATTCATTTTTTTGTTTTGATTCTATGAGTTGGTTCATTTCTGTAACTTTAATGGAAAGGTCAAAAGAAGTATTGTACCTTGTACAGTTTAACCACTTATTATTTTAATTATTCCTTTAAAAATCATTTAAAAGGAGACTATTCATATTCATATGCAGGTCATGACTCTTTTTTTTAACTTTTTTTTGAAGATTTTCTTTATTTATTTGACAGAGAGAGACACAGTGAGAGAAGGAACACAGCAGGGGGAGTGGGAGAGGGAGAAGCAGTCCCCTTGCTGAGCAGGGAGCCCAATGAGGGGGCTTAATCCCAGAATCCCAGGATCACAACCTAAGCCAAAGGCAGCCACTCAACTGACTGAGCCACCCAGGCACCCCAGGTCATGACTTTTTTGAATAGTGTTGTAAGGGCCTGGTTGGCCAGAGGGAGTCATTCTGTGTTTATGTAGTGAACTTAGATTGACCCCGCCCCTCCCAGAGGAACTTACTTGCAAAGCCTAGATACAAGGGCAGGTCAGGCCAGGTGAAGACATTCAATCAGTGGGGCACGCATATATCTACTAGGGCAAATTGAAAATCAATTGGCCACCCGTGTGTCACCTAGCAGTTTTTTCCTGTGTGTGGCAGACTTAGCATGACTGTACAGTATTCTCTGCATATTGCAATCTCATTGGCCACCTGTGTATAGTCTGGCTAAACTACCTCTATAAAAGTTAGTCTGTGAGGCTGGGAGGTGTCGCCTCTTTGCAAGAGACGGCCCTGACCGGTCAGTTTGATTCTCGATGCTGGGCGCGAAATAAAGCTTTGCTTGACCTTCGCTTTGTATCAGTCTCACTCCTTTGATTACGGACCCTAACAGTGTATTTTAATCTTGTGGGAGAAAGGCAAAGGGTATGAGCAGAATGTCTTTTAAACATGTAAGTCATCTTTGGGAGAAGACCAAAAAAAAAAAAAAAAAATCACCTAAAACAAATACCAAACAATATGGAAAACACTAAGACCTCTAAAGAAAAGGAAACAGTAAATGTAACTTTTCCTAGGCATTACATTAACATGTTTAGCATCCTACATAGTATTTAAGTTCCCAGAGAATGATAACCAAAAGAAAAAAACTCTTTTATGTGTGTTATTCTGTTTTACAAATGAAGATATTGAAATGCAAAAAATTAAGAACAAATAATTTACCAAGTCACAGAGCTAATGGGTTTTCAGACAGAGGATTCAAATTATTGAAAAATAGAAATGCCATCTTTTAACTAACCTAGACATGCAGGGGAACTTAGTGAAGACAAAGCAATCAACATAAATGGGGAAAGGGACTGTGACAAAAGTGGGAAGAAGATGTCCTAGAGGGGGTGGCCTCAGCAAGGAAACTTTACATTAAAGGGATTCTCGGAGATATCTCATGACATTGAAAGCTTGCGGTTCAAATGTTGCAAAATGATTCATACTAGAAAGGAGCATGAGATTTTGCCAAGACAGAAAAGATATTGACTCAGGATTGTAAGTTTGTGATGAGAAGAGGAAGGCAAGCACTACTTGAATTACCCTTGATACAATTTTTTTTTAATAAATAAATATAACATTTGTTCTTACTTAGCTTGGGCTGCAATAACAAAATACCGTAGACTGGATTATTAAAACAACAGAAATTTATTATTCCCAGTTCTGGAGGTGCTGGCAAGGCAGGTTTACTTCTGCTGTGTCTCTTGATTTGTAAGTGATGATCATCTTCCTGTGTGATCACATGGATTCTTGTTTGTGAGCGTGCACTAAGGAGAGAAGCAGCTCTTTTTGTCTTCTTAAAAGGCAATCCTACTCAATCCTAACAGATCAGGACTCCCACCTAAGCTATCCATTTTAAGGGTAGAGACACATTTATCCATCCATTCCCAGCCCCGAGTGGTCAAAAGTAACCCCATGGACGTTAACCACCTCACCCTTCCAGAAATTAAGTGGCTTCTTTTAGGAATTTCATATCGTGATGTCTCAAAAGTTTTCAGGAAGGAAGCAAAAGGGATATGAAGTGTAGCAAAAACTTCTCATTAAAGGAATCCCTGGAGCTATTTAGTGACACTGAAAGGGTAAAATGATAAGGATACAATGTTAGAAAGGATTCCCCTTGGAAAGGAATGAGTCACTGTGAGATTGCACCATCAAAACTTGGAAGAAACCATCATCATATTGGTAATGGAATGAAGATGGGACAAGGAGGATTTAATATTTAATATTTAATTTACATATATATGTATATATATATATATATATAGAGAGAGAGAGAGAGAGAGAGATACCTGTGTATTGTTTATCTCTACATTTCATAAGACTATGACTATCAAAGGTGATTAGATGAGCAGAACCTGAGATTCCTAGATTAAGTTTGTGGCCCTGAAAAGTCTAAAGATACCCCAGGCTTGGGGTGCCTGGGTGGCTCAGTGGGTTAAAGCCTCTGCTTTTGGCTCAGGTCATAGTCCCAGGTTCCTGGGATTGAGCCCCACCTCGGGCTCTCCACTCAGCAGGGAGCCTGCTTCCTCCCCTCTCTCTCTGCCTGCCTCTCTGCCTACCTGTGATCTCTGTCTTTCAAATAAATAAATAAAATCTTAAATAAAAAAAGATACCCCAGGCTTGTAGAATCCCTTGGCTCTCAGTAGAAGTGAAAGCAAATTCTCCATGGTGCAAAGTATCCTCAGGGTAGACACTCTCGTTCCCAATTGACTAAGGTCAATCCACAGGAGCTCATAAAACACTGTAAGTGAGAGTCAGCAAAAGCAAGCAAACAATCAAATTTAGATACCTTATTATTTGATTGAGGAATATCAGATATGGAATATAAATTACTATGTGAACACTTTGAAGAAATGAAAGATGTAGTAAAATGAGCAAGCAACATTTGAAGTTACCAAAATAGGTCTTTGATAAGTAAAAGTCTATTTTTGCATCTGGTATGCTCATTTTTTAACATTGAAACCATTCTCGAAGACTAAGATACATGGTTTCTATGTATAAATACATACAGAAAATAATTGAAAAACTATTAGAGGAATGACATCACCAAGATGGCAGTGTTGTTGTTCCTGACTTTGCTCCCCCTCACAAGAAGGACAACTAACAACTATTCAAAAACAAGACATCACTGAAAGAATCCAAGAACACCAGGGGTGAGTCTAAAGCACCTTGCGTCACGCAGAACAAGACAGGATGATTAGATGGGTAAGAGAAGCGGCTACATGTTGACCTCATTGTTCCTCTCCCAGGCCAGCAGAGCATCATGCAGAGAGATGTTTCTTGAGCCTTTAGTGTCTCAAATTCAATTCAAAAAGAGAACCCAGGGAATACAACGAAAAACCAGCATTGTGGCTTGCTTTGCAGCGGTCCCTACTCTGATCTTGCACCACAGGAATTGCAAGGGTATCTGCAGGGAATCTGACTGTGACAGGGAAGACAGGAGGGGCTTGCAAGAAATAGTACATGGATCATACCTGCAGTGCCCAAGTTATAATCCCAACCAGCAGCTTTGTTCATCTATAGAACTGAGTTGGGAGCTCACTCCAACCAGGGAAGTCAGCTGAGTACAGACGTGCCGGGTTTGGATCCTCAATCAAGAAAGGTTTGCCTGCCCTGGAGGTTTGCCTGTGTCCAGGCAAGAAGCTGAATCCCAGCCCCACATACTGTGGAAAGTGTCTTCTGGCCCCAATCAGACTGGAAGGACTGGCAACTTCTGGAAGCAGCGTGGCCCCATGGCCTTTGAGCTAAGAGGTGGGGAGCCAGAGCTCTTTGCCAAGGGCAAAGCCAGTACTAGGTGTGAAGATTTGCCATGAGATGCACAAACAGGGCAATTAATTCAAAGCTTAAGCCAAGACTAACTCTCAGCCCCTGCCAACTGGAGAGCCTGTTTGGGAAATTGAGAGTAGCCTGGAGTGGCCCTTCCCTCTTCCACCCAGGCAAGGTAGCTCCACCAGCTAGGGTGTCTTTCACACTATCTGACCAGAATTCCTGGAAGCTGTGTGACCAAGTGCCACAAGATGAGAGAAGTGAGCAGGGTTCATGGTTTGTAGAACAAAGCCAGTACCCATGTTTGGCTAGGGTAGTTAGGGGGCAGTTTGGCTGAGTTAAGAGAGCAAACAAAGAGCTTTACCAGCTCTAGAGGAGAACATGCCTCAATATAATAAAGGGTGTACATAACAAGCCCATAGCTTCATTATACTCAGTGGTAAAATGTTGAAAGCTTTCCCTCTAAGAACAGGAGCAAGACAAGTGAAGTGTGCCCCCTCTCACCTACTCTTACTTAACATAGTACTAGAAGTCCTAACTAGAACAATTAGGCAAGAAAAAGAAATAAAAGTTGTCAGAATTGGAAAGGAAGAAGCAAAACTTTTTCTGTTTGCAGATGACATGATTTTATAAATAGAAAATCATTTAGAATCAACTAGAAAGCTGTTAGATCTAGTCAATGAATTCCATCAAGTTGTAGATACAAAAATCAGTAGTGTTTCCATTCACTAGCAATGAATTTTCTGAAAAAGTAATCAATTTCATCTCTAACAGCATCAAAAACAATAAAATGTTTAGGAATAAATTCAACTAAAGGGGTGAAAAATTTCTACTCTGAAAACAGTAAGACATTGATGCAAACGCTGAAGATAAAAGTAAATGGAAAGGTATCCTGTGTTCCTGGATTAGAGGAATTGATATTGTTAAAATGTTAATAGTACCAAAAGCCATCTAGAGATTCAAGGCAAGCTTTATCAGATTCCAATGATATTCTTTACAGAAATAGAAAGAAAAGAATACTAAAAATTTACATAGAACCACAAATGAAATGACCCTGAATAGCCAAAGGAATCCTAAGAAGAACCAGGCAAGAGACAACATACTTTCTGATTTCAAGCTATATATAAAGTTATAGTCATCAAAACAGTATGGTACTGTCATAAAAACAAATAGACCATATGATAATTGACTCTCTCTGCTTGACTTATTTCACTCAGCATAATCTCTTCCAGGTTTCACTTATTTGTGGAGCATAACAAATAGCATGGAGGACATGGGGAGTTAGAGAGGAGAAGGGAGTTGGGGGAAATTGGAAGGGGAGGTGAACCATGAGAGACTATGGACTCTGAAAAACAATCTGAGAGTTTTGAAGGGGTGGGGGGTGGGAGGTCGGGGTACCAGGTGGTGGGTATTATAGAGGGCACGGATTGCATGGAGCACTGGGTGTGGTGCAAAAATAATGAATACTGTTATGCTGAAAATAAAAAATAAATTAGAAAAAAAATTTAAAAATAATAAAAACCAAACCAAAACAAAAAACAAATAGACCAAGAGAACAGAATGGAGAGCCCAGAAATAAACCTAAGCATGTATAGTCACTAATATTTGACAAGGAGCCAAGAAAACTAAATGTAGAAAAGACAGTGTTTTCCACGGATGGTGCTGGGATAATTAGATATTCATATGTAAAACAATTAATGGTACCCATATCTTACACCAGACACAAAAATTAACATGGTTTAAATACTTAAATGTAAGACCTGAAACCATGAAATTTCTGGAAGAAAATATAAGGATAAATTTCCTTGACACTTGGTAATGATTTTTTTAATATGACACACTTAAAGCTCAACTAACAAAACAAAAAAGAAACATTAAGCTAAAAAGTTTCTGCACAGCAAAAGAAAACATCAATAAGGTGAAAAGACAACCTTTGGATGGAAAACATATTTACAAACCATATATCTGATAAGGGGTTAATATCTAAATATATATAGAACTCAAATAAGTAAATAGCCAAAAACCCCCAAATAACCCAACCCAACTTAAAAATGGGCAAAGAAACTGAATAGACATTTCTTCAAAGAAGACATACAAATGGCCAACAAATACATGAAAAGATGTTCAGCATCACTAATCATCAGGGAAATTCAAATCAAAGCCATAATAGATATCACCTCACACCTGTTAGGTTGGCTTTTGTGGAAAATACAAAATCATTGGCAAGGATGAGAAGAAAAGGGAACCCTTTTGCAGTGTCAGTCAAAAGGTAAATTGATGCAGCTGCTATAGAAAACAATATAGAAGTTACTAAAAACTGCTAAATATAATTACCATATGATAGAGCAATTCCACTTTTGAGTATAAGTCTAAAGGAGTTGAAATTGGGATTTTTAAAATATATCCACACTTCCATGTTCATTGCAGCATTATTTGTTATAACCAAGACACAGGAACAACCTAAATGTCCATGAAAAGATAAATGGATAAAGAAAATGTGATGTGTTCATACAATGGAGTACTGCTTAACCTTAGAAATAAATTCTGCCATTTGTGACAGCATGGATGAACCTGGAGGACATCAGGCCAAGTGAAATAAGTCAGACGCGGAAGACCACATACTACATAATACTACTTACATAAGGAATTTAAAATAGTCAAATGCACAAAAGCAGAGAGTGGTGTGGTGGTTGTTAGGAGCTGGAGGAAGGAGGAGACGGAGGTGTAAAGTTTCAGTAAGGCTAGATTAGTTAGTTCACAAGATCTTGAGTACATCTTAGTCCTTGTAGTTAATGATGCTGTATTGTATACTTAAAAATTTGCCAAGAGGATACATCTTATGTGTGTGGTGTTTTTATCACATATAAAAATAATGATAAGTAAAGGAGGTGGGAAGAAACTTTTGGAAGTGATAGATATGCTTCTGGCATAGTGATGATTTCATGGACGTACACTTACCTCCAAACTCATCAAGCTGTATACATGAAATATGTAGAACTTTTTCTACGTCAATCACACTTAAATGAAGTGATTTCAAAAAATCTTTATGTAGTTTTCCACATTAATGTGTTTAAAGATAAAAACCACATGATCTCAATAGATATCAAATAAACATTTAATACTTTCCACACTCATTTGCAGTAAAACTATGGAGAGAAATTTCTTTAATCTCTTAAGGAGTCCCAAACCAGCCCTCAAAATCTACAAAACCCTATCACAAACATAATTCTTTATAAAGATTTTATTTATTTATTTATTTTTTTTGTCAGAGAGAGAGAGAGAGCGAGCGAGCGAGCGCACAGGCAGAGTGGCAGGCAGAGTCAGAGGGAGAGGCAGGCTCCCTGCGGGGCAAGGAGCCCCATGTGGGACTCGATCCCAGGATGCTGGGATCATGACCTGAGCCGAAGGCAGCTGCTTAACCAACTGAGCCACCCAGGCGTCCCTCCTGTTGCAAACATAATTCTTAATTGTAAATCAGTAGAAGCATTAACTTTAAAACTAGGAAATAGGCCAAAGATGCTTCTTTTACTGCAACTATACAACCCTATACTGGAGGTCACAGAAAGAGCAGCAAGGAGAGAAAGAGATACAAAGAGTATAAGAATTGCAAAGGAAAAATAAAAGTTCTTATCATTTTTTGGCATGTAAATATAACAATAGAATTTAATAAGGTTGGTATAATACCAACAGTTAAAATTTGCATTTATGTACAACAGCCAAAAACTTATAAAACATAATTTTGAAAGAAAAATATTATATTAGCAACAGAAAATATATGGTACCTAGGAATAAATTCAACAATAAATGTGCAAGACTTAGGTGGAGAAAATTGTTAACATTCTATTAAATTATTTTATAATGTAAATAAAAATATGTAATTACTTTTATAAATAGACAGGGTTAATATTGTAAAAATGTTAATTCTTCCAAGTTGACCTATAGATTAAATGAAATTTTAATCCTAAGCTCAACAGACTTTTGAGAAAAGCTTTATAAGCTTGTTTTAACGTTCAATGAAAGATTATATATCCAAGAATAATCAAGAAACTTGTAAAGAATAAAGCAGAGAATGGTGAACATATTAACTCTACTAGGTAGGAAGAATGATAATAAATTTTCAGTAGTTAGCTTAAATTAGTATGTTAGCCAAATTGGCCAATGGAACAGACTCAGAAGAGCCCCAACTTTAATGGCACTTTTATACATGTAGGGTCTTTGCAAATTAATGGAGAAAAAAAAGAATCTTTCAGTAAATGATGCTGGAACAATCCATTATCCAAACAGAAAAACAGACAAAAAGCAGTCCAATAAAATGGGATTTCTATCCATGCCCATAAACAAAATCAGACTTGAATTAGGAACTTAAATGCAAAGGTAGTATTTATAATTTCAGAACACAATATTTAAGGTATCTTCATAGCTTTAGGATTTAAAAATCCTTAACACAGGGGTGGGATTATGGACATTGGGGAGGGTATGTGCTTTGGTGAGTGCTGTGAAGTGTGTAAACCTGGTGATTCACAGACCTGTACCCCTGGGGATAAAAATATATGTTTATAAAAAATTAAAAATTTAAAAAAAAAACTTAACACAAAAATTGTTAACCATTGTACTAACTTTTCGAGGCTGCTGGAACAAATTACCACAAACAAATTACCACAAATAAATTACACAAATTATCACAAACAAATTATCACAAACAATTACCACAAACTGGTTTACAACACAGAAATTTATTCTCTCGCAGTTTTGGAATCTAGATATCTGAAATCAAGGTGTCTGAAAGGCCATGTGCCTTCCAAAGTCCCATTTCCAAAGTTCCAATTGTCCTTTCCAGCTTCTGCTGATTGCTGGCAATCTTTGGTGTTCATTGGTTTGCAGTACAAGCATTCCATTGTCTACTTCTGTTGTCATGTGGTCTCCTTCCCTGTGTCTAATTTTTCCTCTTACAAGAAATACCAGTGATTGGTTTAGGGACCACTTTAATCCAGTGTGACCTCATTTTAATTTGATCATATCCATAAGGACCCTGTTTCTAAAGAAGGTCACATTCACATGTTCTGAGTGGACATGAATTTTGGGGAACTACTATTCAACTCAATTCAACCATGAAGGAAATTATTTTTTTTAACATTTTATTTATTTATATGACAGACAGAAATCACAAGTAGGCAGAGAGGCAGGCAGAGAGTGATGGGGAAGCAGGCTCCCCGCTGAGCAGAGAGCCCGATGTAGGGCTCGATTCCAGGACCCTGGGATCATGACCTGAGCCAAAGGCAGAGGCTTAACCCACTGAGCCACCCAAGCACCCCATGAAGGAAATTATTGATAAATCTTTTTTGACTATTTACCGTAAAGAGAATGAGAAGATAACATAAAAACTGAGAGATGTTAGTAATATAAATAATGGACAACTGTATATAAATATACTGTATATGATATATAAATAACTCTTACAAACCCATAAGAAAAATAAATAATCCAAGAAGAAAATTGACTAGGGTCATGAATATGCAGTTCACAGAAGAGGAAACATACATGGTAGGTTATCTAATGAATGTGTGCCAAACCTTCTTAGTAAGCAGGGAAATTCAAATTAACATCATAATAAAATATTATTTTATTTATGGGGTCTGACAATACCAAGTGTTGATAAGAAATAGCATAATATATCTAGGAATAAACTTAACCAAAGGGGTGAAGGGCCTGTACTCTGAAAATTATATGAAAGAATTCAAAGACAAATTCTTCAAAAAGAAATGGAAAGAATTTCATGGTCACGATTAGAAGAACAAATATTGTTAAAATGTCTGTACTACCCAAAGCAATCTACAGATTTAATGCAATCCCCATCAAATTAGCAACAGCATATTTCACAGAACTAGATAATCACAGAACAAATAATCCTAAAATTTGTATGAAGTGCCAAAGACCTCAGTAGAGAGCAATCTTGAAAAAGAGAAGTAAAACTGGAGGTATCACAATTCCAGACTTCAAGTTACATTGCAAAGCTCTAGTAATCAAAACAGTATGATACTGGAACAAAATGTAGACACATAGATTGATGAAACAGAATAAAAACAAACAGAAAAAACCTCCCACACAGTTATATGGTTGATTAATCTTCCACAAAGCAGGAAGGAAAGGAAAGAATATCTAATCTGAAAAAAACAGTCTCTTCAACATACGGTGTTGGAAAAGCTGGAGAGCAACATGCAGAAGAATGAAATTGGAGCACTTTCTTACACCATACACAAAAATAATCATAAGATGGAATACAGACCTAAATGTGAAACCTGAAGCCATAGAAATCATGGACGAGAGTACAGTCAATAAGGTTGCTGACATTGGTTGTAGCAATGTTTTTCCACCTATGTCTCATGAGGCAAGGGAAATACAAGGAAAAATAAACATGTGGGACAACATAAAAACAAACAACTTCTGCACAGTGAAGGAAATAACACAACTAAAAGGCAACCTACTAAATGGGAGAAGATCTTTGCACCTGACATATTTAATAAAGGATTAGTATCCAAAATATATAAAGAACTGATAAAACTCAATACTAAAATGAGAATAATCCAATTATAAAATGGGCAGAAGACATGAAGAGACAGTTCTCCAAAGAAGACATCCTGCTGACCAACAGACACCTGAAAAGATGCTCAACATCACTCATCATCAGGGAAATGCAAATCAAAACTACAATGAGAAATTACCTCACACTATTCTGATGAATGGCTAAAATAAAAAACACAAAATATAAGAAGTGTTGAATAGGTTGTGGAAAAATAGGAACTCTCTTGCACTATTGGTAGGAATACAGACTGGTGCAGCCATTATGGAAAACAATATGTAGTTTCCTCAAAAAGTTAAAAATGGAACTACCCTATGATCCTGCAATCACACTATTGGGTATTTACCCCCAAAATACAAAAGCACCAATTCAAAGGGATATATGAACCCCTATGTTTATTGCAGCATTTTTACAGTAGCTAAACAATGAAAACAGTCCAAGTGTACACCAGTAGGTGAGTGGGTAAGGAAAATGTAGTATATGTATATCTATATATGTATATATATACAGTGTATATCCACACAATGGAATATTATTCAGCCGTAAAAAGGAATGAGATCTTGCTATTTACAAGAATATGAATGGAGCTAGAGACTATAATGCTAAGTGAAATAAGTCAGTCAAACAAAGACAAATACCATATGATTTCACTCATATGTGGATTTAAGGGGAAAAAAAAGAAATAAAAGGGGGAAAAAGAGACACACACACACAAACCAGGAAATAGATTCTTTATTATAGAAAACACACTGCTGGTTACCAGAGGGAAGGTAGGTGGAGGGATGGGTAAGATGGCTGACAGAGATGAAGGAGTGCACTTGCTGGGGTACATGGACTTGTTGAATCACTCAATTGTATACCTAAGATTAATATAACATTGTATGTTAAAAAATAAAATTAAAAATTAAATTAAAAGAATGTAGGATAATAGAAACTCTCATACTTTACTCGCGAGATTGTTCATAAAAGCATATTTAATAGAATGACTTTAGAAGTAGCCCAATATTCTTTGTTGGAATAATAGCTATATTGTGGTATATTCTAAATGCATTACTGTACAACAATAAAAAAGTGAATTAATTATAGGTACACAAGACAGAAAAGTTGAGGGTTCAACCAAGCAAAATTATTTGATGGTGTGTATATATATACACACACACAATCAATATAATTTTTAAAAATGCAAGGGAATGATAAATACAAAATTCAAGATGATGGTAACCTTCAGGGAAGAGACAGAAAGTAAAGAAAGAAAAAGAACATATAGTATTGATAATATTCTAGTTCTTAGTGATAGGTTCATATGTGTTTCTTTTATTAGGCACCCTACAGTAGATGCATGTTACATTTGCTTTGTGCATAGCAAATATTTCATGATATAAATAAAACAAAATTCATATATTTTTAAGTGTCATGGTATGGGAAACCAAATATATTCAACACTTTGAAAATAGCCACATTTTCGGGGTGCCTGGGTGGCTCAGTGGGTTAAGCGACTGCCTTCGGCTCAGGTCATGATCTCAGGGTCCTGGGATCGAGTCCCGCGTCGGGCTCTCTGCTCAGCGGGGAGCCTGCTTCCCTCTCTGTCTCTCTGCCTGCCTCTCCATCTACTTGTGATTTCTCTCTGTCAGGTGAATAAATAAAATCTTTAAAATGCAAACTATTAAAAAAAAAAAGAAAAGAGCCAAATTTTCATTGCAGTGTTGATAGGTCAGGATTTAAGCAGTGATTAGAATGTATTGGCAAATCTTATAGGTCCTGGATTCCCACTGTCTATACTGGAATCATGACCCTGCATTTATTAGCTGTAGGATTTGGGGAGAGTTTCTTAAGTTTTCTTTACCTCCATGACCTTGTCTTTAAAATGAAATGAACACTGCTTTACAAGGTTGTTGTGAAGATTATGTGAAAAATGGGGCAAAGCTCTTATGCACAGCTGCTTGAACACATAGTAAGTACCTAGTGAATAGGACCAATGTAGATTAAATCAGAAGTCTAAAATGTGGTCACACACCTGCTCTCTTGAACTCCTGCCATTGCCTTGAGTAAGCCTTGCCTGTGGGTAGCTGCTTTTATCTTGGCCTGGACTCCAGAATAAGCACACATGTGCCCAATGCATGATGAGGAGACAAGGTCAAGTGTGCCTGCAGTTTGAGGCAGAGCTGCCTGTCAGATCCTAATGTCTAAATAATAATTATTATTGGTATTGAGCCTTTCCAAGATAGTCATTCCTGGGTCTGCAGGGTTTATCTCAGTCAAGTTTTACCTAGACAGGTTAGATTTAGTGTCTTGAAACACTGAGAATTTTTAGTTTCTATCTTGAGCAGCTGCCTCGAGCATAAAATCTTGCTCCCATCAACTTTGTCTGCTCTCTAGCTCCCGAACACATGGACATGGATCAGTTTGCTTTGGCACACTGCCACTGTCAAAAAGACCTGACAGTAGAGAAGAGACACACCATGTCTAGTTCAGTAAACAGCCTTGTAACTAGCTACTTGACATCTCTCTGAGGAATGTCTCTATTTTTTGTTAGAGCATCACACCATTCATGAAACACCCATGCCAAAACTGTCTCATCAATCTGCATTGCACATTGTCCGGTAGCCAGGGTCAGGATTATGTTGCCTCCTGCGTAATGAAGGGCCGTCATGTCAGAGCGGTTACAGTGACTCGCCCGAGGCCACAGAGCTTTGAAACAGTACAGCGAGGCTCAAATCTGCAACTTCTGATGCCAAATATTGGCTCTCTTTCCCTGCTTCATAGATGCTTTTTAGTTTGTCCAATTTTCTTCCTTGAGAATATACACTTTTCAACAGATTGTGTCACCAACTGATTGGGTCATTCTCTTACATCACAGTGGTGCCAGGAACTGTGCTAAGGCAGACGTAGCAGCAGCCTGGCTGTTCCTACATTGGCCACGGGAAGTCAGATAAGCATGCAGATTCCGAAACAGTACCTTCTGGGACTCTCAGTCTTTGTTGATTTCTCAAAATGTATTTGGTTAGAAGATCTGAAGGTAGGGGGTGCCGAGAGTGTTACGGATAGATCCTCACCTAAAGTAACTTAGAAACACGTGAACTCATCCACTAGCCCAGGCATTAATGAGAGATTGCAGAATCAATGTACTGAGCCCTCTTTTCATAAACTTATTTGTAAATTAAGATATCATGTGAAATGAATTGATAAATGAATTTAACATATTTTCTTCAAAACTTCTACATAGAAAGGGGGGGTGGGACGTAATGGAGGCTATCTAAGTGATTGCCTTTGTTAGAACATAATCAAACGTTCTTGTTAGTAAAATTCTTTCAAGTAATGTTGCATTATTTTACATCACATACCTGATTTTTGTCAAGGAAGACTGGAATAGTTTCTGAAATAGTTTCTTTTTATGGGAAGAGAACCAGCTCCTGTGATTTAGTGTTAGGGCTGAAACCTTGGCCATTTGCTGTCTCATTTCCACAACTTGCTGCTTGGGTGACTTGAACAAGTGACAAGATCTCTAGACATAGGTTTCTCATCTATAAAATGAGACAACTAATAAGACTTTTCTTGTAGTTTCTATGAAGATTAAATAAGACAATGCACTGACAATGCTTAGAAAAGTAACTGAAACTTGTAGGTGTTCAAATGCTAACAATTTATTGTTCATTGTTTTTCAGACATTAGCTGGGTGTGACCTTTGGCAAGTGATTCCATCGGTGTCAGCTGCTTCATCTAAACAGCATATGGGACAGATTGTTGGACCTGAGTATGATATGGTAGTTAAGAGATTGAACTCGAGTCAGATTGTTTAGGTTTCAGATTCCATGGGCAAGGGCCTGAACATCTCTAGGCTTTAGTGCCCTTTCTTCTTAAATGCTAAAAACAACAGAATCTACCTTATAGGGTTGTTTGGGAGAATGAATGAGGAAAATGAATGGAAAACACTTAAAATAATACCTTACATGTGCCAATACTTTAAAAAAGATAGTGCTAATACAACAGTGAGGGAATTGGAATAAAAAGCCAAAGTTTATTATGCTTGTCTCCCTTGATCTGAAAGAGTTGACTCTCTAAACCTCTACCGAGAGTATTTTGGAATCAAGCCATCGACATCTTTGTGCTGTTAGTCGCCTGTCCCTGGGTTGTTAGTCTCTGGCTCCTGCTGAGTAGCTCGGCCTGCCCTTGGCTTCGGGCCTTCCCTTCCTCAAGGGGCATGTTTGGGGCTGAGCCAGAGTCCACACACACACACACAGTGGGTCCCACAGCTCACAGCTGCTGCCAATATGTTGCTTAGAACACATTCTCCTTCAGAGAGTTCCTCTTCGCTGTCATTCCAGAGGTGTTAGGATAGAAGATGTCCCTCTAAAATCCCTGCCTTCTGCATTCGATGCTTTTTCTGACAGTTCTGGAATTCCATTTCTGTGCATCCCTTACTCTAGGCCAGCCACGTATTATCATCTCTCATCCCTTATCTCTACCTCTTTCATCCCAGCCTGTAAAAACCCAGGCCTATCTACTCTTAAAGATCTAGCCAGAAACATTTCTTTCTTCACAATTAATCAGAAATTCTCTCCTGCATCTAAACTTCTCATAATCCTTCAGGAAGGAAAAAAAAAAAAACAAAACCCACAAAAACCTGAGCTCTCTACCATGGCCTGTAGGATTCCGTGTGATCTTGTGATCTGTTCTTGTCTCCTCTCTGATACCATCTCCTGCCTCTGTTCTTTAGTTACACTAGCCTTCTGTCTGTTCCTTTAGGATTCCAAGTTCATTATCACCGTATTGCCTTAGTACTTACTGTTCAAGTCTGCCTGGAAAGCTTTCTTCCAAAATCATTTTCTGCTCTTCTTCGCCCAACCCTTCAATTTTTAGCCCTCAAGGAGGACTTTCCTGACCTCCAATTAAACACACACACGTGCGCGCGCGCGCACACACACACACACACACACACACACTTTCATTCTGGCCACTCTTGCAAAGGAGCTCGCTGCAGGTGATTTTTGTACCCCCAGGAGATACCTGGCAATGTCTGCAGGTATTGCTGGTGGTCATAACTGAGAAGGTGCTACTGGTACTGAAGAGCCAGGGGTGCTCCTTAACGCCCCACAACAAATAATTACCTGGCCCAGTATATCGGTAGTGCTAAAGTTGCAAAAGATGCATCTAGCATGTAGTCTTGTTTTCTTTTCTTGAAGGAATTTGACATTCTTTGAAAGTAACTCATTCCCTCCTTCTTTTTCTGGCTTTACTTATTTCCTGATTTAGAACACAAGCTCCACGAGAGCAGGAATCTTGTCTGTCTTGGTCAATGTTGTATCACCAATGTCTGCTATGATGCCTGACACTTGGTAGAAGCTTTAATCATTTTAGCTGAATTGATAAAACAGTCAGTGAATAAATTCCAGCAAAAGTTTACCATGCATAGTACTTAACCATAGTGGGTCATGCGTGTGGGAGGTGTGTGTGTGTGTGTGTGTGTGTGTGTATGTGTGTGCGTGCGTCTGTATGTTAGTTATTTATGCTTGTTCTTGGATTACATGGTGGTAGGGAGATGACCCCCAAAGGACAAGCATAATGAATAAACATAGGTTGGCTGAAATTAACTCATTAGAAGAAAGTACCTAAAAGAAGTATACTTCGCTTTTCCTGTGTATCTAAATTTCTGTGTAGCAATCCTCTGTACCATGGGCTGTTGATCTTTTTCCTTTCCTTTCCTTTTGTTTTCTTTTTTCATTTTATTTATCTGAGAGAGAGAACAGGGGGAAGACCAGAGGGAGAGGGAGAGAGAGAATCTCAAGCAGACCCCAAGCTATGCATGGAGCCCAACAAAGGGCTCAGTTCCAGGTCTCCGAGCTCATTATTTGAGCTGAAATCAACAGTCAGACACTCAACCAACTGAGCCACCAGGCACCCCTGGGCTGCTGGTTTTCTTAACTGTGCTCTGCTGAGATGGATTTACTGTTCTTAGTACATTTAATTCTGATTTTATTTATAACTTTGTTTTTAGCTACCTAAAAAAATTAACAAAACCCAACAAATATTCACATAATTTCTGAGAACACATTAGAATTCCCAACACCAAACTTTTGAAGCCCAGTTAACCAACTCCTTTGTCCAGACTTCGGAATATCACCCCTACTCTCTGGACTACACACTTTACTTCTGTGCATAGGTGGTGTTCGAAATCCAGAGAACATGCTAATGAATTGAGATTAATTCTAAAGTGTCATTCTATTAAAATTAAGAAATGTACTTGTTTGCTCTTTGAAAACCAAGAAGGTGAGAGCAAGCTCAATGAAATGCCGGTGATATTTGGTAATGCTCTCCTTTGGTATAGTTCTCCCAAGAGAATAACACATAGGGTGGTGATAACATTGTGTGTAATATGCATTCACACGGTCCTGTTTAGGATAGTTTCAACAATTATTATAAGCGTGAGAGAACTTTACTTATTGTCATGGAATTGGAGCACTATGCACCTTTGTTTGAAAGGGAGCCGTCCAAGTGTATCTATGTGAGGCTTATGAAGCCCTCTGTGCCTTCATCACTCCCACATTTCTCCTGCAGTCTCTGTACGTAGAGGACTAGATGCGTTCCTGCATTCATAAAAACAGGGAGCTGCGCTAGGTTTCCTCCCTTCCTCTGGAAAGGAGGGCAAGGAATTCCAGAAGATCAAGTAGATATGGGGTAGATGAGATCAAGCTTGATAACTGTGTTAACTTTTCTATGTTCCTATTAAATCTTTTTCTGCTTGTACAAAACCTACATCATCCTTCTTTTCTGATGGTGAACTTGCCTATTTTTCACCTTACAGTTGTCATTTTCTACTTTACGTATTTTGTATGATGTTATTAGGGTTATAATAGCTTAGAACTCTATATCTTCTTAGTGAATTAAATTGTTATTTAGTACTAAATGATTACTATTTGTATAAAATTATTATTTTGTCCCAAAGTGTATTATGGCTAGTATGATTACATCTATACCCATTTACCTGATACATCCTTTTTCTTTTAACTCCTCTGAGTCTTTACATTTATCACCTATAACTGGAAGATAGCTGCTAAAGTTTTAGAAAACAGATAATTTTGTATAACTAGACTAGAGAATTTGCTAGATGATTAAACCCATTTACATTCACATGATTCCTAATATATTTGCACTTTTTGCTGTCTTATTTATGCACTGTAACCCTTGCTTTTCTTTTTTTTCTCCCCCTTCTTTCTTATCTTATTTTGATAAAATTGATAAAATTATGTTTACTTCACTCCATTTTATCCCTTGATTTGTTTGGAACGTCTATATCCTATATCCATTATTGTCGTAATGACCCAAGCTATTGTAACTTGCTACCTATCTTAATGACATCTGAAGTTAATCAATATCTTTATCACACTACTGAGTAATAAGAACTTAAAGCAGTTTCTTCAGACCACCTTCCTCCCAACTTACATATTACCATTTTCTCTGTTTTAGTTTTAATCCCTCCCCAATTAGACAATACTATGACATTTCTTACTGTTAGTGGTTTTGTTTACCCACATATGTGGCAGTATCTTTTCTCACATCTCCTCCTGCAACTCTGCCCTTGCATGTGATATAATTTTCCTTCTGCTTGATATACATCTATTAGAGGTTTTTTTTTAGTGAGAGTTAGAGCCTTCCATAAACCGCTCAGTTTTAGTGGTGACTCTTACTCTCAGAATAGTATGTGTGAACAAATTCTTGGTGTTATTAATGGCTATACCTTGAAGTAAATTTGGCTGTTCTTCTATTTCAAGTTTTTGGATGCTGTAAATTAAAGGAAATGGAAAGATCCCAAAATTAAAGGAAATGGAACTATTTAAGGAACATAATAAGCACATTACCACTATTGGTTGATGTGATGTTGTCATTTCTCTGATTAAAATTGGTAAATATCAAGAAGTTCTTATGGTTTATCCTCATATTATAGCTATTCACATATGAATATACAAATGCAGAGAGAATGGGACCCCAAGATTGGGGATAATCTTACTTATTTTACAATATTTTAATTGATTCAAACTGCCTTTTTATTGGTAGACCATAACAAGAAAATATACCTTTGAGCATAAAATTAACTTAAGCTAATAAAATAAAAATTTAGTTTGTTTTACATTTTGAAGTTCTACAAAATATTTCATTTCAGAAAATAATTCCTTTAGCTAAAGGATGAAAGATATATTTTATCATTACACATATGATTCTTTACCTGTTTAGTACTCTTTGCTATAGAACTTTAAATGATACTGTTGTTTTGTAATTAAAGAGTAGATATTCTCTGCTTTATCTTAACTAACTGACACAAAGTTTTTGAAAAAACTTCTACAAAAATGTGAATCAATGCAGACTTTTCTGTCATGGACCGATGCCTGATATTTCTGTGAAGGTTAAGTACAATTTACATTTTTAACTGCATCTGAAATTCTGTAACTCCTTTTATATACATACAGTGATATACTCTTACTTAGAAGAGGATTTGATGTTTGCAATAAACCAGTCTAGAATAAATGAATTGTTATCAGTCTGGCTAACAATATAATTCATTGCTGTTTTTCTTCTTCTTCTTTTTTTTTTTATTAATGTATAATGTATTATTAGCCCCAGGGGTATGGGTCTGTGAATTGTCAGGTTTACACACTTCACAGCACTCACCACATTACTAAAATAATTGTTAAATTAATTGTTAAACTGTTACTTCTTAAAATTTTATGTTTCCTGGTAAAATACAGTATCTCTTTGGTTTACCTGTTTTATTGACACAAAGTGCTGGCATAATGATTTATTATGATAATATAGTAAAAATGACTTTTTTTGCCTATAATATACTTCTATTTCATATAGCTCCTGGAAATATAAATAGTCATCCCCATTATG
Organism: Mustela lutreola; assembly: GCF_030435805.1. Taxonomy (NCBI): domain Eukaryota; kingdom Metazoa; phylum Chordata; class Mammalia; order Carnivora; family Mustelidae; genus Mustela; species Mustela lutreola. The sequence goes on from NC_081291.1 coordinate 35,943,655, forward strand.
CTTTTCATGCTACTTCCTTTATCTTTTCATGTATATTTTAGAACTAAAGATATAATTTTGATGAAAAATAAAGGGCAACTTAAGCAAATTCAATCATTATGTAACATCAGTAATTCTACTTTTAATAATTTTATGACTTGTTGCTTCAACTAAAGCTTTATTTGATAGAATTATTCTTCCATGGAAGGATTATTTAATATAGATTTTAGTTTAAGAAAAACAACAATGCTGGTATCATTATCACTATCAGCAACATTACCTCAGCAACAACCGTAGTCACCGTTCTTTTTATCATATTCTTCTCTGCTAGTTCACTTAAATTATTTCATTTATTCCTCAAAATCCGACACAAGTAAGTAAATAAAACATGTAATAGTCATCATCTTAGAGATGAGAACAATGAGTTATGTGTCTTTTAAGTGACTTAATCAAGCCAAGACTTGATACAGGCTTTCTGTCTCTGCCATGTTCTTCTTCCCCCCTTCACTCAATCCCAGTACTTGTAAAACCCGAACCTGTCACCTGGAACAAGCAGTGAATTCTGTGTAACCTGCGGATACCTTACTGAAACAATTCTTGAATCTCAAAATAGAAGTAAATACATGGGGGTGCCTGGGTAGCTCAGTGGGTTAAGCCTCTGCCTTCAGCTCAGGTCATGATCTCAGGGTCCTGGGATCGAGCCCTGCATTGGGCTCTCTGCTCAGCAGGGAGTCTGCTCCTTCTTCTCTCTCTACCTGCCTCTCTGCCTATTTGTGATCTCTGTCTGCCAAATAAATGAATAAAATCTTAAAAAAAAAGTAAATATGATTTTCATAGATTCATTTCTTGTCACACCTTGGATATTAGCAGCAGTTTGGATAGATGAAAGCGTATATAGTCTGACTTTATAGTCACTAGTATACATCACTGTTGAGCACTTAAAATGTACAGAGTCTCAATGGTTTTAAGTATCAAAAACACTGGATTTCAAAGACTTAGTTTGACAAAGAGTAAGTAAAATATCTCAATAAATTTTAATATTAACTATATGTTAAAATGAAAATATTTTGGATTTAATGTGGTTAACATATTATTAAAAGTAATTTCACCTATTTTAACATATTATTAAAAGCATAAAAAGTATAAAAGTATAAAAAAGTATAAAAAATATTTTAACATATTATTAAATATTTTAACATATTATTAAAAGTATAAAAAGTATAAAAGTATAAAAAAGAGTATAAAAATATTTTAACATATTATTAAAAGTAATTTCACTGTGGTTATTTAAAATGTGTAATAATATATGTGGCTTACATGCATGCTTCACATTTTATTTTTATTGGACAACACTGTTGTAGAGTTTTCATTTTTCTTGGGTGTGTACCCCTGGTTTTATTCTTTATTTAGTATGTTGCCCCTTTTAAAATGATTGAGACTTTTATGCCTGTATGTAAGACTCATATTAACATAATCATTTGTTTATTTCCTGTATTTGGCACCCTACACTTTAATCTAGACCCTGTTATGCTATTTAAAAATTTATTAACCCTTCCTAAATATGTGAAATGACTTTCAAATTAGAATTTCAAGTGTGTTTGAAAGGACTAATGTGTTGTAAAAAAAAAAAAAAGTGTAAAGGCAGAGGGAGAGAATTAGATTATAAATCAATTTTACCCTATAAAGATAGGATAAAACTGAATAATAAAATAAAATTAATGATAAAGTAAATTTAATGATAAAGTAAAATTTTACTGAATAATTATAATGGTAAGTTCCACCTGAGTTTCTTCTCTATTATAAATGCCATGTACATACTTTCCCTATGTGTATATATATTATATATATTGTATAGTAAGTTCTTATATTAATTATAATTGTATAACATATATAACATATAATTTTTATTAGATATCTATAATATATATTAGGATCTTATGTTAAGGAGAATATTTATATATAAATTTATATATTTATAATATATTTTATAAATATAAATATGAATAATATATATTATTATATAATATAAATAAATAAGTTTATTTATTTAATAAATAAATATTATTGAAATATATATTATGTATATATTGTTACTTATATATAAAGAGAATATATATATAAAACTTTCCCAAAATGTGTATGTTTGTGTTCATATAAATGTATATGCATATATACACATGTTTCTCAAGGAACAGCTGGCTTAGTGAACATACAACACTTAAAACAGTGCCTGTCATAAACAAATATTAGCTTTTATTTTATTAAAAATTTTGATTGAAAAAAACCTTGCAGATCCATCTATTCCCAAATGATCCATGTCACCAAGGAACTTCATAGCAAATATGATATCACTTATTAATAAAAGAAAGCTGGAGAAACATATTGAAATACCTTCTTGTCCTTCCATACCCTTTAACCTAAATATGCCTTCACTTTTGCAACCATAGTCCTCATATTTCTATTGTTTTTAGATTTTTACTACTGAAGAGGAAGTGATAATTACTTAGTCAAACTCCCTTACTTAATAAATGAAGAAGATGCCACCAAAAGAATTTAAGGAAAAATTCTTGTGCTCAAATAGTAATTTAAAAGATTCAAGAGGTATTTTATTGAGCAGTTGCCGCAGGCCAGGGGTACAGAAAAACTTTGAAGACAGTCTCTTATTTAATCCTCATAAGAGGCAAGTAAAATAAATACTGATACCTGTCCTCTTGCATAGATTTGAAAATGGGAGCTGGAAGAAACTGAGTTGGTTGCCCAAGGTCACATATCAGGAAGACTGACAGCCAGTGGACAAACCCTGGTTTGATTCCAAAGCTTGTGGACTTGACCTTGTGTTATGCTGCATTCCTTGTTAGTTGTTTCATTTGTTTGTTTTTAAAGCAAAGTGACAAAACAAGGGGATAATGAATTAATTATCCCTGGTCAGTCTCCAGTGAAGGTGAATTTAGGGCATTTGTCCCCTCTAGACTCTCACTGGCAACAAATGACAACAGGGAAAGGAGGCAGCCCCAGTTTCACAGTTCTAGAGCCCCAAGCAGGTACCCCCATAGAACCTCTTGATCTGTTCTCTTCAGTGGGAATGGACACACAGGGAGAGGAGTTAACAGGGTTATGATGGACAAAATATGTGGACACACTTCCTCGAGGGACATGTAAATTGATTTAAGGAGCCAGCAGACAGAATGTGAAATGGGTTGTGAAAATGACTTTTTGCTTCTTCCCTGTCTAGAGACAAAAGAATTTAACTTATAATTTTTCAGTAGAATCTTGAAGTTATAAAAGCAAATCTTTGGATTTTTAGTGTGACAGAGCCAGTGTTAATGGATTAAAATAATTTTAAAATTAGGTAAAGTCAATTGAATTAATTCAATTTCTTATTTTTTTTAATTCAATTGCTTATTAAATGAAAATGTCAACTTTTCCCTTTATTATTACACTGTTTTAAAATTTATCTTAAGTAATTAATCTGAAGTAATATAAAGTCTACTGGGCTTTGAACAGTCAAATTTGATTGTGGAGATGACATGAATAGTTTGGGTCCTTCCAGCTACCACAAATTCTCCACAGATAAATCATTCAATCCTAAACTGAGGGAGTGGAAGGAAGAACAGAAGATAATACTTATTCAACCAAAAGTATCCTTCTGTTTTACTAGATTCAATGAGTACAAAATAAGATAGGTCTAGAAGAGTAACATGAGAAGTGGTTACTCCTGGTAAGGGTGAGTCTGTTAGTTTCCTATTGCTCTTACACCAAATTACCACAAACTTAGCGGTTGTAAAAAGTAAAGGTTTGTTGTTGTTGTTGTTGTTGTTGTTGTTGTTTTGTGTGTGTGTGTGTTTTAATCTTATAGTTCTGTACACCAGAATTCTTACTGGACTAAGCGTCAGTGTGTTTGCAGGACTGGAATACTTCTGGGTGCTTTAGAGAAGAATCCATTTCCTTGCCTTTTCAGCTTCTAGAGCCTGTCTGCATTTCTTGGTTTATAGTTCTGTTCCTTTATCTTGAGGGCCGCCAGTGGAGCATCTTCAAATCTGTCACCATCTGTCTCTCTGTCTCCTGCTTCCCTTTTCCACTTACCAGGAACCCAGCCTTCACCACAGAAACACAATTGCCTTGTGCCATCCACTTCTGTGACCAGACATTGCATATCCCTCTCTTCCTACATCCCCTACCATCAAGTATTGGTAGCCACAGGTCCTGCTTTGAATTAGTGTTGTTCTCATTCAGACCACTTCGATTTTATTGTATCCATTATCACCCAAGAAACTTTATCTGCCAAGAAACAGATTTTTCCAAGATACAGTTTGCTTGGTCATCTGTCCTCATGTTTTTGCAAACCTGCACTCTTGTAACACCACCTTTGGATTCTTTCTCTTTATAATGGTTATGTGTCACCACTGGTATTGTTTGTTCTACCCATACGATATAATTTCTACTATTCACAGAGCTACCTGGCTGAATCTTAGTTCCTCATTTCCATTTTGCCATATGTATAGTTGCTCACAGTGTCTCTGTGCATACCAACACATATATCTGTATGTGTATATCCACATATATCTGGATGTATACATATGCTAACAATATCTGGGTACATAGACAGACATGCACAGTATCTGAATGTGTGTAGAGGTACACATATGTAATTATATGTGGCGTATGGAGATAAGTATTTGGCAAGAACACACTCACTTAAGTGAAGACTATCAAGGAATTGTACTGAACAGAGAGTTTAGAAAGTCTGGAAGATGAATTATCTGGAACCAACTGTGATGAAACTATATGGACAGTTGTTTCAAAAGACATTGATTGACTAGTCTCTCTATATAAATACCAAACCTTGGTCTCTGAGAGCTAGACAGTTCTCACGGACAGAAGGTATATCTGATCACAAGATCTGAGGAGTATTTAATCACCACTGAATCAGTTCATAAAAACAATGTAGTCTTATATTAAAATGGATCACTACTGGTGAATTAATGGTAGACCCTAGATGTTATTTTCCCATGACTTCAATCACTGAATAGAAACCATGTTGTGAAAGAAATAAGCCAATAAGCCTTAATGTCAGATTCAGTAAATGGTAATTCTTTTATATTGAAGTTTGGTAAATTATGTGATAACTCTCCTACCACAATCCCACGGAATTCCAAATAAATCAGTAGATTTTCAGTTTAGTTGTTTAGTGCTCGTAATGAATTCTTAATGTCTAACAGCATCGACTGCTTACATTTGCCTGGGGTCTCTAAAACTTTATGAGATGAAATGATTTTTCTGGTCCTGGGTGTATGGTTGTCATAGAATTAAAGTGTTTCATGAATTTCATATTTGCGTAAATGACTTCCATTCTTTAGTCTCTTGTGGGAAAGCATAAATAGGTGGAGCTGCATTTAATGGTATGCTGTCTTGTCTAGATTGAGTGTGTTATGAATGACATGGGTCTCAATTGTACTCTCATGTGTCCTTAAAACAAACCACAAATTCTATGGGACACATATTTTGTTCTTTGCTGAACACTGAGTATATAAATGATAATTTAAGGGCCATGAAACTAAAGTCAGTATAAGGCTAGGAACAGTATGTTAATTTTGTTTAGAAACATAAAAGAAAGCTTGTTTTGAATATCCTTAAAAGTTTAATAAGAGTGTCTTTCAAGGCACTATGGGAAAGCAGCTCACAGGAAAATAAATATGGATCCATTAGCTTTTACTAAAATGTGCCCAGATATCCAATTATGAAATTCTTGTAAAGTCAATGATTTTCTCCTTTTAGGATCACTTAAAACAAGTGGTAAGAATTATATCGTTATATAAATAGGAAACATTCGTGTATCTCAAATGGATTTCTGTCTAAACTTGGGAGATTGCAAAACTTAAGCATGATTCTATGTGAGCACTTTGGAGAATTCATCAGGAGAAATCAAAACAGCATAGAGGAGTGAGTTGGCTGGCTGGCCTCTGGAGAACATTTCCTCTGCACTCAGATAACTAAGTTCCTTCAGCTAATCTCTACCAAGGTCTTACTAGGATGATACTTTGTTTTAGGCACTAGGGATACAGTCCTGGATATGGTAGGCAATATCCCCTCCTGGTGGGATTTATCTTCTTTGGGGTGACAGACAAAACTCGAAACAAATTGTTATGTAATACATTGTCACAGAGTTATCTATTGTGCTATGAGGAAAAATCAGGCAAACTCAGGGCCCCAAATGATAGAAATGTCACCTAATTGCCCCAGGTTTAACTTTTCTTACAAGGAACTTTACGAGTTCTACTTCCACAGGAATTAAAGCAGCTTGTAAAAATATACAAAGCACAGAGAAAATACATAAATACTTGAAGAAGTTGGGTATAAGGTTAAAAACACTGTTATATGCCAGGATTAAATTAGTTTATGGAAATGTAGATCTTATAGTCCAGTACATTGGCTGCACAGGGCCCACAAATTTGGCACTAAACCTGTTGTTTAAAGCAAAGAGAAACATTCAAGCATTTTATTAGATTGGTTATCACCAAAATATGAACGCCATCCAGGGGTTCATGAGAACATTTTGCTGACCAAGGAAGATTTTCTGGTATGGAATGGATACTGTGCCATAGAGTGGGTGACTCATTGATATCTCCTAGTGAAGGCCAGTTGATGACTTGATGATGACTTGAGACCAGCTTGACAACAGTAATTAGAGGTCAACTTATCTCAGCCTGAGTGTTCATTTTTTCCTTGGACTTGGGGTGTGTGTGTGTGTGTGTGAGAGAGAGAGAGAGATGTGGGGAAATGTGTTAGATCTCTTTGAGAATTTAATGACAGCTATGGACTCTGTCTCCTAAGTATATCTGCCCATAATTTGGCACACAGTATCAGGATATCAAGGAGTTTCTGAAGACCAAGCAATAAACCCCAAGGTGCCCATTTTCCTTTTATTATAATATTAGGGAAAAAAGGAGAAACATACTTAGTGTTGTAGGCTTTGATTTTAAAAAATTTTCATATATAAATATCATTTGGCCAGTTATTAATAAAACCATATGTTTTTGAAAATTAAGATCTTCTAAGAAAGGTTAAGTAAGCAAGACATTGGCATCTCTGCCAGTATGTTCACAGGTTGGACAAGCTAACTCTCACATTGCACTTAAGTCCATTGACATTTATGTCTACACTGTCTAGGTGTCTACTTTTTCTTTCTATTTTATTCACTTTTATATTTTTAAGCAACACAGAAAAGATTTCTGTGACAGTGTGATAGCTGCTTGTCAGTATGATTTCATATCCCAGGAAATTGAATTAACTAGCTAACTAATAGAATAGAATGGAATACAGTGTAACAAAATCCCTCTAGTTTAGCCAAAATTGAAGCTCAAATCGCAGAAATATCTGTCGTGACAGTGAAGAAAAAAAGACCAATCCAGATGGATAAATCTCTTAATTGCAAAGCATCAGTTTTGAACACTTTGGTGGGGCAACATTGAGAGCATTTTAAATAATTTCACCTACTGGGACTCATTTGACAAAATCTGCAACACTTACATGCCTGACCTGTCTAAACAAAATTAAATGAATCTGAATAAAAATGCTCATTGTGACATGATATAACTTTACCCATTATTTTTCAGCAGTTCATTTTCTATTTCCTCTTGTTTTTCCATTTTCTTCCCTTTGGTATTCAAACCCTGTATTGGAAGCCCCCCAAAAAACCAAAACAAAACAAAACAAAAAAACAAAAACCAAAAACCAAAAAAACAAAAAACCCAACAACACCAAAACAAAACAAAACCACACCAGAGTGTAGAGGAGTCATTAGTTACCATGGAAGAGAAGTACGATCTCTCCATGGGGCACACAAGTCTTTGGTACTCAAGTGGTGGTACAAGTTAACAAATTGTAAATGCCTACTTCTGTTTTAGAGCTCCACCATGGTAATACCCAGTAGGAGAGAAAAATACATTTTATTAAAAGAACATAATTTCCTTTAGTATAAATTCCTCTTCAGGTACATTGCACAAGCCCTTGTTTTATGTAAGTGGATCTTTTGATATACAGTGGGTGTGTTTCTTGAAAGTTCAATACCCATGATACATTTCTAACTTGAGCTCTGTTTTCACAGAGAATTTGACTACATGTTCAGAACACTTTTAATTTGTGACTTGCTAGTGTGCTGATCATTACTTAAGAGAATCATGAACTATAATGAAAAAGTACATCAGTAACAGTACTAGTTTGGGCATATTCTCTAGGGTTACCCACATGTGAAACAGCTTGCAGCAAATCAGTGCCTGAGATTCAAGGTGCAATTCAAGATTCAAGTCACAGTTAATGTTCTTTCTCTTGGTATATTCAAATCTTGTGACTTCATTTTCCCAGTCTTTCATTTGCATTATTATAACATGGGTAAAAATAGTACATGTGGCATAGAGTTGTGAGAAGGATTGAATGGGTCAATGTATGTAAAACACACATGGAAAAGCTCTGTATAGAGATTGCACTCAGTGGGGCTAGCGACCATGAGGATGGTAGGCTTTCTCTCAATTGGCAAATTCATAGCTGTCTCTCTGTATCTTAGTTCAGTCCTAGTTGATCTGAAAGATGGCATCCTATTTTTCTGGTGGGTTCCAGTTTTGCACACATACTTTCATGAGGTTTGTTTGTTTGTTTATTTGTTGTAGTCCACCTGTAATTGCAAATGTGATGCGTGATTCCTATGATGCTATGGCATCCTACCTAAAATGCCTCCAGGATCTCTCTGTTCTTCTGCCTCAAGACTTTTTCTAAAGCCATGAACAGTTCTTAATATGCAGGGAAGGTAACACCCACGGCAAATCTCAACCACTGCAGGGAGAGAGTCTATATATAAATGTGCCAATCTCTCTGGTTTTGGAGAGACCCATTCTGGAACATATTCCACATGGTTCTCAGATGGCCCCAGGTATAAATGAGTTCAGTTTCTTACAGTCGTCTCCAGTTCAATAATGCTGCTTCATTGGCTTCTTCTGCTTCCATTCTTCCTGCTTTCTGGATCATCCCTTAATTAAACTAAGCAAGATTTTGTCTCAGGTTTTTTATGGCGGAATCCAACTTGACATGCCAAATATAACTCATATTTTCACTCAGGCCATCTCTATTGTAGTCTCCAAAATTGGTGAAAATTCATCCTGTTACTTTTTGTGCGCTGCAGGAACAAGGAGACAAACTGAGAAATCTAATTTTATTTATATAGAAAATCCATAAACCTAAGTAGATTTTCTTGAAATTTTTTTATGAATCTCCACATACTAAGTAAATACATACTTAGCTATCCAAAAGATGCTTACTTTTTAATCTTATTATGCTTCCCATCAAAGAAAAAGTCTTTATAATTTTAATTATATCCTCACTTGTCTATTTTCTAGGTTTGGGTATTGAGGCACTTGTGATTTATGACCAATGAGTGATTTCAGGTAGAAGCTGTGAATGAATGGAATCTATGGGAGAAATAAAAATTGAAGGAAAGGAAAAGAAGATAAATTTTTATCCTGTGGAGGGTTGATTGATCAGTCAGCCCAACCATGATTTCTGTTCTTCACCATTTGGCCAATTGAACTGACCAGTAATAGAACATATCTTGATTTAGGGCTAGACAGCTCAAATCTCAGTTACCTAAACCTCCTCTACAAAATCAATTTGTGTTGCTCTGTAGGTATTTTTCCATATCCTATGTCTGTCTTTCCGTCCATCTTTGGCTATTATAAATGCTTTATTTAACTTTTACCTTGGAGAGACATGCATGAGATTAGTAGTTATTTTTCAATGAGAAAATTAATTAAGATAAGGACTCTTGCAACCTGATCTTCCCTTTATGGACACTTTGATGCAACAACAATCCCCAAAGGGATGAATCTTAACCAATATGTCTATCATCATGTAAACTAATAGCTTGTAGAACAGATTTAGCTGGAAGATATGTTGGTTTGGCCTACACAGCGATGATGATGATTTTATTATTAATGACTTGTCCGTTAAAGATCAAGGAGGGCTTTTTATGCCTATTTTATTTTATTATATTATATTTTATTTTTTTAAAGATTTTATTTATTTGACAGAGAGATTGCAAACAGGCAGAGAGGCAGACGGGGCTGGGGGGAAGCAGGCTCCCTGCTGAGCAGAGAGCCCGATGCGGGGCTGGATCCCAGGACACTGAGATCATGACCTGAGCTGAAGGCAGTGGCTTAACCCACTTAGGCACCCACGCACCCCCTATTTTATTTTTTAACATTAATTTCAGTGTAGTTAATATACAGTGGTATATTACTTTCAGGTGTAAAATATGGCGATTTGAAATTTCTATATAGTACTCAGTGCTCATCCAGGTAAGTGTGCTCTTAATCCCCTTCACCTATGTCACCTACCCCCCATGCACCTCTCCTCTGGTAACCATCAGTTTAAAGAACAAGTTGTTTTAAACAAAAATGACTACTTCAAGCTTCTGAAACATTTGAAATTAACAAACCCACATCTCTGTTCCTAGGATGCACACATAGCCTAGAGCTCAGTATCAGATGTCCTTCATCTGATGGTTTGAAGTCACCATGGTCCCCCCCATATGTGCTCACTTCTTGGTCTTTGACTTTTGTTCCCCTTATCCATCTGCTTCACTTATTTATGCTACCAACCTACCACCTGAAAGATTTGAATTTGGTTCAAAGTTTTAATATCCCAGAGAACACAAAGTAAAATACCTTTCCTTTTTAAAAGCCAAAATAAATCTAGGATTCAATGGTGCACTTTAAATCAGCTAATTCTAGAGCTCACTGAGACCTTCATAATTTGGTCCAAACTCCCTTAACTTATTGATATGGAAACTGAGGAACAGAGAAGTTAATCTCTACCTTAGGGTCACATAGCTAATGATAGACTATGACAGCATTCAAGTGGTCTTGGTAAGACTTGGAAGGTGCTCCACTTTTTCTCTTCAGTAGAAAGACCATAGGCTGTGTCTCCAGGATTTTGGTTATCTTAAAAAACTATCATTTTTAAGTCAAGGCGTTTTTAAAAAACCCAATTACAAGACTAAGAATGTCTTTCAAACAGCCACGATGTAAAACCATTATGTTTTGAAGCAGTCTGGGAAGATGTTAGGAGCGTCTTGTCAAGATGGTAGATCAATAGGAAGGTAAGAGCACACACTGAGTGAAAAAAGAATGTGTTAATAGAAATCAAATGTTTAAAAAGGCTGGTTGTATTATTCCTCTTCTAAATATTACTTTTTTAGGTCATTATTAATCCTAGTATTTTGTTTTATTCTTCACAATTGAAATTTCTTCCACTATAAGATTCAGGCTTTATATAAAAAGATAATATATTTTCTAATCTATTTTAGGACCTTCTGAAAGGTCACTCTGGGAATGATCTGAGAGCTTTAACAGGACATATGTACTACAGTCCTCATTAGCTACTCAAGCAAAAACTCTTAAAATTCAAAGAATTCTGAGTTGGTATTAGGATAGAGGAAAGGGACCATTTTTCTTTCAAAAGCAATCCAAGAATTCAAAACTCCAGTGGATGGCCAGCGGAGCCCATTAAAAATTTCAAGATGTGACATGGCCTTGATTGCTGAATTGGCTGTGCAGACAGGTGAGAGGAGGGGAAGCTAGTGCTGCTCAAAGGTAATAAAATCCATATTAAATAAGAGCTGTTCTCTTTAAGATGATGCCAAGGTTTCAAGGTACCAGGTAACTTAGATATCTTGTTTGTGTATTTGTTTTTTGTGAACTAATCCACATGCTTCTCCCTACTTCCCCCACTCCCCAAAACAACAACAACAACAAACAAAAAACACCCTAGGTCATATGTAACACATACTAGTTTATATCTACTTTTAAATAGGTGTTTCACATTATTCTAATACTCCATTAACTAGTCTCTCTCTACTTCCACCGATCACCCCTTATAATCTCTTCTCAACCCATGAGCACAGTGTCCTGCTAAAACAAAGGTCAAATTGTGTCACCCCTCTGCTCTAATCTTGCAATTAGAACAAAGATCTAAGTCATTATGATGCCCTACAACCATGTTTCTCAAAGGATGGTCCCTATATTATAATATATTATAACCAATATTATCAGTTTCAGAAAATTGTTAGACATGCATATTATTAAGCCTGACTCCAGATCTACTAAATCAGAAAGTCTAGGGGTCTAGGAGGGCAGCAATCTGTGTTTTAATAAGTCCTTCAAGTAATTATGATACCCAGCTAAAGTTTGAGCACCATTGTGTTATAAGACTCCATGCTATTTAGATCTCGTTACTCATGGACTTCATTATGCTGCCTCTCCTCAGCTTACCCTGGCCACTCTGGCCTTCTTGTAGCCACATGAATATACTAAATCCACTCTTACTTTAGTGCCTTTGTACGTGTCGTTCCCTCTCCCCTGGATACTCACACAGGTGGCTCTATCCCAACCTCAGGTCTTTTCTCAGATGTCATCCTCATAGATGAGGCACTCTCCCACTCTCCCACTCTGCTTGTTTCCTAGGACCGCCATTACAAAGTGCCACAAATGGGGTGGCTTAAAACAGACAGCATTCAAGTGGTCTTGGTAAGACTTGGAAGGTGCTCCACTTTTTCTCTTCAGTAGAAAGACCATAGACTGTGTCTCCAGGATTTTGGTTATCTTAAAAAACTATCATTTTTAAGTCAATAGGAAGGTGAGAGCAGTTCTGGAGGCTAGAGTTCCCAAGTCAAGGTGTCAGCAGCATCATGGCACAGTTCTGGAGGCTAGAGTTCCCAAGTCAAGGTGTCAGCAGCATCATGGCACCTCAGAGACTCTGGATAGAATCCTTTCTTGCTAGCTTCTGGTGGTGGTCATAAATCTTTGCTGCCCTTTGGCTTGTAACAGCATTGCTCCAACATTTGCCTCTGTCAACACATGGTGCCTCCCTGTGTGTCTTCACATTGTCTTCGTAGAAGGACACTAGTTATATTGGCTCAGGAGCCCACCCTACTCCAGCATGACCTCATCTTAACTAATGACAGCTGCAAAGACTATTTCTACATAAGGTCACATTCTGAGGTACTGGAGGTTAGGACTTCAGTGTACATTTTGGGGGGGTACAATAGAACCCACAGCCCCCACCTATTAAAAATTGTACCGTGCCTACATCACTGCCTTTCTCACTTCTGTCATTGGTTTCTTTTCTGGCTGTTTATCACCTCCTGATCCACCCTATGTTTTAGTTGTCTATTTGGTTTACTCCTGACTCCCACCTCTAGCATTGAAGTTCTATAAGGTCAAGCATTCTTAGCTGTGTCATTGGCATCCTCAGAATAACCACAGCCCTTACAACACAATGGGAGGTCAAAAAATATTTTTTGAATGAACTAAAAGGAGACTATTAACATTTTATCATTAATAAGTCTTATGATTTATCTTTAAAGCACAAAAAACAAAAAACAATTTCTGCATTCCACCCCCCGGTCCATCATCCCTTGGATGCTAGGTATGGAGAAAATAGTATCATAAGAGCAAATTCATTCTGAAATTAATGGTAAGCTTGTGAGCAGATAGAGATTTCTATAAGGGGGAAAGAGTCAAGGGAAGCTTTGGGTTTTATTAGGTTAATAATTAGGTTATTATCATTAGATTAATAATTGAGCTGGCTACCAGGAACCAGGCAATGGACAGATATCCAAAGTATAATTGGTGAAATCAGGGCAGAGTGAAAGTCTCCTACACTGAGGTCTCTGGAAGTCATGAAGCCTCCATTCATTCATTCATTCATTCAACAAATACTTGAATATCTAAGTGCCAACATCTGGGCTTCAAGCATGGCTGTAAGACTGGGTCTCTGAACTTCCGGACACTGCACTGGAGTATGGGATTAAACGTAAGAAAGAGCATAGTTGTACACCTTGGCCTTTGTCATGGGGCAAAGCCTGTTTGAACTATCTTTGTACCCACTCCAAAGAAAATCAATTTCCTCTCACCTGATCTAGGCACAAAATAATACAGGCATTTAGAGGCCAGGTAGGAGCTCACCAAAACAGAAGCCTGGATTGGAATTTCAAAGGTAAGACTGCTCTTGCACAGGCCTTATTATTAAAGTCATCGCCGAAGCTTCTCCTTAAGTAATGAAATTAAGTGAAAGAGCTGATGAGTGAACCAAGCTAAAATGTGAGGCTTTAACCTTACACCCAGATTTGCATTTCTGTTCTGCTATTTAGGAGTCACGTAAATTCGGAAAAGGTACCTAACCTCTCCGAGTCTCTGTTTTCTCATCTATAAACTGGCATTTATCTTTCAGTGGTTGTGAAATTAATACAGATGACAAATATAAGTATTTAGCACAGTGGCTGGTCCACAACAGGCACTCAGTGTTAGAGGAAAACACAAATCCAGATGTGGATTATTATTATTATTATTATTATTTATTTGAAAGGTAGAGAGAGACAATGAAGGAGAGAGAGCATGAGAGGAGAGAGGTCAGCGGGAGAAGCAGACTTCCTGCTGAGCAGGGACCCCAATGTGGGACTTGATCCCAGGACTCCAGGATCATGACCTGAGCCGAAGGCAGTCGTTTAACCAACTGAGCCACCCAGGTGCCCCCGATGCGGATTATTTAAGTTTGGTGGATCTCTGCTTCTCTTTAGTGGCATCTGGGAATAAAAGAGATGGAGCCATAAACACACACTGAGCCAAAGATCTGAAAAATGGAAAACAACTACACACATGAAGAAATGCTCAATGGTGTCAGGAATGACATAGGAAATTATAAACTTCTCTTGCATTCTGTTTTTAGGGGCATGTCTGAATTTGATCAGTTATATGAGTTTGGGAGGACAATTTTAAGTCCTATTTCATGACATACCCCAGGGACGTGGACCATAATATTAAAGCACAGGGTTTCATCTTGGTATTGTTAAAATTAAGCAAAATGGCTTTGGAGCCTTTCTCTTAAGCAGCTTGCTTAACCATGTTGCTTACAAAAGACAGCAGTGAATTGAAACTGAACAGTAAACTGTGCTCTCACCATCTGTCTTGAAACAAGTATGACATAGGAGTGGCTGTCATTCCGACTGTTTGGGAAGCAAAATCACTTATACATTTTTCCAGCCTTGGGCTGAGCACTCTGTGCAGAGTTGGAACCAAACAATTAAAAATGGTTCTGGTTCTGAAGGTTATTTCCAGGGCTTGCATTTCAACAGGAATGCTTCGAAGGTGATATTTAAGTTGTTCAATGATAATTTATATTGCTTTATTAGATTGGGCAAAGTAAAACTCTGAAGATAAGATACCCTCTTCCCTGTTCTTCTGTCCTGTTTTTCCTTCAAGTTTTCTCCAATCGATCATTGAAGTTTGGATAGGCTGTAGAGGTGATTCAACCCACCAGTAAGCAACAATCAAGGTCTTTGCTTTGCTAACCTGGTGACTTTTAAAAAACCACATTGGTGCTATGAAGTGTGTAAACATGGCGATTCACAGACCTGTACCCCTGGGGCTAATAGTACATTATATGTTAACAAAAAAATAAAAAATTAAAAATAAACAAATAAATAAAAATTAAAAACCACATTAGTAGCCACAATCCAGTTTGCAGCGGAGAAAAATAGCACTGATTTTAAATTCTGGACCTAGAAAAAAATGTCCTTTTTTAGAGCAATTATGTCATCGGTATTTTCGAGATGGAGACAGGGAATGAATGAAAAGCCCAAAGACCCTCCCCTCTCCTTTGCTAGATTCTCCAGCATGCTGTCAGGATAGTTTGCTGGCCCACTTCTGAGGAAACATAGAGATCTTTTCTTACAGGTAAAGCATTTGATATACATTTTTCCTTTCAGGAAATATGAACAGTGGCCTTTTTAGGTCAGATATATAGGTCTACATTATGGATGGCACACAGCGCCTGCTTTTATAAACTGATTGCTGTTCTGTCCTTGCTTACCCTAGAGCAGAGACGATGTTCAATCCAAACGGGCATATTTCTGCTAAATGACCTTTGCTCAGCCTTACGTTCATTAAAAGTTCACAACACGTGTACAGCGTTGGGTTAAACTAAGTTGGGCGTCTATTTGGTAATTCCTTGAGCAGTAGATTTTTTTTTTTTTTTAATTTAAAGCAATACAGAAGAACTCTGCTTTACTGCCAGTACCAGGGGGACGGCTTTATGAGGAGACATAATTTGACTTAGAATATTCCCCCTTCTTCCAGCAGTGTGCTGTATTTTAATAGCGCTCCCATATATTATGCAAACGAAATGTTTTACAGACTTGTCACAGATGGCAGTTGGAAGTGACTATTGGACGATCACGCCATATCACCCTCTTCTGAAAAACAACAAGCTTGATTTGCCTCCCCGTGGTCCCTAAGTTGAAGAGCATAAGCCACAGAATTAAGAAAAAAAAAAAAAAAAAAAAAAAAAAAAAAAAAAAAACTTCTGAAGAGTGAAGCAGGGGTGGAAAACAGTGTTCTTTAAAGAATGACTAGGAAAAACTGCCTTATGGTGTGGTCCCCGAGGGAGAGAATTTCATGCCTCCACTAATAAGAATGATTATTTTTCACTATAGATTATGCATTGTGCTCGGGAGAACGGGGAAGCCAGTGTTTGAAAGGTTGAGGGGCTATTTATTTCCTACAAAGCTGAGTGCATCTCATTAGCAAAATTGTGGGTTACATAGTCCTGTTCTGGTCTGCTCTTTCAGGCTTTCCCAGAGCAATTTTAGAGCACCCCCAAATGGCACGTTTCCTGGTATCCAACTTTGGCCGCAGATGCCTTTCACACATCCCCGTGCAAGCAGCTCATGGCCCTCTGACCTTTATTTCCTGAAAGAAGAACCTTTCCTTCATTTTAAAATATTACTCCTGTTTCTAAATCTGGTCACCATGATCATTTCCACGGAGTTCAGCTTATCTGTGGAATGAGTCACACTTTGTTTTAGTGAATGCATTGTGGCTGAAAGAAATCTAGCTAAGCTTGTTCAAGTAGAAATGGGGGCTGTTGATAGGACACGGACATTTCATAGACCTAGGTACAGGAGAAACTATAATGTCAGGGTCTCATGGGAGATGAAACTGGAGCGTGAGTCTGAATCTCAACAGCCTCGGGAGACTCAGCAGTTATGGAGTTGACACACTTCATTCAAATTCTTTGTCATCATTATGCCTTGGCAGCCTTTTCTATGTCCTTAGTTTTGGGCTCTGTCACCAACCCATATGATGTTTCACAGTCCCAAATCCAAGTTCCTTGGAAGTAAATCTGTGGGCCTGACTCACCTTTTCTCTCTATTTTCCAGGTCAGTGGCCTACCTATGGCTGATCCTTCTTTGCATTAAGTATTTATTTCTGGTGCAATCAGATGCAGCTGGATTGGGGCACACTGGGGCGGGAGGAGGGTATGGAAGAAGAGTCATTGCTGTTGGACTATCAGAGGCTATGGCTGGTGACAGGTAGTGTGGGAGGAGTGTGGGTATATCTTCTAAGACAAGGTAATTACATTTGTTCCCAGGGACCTTTATGGAATAGACTAATGTGGTATATCAGCTAAGGTAGAGTTTTTTTTGTAGAAGCTAAATGTGGGCATGGTGTTTTTCATTTATATTGGAATTATACTGAGTAAGCATTTTTTATTTTTCCTGAATCTGTTCCTTACAGTAATTAAAAAATAAGAGACTTAATACACACATCCTGTGTGTGTGTGTGTGTGTGCGCGCGCACGTGCTTATACACACGCACATACAGTAGGAACAGAAGAGGAAGTAGTATAAACTTTCAGTGCCCAGAGAGACCTTACAGATTCTCTGACCCTACCCACACATTTCACAGATGAAGAAATCCAGACTCATAAAGTTTACATGGCTAGCTTAAGGGCACACAGCTATTAAATGGCAGAAAAGAAACTCAGACCTCTTGAGTCCTCATTCAATGAGCTTTATAACCCAGATCTATTATATTTTTCTCTCCAGAAAGAAAGACTTTATTAATTTAAACAGGCCTAAATATATATCATACCATGTCATCAAATGGTTTGCTTATTACCTTTACAGTTCTACCTCAAAGGTCCTCACCACAATGGTCTACCTGACAGCTGTCTAAAGTCAGTCCCACTCTTCATCCCCCCAGGGTTTCTGGTGCATCATTATTTTTATAGCTTTACTTCAGTTACCCCAGTCTTTAATCACCTCATTGATTCGTTTTCTTGTTTTTCTCCTCCACTGAAATAGAAGTTTCCGTAAAGAGAAAGATAGTTCTCTTCCACACATCTGCATTCCCAGGTTCTGCAATCCTGCCCAGCATAGCAGAGACACAAAATTAGTGAGTCACACATGTATACATTTAATAACTATAAATAATTTTGAAAATAAAATTTGAGGGAAACACATAAACAGCTTTTGGGTCTCGTGTTCCTGATTATTGAGGTCATGCAAAGTATACTATCCCTACAAGATTAAATTTTTCTAACGGTCTCTACATATTTTCGAATGCCACATAACAATTTCAATCTGACACAAAACCTGGAATCATGGCAAAGGAAGGCAGCAACATCTGACTCAGATGTGACTTCACCTGTGTGGGTGTTTTTTACATAAACTGTGAGTGTGCTCATGATAGAGTAACTTGGCTTCGAAAGGCTGCACCCCAAATACTCTCTTTGTTTGTGAATGTTCCTGTGACTCTCTGACAGTAAGAACTGTTCATTCTTATTTCTGGCTCTTGGCAGCTTACAGATGCTTCCTGTTAGTGCTCCTGGCAGGTTACTGGTGGGGCCTGTTGTTTATTGCCCTATCTATCAAGTCCTATTTATTTTTAAAATAAACTTTAAGTATACTGTAAACTCCCTTCAAAAACAGATTTTTCCTCCTCTTTTACACTTGACAAGCCTCTAAAAGGAATAGTAACTCTGTCTCATAAATATTTGAACCTGAACCTTTTAGGAAAGAATTATACTTAAGGTACTGAAGAACAGGAACAGTCTCTGTCTAAAATATCCCTTACAGCTCTCATTTTCTTGCTCTCTCTCCCTCTTTCATTCTCTCTCTTTTCCCCTTGATCCTTTAGTTTTTAAAATTGTACTTTCTCATTCCTGCTTCTCTACTGTCCTTCCCTCCCCTTAGCCATTCCACCCCAAGTCTAATTCTCTAATCAAAACTACCATCCATATCTTACTTAAACACTGGTTGTATATCGTAAATGTCCTTATCAAAAAGGTTAAAGCGCTTGTTATTTACAAGCTCATCGGGCCTACAGCTCTCTCGTGGTCCTCCATCATTCAACCCACCATTCCTTTCATTGGTAAACTTTAATATTTTCCAGCATGAAGCTGGTGAGAAAAGATATTGACAAGGTGCAACATAAAAGAGCTTGGAATTAAGAGTCATACTGACTCAGGTTCAATTCAAACACTACTACTTGTTAGCTGTGGCTTTGAGGATGTCTCCTAACTTCTCTTACTGTATTTCCTCGTTGGAAATGTGAAGACTAAGAACCCCTATCTGGGTAAACGTTCCCAAGCATTCTCTAAAGATTTCCAGATCTTCTGAACACATTCCACCACTTTTGTTTTTCAGTTTAGGCATAATTAAATGGCTTGTGTTGGCTAATAAAATCTGAGTAGCAGTGATGTGCTTCACTTGTGAACAGAAGTTTTTAGAGGCAGTGTGTAAATTACTGTGGTCCCCTTCTTCAGTGAATCAAATATAGAAATACGTTGAAAAGGAGCCTTTAACATCTGTGGCCTTGCCTATCAACAATAAGCAGGGCCTTCTACTGATCCAATGTGGATACGTGGCATGAAGTGTTGGGCTTGCTTATACTGCTGCAGAACTTATCCTATCCTGACTGACATATTCACTTTGCAAGATTGTTTGGAGGATGAGTGACAGTATATATAAAATGATAACTGCCTTCATCAGTAACATTATTATCCTGTTACCATTGTTAATTTTGTTAGATTCTGTGTGTTTTTTTTTAATTCTGTATTTTGATTTTTCTCATTATCTTACTGTGCTATAAATATGTATTTGCATTTCTGCCATTCAGTAAATTATGAAATCTTTGAAAAGGACAAGATATTTTATGTGTCCTTGTTCAGGCTCTGACCACACTCTGACATAGTAACCAAAAACAACTATAGATAATACATTTAAAAAATGGATGTACTGGTGTTGTAATCAAACTAAATTTATGAAAACAGGAGACAGACTTCAGTTTGATGACTCCTGATTTAGACTATTCTTATTCTCCTCCCTCGTTCTGCTTTTCCATCTCTCATTCTTCATTTGTCTTTTTCTCATCTGGATGGGCCTGTACTCCTTACTGCCACAGGCAGATTTTTAGCTCATTGCAGACAGAAATGGCCACCAGTAGCCACAAGTCTATGTCATATGGGAAGTAAATCTCTTTCTCCCTAGCGTTCTTCTTGGTTAATACTTTCACAGTCAGACCAAGCTCTGTTGTCAGGGGATGGGAATTCCTGACTGAGCAGGCCTGAGTCATCTAACTATCCCTGTGATCAGAGAAGGGTTGGAGCACTGTGATGGATGAGGCTTTCAGTATCACCAGGGTTAGGGATGGGAGAAAGAAGGTGCTTGGTAGATGCAACAGGATGCTCCTTACAAGCCTCTTTTCTCCTGCATATGCAAAGAAGCAGGAAAGAACCAAGTTCAGAGAGCCATCCCTTACAGTTCCTCATTGTGTAGTACCCTTGTTACTTTCTAGCCAGTCTCCATGGTTATTCCTCAAAGACCTGGTATTTGGTCTGGAAATAAAAACATTGGTTGGGGTTTCTGAAGGGTTGTATGTGAGAAGCAGGAAAGAGAGCAACCAAGGAAGGCTCTAAAGTTTCTGTCATAAGCACTTGGGTGAGTAGAGGTACCTTGCATTTAGATGGTTAAAAATCATTTCTCAAACTGTGGGCAGCAGGATATGGGAAATCAGTAATAGGAACAATCCCCAAGTGGCTTATAAGTGTTTTTCTAATCAGAGAAAACTCACAAAACTTTATAAAAGGTAATAAACAAAGCAATAGGGTGGTATATGAGTCAGAATTCTCTGGAAGCTCTCCAAATTCCTCTCTGTAACAAGGGGAACATCTGTAAATTCCTAATATGAGATGTCATAATTAGGGGGAAAAAAAAACCTTATTATTCCTGGCCACATAAATTCTTCCTAAGAGACATTACTGGCTATCACAGATACGTGTTGGGCACTCAAAAACTGAGTCAGTTTGATACACCAGTACTTCTTCTATTTTTACTTGGCTCAGAAAATTTAATGAAATTATACAAATCCCTGAAATCTAATATTTTTATGTGATAAGATTGTGTAAGAGGAGGGGGTGGAAGAGAAGTTTAGAAAATGTGGTGACAGATGGCAAGTGGGCTCAGGCACATAGTGTTCTTATATATAGGGGAGGGGACAATCTGGTTAATCAAGGGGAGGGGGAGCATTTTTAAATTTAGATTCAAGTATTTTATATATTCAGCAACATAATTTACTGAAGCAGCCTAGCTGGATAGAACTTTTAAATATTTTTTTGGTTGGGGGTGGGTTGTGTGATACATATTTTCAACAGTTTTACATATTCTTTTATGACGTCTGCATTTAAAAATTAGATGGTAGCTGCAGGCTTTGAGTAGGTCTTTTAAGAGAGTGCTGAGAATATCTATTTCTAGAGAGAGCTCCTTCCAAGGAAATTTAATGACATTTTAAAAATTAGGGTCATCACAGCTAATTTAGCAACACTGGAGAATTAAAACAAATGTTCACAATGAAGATAACTTTGAAGTTCAGTAGAATGAACAACTGGTTGGCAGTGAGGACACTGGTGACTGAGATCCAGTTCTAGGTGACATAAGACAAGGTAGGATGTGTCACCTTGCACAAGTCATTTCAGTGCTTTGGTTCTTAATCTTCTTATTTTTGAAATATGAGTTTGGATTAAGTAATCTTTGGGATATTTTCGGTTTAATGTTTCCACTGTTGTAGGCTTTCTAGTAATGCTCTGTCAATGAGGATCCTTTGGGTTCCAAGTAATGGGAAGCCCTACTCAAAATGCCTGAAACAATCACAGGGTGAGTTTAGGATGGGTTGTGTGGACTTTAAGGATGGTTTGGTTAAGAGACGGACATTTCTATCACTTGCACACTTGGCTTTCCCTGGTCTGATCCTGATCTAAGGCTGGCACCCCTTTAGGATCTCTAGTGCCTGTTAATTGACTTTGAGTCAGTGACCTGCTTTGTTGTTCAGGTGTGGACAAAAAGAGAAAATCCTTTCCTGAATCTGTCTTGGAGGAATGCAGAAATGTCTTTACAAATTTCCCCTCACATATCATTGGCACAGCTTGCCTGACGATGGCCAGGGAGTGGGGCTGCCCTGAACCATGGGAGAGATTCCTCAAACCAGCTGTCAGCCCAATAAAGGGATTGTGTGCCTGAAAATCAAGAACGGGTGATGTGTGTAAGGGAGGCAACCATGAAGTTTACCAGCTGTTTCTTGCTTAGAAAACTTAATTCACATAATCTATACAGTAAAATAAGAACTAGGGAAAAAAACAAATTAATAATAGAAGTTTACATGATCATTATGATCATATCAAGCACTTAGTAAGCATTCAATAAAGAGGCATGCATTGTGCTAACCTTAAACAGATTAAACACAGTGAACATGCCTCATAGTTGGCAACTAATTAACAGAAATCATGGGTATTTCTGGATTTGCTATAGTGACCAGAAGTCCACTGCAGTAAGTTTTGCTTTAGTACAGTCGTTTTCAAAGCCGGCTGCAAATGGGAATCACTTGGGGAGCTTTGAAAAATACTGTCGCCTAGGTCCCGACTCCAGCAGTCCTGGTGTGATTGATTTGGGGTGGAGGTCTGGACATTGAGAATTTTTATAAAATTCCCAGTTTACTGTAGTTCACAGTCAAGACTAGAACCTCTGGTTTGGGGTACTAAGTGGGGGCGTGATCAAATACATTCTACCCCCAGGAGTCACATTTAAGTTTCCCTTGAACTCCTTTTTCTAATTCCCTTCTCTCCTACTCTAAACTAGTAACTGCTAGATTCTCCTGTCTAAGCTGGGACTCCCAGAGATACCACATGGTCCCCATTACAGTATGAAAAAACCCTGAATGTGAGGGTGGAAACCAGGAGTGGGGATGGCCTGCTGTCAATATGGGGTGTTGGGAGAAAGGGACAAAGGGGTGGATGAGAGAAAACAAGAAGCAGTGCAAAAAGCCTTTCTCTCTGGCACTGGGATGTGGTTGGTGATGCACATTTAGGCATTCTCAGACTCAGATTCCCACACAAACACCCATACACACACAGACACATCATCTGAAATTCTTCCCTGCCTCCTCCCTTCTCAGCCCACTGCCAACCGCTTGCTCAGAATATTGCTGCAAATTCATAGAACACCTAAAACATGAATAAATGAGAAACGGCTATGTTTATTCATTCACTCTCACTTTCATTTACTCATCTATTCTATAAATACTGATTGAACACCTACTATGTGCCAGGTACCTTGCCAGATGATGAGTGAACAGTCATAAATAAAACAGGAGCTTATGGCACATACAGAGGCCCTGCATCTGGAAAGTTATTTGGAGCTGATGGTGTAAGGATTATCTTTTTCACCACTTCTTGAGTTCTGTTCTTTGCCCTGTTCATTGAATGGATGTTTGCTGGATAAAGGAATACCTGAATGTATTACTGAGAGAATACCAGAGGGACTGGAGTATGGTGAGGGTAGCAGTAGGTAGGAAGGACTAGAATGATATTTAGGTTGGAAATATGGGTATACATTGGTTATGCTGGGCATACAGCCTATGGCTTCACAACAAAATCAGACATTATATCCTGTGCATTGGAAAGCTGTTGTATATTTTCAAACAAAATGATAAGGACTGGGAAAGGCCAGAGGGATTAAAAAGAGCCATTTGGGCAAAGAATCCAATGTTCCGCAAAGATGGAATGAGACATGCAATAGCTGGGAACCAAGAAGGCATAGTGTGTTTGCTGAAGAGAAGGGCATCATGTTTTACTTAAATACAGAGATGAAAGATCGTCTAGTGGAGAGACAAGGGAATGGACAAATATTGTACAGAGCAGTAGATGCTGGGAGCAAATGCAGTTGGCATTGAACCTCATGGGATGGCAGAGGGGTCCTCTCCAGTCTAGACTTGAGAAGCCAAGAGATCCTCCATGAAGAATGAAAGACCAAGACAGAACCTTAAAAAGTAGGTTGACTGGGGCGCCTGGGTGGCTCGGTGGGTTAAGCCGCTGTCTTTGGCTCAGGTCATGATCTCAGGGTCCTGCAATCGAGTCCCACATCAGGCTCTCTGCTCAGCAGGGAGCCTGCTTCCTCCTCCTCTCTCTCTGCCTGCCTCTCTGCCTACTTGTGATCTCTCTCTCTGTCAAATAAATAAATAAATAAAATATTTAAAAAAAAAAAAGTGGGTTGATTTAGGAGGTGGAAGTGGAAGAGGGAAGGCAGGTAGAAATGGAAGGAGGAGCAGAATGTTGCACCCAGAAAATGGTGAATCTACAAAAGCACAGAGAAACATCTTAAAATTTAGAGCTAGGCACACCTGGGGGGCTCAGTCGGTTACGCCTCTGACTCTTGATTTCAGCTCAGGTCACGATGTCAGTGGACAGAGATTGAGCCCAGAGTCGGGCACCACCACAGCACTGGCTGTGGAGTCGTCCGCTTGAGATTCTCTTTTTCCCTTTCCCTTTGCCCCTCCCCCGACTCCCACTCATGCTCTCTCCCCTTTAAATAAAAATCTTTAAAAAAAGTTTAGAGCTGGGGCTCCTGATGGCTCAGTGGTTAAGCCTCTGCCTTCAACTCAGGTCATGATCTCAGGGTCCTGGGACAGAGCCCCACATTGGGCTCTCTGCTCAGCAGTGAACCTGTTTCTCCCTCTTTCTCTGTCTGCCTCTCCACCTACTTGTGATCCCTGTCTGTCAAATAAATAAATAAAATCTTAAAAAAAATTTAGAGTGAAATCTTAGTGACACATATAAATCAAAGTAAATTTTAAAAGTTTATAGAGACTTAGAATGTCAGGCACTGTGGTACACAACCTTATAATAATCTTTTGAATTAGGTATCAATGAGCAATTTAGGGGAACTTATTTGCATAGGATCTAACAGTAAGTGGTGTGGATAAAATCCAGAATCTGTTCTCTTAGCTTTTCTGTTGTACTGTGTTACTGTCAAAGTCAAAAAATAAAGAAGTAAAAGGAGGGAGGCCCAAGGAGATACAGATTATTTTTATGTGTATATGTATAAATTCACACACATACACACTTCTTTTTTTCTCTAGTTTTTTTTTTTTTTCCTATTTCTGGAAATTGTCTTTCCCCCTTAATTAAATCTCAAACCAGAAAAAAAAAAAAAAGAGAGAGAGAGATAATCAACTATAATGACATAAGACAAAGACCAGTAAAGAGATTTACTCGAAGACAAATTATATTTAAACTTAGGGTGTCAAGAAAACTTAATGGGATTTAAGCCCACATTAGGCAAAGAGGATTTATGTTTGTCTGTTGGTTGAGGTTAACAATTGGTACAGGTAGGATTCCTTTTTTTTTTCTTTTCTTTTAAACAGGTAGGGTTAGGGTTATTATCAAATACTTTTCAGTAAACTGGAAGAAAGATTACCTGATAGTAACCTTCCAGGACAAGGATAGAACAAAGGAGGTAGAATATTCTCGGTTTCCATTAAGAGAAAATAACAACAAAAACAATTCAAATTAGAGTATATAATAAAGAAGATGTATGATTTCTTAAAGGTTAAGAGTTTGCAGGTAGGGCTCACCTCCCAAACACCACAGGTTTGATTCAGAAACTCCACTAAGCCTTCAAGAACCTAGCTCATTTTCAACTTTCTTCCAGCTTACTGAAAATTATTTGCTATCGCTGGTTTTATTTTTCTTAACCTAGCTGGCATATTTTCGAACCGTGTTATCCAATACAGTATCTACAAACCATATGTGTCTACTTAAGTTGAAATTAATTAAAATTAAATTAAATTAAAAATTCATTGCCTCGGTTGTACTGGCCACATTTCAAGTACTTAATAGCTACATGTGGGTAGTGGCTACCATCTTGGCCAGCACAGGCATAGAACATTTCCAGCATTACAGAAAGTGCTACTGGATAGTGCTGACTGAGAGAGAGAGAGACAGAGAGCCATTAAATGAGGAGACTTGTGTTCTGATATCACCCAGGCCACTAAACTCACTATATTCCCTTGGGTAAACTTATTCTCTTTCTTAAGTTTTTTAATTTCCTCTAGAGCAGAGAGGTTGTACTAGGAGGTTTTGGTGGAGGTTCAATATAATGAAATTCTAAGTGCTTTCTTTTGATTTTTAACATTTGTAGACTTTTCTTTATTCTTCAGGGATCAGCTGTGAGCTCTATCATCAGATGGTATTCAGACGGATATCAAGTACTGAAAACCAGGGCTGAAAATTCAGGACAGTTTCATTTCTTCTAGAGAGAGAGAAAAAAAAAAAGTCCAACACAAATTTAGAAGGCAGATAAGTATGAGCTTAAATAACGTATGTGCCAATTTCTTTGACTTAGTTCATAGTAGTTGACTGATAGAACAAATCAGTCATCAGGAATATGTCACCACTTTACAAAAGCATGTTATTGGCTACCAAAAGAACTAGCAAATTGTAGTGGGGAGGGCACACCATCTACTTATTTCTAGAGAAAAGTTCATTTTGCATGGCATCTTGATAGTGAACTCATACTTTACTTTTGATTGATTTGTTATTATTCATTTATTTATGCAAACATTTGAGTGTATGCCAGCTACCATATATATATATGCTCAATTCTGAAGATACATTAGTAAATAAGATACTGATTTTCCTTGCTCTTATGACTCAAGTAAGGAGATAAAGAGATATCAAGCAAGTAATTCCAGAAATAGTTATTTACAATGGTGGGGAAGGCTATAGAGATGACATCATAAGGGCTACAGGAGCATATACCAGGAGAACTTGATCTCTTTTGGGGCCAGAGACTACCTGGAAAAAGTTTCCCTGTCCCATTCAAAGACCCAAGAGAGGACTGTAGTAGGAGTCAAGAGTGAGAGTGTTATAAAAGAGAGGCCAGAGAAGCAGACAGGGACCCGCTGATGCAGAGTCCTCTTAACCATGGTCATGAATTTGTGCTTTATTTAAGCTCAACGGAAAGCCACTAAAAGTTTTTTAAATACAGGAATGGCATGATCAACATGCACCTCAGACATATTCCCTCTTGCTGCAGAGTGGGGACCGATGGGTGAGAGGTGCACATTTGACGGCAAGTGGACTAGTTAGGAAAATATATCATAGTTCAGATGAAAGATGATGGTAGCCTCAACAAGGTGTTTGAATGAAGAGGGAGAGAATGGGTATATTTCAGGCACAGATAGAAAGTCAAATTAATAGGAGTGACAGGATGTGGGAGTTCATAGAGAGGGAAAGGAGAAAGACCTTCTTCATTTCTGGCTTGAAATATTGGGATTAGTGATGATGAATACAACTTTGGATGTGTTTTCGGAACCATAGACATCATGTTACTGTTTTTATAATTATCATCAAAGCAGTCATTTTCATGGCCTTCACGTGCTTATAATATATGTTCATTTTCCTGTAATAAAGAGACCACTTGGTCTCTAACACAACAGTTTATTTATTACTTTGATTACAGAGAAGAAAGTGAAGCTGTTGCTTCAACTTTCTCTGTGTTCTAAAAGAAGAATAAAGACATGAGAAGTGGAAGAACAAAAGCAATGACCTTATTCTTTCTTCCTCTTCTGCCTGGAAGACAGACAAGATAAGCAATGAGGAATTATAATTGATAAAGTAATTGTAGAGATAGGCTGCTAGAGGTGAAAAATGAGACTCCGACATGAAGGTTATCTTTCCTTCCAGGCTGAGAAAAATTTTTGTCTTCCATTTCCCTTTTCTTGCAGATCCTGAAAATTCTACTTTATGTACCCAGATCCAAATATAGAACTACATATCACTAGTTTTACAAAAAATGATTTAGCCTCTGTTCATGCTCTGTTACTATTAATGATTCTTATTCTCTCTTGAAGAGAACTTAGCTTTTTTCTTTGCTTTTGTTTTGTTTTTCACCTTGAGAATGCTATGGATTTTTAAGAAATAATTTTTCTCTTCTTAACTTCACTAGAAAGTAAAAGAAAGCTTAGAGTCAAAATAGTGTCCCCTCTATATCATTGGATGATTTGCATTTCACATTCAAACTTGACATCAGGTTCATCTTTGGTTACTTGCAATCTTAGCAAGAAACAATATGTTTTATCTTTATCTTTTGATTGATTTGTTTCTTGCTAATATCACTTCCTTATATTTGCTTGATTAGAATTTAGGTTCTGGGTATCACAGATAAGTCTGAATCATAATCCTTCCACCTTATGAGAGGTGTGACCTCAGTTCAAATACTTTACTTCTCTGAAATTTGAGTTTCTACCCTAAAAGCAGAGATCATGAAAATATAGATCTATTAGCACTTTTGTAAGTATTTTTCTTAAAAATATTTTATTTATTTGACAGAGAGAGACACTGCGAGAGAGGAAACACAAGCAGGGTGTGTGGGAGAGAGAGAAGCAGGCCTCTGGCTGAGCAGGCATCTGGGCTGGATCCCAGGACCCTGGGATCATGACCTGAGCAGAAAGCAGAGGCTTAAGGACTGAGCCATCCAGGTTCCCCAGCACTTTTGCACTGAATGTAAAGGCTCAGCCAGGGATTGATACATAGCAAGAGCACCTCCAAAATAGGAATTAATACAGTAGCACCATCATCATTATTATATACTATTAATCATGATATTTTTATTATAAATTATATATTATATATACCCTCAGTCATCATTAATATATTATTATAACTCCTGTTCTCTTACTGTGCTTCATTTGCTTCCTCTTCATCATGCTTTTTTTCTTTTTAGCTTAAATATATTTTGAAGCAATGGAGGTACAGAATAGAGAAATAAGGCAAGTATATACAAATCATTTAGGCCCCAAAGGTAAGACTGACAAGCTAGGCATATTGCTATGTATCTGGTATAGGGCACATAGGACTGCTTGGTAGAATGGAAAATTTGGTGAGTCGTAGGGAAAAACAGCAAAATAACACCAATGATTTACATACACAAATGGGAAAAAGATAGGGTAACATTATTACTTAGCCAGGGAAAAGGTATATTACCTTCTTATGAACATAACATGATTTAAAGCAGAGGTTGTCAGCCAACTGATAGGCAGCCCCAGTGACCATTTAAAAAAAGAAAGAAAGAAAGAAAGAAAGAAGAAAAGAAACTGGGCTTTGGTGCCACTAGAGGCATATAGATTAGATGGAAGGTGATGTGACAATGATCCTTTCATCCATGCTTCCATTTTCATTAAACAATGGAAATGAAATAAGAAAAAACATCAGGGTTTGGAAATCACAACCAAAATGTTTAATTTCAAGAAATACGATTTAAATGGTGTACATGTAAGCCACTTTAATTTGCATTGGATTGAAACTTGGCATGTTTCTTTGTCCAGATGTAATTTATTTAGATTCCTTTAGTTGTTTTTCAATTTAGAAATATGCATAGACATAAAATGTTGCGTGTCTTGAATTTTTTTTCTGCATATTTGTGAATTAAAATTAGCAAAATTATTATTAAATGGACTGGTCTTAAGCTGAAATAAGATGGCTTTTATTTCTTTGTTTAAAAAAAGATTTGAGAGATAAAAAGAGAGAGAGAGAGCATGAGTAGGGGGAGGGACAGAGGGAAAAGGAGAAGGAGACTCCCTGCTGAGCACAGAGAGCGCCATGGAGCTCAATCCCAGGACTCAGATTATGACCTAAACTGAAGTTAGACACTTAACCGATTGACCTATCCAGGTGCCCCAAATAGCTTTTATTTCTAATACCAAGAAATGAGAAGTGTGGTAATCAGGAACATGAGGGATTTTCTTGTGATACCTGACACCTGGATGGGGGAGTTGGCCCCTTCAATGGGTTTCCCATGTAACTTAATAATACAAAGTATATGTGATTTCTTTCTTTCTTTTTTTTTTTTAAGACTTTAATGATCATTTGGAGAGGCAGGAAACACTCTATAGGATATAGAAATCACCTTTGAACATTTGTTCTTGGTCCTTCTCTTCCTGAGCCTCTAATGTATTTCTATCTGTCTCTCTGTCCCCCACCATTTTCTTTCTCCCTCCTAGTTTTCTCCTTGTTATATCCTCTATCTCTCTATCTCACTTGTTATTATGCAGGATGATTTGTGGAATATTCTTGGCTATTTAAGCGTTATGAGTGTTTTGGCTTTTACCCCTAGTTATTTTCATTGGGCTTTTGGTAAGAAAGAATGTGGGTTTCTCCATGGGGCAATGACTTGCTGAATATTCTTGGCTATTTAAGCATTATGAGTGTTTTGGCTTTTACCCCTAGTTATTTTTAATTGGGCTTTTGGTAGGAATGAATGTGGGTTTCTCCATGGAGCAGAGTTCTAATAAATAGGCATTTCACTTTCTCACATAAACACATGGGCATACACACAGATACTGTGTTTGAAGTGTGTACCTTTAGGAGTTTGGCTTAACGTATGGTTTGAACACCTAACTGTGTAGCTATCTTGAATTAATGAAACTGGATGGGCTACAGTGCTGTAGTCCTTCGCCTTTTGAAATATCGTGCCTGCGTGAGCAGGACATAACCATAGGCCACATGAGTGATCAGTCTATAACTCATGGATGACCAATGTCCTGAGGGATTCCAGGAGCTTGGTTTGATGTGCATACTGCTGGCTCCTCAGAGCTTAAGGCAGAACATAAAAATTCAATTAATACATAGATAGTACAAGTTAAAATCCTCATCAGTCAGAGTAGACTAGGTTGTGCTGCAATAACAAATAGCTCCCAAATCTTAGTTTTTTGAAGAACAAAGTATTTCTTAGTCACTGTGTATATCCATTATGGGCTGGTAGGAATAAGGGAGGGCCTGGGCTCTATGTGATCACTCAAGGATCCAGGCTGATAGTGTGACTAATCTCTGTTCTTGGGGCAAAAGAGGGGGTTGCCTCAACAATTAAATGTTGCAGCCTCAAAAAGACACCATCAATTCTGCTGATACTTCATTGGTCAGAACTTTATGGCCCATATGGAATCAGGAGACACAATCCTACTATGGCCAGATGGTGGAGAGGCCAATTTTTTTGAAAGATGTGATCAGGGGCACCTGGGTGGCTCAGTGGGTTGAAGCCTCTGCCTTCATCTCAGGTCATGATCCTGGGATCCTGGCATTGAGCCCCGCATCGGATTCTCTGCTCGTCGGGGATCCTGCTTCCCTTTCTCTCTCTCTGCCTGCCTCTCTGACTACTTGTGATCTCTCTCTGTCAAATAAATAAATAAAATCTTAAAAAAGAAAGAAAGAAAGATAGATAGATGTGATCAGGTAGTTTGCTCTTACAAAATAGTTGGAAGAATAGACAAAATTGCCTTAAATTCCAGTATTTGTTGAAGTTCATATCATTTAGGACAAATGGCCATTGGCTGCAATACAATGGACTACAAGGTATTTGGAAGAAAAACATAAAACTACATTGATAGTCTTGTTCCATTCATGTATATATAGAAAGTCTTTATTTCAGTCTTTTAAAAAAAATTAGCAATGCTTATCTGAGTGCCTTGAACATAATCCTTTAGTATTTCAAGTTTATTAAATTGAATGAATTTGTAGTAACTATGTTTAGCTTTAATTTAATCCCTAGAAGGGAGGAACATAATGATTAGTTTTTCAAAATGGTAGCCCTTACTACTAACTTCCTTTTAACTTGAATGCATTAGCATAGCAAAAACAAAATAAAAAAAAATAAAAAAAAAAAACAAATTCATGGAGCAGACTATTTTCCACACTTCTATAAAGCCAAGAATGTACTCAATATATACCTGTTAAATGGATAAATAATACTTTTTTGAAACTATCTTAATGGTAAAGAAATGAGAAAAAGTAATGGTTAATTTTGGGGGGTTGTTTCAACCCTGACATTTTTAAGATTTTATTTATTTCTATAATAGAGAGGGAGTGTGTGTGTGTGTGTGTGAGAGAGAGAGAGAGCATGAGCAGGGGAGGATGGGCAGAAGGAGAAGGAGAAGCAGACTCCTGGTGACCAGGAAACCTGATGCAGGGCTCAGTCCCAGTATGCTGGGATCATGACCTGAGCCAAAGGCAGATGCTTAACCAACTGAACCACCTAGTCAGCCCAACTATGAAGTATTTTCTTTGAGTATCTAAGACATGGGCTTTTGCACTAGATCATTGGAGTTTGAAACCAGCTCTATCACTTACAAGCTATATTACCCTATGCAGGTTTCTTAATCTCCCTGTTCCCCCTGGGAACACACCTTATCCATGAAATGGAGATAATAATAATAATATTTACCTTATGGGGTGAGTAAAAAGGATTAAATTATACCTTATAACCAACATACTATAGAGTAGTACTACTCATAGGAAAGGTTTAATAAACATTAGGTGCCACACTGCTGTTATTTGTGCCTTCATACTGCACCATCGGTATACAATTTCCATATGTATCACCAACACAACAATAATGAACCACAAAAATGACATATGCACTACTGTTACTTTGATTTTTTTTTAAGACATCTATTTATTTATTTGACAAAGAGAGATCACAAGTAGGCAGAGAGGCAGGTGGAGAGAGGAGGAAGCAGGCTCCCCGCCGAGCAGAGAGCCCGAAGTGGGGCTTCATCCCAGGACCCTGAGACCATGACCTGAGCGGAAGGCAGAGGTCCCCACTGAGCCACCCAGGCGGTGGCTACTTTGGTGTTGTTACATGTACATTACATAGTGGGAAAGACCCGTGGGAAGGACCCATACATCTGCAGGGGCTCTCATTCTTACACTCTGTGTAACAAGAGCAAAGGTGATGGTTTCCCAAGTCGCACGGTGGCATCAACCGTTCTTTATCTTTTTTTTTTTTTTTTTTTAAGATTTATTTATTTGAGGTGGGGAGGGGCAGAGGGAGAGAATTTTGAAGCACACTCCCCTCTGAGTGTGGAGTGTGATGTCGGCCTCGATCCCACCACCCATGAGATCATGACCTGAGCCTATACCAAGAGCCAGAGGCTCCACCCACTGAGAAACCCAGGTGCCCCTTTGACCCTTCTTTATAACACCTGTGCAAGGCAGAGATACTCTGAGGCATTTCAAAAGGTTTGTGAGGAGGGAAAATCATGAGAATCATCTTGATTTTGAAAAAAAAAATATGAAAGACTTGGCCTATGACATTGGCGATCACACTAATCTTATTCTCTGCCTTGTCTTCAAGCATCTGACACATAGTAGGTACTTTATAAGCAATTCATGAAATAACTGAATGAGTGTTTCTGAGAATCAGTGCTCATGCAGTCTATAAGTGAAAAGTAGGTCACCTTATGTGCATTGTTAATGTTGAGATACAATCACACTATTTCCGAAGAAGAGAGTGTCCGAACCATAGTACTAGAAACAAAATGTTCGGTTTCTGAGTGTTTCCTCTCCCTACCCCAGCATGTTATTGAGGGTGAGGGAGATTTTTTAAAAATCGCTTTGAGCATATTTCTTTGTCAAAACCCAGTGTCTGGTGCTGAAAATGACATGTTTCTATTTATTAAACATGTTCAAAAATCTCAGAAGATTTTTATTGGGCTTATGCATATAAGCATCTATATTATATTCCAAGTATGCCATATTCCCAAATTTAGCTGCCAAAACAATTGACAGACTTAAATTTGTATAAACCTAACAATATTTTTGGCTCACATACTGGTTCAAAGGCCACGAAGGGGTAAGAAATGGCCCATATAGTGCACTTTTGCTTTTACTATTAGTAGTCGAACACCCATTAACACTATCAGTATTTTGCAAAATGCTTTTTTTGCTCTTCCTTCCCTCTTTACCCTTTTGGCAAATGAATGGTATCAGTGAAAGCTCCTACAGAACATACCAGACAATATAGTGTTAAAGTGCTGCTTGAGTTGCTGAAGAGTTAGTGGGCAGGCATTACAATTCCCTGTAGCTGTAACAGAGGGTAATGTCACTTTAAGACATGTGATACTTTACAGAGGAGGGATGTATTGAAACAGACTACTGCTACTTACAGCACCAGCACCGTATAGCAGCCCTGCTCCTACATTTTGCTGCCTTACTCTGCCCTGACTGCACAGGACTGGGGATGGTCCGTCATTAACTGTAAACTGATTCTCATCAGGATCACTTCAAAGGTCTCATCAGACAGAGGTGACGCCAGGAGATGATTTAAAGGTGAAAATGACAAGGTTTCTACCCCTCAAACCTTGGCTCCTTTTCTGACAATACAGTCTGAATGAACCCGATGTCTTCTTTACAGTGGAAATAGCATTGGAAGAGAAAAACATATTTTTTAATCCTGATAAGAAGATTATTGGGAAGATCTTTAAAAAAAAAAAAAAAAAAAAAAAACCTCCAATTGTGCACAGATGGATTTTAGAAAGTGTTAGAGCTTTCCAATGAACACTAATAGAGTACTCTGCTCTTGGCTGGATTTTTCAGGTAAGAAGCTTCTTTAAGGACTTAAGATTCAGAAAGCAGATTTGTAACCTATTCAGTCATATTTAGAGAACTATGTAAGGCTGGATGCATTATTTGGTGGAAAACACCTATTAACATAGAGACAAGAGAGTGAGCAGTGAGCTGATAGGCAGGAGCCTTGGAGGCGATGCTGAGAATTTTAAAAAAGTTAAATAAAAAAGGAAAAAGAAGGAAAATACTGCAAATGTGAAGTCACAGTAATCTTTTTAAGTGCTAAAAGCTATGGGGGTGAAGAAATGAGCAAGAGAAAGCAGAGTCATGGAAGAACTGTTAAGTTTTTATTGTGGTAGGCTTTTTTAAAGTTTAGATGAATTTCCAGTGCATTTTAACTGAAATTCACAAGTAGTCAGTGCATGCCACAGTCACCTTTATTTTGTCTTTCTATAATTTGCAGGGTATTTTGAAAAGCCCCTTAAATGCATTCATTTCAAGATTCACAGAAGGGGTGTTGCTATTTATCTCTACTGAAGAGAATGCATCTATGTTATACTGATAGTTCTGAAAACAGTGAGGCTGAATCTGTTGTGTACAAAAGTAAACAGTGGGCAGTGAAACTAATTATAAAATGAGTGGTCCATCTGAATCACAGAGTGAGGCATGAAAGGCACCATGCTGTTGCAAATAATGTTTTCCTACTTTGCACTTAATTGTGGTTGTCACCATTTGTCTATTACAGTCCTAAACCCCTTTTAAATACTGCATCTCTCTCCTAAAGCCCATAAATTATCTTGTATTGTGTCTTTATACACACACATATATATAATGTATATTCTGCTTTCCGAACATCACAGTTTTTGAAACAGTGCCAGTTTCCTTGAATAAAGAAGCCACACTGGGAGGTCACTAGCAGATTTAAATGTATAGTTGAAATACTTGTAGTGTGTCATTTGACAGCAGAAAAAAATTTAAAAGGAACAGTCTGGGTTCTACAGCTCTAAGAGAAAATAATAGACTTAACTGGATTCTTGTATAGAAAAATGCTTCTGTATCACTGGCTGAGTAAGGTGCTTCAAGTTTGATTAATTTGGCAATATGAAATGCAGCATAAGGTGTTGTTTGAGAAATTGGACAATATGTAGCGCAGTTGAGCCTCTGTAGCTCGTAAGATCCTTATAGGTGCAGATAAGACTGTCAAAGTTTCAGCGCCTGAGAAAAGGTATATGTTCATCCCTAAATACATACACCACCTGTGTATGCATATTCATCAACACTATACAACAAATGCCACGATGGGATTTTAGGTGGCAAAGCAATATTGTAAATTATGGCTCGCTCTAGGATAGAAGCATAGATCTTGCCTCTGAAATTCATTCTGGCTGAAGACAATTCCGTCTGATTTTAAGTCCAGCCAAAAAAGACCGGTTCTATCAGGAGATTACAACATGCCTCTGAGAAATGATTACTTAGTTTAGAAGACAGCAGAATGATTAAAAATTCATGACTGTAGAATTAAAAAAAAATGCACTCTTTCCTTC
Organism: Mustela lutreola; assembly: GCF_030435805.1. NCBI lineage: Eukaryota > Metazoa > Chordata > Mammalia > Carnivora > Mustelidae > Mustela > Mustela lutreola. Next base: position 35,979,735 of record NC_081291.1, read on the forward strand.
CAGGCTTATGTCAGACTTACAATGAAGTTAGAATGAACAGGAGTATGCAGCTTTTCAAAGCCTGGAATAACTATAGTTTAAAGATCATCGTGTAAAACAGGCTGTATAGGCAGGATACTGTGCTTTAAACTGCCTAACGGAGAGTCAAAAACTTTTATTTATTTTTGTGTTCTGGCAGTCCTTGGAGTTTGGCTTTGCAGAATTTCACAAAGAATTCATGATCTCTCCAGGAAGGCTTTCCCTCAATCCCCCTTCATGGCATGACCTCTGCTGGGTTAATTTCAGCCAGCAAAGTAGCAAAGGGGACATGACGTCTGAGACCCTCCTTCTCTCATCAGTGGGACTGACTGAGCTGGGGGCTTGAAGCTGGGGGTAATCCTCGCTATCTCATGCTCTCTTTAGAGAATGGCAATGGTCTCTGCGATGTCCTGGGTCCTGTATTTGTGGATAAGTGCTTGTGCCCTGCTCCTCTGCCATGGATCCCTTCAGCACACTTTCCAGCAGCACCACCTGCACAGACCAGGTAAGTCGGGCGCTGGCTCCCCTGCAGCCTCCAAGTCTCACTGCTGTCACCCTAACAGATGGTTGAATGTAAGTGACAGAAAGTGCTACCCTGCGGGCAGCTTGCCTCTGAATTCCAAGACTCACATTGCTGGCTGGATGCTTTGGGGCAAGGTGAGGGGGATACTAAAATGCCCTAGAGGTATTTCTATGAATCTCTCAGAAAAAAAAAAAAAAAAGAAAATGGTTTTCTCTAAGAGTCTCCCTACCCCCTTCCTCACACCTTAAAAAAGTGAAGTCATTGGTTTTGGGATGCTTTGGCCAATAGCCAAAACTCTGCAGAAGATGGGATAACTTGCAAGACTTGATTTTTTTTAGAGAGGCAAAATAGGATCTTTGCAACAATAAAATAATGTGTATGGATATTCCTTGTATATCTTATCCAGTGTAGATACTATAATCTCGGTGTGTATGTGGCTAAGGGTTTTGTGGAGATGTTAGTGCCAAAATTAACTTTGGAAGTAGTTTGTTAATGAAAAAGAAATTTAAAAATAACTTACTATTTCTTGTCTGGTTTAATTTGTCTCCTTTCCTTTCTCCCTTCCTTCCTTCACTTTCTGTTCTTCCAGTTTGTTCCGTGGTGTTTTTCTCTCCCTCTTCCTTGGCACTTTCAGGAACAAGTTCCCTTTAGCCTGATCCCCCCCCACACACACCCCCCGCCGCCCCATATTGAATTTTGATTTCCAGATGCATTTTGCTTTTCTTCGTCTTTTTGTTTAAAGTGTATCTTTTACCCTTCCATGGCCTCACTCTTCAATCTGGCTTTTTTTTTTTTTTTTCCCACTTTCTTTGCCTTTCTCATTACTGTCCCCCAGCTTGATTGTCCTTACCCTTACCGGTTCTTTGAAAAGATTTCCTTCCATATTCTGTTTAGTTTCAGCCTTTGCATTCATTTACTCCTCCCTCCACCTGCGCCGCCCTCCCCCATCGCCAAGCGTGGGCTCCGGGGACTAGTTGCGCCGCCAAGCTCCTGATCTTCAGTTCGGAAGTGCTCCCAGCCCTCTATCCCCTCTCAAATGCCTTCCTGGCCTCCTCCCATACGTTCCGCTGGCTCCGGCTGCGCGCGGTCCAGCGTCCACGCCTTTGCCTATCTCAGGCTCCGCAATCGGCCTGGGCACCAGTCCTGGGCTCGTCGGCGCAATCGTCCAGCAACACCTCCCGGGGCGCTGTGTGCTGACTCCCCGGGCTCTGCTTCCAGGCTGCGGGCAGGACGGAAAGAGCGAGGGTGCAACCTTGGGTCCTCCCGCGCGCCCGCAGCGGGCTGGGCTGCGGGGGAGCGCCCCAGCCGGTTCGCTGCAGGAGCCGGGGCCACCCCTCCCCCCGGCACCGCCGAGGACTCGGGAGGAGGAGGGGTCGGGGTGGGAGGAGGAATCTGGGCGGCCTCAACCTGGGGGCTGCGTCAGGGCCCCAGCCACCCTCACTCCCCACGCCCTGAGTCTCGGAGGGAAGGCGAGGGGGCGCTGGTGCCCCTGCAGGTGGGCATGGAAACCGCTCTGCCACCCCCGCCGCGCGCTTGCATTTCGGCCTTGTGGGTCCTCGTCCCCCAGCGGGCATCCCCACGCTGGGAGGCTTCGGTGCCGTGGCGAAGGAAGAACAAACGTGGGTTATGGAAGCCCGGGTTTACCTCCAGTTAGTTAATTACCAATCTGTTCAGGCAGAAATGTCTGATTTGTTACATTCCTACAAATAACGCGGCAAATCGGCATACATTGTAATCGTTAACAGTAAGAATTCGTAACAAAAATAACTATTGTGATTGTTTTAGGCACACTCTCACGTTGTCTTAATCCGTCTATAAGTAGGTGTAATCGCCCCTCCCAAACGCGCACCGCCCCCCCCCCCCCGCACCGCCCCCAATCCTTCTGTTGCCCAGGAGACTGAAGTTCTGAGGGATCTGGTGACTTGTGTGAGACCGCACAGCCAATAACTGCCGTTGGAAGTCAGGTCGGTCTGATGTCACCTCCCTGGCTTGTTTCCCAAGGAGGGCATAATATCTCTCAGGGCACAGAATAATCACGCCCAGTAGCCTCCTTGAGGGGGTGTGAACTGTTCCGCATAATCTGTGAAAACTTCCAAGTTTTGTCAACGCACGGACTCATTTAAACTGCAAAAAAGGTGTCCATGGCAGGACTTGGTAAGGGGTGGCACAAGGCAATGGCAGCGCTCAGGACGGGCCCTCATCTCGGGTGCTTAACTTGAAGTGGCTTGACCTTGGGAAAGTCAGTTTTCTTCTTTGGGCCCAATTTCCCATTTAGAGATATTGTGGGGGTGTAAATAAAATGATTTCTGTGACAGTGCTTTGTAAACTGTGAAGCTCCTTCGTGAATATCAGTAACTCTGACATCTACAAAGGTACACGGTAGAGGTGCTGAATGAGTAAAGTTTTGCTGTTCACACAGCTAACAATCTACATAGGACAAAACCTTGTGTTAATCTCCTGATTTTTTTTTTTTTTTTAAACTATGTAATACCTGGCTAGAAAAAGACCACTGCCTTTTAGGCTGGATGTGTATAGTCGTGAAATAGAGTATAGGTTGCAGTGAGCTTTCACTTAGACTATCTGTTCATCATTCAATACAGGAGGGTTTTTTGTGGGTGTTTTTTTTGTTTGTTTGTTTGTTATTGTTTTGTTTTGTTTTGTTGGACCTGGGGTTATGGCTATGCTACTTCTATTAAGTAAACTCAAATCTTTATGGGGCTTGTTATCAAAAGATTATAATTTTAAACTGAGAAACATGTCATTAAGTGTTGACTAAAACCAAATTCAGTATTTGCTTTCTCCACTGTCTATTGGTAGAAATTGCTTATTATCACCAATGCATGGTCTATCTGTATGTCGGCTACCCCAAGAAATTGTAGCTTGGAACCCAATTTTAACCCCAAATGCTTATATATTTGAGATCCATTTCAGATTCATTGATGAAATTAAGAAACTATATGTACTCCTTTCTAGATGCAGGAAGATTAAAATGACATCAAACTGAAAGTCCAATGGTTCTATGTAATAGGTTTATTCAACTTTCTTGGGTTTTCAGCAATAGCTGCGAAGATTAAAGCGATAGATCTTGGACACAGCAATATTCTAGATTCAGTCAGAAATGCAATCTCCTCTAATACAATCCGTTTTGATTTTAAGAGTAAATGTATGCTTTTTTTGATGAGAGTTGTGATGTTTCCCTTTGTGAGTCTTAAATCTTCAGGGACACTAATGAAATGTGTATGAAAACAAGAGAGAAATCACGGCCAGTTATCTGTGACAATCCACCCCTAAATGAGCAAATAAATAAATAAATAGTTGGATAAATGAGCAAAAAGGAAAAACATAATCTCATTTTCTCAAATCAGTTAAAACAAGTGACATGATGAGAAAAAATGAGACACCAGGCAGACCCTGAGCTTTGCCACATTTGCCTAAGCTTGAAAAATCACCTCTTTCATAAAGCAGGAGCAGGAGGACACTACATGCATACCAAGTATCCAGGAAATGTGAAAAATGACAAATCTTTCCCTCAGAGCCCTGAATGGGGGGAGAGTGAAGGCTTTACAGCTGCCTCCTCACCTGCTTAGGAACGGCTGGTCCCCCTCTTGCCAGCCGCTTACCCGCAGCTTCGCCATCCCTTACACAGTAAGATTGATGGTGTTCCCATCCCAAGCCGCCAATTTCAGTCTCTCAAGAAATAATCCACTACACTGACAGATGAGTGGAATTTGATGCGTTGTCCCCCTCATCAGACTGTGCCGCACCTGGATGGCACCAGCCAGCCTGGGTCCTGTATGGGAAATGGTTAGAGATCTGGGCCAATTTCTGCTATCAAAACATGAAATCTGCACAATGTTTTTGTGAGGCCGTGAATTTGAGATCTGTCTTCTCAATGCAGTGGGTTAGTACACAAGCAGAATGAGAATATGTTAACCAGAAAACAGACTGATTTTAATAGATTCCCCTGTAGTCTCTAAGTACTTTCTATTTTTCATATTTATGGTATTATGAATGCACCATTTATTTTCACTTACTCACCAGTTAGGAAGGATTAAAACAGTTGATCAAATGGAAGTGAATTTTAAAATTACACAAATGAGTAAAATGTGCCGTAGATTAACAGATTTGTAATTTCAATAATTTAATATTTGGCTAAATCAAGTTTTTATTTTAAGAATAATGTAGGAAATTACCATAACAACTTGAAGAATACTCGTGCCTTTTATGTATATAAATAGTAAAGCTAGAAGGGGACACATAATTTAAAAAGAGACAGACTGAACAATGAAAACCCAAAAGTGGTGTGTTCCCTGGTTTCAGGTAATTAAAACAGACAGCTTCAACTCTTTTTAAGCATCAGGTATGTAACAGGTGAAAAAGGTGGAAAGGTTTGCTGGATGTAACTTTCTAATTTAGAATTAGTTTTTTCCCCCTTATGGATATATGAATTATGACAGTAATTTTAATGATTACTTAATTTCGAGTGTGTGGGAATGTGTGTGTGTGGGGGGTGTTATTCTTGAAACTTAATAAAATATGGATCATTTCAAAATACTTTAGTAAGAAAAGATCCTTGGGATTCTTTAGTAATTTAAAATTACAAAGATAAATTACATGAGACAAGAAGTTATAAGTGCCTAATGAATCATTTATTCTTGAGTCGATGCTATTGTATGACAGGTGTGTATGGAAATAATATATGGAAAGATCACTCTGAATAGAATTGTCTATGTAACTTGTGCTTGGCCTGATTTAAAACTATATTAAACAAACTATGTAGTTAGAGGGAGGTATACATTTATGACTTAATTATTGCATAGTGAAACATCACTGTACATTTAAAAGTGTGATTTTTTTGGTTAAAATATTAAAAAGCATTCTTGTATATCTTATCTTTAGTATTCAGTATCACTTTATTGAAAGCTGATTAAGGAACATGTGTTAGAATACCAAGGCACATTACAATAAAGGATTGTTTTACAACTGTAGTATAGAAGATATCGTCAGAACAACAGTGGTTGCATATTGGCTTTTTAAGAATTCTTACCAGTACTGGATTGCTAAGTGTAGTGAATTGACCTAAGGATTAGAGCAGACAGGTTGTTATTTGGTGTAAGCTGGTGCTAGTGATAATCCACTGATCATCTGATTGATGTTATTGGCCTTGTCCCAGAGTCAGAGGGCAGCTATGGACGTTTGATAAGACTTCAAGAGTATCAAAACCAAGTAGAGATGCAAATAAATGTTTCCTGTCAATCCCCTGAATTTATAAGAGAATTATCACTAGGCTATATAAATATTGTTACTTATGTGAGCTCAAGCCTATGGCCTCAATTCATCATAGTTAAGGAAAATAGATCTTAGACCACACTGAAAACAAATATTTAGAAGCGGCACTAGTACACATTAGCCTTCAGTTGTTAATTTCTTAAAGTTCATTTAAGATGGCAACTTGAACTTTTTGAAAAAGTCTTCCAGTTTTAAACTGTGTGAAAATCTCAAAGCTTTAGCATGTAAATTGGTGCACCATTTTTTGAAAACAATTTGGCAACGTCTCCCAAAATGTAAAATGTGCAAATCCTACACAATTCCATTTCGAGATGCTTATCCTAAGAAAATGATTGGACAGGTGTGGAAAAAATGTATGCAAAGGTCTAGTTAATTTAATGGCATGTAACTGGAGGGGGGCTTTATGTACATGGAAAAGAGATTGGTAAAATAAATCCCCGACAATGGGACTCAATGTAGCCACTGCAAAGAATGAGATGTGTTTATATGTATTCCTAAGGAAAAATGCCCATGATATACTGCTCAGTGGGGGAAAGAAAAAAGAAAAAAGAAGAAGAAGAAAAGAAACAGAATATGCAGTTTCAAAATCATTTTGGAAACAAAATATTAACACAGGCATAAAAAGATGTCAGAAAAGCTATAAGCATTTTATACGTAGTATCAGTTAAACCTCGTGGTAGGATAAGAATGCCTTGGACTTCTTATTTCCTATAGTTTTTGGCTTTTATTTTTATATTTTTAATTTTTTTTTTAAGATTTACTTATTTGAGAGAGACGGAAAGAGAGAGAATGAGAGAGAGCAGGGGAGGGGCAGAGGGAGAGAATTCCAAAGCAGATTCCACTCACTGGGGAGCCAGAAATGAAGAGGGGCTCCGCTCAGGCACCCTGAGATCACGACCTGAGCCGAAACCAAGAGCTGGCCGGTGAACCGACTGAGCCACCCAGACCCCCCAGTTATGTGTTTTTAAGATTTGTTTTTAATATAGGAAAATATTACTTTTTAACCGAAAGCTTAAAATAGTAGCTCTAGTTTTATGGGCAAAATGAGAAATGTATCAAACAGTGTTGTCAGTTTAAAGGGAAAGAAGGAAGACTAGGTAGGAAAGTATCATGAGGCACCTTTCCTTTTAAGAGCCTTAATCCAAGGAAATCTCTAGGCCAGTATTTTCCAGTTCACAGAATACAGTAACCTCAAGATGCTGCTTGGAAAAAGGCTATTAAGTGTTGGGGAAGTACTCATTGTCTGGTATATTCTCCTCTTAGAGATTTACAGTGCATGTAAGTGCATACAAGTTCTGGAAAGATTTGCAGATAGGAAGCCTGATTCTGTTTAACTAAAAATTTCCCCCCAAAAATCTTTTTAATTTGGGCAATATCTAAAGTGCCTATTCTTATCACGTGCATTGAGAAGTGTGAGCCACTGTGCTATCCATCTGCTTATCTCTCACTTTTAGTAAGGAACTAGACAATATAATAGAGGCTCAAAAGTATTTGTTACATTATTAAGGAAAGAAGGAATGAATGTTCTGGTAAAATCTGTAATTCTCTTTCATGTATTACTGCTTGTGTGTATGGATCGTTGCATATGCCTTTGTAAGTGTGTTTATAATTTAGGGATACCACAAAAAGAGAATAGTATAAATAGTAAATTGTCAGTATACCACACGTACATATGTGTGTATGTGCGTGTTTGTGCAATAGTTTGTGTAGCTATTTACTCTATTTGACAGCAGTTCCATTAACTAAAATAACCCAAGGAATATACTTACAAATGCAGTAAAACCTTCAATCCCTAAGGTTTTCAGTCACAGCACAAGTTTTTTTCCTACAGATTTAGAAAGTACTATAAGCGCGGCCTTAAGGGACTAAAGAGAAACTTCTCTTAGCAAATAGGAAAAGGCCTCTGCTTTCAAGTTTTTTTATATCAAGAGAAAACTTCACTTCATCTTTGTAGCAGGGAGAAATAACAGACAGCAATTTTTCCTTTCTTTGGGGTAAAAAGAAAATGAATTATTTTGTTAACCATTGTGTAAACTAATTAGATTCTCTAACGTTAATGTCCTCAAAGCACTTAGGGTACCCTGTTGGCCTACTGTTTCTTTCTCCTCCTCCATTTTTATATAATAAAGATCCAGAGAAAGAAAAGAGAATTGATATAATCACAGCGATTTTCTCTTGGAAGATGGATAGATACACTCAGTAATGTGGCTATTCATGAAGCACATTCTTCTTCCATGCAGGGAAGGAGTCAGACCAAACCTCACCCTGAGTCTGGGAGGGAGGAAGACTTACACCCTCAGCCAAGGTCATTGTTCTCCTGATGTGATGACCTGTATTTACCTTCACGGTGCCCTTACTAGACCTTCTCTTTTAGACACACTTTCATGTCACTCAAGAATACAGGCGAGCTGACTGAGTCTGCATATACCCAAATTACTTTTTGTTTCCCCCTCATGTGGATGAAAAATGGATGTATTGAGTCATAGGCTTTGAAGTGAATAAAGAAGTGAATACAGAATGCCAGGTTTAGATGAGCTACTGCACAGAGGAGGAAAAAGCATGGTAATGCTCTTGAAATTGATAATGTATCTTAGATTCAGGTCAGCAGGCCAGTAGGTCAGACTTCCCACTGAATGAATGTTGTGTAAGTATTCAATAAATATTTTCTCATCCACTGGGCAAGAACTTTACATCCTTTAAAAATGCAAATACTGGCAGGAAAGTACCACATTAAGCCTTTTTTATATCGAATGGTAACGAGGAAGGAGCATCACAGTAGGGATGGGACACTGGGGCATTCAGGATCAATTGTCAATTGCAAGCCTGCAGTAAGAGGGTAGAAGGAAGCAGTGGTTTTCATCTTGTGCATAGACGCTCCAAAGAGGCCATCTATGCATGCCGCAAACATAAAGTATATTCCTGTCCATCATAGATGGACATGGCAAATACCTTCGTGCACCAGCCAGTTAGCAAAGATGATTGGGCCAACCTGAGGATCACGGTGGCTTCTGAAGAGCTTGTGGGTCTCCAGAGGAAAGATCATATCCTTAGCTATGCCCAAGATAGGCTCAGTATGACTACATCATCCCATGGTTCAAGGCAAGTGGGAGACTTAGACTTTTATGGATAGTTTCTTTATCTTTTAAGTGTCAAGTGGACCAAACAAAACTTGACTCAGGGCTATATCCCACCTGCGGGTTATTAATGTGTGACCTCAGACAAGATTATTTCTGGCTCCACCATTTTTTGATTTCTAATGAATTTGTCAAATCCTTTTACATGAGCAGGTAGAAAGAGGTGAAAGCAGTGGGGCTAAAAGGGGAATTTTTATGCACGTCTGTCTTGGCTTATTTAGCTTATGCCTGTGGTTTCTGTCCCATCCTGACTTATATCCCAAATGCTAAAGGGCTGAGTCTCTGGGTATTTTGTAGACAAGCTACTAACTGTTGAAGGAGCTAGTAACAGAGTCTGATAATCAAAGAGCATTTATATAATGAAGCCAAGGGCCTGAACAGAGGTCTCATTTTGAATCTTAGCTAAAAATAAATTAATTTTCCTTTAGATTAAAGTTTGGCAGAAAGAGTAAACTATAAATGTAATGAAACAGAGAGAAGATCAGGCAGCAGCGTCATGTTGCCTGTATAAAACCTTTAATTTAATACTTTATTATAGTTTTCAAAATCTAGTCTGCAGTCCACTAGTGGGTTATAAATTTATCTTGGAACTCAACGGTGTTTTGTTTTGTTTCCTGCTCTTGTTCTTTTCAGATTTCGTGTGCACTTATTTTGCCTCTGAGTACAGTCTACTTATTAGTATAGCAACTGAATTATCATTCTATTAGAATGACATGTAACTAAGGTTTACTGAGCTTCCCTACTTCACCATTCTATTAAGAAAACTGGCTGCCAGCTCTTGGGAACATTGCAAAGTGCCTGCATGAAAATAATTAGAATTCACGCAGTTTGGGGAGGGATAATTTGTTACCAGTGTATCTTGAGTGTTGTTTGAGTTGTTTAGTGATTTTGAATTGCTGTGGTCTTCGCTTTTTAATTATAAATTAGTGTTGGTTTGGTTTCATCACTATCAATTAAATTTGCTGTGGGCTGTTTTGTTAACCCTATAGTCTGTAATGATGCGCGTTTGCATATTTGGGATTTTAGATTTACCAAAGAATAGACTTGAAGACATTCCTGAATTGTGGCTCAGAAATGATTTACCTATATCCATATTGGAAAACATGTATATGCAATCACTCTCAAACTTATTTCTATGGTGACACTTCTATAGTGACATTGTTTATATACTGTCTGTGAACGTATGCAACACAATTCTCAAGGAACATAACGTATTTGGTTTATCTTTCTATCCATAGGGCATCATTTTATAATCTATGAACATGTTAATAGGCTCATCTTATTTTATAAAAATAATTAGTGATTCATAAATGTATCTTTCCAAGTATTTATTAACTGAGTATTTTTCCACTGGGAAGTGGAAACAGATAGGAATTGGGTCTTTCACCTCCTTGGTGTGCTGTAGACAGGAAAGTTTGAATACCACTGTTTTATGAAGAAAATGTAATGAGAGACCAGCCCCACATATATCTCTGAATTAAAAAATGTGTGGCATGGCAAAAAATAAAAATAAAACCATTTTTTTCTGAAAAAAAAAGATATAAGACAGGATAAGGTGCTGTTTGGAAGCTTCTTGGATGAGGTCTTAATAGGTGAATTGTTTTTGTAGCTTCTCATATCTCTTTATCTGATGAAAATGCAAGATGCCATGTATTGGACATGTGTTGAGAAACTAGGTCACTGGGTGAACATTTGTAGGGCAACATTTTTGACAGCTACTCCCAGGATTGTTTAGAAGTAAAAGCAGATTTATGGGACACAAGCTGCCAATCTCCAGCCCTCCATCTATCACAGGCCCAGGTAATCAATCACAGTGATTGTTCCCATGGAGCCAGGATGTGATTTCAGAATCTTTCTCAGTCCTGCTCCAGGCCCCGCCTATCAACTGACTGACACTGGCGTGCAAGTTGGGAGTCTTTGACTATCTCCCTTGTGGGTTAATTGACTGACTATCTCCAGAATCTATTTCCTATCCAAAAAAAAAAAAAAAAAAAAAAAAAAAGTACATGCCATAAAATATTTCCTTGAAAAATAAGAAAAATGAACTGACTGCAATTAAATCAAAATTTAAATAGTTAAATGTCTTGTAACTACTATCTGCTATGATACAGCTTTAGACAATTCTGTCTGCTTGTGAGAGTTACACAACTCTCTTTTCATTTCCTCTAGAAGTTTTTATTCCTTCCTCCATTCTTCTGTATTTCTATGTCTAAGATGCATAGTGGCTTCTGATAAGAGCTCTAACCAAACAGGTGCTCTGTGATCATAAAGCATGAAACCACTTATTCTGAGCAGAGGGGATTTGGGAAGCCCCAAGAGGGGGTGATTTTGTGTTGGGCTTTGAATGTTGGTTAGGAAGTTAGTTAGGAAGCTAGCTGGGGAGGATGAAGGGTGATGGTTCCAACCAAGGGGAACAAAACATGTAAATCTAGAGGCAGATACTAGTGATCTGGTGGGCTCGTGACTTGGATGGCTATTGGCCTTAAACCAGTTGGAGAAACGTTGTATTATTCCAGTTAAAGGGGATACAAGATTTATTTTTTCTTTGTTACTGTTTTCTAATCCACGGGCTGCCTTTCTTTCTTTTTTTTTTTTAAATTTTTTATTTTTTATAAACATATATTTTTATCCCCAGGGGTACAGGTCTGTGAATCACCAGGTTTACACACTTCACAGCACTCACCAAAGCACATACCCTCCCCAATGTCCATAATCCCACCCCCTTCTCCCAAACACCCTCCCCCCAGCAACCCTCAGTTTGTTTTGTGAGATTAAGAGTCACTTATGGTTTGTCACCCTCCCAATCCCATCTTGTTTCATTGATTCTTCTCCTACCCACTTAAGCCCCCATGTTGCATCACCACTTTCAATGTACACTGATGGCCATAGGTGGAGAGCTAGGTAAGATGGAAGGGAAGAATCCCAGTATCTACAAATAAAGTCTCTATGGAAAGCAAGTCAGATAATTAACAAAAATCCAGCCACTGTATTCTGTCCAGTTCTCAGTGACCCATTAGATGTTTCACACCTTTGAGTTGTTGTTACCTTTGTGTAATAAAAGACCAAATATGTCACTACAAGCTGATTGTAAATGTCTGGTTATATTAGAGAAAACTGCGTATCCCTAAATCAAAATCTGAGGATAATCATGTCTACTTCTAACATACAACAGATTCAATACTCGTTATTCAACAGCTGTTTATCGATGACTTATCAGGCACAGAGAACTACACTTCCACACTAATGATAGTGGCGTCAATTTATTCTTTTTTTTTTTTAAGATTTTATTTATTTATTCAACAGAGAGAGATCACAAGTAGGCAGAGAGGCAGGCAGAGAGAAAGAAGAGGAAGCAGGCTCCCCCCCAAGGAGAGAGCCCAAGGACCCAGGGATCATGACTTGAGCCGAAGGCAGAGGCTTTAACCCTCTGAGCCACCCAGGTGCCCCATGTGACTTTATTCTAATCACTGGTTTAACCCTCCTTCCCCCAACTAGATTGTTAGCCCCGAGAGGGTAGGGAGCCCAACAGTCTTACAATGCCTGACACAAAGTCGGCCACATTGTAAGGGCCAGTGAGTACCTACTAAACGAGTGAGTGAATGAAGGACCCTAAGCATTTGATATTTCATTGAATCCTCGCAATAAACTCGCGGGGTTGAACATCTTTCCCCTTTGCCAATAAAAAAAAATCTTAAAAAAAAAAACGTTCATTGGTTTGTTCAAAGTCATCTAGCTTAGAAGGACAAATTGAGAATTTTTCCAGCCTTTGAATATTTCCAGCTCAGTTTCCTGAGTGTCAGCTGTGGGTAGGCCTTACTATGGGTTGATTCTTATAATAAGGCATATAATCTATACCAGAACCCTACATGGGAAGGTACTGTTATCTCCATTGTGCAAAACACTGCAAAACTGTGATAATATTAATAAAGCTGGAAGGAAAACTTGGGTTTGGCATTGACTCTCAGTCAGGTGCTCTTGCCATCACAACCAGGTACGACTTTAGCACTTAGGAACCAGCTAGTCCTGGTTAGTTTAAATTACAAAACAAGCAATGCCTGGGTGGCTCAGTCGGTTGGGTAGCCAGTTGAGACCCGGGGGTACTGGGATCCAGTGCCATGTCAGGCCCCTTGCTCAGGAGGGAGCCTGCTTCTCCCTCTGCCTGCCACTCTCCCTGCTTGCGTTCTTCCTCTCTTTCTCTTTCTTTCCAATAAATAAATGAAACCTCTAAAAAAAATAAATTACAAAACAAATTTCGTGTTGAGGGGCATTTTTCTGCATTAGCAGGCAACCCTGTCTTGGGCCTTTAGCTTGGCTATATCATGCAATAATTTTGAATCTTGTGGCTGGCTGAGTAATGCTCTAATCTTACTTTTGCTATGCCACAGGCCTGGCTGAAAACATGCTTTCTTTTCTTCTTAGGATAATAGCACCTCATTTTCAAGGTTTTTTTTTTTTTTTTTTTTTTTTTTCAGTATCCTGGGTTGTTTTGGTTTTGTTTTTGTTTTTAGAGTGTGGAGACCCTTTTTTGTGCTCCACGTGACAAAGCAACAACATAAGATAAATCTACATTGATTAGACTCAGTCTTAGTGTAGATTTTCTGTTTTACTTCACATGAACTTCTAAATCATTCACACTGGAAAAGGATTATCCTTAACTGCAATTTAACTTTTTGATAAGATTTTTTGGGGGGAATTTATCATGTTGAGACTTTATAAATTATTTAGGCTACTGTAAAGTGGGCTGACCTTTCTCGTAAGTGGTTTGATCGTTTGCAGTAGTGTCTTTTTACTAAAATATGGGATTTTCTGTCTTTCACATTATGCTTGCTAGATCCATGGCCCAGTAACATGCTAGGTAGAAATTGCTTACAGAATCTGATGGGAGGTCTCCCTTTTAAATTCCTCTCAGCATCAAAATAAATCTCTGTGCATTTTCCAAAAATATCCCTATGGGTAATGATAGTAAATTCCTTCTCTGTAGCCCATTCTTTCTATGGTTATACCAGTGCAGACATTGCTAATCAACCCAGATTCAACCTCTGAATCCTTCAAGGTACAACACTTCAATCATTGAGTTGTTAAAAGAGATAGAGATGATTTCACAACGCAGAGTACTAACCACTATACGATCACGGCAAAGAGATAGAGATGATTTCAAAAACAACCACAACCACCCCAAAATAATCATCACTAAACATCTATTATTTTTCAGACTGTGCAAAGTGCCTTATGAGGACCTGTTTACTTTTGAGATAAAACATACTGTCCATTTAGGGTCTAGGCTGTTTTTATATGTAATTTAATTCACCACTCAAGGTGGGCCATCTTCTTCATTTAAAAATAATGATTTAAATAATTAAGTAAGTTAATACATATAGAGTACATGGAAAACTTCCTGAAGCAGGGTAAAGTACCCTTTAACTCAGGGTTAGTGTAGCATCTACATATATCTTTGAGAATTGGATAAAGTTGACATACTGTGGGTGTTTTACCTGACCTCACCCTCTTTGCCACCAACTGCTCTTGGTGCAAGGAACCTATAGAAATTGGAACATCTTGGTGTGCAAGGTAAACTAGGGGTTTACATCCCACCTCTGTCATTATTACACTATTAGCACTAAATGTGGGCACATTAGTGTCGCTCTCTCTGCCTCACCCACAAAATGGGGATCCATGTTTATAAAATTCCCACTTTGCAGGCTTGCATGAAGAGTAGAGATGTCTGTTCTATACCTCCTATGCAATAGGTATCTGGCATATGGCATCTTATTAAATTATTATGTAAGTATATGAATGTCAAAGCAAAGATGATAGAGAAGTGCCTCATACCAACACATACATCCTTTTTTCATCATATGAAAAAAGGATGCACATAGAAGTTTTACAACTTGAGGGCACCTGGGTGCCTCAGTTGGTTAAACATTTGCTTTTGGCTCAGGTCATGATCCTGGGATCCTGCGATTGAGTCCCACATTGGGCTCTCTGCTCAGTGAGGTGTCTGCTTCTTCCTCTCCCTCTGCCCCTCCTCCTACTCATGCTTTCTCTCTCTCTCTCACTTTTTAAATAACTAAATAACACCTTTTTAAAAAGATGTTGTTTATCTTTTTAAATAAATAAATAACATCTTTTTAAATAAATAAATAACATCTTTTTAAAAAGGATCCCATCTTTTGATGGCTGAGGATATATATATATATATATATATATATATGCATTTGAATATAAATATTCAATTTCATATTTATAGATATATGCATATATATACATACCACTTCTTTATTCATTAATCTGTCAATGGACATCTGGGCTCTTTCCATAATTTGGCTATTGTGGACATTGTTGCTATAAACATGCGGGTGCAAGTGCCCCTTCAGATCACTACATTTATATCCTTTGGGTAAATACCTATAGTGCAATTGCTGGGTCATAGGGTAGTTCTATTTTCAAATTTTTGGGAAACCTCCACACTGTTTTCCAGAAGAGTAGAGATGAAGAGTAGAGATGTCTGTTTCCAGAGTAACTGTACCAGCTTGCATTCCCATCAGCAGTGTAAGAGGGTTCCTCTTTCTCCACATCCTTGCCAGCATATGTTGTTTCCTGACTTATTAATTAATTTTAGCTGTTCTGACTGGTGTGAGACGGTATCTTGTTGTAGTTGTGATTTGTCTTTCCCTTATGCAATGTTGAACATTTTTGCATTTGTCTGTTGGCCATTTGTATGTCTTCTTTGAAGAAATGTCTGTTCATGTCTCTTGCCCATTTCTTGACTGGATTATTTGTTCTTTGGGTGTTGAGTTTGGTAAGTTTTTTTTTTTTTTTTAATAGATTTTGGATATTAGCTTTTATGGTTAATCTCTAGGTAATGTTTAGCCATGGGTTCTAAGTCAGTATGAGCAGGTCAAAACTTAGAGCAACTTTCCTCCAAACAGCATTTTCATATGTAATTATTGATGAAGGTGCTATAATTAGTAACTTTAGTAGAGTCTGTGCAATGCCAAATAATGATGAAGATTCATTAAAATTAATTTAAACATCTGACCAATAACTCACTAACAGGAAATAGTTCAAAAGTCAGTGTTGGTCCTCTGTGATTCTCAGAATGAATTATATCCTTATTATAACCATATTAAAATACCCACTGGTCAACTGGAATCTGATTGTATTTATCCATATTTCTTAGGTGTTTTTCTTTTTTACAATAACTTATGCACTCTTTATTACAGGCTAAATCGTACATCGGCTAAAGGGTACATACTGATAAATGTGTTAGTACCTAAATGTTTATAGTTTTCATCAGGGTGCCATTCATGTGTACTCATATGTGTACCCCATATTTTCTACTATGAATACAAAATATATCTTTGTGTATTAAAGATTGCTTAAGTATCACAGGGTCTAATGTTTTGAGACTGACAAAACAACCACTCCACCCAAATGAAGTGCTATCATTAGTTTCTTGTGTTTTAAGACACTAAGGAATTCAAGCTAGTATGCATAGGATCTTTGGCCAAGTCACTTAACATTTCTCAGCCTCAGTTTCCCTTTCTGTGAAATGTAGAGGATAATGTTAATATGAACCACAATGGGAATAATCACATAACTTAAATAAATGCCTTTGGTGAACATAAACAATTTTATAAATATAATTTCATGAGAATGAGAGGAAGAGAGAAGAACAGTTAGAGACATGGATTAAAGATACTGTAAGAGGATGATAAATTTACGATTAATGTTTCAGAGTCTTTTTTAACACTATACCTAATAGGCAAGAGCTCTCTTCTGAAGAGGTCAAAACCTCACAGAAGCCTTGCTCAGTTATTTGATAGAACTTTATTATCTCTTTTTTACTATCCTCATTAACATACTTCAAAACTGCTGTTAAGTATTTCTGGCAAGCACAGCATTGAAGTAATTTTTATAATAGTATAAAGGATTTATTAATTTTAATCTTTTCATGAGTCTCTTTATATTCAATTGTGACATTAATAGGCTGCCAAAACAAACTAGAGTTAATTGTATTTAATTAAATTGTTGAAAACAAGTAAGGGTAGTTTATTATTATTGTAAGCAGAAAGCTCTATTGATGTACTTGTTTGTGTGAATAAGATCTGGTATGAAGTTCTTTCTTCTGGGTATGGTATTATTCATCAACAGAAAGCAGTATAAAATGCTAATTAAAGAGAGTTGTCATTATAATGGAACTCTTAGAGGGGAAACTTCATGTAGTATTTATAATCTTAAACCCAGTGTTCGGTAAGTGTACTAGGGATCCGACCAGGGGAGATATCCCTGTTTTTCACTGTAGTGCCTGAGGGGCTCCAGACCATCTTTTCACATCCCCTTCTTTCCTTGGAGGAGTTGTTTGATGGTAGGAGAGTCTAAGATCTGGGTCAAGGCTTTGGTGGAAAAAAAGTACTTCAGAAGAGACCAGAAGAAATAGGAATAACTGTACCGAGTTAGGGATGGAGTTTAGGTAGCAAAGAAGTTGAAGCAAAAATAACAGAATTATGAAGGCAGATGTGTAATCTAAGGAAGATCACAATATCAGGGAAATAGCATTCCTTTGTCATGGATTAATGCATGTAAATATTTTGAAGACAGAAGGACACAGAGTCAAAACTGACTTTGGAAGAGATAAATATATAATTCAGCCTAAAAAATTAACTCCTTAATTCTGTCTGATTTAGATATACATTAAATATAGATTTTTATTTAGTAGTTACTATGTGCATGGCATTGTGCTAAGAATTCCATATTCTTTCATTTATCCTTACACTTAGCCCTGGAGGTAGCTACTTTTGTTCTCTTTTTTCCACTGATGAAGGAAATAATATTCAAGGAATTTAAATAACTTGTCCAAAGTGTGCAGGTAATAAGTGTGAAGCCAGGATTAAAACTGGGGTATTCTGGTTCCAGATCCCAAGCTGTTAATGACTGAAATTCTTTGCTTCTACCAGTATTCTTTTCATTGTGATGGACGGTACTAAGATGGAAATAAATGCCCCTTAGCATAGGGTAGTTGATATAGTAATCTTTCAGTTCCAAATCTCAATTGCTCAAGGCAATCTTTATTTTAGCGAAGTTTATGCCTGACTCCTCTGTGGTTTCCTGAAGTTGCCTAGAAGCTGTGCTCCGTGCTATCTTCAATCAGAATTAAGAACAGGGGCGTCTGGGTGGCTCAGTGGGTTAAGCCTCTGCCTCCGGCTCAGGTCATGGTCTCAGGGTCCTGGTATAGAGCCCCACATCGGCTCTCTGCTCAGCGGGGAGCCTGCATCCCTCTCTCTCTGCCTGCCTCTCTACCTCCTTGTGATCTCTGTCAAATAAATAAATAAAATCTTTAAAAAAAGAATGAAGTGCAGCATCTATTTGAAATAGTTCTGTTATCATGGCAGAAGAAAGAGAGAGTTTTGGAGGTAAGATCAGTAAAAAAACCTTTCAGCCTGAAAGTGATACATGTCATTCTGTTCACAACTCATTGGCCAGCCCTGGTCATATGGTTCAACCCAGTGATAAGGGGCCACGAAATGGGTTTCTATCATAATAACGAGCCCAGGAGGCCAAAAATGGGTGATATTGGGTTTGCAGCATTCACGGCAACCCAAAAATGCCTTAGGGGTTAGGAAAGGATATGTTCTTTGCTATTGTACTCTTCAACTCTCAGATATCCAAGTTTAGTTGTCTTCCCTTTTTTAGAATTTGGAGAAAGCTCCAGTAAGTTCAGTCTCTCGGTCTAAGAGCAAGAGGATAATTCGGTTAATGAGTCTAAATAGAGAAATAAAATCAAAACACAACGTGACACCAGGCATCCAGCTTTGTCTTGTTTGTTCACACGTAGCCGACTTTTGAATAACTGGGTGTTACCAGGCCCCGCTCCACAGCTCAGAGAATGTGAAGCAAACCTTTGCGACATTGGGAGTTCCTGACCTTTTCTTCTGCAGAGTCTCTTTCCCCCAGCAAACACCGAAGGCTCTTCTTGCTCCTTCTCTCCTTCTCTCCCTCCACCCTCTCTTTTGTGTGAATCTAATCTGTGAACTGCTTTTCACTGTTCAGAATGGTCATCTGTGAATAAAAGGTCAAAGCGTTCACCACTACGCTCTCTGGGAGGCTGTTGTTTTCTTCAGATGAAACTTTGACAGGGCATGTTGAGTAAGTAGGTGATATCTTTACATGATCCTCAGTATTTTTTATTCTTATTTTCATTTTAGTACTGTATCTGTGTCTAGTTGTCAGGCAGAGAAATCAGTTACAGATGAAATGCGCCCATTTGTCAAGGATTAATGCATATAAATGCTTTTATGACAGTGAAAGACAAAGGCTTGTAAGGATGGATGCTGACTTTGGAAGAAAAAAAAATAATGAAGCTAGGAATAAGCAGGGAACATTGCAGTTCTAGGTGCTAAATGACTTATTTTCAAACCCTGGGAGTACAGTAATATTATTCCTCTTCCCCTTCTTTTAATAAAACAGTCTCTTAACCCATAGTGATCTCAACTGAAGAAATGTTGTTTGAGGGTAAGTTAGGTTTCCGGAGAGCTGTTTTTTAAGATACAGGATTTATCCTTATTAGCCAGCCCCGCCCCAAGAAAAAGGGCTGTGTTGATGTGAATCTAGAGAAAGAAAGAAAGAAAGAAATAAGACTGTCTTGGTCCATCAACACTTCATCTGTCACAGATGTCATTAACAAGTGTTACTTTCCCATCAATGGTTTAGGAAGACAACACTCACATAGCAGTCTTCGTTTTGTGAAACGTGGATATCTGACCTCCCACTTCCTGGAAGCGGGATAAGGGTGAGGCAATTATTTTGTCAAGATTTTAAAGGACTTTCTAGATTATCTCTTCTCTCTTTGCCACATGTGCACACACACATACACACATATGTACATACTCCCTCATACATTGTTAAGATATTTTAATATGATCCTTCTGTAACCTAAGAGTTGGAAATTACTTAAGCAAACATCCAGACCAAGCTGCCATCAGACCCTTTATTTGCCTCAAAATACCCCCTACCAAGTGGTTGTTGATTCACTGGTAGAATCTTACCACCGTATTGATGTGAGGCATGCTGAACTTGGGACTTGTTCTCTGGCCTAGGTAAAATTCTTTTAATTATCATCTGCCTCTATCCCCAAACCTCTTCCTTTCGTAGTTTTCTTGATCTCAGTTCATAGCAATTCCTTCCTTCTGTTCTTCACATCAAAAGTCTTAGACTCTCTCTCAACTCCCTTTCTCCAGATTTCACACTTAATCTAACAGCAAAACGATGTCTCTTAACTTCAGACTATATCCAGACTTCAACGACTTCTCACCACCTCCACTGCTGTTCTGGAGCCAAGCCGCCCGTTTCCCTGAAGTGGATTATTACAGAAACCTATGGTGGTGTTAGCCAATCCAAGTTCAGCTGCCTGTCACTGGAAAGATGATCAGTCAAGAGATGAGTTTTGACTGGAAGGGAATTTGAGCTTTATTTGGGAGGCTGGCAACCTGGGAGAAAGGAAGACTCTTGTCCAAGAGCCAACTCCGAAGTTTCTGGCTGGCCCAGTGGTTTTTAAAGGGGGTTAGGGCAGTTAATCAGCAAAGGGAGTGTGGTGGCCCACAGCATTTCCTGATCATGTGCAGACCTCCTGGGATCAGCTACAGATGTTATCCCAGAGCTCCGGGCTTGTGTGAGGGGGCGAGGCTCCTGTTTCTCGGTGTGCAGGAGGACTGAGTTCTTCCTACAAAGGGGAGCAAGGTCTGCACATACACAAATGGAGGTCAGGAAAATCATTTGTATGATCTAAAAGAAAGAAAAAAAAAAAACATTTTGCTGAAAAAAAAATTGCTGGGCTAATCAGAAAGCTGAGGCCGCTTCCAACAGACTTGCTGGCCTCTGTGACCCGGGAAGGTTCTGGTCCTTCGCTCCCCCAGGCCAGTGTGGTCTGCATTCCTCAAAGTAAATTGGTTCTGCTTCACATCAAGGGCCTTGGGTCAGCAAGTGTAAGGAGCCAGTCAGATGGGCTGGTCTCCTTCTTCGCGTGTGCTGCCTACACTGTATTCTCCACAGAGAAAGCAGAATAGTAAGGCTGACAAGCCAGTCACATTTTGTCACTCATCCCTCCAAAACTCTCCGCAGTTTCATATTTCTCTCAGGAGAAGTCGATGGCCCTACGCAGTATTGCCCCTTTGCTTCCCCCATTATCTCGGTGACATCCACTACTGTCTTCTTTGCTCCTTTCCCTGCATCCACACTGGCCTCCTTGTTGTCCCTTCAAAGACACACACTTCTATGCTCCTCGGCTCTTGTCTGCCTGAAGTCTGCTTCCCCAGATAGCTACAAGGTCTGCGTCTTTGCCCGTTTCAAGTGTCTGCTCAAGTCTCGCCTCCTCCCCGCTGTCCACGTTATTTGTTTTCATTTCACCCTCCTCTCAGATCTTGAGACACCCCCCCCCCAAACCACGTTCTGCTTTCTGCAAATGCTCTTGTTGACTTTTAACATGCTATATCATTCACTTATTTATTAAATGTAATGCTTGTTTTTCTGCATTGGCCTGTGGGTTCCATAAGGGCAGAGATTTTCATCAGGTCTGTTCCCTGATGCATCACACGGCACAAGAAGACCCTTAAGAACTATTTGCTGACTGATTGACTGAATGAATGAATGAATGAGTAAAAGAGAAATTTTAGGGCTTTATGAGATAGAGTTCATTTCCTCTATTACCCATCAAATGGCATATGATAAATATTCATTTATTGCCCCCACAGCCTCATAGCCTGTGGCCATACCTTGTGACCAAAACCAGAGAAGGTAGGAACGTATCCTCATTTTTCAGGTCAAGAAAAAGAAATGCAGAGAAATTATGGAAATTTGCCAATGTCACACATCTAGTAAATGATAGAGCTGGGATTTAAACCCAGGCAGTCTGAATCTATAGCCTATGCTCCCAACCAGTGTCTTACCCTCTCACATGTGTGTACTTTGTTTCTAGAAAGGGGTATATAGTTTACCTTGTGATGTCACTCATAATGAATATAACATTCTCAGCCTCCCTGGAAGGGAGCTTCTTTCCATACTTCGGCTATTGTGGACATTGCTGCTATAAATATTCAGGTGCACATGCCCCTTTGGATCACTACTTTTGTATCTTTAGGGTAAATACCCAGTAGCGCGATTGCTGGGTCATAGGGTAGCTCTATTTTCAATTTTTTGAGGAAACTCCATGTTATTTTCCAGAGTGGAAACTTTCCTAAATTTCCTCTAAGACATGGGAAGTTTGTTGTCCTTTGTGTTAGTGCGTTTTAATACTGGATAAGTTAAAATTATTAGCTCCCTTTCTGCCCCCTGATACTTAGTAGAATCCTGAGGAAACTGGTGCTGGGGAAGGTTATCTGGACTATTTTAAATTTTATGGTGGGAACAGAGCAATCTCACTGTGTCTTCCATAGGAGAGCATGTCTTTCTTTCCTTTTTAAAAAAAAAATTAATTTATTATTTTTTTATTAACATATAATGTCTTATTAGGCTCAGGGGTACAGGTCTGTGAATTGCCAGGTTTACACACTTCACAGTTCTCACCATAGCACATACCTTCCCCAATGTCCATAACCCCACCACCTTCTCCCTCCCCACCTCTGCACCGCAACCCTCAGTTTGTTTTTTGAAATTAAGAGTCTTATGGTTTGTCTCCCTCCCAATCCCATCTTGTTTCATTTGTTCCTTTCCTACCCCTCAAACCCCTCACATTGCCTCTCAACTTCATTATATCAGGGAGATCATAAGATAACTGTCTTTCCCCAATTGACTTATTTCGCTCAGCATCATACCCTCTAGTTCCACCCACATTGTCACAAATGGCAAGATTTCATTTCTTTTGATGGCTGCATAGCATTCCATTGTGTATATATACCACATCTTCTGTATCCATGCATCTGTTCATGGACATCTAGGTTCTTTCCAAAGTTTAGCTATTGTGGACATTGCTGCTATAAACATTCGGGTGTACGTGCCCCTTCGGATCACTACATTTGTACCTTTAGGGTAAATACCCAATAATGCAATTGCTGGGTCATAGGGTAGCTCTATTTTCAACTTTTTGAGGAACCTCCATGCTGTTTTCCAGAGTGGCTGCACCAGCTTGCATTCCCACCAACAGTGTAGGAGGGTTCCCCTTTTCATAGAAGAGCCTTTCTTTCAAATGTAAAACTATTTTAGTATATTTCTCCTTGGTCATTCTTTTGCCAGGCTAATTGAGGGTCATATGAAATGGTGCAGCTGTGAGCTGGGATAGGACTATCAGTTGTGGAATCCCAATTTTTATTTAAACAGCCTTGGGTCACAGTAGCTCTTCCAGCAGCCCTGCCTCTCTGCCAACTCAGATTGAATTTATCATCTGTAAGAACCCCCAGGTCTCTTTCACACATGCCACAGTGAAGACACATCTTCTTCAAGTCTCTGTCTTCACAGCTGGCTATTTGGACTCAAGTGTGGCCTTTTAATTTGTCCCTGTTCCTTTCCATCTTGTTAGATTTCAACCTTCATTTCCTGTTATTGGAAACTAAAACTTCCAGTTCTCTCATCTAATTTATTAACTGGACTTACCACTTAAATGTTTTTGAATGAATAGAGAAATCTACAAGTTAAATACTAAAAAAAAATTAATTTCTTATTCTGTCTTATACTTAACAGACAAATCATTGGACACTGCATCTTAAACTAATGATGTCCCATATGTTGGCCAATTGAATTTAAATTAAAAAGAGAGGAAAAGAATAATTTCTGTCCAGCAATAGACGTGATCAAGGATCAAGAAGATATGGAGTATATACACAATGAAATACTACTCAGCCATCAAAAAATGAAATCTTGCCATTTGCAATGACTTGGATGGAATGAGAGGCTATTATGCTAAGCGAAATAAGTCAACAGAGAAAGACAGTTATCATATGATTTCACTCATATGTGGAGTTTAAGAAACAAAACAGAGGATCATAGAGGAAAAAAATAGAACAAGATGAAATCAGAGAGGGAGATAAACCATAATAGATTCTTAACCATAGGAAACAAACTGAGGGTTGCAGGAGGGTAGAGGGGTTGGGGGAATGGGGTAACTGGGTGATAGACGTTGTGGTGGGGCGAGATGTAATGAACACTAGGTAGGCTGATGAATTGCTGACTTGACCTCTATCTCTGAAGCTAGAACACATTATATGTTAATTAATTGAATGTAAATTTTGAAAAGAATATTAATAATCAATTATGTAATGAATGGGTATATTGCAAATAAACATAAATTTAATAAAAAATTAATTTCTAAACATGAATCAAGCACTACCACATCCCAGGAATGGAGATAGTATGCCACCATGCCATCATTTTTTGACTTTAAGAAGGTTTTTATGCTTCTTCTTCCACATGTGACCTGAGAGATGGAAATTTCAGGAAAAATATTGTTTAGAGGGATAGTCTCTGATAGTTTGTTTTAGAGCAGTGGAGTGTAATAGAAATATAACGAGAATCACATATATAATTTAAAATGTTCTCGTAGCCACATTTAAAAAAAAACAAGTAAAACTAATTTTAATGCTATTTTCAACTCAGCATATCCAAAATATTATTTCACTGGTTTCCTGTGGTTGCTATAACAAGTTACCACAAACTGGGTGCCTTAAAACAATAGAAATTTATCCTCACACAGTTCTGGAGACCAGATGTTCAAAATCCAGGTGCAGGCAGGGCCACAACCTGGGGGCTCTTCGGGAGAATTCCTTCTTTGTCTCTTCCAGCTTCTCCTGGCTGTTGGTGTTCCTTGACTAGTGGCCCCACCACTACAATCTTTGTTTCCTTACCCACATGGCCCCCTCTTCTGTCTGTCAAACCTCCCTTGGCCTCCCTCTTAAAAGGGCACCTGTCACGGGGGGCCCGTAGGATAATCCAGGAGAAGTGCCTCCTCTTGAGATCCTTTTTTTCTTTATCTCAAGATTCTTAATCACATTTGTTTTGCCAATAAGGAAATATTCCAGGATGCTGGGGATGACGACAAGGGCTTATCTTTTGGGGGACCTCTGTCCAGCCCACTACAATGATCATGCCCATCTGTAATCAACATAAGGACTTGCTAATGAGATCTTTGACATTCTTTTTTTCTGTACTAAGTTTCTGAAAGCTGGTGTGTGTTTTATTCCTACAGCACATCTCAATCCAGACACTAGATTTTCAGTGGATATAATTGATCTCTATTTAGATTTTATAAAATTTAAAGTTGAACAAATTGATTCCCATACTTGGGTTCTTTCAAGCATATTTAAAAGTTTTCTGCTAAAGGGCATCTGGGTGGCTCACTCAGTTAAGCATCTGACTTTTGGTTTAGGCTCAGGTCATGATCTCATGGGTTGTGAGATCAAGCCCCGGAGTTGTGATCTATCCTCAGCGGGGAGTTTGTTTGTAGATTCTCTCCCTCTGTCCCTCACCCCCATCTCTGTCTCTCAAACAAATAAATAAATATTTTCTAAAAAAAAAAAGTTTTCCGGTAATAAGTCAAATATTAGTTTTAACATTTAAATTAAATAAATTAAATTAAATTGAAATTTTATTTCCTTAGTCTCACTAGTTACATTTCAAGCTCAGTAGCCAAATGTAGCTAGTGACTACTTTCTGTACAATGCAGGGCTAGAGCTTACTTTAATTATTAAAGTTTACTGACAATGTATAATAGCTGATACACTCCATATGTAATGCTGTCTTAGCCTTAAGTGGCATTAAGTGTTGTCATTTACAGTGCAAGTATTTTTGCACACCTACAGTGTGTCAGGACAGGGGACAAGATAAACAGGACTCCCTGCCCCCTCACCCCCGGAGAAGTTCCTGTCGTAACTCACATTGGTTTTCTTGCCTTGCCTATGACCCACAGGTCAGATGTTTGTATGGGATGATAGATAAGGAAATCAATGTGAAAATACATCTGAAGACATTGGACTGTTTTCAAAGAAAACACCTCTGTTTTCAAAGAAGTCAGTTTACTTGAAATTTTAGAGCTAAGAACGTCAGCAGAACTTTGATTTCAGCTTTTCATCTGGCATGATCTGAATACCCTTCTAAGTGCTTCTAATTAACTTATTTTCAGGGCATTATAACTTGGTGTTTTGTAAGATGAAGAAATAAGAGAATATATTTAAAATGTCAAGACAGTGACTATAACTGGAAATAAAATGGATAGCGTTATTAATAGTGGCAAACAGTAATGTCATATCAGTAAAACAAGTTTCTTTTTCTTTTTTCTTTTTTTTTTTTTTTTGACCAGCACACAACTTAATGGCGTTTTAAGCCATATATCTTTTATATAGTGCATTTTGCCTGAAAGGTTTCCCAAATAAGGTGCTGATTTTTTTCCTCCTAATAGCAATCCTATGCTGAAATGTACCCCTCTTAGGAAGGGAAAGGATGTCCCCTTTTTAGTGGTTTTAAAAAGACCACAAGTCAGCTCATATATTACATTATAACAGCTTAGATTCAATACCAGAAAGAACTGTACCAACAAAAAATACTGTGGCTGTTGAGATGGTTGAGTACTAAAACATGTTGCTATTATTTGGTCAGAAGTGTCAGTTCTCATCTTTGAAACTGTTTCTTCACTTTTGAAGTTTCCACCCCAGAATCAAGTCCCAGCAAATTAAAAAAAAAAAAAAATTTAAGATAAAAGTTTTAAGAAGAAAAACATCCTTATTTAGGCGTAGAAATTAGCATGTCTCTGTTAAGAATATTTTAATAGGGGTGCATGAGTAGCTCAGTGGGTTAAAGCCTCTGCCTTCGGCTCAGGTCATGATCTCAGGGTGCTGGGATCGAGCCCCACATCGCACTTTCTGCTCAGCAGGGAGCCTGCTTTCCCCCCTCTCTCTGCCTACTTGTGATCTCTGTCTGTCAAATAAATAAATACAATCTTTTTTTTTAAAAAAGGAATATTTGAATAGAATTATTTTTTAGAAAAAGGTTAATATTCAGTAAGAACTAGAGTCTGGAATGATCAATACTGAGAACTGATGTCGAGGTCATTTTTCCTAGGGGATGTCTGGTGTGACCAGTGTCTTGTACTACCTTGATTCTGCTTTCATCCTTCCAACATTTGTGTGGTGCTGGACTAGAGTTCTAGGAACCAAAAAAGAAGATGAATATAAGTAGCTCTTCTCATCAAAGGTCTTATGATATAGTGGGCAATGCCTAAAGAATGAGGATGAACACTAGGCAAGGAGAAGTAGGTGCTGAATAAAGGAATGGGGAAGAGAAGTGGGGTTGGGAGGAGAGCTCATTGGTGGGAGTAGATGTCAGGGAACTGACCCTGGAAGAAAGATAAGAGGAATAATTCCTTGTGTCCGGATGTTCTTATTTGGATGGACTTGCCATAAATCTGAAAGCCTTGCATAGGGTGGCCAATAATTTAAAAAAATTGTGAATAAATGAGACGTGTGATTTGAAAAGTTTTATTTAAAAAGACAGTTTAAGGGCTTTATAAATAAATAAATAAATAATCTTTAAAAAAATAAATAAAAAATAAAAAGACAGTTTAGGAGGCACCTGGGTGGCTCAGTCAGTTAAGTGTCCGACTCTTGGTTTCAGGTCAGGTCATGATCTCAGGGTGGTAAGACTGAGCCCCACATCAGGCCTCATGTGTAGTCTGCTTGAGATTTTCTCTCTCTCTCTCTCGCAAATATATAAATGAATCTTAAAAAAAAAAAAAAGGACATTTTAGTCTTCATTGTATAAACGTCCACTCCAAATAATGTTGAGCTCTACTGTTTTTGTCAGAGGGTTAGTTTCAACGACTTGTGTCTTCTGTTAGATTTCCCATGGCCTCTATTTTCAGTCCTGATCTAACTGCAGCCTGAAAGTCATATCCCATTGTGATAAACCGTGCCAGAATCGAAGAGCCATGGTTTTCATACTTAATCTCTAAATTATACCTATTTGTATTTTCTTATAGATTTTCCTTCTCTAAGCTGTAGGGTTTATTTACTCATTGTACATACTAAAAATTGAGTCTTGGTATTTTTCTCTTCTCTGAGATTTCGCTGTGTTTTTAATCTTAAGCTTCATGCCGGTACCTTTATGTTTCTCAGACTGTTTTGGGGTTTGGGCAGCCTCATCTTTGCAGAACAAACCAAGGGCTTGTTTGGTCTGCACCTGAGGTTCATTAGTTGTAGCTCTGAAAATGCTTTTGAGTTTTTACAGTGCTTTAAAGGGTAAGCAAGTGTTCTCTCTAAGCGAGCAAGTGCGCTAAAATACTGACAGGAGAAATGTAAGAAGACGTGCTAAAATTATCAAATGACGGCAGATTTTAGTCTACTCACCCCAGGTAAGTTGTGCATCTCTAGCTTCCACCCAAAGGCCCATCTAGTCCCGTGAATCCATCCAAAAGAAACACCGGTTGGATGGCAGAAGTTTTCGAGGTTAACACAGGTCTTTGCTGACATAGGTTTGTAGAACTCATACAAAGGTAATTACACTTTATAAACACAGACAGAGACTTGGCTAAAATCTTGCTTTTCAGAGCAGTCCTCCCACAAGCCCCCTGTACCCCTCTCCATGTTTTCCTACAGCCCGAACCACTCCTCTCCTAGTCACCTGGCCTGCTTTCCTCCCCACACCCCCTGGTCCTCTCTTGCCTTTCCTGCCCCCATCGCAGGCTCCTCTGCTGTTTTCTTCAGGGCGACCTTAAGCCATTTCTCAGGTGTAGAAATCTATTCCTCTGGAGCTTTATCCTCATACCCTCCTGCCCACTGAAGCAAAAGGATCTTCCTCAGGACCCACCCCCATACCCAGGAATTAGGGATGTTAACACTTACTAATTAATCGTTGGTTCTGTTAATCTTCACTTTTATTCCATCTTCCTCTCCCGATTCTTCATTCCATCCGTTTCCCTTCCTGTGTGTGGTTCCCTTTCATTTCTCCCAAAATTTAGTCAGAGGAAAGAATATTTATATGTATAGTTTATATAGACAATGAAAAATATATATTTAATATAAAAATACACATACTTACTAAGTACCTATACTAATACAATATAATTATGTATGTGTAAGTATATAAAAAACTAGATATATATGTTTATAATACTAAATATATATACTTAACAGTCATTTAGGAAGGTAGTGACTAGTTGTGAAACACTTTTATGATAATGAAAAAGTGATTCAATTGCCTTCAATTTTCAGCAAAATTAGAAAACGTCTCTTGTAATTTTCCACATTTTTCCATTGACCTAGTTGCTGTTTGATTGTATGAAATTGGGGACTTGTACATTTTTCTATGTCTGAGCTTTCATACTCACTTCCTTTTCTGCCAACTTGCTCAGCTGTTCAAATCTTCACCTTCTCCCTGTCCTCACAGTTGGGGACTGTACTTTCACTTTCAACACCTGACATATCTGGAATAATCTATCTCAAAGTCATTCACCTTTATATCTTTCCTTTAGGAACATTGGAAATTTTTTTATTTTTTTATTTTTCGCATGTGTGTTTTTTGAAGGCATTCACAATGCAAGTATTTAACTTCTGACATGGGTATTGACTTTGCACGATGTGGGAGATATCTTTCTTTTAAACAAGAACATTCTCCCTTCAGTTTTAATACTCCTTCTGATGGCATTTTATGCATATGCCTTTTTATGCATATTAGCCAAAACTAAAGAATTTTTTTTAAATAAGCTGTGTTTATTCTTTTCTGTAGAAAGTAACTAGAGTATGTTCCCTTGTCAATAACTCTTTATTAGAAGACATCTTTATCAGTGTAGAAATGCCAGAAATATAGTTTGCAACCTCCATGGGCTTAGAATAAATGGACAAATAGACATCATGTTTGGGTTTCCAATAGCACCTTCCAGTTTGGAGTTTCATATACTTTTTGTATCATTCCTTTCATAGCAGGAAGGGCTGATAGTAGTATCAATGTCAAACAAATAAGTACATGATGAGACAGAAGGGGCAACGCAATGAAGTCAGGAGCAAACATGGTCCTTGTGACCGCCCCCCGCCCAACATTTGAGGTACAAATTAGATGTTTCATTGACTTCTGTTGGTACAGCACTGCCTCCTTGCTAACCCATACCTACCTCTGTGCCCGTGACTTAATTTGTACATTGAGCCAAGCAAATAGAACCTTGGACTTAGAGCAAAAACAAGGCCATGTGATTTTAGCCTAAAAGAAGACAGAGGCCCTAGAATACTTCCTTCACTTGATGGATAACGATATTAATTGTGGTGATAATGATAATCAGCTTAAGAGTAGTGATAGCTAGCTAGCAACAGTGATCCTGTTCCAGTGTTCCAGGCGCCCCTCTAATCTCCTTACTTGTGTACATTCATTTAATCCTCACTATACGCTTACAAGGTACCACGGTTATTAATCCCATTTGACATAAGAGGATCCCGTAAGACTGTTCCTCAGATCTTGCCCAGCAATATCACCCACCTAGTATATTGCAGGGAGGGGCATTTGTGCCCAAGTAGTTTGATTCCAGGCCCAGGCTCTTGAAGATGACCTTGAATTGACCTGACTCCAGCCTGGCCTAAAACAGTTTCTTGACAAAAGTGCTACTTTCTGCCTTTAGTTCTTGTGTTGCTGGCACCAGAGAATGAGAATGTTGGTATTATTCTTTCTTGTCTCTGGTGAGTAAGGATGCTTTTTGTTCTAGGCTATAAGGTCCAAAGCTCTTCTGTCCCTGTGCACATAATAGTTTGGAAGAGAAGAGAGACTGGGGACACTATAGACTGGGGAGGACAGCAATGCTGGGATGAATGTTTAGCTGAACACATATGGGCAAATATCTGATATTATCTCAGAAAGGAAGAATAAAAAAAAAAAAAAATCTCTATTCCAAAACAGGCAGAGTAGCACTATTTATTATGGCTACACATCCATCCGCACAATGGCACCTAGGTTGGAGGTATCTTAGAGCTTATTCACAAATTCTCTTTTTCTACCTGAAGATTATACCTCTGAGTCACCCATCCAACATGGCAGATAAGCCTGCTGCTGCAGTGGGCTTTGGCATTCCCTTTTTTCCACAACGATGCTAGCTTGACTTGTTTTATTTTTTATGTCCTTAAGTATCATTCCCTTCTCAGCCCTTGTCTCCCATTAGACAAGATGTTTAGAAAACAAGCATCCCTTGGATTTGTCATCCAAAATCAGACCTTTCTTTCCAGAGGTCCATGGTCCAGGATAGCTTGTGGTCTTATCAGCCCAATGGCTGCAATTTCCTACAGGCAAGGTGGGGGCATTTCTCACTTAGCACAAAGCTTCTAGTTCTTTTATAATCACATCTTCTTGTTTTCAAACCCCAGACTCTCTATATATGTAATTTTCTCACATTTTCCCCTTAAACTAAGTATTTAACATATTTGCTAAAAAGAACACTGTCCATTGTTAACTATATCACTGCTACTACTAACTTATTTCATCACACTGGATATAATTCTGGTTTATCTGTTTAAAAGTCCCACCTTTGCTTTCCAAGCATCCCATATTAAAGAGCCTCAGATGAGAGGGACAAGATCCAAAAAAACCTGGCAATACCCAGGGCTGGTGAGGATGTGGAGCAACTGTATGGAAATGAAAAATGGCACAATTTCCTCAGAAAACAGTTTAGCAGTTTCTTATAAAATTAAACACCCGTTTTCTATATGACTCAGCAATGCAACTTCTAGGTATTTGCCCAAGAGAAATGAAACTTATGTTCGCACAAAAACCATACATGAATATTTATAGAACTTCTCTTCACAGTCATTAACAAGGAAGAAATACTCCAGACACCCTGTAATGAATGAGAGCACGTAAACAGCATGGTGGTAAATCTATGCGAGGGTCAAAACCCGGCGTGTCACGCCGAGTGAAAGAAGCCAGACGTGAAAGTCACCGTCCTGTATGACTCCTTTTATAGGCTATCTTGGAAAAGGCAAAATTATAAAGACTGAAAACATGTCAGTGGTGTCCAGGCCGAGGCTTGGGAGTAGGGGTGGCTACACAGGAAATTTGGGGGACTGATGGAAATGCACTATATGGGGATAGAGCGGTAGTAGTTAACTTGACCGTCTGGATTTGTCAGGACTCCTACAACAGTTCACCCGAAAGGATGCCTTTTACTGTAAGTAAATTTTAAAATAATGAATAAAATATGAAGCCCAAAGTTGTCCTGGCATATTTATAAATTTATTGTTTTCTGTAATGTCATGGGACCTGTCACCTCTTTATGCAGACCTTCTCTTTTGAGTTGAGTAAAAGTCTATGAGTCTACCAACTCCCGGGTGTGATTGTCTTTGGAGGGAGCTGGCATTCTGATAGGAAGGGCGTGGCTGATTCCTACAAGGTCAAGATAGTTGTACAACTATTGGAGGGTGGACCACGTACCTTTATTCTCCTTATCTCTCTGTTCTGCCCCCAAATCTCAGCCCTTTTCTGCCAAAAAATGTTAGAGGACAAAGTCTGCTTTGTGGATTCCCTGAAAGGTATTGACTGGTAGGGCAATCCTTTCCATTCCTTTGTTGGTATGGTTTCCAGAAATCCAGAAAATTATATGACAAAACCATGTCTTTAAATAAGAAGAACCCAGTCTATGGTCCTTCCCAAATCAGTAGGATTTTGAATCCTCGTCTGTCACGTTGAATTTCCTTTTATTTTTTCACTTGTACAATCATTCACTTACTGAACATTTACCCCACACCACTGAAGTGCCAAGTCCTGGGTCAGGAACTTGGGAAGTAGAACTAAGTCCTGCTTTCTGGAGTCCCTAGGCTGATGGAGCCCACAGATGCCTGCCCATTAGATGCCGCAGAGTGATTGCAGCAATCCTAGAGAGCTTAAACCTCCTCTGCCTAATTTCTTGCTGGGGTAGTAATTAATTTCTTGCTGGGGGAGGTCAGGGACAAATGAACAGAAATCATGGCAGCTGCACTAAGTTTTGAAGGATGAGTCTATTTTTTTCCAGGCAGAGGAAGGTGGGAGAAGAGCACTCCAGGGAAGAACAAGTAGAAAGCACTGAGGCATGAACAAGCAGAGTGTTCCGGGAAATGCAAGAAGCGCAGAATGGCTGGAAGGTGACATGTGAAGGTGCTTGTGTCTGGAGATGATGCCGAACACTTGAGGGCCAAGTTTGTAGGGTCGTGTATTTTGTGCTGAGGGTTTCGTACTCTCATCTTACAAGTCTGTGATGGGTAACCTACCAGCCACAGTTCCCTCCTGACTCAACCGAAGCCCACAGTCTCGTTTCAGGTTGAAAGTTTGGAGAGCTCTCCTCTTGTTGCTGCTTTTCAAAAACATCTAGGTATGAACTGTTTATGTGTAAACAGCTTCACTCTTTCCCGAGGACATTCTTCTCCTCCATAAAGGAGGCAATCCGTTTTTGGAAGAATATACAGTACATGCATGGGATTTGGTTAAAAACTGTTCTCAGGGTTACTGGGAAAACATTCAGCCCCTAAGTCTTCTAATCGTTTCCTGCATAGGTGGAAGAGATCCTTTTATATGCTTTTTGGAGGGGGGTAGAGACGTGGTGAGATTTGCATTTTAAAAAGATTACCCTAGAGGCAATGTGGAGAGGGAGGGTCTCTGGCAAGATATATTTTACAGATCTGGAGACTCAATTTTAAGTGAATCCTTTTTTAAACATCTTATGGCCAGAGAGGATAGAAGAGAAACATATCCTCACTGTGTGCCATTCTGGGCAAGTGGGAACCCAATCCCCACAAATTTGTGTGGTCTCTCTCCTCTCTGACACAGACGAATAAGGAAAAGAAACACAAAGAGAACCACAAAGAACTGCTCCATATAATTTCATAAAAGCCTGATGTCATTTGAATTATTATATTATACAGGGCTGTCAACTGATTGTCCCATTAACAGACCACAGAAGCAGCATTAGGAAATTCCAGAGCAACGCTGAATTTTGCCTACAATATATTGAGCTTAATGTACTCTTGTTTTGCCTTGAAGAATACGTTACCATATTTTATCATAATTCTAAAGACTGCCATTGCCACATTTAAGAACAATAGATCATGGAGACTGAAAAGTCTTCCTTCTGCCTTTTTAATGAGTCACTTTGGGAAGGTGATGGGAAAGAATGGATTTAGAAAATTAAGACAAATAATGAAAAGCTTTTGAAAACCAAAGTTTTCGTCACATGGGTTGTCAGTGAATCCTGGGAAGGTCTAATTTCAGTATAACCGACATGGAGTCCTCTGTTGAGCTCAGGGTAACAATTTCGGTAATGCCCTGCTTTCTCCGTCCTCTGTTCTGGACTGGAAGCCATAGGAGGCCTCTCTCTACTCTCCTGAATCCATGGCATTTGGCAGAGCATGAACTCTAGCTGAAGTACAGGAAGTTGAAATCGGAAGAATGAATGATGCCGGACGGCTGCAGTATTGACCTAACTACCAAGTGCTTCAAAACACTGATGAGGTGAAGGAAGGGTCTGCTAGAAACCACTATGGGACAGATGGAGACTGCGCAAACCTTCTGAGTTACACGTCGTTTAAATAGAGGCTGTCTCAGAAAAAATTAAAAACTACACACAAGGGTCAATGCTTACAGGAAAACATTTACATTAAATGTGGAAAAATAAACAACTCTCGTTCCTTGTGGATGCTTAACCAAGATGGTTTTGAATGCATCTCACTACCCAGAGATCATCACTGTTACCACTTCATTGTATAGTCTCCCATCTTCTTTGCATTGAGTCAATATATTTGTTTTTGCCTTTGTTTTAATGAAAATGGGATGCTATGGTAAGCTACTGGTTCATGGCCCATTTTTTTCTACCGATTTATCACATACATGGTTCTCATAACTCACATATAACTTGCAGGGCAAAAGATTCTGCATTAGTTGTCTTCCTTCTTTGACAGACTGTGAACTTCAGAGAGGCAGGAGCTATGCCTCCCTGGCCCTTAGCTCTGTAACCCAGGCCTGGGTCAGCACTGGTGGGTGGATGGCTACTGTTTTGTTTGTATCATTTTCATGGTTTCTTATCTTCTGAATATACCATCAGTCATTTGTTCAATCTTGTTAATCTTAAACATTTTTAACAATTTACACGTTAATTCTGGAATAGTTAGTGTACAAGAGTCTCTCTCTTATTTTTTTTCCCTTTTCTTCTTTGTTTTGTTTCTTAAATGCCATACATCAATGAAATCATATGGTATTTGTCTTTCTCTGAGGGTCTTAAACTTTTTTTTTTTTGAGTCTTAAATTTTAATGTTTTTCACAGGAACATCTATGAATGATTTCACTCTCATCGGTAGTAGGAATTACCCATACAGAATAATACATAAATATGTTCTCCATATAAAACTGGAAACATTATAAAGAAGGCCCAAGTACTCTTAGCCAACCACATTTCCTTGCAGGGAGGGTCTTGGTTATCTGTGGATTTGAATCTTTCCGGATCACTTTCTTAGCCTTTCCATAATATATATGCATTCATAAGAGTATAAACTGTCGTTTTATGAGTGTCTTTTATGTAAGTGATATAATGTTATTCTTATTAGTCTACACATTTTGCCCATGAAATGATTATGTTAGATTTCATCTTTTAAGATGGTATTTTCTTATTTATTAGAGAGAGAGAGCACGAGTGGGGCATGAGACAGGGGCAAAAGCACGAGACAGGGGCATGAGCACGAGACAGGGGCAAAAGGAGAAGGACAAGCAGGCTCCCCGTTCAACAGGGAGCCCACACGGCATTCAATCCTAGGACCCTGAAATCGTGACCTGAGCAGAAGGCAGATGCTTAACCGATTGAACCACCCAGGCACCCCTGGATTTCATCTTCTACGATGATGGACAATTCATTTTTCTTTCTCCTTCTCCTTCTCCTTCTCCTTCTCCTTCTCCTTCTCCTTCTCCTTCTCCTTCTCCTTCTCCTTCTCCTTCTTTTCTTTTCTTTTCTTTTCTTTTCTTTTCTTTTCTTTTCTTTTCTTTTCTTTTCTTTTCTTTTCTTTTCTTCTTCTTCTTCTTCTTCTTCTTCTTCTTCTTCTTCTTCTTCTTCTTCTTCTTCTTCTTCTTCTTTTTAATAATGTCTACCCGATGCGGGGCTTGAACTCATGACCCCAAGATTAAGAGTCACATGCTCTACTGCCTCAGCCAGCCAGCTTCCCCTGCTTATTATCTTAAACAACTTTTTGGTGAACAGCTGGATTTCTCCAGAAGCACACCTTGAAACAACGATGAGAGGCCGATGGTTCCCTTGGGTGACTGGTGATGTCATCTCAGGAAAGACCAGTAAGGGAGTAGGGAAATAAGACAGGATGGGGAGAGAAGCCAACAGTGTTGCTTCCATAGCAGATCATTGCTTGGGACAAGTGGGACTCAGTCCCACTGTGACCTTCATAGGGATTGTATAGAACATGCCTCAAAGAACCAACTTATTGCTGGCTGTGAGTTACTCCTGGGGTACCCACCCCACAGCACTTCTGACATGTCCTGTGATTGGGCTGTGCATGACCCTGCATTCATGTCTATAGGAAGTTCTCAGTCTTGTGCTCACAGTAGGAAGTTGTGGTGTGCGGAAACATTGTTAAGCACATTGTTAAGGGCACAGAGAAAATCTGCTACAACATCTGTGTGCCCCCTTCTTGTGCATTTGTGTCCATATTTTAATAAGGATTTGGGGGGGGATTTCAAATTATTCTTTTAACACTTTTACCTGGGCCTTGTGTCTGGGTTGCTGTGTTTTCTTATGAAAAAGTATTCATTGCAAGGCAGTCTTGCTCACCTACTCCATTGTTCAGTTCCACACATGATTGTTTTATTCCTTTTTAACTTCCTCTCCTGCGGAGTCAGCCATTCATCTTAATTGTCTTGAAACACTCTCCAGCTCTTCTGATAAATAATCCACCTCTGGAACCATGTCCCAGGGGAGGTTCACTGCTCCTATAGGTGGCTTTCAAGTGAATTGAGTCAAGAAACCCAGTCACTGCTTTAATGACTTTGAAGCTGAATACAACCTGTGTGTCCAAGAAAATGTCTTTTTCTTTCTTTTCTTTTCTTTTCTTTTTTTTTTTTTTTAGCACTAAGCAGGGTGTATTTATGCTGGTGCTCCAATGGTGGATTAATGATTTACCTGTAGCTACTACAGCTTTATCTTCAAAGAGTATGATGGTTTCCTCTAGTTCAGTGGCTCACAAAACATGGTTATCAAACCTATAGCATCAGTATGATCTGAGAAATTGTTCAATGTGCACATTCTCGGGCCCTCCCTCCCTCCACATTTACCAAGTTGGAATCTCTGGGGTGGGACTTAATGGTCTGTTTTAACACGTCCTCCAGGAGATTTTGATAAGCACTAAAGTTTCAGGCCCGTAGTTGTCCAAGTGCTTGTGGCCAATTAATTTGTATAAAATAAACATTGTTTTTTGAGGAAAATAGCAAATTCCTACCCCTTTTAGCAAGTTTTTCTTCTTTAATAACCCATCATTAATGAAGATACCAGTGCCTCAATCTCTGCACATTTATGGTTTATGCAACTTGACAAATACAGAATATTATTTTGAAAATCAAATTAAGTCAATGTCTCGGTTTCTTCCAATACATCAAGGATTATTGCCATCATATAAATTGATCATCTCATGATTGTATCTTTTAAATTGTTTTCATAAAATGGCATGATGATATTCATAAGCATTATGGCTAGTAATTATAAAGGCATGTGCTTCACTATAAAGAAATGTATAATCCAAAACCAGAAAACTTTTATTCCGGTTTTCCACTTCCCCTCCTTCCTATGTCATTGTTCATATTCCCAATAGTGCCTCGTTGAGATTCTTCTAAATAAAACACATCCTTCTTGCTTGTAAAATAATCTGGTTAAAAATAATGAATCTAACTTATTCAATTTGCCAAAATTCAGTTTGTTTCATCATTTTTTAGCTAGATTATTATTACTCATATAAATTATTTCATGCAACTTTGCTCTATCCCTATGAGGGACACATTTTTTTTTTTTTTTTGTCTCTTATTTTCCCAATAGGAATAACCTAAATGTAGAGAGCTTCAGAAAATGAACCTGGATTGAAAAGCTTTGGAAGCTAACATTTTGCTTGTTTCATCATTTGGTCTTTGAAATACATGTATCGAGTGTCTACTGTGTTAGGCATTATGATAGGTGCTGGGCCTGTATGGGGAAATAGGACGGACACAGGGCAAGCTTCCAGTCCAAAATGGGCAAAAGAAATACTCCCTGGTAATCTCCTCTCCACAGACCAACATTTTCCCCACATTCTATGAGTCAAACCTGTTGATTCAGAAATGTATCTTATCTGGAAGTTCAATATCTAGAAGATAAAATCTGGGTTATTCTAGTGAAAGGGGGTGTAGTGAACCTAAGAACATATGGTCCATTGAACAGAGCCATGATTTTGAATTTTCCATCCTAGCTCTGGATTTTTGCATAGCACGGTTTGACTGAGGTTGCAAACATCTATCACAGAGAGCTTTGGCTAAATACCACCAGTGTTGTCGTCATGTTCACAAATTTTGGATTATTTGCCAGTATTATAAAATTTCACAAAAATCTAGGGCTCCAGCCTTTCCAGAAAAATTGACAATTCTAGTTACAGGAAGCCTTCATTTTTCCATAATTGGTTGGAAATTACCATAGACCCCACCACTCTCATTTTTATGATTGCTCTTCTCTTATTCTAATTTATAGCACCCACCTTGAGTTTGTAGGATGTTTTGTTCATAGTCTTAACTTCCTGTCTAAGAACCTAAGCAACATGTACCATATTTGATATCATAATAATCCTTTATTTCCTAGTAACTTCATTCCTCTGAGTTATGCATAGCAGATACTATTTTCAATTCTGATTAATGGAAACATTGATTTTTACATATTTATATTTAAATGGGTATACTAGTGCATAACCTAGATATATGTATATACTGATTTAATCCTCACAACATATGCCCAAGAAGAAAACTACTTTTCTCCTGTTTTACAGATGAGAGATACAGAGGCTGGTAACTCTGGTTTGATTCCCCAAAACTTCAGGTGTACATTAATTTCCACCTTAATCACCACTTACATTGTGCTATTCTGAGTTTATGTGTTAATAGAAGAATACAGTGTTTTCTGTAAAAAAAACTAGCAGCGTCTGACTCTTGCCTACTATTCGCTCATGACTCTGGTACTACTAGCTGGAAGGGGAAGGTGTAATGTGGAGGGAAAGAAGGGATTCCTAAAATTGTCTTCTCAAAAATTTCTCATTTCTGTTCACTTTAAATCCACCTAGGTCCCTCCCCTGAGTCTATTTGAATTCTTCTATTTGGGGTGAGCAAAGAAGTGTTTTTAAGAATTGATTGAAATATTAACTTACCAAAAGAATTTCCTTTCAAAGTAAGGAACTATCCAGATAGAATAGTCAATGGTATTGATTTTCTAAGAAATTACTCATAATTTTTTTTATATTTTTGGTGAAATATGTATACACATATTTTAATGTGTTTTTATGAAAGATAATGAAGAGATGAGCCAAGCCAAAATACACAAGCATTTAGTCTATTTCAGAAGCTACTCATTTCCTTTAATAAATATCAGAATTCTTCAAAGCAGGTTGATTTTTCTTTTGCTACTAAAGAAAAAATTGAATCCACAACATGAAAAATAAAAATGCAAGTTCATTATTCATAGAATTTTCTATGAGTTCTTTTTCTCTGGCCTCTGAAAGTAAGGCTAGAGTTTTATTTTTCTTCCTCCCCACCTCAATCCTAAAAAGAGGTTAGGGCTGTTTGTAGGATTTGTTTCTTCTTGGGTCATTCTAATATGCAGGCTCTTTGATGTTACTTGCCAGAGTCAAAAGCTGCCCACATGGTCGCTGTTGGCATTTTTTTGAGTATGTTATTTTGAGAGAAGCACTTGGGGATTCAAGGAAAACGTATTGCTGTTTTCTGATCTTGACCCCCTTCCCCATCTTTCTAGCCACTGTTTTCACTCAAACATAAAGGTGAGAAAATTCATTGCCCTACATTTTAAGATTCTACTCTTGGAACATCACATATGATAAACATGTTATGCCCTTAGATTTGAATGGAAATCCTTTCTATCGGCTTGTTTGTTCATTCATTTAATCATTCATTCAGTTTCTTTCTATTTCAGGTGCTCAAAGTATTATGTACTCCTTCCTTGTGTCATTAATGCTCATTATATTTTTGACTTTATTTTTGGGTCTTCAATTACTGACTCATTCTTGAACCTTGCGCTGTGAAGTCAACAATGGTAGGGACTTTTGTCCTTTCATCGCTCACTTGGAAACCCTCGTGTCTAGTTAAGTGATTATTAAATATTTACTGAATACACAGATGAGCACATTCTGTGCTCCCCATTTCATGGGGAACCCCATTTTGCTCAAAGTAAAATCTGAACTCTCTAGAGTGAGCTGGGAGGCCCTGGATAACACAGTGTCCTGTCTTCTCCTTGACCTTATGTCCTACTATTTTCCCTCTGCAAACTTTCCTCCAGTTTTAAGCTGTGTTCTCTTAGGGTTAAAGAAACATAAATAGTCTCTTCAGGGAAATTTCATTATTTTACACTGATATATTGCTATTGATAGCTAGATAGGAGATAAAAAGAGAGAGTAAGTGTGGTGTTTAAGAAGGAACATGGACTTTGGGAACTTAGAAGTTCAAACCATAGACCAACCACTTACTAGGTGTTAGACCTTGGGCAAGTTTTTACAACTTTCTGGATCTCATTTATGAATCTCCAAAATGGGAATAAAAATACTGTTGTTTCAGAAATGTTGTGAGGATTAGACATAAAATAGAAAAATGCCTGGCATATAGAAGTTTTGAGATAGTAATCATCATTATCATATGCATAATCATATCAGTCAGCTAGTGCTAAGTAACAAATACCACATAATCAGAGGGCATAAAATATTGGCTTTTTCCCTGCCTCATGTTTCTGTGGATTGACTGCGGGCACCTGACAGCTGATCTTAGTTGGCTCACTTATGCAACTAACAGTCAGCTGATCTTGGCTGGGAGATTTAGCTCTGAACTGTGGAACCAGCCAGCTCAGTTTATTGTGTCTACCATGAGCTCTAGAGAAGGGAATGATAGTATAGGTGAGTTATATTTATTAGGTATCATATATTATTTATTATTCAGCTCTTGGATGATCTCTTAAGTCTTTTTCAACTTGTAATTATTCATTTTATTATTTTTCCAAGTTTTATTCCTTTTTGAAAATGAAGTAAAAAATTAACAAAGGAGAACATTCTTGTAGTGAGAACACTTTGCATCCTAGAGAAGGTTTCATTCTTACATGATTATGAGCTGTAAATAATTTGAAATAATGTTCTAGTGATATTGTCATCAATTAATTACTAAAGTTTGGGGAATTAGCTTAGTGACAGGTTTTAATTAACTTGCCCCAGTGGCAGTATATTTTCCCTAATAAGTTTACAGTGCCTCTTAGATTTACAGTAATTCCTTCATTTTTTTCTCTTTTCTCCATTATTTATGTAAGCAATATTCCCATAGAGGATACTCACTTTTGCAACCACAGTGTTGGATGGCATACAGTTATTTTGGCAGTGGTTTTCAGGATTTGAAACAAATCCATATCTTTATTTAGTTTCTGCACTACATGAAAAATTGAAATGCAGGTCTAGATAATTTTTTGGAATTGTTGCCTATGATAAATAAGTTTATATTTAAGTGACTGATTGCAGAGTATAAAGTAATTCATCCTCACCAAAAAAAAAAAAAAAAAAAAAAAAAAAGACATGGTAAATAGACCCTTGGAAGTGCTATAGCTTCCTTAATCCTAGAATTTACTTCTCTTTCAGATAACTCTAGAGTATGACATGGGTGCTGTCACCTCTTTCAGCATAGGAAGCTTATGTACAGATTCAAGAAGACCCTCATCAGATGGTGACATAAAATCACATACCTGAATCCAAGTATGAAATAATTCTGAAACAGACTTCCAGTTTAATTTAAATACATAGATGAGGAGCACCTGCGTGGCTCAGTGGGTTAAAGCCTCTGCCTTCAGCTCAGGTCATGATCCCAGGGTCCTGGGATCTAGCCCCATGTTGGGCTCTCTGCTCAGCGGGGAACCTGCTTCCTCCTCTCTTTCTGCCTGCCTCTCTGCCTACTTGTGATCTCTGTCTGTCAAATAAATAAAATCTTTTAAAAAATAAATAAATACATAGACGATCTGAGGGGAAAAAAAATCAAGAAGGGGCTCATCACAAAGAAAGAACAGAGCAGTGTACTGAATTGTCCTGGAAAGCCACAAGGGAAAGTTTCTTTTAGATGGGTAGCAGTTACTTTTAACGAGGACCAAAACCCCTCATCTCTAGAATGTACTAGAATTAACAGATTCTGTTCTTTCTTTTGGAATGCCACAGAATTTCACTGGATTCAAACTGTAGTGGGAGAAATGTCCTTTTTTAGTAGCAGTCAACTGAGTTGTTTAAACAATTTGGTTACAAGGAACAGAAACTCACTTAAGTTCTATTAAGTAATGGGGCCAGGGGTATATGAGAAAAATTTACACATGAAGACCCATGGAATAAAACAAGCAGGCTTCAGGATGATTCCAGTTATTGGGTGATTTTAGATGTATGATAGCCCTGCAAACTTCAAAAACCTAAGATTCTTGAGTTCAACACCTTATTTCAAGGGAGGAGGGTTCATTTACTCCCAGGACCTCTCAGATTACGTGAACACATTAAGTTGGCCAGGTTTTATGAGGGATGATATTTACAGCTGCAGCAGCCATCTTTTGACCATGAAGCAGGAGCCAAGGTAATTGCAGAGAAATCAAGGTAGAGCCTAGAGTTCCTAAAATCACTAAGGTAACAAACCTTTGACTGCCCTGTTTCCTTTCTTCCCACTTTATGAAATATATCTGCTGTTTTTTAAGTACTCTGTTACTGCTGAATAGAAGTATTCTGGTACTCTCTCTCTGAAAACTATTAGTACTGAATAATATTATGGTTATGGTTATAAGAATGTATTGGGCAAGACAGATACCTACGGGCTTTATGAAACCTGTAGATTGGTTTAAGGCAGGGCTGCCACTTAGAGTAGCACAGATTTTCCACTGAGCAATTCTAGGGAGCACCGATCACATGCTCCAAATGTATAACTTTATGTGTTGACCCTGGCTTAGTTCCTCATTTTCTTTTTCTAACCACTCATATTCCCAGAAATTTCCTTTTTATAATACATAGGTTAAAAGAAAGTAAACCCCAAATCATTGCCTAAAGTGCCTAAGGTGGGGGCAAGTGGGGATCTCTACTGAAGCAGGACTTTTCCCCTTGGAAGCAGCCTTTACTCAGCCACTAGGCAGGATATATGTATGCATGAAAGGCAGTGTGATTTCAATGCCTCTCATTATTTGAGGACCGTAGGCTGCGGATGAGGATTATGGTAGTGTTAGATCAATCAAATATGTGGGTCTTTTTTTTAATCCCTAAGAGAAAAGAGAATGATAGTCCGTTTTCCTACACTGAAGAGGAATAGAAATGGGATTTGTGTTGGTGGGCACACGAGGATTCCGCATCTCCGTAACGGAATGTGGACAGAGCTTTCATATCCATCAGAAGGCCTGAGGAGGGGCACCTGGGTTGCTCAGTGGGTTAAGCCTCTGCCTTTGGTTCAGGTCATGATCTTGGGGTCCTGAGATCAAGCCCCGCATTGGGCTCCCTGCTTGGCAGGGAGCCTGTTTCCCCCTTTCTCTCTCCGCCTGCCTCTCTGCCTACTTGTCATCTCTGTCTGTCAAATAAATAAATAAAATCTTTAAAAAAAAAAAAAAAAGAAGGCCTAAGGAAATGATAATTCTGATTGCTTACTTGAGCTTGAGGGAGTATTTTGGATAAGGGCTGGTAATGGAGCACAAGCAAAGGGAGTATATAGATGTTACCAAGACTAGAGAGAGGAAAGTTTGCCTCTGTCCTTCTCTCTTTGGTATTGGCACAGAAATTGACTGTTCCTCATGGATAGGGAGGGGAAGAAGCTGAAGGAAGGCATTGTGTATGCGTGTGTGTGTGTGTGTGTGTGTGTGTGTATTTTCCCCCTGAAGTGACTTTTATCTCTCCCCAAATTAACTCTGAGATAATGTTCACAATTATTTATTTCTCCTACACAGCAGAGAAAGGAGAGCAGAAATATCCAGATACCCCCCAAATGGTTATTAGTTGGGAGTGTTTTGTTTAAGAATGTGGCCTCTGTACCCAGATGGCCTGGTTCAAATCCTGACACCACTAATCACCAGCTGTGTGAATTTGGGGGAAGTCACATAATCTCTCTGGGACTTGGTTTTCTGTTAAGAAAAATGGTGTATCTTGATTTTGTGTTTGTCCTAACTAAGGGAGAGGAGACTCCTGATATGTTGTGGGTGGAGGCAAGGATACTGCTAGACATTCTACAATGTGCAGGATAGTTCTGCACAACAAAGATTTATCTGGCCCCTGATGTCACTAGTGCTGAGA
The DNA here is from genome assembly GCF_030435805.1 of Mustela lutreola. Taxonomy (NCBI): domain Eukaryota; kingdom Metazoa; phylum Chordata; class Mammalia; order Carnivora; family Mustelidae; genus Mustela; species Mustela lutreola. Next base: position 36,024,170 of record NC_081291.1, read on the forward strand.
TTGAGAAAACCTGGTTTAGATTGGATATGTCACTTCTGAACTTTTACCCTCTAACATTTGGTACTGTGCATGTCACAATATTTCAGACGGCTTTTAAATTGTCATCATGATTCATCAGGTTCATAGGCTTCAAAAAGATGCGTGGAAATATTTTGTCAAGATAAATAGATTTAGGTGTGGAGTGTTATTTTTTTGAATGACACTATCATTTAAAAAAAATACACCAGGTGCTTGGTTGACAAAACCACATACTTCATTTTCTTCCAAAACAATTTTAACTGTTGGAGAATCTTTTTAACAATACAAATGATGGTTCTTTATATTCTCTATCTTTCTATCAATCTAGGACAGTATTTGAGATGATAAAGGACAGCCTCCTAAATCCATCATCTTTGTTGTGATTTAAAGAAGACTTTTCCCCATAAATTACTGAGGTATTTGGCAATGAGAAGTGTGCAAGGCTATTATTTATACCTGTTTAATTCTCAATATTATGACAGCATGATTTTTGAAATGGACAATCCCAATTCAAAATGCTTTCTGTTCTGAATTTTACCACATTGGAGTGATTGTTAATAGCTCTTCACTGTCGAGAAATCACCATGAACTCTTATTTTTCTTATTTTTAAGCATTGAGATCTTCTCTAAACTTGACAGATGAATTCACTTGAGGTTTTTTTTTTTTTTTTTTTTTTTTTTTTTTTTTTTTTTAAACCTGCAGCTCTAAATAGGCCATTTCCATCAATACATCCCTTCTCACTGACAGCATCTTGTTTGGGGGCTCAGTTTATACCTGAATTTCCCCATATTTCCATGACCCTTTGGGTCTTCTGATATCTTTGCACTTTTCTTGCATTGTCTCTTAGTCCATGTTGAACCTTTGGACTATAAAGAAATCTTTATAAAACGATCTTTTACTCTGAGAAAATAATCTCCATAAAACTGTGCACAACTTGTCCATTCTTACAGAGCATTCCTAAAAGTTATATCCTCACCAAGCTTTCTATCCTGTGGGATCATCTCCATTTATTTTATATGTTCATTTACTTAATCATTTATTCATTCAACCAACAAATATTTGTTGAGTTCCATGTATGTATTCCTGACACAACAGGGAACAAGACAGTCTCCCATCAGGTTCTGAATTGTGTCTCGCGTTACATAATCTTCAAAAAGGTAGAACCATGACTCCCACACAAATACAAAGTGAACAAACATCAAAGATTTTATTTAACTTATTAATTAATGAGGGATCCAGTAATATTTAACAATTGGTTCAAGTGTGAATTGAATTTACAAAGATTTATCATGTCACCTGCACTGGATTCCTTTGCCTTACCTCAAGCCGGCTCCTTTGCCTTGCTCTCTAAAGAAAACATGGATTTCACCAGCACCATCCATAATTCAACTTTTTCTTCTCAGAGTTACAAAATAGACTGGTGAAAGACAATGCCGGGTATATACTGCACACAATCAAATGATTGCTGGAGGGTCCAGTGGACATCATCTCGCATTCAATAGCAGTGAGTTTGGGCTCATTTCAAAGTCTTCACAATTTCCCCTAACCCTAGCCCAGACAACTTTCAAATATACAAACATTTCTCATAATAAGGACAGAAATAAAGACAGAGATAAAGCAGTATGCTGTGAAAGAGGGTGCTTGGGTGGGGGTGGGATCTTCCTTAGAGAGCAGAGCCAAGGAAAATCCCAAGAAGAATTGTTTGACATAGGACTCCCAATAGATTGCCTATTTAAATTTAAACAGATGTGATAAAGACCTTCGTCTATGGGGGACAGTGTCCACACTTAAGGCAAGAGTGTGGGCTGCTACTAGAGTCTCCTGGTACTTTTTTCAGTAGCAATAAAAACAAAATCATGCCTACCAACTATTCTCCATCTTTTTGCATTCCTCCTCCCAAAACTTGGTGTCCATATTTTAGTGTATGTATTTATTTTACTTTCATCCGATGGACTCTTCACTTTGCAGAATTTAATTTTACAGTAATTTGTGTGGCACAGAATGACCCAAATGGCAGATTAAGCTTTGAGCAATGTAGGGACACCCAAAATGAGAAAATCTGGTAAATTTGATAAAATCTAGAAAAGGTTCTCATTTATCTGATGGTCATTTTAAAAAGTAGCCATCAGATAAATGAAAACTTTTTTTAGATTTTATCTATTTGAAGTTTTGGCATTACTTTAATTTTGATTAAGGTTTGCAAAGCCAGGGTTTGCAAACCACGGGCTTGTAATGTTGTGCAAACATGGGCCAAATACAGCCTTTTTTGGTAAATAAAATCTAATTAGGTAACAGCGGCTTTCCTTTGTTTACATATGATCTGTGACTATTTTCACATCACAACAGCAGAGGTAACCAACTGTGATAGAGGCTATGTGACCTGCAGAGCCTAAAGTACTCATTAGTCAGCCCTTATGGACAGAGTTTTGCCAGCTCCTGAATTACATAATTGGCGGGAATTAATCTCTTCACTCATTCATTCATTTATTTATTTAACAAATACTTAAATGTAGCTACTATGTGCCAGACAGTGTTCTAAGATCTGTAATCACAGCATAATGGGAGACACAGTTTCCTGATTCAGAATTGTAATTTGATCTTAGATTATTATGTTTTCTTGTTTTAATTTTTGAGATGATAGATTAAAGAGTGTGCTGCAAAATTTTAGTAATGAGGTGTTTGTCTCCATGTTTTGGTCTGGAGTCTCCCAAAAGCAGACTCCAAGGTAAAGACTTGAGTATGAACATTTTATCTGAGTAGTCAAGGACACACCCCCAGAAAAGGAAGGGAAAGCAGTCCATAGAAAGTGTATTACTAAATCACCAGCCACTTCGGGTGACTGGAACTGGATCCTGAGGGGAAACTCTGGGAAAGGTACAAAACACACACCTCAGAAATGGCCCACCCAAGAGGCAAGAGAGTGGAAATGTTTGTATACAAACTCTCAAGGGTCATTAATAGCAGCATACTTGGGTGTGTGCATGTATGCAGAAGTGTGAAGTGTATGTGAGGTAGGAGGAAGAAGTTTTAATAGTTTAGCTTTTGTGGCTTTCCTATTGTGGGAGATGCCCTGATATCTATAAACTCTCCCTCATCAAGGGCTTTATTTTGCTCCCCTCCCTTACCTCAGAGGGTAGCACCCTCAAGAGCCATTACCAAGCATATTTATTCACTTTCTGCAGGTCCTTCTTAGCCAGGTCCAAAACTCTGTTGCTGAGTAATTTTTTTTTTCATGAAGCAAAACTGGTACTCTTTGGTGAAGCCTAGCTCTTCTTACTGACCTATGTAGGAAGATGGCGGCAGGTCTCAAAGAAAAAAGTATCATCTCGTAAGGCCTTCTCCCAAGCAAGGCCTCTGCTTGGTTGCCAGGCAAGGAGATAACGTTATCTTCCATCCATGGGATGTGGATAACTTCTGCGCGGCACAAGTGCAGAGGAATCTGAGAGTTCAAGTTTCTAGGGTTCATTTACCCGGGTGAGCCTATCCAATTATGTCAGGGTCCCCTATTTGCTCCATCAGTGCCTGCCTGGAACAGAGCTTGTTGGGGCTGTGACTTAAACATTCCCTATGATGAATCTCTCACATCGGATCCTGGCCCTGATTTTCAGCATGGTCTTCCCTCAGTCTGCAGAAGATGAGCTACTTCGAATCATGTTGGAGAGATACTCTGGCTTCCCCACTGAACCCTGGCATGGTGTCCGGCTCACGCGAGTTCTTTCATTTTCATTTTTCAGTTGCTCCTGCTACCCGACACAACTACCCAATTCCACAGCCCTTCACTGATCATTGCCACCACATCTCTGAAGGGTTTGAGAACGTGCGCAAACGGGGGCAGCCTCTTCCATCTGTCCCGTCCCGATTCATCCTCAAGGGAGAGTGTTAGCAATTAGGATATCATAGCACACCGCTCCACTTGCTACCAGTGATGGTGATTGTGTTGCCATTTTGCCAGTGTAGCAGCGGAAGCCAATTCCAGAGATTTGTTTCCTAGGATGACTTTGTGTTCCAACAAGGGTGACAAATCTATCCCAGTTTGCTTAGCACTGTCTCTAATTGTAACAGCACAAGTTCCAAGTCCTGAAAAAGTCCTTAGTTTCAGACAAATGTAGAACGGTTTTTCCAGCCCTGTCTTAGTTTTTTAAAATTGAAAATCCTATCCAAGAACCCCCTAAATCCTGAGCAAACCAGGATGGTTTGTCACCCTATTTCCAACTGTCGTATGGCCCCAGAGGTGATCTTGAGGTCGATCCAGGCTGTTTAGAGGTGTAGAAAGTAATATGAAATGTTGGGGGGCAGGCAGCCCATCAAGACAACATTAGTAAGTCAGGTACCACAGTGAGCAGTCAGATCTCATTTTCATAGTGAACTGGGAAATAGGGCAGAGCACATGCGCCAGAAATGTCCCAGTAGAGTAGGAAGGACACTGGGAAGTTTACGTACCAGTCCCTCACAGTCTTTGGGAAGGGCAGCTCCTGGAGCGTGTTAAATTCTGGGCACTTCTAGCCTGCAGACCAGGGCCATGATATTCTTAACATAGTTTCAGAAAAACAAAGAGGAAAAAAAACATGCAGGCCCTGGGATGCAGAGGTTGGCCGCTAGTATTTGGAGACACTGAATGATCTGGAAGATATATGCGGCAATTCAACATTTGGTCTTTCCACCCCTGGTGGTACCTGGATCCACTTACGACCCATGTTAAGTTGACTTCATCATCGTAAGGAGGTGGCTGGCCAGGACTCCCAACAGGAGGTTTGATGCGAAAAAGCTACAGTCCTGTCTGTTAGACCTGCGCCACAATTGCAGTCTGTCCTCTCTTCCCTCTGTCTTCTATTTTAGATTGCTCTCACCCTCTACCAGCAATCCTGGCATCTCTGATGTTCCCCCAGTGAAGGTAGGGCATCATTTCCTGGATCAGAGTTAATGTATGGTGTACAACCCTGGAATTGGGAGCCAGGGATAAAAATCCATGGTTTGCAGATTTGCAACTCAAATCGTATCTAGGGCTTTATAGCTAGAGATGTTATAGTTAGTGACATCATGTGACCAAATATCATCCCTTGAAATAGCTCCTATATCCACCCAATGCCAGCCCCCATGATTAGTGTTGGAGAAGGTGATACCATGTGAATTCCTCACTCATTTTGTTGCTGACCTCACATCGTTTCACTAGCTTGATGAAACAGCATCAATTTTACCACCTCGCTTAAACAAGGATCTTTATCACAGAAAAGATGGTGGGGATGAAATCAATTTACTCCCTTTCCATTTTTATATATTAGAAGCAATTCTTTATTGTAATGTTGTAACTTGGCCATTGCAGGATGTGGAAGACCAAATAATTGCTTTCCCAAAGATGTTCACACTCTCATTCCCATAACACAGGAATACGTTTCCTTACATAGCAAAGGGAACTTTGTAGATGTGATTACATTAAGGTTCTTGACATGGGGAGATTATCCTGGATTTTTGGATGGACTCAGTGTAATCACAAGTGTGCTTGTAAGTGAAAGATGGAGGCTCTAGAGTCAGGAAAAGAGATGTGAGGATGGATAGAAGCAGTGGTCAGAGTGATGTGATTATGGCTTTGAAGATGGAGAAAGGAGTCATGAGCCCGATAGTGAGGACAGCCTCCTTCAGCAGGAGAAGGCAAAGAATGAAGGTCCAGAAGGAACACGACTTCTCTGACACCTTGATGTTAGCCCCGTAAGACCTGCTTCAGACTTTTGACCTCCAGAGCTCTAAGATAATATGTGTATGTTTTTTTAAATCACTAAATCTGTAGGAGTTTGTTACAACCACAATAGGAAACTAATACACAGGATATAAGAAATCAAAGCTATAGAGCTAAAGAGGATGCACTGATGTTTCTTTTTCGTATGGAAGTCTAGTTGGATGTTAAAAATCCAGTAACTGAATTCCCATTCCACGGTCCTATCACTTAACTGCAATGAGACCTTCAGAAAGTTACAACTTCCACTATGGTTCCCTCATCTGTAAAATGGGCATTTTAATGATATATCGCTTCTGTCGCGATATATATATCTTCTTCTATGATTGGGCAACTGCCTTTGGCTCAGGTCATGATCGTGGAGTCCCTGGATCAAGTCCCACATCGGGCTCCCAGCTCCACGGGGAGTCTGCTTCTCCCTCTGACCTTCTCCCCTCTCATGCTCTCTCTCACTGTCTCTCTCTCAAATAAATAAATGGAATTAAAAAAAAAAAGATTATCTACAAAATTCATTTAAAAGAGTTCCTGGCACATAGTAAGAGCTCAGAAGCATTGACTATCAATGTGGTGACGTCACGACAATGATCTTTATATTTGGGATGATCTCACAACTTATAGAGCATTCTCATACATGATTAAACTTTAATCAATCCTGTGAAACTGTTTCCCGCTTCTCTCCCTCACCCTTTTCCACACAGACTCGGAGGATCTGGGAAGGGAAATGGATATGCATAAGGTCTCCGAGTCATTAACGGGTGTGGCTGAAAATGTCTCCTAGCCCCGTGCTCTTTCACTTCGGGATTGCTGTTGGAAGTATACTGAAATTAGTGCTGAATTCCAGAGTGAAAGGACAAACACTTGGGTCTGAAAAGTGGTACGTGCACAGCCCCTCGGGCTTAGTGTCTCAGAACACAACTGGCTTCTGTTTGTTGAACAGAACTGTGTACTGATACCTAGTTGTTAGACTTTTAGAAACTTGAGAGTTTGATTACTTTAAATGAAAGGGACACAGGAAATAAAGGAGGCTCATATAATATTCTCTGCTGCTCTTTCTCTGAGTTTAATCCTGCCTAGAGAACTAAGGTCTGGTGACAGAAAAATGTCCCCAGTTGAGAAGTTTCAGGATCAGAGGCCACCCAGTGATTGCCGAAGATGGAGTCAAATTGTGGAGATGTTTGCTATTATATCCAAAATCCACACATGCTAAGTGAGTAATACATAATTGTTGCTGCCACTTTCAGGGAGTGAATGGTATCGAAGTGCCTCTTCCTGCAGCTCCATATTTACTACAGGAGCTGAGGAAAAAGTGCTGGAGAAAATTCATGCTAATGGCTTGATGCACAAGAGCACGCGATAAGGAACATTGCACTCGATGCCGTTTATAATAATAGCAGTAATGCCTAATGCTTATTGAGTGTTTGGGAAGTGTCAGGCACTGCTGTAATCTTGCTACATATATAAACACAATTATTCCTCACACCAACCCTGCAAGGTGGGGACTATTGGTTATCTGATTTGATACATGATGAGATGGAGGCAGAGAAGCTAAAGAACTTGCTTCAGGTCACCGAGTTGGTAAGTGGCTAAAATGGGATTTGAACTCAAATGACCTAGCACCAGAGCCTATATTCCACCACACTAATAAGTTATGTTGGAATGGAGAGAACAAATCTCAGAGACCCCAGAAGACAGCGCAGAGGATAAGAGTTTTTGTTTGTGTGTTGTGTTTTGTTTTGTTTTAGAGAGAGAGAACAAGAAGGGAAGGGGGTGTGGAGAGGCAGATGGAGAGAGAGAATCTCAAACAGGCTCCATGCCCAGCACAGAGCCCCACGCAGGGCTTGATCTCATGACCTGGGAATCATGACCTAAGCTGAAACCAAGAGTCAGACACTTCACCGATTGAGCCACCCAGGTGCCCAGAGGACCAATGGGCTTTGAAAGCAAGAAGAGAGGATGCTGGGTATAGAGAGTACAGACCCAGTTAAGGTACCATCGGAGTGTCCCTAATCACTGTGGAAATAAGGGGCACTCAGTATATGTTTGTGTATGACAGAAGGGGTCCTGGGATATAAGGAAACAAATTGAAAGAAACGGTCCCCTGGATAATCTTCATTCCACAATTTAGCCAAGGGCTAGTCTTAACCAAAGAAATTAAGATTCAGAGGAAATAAGGTCTTTGTAAAACAAAAAAATGTGTTTGTTTGATTTACTGACTCACTTGGGATTTATTAACCCAAGTGCCATGGTAGAGAGAGTGTTACTGTGTTGACTTAGAAGAGCACCTGAGCCTTCATTGCTGGGTGCACATATGTCTATTTCTGTGAGGCAGTGGGGGGCTCCGTGGGCTTTGTTCCTGGCTTCCTCATCTGGGCAGCAGATGAACCAGCTCTTCACATCCTATTTAGGAGACTAAGTGAGAGAATTTGTTCTGAATCCTTAAGAGGATTTGTTCCTTTGCTAATCAGGGCCTGCAGTAAGCCATCACTGGGAAGAAAGAGTTTGTCTTTGAGGCTTCCATATGGTCCTGTAACCTACATGGTCCACTGACTCAGAAGTCCATCACTGCAACCGTGTGTGCATGTGTGTGTGTACACGTGTGTGTACGTGTACGTGTGTGTGTGTGTGCATACGTACTGATGGAATTCTAGAACATAGGTGAGGTTCGGTGGGGTGAGGTCTGGAGCTGATGACCAAGAAAGAATTCTTGATCCATCTTCAGTGCAAAATGGTGGTTTATTAAAGCACAGGGACAAGGACCCATGGGCAGGAAGAGCTGCTGCCCCGGGGTGGGGGTGGGGGGATGTGAGGAGTGGTCTATTATATACTTGTAAGGTTGGAGGGGATTAGGGTTGGCATAAGTCTCTAAGGAATTTTGGAAGCAAGGTTTCTAGGACCTTGAGGGGCTATTCATTACCGGTAATAAAACCTTTTCATGAGACCCTTTAGATGTGTATCAGTGGGCCCTTCCCTTGGGAATGAGACACTATCTCGGAGGTTTAGAGATAAAGTTTCCTAAAGGAATTGTTAAAGTAGATTTACAGGATGCTGTTTGGAGATAGGGGGTCATTCAGGCTAGGATTGCCCTTTGCCCTTAGCAAAGCCTTAAGGTGGTGGTAGTTGAGTCCCTAGAGGAGAGTCACTCTGCCTGTTTTAAGGGCTTGTCAGTAGGTCAGGAAATTTAATAATTTCTCTTCTGCCTCTGTTTCCCACATCAATACCACAGCTCCAATCACCTCAGCCTTCTTTTACCTGGGCTCTTATGCCTGCTGGTTGGACTACACATGTGTCAACACCAGGTATACAGATGGCTAACGCAGCTTCATGTTGTTGTTACCCCGAGGATGGACGTTTTTATTTCAAAAGAGACTGTTTGAGGCCAGGATCCCTTCCCTGAAGGGCTGAAGCTGGAATGGTAGAATTTCAGACAGAGAAGGGCAGCGTTGGATGGAAGAGCATTCTGGACCAGCGGGTGAGATGATGGGCCTTTCACGGAAATGAGGGGTGGCATTTTTAGAGTAAACTCCCTTTTTGTGTATGAATAGCAAACCTCCCCTCCCCACTCTCGCCCCTCTGAAGGTAGAGAAAGGCTTTCACCAGGACTGCTTCTTGGCCAGCTCTCTCTGGAGCAACGGGTCTTTGTCATGGATGTCAGGCCCATATGCCTTAGAGGAAAGATAAGAGTTGGAGGGGCGGGCTGGAGAGAGACTGTATAATTTTATTGAGCAATATTTCTTCTTTAAATGGGCTCATGGATACTTCAATTAGCTGGCTTTTGATTGCTTTTCTTAGCAGGAAATCTCCATATAATGAAAATGTGGATTCCTCAGCTCCCACTGTCACCGACCATCTTGTCAGGATGAATGATTCAACTTCATCCCTTAGTGCGTTTTGACACAGGTTCAAAGCTGGACTGATTACATGTTTCTCTTTAGCGCCCGCTTTCTCTCTCTGGATGGTGTTTTTCAGCTTTGTTTGGAGAAGGAGCTAACAGTTGTAGAAAGTAAGTATCTGTTTTCAACTGAGTGAACAGTATCCAGCGGAAAGAGAGGGAAACTCTTCCTGGCAGGAAGCCCTGTGACATGGTACCTGTGACTCTGTCATTCTTATCAATGATCTGAGCAGATGGCATATATCCAGTAGCAGAATTTGAGGACATTTAAATAAATGTCTTAGTGGAAAGAGGGTTTGCAATTTGATCATCAAAATAACTTAAGTAAATTAAAAAAAAAAAAGATGGTGCTTGATAAATTTGATAAATTTCTCTGTTTATATGGACTTTCTGTAGCAAGAATTGTACATTTAATTCAATTCGTGTGCCTCAAGGAGGGTAGAAAAAGCAGGTTAAATCCTGAGGAAGGAGACTAGATAACTTCAATGTGGTGGGGTGGTTTCTTTATGAGAAGCTGAAAAGACCCAGTGGGAGTCAGCGTAGGGATACTAGTTGAGTAGAAATCCTAGAGTCATGCACAAACTTAGAAAGGGGCCAGGCATGATAAATGTGCACTTGTTTATCACATTCTTGAAAACTAAGGGTTTTGCTTGAAGCTTGAAAGTGGTGATTTAAGACTAGAATAACGGATGCATTTTGAACAGGTCATAAGTACTATTGATCATGTGTAGCAGCTTGAAAGAGAAGTAGATACCTAAGAAGAGCAGATAAATAAGTGAAGAGTAAAACTGTAGTTGATGATTAAAGGTACATTAAGAACATTCAGGAAACATCTCTATTTTTGAGGATGAGATCATCTTTCTCCACAAAACACCCTTCAGGGAAGGAGGAGGAAGTTGAAGCAGTGGTACAGCAAGATTTCTTTCTTTTTATGTTCCCTGGACTTATTACATTTATCCCTCATCTAAATGGTATTTTTCTCTTTATGGGCAAAGGTAAAAATGATAAAATGATACCTTAGGCAATAGAATGTCTCTTCTCAATCTCATGGTTGTGGTTCCATTGCCTCCAGCAAACACATAGTAGGCACAAGAAAGTGGCATTTTATTTTGGCAAATGACAATTTATCTTTTGCTACTAGATTTTTAACCATCAAAACCCCTTGGTTGACTTCACTTTTTGTTTTTTCTTGAATACTTTTGTCTTTGTGCAGATTGGGTGGTCTCAAACTAATGCTTCAGAAGGGGCCAGGCAAGCAAGTCATATGGAAAATTAAAATGAATCAAGGGGACTTGCTAGGGAATGGTGGGGACTGTGCAAACTGGAGGTCATATTCCTTTGTAAACAGATGCTGCTGCTACTCATTTTCAACCAATAGTTGCCACATGGGGCTGTAGACCCAAACTTGTGATTCTATGCAAATGTTTTCCAGAGATGCCAGAAATATGGTCAAAGAAACAAAAGTTTCTGTCATTTGAAATAATGTATAGGCCCTGAAATCCAACATTGCACCGTCTAAAGAATAATCTGTTATGGGGGAAATTAACACCAAATAAATAAACAGCCATAGCAAAGTATCAACAAAATAAAAAGCAGGTTCTTAACCAAACCAACTCAAATAAAATCAACAAGTAATTAATGTCTTTTTGTATGTGTAGTTCTCTAGGGTTTGTCTACTGGAAAATTTAAGCCATAAGGCAAAACATGTGTTCTCTGCTAAGTGCACATTGAGTAGAGAGGCAAAGAGTTCACCTTCATAGTGGAAGTAATATTTGTCTTATAATTTGAAATATGAATATTATCTGGTTAAGAGGAAAAAAAGATGGGTGCCTGGGTGGCTCAGTTGGTTGAGTGACTGCCTTTGGTTTGGGTCATGATCCCAGAGTCCCAGAATCAAGTCCCACCATTGGGCTTCCAGCTCCATGGGGAGTCTGCTTCTCCCTCGATTTTCTCCTCTCTCATGCTTTCTCTCACTGTCTCTCTCTCAAATAAATGAATAAAATCTTTAAAAAATATATATATAGTTAAGAAGCAGTTCTAATGAGTTTAATGAAGGGAAAGAAAACCCCAAGGTAGGGAAAGTATCCATCTCCCTTCCTTCGACAATGGCAGTACCTCTTTGACTTGAATAAAATGTCATGAAAACAATTAGTTGAAAACACTAGTTGTTGAGAGTCTTAAATAGCAGGCAAAGAAGTATGAGCTTTATTTTCTAGTGGGTGGTTGCCAACTCAAACAGCCACAGGAGCCAGGTAGGTAACCAAAAAAGAAAAGAAATATATTTTGGAGGTGGGAAGGGCACTGTATCTAGACAAGAAACAGACTCAGGTCCAGTGGATTGCTGCCATGGAAGAATGCAATGCCAGCCTTGCCCATGGGAAGTCTAAAATCTGGGGTTTTATTTGAGCTATGGTTTTTAAATGTTGGCAGCAAATTCCCATTAAAAAAAAGTGTGAATCAAACTTACTTGGAAGCTCATAAGTAAAATAAACCTAGAGCTGCTAGGTATAGGGGTAAAGGGAGTGAAGGTTATTCATGTCCCAGTCCTGTGTCTAAATTCTTTCCCTTCTTGAGCCAAGGGTAGATCTCTCACCTAGAGTATATTTTAAATATAAGTGCTATCTGTAATGGCAAACCATTGAAGATATAATAAATTTGGCATGCCCTTTAATTACAAATATGTAAAAAAATGCATGCACATGGACAAGAAGTATAAAATGAAAATAGTTTTGTGAGTAAAAAGATGATTTTATTTCAAATGTTTCCTAATTATAGTGTAAAATTTAAATTAGGAAAACATTAAGAAATCTTTCTAGAAGTTTAGAATTTTTTTTTCTTCCAAGTCAGTAGTTTAAACCTAAGAGCATTCAGATGATATGTGAACTTGAAAAAAAAAAAGTATAATTAGATCTTTATTTCTGTTATCCTCTAATTGAAGTGTAACATTTCCTTCCATTACGAAATGGTTAACAACCCACAGAAGCATAGATTGTACCTCTGTGACTTTGTCACCAATTCAAATCCTAGGTATTTTCATGGAGTTGAAATGCAGATGGCTTGAAATGAAGTTCATTGGTACTGATGCTTTGAAGTCACAGTTGTTAGCAGACCAGCAGTTGGTTCAAGTGCTTCAGTGCATTCATAAAGAAACACAGATACAAACCACTATGTCACGTGTTTAAAATAAAATATTTCACTATAGTTAGTTCCATTTTTAATCCCATATATTAATTTAAGGTTTAAAAGCCTTACTCTGAGCAGGAATTCATTGGCTTTATCAAGGCTTCCAGAGAGCATCATGACATGAGGAAAGTTGAGAAGCCATACTCTGAACCAGTGTCGTCATAGATGAAGAGGTGACTCACCCTAGGATGAGGTTTTGGTTTCTGCAAACTTTCCCACTTGGGATAAGGGCAACCCTTCCAATTAGAGTTTCCGGTTGTTTCTAGGAATTCAGGAGTAGATGGGCTCACTCATCGCTATGACACAGAACAAAAAAGAATTTTAAAATAAAGATTTTTGAAAACGTTATGAACCGGACGCTTGGCTTCTCTGCACAATGGAAATTGACCAAAGGCCATAATGGGAGTTCCAGGCAAGGTCTTGCTGGGACCTGTGCTTGAGCACAGGGGAGACAGAGCAAAGGGAAAAGCCCTCCAGCTGCCTCTCCCTGGAGAAGTCTGGAGTGGTCTTCAGAGGGCTGAGGGTCTTTGGCAGGAAAAGGGTGCTGTCTAAACAGGTAGGGACAGAGATTTCTTTTGGGCTTGTGCACTCAAAGATCACGCTTCTTCATGTATCACATGTCTAATTAACATGTTAAATCTCCACCCCGGATGTGGTTTTTTGTGTTCTACGGAGAGAGAGAGTAGGTGAGAGATCAGTGGTGGGGTCCGTCTTGGCGCAGACTGGTTTGTTCTAGCTTTGTTTTACATGAATATCCTGCCTCCACATTCCATGAGATCTGTTACTTGGGAGGAAAGTAGCTCAGCGGGTTCTTCTACAGACCTGACCAAGGGACCTGAACCCATTCCCTACTCTATCTCAGTTATATGTAAAAACAGGCTCAGGGACAAGTTACAGAATGTCGGTGTGTGATTGTCTGTAGCCAATCAAAGGGAAGAGAAAAAAACACGATGATGTTGGGCCTAAAGATGGTCAAGCTGGATCATGTAAAAAACCATGTAAGAAGACATTTTCTCCAAAAAGGAGAAAAGCATCAACATTCTGGATAACTGCTGGGGGACGGGGAGGACGCTTGGCTCTTTTAGAAAAACTATCTTCAGAAGCATGTTTTTTTCACCTGTGTGGTGATTAAAGGACAGAGTTTCCATCTCCCATGGAAATGTACTGACTGTGACCAAATTAGCTCTGAATTTGCTATTATTTAAATGCAGTTTCTTGTATTTATTAAAATGAAGTGACTGTCATATTAAAATTGAAAAGGAGCAGTTGCACATGCAAATTATTTCTAAAGTTCAACTGCTGCTAAATGAGACGTGGTGTTCCTAAACTTAGAAATGCTTAACATAAATTATGACCTAATTAACATTTGCATGGTAATCCGGACTTCCTACAGCTTATTCTGCTAATTAACACATGACAAATGAGCACACATTAATATTTTATTGTAACATAACTTGTCCAAGAAAGCTTCTTAACTCCTTAGAAAACATTTTGTGTGTGGTTTTTTTTTTTCTTTTTTCTTTTTTTTTTTTTTTTTTTTTTGCCTGAGAAGTATCCTATTGTGGTTTATGCCATTATATAATTTTGATGATAAAATTGCTTCATGTTGTAAATTTAATAAGAGACACAGAAGTGCAAGCTCTAGGAGTGTCTTTTTTCTTTTTTAAATTCTTTTTTCCTCACTCTTTCGGGAAATACCTTCATTTTTTAGGAAAAAAAAATTACTTTGATATGTACCTCTTAGCTAGTTATCACTTGCCATGATAAGTGTATATTATATACTCATGATATTGTCTCCTGGATCTGTACAGTCATGAGGAAATCCAAACCCAGCAGGAGAGCAAATGGATTGTAAGACTGTAGATTCTGCACTTTGCAAGTGGCTTCCCATTGGTCGTATATTCAATGAGTTTGTGTCATCTTTTATGTCAATTACAACAGCCTTCAAATTAGTAAGGGAGGTGCTTCTATCTCCAACAGGGACAGAAAGCAAGTATCAGTGCCATTGTAACTTTGATTGTTGTTAAGTTGCCATTTTTCAGTTTTGATGTGTTTTCCTGACATATCATAGAGGTTTTGGCTTGTTGTCATTTGTTTTACTTAGGATTTTTCAAGAATGATTGCAAAGTGTCTTCATACCTGATCATATAAATTTGAGCATGTGCTCTTTGAACTCTGGGAGAAGATTCTCTAAACTAGAATGAGAGCAATGGCTGTGATGGGTAATGTCCTGGGTATTTTTGGAAGAACGTTACAAAGGCACCTCATGAGCCATTGAGAAGGTGAATAGTGTCTTGCCCTCTTTGTTTAAAGATATCTTTGATGTAATTGAGTAGACTTTTCTGCTTAATAATTAAATTATAGTCCTGGTCTACCAAACCTATTGCTTTTGAAAAAAAATAATTTTTTTAAAGATTTGTTTATTTATTTTAAAGAGGGAGAACATAATAAGGGGGAGAGGAGGAGAGGGAGGGAGAGAGAGAATCCTTAAGCAGACTCTGTGCTGAGGACAGAGCCTGACTCAGTCCCAGGATTCTGATCATAACCTGACTCAAAACCAAGAGTCAGATGCCCAACTGACTGAGCCAACCAGATGCCCCTCCTTTTGAAAATGTTTTTACCCACACTTTTGTGTTGGATATTTTTCCCCCAAACCAACTAATTTTTCAAATTTGGAGGTGTCCTACTACACCTACTAATTCACTTCTACTGATAACTTCCTGGAGTTAACACAGACCCCACAGGTTAGGGCTCAGTCCCATAGGACTACCTCCACTTCACATAGTAGATACAAGTCCCAGGCCTCCTGTACTTCTTATGAACTGGCTCCTAATTAGAGGTTCCTGTGGTCCCTTCTTCCAGGCTCTACAATTTGCTAGAATGGCTCACAGAACTCAGCAAAGTGCTCTACTTAGTATTACCAATTTATTATGAAGTATACCAATGAGCAGCTAGATAAAAAGATACCTAAGGTGAGGTCCAGAAGATTCCCAGACACAGGAGCTTCTATCCCCATGGAGTTGGTCTGCCCTACACTCCTGGCACAAGTATGCATTCACCAATCCAAAAGCTTTTTGAACCAAATTGTTAAGGGATTTTTATGGAAGTTTCATGACCTAGGCATAACTGATGAAATTGTTGGTCATTGGTGATCGAACTCAATCTCCATACCCTCTCCCCTCTTTGGAATAGGGATTTGGGGCTGAAAGTTCAAACTCATTAAGCATCCTTGGTCCTTCTTCTTAAAGGTATCTAGGGACCCTGAGCCACTAGTTACCTCATTAATATACAAAAAGACACTCAACACTCTGAATGATTCAAGGGTCCGAGGAACTCTTGAGCCAGGAACCCAGGATGAAGACCAAATGTATATTTGTTATTATATCACAATATGATGACTGTTGACTTTCTT
Organism: Mustela lutreola; assembly: GCF_030435805.1. Lineage (NCBI taxonomy): Eukaryota > Metazoa > Chordata > Mammalia > Carnivora > Mustelidae > Mustela > Mustela lutreola. The sequence goes on from NC_081291.1 coordinate 36,040,401, forward strand.
CTACTTAGAACTCACAAAAGAGCCAACTAAAGTGCTGGATAATGCAAATTTTGAGTGGATACCTATATGTGTTCCGTTTAATCTATTAATAATAATTATGTGTATGCATATTTCTCTTTGTGTGCGGAGGGATAGATATAGACATATGTACATATTTGCATATGTAATTATATAGATGCACATATATATGTATATATATATCTATGCACCTATCTAAACTGGAAACAACCCAAATGTCCATCAACAGGTAGATGGAGAAATAAACTGTTTTATATTCATATGTTACTACTTAGCAATAAAAAGGGATTAACTATTGATATGTACAACAACATGGGTGAATCTCAAAATACTTGTGCCAGATAAAAATGGGTACATACTTTATGATTTCATTTATATAAACTTCTAAAAATTATAAACCATTCCAAAGTTATAGAAAGTAGATCACTAGTTACTTGGGAGGGGGTTATAAGGAGAGATTTTAAAGGATCAGGAGTCAACTATCTTGATTGTGGTAATGATTTCACAGATGTATGTATATATATTAAAATTTATCAAATTGTACACTATTTACTATTTGTTTTATGTCAGTGAAGCCATATATGTGTCTGTGTGTTTGCATATGTGTGCAAGTGTGTTCCCATTTCTACAAATAAAGAATATTAGCTCCCTGAAAACAAAGGATTTTCTCTTTTACCAACTGCTATATTCCCATCACCTAGATAGAATTGTCTCTGGCACTTAGTAAGTGCTCAGTAAATTTTTGTTTAAAAAATAAATAAATGCAGGAAATGGGTATATGCCTCTCTGTAGATATAAATATTCTGTTCCTTCTTTTGAATGTGTATTGTCTAAAAATTATCATTATCTTTATCTTTCTCTAATTAGAGTAGGAACATTTCCAGATGGTTCTGGAAAATGTAAAGCAAACAAACAAACAAAAAATCCAGGTGATGAACAACTGAGTAGCACCCAATCACACAGAATAAACAGGTAGAAGGAGAATCCAGCTCTAGACAGAAAGACAAGATTAGATAAATATTTCATGAGAGGAGCTGACCACAGAGAGTTAACATCCAAGTTTCAGGAGAGGAAACCTCTGTCTGGGGTTTCTAGGAACTATAGTAAAATTACAAAAAGGCATCAAGAGGTCATAGTAAAGGCAGAATAAGCTAGGACCAAACTTTGGTGGATACAGGTCAGAGAAGAAGAGAAACAAAATACCAGGGAAAGAACTGGAACTGAGGAGGAGAACTCTGAGAGTGTTTATAAGCTATATGCCCTCTATGGTTCTGGATTTCTGTGAGTGGAAGAGTAGCAGGTTTCCTTGAGGCATGTGGTCTTAAAGGAAACTTACATAAAAATAGTCACTGGTACAGCATCTTCATACCATACAAGATGGCCAATACCCCACAGAATAACTGAGAAATAAATTTTCTGATTAAATTTAATTTGTAATGAATGGCATAGAACTTTACAGTAGAATAAATTTTTTTTTTCATTGTACTGGCCAGAATTCAAGTTTGAGGATCAACAATAAGATTATTTATTCTCAAATTAACCCCAGATCTACTTTCTTGTGATATCTTCATTTAGGTTCTTGTTTTACATTCTGTAACCATCCTAAATATATCTTCTAAATTGGTTGCTCTGGGCCATGTTTCTTGTCTTATTCTTGTGCAGCTGAATTTGGATACTCAAGTGCATGGCTTGATAGGTAATAGAAGCACTTAGAAACTAACACATTGCCTGGCACATGGTAGACATTTACATTATTTGTAGACACAACAGTTTTATAAAATTGTTTTCATTGTGTCATTGTTGCAAGTTTGGAAGTGGCATCAATATTAATTGCAAATTGCTAAGCACTATAGTTGTCCATTAACAAACTTTTCTTTTCCTCCTTCCTTTTAGCCTGCCTGCCTTCCTTTCTTCCCTCTTTCCTCCAACTTATTCAATAAGCATTAATTGATGGACAGTTCTGTGCTACATATTGTGTGACAAAGTTGAATGAGACTGTGGCCCTGCCATTGAAGTCCTGGCAGAAGGACAGATGAGTAAACAATTATAATTAGGAACATAATCCTTCTAGTAAAGGAATTAGGAAATGTTTAAACTAAAGTGTGCAGACAGGCATGGTTACTTGTGTGTGACCAGCATCACACTTCCTATTGCTTCTTCTACTAGTTGTCATCCTCACAGTTCTTCAGGTGGAAGCAATGACTTTGATAGCCAAGAAATACAACTCACTGCAGGCCTTCTGGCTCTAGAAGTCTCCTAGAGGTCAATGGCTCTAGAGACTAGGAACTAACCCATACTAGGCAGACACTTCTAAATTAAAAATAGTTTTAGTGGCTCCTGGGCGGCTCAGTCGGTTGGGTGTCTGACTCCTGATGTTGGCTCAGGTTGTGGGATGAGCCTTGAGTCATGCTCTGTGGTAAGCAAAGAGACTACTTGGAGTTTTCTCTCTCTCTCCCTCTCTCCATCTCTCTTTCTTTTCCCCTACCCTACTTGTACTCGTTCCCTCTCTCTTACTTAAAAAAAGAAAAAAAAATTTAAATTGACCACTGCCTGTCAGGTAAGTTAAATAGCTGGTTTCAATATGATGCATAGACAGTAACACAACATGGAATGAGATTTGAGATTGCGCAATAGCACGCTCAAAATGCCATTTTTCTATCAAGGACTTTAATGAACTCTCCATGAGGTTAACTTAATTGTAGGTCTTCTTTTCTAGAATCAGACACCTATTTCTAGCACAGACAGATTCCTCTTGCTTATAGTAGCTGGCTATTTCTGCTCTTCTGAGTCTTGAGATATCACAGTATGACAATGCTGATGGCTCTAAGCTTTTAAATCTTTAAAAGCTTGGGGCCATGTTACTTAAGTAGGCGCCACTATTCTCAAGAATAGAGCTGCTAAAATAAAAATGTATCTGTGTCTTTTCTTCCCCTGTGGTTTACCTAAAGCAAACCCCAAAGAACATGGAACTGGAAACCACAAACTTCTTATTTCCTCCGAAATTATTCTTGGTCTGCTCATGAAAGACCCCGTGTGTTATGGTTTTAGTAACATGCTTGCTGCTGCCCTTTTTCCACCATATTTTGTAGTAAATAGAAAAGTTATTCTTGTGTATTCTCTGTGGATCAAACAATAACAAAGAAACCATAAAGAAAATAGTAGCTAACGCTTTGGTTATTTACCATGTGAGAACCCACAAGCTAAGTACCTTACACACATTATCTGATTTAAGCCCCCACATTGTTTCACCCAAGAATATACTATGGAGGTTGTCTGGATTGCAGATTCTGGCTCTGCCCTTGGATATTTTAAATCAGTAGGTATGGGTTTAGGTGCAAGACTCTGCATTTTTTGAATGGTTTTAAGAAAATAAATAACTTGAACCCCGAGGTTTTTAACACACATGTTGGATCATTTTGATGAAGGTCTACTGAAATTGCCCTTTGGGAGACAGTGGTATATATGTAATATAACAGATAAATCACTAGGATGGAAAATAAGAGCGGGTATGCCAGTAACTGTGTCTTATTAGTGGGATAGGTAGGATGATAACTGGCAAATCAAGGAGCGCTTCCTAGAAGAGGTGAGGTGACGTGGTAAGGAATGGAATTCTGGAGCCAGGTAGCCTGAGTTTCTGCCACTTGCTAATTGTATTATCTTGAATAAGTCACTTTGTTTTCTGTGCCTCAGTTTCCCGTTGTGTAAAATGGGGATAAAAATAGTACTTGACTAATGTGGTCATTGGAAGAATTGACTGTGTTAATTTGCTTAGAATGGTGCCTGGCACATTGTAAGTGATGTTTAATTATTTCCTTTCATCATGTTTTTGCTATTCAAGGGTATAATACTTGAGCTGAGACTTAAAGGATGAGAAGTTTACTAGGTGAATGACCAGATGTGGTATTAGCAGGTAGCATTCCCAGCGGAGCACACATTATGCAGAAAATCCTAGAGATGAGAAACAGCTTCATGCTGCTAGAGGAGAAAATCTGGCATATGAGGTTAAAGAAGGAGGCAGGGGGATGGGTCCCAGAGGTCCTGGGTTTATATTGTGGATTTTAAAATGATAGAGAAGTTTCACAGGAGTATCATAGAGCGGTACTTTCGCCATCACTCGGACAGATCTGCAGAACTTGGGTTTGGGGGAAACAAGATAACAGTTGGGGTGACTAGTTAGGAGGACCTGCAGAGACCCAGGTGATGGATGGGGAAGAAATGGAATGCAGAGACTGATGGAAGGGTGGGGGGGAGAATATTTTTAAAATATTTGGGAGATAATACTGGTCTTGAATTTTTGGACACGGGTTAACAAGAAGAGAGGGACAAAGGTCAGGTTTCTGTCTTGGGAATTGGGTGAAAGACAATGCCACCAACTGAGATAAAGCCTAAGAGAGTGTTTGTGGATTCAGTGAATTCAGTTTTGTGCTGTGGAGTTTGTGGTACCCATGTGATGTCCGCATAAAGACATGCATTATCTATAGCACATAGCATAGAGCAGCTGGACATTATGAGTCTACACTTTGGGTTGCTGGTGTGACCTGAAGCTTGGAACACATGGCCTGATATATGCAGAAACACTGGTAAAGCGTGAAAAAAAAAAAAAAAAAAAAACCACCGCAAATATAAGGCATTCAGAACGGTGTTATCCTATTGTTGTTGTTTTCAGCAATAGTTTATGTTAGAATACAAAGAACTCCAATGAAGTTCTTCTAAAAAGAAACACTCTACTCTTTCCCCAGTTCATTAGTAGGATTTCTGAAGAGAAAACACTGTGTTCAGTGACATGCATTTAAATTCTAGACCTCCAAAGGAAATCTTCAGACAGGCCATCCTTGTTCTTGGTTAATTAGAAAATAAGTAGATAAACGAGTAGAGGAGATCTTTGGGTAGACTTTTCCATTTATTGTGGGCTTCTGGGAGGAACACTTGTACCTATGGCTTTATTATAAGAAGAAGGCATGTTTATGGATTTGCAGAATATTAGAGTTAGAAGCAGCCTGATACTCATTTGCATGTTTAAAAAAAACAAAAAAGAGGTCCCCTGAGGCTGAGTGATTTGCTTCAGATTTCACAGCAAATATGGGACAGGACCAGGCACTAATAGTGACATTCCTTGGTTTGGAGCAGTGTTCCCTGCAGACTCTCATTTTTCAATATTGAAATGCATATATCTCTTTACCCTTTCATTCTGTTCGTTTCTTTTTCCTATTTAACTTACAGCAAAGGAGAACATAAATTATGAATAAATATAGCACTACTGGAATGGATATGTTGGCTTGGAGAGTTCTTCTCAGCAAAACATAGTATACAAGTTTTAAACTGTCCCATAAGGTTTGGTTAGAAAATTCTGTTTGGGGCAGGGAAGACCCATCGGTGGCTGGGTAGCTCAGTCGGTTAAGTATCTAACTCTTGATTTCATTGCAGGTCATGATCCCAGGGTCATGATATCGAGCCCTCTGTTGGACTCAGCATGGAGTCTGCTTGAGGTTCTCTCTCTCCTTCTCCCTCTACCCCTCCCACTCCTCTCTCTCTTTTTAAAATAAATATAAATAGATAAATAAATAAATATGATCTTTAAAAAAATGAAGACTAAAATTTTGTTGGGTTAAAATGTTTCCATATTTAAAAAACAAATGTCATATCCTCCTGCCCACTCACTTCCTGAGCATGTATTAATTATAGTAGTGGTAATAGCAGGAACAGGAGAGTAACTACAATTGAATGGCTGTCATGGAACTAATAGTGATGGTGACAGTGAGGGTGAGGATAATGATATACATTTATTAAATGCTTTCTGTAGGCCAAATACTGTATACATAAGAGGCTATAAAAAGTATAATTGAAAATATAGACATTCAAGTTTAAATTCTTGAGATTGTATCCCAATGCAACACATTTCTAGCTATATGACTTTGAGCAAATACTTCAATTCTTGACATCTCAATTTCCACATCAGTAAAGATAGGGAAAATAAGAAGTGCATTATGAACTGGATGTGGTAAGACTAAAATGAAAAAAAAAGTGTGTAAAATATCTGGCAAAGCTTACAAGCCTAAGTCTATCAGGAAGCCTTTATTATTACCTCCGTTATACATATTTGCAAACTGAGGCTCAGCGAAGTGAAACAGTCCACGAGTCTGTCTTATAGTAGAGCTAGAATTCAAATCCAGGTCTATCTGACTCCCAAGCTTGTTCATAACCACAATTTACATTTTCTTTTGATAAATTACTTAAGTCTTGAATCTTGAGAAAGATCTTCTTTAGGGATCTCTGCATTTGTTATTCCATTTCTATATTTATTTCAACATTGTAATGTTCTATGGCATTTTCCATTTCTGAATCCTCTGGAATTGTTGCAGTCAGATGCCTTTGTTGTAAGCATTAGTTTTTTGGATCATCAGCGATTGATGTTTTCTTCAGGAATCTGAGAGTCGACAAGTGTGCATTTTACATGTAACACTAGACAAAGTATAATCAAAGAAGAGAGATTCAAAGTCAATAAATATTGTTATTGGAACAGTATTTAAAACTCTAAATTTGACTCTTTTTTGTTGTTGTTTACAATATTGCATTGAGACTGGCCGCATTGGATCCTGCTTTATACAGGTTGCACAGTTGTTACATTCCTTACTAATTGTGACTGGGGTAAAACTAGCTGCTTCTTTGACTTTCCACAAAAGTCTGGGACCCTGTGTCTCTGACTTTTACTCTTAGGCTAATAGACTCTTATTAATCAACTTCAATGAGTTTTCTTCCTCTCTGTTCCCTTTCCATAAGTTGATTCAGAAACCAACTTTGTAGTGTGTGATAAGAATATTGAAAACCTAACTAGGATGTTACATTCAACTCTGTGATGAAAAGGTTGCTTCAGGAGATTTATAATGAATTGTTTTCATGTTACACAATTTTAAGTACCAAAGACTTCAACAAAGGGGCTGTTAAAACTAAATGCTATTTTATTACACATAGCAAAAGAGCGGCAATTAAGATTTTGGCTAAGAAAGTTAACCTTCGAACCCTTAGACATATTCCAAGTGACTCAAACGAGTAGAAAGGTACAGCTGATGTCAACATAATAGTAGATGCACCAAGAACCATTATCTTTCATTAAAAAAAGACCTCTCCCAGTTATCTTAGAAAAATCTCCATCAGCAGAATTAAGTAATTATAAGAATGTGAGTTTTTATTGCGATTCTACTGCCATTTAAATATTCTAGGTGTAAGATGAATGGAAAGCTAGGACTTGAGCCCAGGCATTTGACTCTTGGTCTGGTTGTCTTTAGGGAACAGAGTTTGATAAAAGACAGAAAGACTCCAAAGGAGCTCATACAAAAACCCTTAAACCATAGGAGTCTTTGCATTATTCCTATTTCCTAATTAATTCCTTATTTTTTGTGACTGATGCATTTTATATAAATCTTAAATATAGGAAGCACATCAATACAGGAGTTATAAAACTGAATTTTGCTATCTGATCAACTTGGGTTCAGGTTCTCAGCATGACATCATTTAGTTTTGTGACAAGTAAGTGACCTCTTGAAGTCTGGTTTCCACATTTGTAAACTAGAGCCATTGAAAGTGCCTAAACTCTTTGGTTGTTGGAGGACTGAAAGATGGAACTCAAACGAAGAAAATGAAACAGTCTTAGAGCATAGTCTACCTTGCTGATGATGGTGATAGCACCAGTGATGGTGATGATGGTGATTTCCTTTGTATAGTGTGTGCAGATTTGTTTCTCTCTGCCTTTCCCACCAAACAGTGAATTCTTGAAGGTAGGACTGAATTATACCTATGTGTGTCCTCAGAGACAGTTTGGGCTCTCTTGAAGGCAAATAAATTTAATAAATACAGGACTGAGTTGAATGAATTGGAATTTAAGAGCAACCAAGGTCCAGCTTGTCATTACTGATTATGCTGCTGTATAACACTGAGGCCATCACTGCCCCTCTTGGCTTATCCATTTTTTCCATATATAAAGAAGGGGTATCCTACCTGCCCTTCAGAGATGCTGTAAACATGCATTTAACACTTAATGCAAATTGTACCTTAATCTGTGAGGGATTAATATTTAATATTAATGGCATTCCTAGCCCACCATTTCACTTTTTTTTTTTTTTTTTTTTTGGTAGTTATGAAGTGCTGCAACATAAAAGAACCCAAGTAAAAGAGTGTGAAGGGGATGCCCTATGTCATGTTCGTACTCAATGAGAATGCCTCTCGAAAGGAGGAGGGCTCTAACAAGCAAGAAAAAGCATTGCAAGCAGTCAGAAAATTAATTGAGGCACTTAACTGCACCAAGCCTCCAAACCACACCTATTAATTTCTAAGCAGTTACATATTTTCGATGCTACTTTTGTCTTTGTTTGAATTATCTGGATTTTAATTGCCTATTTTCTATAGATTTTATGTGAAAATTTAAAATAAAATTATACACCAAAAGACTGGAGGTGAGTACCCCCAAATGATCATTATGTGTAAGCAGTGAGAGTGTGTTTTCTTTGTTCTTTCTAATTCCAACCTTGCTTTAATTTAGTCTCTTTCAGTGGCAAGGACCACACTTAACTCAGACTTGTGGCTTGTGACCAGCAGGTCAGAGATACTCTCTAGGGAACCTGTGATCAGGCATCATCACAACACTGAGGCTCATGGGAAATGGAAATGAGGGGACAGTGTCCCTGCAAACCTCATTAATAATAGTTCCTTCTTCATTCTGGCAACTACAGGTTTCAACTATGTTGTTGGTTTTGGCATTGTGTATTTTCTTGTGCCTGGCCCATTCTCCACTAGCCTTCATTCAATCTTTGCTCAATATTTTTCCTTCTCAGCTTTTGCTCTCTCATGGTCTGTGTTTTTCGAAAAGCCAGCTCACTCACCAAAACAGAGTTCCTCAGAAATTGTCAAATACGCCACTTGAAGGTTATCACCACTGCTGACCCTTGTAAGAGACTCAGGATCAAAATACTGCTTTCTGCAGAGCTTCGAAGTGAAATTGACTCGTTTTTAGCTTTTATCCATTATCAAGAGTATATCCACCTATTCTAGTAATGCATGTTTCCTCACATATTTAGAACTCCCTGGAACTCCCTAGTCACTGAGGGACTACAAAAAGGGTTTAAATAACTTTGGATATTCTGTAGTTTTAGTAGGTTTTCAATGAACTCCCTCAGTAGGAAGACTTTGATAAGCATTCTCATGGGGGCTGTGCTTCCCCCAAAATCTCTTTCCACACTTAATGTGATAAAACTGCCGCACACATTCATCCCTGCCTGAACAGATGTGCCCAACATGGAAAGCTCTAGCCTCAGGTCTTGATCTTTATTGCAGAAGCTGAGCAATAATTCTGGTATTTGAGAAAACCAACATCTGATACTTGATGAAATTCACAATTCTCCCTACTGCCCTGAAGGCATTTCTCTCTTCACAAAAGGCACAGCCCATTTATTTGCAAATACGAAAATGGCCAGTCATTAATCAAGACATCTGGAAGCAGAGGATTACCTGATGTTCTGATTTGATTAGTAGTCCAGGATTAAAACCTCTGAAGGTCACCTTCTCTCCTAATCCTCCTCTCCTATTCTCAAGTGTTTTATTCTCACAAACACTTTCAGAATATGGCCCATATTGTTGAGGGCACTGGTCAGTGACTTCATCTAGAAGAGAGGCTTGATCAATGTCAGGTGCCCATGACTGTGTAGAGCTCCAGGTCCCTTTGGAAGCTCTTAGAGAGATGAGTTATTTACAGGGGAGAGGGGGTGGGCATCACAATCAGCACAGCTTCCTGTTTTTCTCCTTGCCTTTTCATTTCAGCAGTGTGAGCCATGTATTTTATATATCTCTGTAGCCTGACTGTTAACAGGTGTCTCTGATTGTTGCCTGTTAAAATAGCATTCTTGCTTCTCATTTTCACTTATTCTTTAGTAATTGCATAAAAAAGCATTCTGACTATAATTTCCCCTTCTGATTTCAAAATTTATACCTGACCTGGTGGCTTTTTAAAAAAAATTGTTCTGTAATCAGAATTTGGAGACGGGAAGATAAGATCATTATTTACTTCTAATTTAGCCTTACTAAAAAGCAATGGCAGATTGATCCCAATAATCATGATTTTGAAGTTGTCAGACTTGTGGCCATAAAGCCTATTGTGAATATAAACCCATTTTCCCAGACAGTAGCCTGGTGGAAAAAAAAGCTTAAATTTTGTCAGAGAACAAAAGGCTTTAGGTAGTGCTCTAGTAAATGGTTTACAAAAAGAATCTTTCCCCTTCAGCAGGACCATTGAGGTGAACATGAGATGTTAGAGCCTTATTTTGCTTACAAGATCATCGTTATATCAAAATAAAAAGGGTCTTCAACAAGATACCCCACAAATCCCAAGACGATAATTACATTCTTGGAACTGGAAATCTTGCATGTTTACAGACATTTTAGAGTTGGCATTTGTGGCTTTTCGCACACTATGAAATATTTATGCATTGTTCAAATAACCCTGCTTAGTTACCATTGGATACCTACTGTTGTACAGGAATTGCATTTAGAAAGGGATTCAATCTGATTTGCAAAATCCATAAAGCTTTCATACCCAGATACTTCAGTAGAAATCCTTTTGAGACAATGATTGAAAATGCTGGGAAATAGATGTTCATTTGGTTTGGAGGGCTTTTTGCTATTGTGGTCATAAAGGAAAATAATTACTCTCACCATTTTGCATTTCATTTAGAGGACATGACGTTGCCAATAAAATTTGACTCTGTGTGCTAGACATTTTTTAAAACAAGAATTGATGTCCATACGAGCAATTCATTTCATTAACACGAAAAAAAAAAAAAAACAGAAAAACAGATTAGTTATAACTATCACCTGGAGAAAACATTTTAGAAAATGTCCTTTCAGATTTTTTTGTCTTGCTTTTCTTTCTTTACTTTTCACCTTTTCATCCTTGCTTTTCTCCTTTTCTTCCTGCTCTCCTACCTTTTCTCCTCTTCAAACAACCATTTTTGTATTTAAAACATAATATTATATTAAACATAAACTTTTCATAATTTGCTTTTGTAATGAAGCAGCATAGTTTGAATGTCTTCCAAGCCAATAAATACATTTCTACTTCATCGGAGTTTTATTTCATTGTATAGCTCTTTCATAAATTTCATATCAACTCTCTTACTACTGGGCATTGATATGATTTCTAAGTTTTGTCTATTTTAAACATTTTCCTACTAAATGGTGTTCATTCAATCATTTATTTAAGAAGTATTTATCGTGCTAATACTACAGGCCAGATTCTGGAGCTATAACTACATCAGACACAGCTCACATTTCTGTCTTCCTACGCTTCCATGATAAAAAAAAATAAGATTGTTTAATTTAGTTTAGAATAACAATATTTATTTTGACAGTCCTTATCATCAGTTAGAAGCTCAATACTTGGGGTTATTATTTTCCAAGGTTATTAAAAGATTTTATATAATTAACATTGTAATACAGGCCTTGAAATAATATGTGCTCACAGAGCCTCCATAGCGTATCTTAATTTAACTAAAAAAATAATAGAGCAACTGTATTATCTGATTGTCTCCACAGCCCGAGTCAAATAGTAATATCAGGCAAATACACAGAATTTATCTTTCTATTGATTTTGGTTTTATTGATCACTTGTGGTTTTGACACATACAGAGGTTTCCACTCATAGCCACCAGGTGGATGGAGACAGCATGACATCATGTATATAAAACACTGGCCAGGAGCCGAGAATTCTCTATATGATATTGAGCTCAACTGCTTAGTAGCTACTTAACCTTTAGAGGTCATCAGAAATTCTTGAGCTTCAGTTTCCTGCTCTGTAAAATGAGAACATATTACTAAATAATTTCTCAGTTTCTATCAATCTGGCAATCTTTAGCCTGTGGATTTTTCAGTATTTCTGCTGGAAGTTACCACTGAAATGGTCTGAGCTCCTAATATGAATACTGGTTCCATCAATCTGAGCTATGCTAAGAGATAGGGATGACAAAATCATAAATACAATGAGAGCTTTGAGCCAAAGAATGATTCGATATTTCAAATTTTGAAAGGTTATTATCACTACGGGTGTTTGAAGAGACTACAGAAAGTCACATGTGGAAGTGGAAAGACCATATGGAAAAAAGCAATTCTGGTTGACAAGGTGAGAGATTACAGTGGTATCACTGGAGATGGTGAGAAATAGTCACATCCTGGCTCTATTTTGGAACTAGGGCTGTGTGGATATGTGGATGGCTAGCATGTAGGGTGAGAGGAAGGAGACGTTCTGGATGACTCTATTGTTGGCCTGAGAAACTAGAAAGATGCTAGTTGTCAGTCACTGAGATGGAGGACACGGAGGGAGCAGAGGTTTTCATAGAGGTAGAGAGGAGGGCTGTCAGCATTTTGGTTTTGTACATTCTGTTTGAAGTGCTTATTAGACATGTAGCTGGAGATGTTTAAGTGAGGACCTGGATATAAGAGTCTATAACTCAAGAAAGAGGCCAGAGCTGACTACTTAAACTTGGGGATTATGAACGTTGGCTAAATAATCTTAATCAAGGCTATTAATCTTGCTATTCCTCAATTTAATCATTTTTAAGGTGGATATAATTTTTAATAAAGACTAAGAGAGGTAAAAGGAATTTTATAAAATTTTCAGCACACTGTCTTATTGTATAGTAAGTATCTGACAAATATCAGCTCCTCTTCTTCAATATGATGTTGCATAGATGGATGGACTGATTGTGCTGAACTTACTAACCCGTGTGAACACTTTCAAAACCCAATTCAGAGGCTTGGTGCATCTTGGAGAAGATGTGGAAAGTGTGTATTTACGTAGCTTCAGTGTAGCATATGGAGAATAGAAGAGAAAAGGCAGATCCCAAAATTCACTTAGATTAGAGGTTGAATAAATACAGACTATTAATTACACTTTACAGGGAAGCAAAGCCATGAATCCCAGGGTCCCAGGGTCCATATTATCATGGTTGACTGTGCCAAATCTAATCTTTGTGGTTGAAGTGCGGTCTTGACCCTCCTTGTCTAGATGGAAATGTTAACTAGAAAAGCCTTGTATAGTCCTTGACGTGCTCCCGGAGTATCATTTTAATAATTCTCGCCAACTGTATTTACATGGTCCCTCGATGTCTAGGCTAGGTCTTGTTAGGAATAAAGGATAAAATATTAAAGAGAGAAATATAAACAATTCTGGCTTGAATTACAATTTCTAGTTAAAAAACATGTTCATGACTCACAGAAGCTATTATATGTGTGATCTCTGAAAATGAAATTGGCTGGCTGACCTCTCGAGAACCCCTCATAAACACTAAGTGAATATTTCACCACAGTGACCAAGACTTTGCAGTTGAGATTAGCAGCCTGAGCCCATCTACTCACTAAGTATTCCCTCCTTCATTCAATCACCAAAGCTGTGAAGAACAATTAATGTGAACCAGATATTCCACTAGCTGAGAATTTTAGTATTTTTGGAGTTGTGACGGCAGAGTTATATGTCATTGGTTGATAACTCAAGAGTCTTCACTTTAACACATGAAACAAATCCCTGCAAGACATATGTTTCATTTTTTTAAATTAAACATTTACTTTGAGATCGTTGTAGATTCACGTACAGATAGATCCTGGGTACCCATAACCCATTTTCCCCCAGTGGTAATATCTTGCAAAACTGTAGTTAATATCCCAGTCAGGATATTGACAATTCAATTTTATGTTAAGATTTGGGATATTAAGATTACATTGCAACTTGAATCATTGGAACTATAAATGTAAGATTTGAAACTACAACTAAAAGACATGCAAGGACACCTTAGCTAATGTTGTTTCCTATTTTTTACCCTCTGCTGTTCTCCTTCAATGGTGACTCTCTGGGTCTGGATAGGCCTCCTGTTATGCTCTGGTAGTATTGTGTACCTCATCTTTTGTCACACTCAGTTCACTAGCAGTACTTGCTCAGTATCAGCTTTTCTTTGTGACTATAGGCTCAGAGGGCAAAAAATCACACCTTCTGTTCAGTACTATTTCTATGGCACTTGGCAAAGTGTCTGACACCAGAAGAGGCTGGATGAATTTTATTTGGATGAGATAGTCAATTAATCGAATCAGCAACAGGTTGTAGAAAACTAGGACGTTAGTGGTGATGCTACTAAAAATCAATGTCAGTAAGACCTTTGTTTCTCTGAGCCCAAAACGGTTCTTCTAAGATTTCTATCCATCAAACAACCAAAACTCATATGTGTTGTAAGACATGCGAAAAATAATTATTCTGCAGAAGCATCCAGTCTGAGTTAAATATCAATGAGCCAACTCCTGAAATGTCTTAAAATCAAGTCCAAAAAAACAATCAATTCCAGAATAGCTTTTTTGATGAACATTTTTTGCTTCTCTAATGTTGTTCTAATCAGCTGGACAATCATAGCTGAATGACTTTCCCTCTTAAATGACAATATAAGTTAATGTTTCTTGAAATCTTCTTTGCAGTCACCCAGGACATGCACAAATTTCTCTCTAGGGATGATGGGATACTGATAATTGGGCATTTTAAATAGCTTGGCAGGTTATCTGAAACACATAGTCTAATTAAAAAAAAAAAAAGTATATCCTAATGGCTACGTCTGTGGACATGTGGTATATCTTAAAAGCTTTTCTCTGAAAAGTTTTGCTTTTTGGAGTCTGGACTAACTGGCTGACTTTTTATGCATTCTTACATCTTCAGTGTTGAGAGCTATTAAGATTTAACGTAATGATCACTGTCTAATTTGAGTGAGACCTTCCAAGATTTCTCAATCTGCTGGCTGTTTTGTTCCTTGGCACTGAACAGACACTTGGGAAAAAATGATGAACTAGTTAGACGTGGTATCTTTCTTTATAGAGCTTATTTCTAGTATAAATGAAATATCAAGCAAACAAACCATTCTATTAAATAGTTATCCATTTTGATAAGCTACTGCAAATGAGAGAAATAAAAGACCAAACTGAGAGAAGAGAAAGCAGCCCTGAGAATTAGATTTTCTATGTTGAACACAAGGAATTTCACAGAACATCAACATCAGGAAGGCCTGTCTGTGACTGTAATTGATCAAGACAATGACTGTAATCATTTTTGAACACAGACAAAAACATGAACAAACCACCAAAATGACCAAGTTACTGTGAGTGACTGTTACTGCTTTACCAATCAGTTTGACGCTTGCACTATGTTCTCATCTTCTGGCTAAGAGTTATTAACATATCCATATCACAGAATTATCCCAGCTTCCTGTCTGTCCAAGGCAGAGCAAAGTCCCATTTCTTTGAACAACATCTAAATCGCTTAATCCCAAATTCTTTAATATGTCCTTCCTAACAACCCCTCCGCCAAGGAACTGATCCATGGCATTCCCCATGGAGTTCTCCCTCCTTGCAATAAGTCAATAAACTCAACATTGTTCAATTAAAAGTGTGTTCCTGTTGTTCTTTGGCTTGAAGGCATTGACAAATGAGTGAAAGGTAGAACATTTTCTGACACCCAACTAACTGCTTTGCTGAGAATATTATTATTGTTATTATTATTCAGAATAAGACCTACTAAAATATAAACAAACATGAAGAGGGAAAATAGCTTAGTCAAAATAACTTGTTACAGATAA
This sequence comes from Mustela lutreola, assembly GCF_030435805.1. Classification (NCBI taxonomy): domain Eukaryota; kingdom Metazoa; phylum Chordata; class Mammalia; order Carnivora; family Mustelidae; genus Mustela; species Mustela lutreola. The sequence goes on from NC_081291.1 coordinate 36,056,063, forward strand.
AAACAAAGTTCCAAAGGCCCAAGTGTTACTCAGAGGGGAAGGATCTGGGAGATGGAGATAAGCATATGATTTGGGAAGAGCGTTACTTGTGTCTCGGTAGACACTATGAAGAATAGTGTCTTCATAGACACTATGAAGAAAAGGGAGAGATTTAAACTTATTCAAAGGAGAGTTTTAGACAGATGAGTGATCTCTTGGAAATGGGCAAGAAAAGAAGAAACAAAGTGAGCCATTTCTGCTAGTAAATTCTTCCTTCCACCTCAAGTAAACCTTTCTTAGGGTTTATTAAGCAGTTTTTCTCAAAGAGTTTATGGTATATCAGCAAGCAAAAGAGCACTTCTTCTGCCCAAAACAAACAAAAAAGCAAAGCAAACAAACAAAACAGTAGCTCTCAGAAATCATAAATGGAAACTCTTAGTATCTGGACACCTACCAGAATAGCAATTGCACTCCCCAAATGTGCCAAAATGAAATCAGCTGGCCCCATGTGCATACAGGATAAAGCAGGATAAATCATAATTGCTGAGTCAGTAGCCCTTTTACCCAGGGATCAAGATTTATACCTTACAACTCAGCATTATTGTCTCTAGCTGAACAAGGTTGCTTGGGAGTAGTTTAATTTTAGGTATTTCATTCACTGCTAGTTTTAAATAGCCATTTTCAAATTAGCTCAGTCTCTTTTGGATAAATATTCACAAGTTAATGGTTGAAAGTCACTTCCATATATGTTTGTTTTCTCTCAAAATTTTCCCGGTCCTTCTTCAAAATCCAAGATGGCATTAGGGATAGATAAAAAGCTTTTCTGTACTCATGGTGTTGGAGGAAGGAAACCTGGAGTAAGTATGAGTAGTAGGGCTGTCACCTGGGTTTTTATTTAGCTCCCTTCAGATCATTCTTGTCCAGCCTAGTGGCTGAACATCTTTCTTTATGTGTCTTTCAAGTTCACAGCTGGTGATTAGTGTCCCTCTCACCCGGTGGGTCATAGTGGTTGTCCTTTCTCCTCCCATTTCCCATGCTATAACTTGGTCTCATTTGGCTTCTGATGGCTTGGGGTTCTTTTTGCATCAGCCCCCCTCATTTCAACTACAAGTAAGACCTTAAAAATTATCCTGGTGTTTCTGTGGCAAGTTCTTGGTTCTTAAATTCAGCAACCATTTGTTGTGTCCAAGAGATGCTTTCAAATCTTTTCTATATCATAAGGGATCCATGAAGTGTATGACAGTGGCTTCTAGGAAGGTGGGGTCAGGGTGATGGAGTCACTTTCTACTAACTTTGCCATGTGTCCATTTATATTGTATGGTAGCTGCCTTATATCAGAAGGGTACCCACTGCTAGCAGCACTTAACTGAGTTACAGGTGAAAGACTGCTTACAGCATCCTGTGTCAATATATTTTATGTTTTTATAACTAACCATAAGGATTGATCCCCAAAGGTAGAAAGAACTTGATGAGAAATAAGAGCCCTCGTTTTTGACCTCCCTGGAAACATTCTCTTAGACGGGAACTTATATTATATTCTATCTTGAGTTTTGTCTACCCTTGGCATACAGAAAAGCCCTATGCATGTGGTCATCAGACTCGTCTCTTGATGTGGAAAGAGAGTATTGAGAATTTTTTTTTTCTCTTTTGACAAGGCCTGACTGTCAGAACTATTATCTTGTTATAGACTCAAAATAAATCTAATTTGACAGTCAACATGAAGCATGGATTTTGTTATTCTAGATGATGCCTGCCCTTTCTCGGAGGCACTCCTTAGGGGAGGGGAAGGAGACCAGAGTATGGTGATTTAAGATGAATGAAAAGTATATCAGTTTAATATTTTTAAAAATATTATACTTTTCAAAACTCTAATTCATTCAGTCATGATTTCCAACTTTGATGGTTTTGTGGGTGTTTAAATCATTCATCTCTTCTGGAGCAATGAATCTTTCTTGAACAGATTTTTTTTTTTAATCCATCTTATTACTTATTTTGTCACTTCCTCCTTTAGAATATAAGATCCACAAGGACAGGAAATTGATGTTCCTTTGGTGCTGGAAACTTAGGAAGGTTTCATATCTGTTTGTTGAATAGATAAATGATGGATGAATAAAAAAATAGATTCCTTTATATCCATTTAGCCACAAATATTAAAAAGAATCAGGTCTTGTGTGTAGGTGAGAAAGTATGTTGTCTTAATAGTATTCATTAAAGAATGCTTAGAAAGTGTCAGATATTGAGGTTACAGAGTGGAACAAACAGACATGTGTCAGTTCTCATGGAAGGAGAGAAGAGGAAGATAAATTTTAATGCTGTGTCTTCCAGTTACTAGCTATGCCAGTTATTTAACTGCCATGAACTTCAGTATTCTCATCTGTAAAATGGAGATAAGTGTACCTATCCTACATTGTTGAGCCTGGTACATCACAGGTACTCACTGACTCTTCGTTCTCTTCGTTTCCTTCTGTTCCACTTCCCTAGGTATCAACCTAGAGGATGATATGGAAAATAAGAGAAAATTAGGGAGGGAAAAGAAACTGAACAAGGACTCCTGTCCTCAACAATAATTAAAAGCTGTTCTAGCTCTTGCTGGCTGTTTTTCTCTGGTTAATGAGGAGTCATCTTGTAGAATAACTGTTGGTAGTCCCAGAGAATTACTCCTACAGCAGAGTGTACAAGGCCACCCATCACAAGAAATGGGCTGTGACCCTCTCAGAGGCCCTTCACCCTTCAGTAGCTTGGCCTCAGGCAAGCAGTGTTCTGGTCACTCATCTTCAAGCCAGAGAGATCTGACTGGCTCTTTTCCAAAGCGTGTTTACAGCTCCCTGGATACTCCTGTTCTGCCCACATTTGATACAGCTCTTAGGTCCTAAACTCTGCTACTTACACATTCTCTCATTTCTTACTTCCCATGGGAAAAAATTCCAGGATCTTGATACTAGTTCAAATGGAAACATGCCTGAGTTTAAGTCACCTCACCATTAATGAAAATTTTTATTAATTCAAAGAGTACTATTCAGAAATATTTTTGCAGTGAGGTAACCTTGCCTGGTGCTATCCAAGCTTTTGGGCACTCACAGTTGAAGAGCCTTTTGTATTAATTTTGGAACTTACTGGCTTTTCAAATCATGGGTTTAATGTCTTATTATTTAATATCAAATCCCTTCTTCCCTAGTGGTATGTCTTTACTCTGTAGAGATTTCACCCCAAAATTTCCATGATAGCTATCCATAAATATTAAATAAATTTAGCTCCCCAGCATCTGGGCTGAGGAAACATTTGTAAACCATGGTCCCTGACCTACAGCAGATTATTAGGTGATGATGATATTGATGATGATTACAACAGTATTAACAAGTAACATTTCATGAGGACTTACTAAGTGTTAGACACTAGGTTAAATACTTTCTGTGCATTAATTAGTTTAACCCTGGCAAAACTGCCCATGGATTAGGTACTATTAGTATCCCCATTCTATAGATAAAGGAACTGGGCTCAAAGAGGCTAAATGAGTTGCCAAAGGACTAGAGCTGACTTCAGAGAACTCCCTGCCTCTCACTCTGCTGAATGTTTTGGATACATCATCTTATTCTGTTCTTCCAGCCACTCTGCGAGGTGGGAGCACTAGCTATGTTTTCTAGCTGTGGAAACTAAAGCTCAGAGAGGTTAGGTAACTTCCTTAAGGCCACCCAGTTTGTAAATGGCAGAGCTTGAAGTTGGAACCACAAAGTCTCTACTTTTAAGTTCCATATTCAACTATTGTAGGAGTATGATGTTTAACAAAGAAGGCAGTATCATTAACATGCCTAAATAATACACAAGTGTACATATATACCCTACACCTTCAGAGAATTGTGATCACGAAGCACTTTCATATAGCTTAGAAAAGAGAGTTTGGAAAAGTTGTTCTGAGAGATAATGATGAAGAGTGATCAGATGGATTGGTGGATTTTGAAAACACCTAATTACCATCTAGCAGGTGTCTGCCCCCAGGCACACTCAGCAGGTAAAATGGTGTCTGGAGACCCAAGCGAATGCTTCTTTCACTAAATGTGCCTTTCTGTCTACACTGTGCTTCTCTGGGCTGAGGGATTCAATAACAGATGCTCTGAGACTGCTCTTATTAAACAAAAGAATTGTTTTTGTCACCCTAGATGCTTTTCCCGTCCTTATGTTCACCATGAGCACATCCTAAGAGAAATGATCATCTGATACGCAAGCACAGTAGAGGTCATAATGGTGGTATAACCCGAGTTGGGTTTCTCTTGATTATAATTACAGAATCTTGGCTTTATTAACATAGGTTTTTATACATGATGCTTCTTTCCCATAATAAACCTCATTTGAAATGAACACCTTTAAGCCTCAAGGCCACAACAATTATGTTCAGGTTGAAGAGCAATTAGTTTCTACTTATGTTTGCGTAAACAAAATAAATTATTGCCTCTGTTTATTTTCCTTCACAATCTATGTTTGATCCTGCGTTCACTGCATAGCATATCAATACTAAACATTTCTCATTTGTCCTAAACTAAGCAGCAGATGAAATGCCTCTGTGTATAGTTTGAGCGTGTATCCTGTTGTCTCACAACCATTACTCAGTGCTTTGAATCCAAGTAGATTTAATTATCTCATTTATGCAGTGATGATAGGAAAGAGAATAAGACGAACGTGTTTCCCGCCCTTATGCAGCTTACATTCCAAACAAAGGACCGGGTGGACTATTTTATCTGTCTTTTTCGGTGTTGTGCCCAGTGTCTGGGACTTAGTAAATGCATAGCAAATACTTGATCTGTGAGTGCATTCACAGGAAAGTGTAGTAAGGACTATGATAGAGGGATTAAAGGAGAGCCGTGCAAATGTATGCCACTAGACCAGTTTCCCCTGAGGCAGAGGATAGAAAGTTGAGATGCAAGGTCTTCCTGCCATTCTTGACAGCCTCCCAGTACACAGCGCCTCACAGCATGGTGGTCCAGAACATGCCTCCATTGTCAGGGAAGCATGAGCATATATCCTGTTTCCCTACTTGCTGTGCATGAAAGTGTTGGCAGGTATCTCTTCCAAATCTCACTTTTCTCTTTTGTTGAATGACAAATGATTCACGTGGCACTCTTAGTGACCAGCACATGTTACTCAGTCAATAGCTATAATTGCCATTGACCATGAAAGACAGGCTGGGTTCTCACTGCACAGAATTATGTTATTCCTCTCAAAGGAAACTTGGAAGCATCTTAACAGAACCATGATGAAAGTCAATAATTGAATGTATCAAATAGGAAAAGGGAGAAAACATCACAACCTGCCAACTTAAGACATTTTAAAGTGTTGACTGTATTTTAAACATTCCTCTTACATTCATCCAAATGGCTAGTGTTACCCTGTGAAGAACAGAATTTTCTATTACTCTGCGCTACTTCCTCACTTGTGACTTGGAGGTAACTACTGGAACTCCAAGAGTTTCAGCTCTCAAAGCCAGAAAAATGAAAAGAATAAAAATAAATTTATAAAAGCATTCACTTCTCCATATTAGTGTGTTTTTAGGAGATCTCCGTCTCTCTGGGGTCTCCTTCATTAGTTCACCTATTCACAAATAATTTTTGGCCACTTGTTACATGCAGCATGTCATGCCAGTCACATGATGACATATGTACCTTGGAGGAGCACATGGTAGGGAGGTGGGGGGAGGCAAGCTCATGTACGAATTATTTCAAGGGAGGATAGAGAAGTTCTATGGAGAGAGATGTCAAGAGTGATGGGCATATGGCAAGAGTGCCTTGGCTTACATTGGGAGTGTAATGTGTACCAGATGGATCCTTTGTTTTCTAGTCCCCATCCCAAATGTAGGGTTTGATACTACTGCTTGTCCGTAGGTTTGCTGTGCATGGTTAGACTACATTCGGTTCAATTCTATGCTAAGCATTTCTTCATAGATCATCATTGATGATTCCAGCTATCCGTTTACCAGTATCTGTCTACTGATCTGTAAAAGGAGATTTTCTGATATCCCTTTCAGTGAATCAATAAACGGTTATTTCCTGATCATGTAATGTGTTTCAGGTTTGCAGCTCTGAAATAAGGAATGAGTGAGATTTCATCCCTCTTTTTAAGAAACTCCCTGTTTAGGAACTGATGTGGAGGAAAATGCAGAGAACTGTAGACCGAGTCAGAATATGGTAAAATAATAAACACAAAATAAGGCTGGAAACCAATGTATGCGTGAATTTTTACAACTTCGAGAACCATGTGCTTAGCTACCCACCCAACCAGACACTGGAAATTCAGGCATTGCTTGGGCTGAGGGAGAGGAGGCAGGTGAGGCCCTGAAGGGAGGTGAGATCTCTAAGGCCTTAGATGCCAGATTACAGAGGTTATCCAATAGGAGGAACCATGTACATTTTTGAAGCAGGGGGAGAAGGGGAGCATAGGCAGAACTAGAAAGCAACATTGCCCAGGTCTTGAGAGAAGGAGGCAACTGAGAAAGGAGGCAACTGTGATGTTGCTGCTAAGTTCTCCTGAGGATGATTTCTCTTGGGCGATCCCAGGCATTTCAGAGAAGAGCCATTTGAGACTGGCAACTTCTCCCAACATCCAAGCCTCAGACAGCTCATGTGGTTCTACCTATGTTACCGGTCACTCCTGAAGCATCCCTCCAGAAACCCAAGTTAACACAGATCTCAAAGTGGATGACTCTGAGGTAGAGAAACTGCATGAGGAGTGCTAAGTGGACCTACAGTTTTTCTTTGTTGGGGGCAGGGGCAGTTAGGGTACAGGGTCAGACCATGTTTTGTCAAAGACAAAGATGCATCACAGACTCTGTTTTACTTTCTAGAGATAAAAGTGTTATAGTAGCTAGTAACTTTTTCTCCTCTATTGACTATATTTCTCATGCTGTACTATTAATTCCCATGACTTTTGCATTCCATAACTGGAAGTCGGTCTCCCTCACCTTCATTCATTTGCCCATCCCCCCCACCCCTCCCCTCTGGCAACTGTCAGTTTGTTATTTCTATTTATAGGTCTGATTCTACTTTCTGTTTATTTGCTTATTTGTTTTGTTTTGTTTTGTTTTAGATCCCACATGTAAGTGAAATCACATGGTATTTTTTAAAAGATTTTATTTATTCATTTGACAGAGAGAGAGATCACAAGTAAGCAGAGAGAAAGAGGGGAAAGCAGGCTCCCTGCTGAGCAGAGAGCATGATATGGGGCTCGATCCCAGGACCCTGAGATCATGACCCGAGCCGAAGGCAGAGGCTTTAATTCACTGAGCCACCTAGGCACCCCTCACGTGATATTTTTTTTCTCACTCTTATTTCACTTAGCATAATACACTCTAGGTCCATCCGTGTTGTTGCAAAAGGCAAAATCTCAACCTTTATATGGCTAAGCAATATTATGTATACATATACATAATAAATAATATTATATATGTACGTATTTATGTATATATATACATATATAGACATACCACATCATATTCATTAATTTATCAATAAAAAACTTGGTTTGCTTCTATATCTTGGCTTTTATAAATAGTCCTGAACAAACATAGAGTTGCATATATCTTTTCAGATTAATGTTTTCATTTTATTTAAGTAAATACCCAGGAATAAAATTACTGGTTCATGTGGTATTCTACTTTTAATGTTTTGAGGGAACTCTGTCCTGTTTTCCACAGTGGCTGTACCAATTTACATTCCCACAAAAAGTGTACAACTGTTCCTTTTTCTCCACATTGTCACCAACAATTGTTATTTCTTATCTTGTTTATTCTAGGCATTCTGACAGGTGTAGTGTGATACCTCTTTATAGTTTTGATTTGCCTTTCTCTCACACTGAGTGATGTTGAGCACTTCTCATGTGTCCATTAGCTATCTGTATGTTTTCTTTGGAAAAATGTCTATTCAGGTCCTCTACCATTTTTTAATTGTATTATTTGGGGGTTTTTTTGGTGTTGAGTTCTGTAAGTTCTTTAAATAGTTTGGATATTAATACCTTATCAGCTACATCATTTGCAAATATCTTCTTCCATTCAATAGATTGACAGAATGGATTTTTGTTTTGTTGATGGTTTTCTTTGCTGTCTAAAGTGTTTTATTTTGGTGTAGTTCCAGAAGTTTATTTTTGATTTTGTTTTTCTTCCATTAGGGTTAGCACCTCTGTGGCATTTTGAGTCTGGAAGTTTCACGGCTTTAGATGGGAATGTTTCCTTTCTTTCCCTCTGTCTAATTCATTCGGGTAGAAACATCAAGGTTGGCTTGAACTGTGAGGCTGATGGGATCTCTTAAAGTTTAGAAGGCTCTAAACTCTCCCATGTTGAAAGCTGTAAAACTACTTTCCAATTCTTTAAATACCCTATGCTTAGGATTTAAAAGGCTGCTGTTTTACTACCACTTAATTATCTATATCTCAGGTGACTGTGATATTACAGTTTTGCAACATCCTGTAGCTTTATCCAACATCCAATTATGCGTAAACAGGATCTTTACATAACCCTAATTAATAGGAAAACAGGGTAGAGGCATTAATGTCAGTTAACGAATAATACATATAGGAAGCTGGATCTTAAAATATTTTGCCCATATGAAACTGCTATATATACACATAAAACTTCAGGTCAGATTGACTCTTGGGCCAGTACTCATTAAAAACAAGACAGTCAACTTACTGTTATAGTATCATGATCATTAGAAGTTTATTGGTCCATTTCTGAGAACATAAGAAAAAGATGTCTGGACTCTCAGTTGGTAATCTACTTCAAGCACTTGTGTAGAATGAAGTCACATTGTCTCTCTGGTTCTCAGATCCAGTTCATCAATCATTTGTCATCCGTACAACCCTTAGACCCAGGCCAACAGGCCTCATTCTAGGCCTTGGGCTTTACAGTCCAGTTCTAGCCTCTTTTGCTGTTGCCCCTCCCCATTAAAATCTTGAGCTAAGGGATGTGTCCATCCAGAATCTGCCTGCCCCACCAAACACACTTACATACCATGCCCTGGGTATTTGAGACCTCAGATTCTCAGGACAAGTGGCCCTGAACCTGTTTTCATGTTTCTTCTCCTATGAATTCATTCCCTCAAGATCAAGAAAAGGAGGCTAGGGGTGTACAGGTATGGAGTCATCAAGCAGTGGATATTTCTGAGGTGGAGTTGGAGGGTTTTGGTGTTTAGAATCATGCGTTTGACTCTTCAGAGTCATACTCCTCAGTGCAGACTGAAGTCGGGCGAGGAGAGGCAGGTGGGCTGGGAAGGGGGTCTCCATTTGTTCTCTTGACTCAGGCCCTGCAAGTGTGGGGACAGGTTTTTTAAGACCTGTCAATGCCTACTTTTTAAAAAGAGGTTCAAGGAAATTAGCTTCAGGGGAGTAGCCTAACATTTTGGAAAGAAAAAAATCGTGGGAGGAAGGAGTAAGTATACTTAAAGGTTTTCTTTTTCTCCTATCTGTTTATTAACTGCCTTTCCCAGTGATCCCACCCTGAGCAATTCATTCCTTGAGTTTAGACACTGAATGTTGTTGAAACATGAATAATTCTTGGGGGGTCCTAATACATCTGTATTTTTCAGTAGCAGCAGCTGATATCCTTGTACGCATTTATCCGATTAGCCCGTCACCTAGAAAGGCTCAGAGGCAAAACACAAAGCATTAGTAAATTTCATTGTGGTGAATTAGTAAATGTCTAGAAGAGTTAGAATTCCTTGGACCTCTACATTATAAGCTTCAGCACTATTATAATGATGATGATAATAATAAATAACACTGGCAGCTAATATTCATTGGATATTTGCTCTGTGTCAGACTTTGTTCAAATCATTCGATCCTCATAGAACTTATGAAATAAGTCGTTTTATTACCCTGACTATAAAGGTGAGAACAACTGAGGCAGAGTGAGTATAAGTGATTTTTCCTAAGCCCCAGAGTTAACAAGTACCAGGGTCAGAATCTGAATCCAGGTCTCTGATCACCCCTTCCTGTTGGCTGAGGGTTCTCCCTTCATTTGCACATACCTTTCATCAGCCCAAGTTACTGATTGACCATTCGTGTTTCTCCAGTGCACGATAGAAATTTGAAGTCCAATGTTAGGTTATTTTGAGTGTATAATTTATCTTTATTGTCCTTACTATTATGATTATTGCATTCTGAGCTCATTAGCCACCGTTATATCATAGTGGTCATTAAGAGGCTTGGGAGATTGCCAGGATTCATATTCATATGGATCTACTATATTTATTTAGATAACAACAAACCTGATAAGCTTGCCTCAAATGATTCCAAGGATAATTCCCTAAGAATCTATCTCATTCCATTAAGTCTTTATTTTTTTAATGTATGGCAAGATACAGAATTTTTAAGTGAGAAAAATATATATAAAATGGTGAAATATATTAATAGGAAAACATACATCGTTTTTATACTGAGGTTAAAAATACCACATTTCTAGAAATCACTTTAAAGAAAATGAATTACATTTACATTTTATTTATCTTTACACAAATTGCATTGAGCTTTTAAAGAGTTGGATAAAGAGCCTTAACACTAAATCAGGGGGTATGCAAGCCATAGCCTGTAGGCCAAATCTGGCCCACACCCAGTCTGTTTTTTTTATAAATAAAGTTTTACTGAAAGACAGTGAGATTCATTTGTTTACATATTATCTGTGGCTGCTTTTGTGCTACAACAGCTCAGTTGAGTACTGGTGATAGAGATCATAAGGCATGCAAAAAGTTAAATATTTACTATCTGGTCCTTTATAGAAAACCTTGAGGATTCCTGCTTTAAACAATTGTACAAACTGAATTGTTGGTTGCTATACAGTTCAATAATTCTTTAGAGTTCCCTAACATTGGGGACTTTCCAAATGGACTAAAGCACAGCTGTGCTGAAACAGTGTTTGGACTCTAAAATGTTCAGCCTGTTAAAGAAATGTATTTTATTTTACTACCACCTGAATTGTTTTGAAAATATTTGTAAATATCAGGGTGAGTTATCTCAATCCTATGGTTGTTCTTTAAGCAAGAATGTCTGTCAAATGCACTTACTAATGGGAAATGAAAGGTAAAAAAACCATAAGAGGTTTTGTGATAAAACTCAGAATCAAGTATTTACTTATTTCTCCATAGCAGAATTAAAATGGGAAAAGATAAATACCAAAGTTCATGTGAGAAATACATTTTTTCTAAGTAAACTTATTTTAAGTAAACAAACAAACTTACTCACACCTGTTCTTCACTAACAAAGGTTCATTTGCAGAAGCCCATCTCTTGTATGTAAGGGGACAAAGTGATGTTTTCCTACCTTGATTAGATTGTTGGGTAGTGTCTTTGCGAGAGGCAGAACTTCCCTCATGTTTGAGCTGCCTCCCTATGTAAACCATCTCCCTGATCTTCACAGATTCGTTCCCTAAGTCCAACTAGACAGAATGTCAGAAAAGATGTCAGTTGAGGAGGCACAGAGCAGAAGGGATTACAATTGTCACCTGGTAAATTTGCTGGGCATAACTCAGTCACAGTACTGGTATGTAATATTTTATCCCCAGGTATGCCTTTTTTCTATAGGAATTTAAAAAATGCCAAAGGGATGCCTTTGTGATTAACTTTCACATACAAAAATTACAAGGTAATATCAATGAAAGTAGATTTTTAAAATATTGCTGGAACAATTTGAAATTCATGTGCAAAACAAAAACTACTCATACCTCACACCATATATGAAAATTGACTTGAAATATATCAGAGATATTTTATATTATATAGTATATATAATATTTATATTATATATGAAGATATATTTTATATTTTATATTATATATTATATATTTAAAATATATATTATATATTTTATATATATTAAATATATCAAAATCTCTAACTATAAAACTCCTAAGAAAGTGCTGTCCAAAAGGAACACTGTGCACTGATGAGAGTGCTCAGTACCTGCACTGGCGGATAGGTTAGTCACTAACCAATGAAGTTATTGAGCACTTGAAATGTGGTTCATGAAACAGAAGTTTGAATTTTATTTAATTTGAATTCACTAGAACTTAAATTTAAATAGCCACATGTAGCTGGTGGCTATTATATATCAGACATCTAAGTTTTTGAAGGAATTACATGGACAAATATTTGTAACTGGGATTAGGCAAAGATATCTTAGATAGGATGCAAAAGCATAAACAATAAAAGAAAAATATGACAAATTGGACTTTATAAAAATTTTTAAAAATTGCTTTTTTAAAAAACAGTAGTCAGAGAATGAGAAGATAGTTCACTGGGAGAAAATATTTACAACCAAATACCTGATTGAAGACTTGTGTCCAAGGTATAGAAAAAAAAATTCTTAAAATATAATAAGAGGAAAATAAAGTGGGCAAATTGTTCGAACAGACAGTTCAACAAAGATACACAAAACGTAAATAAGACAGTGTGTTCACCATGATTACGCATTAGGGAAACTCAAAACCATAATGAAATATAATATTATACACCTAATGGAATGGCTAAAATATTTTTTATAAACCTGAACAATAGCAAATTCTGGCTAGAATGTGGAGCAACTAGAACCTTCATATATTGCTGGAAGAAATACAGCACGTTGCATGTATTTCCAACCCCATGTTTGCTAATACCATTTTGGAAAGCTTGAAATAGGCCAGGGTGGGAATATTTATTGTACAGGAATAGACAAATGCTACTAATAAGAGACTGGGGGAGCATTTATTAAATAGTTATCTTTATGGCTCTGTGTATGGCCTAGCAATTACAGTCCTAGAGAAATGAAAGCATATGTCCTTCCAAATATCTATACATTGGGATTTACAGTGGCTTTATTCATGATTACCTGAAACTGGAAACAAATAAGAGTGAATGGATGAACAAATTGTGGTACATCTATAAATGTGGAACATTACTCAGCAGCAAAAAGGAATGAACTACGGATAAATGCAATAACATAGATGCATCTCAAAAGCATTCAGCTAAATAAGAGCAGCTTCCCACATGAAAGATGACACTTTGTATGATTCCACTTAAGTAACATTCTGGAATGCGCAAAATTATAAAACACAAATCAAATTAGCAGTTTTAGTGGCTGGGAGTAGGGGAAGAGGATTAACTACAGAGGTATACAAAGAAAGTTTAGGGGTGATGAAACTATACTATATATACCTCTGTCAAAATTTATAGAACTGTACACTTAAAACAGGTGAATTTTATTGTACTAATTACACATCACTGAGCCTCACTTCAAAAAGATGGATTTCCTATGGGGAAATATCTGTACTGTGCTTTTTAAAGTCTCTTGTAGAGAGACTGTATTGAAAACTTCAATGGGAGGACAGTTATGACAGGTAAGAGAAGTTGAGTGGTTGATAAGGGTTTCTCTTGTCTCTTTGTCTCACTTGAAAAATAAAACTACAAACATGAAGTGAGCTAAATATTTCCCTTGGGGCCCCAATCCACAATGTCTTATTCCAATAGGCCTCACACTGCCTTAATTCTTTGAGCATGAAATTTACCAGGTATGCTATAATTGCTATTAATCCATGAAATGGGTTTTCAGAGAAAGGTCATATTTTATGTCAGACTAAAGAGCTTGGGATTTTCCTTCTTGGTCAAGTTCCTAGGAGTGGCTTGATTTCATAGGATTTCTGATACTCAGACAATAGCATCAAGTAACAAACTCTCCTTTTAAATCCAAGTTCAAAGGGCTAAAGTCCCTTAGCACATAATTTAATGTCTATTTCAATTTCCTTCTTGTGTTTTTATTGATTTTTTAGCAACCCTTAGATGATTCTGTCCCAGCCATTAGGGTACTAATTCTGTTAAACACTTAGTGAGAACTAAATTACTTATTCATGCCTCACTTTGGTGGCACAATACTAAAATGTATGGCTGAAGAAATACAGAGATTAACAAGTTGGTAGGGGTCTTTTCTAATCATATTATGTTCCAATATTTCTGAGCAAGCTTTTCAAGGTTTTTGTGTCATTGAAAATAAGATCAGCTTTAGTAGATGATTATTGCGTAACTTTATAGAAAGGATGTGTCAGATAGTGTATGATAGCTTATTATTCTGATGCTTTAAAGTGTTTACTTTATATTATAAAAAGTAAACTTGTTCAAACAAAAGGCTGCGAGAGGTGTTTTTGAGTACAGTGTACCAGCTGAGCTGACTTTAATAAGTAATATTATTTAAATGCATCAATATGTCCTAGAAAAAAAAATAAAGCCAAAGTATGTTCAAATTAAGTAACTTTGCTCTCTGGAATGACAAGTGTGATAAAGCCAAGAAAAGGTAATTGGAAAAAAAATGTCTGATTTGAAGTTTTTTTTTTTTGTTTTTTTTTTTTTTAATGCAGTAGAGTTAAGCATTAGAATATGCTCTAGCCACTGGCTGCTATGCCTAGCTACTGGGCTTGGGATATCACAGCATTGTTTGGTAAGTGGTGAGTTTCCTGGCAGAGCTTGCCAGAATAGACTTGAAGTGAGAAAACCAAATTAATATAGACAGCATAAAGCTTTATAAGTGCATTAGTAATTTTTGACACCTTGAGAATAATGTCATTGCTGATTAGATGAAAATGTAAAAACACAGCTCAATGAAATGACCAAAGTTAAATAGGATATGATATGGTTTTTAAAACCAAAGTAGTTTTATTGGGCTTTTGCTACTATTTAAAAAATATAATACGTAAGTAAAGTATTAGAACACGGCAGGGATTTAGAAGTAGAATATAATAGTCATTACCCAATGCCAGTTTCACTCTGTAGACACAACCTATGTATATATGTGTACCTATAAAGAGATATTTTTAAAAATAAAGCTTTATCATATATATATATATATATATATATATATATATATATATATTTCTACATTTTTAATGGATAATTTGTCATTAACTTCTTGCATAAAATACCTCCAGGTCTTCCTCAGGGCCACATATAACTAGGCCTTAAGATCCATTATAATGTACTCAACTATACCTCTCTGAAAGAATATTTAGGCTTTCCACTTTTTCCCCTATTACAGTGCACATGTTTATACCCAATTATTTGCTCACTTAAGTGACTATTTCTTTGGATATGTTGCTAGAAACAGAAATTTTTTAGTTGAAAAGAAATGCTGTTTTCTTGGGAAGGAAGTTGGGTAATATCAAATGAGAGGTTTGGAATGAACTATAAAAAGGAAGAAAATCAGGTTGCTGTATGAAGGATGACTTCACAAAGCCATGACTGGATTAATGATTTATGGTTTATGTGTGATATCCAGAGCTTTGTGTTTTCAGTTTCAGCAAACATATTTTAAAATTTCTTCCATGTGCCAGCATTGTGCCACATGCCTTTATGTGTAATTTCTTTCTTGTCGACTTAGGTTTTTTTTTTTTTTAATTGATTATGACATTCAAGCTGTCTTTTCTATTAAAAAAAGGGGGGCATTTTCACATTATCTTTGACTGAATTTCATTGCATGAAATAAAAAGAACACTTTCTATGAGTGGCAAATGCTGTGAACACAATTAATGGCGTAATGTACAGGAGAGTCACTAAAGAAGGAGAATTTTAGTTGGGATGGTAAGTACATCATGAATGGGAAAACATTCAAGGAGAAATTGAATGACCAAGAGGAGCCAGCCATAAGATATACCAAGGAAATTGTTTCGTTTTTGTTTCAGTTTTTTTTCTTCTGATAAAGGAGACTATGAGTACAAAGAAACTAAGGAAGGAACTAATTTGCATTATTCATAGGCCAAAAATTACTCTGATGTCCAGAGAGAATGGCAGAGGCCAGACCATGTGATACCTTGAAGAAGTAAGAAAGTAATAAGTTTGAATATTAGGGAAACAAGACACTTCAAGTTTAATGGGAAAGTTGTTGGAGACTTAAACTGGGAGCATCATAATCTGATTTATGTGATTTTGTGGCTTTTTAAAAAGTAAACTCTAGCCCCATTATGGGGTTTGAACTCAACCCCAAGATCAAGAGTCATGTGCTGCTCTGCGTACTGAGCCTGTCAGGTTCCCCTGTGTGGCTGATTTTAAATGTTTGGTGAAATGACTAAAGAAAACAAAGGTGGAAACAATGAGACAAGGTAGGATGATAATTGAGGTTATGTAGGTAGAAGGTAATGGTGGCCTGGAGACTAAGAGCAGTTACGAATTAAGGATATATTTTGAAGGTAGAATACAGGACTCAATGATAAACTGAATGTGGAGTGTGATAGAAAGAGACGAATTGGGGCACCTGTGTGGCTCAGTGGGTTAAAGCATTTGCCTTTGGCTCAGATCATGATCCCAGGGTCCTGGGGTTGAGCCCCACATCTGGCTGTCTGCTCAGCAAGGAGCCTGTCCCCCCTTCCCCGCCTGCCTCTCTGCCTACTTGTGATCTCTGTCAAATAAATAAATAAAATCTTAAAAAAAAAGAAAAGAAAGAAAGAGATGAATTGTAGTTATCTGTCAGTCTAGAAGAGGAGGTTCTCAGACAGAAAAGGACTTCAACAGCTCCCAGTACAGGAGAGATAGAAAAAGTTGGAGTCCAGAACCTACTAGGGGTGGAGTCCATTATAAACCTTTTTTGATTGGTCTAGAATCCTGAAGGGTGGTGTCCTGTAAGTAAAGAGGAGGTACAGGACAGGACAACTTTAAAGCATGTAAAAGGATAATAGGTCATTTTAACGAAATATATCAATAATTGGAGTAAATGTCCCAATTAAAAGCCAATTATTTTTCAGATGGTTATTTCTCTAAAATAAGAGACAAAGAAACTCTATGAAGCACTAACCAAATAAAGCTGATGTAGTCATATTAATAACAGCTAAAACAGCTATCAGGCAAAATTAGCGGAGACAAAAGGTGGAATAGCATCAAAATAAAACATTCAATTCACTGAGAAGAAATAGCAATTCTAAATTTGTGTGTACCTAGGAACATGGCTCAAAATATGCAAAGAAAAGTGGTTACAGTCATGAGCAGAAATAATTATACAATCATAGTGAGTGATTAGGAACCTGTCTCAAATGTACTTTATTTTTCTCATAATCCATGTCCTTTTCATTTATTTTGTGTGCTATTTTTCCAGGGCATGCATTCTGTGGCATGCCTGAATTCTGTACTTGCTTCCTCATGATGTTGTTTACCTTGTTTTTCTATCCCTCTTTACCCAGTAAGTCAGTAGGTAGTTCTGGAGACTTGATATGACTCAAGTTCAATTTATTTTAGACTAAATTTCCTTCTGGATGGTGCTTATATATTTTTTATTACAACTTTTCCTGAGGCATATGATTGATCAATGGCTTCTGGTGAATAAGAGAATTCCAACACTTCTTGCTCAGTAATTAATGTAATAAGCAGACCAGAAATTGAAAACTCGGTGGATATATTTAATGCTATATCTAATAACTGCAGGAAACATATTTTTTAAGGATTTTATTTACTTATTTCACAGAGACAGAACATGAGCAGGAGGAGGCACAGAAGGAGAGGGAGAAGCAGACTCTCTGCTGAGCAGGGAAGCCTGATGTGGAGCTCTATCTCAGGACCCTGAGATCATGACCTGAGCCTAAGGCAGATGCTTAACCTACTGAGTCACTCAGGCACCTCAGCAGGAAACACATTTTTAAGTATATATGTCATATTTACAAAAATTTATGTTATTTTAGAATAATTCTCAACAAGTCTCAAAAAATTAAACTTACAGAGTATATAGCCTCCTACAAGAGTTTCATTTGAGTTTAGTTAATGTAGAAAGTGAGAACACATAGATAACAAGAAATTTCCAAATATTTGAAAATTAAGCAGTATCCTCCTAAGTAATCTATAGATCATAGAAAAAAATCATAATATAAATTAGAAAATATTTTCACTTGAATGATAGTGAAACTAGCATCAGAAGTTGTGAGATGCAGCTTATAAGGATGCTTATAAGAAAAAACAGTAGTCTCCAATGGATGCATCCGAAGAGAAAGTTTCTTCAAATATATTTTTATTGCAACTTTTCCTGCGGCATATGATTGATCAGTGGCTTCTGGTTAATAGTAGAAAAATGTCAAAATTTCAGAACTTAGAGAGAGAGTGCGGAATAGATTCAAACAAAGTAGAAGGAAAGAAATACCAAAGTAAGAAAATGACATTGATAAAATACAAAACAAAATAATGAGTATTTGTGCAAAGTTAGTTTTTTGAAAAGATTAATAAAATCAATAAATCTCTTGTGAACTTAATTTTTAAAGGAGGAAGTAATATCAAGATGAAAAATGGGGACCTTGTAATAACATCCTACAGATACAAATTTAAGGAACATATTATGAACTTCATGCCAATAAATAAATGTAAATGAAATGGAAAATTTTCTATAGAAATACAATTACTTAAAACCGACACAAAATATTCATATTAAGTATGAATGGCCCTATAGCAATGATAGACATTCACTCTGTTTAAAAAAAAAAAAATTCTTCCCAAAAGGAAACTTGATGTTTGGATTATTTTGCCAATTCAATCAAACATTTAAGGAACAAGTAACAATAATCTTAAATAAATAATCTTAAAACATAAAAAAGTTGCAAAAATCCCAGCTCATTTTAATAGGTATACGTAGGCAACCAAAACCCAAAAACGGAATTATAGAAAGAAAAATTGTAGGGCAGTCTCATGCATAAATATTGTTGCAGAAATTAAAAACAAATGTTAGCAGACTGATTCCAACCATATATCATGCTTTGTAGAGTTTATTCAGAAATTTAAAGTTGCTTTACAATGATTGATTTTTAAGTGTAAAATACTGCATTAACAGAATAAAAGAGGGAAGTCATTCTAGTTAAAGCGAAGAATTAACAAAACGAAGTTATTCTGTAGTTTAAAAAACTCAGGACACCTGGGTGGCTCAGTGGGTTCAAGCTTCAGGCTTCGGTTCAGGTCTTGATCCCAGGGTCCTGGGATCCAGCCCCATATTGGGCTTTCTGCTCGGCAGGGAGCCTGCTTCCCTTCCTCTCTCTCTGCCTGCCTCTCTGCCTACTTGTGATCACTGTCAAATAAATAAATAAAATCTTAGGGAAAAAAAAAAGCTCCTAGGAAACAACAAAAAGAAAATGTCTGTAATCTATACATTATCTTTACCAAAAACACTGGTAGATACTATACTTAATGATTAAATGCTGAGAATTTCCTCTTTGAGTTTGTTTTACATAATTAAGTTATGGAATAATTTGTACCTCGGCAACAACTGACTGATACAAATAGGCAATAAACAAACAGGTACTGTTCAAAAGAGTATATATATGGGGACCTTGGTGGCTCAGGTGGTTAAGCATCTGTCTTCAGATTAGGTCATAATCCCAGGGTTTTGGGATCAAGTCTCACATTGGGCTGCCTGCTCTACAGGGAGTCTGTTTTCATTCTGTCCCTCCCCCAACTCATTCTCTTAATTTCTCTTGCTCTTGTGCTCTCTCTCTCAAATAAATAAATAATTTTAAAAAATACTATATATAAATGATAAGTGTATGAGAAGTTCAATCTTGTTAATCATTAGAGAAATACACAACTATAATGAAACTTTTACCAGAATGGCTAAAGTTAAAATTTAACAATGCCAAGGGCTGATAAAGACATGGAAGAACTTTTTTTTTTTTTAAAGATTTTATTTATTTATTTGACAGAGATCACAAGGGGCAGAGAGGCAGGCGGGGGAGGGGGGAAGCAGGCTCCCTGCCAAGCTGAGAGCCCAATGTGGGTCTCCATCCCAGGACCCTGGGATCATGACCTGAGCTGAAGGCAGAGGCTTTAACCCACTGAGCCACCCAGGTGCCCCAGGACATGGAAGAACTTTAACTTTCATATGATTCTCATAGTAATGTAAAATCACACAAATATTTTGATAAATAGATTGTCATCGGCTAATACAACTGAAAATACAAATACCTTGTGGATCAGCAATTTCAGTTTTAGATATATATTTAAAAGAAACATGTGCATCTGTACGCTAAGAGACATACACAAAACTTTTCACATCAGCATTATTTATGATAGTTTTAAAGTGAAAACAACCAATATCCATCAGTTTATAAATAAATAGTGATATATTCAGATATATATTATACAATTATGAAGAAGAAAAACTACAATTAAAAACAGCAACATGATGAATCATATATGTTGAATATTATACAAAAATATAAAAGAATGTATATTATTAATATAGTAATATTATAGCATAAAGCTCAGAAATAGGCAAAGCTAAACTATAGTATAATTCATAATTTACCTGAGATAAAAGTATAAAGAAAACCAAGAAGTTCGTAACTATAAAAGTCAGGATTGTGGTTACATTTATCAGAGAGAAAGGAGATTGTAAGTGCCAGAGGGCAACCAGGAGGCTCCTGGAATTCTGGCAAAATTTTATTTCTTGGCCTAAGTGAAGGTTACATGAAGGTTTGTTATATGTTTGTTTGGGGCACTTAGGCACTTGCTGCAAGCATGTTTATTTCACAATGAAAATGTTAAAGAGACAGAGAGGCATTATGGGAGTTCAAGAATAACAGCTGTGGGGAAAAAAATGGCCATGTAAATTTGTTGCTGATAAGGCAGCCAGCCTGCTAACTGTTCCCCCTGCTATGACCACTACTACGTTGTCTCTGAAGTGAAAGGCTGGTTGACCAGATGGCTGTAAATTCTCCTTTATTAGCATTCCACGATGTTAAGTGTTAAAATAGAATGTTGTGTAGCAATGTTGACACATAGTCCAAATAATGAGGCCCAGAATTGGTGAGAACTGACATCTGATGGACCAGGTTGAAGTTTCAAAGGAGCTAATGCATGCCTTTGAGTGCTTTGCTCCTTGCTTCCTGGGTGGCTTCAGCCATGCAGAAGGTGTGTCACTGTCCCTCAGTTTTACAGGCTTGACAGCAGAAAACACAGTAGGATGCAAATCAGGAGGTGCCTCTATCTTATCAGTTTATTCCTAAGTGCTATTTCCAAATCTCATTTTTTATGACAAGAAGATTATTTATGTAATTCAAAGTGTGTTGAGTCTGGGGATGATTCAGAATTGCTTGTAATACTTGTGTAACATGTGTCCTATTGTTACCATAAATATTTTTGGTAAAAACAAACTTTGGGGATATATTACCCTCTGGTATTGATCTATAAAACTACCCTCTGATAAAAGTATGTCAGTTTGATGGGGCGTATGGGTGGCTCAGTGGGTTAAAGCCTCTGCCTTCAGCTCAGGTCATGGTCTCAGATCCTGGGATCAAACCCCCATGGGGCTCTCTGCTCAGCGGGAGCCTGCTTCCCCTTCTCTCTCTGCCTACTTCTCTGCCTACTTGTGATCTCTGTCTCTGTCAAATAAATAAATAAAATCTTTTTTTAAAAATGTCAGTTTGAGAAATTCTTAAGGAATAACATGGAATTTATATCCTACATAGAATGCAAATACAATCAGCTTTCTTATATAGCCGTGCAACTTATAAATGTGTGTTGACCTTTGTGTGTTGAAAAACCTAGTTGATTTTTAGAACATTGATTCAGCTTTATTATTTCTCTGTTTTTCTCTCAATAACAGTAATCCAATTATTATTAATCATACTTACAAAAACATGGGTGGTTTAGCAGAGGTCTTACCTGAAGAGCTTTTTAAAAAACAATGCTCCCTAAGCTCTATCCTAGAGGTTTACCTAACTAAAAATTTTCCCAAATGAAGCTTTATAGTCTGCATTTTTGACAATTTTTTCTGACAGTCTATTGAGTTGCCAGATCTGAAAACCTTTAGTTTAGAAGATGGAACAATCTGTCTTTAAAAAATAATAATAATAACTTCCTGTCACTTTATATCATCTGAAATGTGTGTGTGTGTGTGTGTGTGTGTGTGTGTGTGTGTGTGTGTGTGTGTGTGTCTTTTCCCCTTGCTTCTCTACTGGAATGTAACATTCATGAAAACAAGTCCTCTGGGCTTACTTCAACATTATCTTCCAATATATAGAGCAGAAGTTATCAACTATGGCTATGGGTAAAATTCAACCCACCTGCATATTTTTTTACAAATAAAATCACATTAGAACACAGCACTGCCATTGATTTACATATTATCCATAGCAGCCTTCATGCTAAAGTGGCAGGGTTGAAGAGTTGGAGACAGAGCTTGTCTGGCCTACGAAAACTGGAGTATTTACTATCTGCTCCTTTTCAGAAACAGTAGCTAATCCCTGATCTGGAATAGTAGCTACAAAATAGTGTGTTCTCCATAATTGTTGATTATTAAATGAATGAAATAATCACTTACTAGTGTCTCTAAGCATCTCTCTTTTGCCCAAATAAGTTTCTTTTTTTGAATGTTACTTGTAATTAATTATTTCATTGTACTGTGGTTTCTCTTTGGAAACTAACTTCCCTTGTTTCTCTTGGAGCCACTCTGGGGTTTTGGTTATGCTAAAGTACAGTGAGATTTGGGACTATGTGAATCAACTTTAACACAACCTTTCAGGAGCACATTGATTGCATATATGAGATTTGTTCCAGCTCTCTCTCATTCTCAGAAAAGTGACAATAATATTATGTGTTAAATGAAAAGCCAAGTTAATAAGAATGGAATGTTGTATATTAGAGTAGATAATATGATTTGTTATAACCCCCAGTGGGATTTAATGATAGTCTATCAGCATTCAGGTATGGAAGTACATTACCTTTTAATAGATGGTTAACAGAAAGTTTAGTGGGCTGGTTTCTAAGTTTGTAATCCCATTAGCTATTTATAAACTTGGGCAGTGGACCCATTCTCCAAGTTCATATCCCTCAGTTTCTTCTTCAGTAACTCAAAAAAGCTAGGTTACTTGATGTTTATAGTTCCTTATAATTCTATTGCTTTAAAAATACAAAACTTGAGACCAGAAAATATGTATCACCTACAACAATTCAGTATTCCCCTTTCCCCCAGTCCCTGGCAACCATCATCTACTTTCTGTTTCTATGAGGTAGGCTGTTCTCTGTACTTCATATCAGTATTACACAGTGTCTTTTTGCCAATGCTTTATTTCACTTAGCATAATGTCTTCAACATTCATTTATGTTGTAGCATGTGTCAGAATTTCCTTCCTTTTTAAGCTGAGTAATATTCCATTGTGGGTTTGTACCACATTTTGTTTATGCATTCATCTGCCAATGGATCCTTGGGTTGCTTCCACCTTTTGCCTTTATGAAAAATGTGGATATGAACATGTTTGTACAAAGATCTCTTTTGAGACCTTTCTTTCAATTCTTTTAGGTATATTATACTCAGAAAGTGGAATTGCTGGATAATATGGTATTCCATTTTTAATTTTACAAAGAACAGCCATGTCATTTTCCATAATGATTATACTTTGCCTTCCCAGCAACAGTACACAAGGGTTCTAATTTCTCTTGCCAATGCTTGCTATATTCTGTCTTTAAAAGGGGCGCCGGGGTGGCTTAGTGGGTTAAAACCTCTGCCTTTGGCTGGGGTCATGATCCCAGGATCCTGGGATCAAGCCAGGATCCAGGCTCTCTGCTCAGCAGGAAGCCTGCTTCCCTTCCTCTCTCTGCCTGCCTCTCTGCCTACTTGTGATCCGTCAAATAAATAAATAAAGTCTTAAAAAAAAAAAAAGTAACCATTCTAATGGATGTGAAATCCTATCTCAGTGTGGATTTGAATTGCATTTTCCTAATGAATAGTGATGTTGAGCATGTTTTCATGTGCTCCTTGGCCGTTGGTGTCCCTTCTCATGAATGGGTGATATCAACTCAAATCTTTTGCCCATTTATTAATTGAGTTGTTTTTCTGTTGTTGAGTAGTAGGAGTTCTTGATATATTTTGGATATTAACTCCTTATCTGATATATAAGTCATAAATATTTTTTCTTGTTCTGTTGGTTGCCTTCACTCTATTGACTATGTCTTTTGATACACAATTTATCATTTTTATGCAGTCTAATTTATCTATTTTTACTTTTGTTTCCTGTGCTTTTGGTGTCATATCCAAGAAATCTTTGCCAATTACAATATCAAGAAGACTTTCCCTTAGGCTTTCTTCTAAGGGTTTTGTGTTTTGAGCGTGTATGTTTAGGTCTGATAAACTTTGACTTAATTTTTATATATGGTATATGGTTAGGACCAGACTTCATTCTTTTGCATGTGGATATCTGGTTTCCCCAGCATTATTTGTTGAAGAGACTTTCCTTTGTCCATCATAAAATCTTGGCGACCTTGTAAAAAATCATTTGACTACATATGCAAGAGTATTTCTAGGCTCTGTATTTTATTCCATTGGTTTATGTGTCTGATTTTATGCCAGTACCAAACTGTTTTGATTACTGTAGCTTTGTAATAAGTTTTGAAATCAGAAAGTGTGAAACATCAGATTTGTCCTTCTTTTCAACATTGTTTTGGTTATTCAGGATCACCCATATAGTTTAATATGCATAGTTTCTTGCAATCCTATAAAGAACAGTTAAGAATGCTACAGTTAGAGGTTAAAAGAAAGGGAAGAAGGAGACCCATATGTAAATGTCTAGTAGGAGTTTTCTTTCCATTCTTCTTTTAAGAGAATTGTGATGTCCTTAACCCCAGGGGCTGACTGGAGAATATTCAAATGGCCCCTACTTTTTTTTTCTTGCAAATTTTGCCAGTCACTTTTCACAATGCCTCCACAACCTTGACATTTTATGTCTAGCTCTGTTTATCCTAGGAAGAATTACAGAGATGACATTGGCCTCATCTTACCTGAGTTAAGTTTACAACTTTTGAGTAATGGGCCATTTGAAGATACCACTGTCCATCTTCATGTTTCTCTGTGGCAGGTGTTTATTGTGGGCTTGTGCTTTTATAAAAACTCATGGACGAAATTTGCTTTTCCATGACTCTTTGGGGTAATTATTCTAAAAGTCATCATAAAAGATATCCTCAGGGAACTCAGCTCCCCTAAGAGAATAAGAAGGATTATATGAAGTACTAAGAGTTAATATACTTTTTTCAAGTACCTATCAACTTTAGGAATATGAGGGTCTGGCTCCATTTTTTATTGTCAAATGCTTGAAAAGTCATTTTTTCCCCTTTTTTAGATAGAAAGAGAGCATGTGAGCAGTAAGGAGGGGGGCTGCTGCATGTTCACTAGAGAGTCCAACATGAGAATTAATCCCAGGACCCTCAGATCATGAATCCAGCCAAAATCAAGAGTTGGACACTCAACCAACTGAGCCACCCAGACATCACTGAAAAGCTAATTAAATTGAAGATCTGTATATGTAGCTTGGATTGAGAGTTCATTCAGATCCTTCATAGAGTAAATAGTGTCTCTTCCTTCCACTAGCTTCCTTTTTTTTTTTTTTTTTTTTGTCTTAGCTATTTCTCATTACTGAGTCAGCAGTATTGGGATGACAAGCCAGGATGTAAATCTCTCCAGGTCTTAATAAAGAAAAGTATATTTTAGTACCCTTGTTAATAATGTTTCAATATGGGCGGAAAAAAATGCTTTTTATAATGCATCTCATCCTAATTATTCATGGGACACAATTTGATTTAGAATTTTCAAATATTGTATATGAATATAGGTACAGAATGTGAATAATGACATTATATCTATATTCATCCCTCACTCAGGACATTCTGGCTAAGTAATTATTAAATGATAGAGAGGAAATAAGAATATTTTTCCTCTGTTTTTAAAAACCCTCAGAACTCATTATTCTGTGTCAGTGGATCTTTCACATATTCAAGCTTATTTTTGGTGTTCCAAGAAATCTAAAGTTCTAACAAGGTTTTTGAAGAACACTATTGAACTGAATGTACAGGCTGTAATTGAATAGGAACAGTATGTGTCTGGAGTGTGAATGAACCAGCTGGGATACTAAGTTCTCCGTGGTGTTCTTAATTCAATAATCATTTGTTTTCCAATTCTCCCAAAATGAAGCAGTGCTCATGGTTGAATATAAAAATCCTAATATAAATGGACATAATTTATTGCTGTGTTCAATATCATACCTTTGCCATCTAGATCAATTAAAATACAAACACTGTGATTTTTTTTCTTCTCCTTCAAAGATTTTATTTATTTATTTGAGGGAGAGAGGCAGAAGTAGCGAGATAGAGAGAGAGAGGAAGAGAACAAGCAGGGAGGAGAGGGAGAAGCAAGCTCCCTGCTGAGCTGTAAACCCTGACCCAGGGCTCAATCCCAGAACCCCAGGATCATGACCTGAACTGAAGGCAGGTTATTGTTATTGTTTGTAATAACAAACAACTATAACTTAAAAGCAGAGAGTATCCTTCCTTCCTTTCAGAAACTTCAGTATGATTCTTGATATGAATTTTGTGGGCAGTTATCATTTGGAAGCATAGTATATTAATTGCAGGATGCTTACAACAGTAGTTTAGTCCTTTGTATCTGTTAATAATACCAGCTTATATTTCTATAGTGCTTGATATGTGCCAAGTACTTTGCTAAGCTCTTAGGCATACAGTCCCTTTATATTCATGTCTATCTCATGAAGTAGGTATTCTTTGTATCTCCATTTTATAAAGAAGAATGCTGATGTCTACTAATAAGTCATGTCTCTGGGTTTCAAAGTTCACCTTGTCCAACTCCAAAGTCAAATTTTTCTGATGCTTTTACGGTCTCTTTATATTATTTATACTTATTTCACATATATTTCCTATATAAAATATAATTATATATTATATATAATAATATAGTATATATAATATATATTATATATAAATAATATAGTATATTATTATATATACTATATTATTTATATATAGTATATAATAATAAATAATAAATAAATACATTTATATTATTTAGTCCTGAGATTTTCTGTATAATTCAACTTTCCTAATGATTTTGAGAATTTCTTATTCAATTATACAGCCAGTCTTTCATCTTCTCCAAGGCAATGACACCTATAACTGGGGGGAGGGGAAGGGTGTCTTCCTTTTAATGTATAGATTTCATTATATTTATAAGGATTTTATGTATTTTTGTGAGAACAAAATACAAGCATGGGGAGGGGCAGAGGAAGAGGGAGAAACAGATTCCCCACTGAGCGGGGAGCCCAACATCCATTATGGGGCTTGATCCAATGACCCTGGGATCATGACCTGAGCCAAAGGCAGACGCTTAACCGACTGGCTCACCCACATACTCCTAATCATATTTATAAATACACTGGCCCAGAGGGAGTTCTGTCTTCTATGCAATGTAAGTTATAAAAGATGAAATAATCACATATGTCCCAGGAGAAGTACAGGTTGGAATGGAATCATAAATGAGATGACAATAAAATAATGAAAAGATTATATGGAGCTAAACATGATGTGCAGCTGAAGCAATCCACATGACAGGAACACTTACTCCTGTATGAGGAGAGAAAATGAGTTAAATATGAATTTAGGACCATGTTCTGATGAAAACCAATGTCAAGATAAACCTAGTAGTTTGCTATTGGCATATTTTATAGGTTCATTAAAAAATGCAAAGCCTGGAAAAAGCAAGTTGCTTAAAATTCCATAAGCAGAACTTGAAATAAATGAGAAATTTATTTATTTTTATATTAAGACTTCAGTTGCTTTTATTCACCTTAACTTACTTCGTGACATATATAGATGTATTTTTATGACTCACTGAAATTTCATGACTAACTGGGTAGTGGGGGCTGACCCACTGAAAATAGCAGTAAAGAAAATAATGAGGTTTGGAAGCTTCTTTTTCAAAAATACTTGTGTAGATTCCTTCCTTCCTCCTTTCCTCCCCTCTGTCCTTCCCTCGCCACCCCAGACAGCTCCCACATAAGAGTTTCCTCTTGCCATTGGAAAATGTGTTCTTTCTCTCCCCTGGCAACTCTCCACTCCATCACGCTCATTTTCAGGTTCACTTCCTTCGATGCCTAGATGCATTTTAAGTGCAGAAAAGTTAAGAAGGTAAGAGGTACTCACTGGGAAATAGTGTTGACAAGAAACAAGGAAAGAGTGGGCTGCTGCCTTTAGTATATCATTGAAAGTTTTGCCAAAGGCTGTCCTTCCTTTAACTATTTCCCAGAGCGCCTGAGGGAGATGTCGTCTGATAGGAAGAGATGAATGAAGGACTCTAAAGGGGAAAAGGGAAAAAAGTCATTTCTTCTTGCACAATTTGCATAGAACCCCCTTCGAGGGGTCCTGTCTAAGATAACAGAATTTTTCCTATCGTATGCCCAAGACAATATGGTGGATGATCAGGTCTGCAGTGGGACCTCCAGGTCTGGCAAAGCTTTTTCACTTGTCTGAAATGGCCGAGGTCTGTTCTTGATAATAGTTTTAATTAAATAGTTGAACTTATTCCTTTCAGCATGAATTCATCTCTTCTCAGTTAGCACAGTAACATGGTCTGGGGTCAGTTTAATAACCAACTGACATGACAGTGTTTCAACTGGAATTACTCTAAATAGTTGTTCACCTGAAATTTAGCTGTAGATTTAATAGTGAGTGATTATTTGTATTGATATTGTTACCTTTGCTTTTTTAAAAATTTATTTTGTATTTTTATTTGTATTGATACTGGATTACCTTTGCTTTTTTAACCAACTATGCTATGAGAGCATTTATACAACGTTTACTCTCTAATAAAGAATAATACTTTTTTTTTTTTTTTAAGTGTCTTTGTTTCACTAGAAACTTTAGGAATCCCTATCCTTGAGCTCCCTTGGGCTTTCACACACAATTTCTTAACATCAGACTACTGGACAAGTCAAGTGTGAGGGTCAGGAGTCCGGAGTCCTTGCAACATTTGCTGATTTGCTGACCTATGTTAATCACCATGCACAGAGGGTTTTTTTTTTTTTTTTCCTGCAATAAGTTAATGTTGCCTTTAGCTTAATTAATTAAAATTTTAATTGTCTGGCTATAAGCTTCACCACTCAATGGTAATAGGGGTTTTATAATTAGTAGAGGCTAAAAAAAGCAGTGACGCTTCTTTATTTATTTATTTTTTTCCTTTCTGTTCCTACTGCATTTAGCAGTTGATATAGCCTCCGGCCATCTAAGCTTTCTCAAACAATTCATTGGGTAAGATTTCCTGCAGACTGGCTAATATGGGAGATACCTGCACAGGGCCTGCCTAGAGATATCCATACGTGGCCCATGGGGATGCTTAGCAGGTTGTGATGTCTCTGAGACTGTCTATAAAATTATGTATATATGTGAATTTGTGAGGGAAGTCTGTTCATAGCCTCATGTACTTTTAAAAGGAGTCACAACTCTTTAAGTTAAGAACGTGGGCTCCTTTCATAAAGGGTTGTTATATTGCAGTAGAGGAAATAATGGTAATAGCCAATGCTTTCCACGTTTAAGGGACTATGCTACAGAATTTACAAATATTATGTAGTGCATTAGGCATTGTTACCAATGCCTATATTGTAGGTAAGAAAACCAATGCTTTGGAGAACTTACGAGAGTCAGGATTCAAACTCAGGCAGTCTGAATTCAGAGCCTGCGCTCCTAGCACCTTCACTAAACAGGGGTTCCGGAACCTGCTCTATCACTAGCCAGCTACGGTAGATCAGTAACCAAAGGAATGGAGCTTTTGCTCTCTTGGGGCATCTGTCAATAAAAGTAAGGGGGTAAAGGTAAGAGGTGATGGGTTGAGGTTGGGGTCTTAATGGACGAGCTCTGTATTTCTTTTCAGTTCTAGAATAGAAACAAACTAAGTCTGCCTCCACCAGGCATTGACTGAAGCTCTTATGATCTCTGAATGCACTTGACTGTATACAAGAAATAGATATGAAAAGGATGCAGATGATTGGAATGAGGGAAAATGCTCAGGTTTTCCATTAGGTTTAA
Source organism: Mustela lutreola (assembly GCF_030435805.1). Taxonomy (NCBI): domain Eukaryota; kingdom Metazoa; phylum Chordata; class Mammalia; order Carnivora; family Mustelidae; genus Mustela; species Mustela lutreola. The sequence goes on from NC_081291.1 coordinate 36,085,849, forward strand.
GGACAGAGGGAAATCGGACTGCATGCATGTGAATCTTTGCCTTGCTTCTCACTGGCTATTTCACCCTGGGCATATCTTATAACCTCTTATGACTTTACTCACTTCATCTATATAATGGGGATAATAACAATAGTAATCATCATCATCATCATCATCATCCTGTGAGTTAGTGTGAAGAGTTAGAGTTAGAGTTAGAGTTAGTATGAAGATTGAAAGAGATGATATATGCAAAGCACTTAGAGCCTAGTACCCAGAGAGAGTCATTTGTGCTGCTATTGGTTTTTTTGGTTTTGTGGGGTTTTTTTGTTGTTTTTTGTTATTGTTGTTGTTGTTTTATTATTATTACTACCTTACTTTGTTATTGTATTGGAAAATGAACATATAATATGTTTTAAAAAGAGATAGTGAGGGGCACCTGGGTGGCTCAGTGGGTTAAGCCTCTGTCTTCAGCTCAGGTCATGATCTCAGGGTCCTGAGTTCAAGCCCCGCATCGGGCTCTCTGCTCAACAGGGAGCCTGCTTCTCTCTCTCTGTCTCTGCCTGCTGCTCTGCCTACTTGTGATCTTTGTCTCTCTGTGTCAAATAAATAAATAAAATCTTAAAAAAAAAAAAAGAAAAAGAGAGAGAGAGAGTGAATCTCCTCACCTAAGCAATTTATTTGGTCTGTGGCAGTGGTCTGAAAGATCTTCGAAATGTGCTAAAGAGACATGATTCCTGCCTGAGGATGTGTGTTATTTGAGACTTGGAAGCCGTTTGGCTTTTTAAGCTCACAGAGGGATCCTGACAAAGGGCCAGTCAATGAAGCAGGCCCTCATTAAATGTTTCTTAAAAGAATGGCAGTCCCTGGGTTTAGGTGTCCCATGTCGCATTTCTCCAGATTACCCATCACTGTAGCCCCAGCTGTGGTGGACGGTGCCTTGGGGGCTCAGATTCCCCTTCACCCTGGAAGCCTCTGCCTCAGGTGCATTCCACTGTCTTCCTGCTTTCTGCCTCAAGGCCTTCTCCATCACTGAGGGAGACCACTCAGCCTGTATGTAAGGGGAGTCCCCAAATGACCCTTTAGTAAATGGGAATAGGGACTGATAGGTAAACACAGCAGCCTTCCAACCCTCCTGCTGGACAATTCTAGAGGGTGCTGGACAGTTCTGGAGAGTGTTCTGTGCACTTCTCAGAGGCCCCAGCAGATTCTCAGCAGCCCTTATGGCCTACAGCAGAGACCTTCAAAACACACACCCTGATATCTGACTCGCTCTTTTATTGTATCACTCTCCTTTTTCCCTTGTTCTTGGCTCACAGAGTTACTTTCACAATAAACTACCTGCAAATGAGTCCTTATCTCAGGCTCTGATGTCTGGGAACCAAGCTGAGACACATGTGCTGCTCTAAAACCCAAATGCCAGAGCCAGTGTCATTGTGCCAATCTCCAGTAAATTCCATTTCTTTTTTTTCCCACTGTTGAGCTCCTAGCGCCTAGCACACCCTAGGCACTCAGCCAATGCTATTGAATGACTCAATCAGTGAACAAATAAATAAACATGCTTCTTAGACCTTGGTAATGAACAGATTCATTGTGCACTGCTCAATTTTCTTTACTAAATGCTGTACCAGCTACGCGGCAACAGGTTGTCAGAACTCTCCTTGGAGGGCCCTCATGTCTTGCCTGGTTACCTCTACCTTTAGTCTTGGTGAGTGTGCCATTCTCCCCTGTAATCCTGAAGGAAAATAAATGGTGAATTCGATGGTTATCTGTTTTCAAAAAAAAAAAAAAAAAAATATATATATATATATATATATATATATATATATGTATGTATTTCTAAAGATACATATGTTTTACATATCAGCAAATATCCACCAGTTTTGTGTTATGGATGGAATAATAGAGAAGGATGAATTGCTAGAGGGAGTTTATAGACCAAATGCATAGTCAAGAATACATCGTGGGTTGATATTTAGATACTAGGAGGTTATAATCTGAGGTGCCTCGAGTCAGATGGCGGTTCATTTGACTCCACACCTCACTCACTAACAATAGTGACACACAGCAGTCCTCCCAGGCTGACTTGAAAATGTGGAATGTTCTTCACTGTGTGGTCATGCTCCTGTTTCATAACATAAGAGAAGTTGTTGTGAACTCTTCAATACGATAGGTTCATAATTTCACCCTTCTAAAAGGGGAAGATGTGAGTTTTAGAGGTTTGATCCGCAGAGTCTGATGAACTCAGTGTTTTTGTATATTGGTTTAGAGTAAGGATATTGCTACCTCACCTGAAAATATAGAATGAGTATCACAGGGCTTCGCTGCAAGAATAATTAATATAAATTGAAAACTCATGAATGAGCTTTATTAACTGAGTTTTGCTGGATCAGACCACAAGCAAAATTCAGCAATCATATTTCTGGAGGTCCTGAGTCTGGATAAAGAGGAGGGGGTCTTTACAGATAGCTTTTTAAAAGCCAATGAGTCTTATTTAGTGATGAATAAGAAAATATTAAGGGCCTTGTCAGTGCATCAGGGACAGAATATGGATGAAGGATAGAACATTTGAATTAAACTGCCTAAAAGAAAGAAAACTGGGAGATGTTAAAGGCTTCGACTAGCTGCCACAATGGTTTTTGCTTAACTTCTTACTAGGTTTAAAACTGCTTTTATTTGTAATGTAAAAAACATAAACCTAAGTAAAATGGACTTGGGAGAAATGACAGATGTCCAGATTCAGGAAGAAGATAAAAAGTTATTAAGTGGATCTTGAAGAAATTAGGTTGATGGGTTTGGGTAGACTATGACATTGTTGCTGGTGATGGTGATGGTGGTTGTGGTGATGATGAGGGTGCCCATGGTGCTGCTGATAATGGTATTGGTGGTGGTGATGATGATGATGGTCATGGTGATGGTGGTGATTGATGATGGTGTTAATGATGAGGCTAGTGGTGATGATGGTGGTGGGGCCAGTGGTGGTGCTGATGGTGGTAATGATGGTGGTTCTGCTGATAGATGGTGATGGTGGTGTTGGTGATGGTGGTGATGACGATGGTAGTGACAATAATGATAGCTAGTGTTTATGGTCCAGGTACTGTACTGTTCCTTAATGCTCATAATCACTTACTGACATAGGGTTGAGATGATGATCGTGATGATGATGATTATGATATTAAAGCTGAAGAAACAGGCTTAGAGGGTTCACAGTAAGTTGTAGAGCTAAGACACTAACTCAGGCAAGCTGACTCCAGACACTTTATTCCCCATAGTCATTATACTAATCTAACATCCTGTGTTCCAATTTAAACTCATCAGGATATGAGACCATCCAAATTCAATTCTAAGCAAGACCCTGTATCTAACTGCTAAGGGACTTAAGACTGTAATAAATAGAAAAACTGTGCTCAGAACCCAAAGTTAATGGCTAAGAGGCAGGACTTCAGCCATAACTTTGTCAACCAGGCAACAATTTCAGTTAAGTAGACAAGAACTCACAGGGGGACTGTGAACAAGATTATATGGTGTTTTAAAGGTCAAAAACTGGTTTCTTATAGATTTAACAAAGGCAAAATAGGTGTGATTTTAGATCAGCGGCTTTATTCATGATCAGAGCAGACCCTTTCCTCGCACATGCACAAATATCATTCCTGAACACCTATCATGTTCTCAGGATCTGTTTTCCCCATGCCTGTCCCCACCTGTTATTATGTGGGCACACTCCATGAAGAGGAAATCTGTGGTACTTAGAGCAAAGCCTTGAGAAGCTTTTAGACACCCAGAGTTAAGTCTTTATCCCTCACTAGGATTCCAGTTTTCCTCATATTGCTCAGGCTCCATGAGTTAACTCCAATCTGAATAATCCCAGAAAAAAATACTAGTCTTTTACTCAAAGCTGATTTGTTTAAAAAAAAAAAAAAGTCTCCCTAGATTAAGTGAAAACATGCAGCTTTTGTGCTTTGTCACTTAAACCTTGACTTTGACATCAGAATAAATCTTGTTTATCAAAACTCTGAAAAGGGTGAAGCTTTTCTTCATCTTTGGTGCCGAGCATCCCCTTAGGGGGTCTTTGCCCCCTTAAAAGTCCCAAGTTAAACACACCATACTATACAAACTGATAGGCAAGGACAACATTTAATAAGGACTCCTAACATGCCAGGAGCTGAACTAAGTACTTGTATTATCCCATTTTATCCTCAAAACAAACTTAAGAGTGGATTGAGGGCATTGTTATTATCTGTCTGGTGCAGATGAGTCAGCCAGCGCTCAGAGAAGTGAAGTGACTTGTCGAACATCACACATTTGGTAACTGGGAAAGCCAGGATTTAAATCCCTTGACTGTCTTGCCCTGCTCTCTGCTGCTCCTTGTGCTTATAATTAGAACAGAAGCCACACCAGTCCGCTGTGGAATGAAAAGTCCCAGGGAATAAAAGGCACAGCATGGGGAATATAGTCAATGGTCCTGCGATAAAGTTTTATGACAACAGATGGTAGTTACACTTGTGGTGAGCAGAGCATCAGGTAAAGAGAAGTTGAATCACTATGTCGTACACCTGAAGCTACTGTAACATTGTATGTCAACTATACGCATATATATATATATATATTTTATTTATTTATTTATTTATTTTTTAATGAGCCATTGGTATAATGGTTAGAAGAAAATAGGTTGGTTACACATCAGTTAGATGAACTGATGCAGGTCACTCAACTTCTCCAAGCCCAGTTCTCTCCTCTGTTAAATGGGGATCAAAATGGGTACTTCACAGGTTTCTTCTATGGATTAAGCAACATTGAATTTCTAAAATGTCTTACATAAGCATCTCTTTTCTTTTTTTTTTTTTTTTTTTTTTTTTTTTTTTTATTTTTTATTTTTTATAAACATATATTTTTTATATACATATATTTTTATCCCCAGGTCTGTGAATCACCAGGTTTACACACTTCACAGCACTCACCAAATCACATACCCTCCCCAATGTCCATAATCCCACCCCCTTCTCCCCAACCCCCTCCCCCCGGCAACCCTCAGTTTGTTTTGTGAGATTAAGAGTCACTTATGGTTTGTCTCCCTCCCAATCCCATCTTGTTTCATTTATTCTTCTACCCACTTAAGCCTCCATGTTGCATCACCACTTCCTCATATCAGGGAGATCATATGATAGTTGTCTTTCTCTGCTTGACTTATTTCGCTAAGCATGATACGCTCTAGTTCCATCCATGTTGTTGCAAATGGCAAGATTTCATTTCTTTTGATGGCTGCATAGTATTCCATTGTGTATATATACCACATCTTCTTGATCCATTCATCTGTTGATGGACATCTAGGTTCTTTCCATAGTTTGGCTATTGTGGACATTGCTGCTATAAACATTCGGGTGCATGTGTCCCTTTGGATCACTACATTTGTATCTTTAGGGTAAATACCCAATAGTGCAATTGCTGGGTCATAGGGCAGTTCTATTTTCAACATTTTGAGGAACCTCCATGCTGTTTTCCAGAGTGGCTGCACCAGCTTGCATTCCCACCAACAGTGTAGGAGGGTTCCCCTTTCTCCGCATCCTCGCCAGCATCTCTCATTTCCTGACTTGTTGATTTTAGCCATTCTGACTGGTGTGAGGTGATATCTCATTGTGGTTTTGATTTGTATTTCCCTGATGCCAAGTGATATGGAGCACTTTTTCATGTGTCTGTTGGCCATCTGGATGTCTTCTTTGCAGAAATGTCTGTTCATGTCTTCTGCCCATTTCTTGATTGGATTATTTGTTCTTTGGGTGTTGAGTTTGCTAAGTTCTTTATAGATTCTGGACACTAGTCCTTTATCTGATATGTCGTTTGCAAATATCTTCTCCCATTCTGTCAGTTGTCTTTTGATTTTGTTAACTGTTTCCTTTGCTGTGCAAAAGCTTTTGATCTTGATGAAATCCCAGTAGTTCATTTTTTCCCTTGCTTCCCTTGCCTTTTGCGTTGTTCCTAGGAAGATGTTGCTGCGGCAGAGGTCGAAGAGGTTGCTGCCCGTGTTCTCCTCAAGGATTTTGATGGATTCCTTTCGTACATTGAGGTCCTTCATCCATTTTGAGTCTATTTTTGTGTGTGGTGTAAGGAAATGGTCCAATTTCATTTTTCTGCATGTGGCTGTCCAATTTTCCCAGCACCATTTATTGAAAAGGCTGTCTTTTTTCCATTGGACATTCTTTCCTGCTTTGTCGAAGATTAGTTGACCATAGAGTTGAGGGTCTATTTCTGGGCTCTCTATTCTGTTCCATTGATCTATGTGTCTGTTTTTGTGCCAGTACCATGCTGTCTTGATGATGACAGCTTTGTAATAGAGCTTGAAGTCCGGAATTGTGATGCCACCAACGTTGGCTTTCTTTTTCAATATCCCTTTGGCTATTCGAGGTCTTTTCTGGTTCCATATAAATTTTAGAATTATTTGTTCCATTTCTTTGAAAAAGATGGATGGTACTTTGATAGGAATTGCATTAAATGTGTAGATTGCTTTAGGTAGCATAGACATTTTCACAATATTTATTCTTCCAATCCAGGAGCATGCATCTCTTTTCTTTTTATTGTGTGAACAGTACCTCATATTTTTGGTACCTGGGTACCAAAACTCATAATTCTTCTCCAAAGCACTGATAATTATAAATATGAAATATATTCTCTTTGCTTGAAGATTCTGAATTTTAAAAGGTCTCCTGGTGTCTCAGTAATAGGTTATTTTACATCTTTATAATACAATGTTTGTCAAACTGGGTTCCATGGTAGTTGCAACCAGGTGTTCTGAAAGAAAAAAGAAATTCTTTCTTGAAATAATTTTGAGAAATACTGTACTATTGGCAGCTAACATACCCAGTAATCATTAAATGCTCTGATAAGTTCTGCAATATAAAAGCCTATACCTGTATTTGATTATGCATTGCTTGTTTTCATACTTTTTAGTGTATGGGAAATGCTGGGTTGGAAGCTCAAGGACTTTATTTATGATTCGTTAACCAATTTCTCCTAGTAACTCTGCCAGGTAGCCAGAGCAGACATTGCCCTGGAATATAGAACCCACTGCACCTCAGGTTAAAGAGCTGGCCTTCAGCAAAGCAACTGTGCATTCAGGAAGCTAAATCTGGAAGCAAAACGATCTAAAATCTCTATCTTGAATTAGTTTTGAATATAAATCATTATCGTACTAAATTATTTAATTCCAGAAATTTCAGGCACCTGAACAGCTTGCTGCTAACATTTGAGGCAGTGAAGAGCCTTTGGGCAAAAGGCACAAGTGGTTCTTTCTCCAAGATCACCTCAAATCCTCCCACCTGTTTCCATTCATCTGAACCATGCAGTCCTCCACAGCAGCCTCTTAACTAGTCTCCCTATTTTTCTTGTTGTGTTGACTACAAGCCAAGAGCATGGTGCTTTCCCTTACAATGCTCTAAAACCTTCCTTTTGCTTAGAGTAAAACCCAAAGTTTATACTCTGGCCTCCAAAGCTCTTCTTATCTGGCTCCTATCCACTTCAACCTCTCTTATATCAGTTTCTCTATCTAGTCATATTTCTCTTGCTCAAGCACATTGAGTTCTTCTCTGCCACAGGAACTTTGCATCTCTGTTTCTTTTGCCTAAAAGACTCTCTACACTAGATCTTTGCAAATGTTTGCTTCTCATTGTAGATATTCAGCCCAAATATTACTTTGCTGTAAAACCTTCCCTGCCCCCTCTCCAGACCATTTCTAGCCCATTGCCCTGTCTTTTTTCCTTCATAACACAGTTACATTTTTGTACATCCATTTGTTGACTTATTTGATGTCAACCTCTCCCAATAAAAGGCAAGTCCATGAAGGTAGTATCTGTAGTATCTGTATTAGTATCTGTATAATGCATGGCACATGATGGGCTTTTAATAAATATTTTAGGAAGGGGCGCCTAGGAAATACAATCTGTTAAGCATCCAACTCTTGGTTTCAGCTCATGTCCTGATCTTGAGGTCATGAGATCAAGCCCTACACTGGCATCCACACTCAGCAGGGAGTCTGTTTGAAATTCTCTCTCTCTCCCTCTGCCCCTCCCTCATGTGCCTGCTCTCTCTCTCTCTCTCTCTCTCAAATACGTAACTAAATCTTAAAGAATATATAGATCTCGATATAGATATTTGTTTTGTTTTGTCTTGGAAATCAATCCATGTGGAATGAATGAATTGGTGAATTATGGTGTCTCCAGGGGATTACTTATACTCTATGTGACTGATTACACATGTGAGCTTTGAAACCATCATGAAGTGGTGGCTATTTATTTATTTATTTATTTTTACTCAGCAGTGACTCTGTTATAGTTCCTCTTGGGAGATCCCACATTCTCCTACACTCTGGGTGATGTGTAATGTCATCTCTCTATAATCATCCTTAGACACACACTCATCCCAAAAAGGAGAGTCTGGTTCTAAGGTGACTGCCAGAACTATTTGAGCTGGCCAGTTAGTTGCCTCTGTTCTCCCCAGAGGAAGAGCGTAGGTTAATTGTCTTCACGTCTCACCATTCCTGCATCTTTATTTTTATTTTTAGACTTCTCACCGTCATGCTGCTGCCCTTCTTCAATCTGCTGCCATACTTAATAGTGCTGCTCTGAGGTAGATTAAACAAACTTTTTAACTGTTGCTGTGGGCTGTCAGATCAATAAAGAGTGAGGACAGGTCTCAGCTATTGAGCAGGCTGAGTTGGTTGGTTTGGGGGTCTTACTGAATGCAGTTGGGCTGTAGAAAACCTTCAGCATTCAAGCTCATGCCTTAACATTGCTGTGGCATTGTGGTTCAAGTTCGGGTTTTAGAGTCCCAGGGCCTGGATGGGATGACAAAGGATGGAGCTATTTCTGATATCATAGTGGTAGGACTGGACCCTTGGAGAGTGTAGGATTGGGACTGGACCTCAGAATAGGAGTAGAAATTAGTTGAAATGACCAGAGCAATGATGATGACAATGATGATGACTAGAAAGAAAATTACTGATTGATTGACTGCTTGATTGGAAGAAAGGGAGAGCTAAAATAACTGTCCCTGTGGAATCGATTTCTGATTGAGTCATACAACCAAGGCCACCAATATTTACTGAGTACATCTCATGAAGCTGATCCTATGCCAGTTCTTGTTAACCAATAACCTCACAGAATCTACCCAACAACCAGATGGTTGAACAGAGATTCTGTTCTTTTACTCACTTACCAGTGGGTGAATTATGGCTTTAGAGAAGATTATACTGCAGTAAAGGAAAGCCTTCCAGAATGGGAAAGAGGAAAGCGCAATGCAAACTCGGTACTGGGGTGGAAAGGCATTTGGAGATTTCAAAAGCAAATAGAGCCAATGATCTAAAAGGGAACAAGGACACAGTTACTGCTGTAGAGGAAGGAGGGAGGTAAATCAGAAGTTCAACACTCAAGTTGCATTCAGACTTTGAATGGAAGTAGTTTCTGCAAGGACCTCTGATGTGTGTGTGTGTGTGTGTGTGTGTGCACACGTGCATGCATGTATGTGTAAAAAAGTCATTTCTTTGCCAATCGTCATTTAAATAATCCACATACTTCCTTTGCAGGGAGGTAAATTGAATTCTGGGTTTTTGTTTTTTCCAGGTTGAGGAACAGTTGGAGCTGTTGTCAGTGTCAGTGGCCAGCTGGAATCTATCCAGAGCCTATTTTTAATAGTTAAAGTGTTTAAGTTGGGTTTAACGTGTTTTTTTTTTTTTTTTTTAAGTGACATCCAAAAAGTTAGACCTTCCTTCTTGGCTCTTCTAAAATATCTACAGTTTAAGTAAGCAAGCGACTGTAGACTCTGCTGTTTATCTAGAGAAGTTCTGGGCATTGGGAAAGACATGAAAGGAGAGGTAAGAGGCAGGCTGTCCAACCTCCAGGAGATTCTCATCATATTGGGAAGACAAGGCTATGAATTCTGACTCCTCTTCCCTTCTTATTCTGATGCCATGGAGGTTTTAATTGGGGCCAACTTTGACTTTGTATAACAGAAGCCCTAAATAAAAGTGGCTGAAATAAGATAGAGGTAAGTTTCTTTTACATAACAGGATACTAGGACTTGAAGAATCACTTGTCTACAGGTATGCGAACTACTGAGCCCAGGTTTCTGTCTTCTGAGTTGCTTTGTGATTATGACTTTGCTTCACCTGCCTTTCAGCCATTGGACGGATGTCTAGGTGGCAAGGTAAGGCAAGGCAGGCGAAAGGGAAAAAAGACACATGCCAGCCAAGTAAGACCCTTTTAAAAAGCTTTGCTGAAAACCTTACCCAAAGCTTTGGATTACATATCCCCGGCCACGCACATCTGTACAGGAGCCTGGCGAGTGCTCTGGTTTAGTGGCGGCAGGTTGCCACTTGTTAGTAAAGAGGCGGGGAGAATGGATTCTGTACAGCCATTGAGCCATGTCTGCCATACATCATCAGGTACCTAACCCTGGCCAAACAAATCCTGCCATTTCTCCTCTGATATTGTCCCAGTACTCCATGATGGGGCACATGCTTTGCATGGCTGAGGTCCTGCATTTGAATTTTGGCATTTCCTGATTTTCAGGCAGCAGAAAGGATGAAACGGAGTCTGCAAGAGTCTACAAGACCCAGGTTCAAACCCTCAGCTTGGCTACAATCTGCAAGAATAGGCTTTGGCAAGTGGCTTCGTCACTCTAAACCATGTTCTTGTTTGTAAACCGCCGTGGGATTATTCTGAGGGTCAAGCACAGCTATGAATATAAAGGATCTAGCCTTGTCCTTGGAAGATAATAGACACTTAAGAAATGTCAGTGGTATTCGTTGCACGCTCAAAGCTGGAAGCTGATTCTTGAAGGATTAGACTGTGTGGGCTTGCTGAATAGCCATATTTATTTATTTAAACCTGTCTTATTGAGTCACAACCACTGTTTCTTCATTCCTTTCAAAATATCAAGATTCTCTTTCCACTTTACATTTATGTAACTGTAGGTATGACAGATGTATGTTTCATGCATATTTAGGGTATGTGTGTATATCTCGTGCATATAAATAGAGTCTCTTTCATTGAAACCTGGGCTGTTATGCTGACGTCTGATAAAGGAACCTCAATTTACTTATATAGTCTTTAAGTAATTTTTAACCAGCAGAGAAAAAGCCTGGACTTCAGAAAGATGAACTTGTATATATTCCTCTGATTTGGGCTGATGCTTTTTTTCAGGAATGAGAGAAGATAGAAAATGAAGGCAGCTCATGATGGACCTTTATTTTCTTCACAGTGGGAGAGGTCAGGAGTTTGAATTCTATGGGTCCACCCATAGAATCAGTAAGCCCAATACATTGAAACCTTATTTATGAGACGAAAAGGCTTTAAACAAAGGATTTTTTGTTAGGGTTCTATTAAGTGTGACAGTGTCTGCGCGCTTTGGAAGTGCACTTTGATTTAAATCCAAATAACCGGGACTCAACTCCTCTGTAAAGCAAGGAACACCCACAAAAGGACAGAGCCTTTCCCGAAGACCCACAGAATCAAATCGTGCTGTATTTAGATTATGGGGGGGCAGAAATTATGATCCCTCTGGGGCTGCTGCAGCATTTTGCTGACAAGCTACATGCTATTTTTCTGTAGTGACTATTCTTTACCTGGAACAGCTTCTCCATGGCAACCCCATTCACAGACTGCATTCATTATGTCTCCCTTTTGAAAATGAGCACGTTGGGAAGGAAATGAAATATATATGTTTTGAGTTCCTAAATGGAGAAAGGGTGTGGTGAGAACAACAGACACGAGGGGCAAAAACAAAGGATTTTTTTTTCTTTTTCTATATTTGTCTCCTTCTTGGATGGATACAAGTCAAAAAAGGAGTAATTACAAATTACTTGGTATGTTGGATTCTCTCTTCCATCAGTGAGCATCCTGATGAGATATGGTTTGGATCAATTAATTTGTATCTCTGTGGCTACTAAGTTTTGAGAGCATCCTGATGAGATATGGTTTGGATCAATTAATTTGTATCTCCGTGGCTACTAAGTTTTGGCCCAGTGGTTTGCTGAAATTACAAGATGCTGTCATTAGGCTTTGCACCTGTTCATTAAGGACTGCCGTCAACCACTCAAGACCCTGAGGATTTGGCTGAGGGGAAAATCTCACAATAGTATTTTCAAGGAGAGAAGTTTTCAAAAGAGAAAAGTGAAAAGGCACCAGAATGATTTTTCCATTAAATCAGGGGTTTGTTGTTTTCTAAACTTGCTTCTCAAGGTCTAGAAATAAGAGTCTTTTGTAGGAAGATCTTTCTTTTCCCCTGGAATATGTTAAGAGACTCCTATGAGCAGAAAGAAACAGAACAAAATAAACAAAAGCCCTTAAGCAGTCACTTTAAACTATTTTATATAAATATCTTGCTTTTCTTTCCCTTCCAAATCTTCTGTGTTTCCTTGTTCTTCAATTTTATGATTAAGTGAAGGAGCGAATGTCCCATCAGATTGCATTCAGCCCGAGAGAGTTTGATTTTAAATCTTGTAAACCATCTCCCACATTACAGCTTTTTTGTAAGTAACAACAGCAGTAGGACGTGGGACTATGCCTTCCTGCCCAGTAGAAAGCCCACACTACAAACTCCACTGGTAAATGTTCTACTGCAGTTATTACCAAAAATTAGTTTCCATAATGGTGAAGTGACATTTCGTCCAGTACTTAATCATTGCAGATTTTTTTCAGGTTCAGTTAGGGTATGTTAGACATTGCTGGAAGTTGCCAGGACTGCTTGAATTGAGCCTGTAAATGCCGTCCACCCAAGGGGGAAATTCTGAATGAACCAGGATGTGAAACTCCTCTGCTCTGTGACTTAGTGCCCTTGAGTATGACCATGTAGAACCAGATTGTATTTGTCCTGTCTTTGGGAATTGCGCTGGTATACCGTTAGAATTCTGGAAACCACCGATGTGTTTTAATTGTTAATGAGTTCCATTGGGAAATGACTTTCTACTACGTTGTTACATCTATCATTCTATACATTTATTTATGTTAATACATGCAAACGTTGACATACCAAATATCAGGTCGATTAACCTGAGAAATTAATTGTGCATTTAAATAGCAGCAAGAGGGGAAATGCCCACCACTGGAAATTAGAGTTGGGGATTGGTTCTGTAAAGTAAACACCGTTTCAATAATATGTGGGGATGAATAATTCCCTCTGAAACACCAAAGCAATAATGTACTGTAAGCATTGCTTTTCTCTGCAGAATTTGCCAGGAATTCAGTGGGAGACAACGTTATGGGGAAATAGTGATTCACTCTGGGCACAATGAGTCTTGTTATGATAAAGACAGAGTCTGTGGTCTTTTCTCAGCTTCTTTTTCTTTCTTAAACTAAATCTATGGAGATGCTAATTATAATTGAAACTAGAAAGTTTCTTGGGCCTCGATAATTTCTTCATGACCAGAACACCTTAAGAACAACAACAACAACAACAAAACAAACAAAATAAAACAAAAATCTTAGGCTCCTACAGCTATGCTAGACCTGACTTAGGCATTTTGATAATGCCTGGAATCTGGTATAACAATCCCTTTCAGTCAGGAGCAACCCTCTTCTTTTCTGCACTCATTTCCTATTCTAGCTCAACTCACATCAACATAGGAAACTCACCACATAGTGGTTAAGAGTATGAGCTCTTCATCAATGGCTTGCTCACTGTCTATGATCTTAGACATACAGCTCATGTTTTCTTATGTGCAAATAGGGATAATAACAATACTTACTTAACCTATGGGTTGGTTGTCAGGACGAAATGAAGTAATGCATGTGTAATTCTTTTATTTATTTTTTATTTTTTCAGTGTTCCAAGATTCATTGTTTATGCACTACACCCAGCTCAAGTGCAATTCTAAAGAAGTCCTCCCTATACTAGGTGTCAGCACACACTACTTCTCTTCGGTATCTTGGGCTCAGTTTCACTTTTGCATCTCAAATTGCAGCAAATATCACATAGTAGACAGGAGTGAAAGCAGTCTCCGGTTCCAGCCTATCGCATCATCTGTCTATTCAAATCAGGTGGGAGGGTAATTTGGAGACAATAGTATTTGACATTAGTCATCAGAATTGATTCAAAAAAATAGCAGCTAATTTGGAGCCCATTGCTCTTTGCTCATTGCTTAGAAAGGTGATGGGATCCTAAAGCTTTGAAGGAAGAGCACAGGGCCTTTTTCAGAGGTGGCTGAGTATGACGCTCTTTTGCTAGAGTATCAGAACAAATTTCCTCTTCCAGTAACCCCTTCCAGATTAAAATGCTGCATTTTAAAATCAAGAATCATACCCTTTTGTCTTCAGTCATCTTGAATGCTCTGCACTCCTTCTGGATGGTGCATTTCTTAGTGGGGAAAGGGGATATATCACCAACTCTTCCCCGCCAATCCATGAACAGGTTTAATTACCTGTTATTTGTGAGACCCTATGCTGAACATATTCCTGCCACTTACTAGAATTGTCACCTTGATTGTTTCTGAACCTCTTGTGCTACCATCTGAAAAATGGGGATTATAATGGTACTTACCTCATGGAGTTCCATACAGACGTTTAATGCATTAAGGTACATGTTTAAAATAATGTGGGGCATATTGAAAGCACTCAATGGGCAGAGGGCAGTATCACCTTGATCTCTATTTTATAGAAGAGGAAATAGTCTCAGAACAGCAAGACAATTTGCATAGGGTTTTAGAGCCCATTCTGCCTACATTTAAAATCCGAGTCTTTAGCCCTTTACCATTCCTATAAGTCCAAGTCCAAGTCCTGTCATCCTTAAAAGCTTTTTATGGTCAGTTGGAATGACTCTCATGAGCTTCAGAAGAAACATACCAGACCTGTGTTTGAGAAAGACGTTGCAGAAACATTCTAGAATAAGCTCAAATTTCTGCTTGTCTGTGGGGTTATCAGACATTGCATTTGTGTTTGGAATCTTATATCCAAGCTAAGTCTCCCATTTTTGCTTTGATGGACATTAGCTCTTTGGAGTCTGAGAATAACTAAAACGGAGAGGGGTGGGGTTAAAAAATAAAGTAAATTTCAAAAATAAAGGGGAGCCAAAGGTGAGTGGCTGACAGGAACTTGGGAGTCTACTTTTCACACGTAGCAAAACTGCTACATGAGAGATAGACAACGTGCAACATGACATGTATTTCTGAGGAAGATATTCTCTTAAGCAAACTCTACCCCCAACATGGGGTTAGAACTCATGACACCAAGAGTAAGAGTTACATGCTCTACCAACTGAGCCAACCAGAGGTCCTCAAGGAAGACATTTTTAAATGATACTTAACTCACAAGAAACCTCTTTCAGTCCAGCTGTATAAGATCAGCTCTCATTTCAACCCTTGCTCAATACAATCCCATAACGAACCAAAAATATAACAGGAGGGAAAACTTTTCTGAAGAAAGAGAACCTAGGCAATCAGCAAGTGCTATTTATGCTATTATTTTTGCCTGACTGGCATCGATTTTTGCCTTTCCCTGGTTGTTCTTCTGTCCTTTCCCTCTACCTGATTTTGGGGTGGTGCCAGCCACAGGCCTAGGCACCCAACCCAGCCTAACCAAAACAGATTAAATCCTCAGCCTTTTACCAGAGTGAACGGGACACCTACATTTTGGTCTGTTGGCCTTGATCATGAAAGGTTACATGTTTGGAGTTCCTGGGAGTCACCCCTGGAGAAGGCCTTCCTGAGAGCAAAGCCGACACAAAAGGAAACAAAGCCAAGAGATGGAAAAGCAGAGGCCCTATGGTCTCTTTTGATCAACTAGATCCCACCTGGCCTGAAGTTTTACATGGAGTTTCTCCTCTGTAATGACAGTCTATAGATGTCTTTCTGTTTATTCCTTTAGGCAGTTTTAGTTGGCTTTCAATCAATCCCCTGCGTTGAAAGAGACAAGTTCAGTGAAGTTTATCTTCATTCTGAGATATCTACTCTCCCAGGTCACTTTTACTTTCTTGTGAGCACTTTGCATCATATGAGATTCCGTCAGTTGTCCCTGAAGAACCTGACTGAGGTCACTAAGCTCTACTAACACTTGGGTTCTGCCTTTCTACCTTTAGATTAACAGAATTCCCTAGATCCTGCATATAATATTAGGAAAAGGTGAGAAGCTTTCTAAGGCAAAGAGAACAGAGATTATTTCCATGGAAGTTTCCTACATGAGGAAATGCTAATAATTAATAGAAAATGTCTTTATATCTCATTCAGTCTTCTCAAAATCTAAAAAGAGAGGTATGATATCAATGTCCACTGCACATGGGGAAAAGCAGAGCTTGGAGACATTAAATAAGTTGCCCAAGGTCACACAGTTAATGGTTGGTATATCTGGGATTCAAAACCAGATGATCTTATTTTCGCATGACAGAAAGAGAAGCTAGAACCTTGTAACCTTCTTCATAGAGGGACACCTTTAATCCAGACCCCTTGTGCTTTGATGTGCTGTTCAGAGCTCTTTCCTCAATTCTGTTTCCATGGTGCACCCTGCATCTACACTTCTTGAATGTTCTTGCATTTGCTGGGGGTGGGAAGTCTTTCTCCAGACCTCAGCTTCAGATGCTGCCCACCCAACCATCTGTGGCAACAGATTTGTGTGTTATCAATTAAAGTCTAAAGGAAGTTGGTGAAACCTCCTACTCTAACAGGATGGGCTAAAGCAGTTCCTGTTAAAACAGAAATGGGTTGTGTCTGTGATATTGGTAGTTGGTAGGTTTCCAAGAGCACTTTAAATACACCCTGTGCCATGAATTGCTCAGCTCTGATACTCTTTAAGACTTTCCTTTCAGTGGTGGCTCATTTCCAAAAAGTGGACCACTACATAACTAAATAGGGTTGCCCTTGTGGAAAGAGAAACAACCTCTACAAGTTAGAGAATCTGGCCCTATGATTTTCACTTTGGGATTCACTTTGGAAACCATAGTTACTTTTTATTCTACAAAATCTTCTCACATATGGCACGCCATGCCCCAATTACAGACACAAAGATTCCTTGGTTTCAACTATTCTGGTGGACTATCCATGTTTTTGATGCCCCTCACCCCGGGAATGCCAAAATGTCAAGTACACAAAATAACCTATAACTTCAAGACAGACCATCTCTAGCATATGCCCTTAATTTTGTGAAAATCCATCTAGCAGTTTTTACATAACCAAATAAAATAAATTTTTACATAGGGATTTTCAAAACATATATTTAGCACCTACTCTATGCCGTTTTCTGTGGTAAAACCTGAGAGACTAGAGATTAATCATATGTGGTTTCTGCCATCATGGAATTTACTGTCCAATAGCAAAGACTAGCTAGTTGGCAAAGGGTGAGGTCAGCCTGACTATATAAAGGAAAAAAGAAAAAAAAAGAGTTCTACATATGCTTTAAATGTGTTACAAAGAAATGTGTTTCTGAAGCATAGAACTTTAGTCCCACTATGGGTAGGTATTTATATTGACGAATATCATGGTGTCTCCCTTTCTGTCGACACTCTGACAGCAATATTCAAAGAATAATGCATTTTCTTCCCTCTTCTGTTTCTCAACTTCAGAATATTCCATTTTTGTTATGGGGCTGCCATGGGCACTGAAGAGTGTTTAGCAGCATCCTGGGGCTCCACCTTCTAGATGCCAGTAGTAAACTCCTCTCCAGTTTTAACAACCAAAAAAGCCTCCAGGCATTGTCCCATGTCCCCTGGGTGAATGGGTGATTGGGGAGGAGGGAGAGAAAAATGCTTTCAGCTGAGAACAAAAACCAAGTGAAGGTACAAAAGAGTGAAGAGGTGTTTTCACAGGTTGATCTTCAGAATAACCTGTTTTCCAATATTCTCTAAAATAGAATGATCTTGTCCTATCATGACCCATATTGATGGAGAAAGACAAGTCATTCCTGGAGATAGAGGAATGGACCAACTGACCTCTCAAAGTCTCTGCTGCCCTTAGAATTCTAGGATGGTGTTTATCTACTACCTGGCCTGATTCCTCTCCCTCCCTCTCCCTGAATGATAATGCTTGTCAAGCAGCCCCACTATCCACCAGGTCCTTTATGTCCACAGGAAGTCTGGAGGAGACTTTTTTCTTTCTTTCTATTTTTTTTTTTTTTTTTTTTTTTTTTTGGAGAAAGCTTGGCAGAAACATTTTTTTTTTTTTAAAGAAAGGGAAAAAAATCAAATATAAGGCCTGTGGAAAAATAACTTTCTGTGCTCTTAGGTACCAGAATCAACCATTTGTTAGAATCAAACGTCTGCTAAAGTGTGAAAAATTGTTGGAAGGCATTTTCTAAATTTTGTTATTGTTGTTTTATCAATTCATTTCTGTGAGCCCTCTCATTTGAGGTCTGTCAGCTGTCCAGGCCAGGCTGGCCAGCTGAGAAGGGTCCCTACCATCTTTTATTCTTAAGGGCCTGACATTTACCTGATGGTTGGAAAGGTGGTTATGCTGCAGTAGAAGGAGTTTAGGACTTGAAAGTTTTAAGACCTGGTTTTCAATCTTATTACCATCACTTCTAGATTTCGAGATCTCAGGAAAAGTTGTTGGGACTTCCATTGTCCCTAAACATGAAGGCGGTAAAACTTCTCTCCACTGGACTACCCTGAGCATAAAACAAGAGGGTAACTGTTTGCAAACATTTTAATGCCTCTGGAAACTGTTACTATGATCAGACATTGTAATCATGTAGCAAATGTTGGTTTCGCCATTGTCTACTTGCACAGTGTTCTTAATTTCGAATTGGGCAAAACTAGACCATGTCCCCTAAGAACACATTCTAGCCACACTTTTTATATTAATCTCTCTCTCTACAGGTATGATCCCTAAACTCTCCTATAATTTTTCACCTCCATAGTCTATCCTACATATATTTTTTTTAATCCAGTTTTTCTGTAGTAAGAGCATGGTGTCAGAATTAGATCTAGAGTCCAATCCCAATGCTGTTAGTATCTACTCCTTGATCTTGAGGATGACATCTTTTTTAAACCCATAGCAACCACCATTTCATCAAGAAATGAGGATAATAATAGATTATATCTTAGAGTGTCATATCGATAATATAAAATAATGATTGTAAAGTGACATCAAGGTGCTAGACCCTATTAAGTTCTCAAAATCTGTTAACTGGTATCGATGTACTTGAATCAATTTAAGTTCTTAGGCAGAACTGATGTACAAAGTCTCTATATTGTACATGGTATAGTGTT